>NW_027256884.1:115970898-117170898 GCF_029215685.1 Pituophis catenifer annectens | reverse complement strand
TATTTAAGTCTCATATTTACAGTATTTACTAGAAGAGAAGCTATCATTTACTGAACGTGGAAGAAAGTGAAATTTGGGCAGAAGGTTTGAATTATGATATCTGGGTTTGAACTGGATTGTGGTAGTGAATTAGGGCACCAACTATTTAACTTGTTGTTTTGCCTTTTCTTCTGACAAACAAAGCCATTCAAAGTTACAATGGCATTGAAAAAAGTGACTGAAACTCTTTTTAACAGCTTCATAAGAAGCAGATTCAATATGGCACTCTCCAAATATGATAATAGTATTTACCAAATTCAGTCAATAAAGACAGGAAAAATTAAAAGTATATGGGTGTGTTTTAATAAGATTATGGTAGAGGATCAGGGGTGAAATGCTCCCGGTTTGGACCGGATCACCCGATCCGGTAGCGAAGATGGCAGGTGATTCGGAGAACCAGTAGCAAAAATCCCTGCCCAGCCCCCATGCCCAGCTAAGCCACTCGATCATCA
The DNA here is from genome assembly GCF_029215685.1 of Pituophis catenifer annectens. Classification (NCBI taxonomy): domain Eukaryota; kingdom Metazoa; phylum Chordata; class Lepidosauria; order Squamata; family Colubridae; genus Pituophis; species Pituophis catenifer. The sequence goes on along the minus strand of NW_027256884.1, from coordinate 117,170,407 downwards.
GAGGCTTTTTTTTTTTTTTTTTTAGTTTTAAAAGCATTTTTTCTTCGGCCGAAAAAATGCTTTTAAAAGAAAACAAAAGCCTCTGACGATCAGGCAACTCAGCTGGGATCATCAGAGCCTTTTAAAAGCATTTTCTTACAACCTCTTCAACCGGTAGTAAAAAAAATGTACATTTCACCACTGTAGAGGATCCTTTTTTTTCCTAATCGTTTAACAAAATATGAGATTCGAGAAATCTGAGCGAGAGATTGAAAGTACAAGATTCATTCATTTCAGCAGTGAGAAAAATCTATGATTCAGAGAGGGGTGCAATAAGTTTCTTCATGTTTTATGAAGTTATTTCAGACTTTGGAATTGGCATAAGAAAAGAACCATCAATAGCTGTATCTGCCCATTTTCATTAAAAGAAGTAGTAGTAGGAGCAGCCTGCTTCTAGCTAAGCTAAATTTGAATGGAGCATGTGTCATTTACATAAGTCATAAAAATGCTTTGATGGAATAACTGTACAAATGAATGAAGGATTAACTATATTTCAGATTTCTTGTCAAGTTCCAAGTTCAAAGATGCTTTAAAAAAAAGGGGGGAGCCACAAAAATTAAGGGATTGGATTATGTTCACTATGCGAAGAGCCAAAACATTTAAAATTTAATTGGACAGAGGGAAAAGGATAGCTAAAAGACAGGAACATTTAGGAATTTAGGATAAGATATGATAACTTTAATTGTCATTTTTTTTTATTGTGAGCACACTGGCCCGCATTAAAAATGAAATTATGTTGCCTACTCTCGAGAGAAAGTATATATTTACCCAAACACATACATAACATACATATACACATGCTATAGGTAAAGGTAAAGGTTCCCCTTGCATATATGTGCTAGTCGTTCCCGACTCTAGGGGGCGGTGCTTATCTCTGTTTCAAAGCCAAAGAGCCAGCGCTGTCGGAAGATGTCTCCGTGGTCATGTGGCTGGCATGACTAAACGCCAAGGGCGCACAGAATGCTGTTACCTTCCCATCAAAGGTGGTCCCTGTTTTTTTACTTGCATTTTTTACATCCTTTCGAACTGCTAGGTTGGCAGAAGCTGGGACAAGTAATGGGAGCTCACCCTGTTACACGGCACTAGGGATTCGAACCGATGAACTGCCGACTTTTCGATCGACAATCTCAGCTTAGCTACTGAGCCACCACATCCCTCCACATGCTATATACATACATAAATATATATCTGCGCGTGCGCGCGCGCGCGCGCACACACACACACACACACACACACAGAGAGAGAGAGAGAGAGAGAGAGAGAGAGAGAGAGAGAGAGAGAGAGAGAGAGAGAGAGAGAGAGAGAATACGTAGGGGAAAGAGAAGAGTTGACAAGGTTAATTCTATATGGAACAAAACTGTGACTGAATAATCACGATGTTCTGCTTTGGATACCACGAAGCCCCCTCCCAGAAGGTAACAAGGAAAACAAGTCATGAAAGACTTGTGGTGCAGCAGACTAAAGTGCTGTTAACTAGCACCAGCTGCCTGCAATTACTGCAAGTACAAACGTTGTACTCCAAAATACAATGGAGTAACTGCATAGAGAAATTATAGTTGACCTGAATAAACAGCCTGACATTCATGTTTTTTTTTTTTCTTTCTTTAAAATAGCTAGAGTTCCAAGAAGAATTTTTGGTGTAGTTGCCGGTAGTCCTCAACTTATGACCACAACCGAGCCCAAAATATCTGTTGCTAAGTGAGACAGTTGTCAAGTGAGTTCTGCCTCATCTTTCTTGCCACGTTAAGGGAATCACTGCAGTTCTTAAGTTAGTAACAGGGCTGTAAAGTGAATTTGGCTTCCCCGTTGACTTTGCTTGTCAGAAAGTTGCAAAAGGGGATCACGGGGCATGACAACCATCATAAATATGAGCCAGTTGCCAAGCATCTGAATTTTGATTGCATAAGTGTGAAAAATGGTCTTATGTCTCTTTGAACAGTCACGAAACCAAATTTGTACCGTAAATCGAGGACTACCTGTACAATACACAGAAATATAGATTATTTTCCCCTTGTCTTCCCAAACTGGCCCTTCTCCCTTTTATAGGTTGGAAACAGAGGTGGGTTTCAGCAGGTTCTGACCAGTTCTGGAGAACCGGTAGCAGAAATTTGGAGTAGTTCAGAGAACCAGTAGTAAAAATCCTGACTGGCCCCGCCCCCATCTATTCTTTGCCTCCCAATTCCCAACTGATCAGGAGGAAATGGGGATTTTGCAATAACCTTCCCCTGGAGTAGGGTGGGAATGGAGATTTACAGTATCCTTCCCCTGCCACGCCCACCAAGCCACGCCCACCAAGCCACACCCACAGAACCAGTAGTAAAAATATTTGAAACCCACCACTGGTTGGAAAGTTAAGGGGGAAAACCCAATTGATGACAGAGATTGGGTTAGGCTTGCCATAGGGGTAGTATTTTGTCTTTGCAGAAGAAAAACATAGAGGTAGTTAGTTGCTGGGAGACTTGAAAAAACTATAAAATAAATCAAAAGGAGAAGAAATTAGCAATTTTTTATGTTTTGTCTCTAATTTGGTCAAATGAATGAAGAACGAAAACATGACTTTTAAGAGGAGGACTGCCAACTATATTAATAAATAGAAGGATATACAATAGAAAATAAATCTACTGGACAATGGAGGATTTCATTAATGTTTGGAGATTTCTGATGATGCTTCCATCAGGCTGACCTTATTCTTGCTTCCACCATAACTAAAGACTGATTTGGACTTTTAACTACCTGTCTGCCTGCAGAACAAAGCAAGAATTCCTTCGCTACTTGAATTCATTCCACCACTGTTAGGTTAAAACCAAGGCCTCCCAACATTATCCAAGTTTCGGGAGAGAGAACATGGATATTGATTTCTTCACAGGAAGAACAGTTTCTTTGGCAATTTCTGGAAGGCACAATTCCTTCTCAGTGAAGATAGTAACGTTGCTAAAGGAGTTTAATGGAAAGTAAGAAGAGAAACCAGGAAGGCTACGGGCTGCAGGGAATCTGTTTTTAGAATGAAAAGGAGGATTTTGGATCTTTGAATCCAATCAAAACCAGCCCTTAGAAGTCAAATGGTATGACAAAGATGGAAAACTATACTGTATATCTCTCAGATCATCCTAATGTGACTGGGGTGGTTGATTGCATGCTCAGAAATCTCTTATGAAGAGATTTGAATAAAAGAGATATCAACACTACGGAATATCAATTCAAGCTCCAAGTTTGCATACAATCAGGGTCATCAAAGGTGTGTGTGGAAATGTCATTATGCTGAATATAGCAATAGCAATAGCACTTAGATTTATATACCGCTTCACAGTGCTTTACAGCCCTCTCAAAGCAGTTTACAGAGTCAGCATATTGCCTCCAACAATCTGGGTCCTCATTTTACCCATCTTTGAAGGATGGAAGGCTGAGTCAACCTTGAGCCTGGTGAGATTTGAACTGCCAAATTGCAGTCAGCCAGTAGTCAGCAAGAGTAGCTTCCAGTACTGCATTCTAACCACTGCGCCACTACAGCTCCTCCACCTATAAAGGCGATCTCCTACTTAACTATGTTGTAATCCCGAGCACCTGTTTCCACATCTTTCCATTTTCCCCCCAAAGGGAGAACAACTCCCTACAGGTGCTTATTTCTATCAAGGTCCCAATGAAATGTGTATTTATATATTGTTGTTCAGTTTGTTAAACTAAGTTTTAATTTTATGTCAGGTGCCGAGAGTCACTCTTGTGGGTAGTAGAAATGGCATTCAGCCGGTTCTGACCAGTTCTGGTAGCAGAAATTCTGAGTAGTTCAGAGAACCGGTAAATACCACCTCTGACTGGCCCCGCCCCCATCTATTCTCTGCCTCCCGAGTCCCAGCTGATTGGGAGGAAATGGAGATTTTACAGTATCCTTCCCCTGCCATGCCCGCCATGCCATGCCACGCCCACCAAGCCATGCCACAGAACCTGTAGTAAAAAAATTTGAATCCCACCACTGGATGGGTAACTATAAGAACTGAGAGACTGGTTGATCAAAATAAATAAAATGTGAAATTGTGACAAGGAAGGCATGAGAGAAAAGAAAGGGGATGAGCAGGAGTGCTTCTGAGGAACTTTAGGGAATGCTGTAGGAGAGTTAGGAAAAAAAAGAGGCAGATTTTTCTGTTTCATAAGAATAATACACATTGCTTACCACTATAATTCATTATTAGGAATTATTGAGTATGATGGTTCTAGTACAGTTAAGCATGAAGTAAATCGTTAATATACAAAGTTAATGCTGTTCTACACATTATGAAGAAAAAGTGTCTTACAGGTGATATATAAATTCATTTTAATAGACAATACAGTGATTCATGGCTTCTACTGTTTGAATGGGACAAAGATTTGTTAAATTTGTTTGTTTGTGGGTTGGTTTAGAAAATTTATATAGCTGCCCAACTCATTCATGGTGATTCTGGGCAGCTTGCGAAGATAAAACTCCACCACAAAACAACAAGAACAAACCCCAGCCCTCTGGCAACAACAATCAGATCAGCCATGTGATGGGTTCCATATCACCCTGGGGTCCCCACAGGCAGAACCACGTCTTTGGGGCTGTGTGAAAGAGTGTCAAAGTGAGGGTCAATCTTATCTCTAATAAAGAAGAACATTTGTAGCTCAGGGTTGACATGAAGGGTCCTCTGAACTTTCTTGTTTTCTTGCAAACATTTCATTACCCAAACTAGCACTCATGATGTTACCTAGTTTGGGTAATGAAACATCTGCAAGAAAGCAAGTAAACTCAGAGAACACCAAGGACCCCTCAATCTTGGTAGGGATGATGTTCCACAGGGAGGGAATCACCATGTAGAAGGTCCTTCTTTTTGGCCCCACTAGATGGACCTGCTCCCATGCTCTGGCGGGTCAGGTGCAGTGGTGAGTTCCTCCCGGTTCGGCCCAGTTCTCCTGAGCCGGTAGCGGTGACGATATGACATCACCGAACCAGTTCTGCCCCCTGTCCCCCGCGCCCCACGCCCCCCCATCCCCCGCGTTATTCTTGCCTTTTATTTGGCCACACCCCCAATCTATTGCTGCCTCCTGAGTCCCAGCTGACGGCTAGAGGGAAAAAAAACTGTTTAAACTCTTGCCAGGGCTTCAAAGGGCCACCCTACAGCTGATCAGTGTTAAAAGAAAACAAATGAGTAGATCAGTGCCTGCAAAAATGCATGAGTAGATCTGTGCCTGCAAAAATACATGGGTAGACCAGTGCCTGCAAAAATACATGAGTAGGCCAGTGCCTGCAAAAATACATGAGTAGATCAGTGCCTGCAAAAATACATGAGTAGATCAGTGCCTGCAAAAATAAATGGATAGATCGGTACATCTCTGCAAGCAGTTAAAAGCCTGGTAGACCAGTACCTCTGCTAAATCCTAAATAATTGTCACATAACCATCGAGCCACACCCACAAAATAAGCCATGCCCACAGAACTGGTAGTAAAAAATTTTAGAACCCACCCCTGATCAGGTAGATATGACAAGGGAAAGAAGGTCCTTCAAATAACCTGGTTCCAAGCCATGTAGAGCTTTGAATGTGACAATCAGCATCTTGAATAAGACCTGGAAGCAAATTCGCAGCCAATGCAGCTCCCACAAACGAGGTGGCACATGTGCAAATCTTAAGGACCACTGCTTTTTGAACCAATTGAAGTTTCTGTATATGTCTCAAGGGCAACCTTATGTATGAGCACTGCAATAGTCAAGACTGGAGGTGATTGGGGCATGGGGTAACTGTGAGCAAGGATTGTTGGTCCAGAAAAGGACATAACTGACACCCAGTTATGCAAAAGCCCCCCTGGCCTTGACTGAAATCTGCTTCTTGAGCAGGAGTTGTGAGTCCATGAGAACCCCCAGATTATGTACCAGTTCTGTCTGGGGCAGTGCAACTCCATCCAAGTCCATAGATGGCAATTCTCCATGGACCAAAGAACGCCAAATCCAGAGTCATTACATTTTGCCAGAGTTTGGTTTCATTCCTTTGCCCTCCTGCCAATCTGTTGCTCCCCTAACTTACTATCTCCAAAGCTGCCCCCAAAGCAGAACACTATGTGGCTATAAAATTTTGGGAGATGACATCCAGACACCTTAAAGTTACCAGGTTTGAAAAACATTGGGCTTCATCTATATAAGGAGTATCCCAGCCACTTCTTCTGCAACAATAGGGAGAACGGGCATGGGTAGCAAGCCATCATAGTTTGCTAGTGAAAAACTGTGAAGGGCAACCTATGCCTTGTTCATATTATTATTATTATTATTATTATTATTATTATTATTATTATTATTATTATTATTATTATTTAATCTTTAGTGAGATTCACAGCCTTTGAGGCTGGTTAATAGCTCAGCAGCTCGAGTCCTAACCAAGGACCTAGGAACTGTTAAGGTATGGTCGGAGGATGTAAGCTGTTCCGAGTAAGGTGGTTTTTTGTAGAGTCAAAATGTTCAAGTCCGGCAATTTTAGAATTTCTAAATAGCGGGGTAGCCCTTTGGGTATTGCTCCAAGGGCTCCAGTTACAATCGGGACAACACACAATTTCTTTTTCCACAGTCGCTCAACTTCCATTTGTAAGTCCCGGTACTTTGTGATTTTTTCTTGCTGCTTATCTTCAATTTGTGCATCACCAGGTATTGCAATGTCAATGAACCATACTTTTTTCTTTTCAACTATTGTTATGTCAGGTGTGTTGTGGATCAAGTGCCTGTCAGTCTGAATCCTAAAGTCCCACAAGATTTTGAGTTTCTCATTCTCTAAAACTTTCTCAATCTGATGTTCCCAGTGGTTTTTGCTGTACTCAAATCCAAACTTCTGGCACAATTTCCAGTGAATGATCTTAACAACATGGTCATGGCGTTGTAGGTAGTCAGTTTGTGAAATTTTGCTGCACCCACTGATCAGGTGGTCGACTGTCTCATCTTTCTCATTGCATAGGCGGCATTTGCTGTTGGTGGTAACATGTTGAATTTTTGCCTTCATGCAGTTTGTGGCTAGGGCTTGTTCTTGAGCTGCCAAAGTAAAGCTTTCTGTTTCTTTTTTCAGTACTCCTGAACTTAACCAGTTCCAAGTTAGTTTCTGGTCAGCTTTGCCTTCAATATTTTTCAAGTATTGGCCTTGCAGAGCTTTATGTTTCCAATTTTCAGCTTGCTGCTCAATTATTTCTTTCTTATATTCTGCTTTTGTTTTAGTTGTCTTTAAAAGGCCTCCTTTATTTACTTCCTTAATCATTGGTTCTTCACTTTTCTGGATGTAATCATTCAAGCTGCATTTTTCTTCTTCCACAGTCTGCTTTACTTGTAGGAGTCCTCGACCACCCTCTGCTCTTGGTAAATATAATTGGTCAACATCACTTTTAGGGTGCAAGGCATGATTCATTGTCATAAGCTTCCTTGTTTTTCTGTCCAAATTGTCTAACTCCATCTGGGTCCAGTCAATTATTCCTGCAGAGTATCTAATCACAGGTATAGCCCAGGTATTTATGGCTTTTATGATGTTTCCTCCACTCAATTTGGACATTAATATCTTACGAATTCGCCGAATATACTTGGCTGAAGTTAATTCCTTGACTTTATTATGCATTAAGTCAGAGGCTTATTATTATTATTATTATTATTATTATTATTATTATTATTATTCACATTTCTATGCCGCCCACTCTCCGAGGACTCTGGGCGGCTTACACTAAAGACAGTATACTAAATAGCATATTGCCCCCAACAATCTGGGTCCTCATTTTACCCACCTCGGAAGGATGGAAGACTGAGTCAACCTTGAGCTGGTGAGATTTGATCTGCTCATATGCTGAACTAGCAGTCAGCTGAAGTAGCTGCAGTACTGCACTCTAACCACTGCGCCACCTCGGCTCTTGCACATCCCCTTTATGTCAAAGACGAAGGGATTCAGCTACAGCAGGAACACACAGCTTGTTAAAACAGCTTCCTCAAAGGCAAGGCCTGCCCGATACATATTCAGTCTCAAAATTCAATAGAAATAGATGAGAATGGCATTCCCTCCAATTCAATAATGGGGGGAAAAAAACCCCACCATCATCCGCTGCTTCCATTGGTTGCAGACTTATACTGAGTCAGCACTTCTCAGTCCAAATGAGAATTAATGGAGAAAACATGAAGGAGAAGGACTCTAATCTACACTGAAAAAAGTTCTCATTTGTATATGTTAAAAATGAGCCCTGCTAAAGCTTTTGTTTGCAGCAATCCTTCATCTGTTCCAGCCGTGTGCAAAAGCAGTCAGACATGCAGAAAAGTGCACAAAGAAAACGATGAACAACATTAGCAACCTAGAAATAAAGGAGAAAATTCTTGACAGTGAGAACAATTAATCAGTGGAACAACTTGCCTCCAGAAGTTGTCAATGCTCCAACACTGAAACTTTTAAAGAAGAGATTGGACAACCATTTGTCTGAAGTGTTATAGGGTTTTCTGCTTGAGCAAGCGGGATGTACTAGAAGACCTCCAACTTTATTATTTTGTTATTATGCCTACTGTTCCACTGATGAGCGCTAAGTTAATATGGGTTGAAATCAGGGGTGAAATGCTCCCGGTTTGGACCGGATCGCCCGATCTGGTACCGATGGAGGCAGGTGGTTCAGAGAACCAGTAGCAAAAATCCCTGCCCCCACCCCCCATGCCCAGCTGAGCCGCACAATCATCAGAGGCTTTTTTTTTTTTACTTTTAAAAGCATTTTTTCTACAACCTCTTCAGCCGAAAAAATGATTTTAAAAGTAAAAAAAAAAGCCTCTGATGATCGCGCAACTCAGCTGGGATTGTAAAATGCTTTCAAAAGCCTCTGACGATCCCAGCTGAGTTGCCTGATCGGCAGAGGCTTTTTTTCTTTTAAATGCCTCTGACGATCAGGCAACTCAGCTTGGATCATCAGAGGCATTTAAAAGAAACCTCTTCGCCAAAGAGGTTGTAAAAAAAAATCTTTTAAAAGTTTTTTTTAAAAAAATTGGCCATGCCCACCTAGTCACATTATCCTCCCTCCACCAAGCCATGCCCACAGAACCGGTAGTAACAAATTTTAGATTTCACCACTGGTTGAAATTTATGTCCTAAGCCTCCATGTGTAGTTAGCAAATGCTGAAGGCATAATTGTGTCTTTCCTGCCACTGGCTGAATATTTGTGGGATGGGATCAGTGGTGGGATTCAGCCAGTTCAAGCCAGTTTGGGCGAACCACTAGCTAAATTGCTGGCTGGCTCTGCTCCTCCCTGCCACTTCCAGGAGTCCCCACGTGCCCCATTTTAACTACCAGGTTAGTGCAGGGAGGCTTCCTAGGCCCAAAATGGGATACGGGGGTAGGGGTGGGGGCACGTTCCTCCCCGCGGCCTATGTTTGCTCCCAGGAGGGGTGCAGGAAGCTGAGTGCTACCTGTCATATCCCCTGGCCATGCCCACCATGGCCATGCCCACCCAGCCAGTCATTAGGGCAGAGAACCAGTTGTTAAATTATTTGAATCCCACCACTGGATGGGATATGTGGACTGTTGCTGAAACATGAACATATCTGGAAGACACCAATTATGAAAAACTGTTGTAAAACAGGTGGCCTAACCATATTATAATACAATAAATAATGAAATCCTGTATTGAATTTAAACTATGTGGGATTGAGAAATTTTAAAAGCTACTCCCCCTTCTTCCTCTTCCATTGGAAATTTTATAAGCACGCAGTTCTTCATTTGTCTGATATTTTACTTTATTTTACTTCAGACTAAATGTCATCATTTATTATTTTCATTTCTCTCTTTTTTCTGGGGAGCCTTAACTGAATTGTTCCTGCTTTAAAAGATTGGTTTCAGATCCCGGCAAGTGAATTTTCTTTTTTTTATGAGTATTGATGAATTATTCCAGCATCTGTTTACTATCTGAATGCTGCTGCTATCATCTAACAGCCAGACATTCTGACTCCACTCACCCCAAAGCATTACCGAATTGCTTTGCCTTCACAATCAATGCTGCTTGATACACAAATGTACATGTGCGCGAACACGCGGATTCACAAATGCATTGTGAATCTAATAAGTTTTAATTAAGTTCCGTAGCACTGAAGTGGAGTATTAGGAAGCAGGTGTTCCAGTGTTAATTAAACAGTGTGCTTTTTCTGCAAAGCCTTTGCACAGAAACCATGTCAAACCTTAGGGGGTAAGGAGCAGAGGTGGGTTTCATCAGGTTCTGACCAGTTCTGGAGAACTGGTAGCAGAACTTTTGAGTAGTTCGGAGAACTGGTAGTAAAAATTCTGGCTGGCCCCACCCTCATCTATTCTCTGCCTCCCAAGTCCCAGCTGATTGGGGGGAAATGGGGATTTTGCAGTAACCTTCCCCTGGATTGGGGAGGGAATGGAGATTTTACAGTATCCTTCCCCTGCCATGCCCACCAAGCCACGCCCACCAAGCCACACCCACAGAACTGGTAGTAAAAAATTGTGAAACCCACCACTGATGAGGAGGGTGCGAAGAACTGTTCAGGAGCTGGTGTTATTATGGCATTTCTCGCAAAGTCATTTCTACCAGTGATCGGTTGCCCCCGGTTCGGATTGATTCTATAGAACCGGTAGTAAAACCTGCAGGAGGCTCCGCCCATCAACCCCGACATCATCAGGAAGTGTGCGGTCCCATTCCGAACCGGTAGTAAAGGTAAGTAGAACCCACCCCTGATTTCTACCTTCTCTAAAACAGTGAGAGTGGAAAAACGTAACACCATTTTTAGCTCAGCCAGGGGAAACGCTGTGGATTCTCGTTTTCTCTTGCCTGATATCACACAGCTATAAGAATGTTAAAAAGGAGCCCTGTTGGAGCTGAGCAACGGTCATGTAACGTGGTTATTTGTGGCCAAACAAATGCATGGGGAAACTGAGAAGCGGCATTGATTCATTCTCTGTGTGTATTTTCACACCGGCTAGCTCAAAATGAATTTACAGAGAATGAAATCAAAACAGATCAACATCTGAATGGCAACAACACATTCCAATGCGCAGGCTAATCACAGCCACCTAATTATCATTCTGTCTAGGAAGATCAGTCCACAAATATTTATTCATTTATTGATCAAATTTAGATGCTGTGCAACTCACTGTCTAAGTGACTCTGGGTGAGCTGTGGTGGCGCAGTGGTTAGAAAGCCGTATTGCAGGTTAACTCTGCTCACTGCCAGGAGTTTGATTCTGACTGGTTCGAGGTTGTCTCAGGCTTCCATCCCTCTGAGGTTGCTAAAATGAGGACCCAGATTGTTGGGGTCAATATGCTGACTCTGTAAACCGCTTAGTATAGTGGTTAGAGCTTAGAGCAGTGTATAAGTCTGCCGTTGCTACAAACAAAAGCTATAAATATACAAATAAACAGAAAATTCATGATGAATGTATTTATGATGACTGTGACCATGATTTATCACATATATTTTATGTACACTGAGAGCTTATGCACCGAAGACAAATTCCTTGTGTGTCCAATCACACTTGGCCAATAAAGAATTCTGTTCCGTTCCGTTCCGTTCCGTTCCCTTCCCTTCCCTTCCCTTCCCTTCCCTTCCCTTCCCTTCCATTCCATTCCATTCCATTCCATTCCATTCCATTCCATTCTATTCTATTCTATTCTATTCTATTCTATTCTATTCTATTCTATTCTATTCTATTCATTACTTAATAACAATTAAAAGCAGAATTAAAAGCAAGTTAAAAGGTAAGTTAACATGAGGATGGAACTACCTCCAGGGTTGAATGCTGCTCTTTGATCCCCATACCATCTGGAAGACTCAGGTCTTCAAACTCTTTTGGAAGGCCAAGAGAGTGAGGGCCAAACCTCACTTCAGGGGGCAAGATATTCCATAAAGGGAGTGCAATGGCCAAAAAAGCTCTCTTCCTAGACCTCACCAGTCAAAATTCTTCTGTAACATATTGTCCCTGCCTGACCAGATGGGATGGGTTGAAGAAATAGGGAGATCTAGCCTCAAATGTTTATGTTTATGTTTTATTAAATTTATAAACTGCCCTACTCCCGAAGAACTCAGGGCGGTGAACAGGCACAGAATAAAATACATAAATACAAAACTTAGGAACAATTTAAAGCCAAATTAAATAATTTAGCCCAAGACAATTAAAATCCCAATAATTTAAAACAAATTAAAATTTCAGTTTAAAAAATTAAAAAGAAAGGGGAGAAAATTAGGCCAGGCCGGCTTGCTGGAATAGGAGGGTCTTAAGAGCACGGCGGAAAGTGCGCAGATCCGGGATCCTCCGTATCTCCGGGGGGAGCTCGTTCCAGATAGTGGGTGCCCCCACAGAGAAGGCCCTCCCCCTAGGGGCCACCAGTCGACATTGCTTGGCTGACGGCACCCGGAGGAGCCCCTCTCTGTGAGAGCGTACCGGCTGGTGGGAGGCTGTTTGTGGTAGTAGGCAGTCCCGTAAATAACCAGGTCCTAAGCCATGGAGCGCTCTAAAGGTGGTAACCAAATGACCTGGTTCCATGCCATAAAGGAGTTTAAAGGTGATAACCAACACCTTGAATTGGATCTAGAAGCAAAATGGCACTCAATGCAGCTCACGTAGCCAAGGTGTTACATGTGCAGTCCTTGAGGCACCCAGAACTGCTTGTGCAGCTGCATTCTGCACCAGCTGTGGCTTCCAGATACTCTCCAAGGGCAGCCCTATATGGAACACATTGCATTCTTCTATGGATTACTTTTTTCTACCATTACTGACTGGGCTGATTCACTAAAGTAGGAGTAGAAACATTATAACAGAGGATAATTAGAACTGCAGAAAAAACAATTGCTACCAACATGCCTTCCATTGAGGACCTGTATACTGCACGAGTCAAAAAGAGGGCTGTGAAAATATTTACAGACCCCCTCGCATCCTGGACATAAACTGTTTCAACTTCTACCCTCAAAACAACGCTATAGAGCACTGCATCCCAGAACAACTAGACACAAGAACAGTTTTTTCCCAAACACCATCACTCTGCTAAACAAATAATTCCCTTAACACTGTCATACTATTTACTAAGTCTGCACTACTATTAATCTTCTCATTGTTCCCACCACCCATCTCCTCCCACTTATGACTGTAAGACTGTAACTTTGTTGCTTGTATGCTTACGATTTATATTGATATTGTTTCCTGATTGCTTATTTGAACCCTATGACTATCATTAAGGGTTGCACCTTATGATTCTTGATGAACGTATCTTTTCTTTTATGTACACTGAGAGCATATGCACCAAGACTTGTATGTCCAATCACACTTGGCCAATAAAAAATTCTATTCTATTCTATTCTATTCTATTCTATTCTATTCTATTCTATTCTATTCTATTCTATTCTATTCTATTCTATTCTATTCTATTCTATTCTACTCTACTCTACTCTACTCTACTCTATTCTATTCTATCATTATATAAAACTTCTCACTACCAACCCCATAGGCAGTTTCATGAGATACCTTGGTCAATGGAATTCAAAGCTGCTGACAGGCCTAAAAGAGCAAGAATTCCTACTGTCTAAGTCTTGACATAAGCCTTCGACTGTTTTGCTGACTTGGGTCTGAATTTAAACTGGAAGTAGATGAAAAACTAACACTTTTTGTTTTGCAGAAAAGTTTTTTTAACATTTTGATTTTAAACAATGGAGTTTCTGCAAATATCACAACTTAGGCTTTTCGCTGGACATTTTGAAGGTTCATTTCTCATTCCTGATATCTCTTTCTTAGAAGAACTGGGGGGGGGGGTTAAAAATAAACAAAAATAATGGTATTGTGAAAACCTGGAAAAATGTCTCACAGAAACTTTATATTGCTAATGTTCTTGAAAGAGTCCACCATACTGACCATGTACCTTTCTACCAGAAAATAAAAGAGCTGTAGGCATTTAGAAGTTTCCCCATTTCCACTTATGTACCAAATTTGTTTTCCTACTTGAATCTTGGAGTAACTCAGATTGAATTGGCTTGCTTCCAAATGGCAACTTTTAAAGAGTGTGGTCCACCCAGTATGAGGCCAGGGTATGCCCCTGCCTCTTTTTCTGTGGCCTTGTCTCTCATTGTGACAACCAGCTTCTATTGCCCCTGAGAACAACTTAGAGCAGGAGTGTCAAACTCAAGGCCCGTGAGCCTGCAGGGTGCTTAGATCTGGCCCGTGGGGATGTCCTGGAAACACCACAGAGGCCTGTGGTGCCTCTGCAAGCAAAAACAGAGCTTGGGAGGGCCACACGTGCCCCCCCCCGCACTATTTTCAGCCACAATGGCCACCTGCAGCCCTCTGCCAGCGACAACGGAGCTCAGGGGGCCACACAAAGCCCCCTCTAAGATCTATTTTTGCTGGCAAAGGGCTGCAAGAGGCCATTGCAGCCAAAAACAGAGCCCAGGGGCCTCATGCACACACACACAGTCCGGCCTCCATTTTCACTGGCAGAGGGCTAGCAAAACAAACTAAAAACAAAACAAAAGGAGAAATGTTTCCCCTTTTGCATTTGAGCATGCAACTTGGAGGGCTGTGTCCATCCAGGGATATGTTCCCTGGTTTGCCTAATTTCTCTGGCAGATTAAAGAATTCTGGATAGTTTCCTTGCCTGCACTAGTTAGATGACACAACTGGTTCTCTATCACACCCATTCCACATATTTGTTAAATTTTTGGAGAGGATAAAATACATCAGATTTTTTTAGAGTACACAATTAAGATGTGAAACTATCATCATCTTCTTTTAATGACCCTATAATTCCTTACGGGATGGAGTCTGGGCAATGGTGCTGAGTGCTTACTGGCCAGATGCCCTTCCTATCACCAATGCAGAGTTTTATTCAGCGGATATATTCTCATGCAAGAAGGGACAGGAAAGGAGAAAGGGAAAAAGCAAAGACAAAGAAAAAAAAATGAGAAGATGGGAAGAGAGCAAGGAAGGAAAAATAAGGAAAGAGGGGAAGGGTCTGAAGGAAGTCCAGCCTTAGCACTTGGCTACCACAGGTGCTTCTGACACGAGTGATGTCGAGCTGGCCCTCCCCCAGATCAAACACAACCCTGATGCATCCCTCAATGAAATCGAGTTTGACACCCCTGACTTAGAGCAATATTTCTCAGCCTCAGCAACTTTAAGATGAGTGGAGTTCAACTCCCAGATTTCCCCAGCCAACACTGAGTTTACAGTATTACCTACCCAGAAGAAACCAAGATTTGCTAATGTGCATTACTTTACTTGGACTATGCCCTTCCACAAAAACCCAGATTGGAGGCAGACAGCAAAACCCATGTCCTTCTAATCTAATTCAACGGGCAATTCTTCAGCGTCATTTCAGGCAATTTTAAGCCTGATAGCCCTTAAAAGCAAGTGGAAAACTAAGAGCTCATTTGTCACAAAGTCTTTGGGAAAAAAATGTTGTTCTTAAATTGAAGAAGGGCATTTTGTATACTGATTCAGCATAACCTCTCTATAAATGTGTTTCTGGGCAAGTTGGAAAGTTGCTTAATAGAAAATTAACATTTCCAGATAAATATTGTGGTGAAATGCTTGAAGATGAATGTCCTATTAAGAGTCTTATACCATTTTGCTATTTTCATCCATTCTGCCCCAAAATCGAGCTGCTGAACATGTGTATGTGGGTAGAGGTGCACATGTGAGTATGTTCCCATTATAGTCTATGACAGGGGTTCTCAAATTTTTTAAACAGGGGGCCAATTCATGGTCCCTGTTGGGGGGCCGGACCTGCAGGGTGGGCACGGCTAGGTGGTCATGTGACTGGGTGGGTGTGACTAGGTGGTCATGTGACTGGGTGGGCATGGCCAATT
Organism: Pituophis catenifer annectens; assembly: GCF_029215685.1. Classification (NCBI taxonomy): domain Eukaryota; kingdom Metazoa; phylum Chordata; class Lepidosauria; order Squamata; family Colubridae; genus Pituophis; species Pituophis catenifer. Next base: position 117,154,569 of record NW_027256884.1, on the reverse strand, counting down.
TAGCAGTCCATTAAACAATACACACAAATTAAACTTTAATTTGTTATGCTCCTGGGAGTGGAAAGCAGATTAGTGAAGGGATGTGGCTGCTTTTGGGGGGGGGGGGTTTGAGGGACTTCTATTTGTGTTCGTGTATGTCTCTCTCTCTGGAGGCTGGGGAGGCCAAAAACGGACCCGTACATCCCATTTTTGGCCTCCTCGTCCTTCTGGAGGCAGAGGAGGCCACATATCACCCCGCCTATCTGGAGGGTAGGTGGGGCAATGTGGGCAGGACAGCCTTGTGGTCCCGTGCGGGCCAGATTAATGGTTTCAGGGGGCTGTATCAGGCCTGCGGGCTGTAGTTTGAGGACCTCTTGTCTAGGAACAAATATGGGGTTCGCCCACCCCAGATTGAAGCTTGAAGCAGTTCATTTTGAATCAGTCTGTTCTTAAAGTGCAAATGGGAAATGAACGGTTCCCTCTTCAAATCTGAATTTTCCAATTCAAATTAAATCACGACGAATGTTATCTTCTTGTCAGATTACGGGGGGAAGAAATCCACATAATCTTATCACATTTGGAGAGATCTTTATTTTAAAACCACTCTCCTAAATAAATAAATATGGAACTGTAAATACTAAATACCTTTGGGAATTAAGTCATTTAGTATCTTTGCGTTGAAAAAAAACACACACACACAATGATCCTCAGAGTATTTAATTTAAATTAGTCTGGCCTCTTGGCAGCTAATGCATTTTGAGTTTATAAAGGGACATCCACAGTTTAATCAACTTCAAAAAAGAAGCTGATACTGTGCAAATCTTTCCTGTCACAGCTCTGTGTTAAAACAGATAAGTATTAAATAGGACGTCAATGATTGCATTGTAATCTGATGCATTTGTGCTCCACATTAAATCCCATTATCTGCAATATTGTTTAATTTCTAGGAAACTATTTTAGATTTCAGTCTTGTCCATTGTGTGTAGACATGTGAAGTATTTGAATAGTCCTCGATTTATGACAGAATTGGGAACTCAATTTCCCTTGCCAAGGCAGTTGTTAAGTGAGGTGCATCCAATTTTATGACCTTTTTTCCCACAGTTATTAAGCAAATAACTGCTGTTGTTAAGTGAATCATGTGGTCATTAAGTGAATCTGGCTTCCTCCATTGACTTTGTCAGTAGATGGCTTGGAAATTCTCAAATGGTGATCACACGACCCCGGGATGCTGCAACCATCATAAATATACGCTAGTTGCCAAGGGCCTAATTTTTGGTCACTTGATTTTGTGGATGCCACAACACTTGTGAGGACTGGTTGTAACTCACTTTTTGTGACTTACTAAAGTCACAAAAATTACTAAACTAGTAATTTAATTTAATTTAATTAATCATATTTCTATGCCGTCCAACTCCCAAGGGACTCTGGGCGGCTTACAACAGAAATAATACAAACAGTGACATAAATATTTTTTAAAAATTTAGCAGCAGCCTATGAGTTTATGGTTTCTAAAGGAAGGAAGGAAGGAAGGAAGGAAGGAAGGAAGGAAGGAAGGAAGGAAGGAAGGAAGGAAGGAAGGAAGTCCACCCAGATTTATTTTCACAACAGTATCTCACCACTTCTAATTTACTTATAAGCAGTGGTGGGATTCAGCCAGTTTGGGCCAGTTCGGGCAAACCAGTAGTTAAATTGCTATCACCCCTTCCTGCCCCACCCCAAAATGGGGTGCGGGGGTGTGGCCCCCGGTGGCCCGTTTTCACTCCGAGGAGGTTTCAGGGAGGCCTACTAGGCCCAAAATGGGGCATGGGGAGGTGGCATGCCCTCCCACCCCATTTTCGCTCCCAGGCTTCATGGAGGCCTACTAAGCCCAAAACGGGGCATGGGAAGGTGCAGGAGGCCAAGTAATGCCTGTCACACACCCTGGTCATGTCCACCAAGCCATGCCCACAGAACTGGTAGTAAAAAAATTGTAACCCCACCACTGTTGATAAGCATGTCCAACCTGCAAACTACACACACACACACACACACACACACACACACACAGAATTTTTATGCTCCCACCAATTCCATTTGAATAATACACAATATTTCCTGCTTACCATGACAGTGTCATGACTGAGACAGAATAAATGGATGTATCCATAATTTAGAAATGCAATAAAAGCAAGCATCCTTACTAGAGGCATTTTTTTCCTTTGATTTTCTCCTCCTTTTTCTTTTTAAATAAATCTTGCTACCGCTTTTCATTTTGCCCAAAGGTCTTAGCAGTTATTGCCTGACTCTGACCATAAAACCTTCATAGGAGTCAAAGAATTGCTATTATTTTATAGATTCAATTGAAGGTGACTCAAAGCCACTTAAAACACTGAACTTTGTGTACTATTTCCAACCTGACTTCCAAATGGTTGCAAGTCAGGAAGAATTCACATTGTGGTGTTGCCTAAGGGATTGATTTCTTAAATTGGTGCTAAATTAATAATTTACCCAATAGTCTTAACAGGGTTTTCCATTGTACTTACAAGCAATATCTTATGGATGTCAAACTTAAGCCAGCAAGTATTAGAGAGAACTCTTGTACTCGTATGGATATACTATGGATATATCCTATGGATAGACAGTTAGAACAATTCATTAATCAGTGGAACAACTTGCCTCCAGAAGTTGTAAATGCTCGAACACTGGAAGTTTTTAAGAAGATGATGGATAACCATTTGTCTGAAGGGGTGTAGGGTTTCCTGCCTAAGCAGGGGGTTGGACTAGAAGACCTCCAAGGTCCCTTCCAACTCTGTCCTTCTATTCTATTCTACTTGTTTTCCAAGTGCTGGAAATGGAATGACAAAGACAATTGGTCAAAGCAAACCACAAGCTTATGGGGAATTTCATGTAGGAGATGTCCAGGCTGAGCTCAAGGGAGGGGTCAAATGCATCATCAAATCCCTTCATGCCCAGAAGAGATCTAAGACCAGCCCACCATGAATTCCTTATCTACCACCAAATTGCTTTGACAGTTAATAGTTCAGATTCTTGTAGAAAGCTTAAACTTACAATAACACTTTATACCCATTTGAATTGCCCGGATCTGCTAATTTCCCTGGTGCTTGACACTTCAGGTGTTTATTATGCTTTAATAATAATAATAATAATAATAATAATAATAATAATAATAATAATAATAATAATAATAATAATAATAATAATAATTTTATTTCTATACCGCCCTTCTCCTGAAGGACTCAGGGAGGTGTACAGCCTAATTAAAAACAGAATAAACATCAATTTAAAATAATTTAAAAATATTAAATAAATTTGGCTTAATTTAAAACCCCAAAAATTTAAAACATCCAATTTAAAATTGTATTGCTAACCCAGCCTGGCGGAACAATAGGGTCTTGAGTGCGCAGCGAAATACCCGGAGGTCAGAAATCTTACGAATTTCCGGGGGCAGTTCATTCCACAGGGCTGGGGCTCCCACAGAGAAGGCCCTCCCCCTGGGTGTCGCCAGCGAACATGACTTGGCCGATGGCACCCTGAGGAGACCCTCTCTGTGGGAGCGGACTGGCCTGTGGGAGGCTATTGGTGGCAGAAGACGGTCTTGAAGGTACCCGGGTCCTATGCCATGGAGCGCTTTAAAGGTGGTAACCAACACCTTGAATCGCACCCGGAAGACCACTGGGAGCCAGTGCAGCTCGCGCAGGAGGGGTGTCACGTGGGTGCAATGGGTTGCACCCATAACCACCCACGCGGCCGCATTCTGGACCAGTTGGAGCCTCCGAGTGCTCTTCAAGGGGAGCCCCATGTAGAGAGCATTGCAGTAGTCCAACCGGGAGGTAACAAGGGCGTGAGTGACTGTGCGCAGGGCGTCCCGATCCAGAAAGGGCTGCAACTGGCGAATCAGGCGGACCTGATAAAAGGCCCCCCTGGCCACGGCCGTCATATGTTCTTCTAAAGACAGCCGTGCATCCAGGAGGACACCCAGATTGCGAGCCCTCTCTGTGGGGGGCAAAGATTCACTCCCAATAGTCAGCGATGGCACCTGCTGACTATATCGGGACGCTGGAAGCCACAACCACTCGGTCTTGGAAGGGTTGAGTCTGAGCCTGTTCCTCCCCATCCAGACCCGCACGGTCTCCAGGCAGCGAGACATCACATCAAGGGCATCGTTGGGGTGGTCTGGGGTGGAGATGTACAGCTGAGTGTCGTCAGCGTACAGGTAACACTTCACCCCAAAACCACGGATGATCTCACCCAGCGGCTTCACATAAATGTTGAAGAGGAGGGGCGACAGGACCGACCCTTGCGGCACTCCCCATGCGAGATGCCTCGAGGTCGACCTATGATATTAGACAAGAATTTGTGAGACACGGAACCTCCTCAGCGTGCCTACCGTCCTTGTCCTAATATTCCTTTTCATACTTACTCTTTTCATGGATTCAAATTATGTTTATACTTTTACCTGTTGTCTTATATATCCTTGACAAATAAATAAATAAATAAATAAAATAAATAGTAGCTCACCAGGCCTGGAGCTGAAGGTCTTTTGTTTGATAGATAGGATGGCCCAGTCTTTCTTAACAGGCACAAAATACCTGCTGGGGGCAGGGAGCTGGAGGTCTGAGTTTCTGTCTTCCTTAAGATTTTTTTATTTCTCTTTTATTGGAAATATTTTATGTGGCTTCCGGCACTGTCTTGAATTTCTAGAAGAAAAGTGGAATGTAAATCTAATGAAATGACAAAGCTATGCAAAGCTTTGCTGGAAGATTCAGTCTGAAGGGGAGACAATCAACAGTAAACATCTCAATCTGTTGAGGCAGATCCACAAGGCAATGCTGCCCTGCTCCCTACTTCTGAAAGTGAACTGGTGACATTGCTTTGCATCACAGCCTCAAACTTACACTTCCAAGCATTGGGAAAGGATTCGACAGACATACCAAAGTTTCTTCTGTCTGTTGGAGGCACTAGTATGCTCTTCTCTCTCTCTCTCTCTCTCTCTCTCTCTCTCTCTCTCTCTCTCTCTCTCTCTCTCTCTCTCTCTCTCTCTCTCTGTGTGTGTGTGTGTGTATGTGTGTGTATGAGTGTGTTTGTGTAAGTGCATGTGTGAGAATTCCTGAGAATGGGGATCTGAGCTGGGCAAGAATTAGTGGAACAGATTTCATAACTACAGTAGAGGGATGTCTATGGAGATTCTCAATCATCCAAGTCATAATTGTCCCAAAGGTGCTTTTGCACATATCATTTGATTCTTCTTGTAGCAATAGCAATAGCACTTAGACTTATATACTACTTTACAATGCTTTCCAGCCAGTAGTGGGTTTCAATTTAGTTTGCTACCAGTTCGCTTGTGCGCTCGTGCGATGCTTCTGCGCATACACAGAAGCATCTGAGTGGGTGGACAGAGCCTCCCGCTGCCACTGATACCGGTTTGCCCGATCCGGAGCAAACCGGTAGCAACCCACCACTGTTTCCAGTCCTTTCTAAGCAGTTTACAGAGCATATTGCACCCAACAATCTGGGCCCTCATTTTATCAACCTCGGAAGGATGGAAGGCTGAGTTAACCTTGAGCCTGGTGAGATTTGAACTGCCAAATTGCAGGCAGACGGCAGTCAGCAGAAGTAGCCTGCAGTACTGCACTCTAACCACTGCACCACCGTGGCTCATTCTTCGTGTAGGATGTAGCTGGCTAGTTGCTAGGTTTTGCCTATTCCTATTTCCTGTAAATACATTTTCTTTCTATTGCAGTTGTCCCAAAGCTGCTTTTCCAAAAGGCAACTGGACTTTCTTTGTTTTTCGTTGAAGACTTTCCTTTGTTTTTTCCTTTTTGCTTATCATCCAAGAACCTTCTTCATTTCTGACGTCTTGGATGAGCTTCTTGGATGAGAAGTGAAACATCTTCAAGGAAAAACAAAGAAAGTCCAGTTTATTTATTTTTATTTATTTTTATTTTATTAGATTTCTATACCGCCCTTCTCCCGAAGGACTCAGGGCGGTGAACAGCCAAAAGATAAAACACAGAAATACAAAATTTAAAATAGATTAAAACAGATTAAACAATTTGGCTAAATTTTAAAAATATCCCATAATTAAACAAATTAAAATTAGTGTTTAAAATTTGAATTTAAAAATTTTAAAAGGGAGAAGATTTAGGCCAGGCCAGCTTGATGAAATAAAAACGTTTTAAGCGCGCGGCGGAAGGTGCGCAGATCCGGGATCCTCCGTATCTCCGGGGGGAGCTCGTTCCAGATCGTAGGTGCCCCCACAGAGAAGGCTCTCCCCCTAGGGGTCGCCAGTCGACATTGTTTGGCCGACGGCACCCGGAGGAGCCCCTCTCTATGGGAGCGTACTGGCCGGTGGGAGGCTATTGGTGGTAGCAGGCGGTCCCGTAGATAACCAGGTCCTAAGCCATGGAGCGCTTTAAAGATGGTAACCAGAACCTTGAAGCGCACTCGGAAGACCACCGGGAGCCAGTGCAGCTCGCGCAGGAGAGGTGTTACATGGGAGCTCCACGTTGCTCCCATAAGCACCCGCGCGGCCGCACTCTGCGCCTTTGGAAAAGCACTACATCCTACAAGAAGAGTCAAAGAATATGTGCTCTAGGCATATTGGCCCATATGTGACATCAGATTAACAACATTTTAGAGTAAATTGAATGATTGTCAAAGAGAAGCTACAGAAGAAATCTTAACTTTTTAGATCTACCCCATTCCTTCAAAATCAAAAGGTGCTGAAGAATCCGTGCCATTGAATTCACACCACCAACACTACCAAGTCAGTGATAAATAGCTCACTGAAGCAAGTTATATCGGCTTTTTACTTCAACACTTCAAACCAAGCAGCTTCTCACAGATGAACAACACGAATACTTCCTCTAATAATATCTAAATGGGTCAAACCAAATGGGAACAGGAACAGAAAGATATTTTCTGGGGAAAAAACCCTTTACAGGCAGCCAGTCTAGGACTCTAAATAAAGCACCCCTTTTTAAAATGTGTCAACTTTGTATGGTTATCAAAATCACGAATCAACAGGGAAAAATACAATATATGCCTTAAATACACATCTGACATACCTCATAATAAAGAAGTTAGACCTGACAGGTTGAAGGTTTGCTTCAAATCTCAGTCGCAGTCTTCCTTTAAAAGTGCTTCGTTCTAGGACAGTGATTGACAGGGCATCAATCTTCCAAAGTGATTGACTGGCAACAACTTTCCAGGATGTTGTCTGGCATACATTTTACCTAGTCTGTTTTCCCTGAACGAGCCCCAAACTTTCAGCCCCCAAATAAGACATTCCTATTCTTGGTTGATGTTCTTAAACTCCCCAGCTTACAATGTCACACTGTTAGCCGCTGTGCTAACTAAGCACAAAGCTTTGCTGGTTTTTTTTTTTTTTGTGGGTTTTTTTTTTTTTTTTTTTTTTTTTGGCTTCTGCTTTGCCTTTTCTCACTCCTGGGCACTCAGGCAATAAATGTGCCTGGTTTTGTTTAAACGCATAGTGCAAATGTGCATCCCCTCTCTTGCCAGCTGTGCATTCATTACCAAGACTGTTAATTGGCCACAACTCAGCACAATGTTTTCTCTCTTCCCTGGTTGATTTTCAGGTCTTTTTAAACTTTGCTCCTTCCAACACAGTGGTAGGGCCAGAGCAGCTTCTGCCCCCAGCACTTCCCTTTTCAAAATTCACCCACTGGGTTAGAATATTCTTCGCCTCCAGGTTATATTTCTTCAAACCGATCCTCGGAGCTTCAATAGATGTTGCCTCTGGGTTGTTCTCCTTTCAGTTCCAATGCCAAGATCCAATCTCTGCTCCCCTTTGGGTTACTGCTTTGAGATTCAATCCTGGTGATTAAAACACCATCGGGTTTTTATACGACATTTCCTGTGATAGCGCTTATCCATTTCTATTTATGAAATCAAGCCCAAGAACGTTTCGCCATTGCCTTTATTAATATTCACTGTCTTGTTAAATTGGAAAAAAAAGAGAATCTTGAGGACTTGAAAGACTGGCTACTTGATTAAGCTATGGCTTGCCTTCAGAAGTTGTGGGTGCTCCCTCACTGAAGGCTTTTTAGAAGACATTGGACAATGGTATAGGATCGTGATGGCAAACCTATGGCATGCGTGCCAAAAGTGGCATGCAGAGCCATTTCTCCAGACACACGAGCCGTTGCCTGTTGTTCTTCCAGGTTCCTGTACACCGCCAGTTGGTCTTTGTGCACACATGCATGCCAGAAACTGGAAAACCAGGTGGCCAGTGCGAATGTACACACTAGAAACTGGAAAATCATCTTTCCAGTGCATGCATGCGCACTGGGCAGCTGCTCTTCTGATTTCCGGTCTGCTCTTCATGCACGCATGCGTGCCAGAAACAGGAAGACCAGGTGACCAGTGCGTATGCATGTGCTGGAAACCGGAAGATCATCTTCCTGGTGCGCGCATGCATACTGGGAGACTGCTCTTCCGGTTTCCGGGACGCACGCACGTGCTCCCATTTCAGCACTCCATGCCGAAAAGGTTTGCCAACTCTGGTATAGAGTCTCCTGCTTGAGCAGGAATTTGGACTTGAAGACCTCCAAGGTCCCTGGCAACTCTGTTATTCTGATTACTGCTTAAGTTTATGTGGCTCATAGCCCATTGTCTTGTTTGTTTGTTTGTTTGTTTGTTTGTTTGTTTGTTTGTTTGTTCATTCGTTCATTCATTCATTCGTTCATTCGTTCATTCATTCGTTCATTTATTTATCAACAAGTACAAGGAAACAAGTAACAGTATAGACATAGACATGGACATATGAAAAAAGTTTGGCACAAATAAAAGGAAATAATTAAGCAAAACAGCCATAAACACATAGAATAATTACATATAAATGGGGACAGTAGGACAGGGATGGTAGGCACGCTGGTGCGCTTATGCACGCCTCCTTAGGGACCTCTTAAAAAACATGAAAGGTCCACGGTAGACAGTTTAAGATAAAAGATCTGGGGATTAGTGAGACTAACAACAGGATCAGGTAGAGTGTTCCAGACATTTACTACTCTATTGCAGAAATCATATTTCCTACAATCAAGATTAGAGCGAATTACATTAGGTTTGAGTCTATTGATCGCCCTTGTGTTATTGCGGTTGAAATTAAAGTACTCATTCTCCACCTTGAATATCATATCCAGCTTCTGGGCACCATATTTAAAAAGAGTAAAGAAAATTTCAAACAGGTTTATGGAAAGTAGCAAAGGGTGGTGAAGGAAATTTTTTGAGTTTGAGAAAAAAAAGTTTGAAGGAATGGAGTAAGGTGACTGAAGGGAGATATGATAACAATCTTCAAATCCTTCAAAGCTGAATGAAGGCAGATTCTAATTGACTGCTGAGGGGAAAAACTTAACTATGAGAGCAGTTTGACAGCGAAACCAATTAGTCAGGGAAGAAGTGCTTTTTCACTGGATATGTTCAAATAAAGGCACCAAAGAGGAGGCTGAATGTGATGATCTGAGTGGCCTCTTCCAGCTCAATGATATTTAGAATAATATTGCCCAGGCAAAGATTCTACCTGACAAAAGCTTTATAGCAGGGACACTTTTTACCTACAGATATTCTTATTATTTCCACTGGTGGTTATTTCAATCAATTTTATTTTATTTTTCAATAATTTAACATTGAAAGGGTCTATTCTGGCCAGTGATAGGGCACCTTTTTTGAGGCATAATCATATTTGGAACTTTGGGTACAAGTGGTAATTCCATGCACAAAAGGGCTGTCATGGGGATTTTTTTTTTTATTCACAAAATGGCTGCCATTATAAACATGCCTCAAAGCACTCATACTAAATGGAGATTAGCCCCCATAGATGCACTCAATCAATCATGGAGGGGCCTTTATGGAACCAAATGCATTCCTTCAAATAGATACGATGCTAGAAGTTGGTGCTTTCCTTTGGACACTGCAGTTTCCTATTTATTCATTTTTTTAATTAAAAGAATATTATTAAAAAGCCAATTGGGGAAGAGATCCTTATCATGTATAACTGTCTATACATGTAGTTCTCAAATTACAACAATTGGAATCAGAATGAGTTACACCTAATTTTACGATGCCATGGTTGTTAAGCAAATCACTGCGGTTGTTAAGTGAATCATGTAGTCATTAAGCAAGTCTAGCTTTCCCCATTGACATTGCTTGCCAGAAGTCCACTGGGAAGGTTGCAAATGGCGATGACATGAACCTGGGACACTGCAATTGTCATAAATACATGCCAGTTGCCTAGCATCTGAATTTTGATCATGTGACCATGGGATGCTGCAACAGTCATAAGTGTGTAAATCACTTTTTTCAGGGCTGTTGTATCTTCAAATGGTCATCAAATGAATTCCTGTAAGTTAAAGTTGATCTCTAGTTGCTTATCTTTGGGTTTACGTTATTCTGCTCAATTTTCTTCTGAGTCCAAGAACTCACAATGAACATCACCGACAAATGTTTCTCCTCTCCCTACTTCAGGGGTGTCAAACTCGATTTCATTGAGAGCCACATCAGGATTGTGTTTGACCTCAGGGGGCTGGGGTGGATATGGCCAGGGTGGGCATGGCCCACTCAATGTCACTTGTGTCGGGGGCACCTGTAGTGGTCCAAGCGCTCTGCCAGTGAAAATGGGCTCCCGAGCTCTGTTTTTACCTGTGATGGCCTCCTGCAACCCTCTGCCAGTGAAAACAGAGCTCAGGAGGGCCACCAAGCTCCATTTTCACTGGCAGGGGCACCATGGGCCGGTCCTTCACTGGTTCCAGAGAGGCCCCACGGGACAGATCCAGGGGTGGTATTCACTTACTTTACCTACCGGTTCGCAGATGTGAGCATGCACAGCTTCTGCACATGTACCTGGCCTCAAAAACGTGCCTAAATAGGATGGTATAGAGCTGGGGGAGGCCCACATGCGATTTCTGCTACCGGTTCGAGTGAACCGGTCTGAACCAGTTGAGTACCATCTCTGGCCAGATCTAAGCACCCCACGGGCCAGAGCTGGTCCCCTGGCCTTGAGTTTGACACCCCTGCCCTACTTGAACAGATCCTGGGAATGAAAGCTGTCCACTTTCCTCAAAAACTGGTTCCACTTCTGAATTCTCCTTGTCCTTGGAATATTTCTCCTAACATTTAACCAGAACCTGCCATCCCTATAATTTAAGATAATTATTCCATGTTCTGTATTCTAGGGAGGTAGAGAACAGGTCATGACTTTCGGATATTGTACCACCCCTCCCAATATTAATTAGGTTCCCTCCTCTAGTTTCATGCAACTTGTTTTATATAGTTTTTAAAACAGAAACTGGAAAACTGCAAAGCGCCTTTATTCATACATATGATTCTGATCTCCACAGACATTCCTCCTATGGGAAATGCTTCTTAAAGGCAGCCTCATAAAATAAATATATTTGATGGGTGTGATCCAATGTTTTATTTGACAGCATGTCCATATATCTGGAGTAAGACAAAGGCAAACTAGGATGACAAACCACATCCTTGGGAACCACAGGAATGATAGTGAGCAACTTCATCACTTTGCCATCCCGTCAATCAGTGTTTTGTGACTGTCTTGATCCACTATGACAACTTCATTTTCTAAATGTAGAAGATGGAGAGCAGCAAAGGGACACTGCAGTTCAGTGAAGTTTCAGTCAAAGCACTTGCTCAAAGAGCTTTGATGAACTAACAGATTAACAGAGTTGGAAGGCACCTTGTAGGTCATCTAGTCCAACCCCCCACCCAAGCAGGAGACCCTACACCATTTCTGACAAATGGCAGTCCAATCTCTTCTTGAAAGTCTCAAGGGATGAAGCTCCCACAACTTCCGAAGGCAACTTCTGTTCCACTGGTTGATTGTTCTCACTGTCAGAAAGTTCCTCCTTATTTCTAGGTTGAATCTCTCCTTGTTCAGTTTCTATCCATTATTCCTTGTCTGGCCTTCAGGTACTTTGAAAAATAGCTTGACCCACCCTCCTCTCTGTGGCAGCCCCCCAAATATTGGAACACTGCTATCATCTCTCCCCTGGTCCTTCTCTTCACTAGACTAGCCATGTCCAATTCCTGCAACCATTCATTGTACGTTTTAGCCTCCAGCCCTAATCACCTTGGTTGCTCTTCTCTGAATTCTTTCTACAGTCTCAACATCTTTTTTATAGTGTGGTGACCAAAACTGGATGCAGTACTCTAGGTGTGATCTTACTAAGGCTTTATAGCAGGGGTGGGTTCTAAAAATTTTTACTACTGGTTCTGTGGGCATGGCTTATTGGGGGGAAATGTGACTGGGTGGGCGTGGCCAACTTTTTTTTTTTTAACTTTTAAAAGCATTTTTTCTACAACCTTAAGAGGCTGCCATCTTCTTTGGAACAAACTGCAGATTTTCCTTATGTTCATCATAAACTGGTAATTCTCTGAATAAGATCTGTTGGAATATTTTCCCAAGTAGGATCAACCAATTTTATTGAAGAGCGTATTATGTTCATCCTGGGGAGTTTTACCTGCAGTTTGTAAAGATATGCCATGTTGCTTTGGTAAAATATTCCATTTGACTGAACCACTGAAAAATTCCATGTTGCTTGTTGACCTTGACTCAAAAGCCCCCCCCCCAAAAAAAAACAACCCAGGGCTAGTGAGCATATACCGCATGCCCTGTTTATGTTTATGCAAGGATAAATGACTTTAGGAAGTAAGGAATCTCTTTAGTGGGATCTTGGAGTCTTAGTGGACAACCAGCTAAATATGAGCCAGCAGTGTGCAGCGGCAGCCAAAAGAGCCAATGCAATCCTAAATTGCCTTAACAGAGAGCATCATTCCCTTCATGGTTGTCCCAAAGGTGCTTTTTCAAGAGGTACCTGGACTTTCTTTGTTTTTCTTTGAAGCCATTTCACTTCTTCAGAGCTGAAGAAGCTTCTTGGATGAGAAGCAAAATATCTTCAAAGAAAAACAAGGAAGTCCAGTTGCCTCTGGAAAAAGCATCCTCGGGACTACTGTACCTCAATAATTGTAAAAACCCAGCAATAATTATACTTGGGTTGCTCTTGCAAGGCATTCAGAGTTAACAGCTGCCTCACTATTTCTTAGAATAAAGTCTGTCCTATACGCCACATCATTATTTTAAAAAATTACACCATGGTTTCCTGTGGAAGACAAATCCAAATATTATGCTGAGTTTTGCCACAGCACGAAGAGTAGAACAGACATAGCCCATTATCGTGTGTCATTCCTTGCTCAAAAACTCACAGAAAATGTATTGAGAGAAATTGGGAGCACAAAACGTATTTTTAAAGCTACATTTTTTAAGAAGTCCAGCCTGATGGTAGTGCCTAACTAATGGTCTGTTGATAAATGTTAACAACCTGGTTCTGCCAGCTCCATTGCCATTATTGTGTTGCGCCACTGACTGCAGAAAAGCAGATTAGCACGCTAGGCATTAGTGGCTCAGCTCAACCAGCTTGCAAAAATGCAGAAAAATTTAGCAGTCAGCTTTTGTGAGCTGATATGAGCCAGCTCCAACACACCACTGCACCTAACCGATCTTGATGGTTTCAGAACACCTATGCAGGGTTAGGCCATGTTATATTTTGATGGGAGAGTACTATAGACTAGAGCACGAGTGTCAAACTTGTGGTGTCTCGTTGCTGTCATGTGATGTATTGTGACGTTTTTCCCCTTTGTGGAGCCAGGGTGGGCATGTCCTGCATGTGACACAGTGGGCCAACAATTTGACAGCCCTGGACTCAGGGATGGGATTGAAAAAATTAATAACTGGTTCGCTGTACGGTTGCTGGGTGGGAGTGCCCATGGGTGTGTGGCCTACTTGGTCTCCTGCACCATGGTGGTGGTGGTGGGGGGGCGTTTTCGCCCTCATGAGGCTCCACAGGCTTTCTTCGAGCCTCCAGGAGGGCAAAAATGGCCTCCCCTGGGCACCGGAGGCCAGAAACAGGCCCATTTCCAGACTTCTGGTAGGCCCGTTTTCCACCCTCCCAGAGCCTCCGCGCAGTCCCTGCACTTACCTCGCATCCAAAACAGGCCACATGGAGACTCCTGGGAGGGGCGGGGTGGGCTGGGCAGGGTCAGCCAGTCCTTGTAACTACCGGTTCGGTGAACCAGATTAAAATTAGCATCTGGTTCGCCCGAACCAATCCGAACCGACTGAATCCCACCCCTGTCTGGACTAGACTGTGCTATAGAGAAGACTGGGAAATTAAATATCCTGCAGAAAATAGTGGGAGACTTAGCATATGATTGCTAAGAAAACTTTACGGATCTATACAGCTCATCACAACAAACTGAACTCAACTCAAGATACTCAAGATCTTTAACTTTTCTAACTTATCCTCTTTCTTTCACTAGTGTATGCTAGTAAAAATTGGTACTAAAATTTCACCTACTAATATAATTTAGATGCAACAGTCAGGGTAGCTAAGAAACCTCACTGCAGTTATATTTTATTATTATTATTACTAAATTGCAATGGGTTGAATAAAATAAAAATAAAATCTTTGCTCTGTCAAAGATGGTAACCTCCCTTGTAGCATACTGTGACATATTCTAATCTAATTCAAGGAACAAGAGAGCAGCGCTTTGGGGAAAGATACCACTTCTTAACATGGCAAAAGACATTAATCTTGTTGCCTGGCTTCTATGTTCAGCATGCCATGCCAAAACGGGCATTGGTATTCTGCTCAAATCCACAGAAGTTACAAGGAGTGGTACTTGTGTCACACCACAGCATATTCCAAGCGCAAAAGGACACAGAAGAAAGGATTATTTGTTTCAAATAGCTACCCACTTGGGTACAGGAAAACATTTTAGAATTTGGTTCTTTGATACTTCATCTCCATAAATTATTCATCTCTTGAGCAGTTTCTCTACCATCACATCAATAAAGATTTGTTTCACTTTAAAAAAAATTGAGAAATCATTTTTTCTCCAGGTCCTAGTGGGTACCAATCATGGATTTTAAATTACATGTTCACAGCCCTATTCACATGACATGCATATTCATGCACATTTCTATCCCATTCTCCTCTGACGGTCCTGTAAAGTAGGTTTCCATTCTCAGTTTTCAACATGCTGGTCCTTATATCATGCTGATGGTGAAGGAGAGACAGAATCTGAAGGAACAGAAGAAGAATGGAATTATAAAACTGATTTTTCTCTGTCCATGCGCTGGTCCTTCTCCCATTTTAGGCAGTGGGTCATCCTAGGTGACCCCAATCCATGTTGACTCTAAGTACATCAAGAGATATATTAATAATTTTGTTGACAAACTCCTGTGTCAAGCCATGGCTAATTCTCTTGGGGTTGTGAATCACTTGAACTGTAGATTTGTTTGCAAATGGTAAATAGGAAAGAAAAGAAAGTGAGAGAAAGGAAGAAGGAAGGAAGGAAGGAAGGAAAATGAAAGAAAGAAAGAGAGAGAGAGAGAGAGAGAGAGAGAGAGAGAGAGGGAGGGAGAGAGAAAGAGAGAAGGGTCTCTTTCAGCAATCTCATTCTAAGAAAGTTTTAGTTTTCATCACAAAAGGTGGAAGATTGAACTTTAAGAATTCATCCATCAATCCATCTATCCATTAATTGATGCATTCACTCATTGATTGATTGATTGATTGATTGATCCATCCATCCATCCATCCATCCATCCATCCATCCATCCATCCATCCATCCAACAAAAGTATATGGCTCACACTTAGTGACACCATGTGTTTTATATCTCAGTGAAAAACCCATAACCCCACCCTAACACCCAGCCTAGCAAGGTGATTACATGTTCATACCAGCCACTTGATCAGCTCTGAAACAACCACAGGTCCATGTGGTTAAGGTATTCCTGAGGAGCAACCAGGGGGAATGATATTCCAAAGGGAGGGAGCCATCCCAGAGCAGACCTTTTTCCTTGATCCCACAAAATGTACCACCCTAATAAATGGGACCTGCATTGTAACTTGCCTCCCTGCTCTGGTGGACCAGATGAAAAATGTTCAAAAACAGGCATCTCAGATCATGCTGTCATAGATTTTCTATGTGCTCCAACATGAGAGGGGAGAACAAAATGGGAAGTGGGTACAAATGGCTACAAATAGCTATTCCAAGACCAGTTAAACCAGTTGTCTGGGGATGATGGTGCCTTCTACTAAGTGGGAGAACAGATGACAGCATAGTTCAGGTCACAGAGTTGGATATTTCCATGAAAATGCCAGTTTAGCATTTTTTTGGGGGGGTGGGGGAGAAACATTACATTAAAAAATTCAAACTGCTGATCTCAGTTTAGCTAGGATCTGGTTTTCTATATTCATTCAAGCATTTCTGAACAATTATCAAGTCATTTTCTCTGAGCACTTCAAATGAATCCCTTAGTAAGAGCACCCTTAAGATCTTGCTTTGTCAGTGCTTCTGTGGATTAATGCCTAATAACAAGATATAATGGTGCAGCATCTGAGAGTACTAAAAATCTTGATTGTACCCATTGGTGAATTAATTCCAGATTCAGCCTTCTAATTATGCCACAATAGAAAGCAAGAACAACAGATATAAATATGAACACTGAATAAAGCTGCGAATGTTAGTTATCCCCACCATCGTTGCCTTTATTTGGTTAATGAAACAAACAAAATGTTAAAAAAGTTATGATATTTATGTACCAAGCACATCTAAATTATATTAAAGTAACCAAAATATCTTTACAATCCCCAAGGCATGTCACATCCCTAATGTTTGGAAATTGAAAGTTGAAAAATTTGACATGTTCTATGAATTGATTATATCAGGGGTTGGCAACCTTAAATACTCAAAGAGCCACAAAGGTCCTAACCGGAAGCCCCCCTCCCCCCATTCAATTCTGGAGCCAATCGGAAGTCCAGTTCCCCCATCACAGAGTTTTCTCCTATTGCAGCGTCCTTTTTCCTCTGCTGACCAGAAGTCCAATTCCCCCACCATAGAGTCTCCTCCTAGCATGGCGTCCTTTTTCCTCTGCTGATCAGAAGTCCGGTTCCCCCACCATAGAGTGTCCTCCTAGCGCAGTGTCCTATTTCCTCTACCTGTCCTAACCAAAAGCCCTATCAATTGTGGAGCCGACCGGTGACAGGGAGTCGCAGCAGAGGGATGAAAGAGCCACATGTGGCTCCAGAGCCACCAGTTGCCAACCCCTGGTTTATATGATAGTAGTAGTAATACTACTATATATCAAAAGCAAGCACTACAAAAAAATCATGGGGAAATCAAGGGTTCAACACTTATAAAAGGCAGCTACCATAGACTTTTAACAGGAAACAGGATCGTGTAATTGAAAAAAAAAAATTCTGGCTAGTAAGGAGCGAGCGCCTCGCCTGGCCATCAGACCTCTTCTTTCGCGGCCGAAAGGAGTGACCCACTCGCCCCAATGCACCTTGCCTGGCCGCCGGCCCGCTTCTTTCACAGATTGGCCACGCATGTGCTTAAATAGGGCCAAATTTTGGGGGTAAGGCTTAACTTTAACGCTTGTGCACAAAACAGTGCTGAGCCTTCTTTTTTGGGTGGGTCATGTTTTAGGAGAAACACAGTATTCCTTGATGAATAACAACATAATGATAATCAGATAATACCAAAAGTAATCACCAAAACTAAATATAAGAGAATATCTGAATAACTCTGGGTTGAACTGTGGACTCCTTGGTGCTCTCTAAGCTTGGTTGTTTACATTCAGACATTTCATTACACAACTAGGGAACATCAGTGCCAGTTTATGTTGGGTATGAACATGATAGTTGGGCAATGAAACATCTGTAAAGCAAACAAGCAATCTCAGAGAGCACCGAGGACTCTAAAGACCACTAATTTGCAAAAACCAACTTTCTTGAAATAGTAGGCATTTATTGCAATAAATCCATGAGCCTCAAGTTCTTGGCCAGAGTATGAATTATAGAAGTTGATTAGGCTATAAAGGTAAAGGTTTCCCTCGCACATACCTGCTAGTTGTTCCTGACTCTAGGGGGTGCTGCTCATCTCTGTTTCAAAGCTGAAGAGCCAGCCCTGTCCGAAGACGTCTCTTTGGTCATGTGGCTGGCATGACTAAATGCCAAAGGCACACAGAATGCTGTTACCTCCCCACCAAAGGTAGTCCCTATTTTTCTCCTTGCATTTTTTACGTGCTTTCGAACTGCTAGGTTGGCAGAAGCTGGGACAAGTAACGGGAGCTCACTCCGTTATGCAGCACTAGGGATTTGAACCGCTGAACTGCCGACCTTTCGATCGACAAGCTCAGTGTCTTAGTCACTGAGCCACCGCATCCCTTGATTAGGCTATAGATTAGGCTATAGAACTAATTTAAATGATGATGGTGGACAAGATGATGAGAAGAGGAGAAAGAAGAAGAAGAGGAGGTGGCAGTTTTTATCTTGGCAAGGTTTTTTTTTAGTGTTCCCATGATATTGCTCATTTTATTTCCCGTTCCCAAATTAACGCTTATCTGATCGTGCTCATTTAAAATAAAGCAGCATCGTTATTGCAAAAAAGAACACCTGCCTACAGAGCTGTAGTGATTTCTATAATTTACTTGCCTTTCACACAGAGAAAAGCTGAGTCAGTGTCAGTACTAACAGGGTTTTTTTTTCTTCTTCTTCTTTTTACATCAAGTGAAATCACCAACCTTTATTATATCAAGTTCACCTAGTCATCTGTCACATGCCTGTGGGGAAAAATTAATTTCGTTTACAGGCTAAAGGATGCTGGTGTGAAATGATTGGGCTTGTTCAGTCGTCCTCCGAATGTGTATTTGGTTGTGTACAAATTGGATACAAATGTACACTAGCACTTCGAGGGAAAGACGTGGATTTTGTAGCCAAAGAAATTGTGGATGTTTGGCAGACTAAGAAAACATGCAACCAACCTGTTTTCCTGGCTCATTCTGTTTGCAATATATTCTCCTATAGAATAGAATAGATTAAAATCATGGCTCTTTTCCTTTTCTTTTCCTTTTCTGATGGTTTACTTCAGTAGTGGATTCCACTTACTGTACCTTTGCTACCGGTTCGGAACTGTGAGTGAGCATGCAGTGCTTCTGCGCATGCTCAGAGGGTCCGTGATGACATCCAGGTGGGTGGGCGGAGCCTCCCGCTGCCACCACAACCGGTTTGCCCGAACTGGGGTGAACCGGTAGAAACCCACCACTGGTTTACTTGTCAATGGAAGTAGAGAAGGAAGTGATATAGAATCCATGGTGACAGAACTGCTCCTTCCTTCCTTCCTTCCTTCCTTCCTTCCTTCCTTCCTTCCTTCCTTCCTTCCTTCCTTCCATTCTCCCTCCCTCCCTCCTTCCCAAGAATCATCAAAACTTTGCTTTGGGATGGGGGGGATATATGCCTATTTTTTGCACATTTCTTTTAAAAATATATATTTTTATAAAAATATAGTCTCTGATTTGTGATTATTTTTAAAATGAAAAAAATACCTCTGTGGGAGGTATTGTTTTCCTGAGCACAATAAGATGAAGTTTTCAGGCGAAATAAAAGCTTAGGGCACGGGTGTCAAACTCAATCGCCTCACGTGATGTGATGTATCCAGTGGTGGGTTGCTCCTGGTACGCAAGAACCATTAGTAAAAATTGTTAGTAGTTCGGAGAACCGGTAATAACATTGGCTGGCCATGCCCCCAAACCGGTCCCCGGCCTGGTCGCCACTCGCTTACCCCACCTTATCAGAGGCTTTTTTTTTTTAACTTTTAAAAGTATTTTTTCTACAACCTCTTCGGCCGAAAAAATGCTTTTAAAAGTAAAAAAAAAAGCCTCTGATGATCCCACGGCTCAGCTGGGATCTCAAAGGCTTCTAAAAGCATTTTTTTCTGCAACCTCTTCAGTCAAAGAGGTTGTAGGGGAAAAATGCCTTTAGAAGCCTTTGGCAATCCCAGCTGACTTGCCTGATCGTCAGAGGCTTCTAAAAGCATTTTTTTCTGCAACCTCTTAAGGTTTTTTTAAAAGTAAAAAAAAAAGTTGGCCACGCCCACCCAGTCACATTACCCCCATAAGCCACACCCACAAAATAAGCCACGCCCACAGAACCGGTAAAAAATTTTAAAACCTTGGATGTATCGCGATTTTGTTTTTTGGCCTTTGTGGAGCCTGGGTGGGTGTGGCCTGGGTGTGACACATCCAGCCGCGGGCCACCAGTTTGACAGCCCTGGCTTAGGGGATAAAATGGGTCAGGTGCCACTGAAAGTGGTACAGGTGTTCCCAAGTTATACTTCTTCAAAATCAGAATTGGTCAAAACCTGGCTTTTAAGTGTTCCATTTTGGAACAGCATCACATGAAATTAGCAGGGAGAGCAATCTTTTCTGCATAGAAAGGATACTCATAACCAATGAAACTACCAATTTCTCAGTGCAAGAGTCTTGTAATTGCTATGGCCATAGTCAGCTAGCTCACACTGCCCAAAAAGCATGCTTGGGAAAAATAAGATGGCATGGAATGAACGATTAGAGTTTTGTTGCCCTTCTTCAACTGGAGCCCACCTGACAAGGACGACAGTAGCTGCTGTGCCATCATTTCCAGAAAACTGGAGTTCTGATAAGGCAAACTAGAATGAAAGTTTTGTGGTGACCGAAACCAAGAAAATATATATATATATTTGGTTATTCGGGTTTTCTCCCGCGTAAAATTGGAAGTGTCTTGGCAATGTTTCAACGAAGTCTCATTCGTCATCTTCAGGCTGGTGTTTTCGGCTTCGTGCTTCTAGGAGAACCCAAACAGAACACACCCCCATCCAATCAGAGCACAGCCAACTCCCCATCCAATCAGAGCACAGCCAAGCCCCCAACCAATCAGTTCACACCCCCACTGGCAGTTAAAAGGAAGAAACAGCTGCGATCACACATTGCTCTTAGAAGCATGAAGCCAAAAACACCAGCCTGAAGATGACGAACGAGACTTCGTCAAAACGTCGCCAAGACACTTCCAATTTTACGCGGGAGAAAACCCGAATAACCAAAGACCTACATATATATATGCCCTAAAAGCTTATATATATATATATATATATACATTTTCTCGTGTGTGTGTGTGTGTGTGTGTGTGTGTGTGTGTGTGTCTATGTAAGTTTTCACGGGTATATATGTGTGTATAGTTAATGTTTCGGGTTTCTTCCCGTGTAATTGTGGATATATCCCTAAAAGGGTAGAAGCGACATTTCGACAGAATCTCATCTGCCATCATCAGGCTTATGTGAGGAGTCTTTTGCAGTAACTGCCGTTACTATTTCAAATCTGGTGCTGGTAGTCTGGGATGGCTCCACCTTTTCATTCTGATTGGTTGGGAGTCCCAGTATGTGTTTATTGGCTTGGCTTCGGGTGTATGGTCGGTTTTTCTCCACTAGGTGGCAGGGCTTCATCTTTGTGGCTGGTTTGAATATGATTTGGTTGGGATTTGTACATGCTTTTTGATTAATACTTGATCTATGTTTTATATTTGGTGTTAAGATTCGTCTATCTATGAGAGCAGGTTTCCAAATAGTAGGCAGACGTGAAGTGTCATCCCGTTTATTCATGCAATATGGTCTTTTCTCTATTTCAATTGCCTCTCTGATTATTCTGCCATTGAGATGTTCTATTTTTGCAACTGTTTTTGTGTTATTAAAATTAATATTGTGTCCTGTTGTATTTATGTGTTGAACTAATGATGATGTGTGTTCTTGCTTTTGTATTGAGTTTTTGTGTTCCTCAATGCGCACACTCATTCGTCTGTTGGTCTGTCCAATGTATGTTGATGGGCAGGAAGCACACGGGATTTCGTATATGCCTTGGTTTTCTAATTCTATTTTGTCCTTAGGGTTTCTCAGAATGGACGATATCTTTCTATCTGTGCAAAATATGGTTTTGATGTTGTGTCTATGTAGTACTTTGCTAATTTTATCTGTTGTTCCCCTTATATAGGGCAAGATGGTTTTCCCATTGTTTTGTTCCTCTTGTTGTTTTTTCTTCTGTCTAGGTGTTGCATGTTGGATCATATTGATGACTTTATTTCTACAGAACCCATTTGATGTCAGTACATTAGTTAGTGTATATAATTCTGTTTGTAAATGTGCTTCATCAGCCAGACATTTAGTTCTTGTGGTTAATGTTTTGGCAACAGAGTTTATTTGTGCTGGATGGTGGTGTGATTTGGCGTTGAGATAGCGGTTCGTATGTGTCTTCTTTTATATATATCGCTATCTCTCTCTCTATCTCGCTATCTCTACCTCTACCTCTCTACCTCTCTACCTCTACCTCTACCTCTACCTCTACCTCTACCTCTACCTCTACCTCTACCTCTACCTCTACCTCTACCTCTACCTATCTCTATCTCTATCTCTATCTCTATCTCTATCTCTATCTCTATCTCTATCTCTATCTCTATCTCTATCTCTATCTCTATCTATCTTTGTGTGTGTGTGTCAGAGCTGGTATTCAGCTGGTTCATATCAGTTTGGGCGAACTGGTAGCAGAGATCGCGGGTGGACCTGCCCACCCACCCACCCACCCCTGGTGCTATGCCGCCCTATTTAGCCATGTTTTTGAGGCCGGGTGCATGCGCGGAAGGCACGCGCATGAGCAAAGTGCATGCACGGAAGGCCGGGCATTCCCAGAAGAATGTGCGCACACAAAACAAGTGTGTGTGTGCACGGCGAACCAATGGTAGCAATATGTGAAACGCTCTGGTGTGTGTGTGTGTGTGTGTGTGTGTGTGTGTGTGTGTGTGTGTGCTCATGAGGAGGTGTATTTTTAGGGGAGTATGCATGCACCAATGTGATATTATTTTTTATTAATATTTGGGGATTTGATGGGTGTCCAGTTGTTTGATTTTGGGAGAGCTATTGGGAGAGTATTATTTTTTTTTATGTTCTGTAAAACAAATTAAAAACAAGAATACAAAATAACAGTGCGGAACAATGTATCTCAACGTTCCATTATAGCTTGCATGTAACATTCATTTTATCAATAGAAGTGTTCTTACTGTTAGCATAACTTACACAGTCTTTCCAGATCTGATTAAAAATAGATTCATCCTTTTCAGAAGTCTATATTAAATTTTATCAGTCATTTTTTTTTTCACATAAGAGCGTACATTTGCATGCCAATGATTCAAGAACAGGTTATCTAGAAATTTCCAGTTTTGAGCAATTCTCAATTTTGCAGCCCAGGAGTAAAGATTCAAAAAGCTATTTTCTGTTTAGTTTTCCGTTATTTTCTTCCAAAAGATGCAATAATATCAACTCTGGGGCATATTCTGCTTTTTATTTATTTTATTATTCTCATTTTTTTAAATATATATATCTTTCAATAAAGTACTACATTTTCACAAACCTGCCACATATGGAGAGGAAAATGTTCCTTTGTGTTTGCATTGCAACCTTTCTAACATTTTGATGAATGGTGGGCTACTTGTGCAAGTTAAGTTAGACATTTGAAGAATATTTAGCTGGAAAAATTACTCCTCATCACTATCCTCTTATTTTGCCATGCTCTCTCTCTTAGACTCTTGGATGATTGTTAGATAATTTTAAAGGCCACTCTACATCTGCTTTCCCCAAATAAATGGAAATCTATTTGCTGTTTCTGCTGAAGAGTCTCATGAAACGGAGATAAAACGTTAACATTCATTAATGTGAATGAAACAGAAAGTGTGTTCTTTTAACTGCCTTTTGAAAGCCCTGTGGCAAAACTTCGGCACTTTTATAGTATCAAGGTTCTTACAGCAAATAAATGTGTCAGCTTTTCAGTGTCATGGAGGAAAAGCTATAATTATTATAATGTTGATGGTTACAGTATGCATTAGGGGCTTTTAGACAGCCTTATTTTGCTAAACGTTTTAGAAAAGTACCCTTGTAGCCTTTATTTTTATTTTATTTTTTCCTGTTAACTGGCCAATTTAATTCATGGCACTAGATCGTCAAACTATTTTTAAAATCCTTGAAACTACTTCATTTAGTGTGAAATATTTTTCCCCATTATTTTTAACTTTGCCCCAAATGCTCCCTTATAAGATATTGAGCTATAGCTATTTGTGTATGTGTATGTATACACATCTCTGTGTGCGCGCATGTATGTGTATACAGTACATACATATAAACATATATACATAGTACATACATTTATACATACATATACACACATACATGCACTGGAAAAAGAACTGAAGCAGACAGACGGATAGATGGATGGATGGATAGATGGATGGATGGATGGATGGATGGAGAGAGAGATCCATTTATAGCATAGCATAGCATAGCAAACATAGCATAGCATAGCATAGCATAGCATAGCATAGCATAGCATAGCATAGCATAGCATAGCATAGCATAGCATAGCATAGCATAGCATAGAATAGGAGCCTGGGGAGAGCAAAAAATGGGCCCACCAGGTCATCGGGTGCCAGGAGCGGGAGGGGGGGTCATGCACACATGAGCAGGGGCAGGACGCATAGAATTATGGGTGTGGGGATGCGCACACCCGACCCTCCCCCCCCCATGACTCCCCCTGCTCCTGGCATGCAATGGCAAAAAGGTTAGCCATCACTGCTCTATACTATTTATGTTGTATTTTCTGTTATGGATTGCACCAGAGAGGCTAAACCAATTCCGTTGTATATATGATGTACAATGACAATAAATGCTATACTATCTACTATACTATACTATCAAACCAACTTTCTCCCCAAGAGGAAATGTTTGGTGAGTGGCTAGGGTTTATAACATTGATCACCATTCAGAGGTGGTATTCAGCCGGTTCGTACTGGTTCGGGCGAACCAGTAGCGTAGATCGCAGGTGGGGCCACCCATCCACCTCCTCTCCATGACGTCCTATTTAGGCACATTTTTGAGGCTGGGTGCATGCACGGAAGGTGCACGAGCGAGCTAAGTGCATGCGTAGAAAGCCCAGCGCATGCGCGGAAGGCCCACACACATGCGAAACAAGCTTGTGTTTGCACAGCGAACCGGTGATAGGAATATTGGAAACCCACCACTGTCACCATTGCTTTCCATTGTATAGGGGCAGACAGCATATATATTAATAGCAAAGTTATAATAATTGTTAATTAACTTCAGAGCTGAAACTGCATCCTTCTTGGGTGATGAAAACCTTTACAGATATACTTCATAAAAGCCACCCCACATGCTATAATCCCTGTGGTCTGAAAGTCAAAATGCTTAAGATACCCTTTTTTCTTAGAGATGTCAGATCTCTGTTCGCTCGGCTATGCTATCACTCAACCACTAACCTTTCTTTTTTGAAGAGCTTTAATTCCCCAGGTGCCTTTTAAAAAAACATAAAACAAAAAAAACAGGCATCATACATTATGCTGTGTGAGTTTTGTAAACTGTTAATTTCAAATATCTCTCCTGAGTTTTTAAAACATCTTCAGAAGAGGGGAGAAATCTTTTGAAGACTATGCTGCCCTTTCAAAAGGATCATTGCATTTAAACAACCGGATTTTGCAATTAATTGCTAAATAGTCATTCCTGTCATCATCATCATCATCATTTAACAACCCTATAATCCCTTGTGGGGTGGAGTCTGGGCAACTGAATGGAGCTGAGTATTTACTGGCCGGATGCCCTTCCTGTTGCAAATGCGGAGATTTGTTCAGCAGATATATTTTCATGGTGCCCAGAGAGGTAAATATCTGCCTCTACCTAGGATTGAACTCACAGCCTCCTGATTGCGAGGTGAGAGCTCCACCTCTAGGCCACCGCACCACTCCCTAAATAGTCATTCCTGTATAAAGAAAATATTCTTAACAAAAATTAACAAAAGATGGATCTTTTGGAATCTTTCCGGAGGGGGAAAAATAGAAGATATTGTGTCCAGAAAAGCATGTATTAGGGTTGTTCGTATTAAATAAGAGCATTCATTGTGATAGATGTATAAAAAGGCAGACCTTAGGGAAAACAAGATTTTAAAAGCATGCATGAAGTTTACACAAATGTACTGAGAGACTGAGAGAGAAGGAGAAAGAGAAAGAGAAAGGGGATGCCCATTAAATAAAGTGTATTGGTAAAACTCATCTGAAGTTTCATGACAATGAGAGAAAATTGTATGCATATCATCATCATTATCATTATCAGTCAACTACAAAAAGCAACTTTACTTGGAACAGCTTACATTCTGTGACAATACACCATCAAATAAATCTGTCTGTTCCAAAACAGACAAATGTCACAGTTGTGAAATACCAATGAGGCCGTAATCGTGATAATATGATTAAAAAAAAAAAAATCTTGGAAGAATGATGGTCCCTGTGGAAAAATAAATCGATGTAAGGAATTATTTGGACCTGATAAGATGTCAAACTGGTGTGAATTGAAAAATCCTCTCAATGAAGAGTTCTGTGGCATGATGTAACATTCATTCATTCCATTCCATTCCATTCCATTCCATTCCATTCCATTCCATTCCATTCCTTTCCTTTCCTTTCCTTTCCTTTCCTTTCCTTTCATTCATTCATTCATTCATTCATTCATTCATTCATTCATTCATTCATTCATTCTTATGATGCCTGTCTTACTATCCAAGCAACTCTGGCTCTCTTTATCTGTCAAGCTAGGCCACACAAGTTAGCTTGATAAAACATTTTTTGGTTTCCTTTCAGGCTTCCCATCTCTTCCTCGTAATTCTGTCATTTAAATGTCTTTTTAGAGTTTCTATTATCAACACTACAGAAGATTCAATGAACCCCCTTCTCTCTCCCTCCCTCCTCCCTCTCTCCCTCCCTCCCTCTCTCTCTCTCTTTAGCATTTTCCAGCAATAGCTTCTTACATCTTTGATGAGGGCTGAAAGGGAAGGCCACTGAAGCAAAAGACTAGAGGCCAGGTTGCTTTGTGAGACAATTTCAACGGATGGTTTTCTTAAATCTTCACTAAAGCAAAGCACCGCTTTGAAGATTTGCTTAGCCCTAGGAGACACACTTGTGCCCAGTTGTCCTGGGCACAGAGCAAATGAAAATCAGCTGTGTGGCATTTTCTTCTTTTTATAGTATTAAAAATGGTCAACTTTTTTGCCCCCTGACGATCTATTCTTTTGGCCTATAAGAAATTATGCCCTGTTATTGGTTTTCCTCTACTTCTAGTTTCCCTTTAAGTTTGGGGAATGAAACACTTGGTTCCTCTTGGCTATTCTGCTGGTTTTCTGGTCCACAGCCAGATAGGAGGTTCTGTGTTTTTGATGATAAGACAGCAGCCTTTGTCCTCTAGCCAACTGAAGAAAATGAAACCCAGAAGTTGACTTACTTTTTTTTTTCCTAAGGAAAGATGAATGTGACTTAGATCACTTTAACTCTTAGATAAAAATCCATTTGGATAGTTATGAACAACTTTTCCCCGATTAAATATTTATAAATGGAGATGAAACCCTGCTGGGCTAAAAGCAGAGAATAAGACTTTCAATGCCTTGTAGAAGATGCACAGAGATGGCCATAATGCAAGGGTTATCTCAGCACATAGAACATGATCGAGTTGGGGGGGGGGCATTGGCAGCCTTCACAGCTCACTGGTGAATGGTGGAAGTTAAAATTCATACATCTTAAAGTTGCTGAGATTGAGATACACTGGTTCAAGCTATATTAAGCCTTTGTACATGTCAGGGTAATGATGATTTAAAGCTGACCAGCCAATGCAACTGTAAAGCTGATGAAATGTAAGGCTGATGCAATGAGAATGAATCAGCATTGGTATAGCCAGTTTAAGACTCTGAAGGGGTCCACACAAGTTTTTACCCTTTTAAGAGGTGTTTATAAATTTCAGCCGGGAGAGGGCGTATTCTCTCTCCTTGTGTCTGGTATTCCTTGCTGAATTTGCTTGTAAGGTATTTGCCTTCACGTATATTTCTGTATATATCTTGTATATAAACCACTGTTAAATGTCTAAGTCTCTATGTGCTGTGTTTTTCTCCTGAGTTGTCTCCTAATAGTAGTCATGCTGCAAACGCTCTGACAGTACACTACAATGATACACTTCCTCAAAAAGATAGGAAACCATACTATCAATTTTTAACCAAATAACACAGTTGGAAGGGACCTTGGAAGTTGACCTCTGCTCAAGCAAATGACCTTATGGCATTTAGACAAATGGGTCTCCAATATGTTCTTAAAAATCTCCAGTGATGGAGAACTCACAGCTTCTATCAATTCCAACAACTGTAAAAAGCAATCGGTTTTATTTATTAAACCAATATGGTTTCCAAATCAGAAAGAATTGTGGCCTGATATTGGCCTCAGGCCTCAATTTATCTCCAGGTAGTCCTCAACGTATGACTACAATTGAGTCCAGAATTTCTCTTGTTAAGCAAGACCTTTGTTAAGTGAATTTTGCCCCATTTTATGACCTTTCTTGCCATGGTTGTTAAGTGACTCTTGCTTCACCATTGACTCTGCTTATCAGAAAGTGACAAAAAGGGGTCGCATAACCCTGGGACACTGCAACCGTCATAAATATGGACCAGATGTCAAGCATCTGAATTTTGATCACATGACCATGGGGATTCTACAACAGCTGTAAGCATGAAAAATGATCATAAGTCACTTTTTTCAGTGCCGTTATAACTTTGGACAGTCACTAACAAATGACTATAAATTGAGGACTGCCTCTAGATCTGTATTAGACAATCTGAAAGTGTGATTGTATGTGGCTATTTAATGAATGTGGTTATAGCAGTAAAATTGAATACATTTACAGTATATTGCATATTAAAATTGCCTTTCCTATAAGGGTGCCCTCCAAATATATTGGTATGCAGTTCCATACGATTCTGGAACTATCAGAGCTGTGAGTCACCCAATGGAAAGAGACCAGACTAGGTTTGACTGACATAATGTGCATAAAAAGGAATCTCTAGGAGACCAGAATTATTTAGGTGGTTTTTCAGTCAGTCTGAACTCAGCTAACATGGCAGAGACCTCAGTTTATCTGTTCAGCAGAAGTAAGCCCTCAGTCTCTCTTGGAAGGAATTACTTAAAGCTGCAAGTAGAAAATAATTTATTTGAATGCTTTTCCACTTAAAATCAAGTCTTCAGTACAAGACTTTATCTATTTTCTCCCTTCCCCTCCAATCTGAAAGGAAGCAGGCTGTGTTAAAAAATAAACTCCTTTCAATCAAGATTAGTTCCTGATGACATCATGGTTGCATCCAGGGGTGGGTTCTACTTACCTTTACTATCGGTTTGCAATGGGATCGCGTGCGAGCGCTCACTTCGCTCGTGTGCACGCTTTGCTTCTGCATGCGCAGATCGCCGATGATGACATCCGGGGCAGTGGGTGGGGCTTCCCGCCAGTTTTACTACCAGTTCTTGCGAACCGGTCCGAACCAGGGGCAACCCACCACTGGTTGCATCCGTATAATTTCAACAGCACAAATACATAAGTGGTTTTCCACCTCTTTATTTTATTATTTTATTCCTTGTCTGTTCTAAAGCCCTGGAATCTGCCAGTGTTTCCCTCATCCAACTATGGTACTATAGAAAGTTAGCACCCACCCCTCTCCTAGAAGAATGAAATATTTTA
Organism: Pituophis catenifer annectens; assembly: GCF_029215685.1. NCBI lineage: Eukaryota > Metazoa > Chordata > Lepidosauria > Squamata > Colubridae > Pituophis > Pituophis catenifer. The sequence goes on along the minus strand of NW_027256884.1, from coordinate 117,125,096 downwards.
GGAAATATTAAAAAGGCAGAATATTTCCCCTAAAAGAGAAATAGAAATCTTAAGACAGAAACTCAGCCCCAGCTCCCTGCCCCCAGCAGATAATTTTGTGCCAGCTTATCTACAAAACAAAAGACCTCAGCTCCAGGTTGATGGGATTAAGACATGACCCTCCAGGACATAATAGGATTATCTAGCTCACCACATGGCACAACCAAGCCCCTTCATTACATTACCGAGCAAGGGTCAACCAAACTCAGTTCAGACAAACATGACTCCACAGGAGTCTGCAACCAATAGTATACTTGCCCTTGCCACAGGAACAGGAAGCTCAAGGTCAAAGCCCAAGAGAAGGTATAAATAACACTCACTCTCCTCTCCATGTTGTCAGCTACCCAGGACTTCAAACCCATGTGGTCCTGTTCACCATTAAACCATCCTTCTAAGCAGCTTCAATGTTTCCAGGGTCATTCTCCACACTTGGAACTTTTTCCCCAGGTGGAGATTTCTTCCAACAGTATTAACTAGTTTCAGCCTGCTTAGCAATTTTAGATCAACTAAGTTGACCTTGATGCTATGCAAATCTTGTAGCAGTACAAGTTGTTTTATGTTTTATTTCCTTTTTGAGAATGCATTTCATGTTTTGGACAGTGTTTAAAATTCAGTGGTCTCCATTTCTTTTGGGGAAAAGAGTAGAAATATTTCAACCTACAACCCCTTATCCTCCACATATGCAGATTTACTTTTACGTTTATTATAATGTAAATCATTTATATTCAACTTTTTTTCAGATGGTCTCAAGGCATTATATAAAATATTAAAATATATTTTTTTAAAAAGATCAGTAAGAAGCAGAACTTAAGAGAGAGGAAAAAAATCCTGAAAATGAACTGATGCCACTGTGCAATATACAAATTATATTAAGCTATGTTTTTCCAGCAACTGATCTGACCAGGGGGCCAAAAATAAAATAAATTTCTTGCAGCACTAGAAGCAGATATGTACACAGCATAGCAACTTCCTTATGCTAAAAAGAAAAAAAAATGCTTTTTTCTCCCTTTTTTCTGCTGGAAAGTGATGCTTTTCCATTGAGAGTTTGCAGTTTCTGTATTAAAGACATCTCTGAAACAAAGTCCACATCAGTTGCTGTGTTGCCATGTTGATAAACCCACCTGCTCAATGGAGTAAATGACTGTGAAGCATAGATTTATAGAGAAACTGGCCACACAATCCAGAAATGATGGTGTGGGCAGCTGATGGAGGGGAAAGGAAGGTCCCAGGTAGAAGTAAAGATTGAAAGAGGAGAGAAGTATAGTAGAGAAGGAAGGAAATGCCAATAAAATAAAATTAGAGGGACCATATATGGGAGCTACAAAAATTCACACGGCCATTTTGTAGCAGTAAATTTTCTAAGAGATACCGAAAACTTAGACTCTTGGATGCCATCTTGAAATCGTCTGAATTTGTGCAATCCAGATACGAGATTCTCAAACTGAAGTAGTGTCCATTTACTGTATGAGAAACAAAATCTATTAAGCTGGATGCCGGAAATTTGGCCCTACCACAGGAAAATATACTTGACTATATGAGTGGAAGCTAGCTGAAGAGAATACAGGATTGCATCATTTTATTTATTTATTAGATCTTTTTTATTTTGCCTTTATTACTTTGCAAGTATCTCAAGGCAGCAGACATACATCATATTCTTTCCTCCTGCTATTTTCCCCACAAGAACAACTTGGTTTTAAAAGCTGGTGTGGTGCAGTGGTTAGAGTGCAGTACTGCAAGCTACTTCTGCTGACTGCTGAAGTAATTTGGCAGTTCAAGTCTCACCGGCTTAAGGTTGACTCAGCCTTCCATCCATCTGAGGTGGGTAAAATGAGGACCCAGATTGTTGAGGGCAATATGCTGATTCTGTAAACCATTTAGAGAGGGCTATGAAATGGTATATAAGTCTAAGTGCTATTGCTATTGCTGTGAGGGCAGAGAGGCAGTCAAAGTTACCCAGTTGGCTTTCATGCCTAAGGTAGGATTACAACTCACCATCTCCTGGTTTCTAGGCAAGGACCTTAACCATAATACCAATCTCTCTCTCCCTTTCCCTCTCCCTCAGGGGTGAAATCCAGCAGGTTTTGACAGGTTCTGGAAAACCAGTAGCAGAAATTTTGAGTAGTTCGGAGAACTGGTAGCATTCTGAGAACTGGTAGCAGAAATTTTGAGTAGTTTGGGGAACCAGCAAATACCACCTCTGGCTGGCCCTAGAGTGGGGTGGGAATGGAGATTTTGCAATATCCTTCCCCCAGGAGTGGGGTGGGAATGGAGATTTTGCAGTATCCCTCCCTTGCCACGCTCACCAAGCCATGCCCACCAAGCCACACCACACCACGCCCACCAAGCCATGCCCACAGAACGGGTAGTAAAAAAAATTGGATTTCACCACTGCTCTCCCTCTCCCTCTCTCTCCTTCTCCCTCTCTCCCCCCCTCTCATTATTTGGAAGGACAAGGAATATACTAATTTAGTAGTTTAAACTGTGAGTTGGTATTTAAAAAAAATACTTAGGTAGAACTTAACTAATATAAAGTGCCAATTTAAACTGAGTCATTTATCCTTAGTTTCAGAGTTCGAAGTGACAGTGTAAGAAGCATCCATACTGATGGCTAGGGCAGACCTGGAGATAAACACATTGCAATATTGGAAGAACACCCTCTGGGCAAAGAGGCTGGATATGAATTGAAAATATGGTAATGCCAATGTCATCGCTACATTCATCAGAAAGAAGCTCAGTGATGCCATTCTTGTTTCTGTCTGATATCTTCTGAATTCTGATTGCTCTGTAGTTCCCGCACACTGAGAACATTCCTATGGGGATTTATCAATAGGAATGTGTCTTCTTTGTAGAATATTGTCATAGACTTATTTTAGAGGCAACAAGAGGGCTTCACGGCTTCGTTCTGCCTGTGCAATGAATGTTTCAGATTCAATCTTGTATGTCGATGGTTATACTGAAAACCTTGGTTGTATGCATGAAGCCATAAGGCACAATTTCAAGCACACTTAGATTTCTTGATTGTATTTGGCAGCCATCTGATATGAACTTGTATCAGTTGCCATATTGTGAAATGCTCTGAAATACTCACTGCTGTTGCATGTCATCTGTTGAACACAGAACTGAACTCCATTATGATGGAAAGGTAAGTTTTTTAAATCTTCCATAGGCTTAAGAATTTGGGAGCAGAAAAGCAGCAAGATAGGGTAAAACTGTTCCCCATTGGTCAGTCCCAGATCCCACCGGCAGTTCAGCGGTTCGAATCCCTAGTGCCGCATAACGGGGTGAGCTCCCATTACTTGTCCCAGCTTCTGCCAACCTAGCAGTTCGAAAGCACGTAAAAAAGACAAGTAGAAAAATAGGGTTCACCTTTGGTGGGAAGGTAATAGCATTCCGTGCGCCTTTGGCTTTTAGTCATGCCGGCCACATAACCACGGAGACATCTTCGGACAGCGCTGGCTCTTCGGCTTTGAAACGGAGATGAGCACTGTCCCCTAGAGTTGGGAATGACTAGCACATATGTGTGAGGGGAACCTTTACCTTTATCTTATGATACATTTGCAGACCACACAGAAAAAGGATCTTATGTGTCTTTTCCAATTCTTCAACAAACACAGAAGTGCAGTTAGTACAGAATGCAACATCAAAGCTTATGAGAACATCTGGCCTATAAAATGTGGAAATGTTAATCAGTTCAATGTAGTGGTGAAGCCTGAATGAGTGGGGAACAAGAACAGCTTCTTTTAGACTAAATCTGTATTGTTAAAAAGGCTTTTCCCAGATTTGAGATACACATTCTCCTAAATGAAAAAGAAATAATACTGAGATCGTTAAGGAAATGAATGATCCAAGGCTATTTCATTTCAGTCATTTCTATGGGGAAAAAAATGTATCGTCATAGAATAATCTTCTTGCATGTTTTATCTGCCTTTTCATCCAGGATGCGATTTGCTACTGTTTTGTATTTTATTCCTGCAACTTTGCTTCCTTTTTTCCCCAAGAGGACAGAACACAGTCAGTAATCACCTTTCTCCTCAGACAGGAGGCAGTAATGAAAGCATGTGCCATGCTAACCCCGTTCACTTTCCTCTCAGCTGTCCTTCCTTCCTCAATCAGATATCCATCTGTCTAGACAAATGCAATCTCCCTGAGATCTAAATGTGGAAACTGAGCATCATTATTTCTGAGTTTCTATTTAGGAGTTGTGAGTGATAAAGCAGCTTTTGTCCAAATTGAGTTCTTACTGATCACTCCTCCTGAACAGATGGGTTTGCAACATGGTGGATATTTTTGCATCGGCCCAGCTGTGGGTGTTACCAATAATTGAAAGTCAGAGTCGACGGAGCTTAAACAGACAACACTTCTCCAAAAAATGGACAGCTGGAATGTGCCTAGGTTCACAAATGGGAGGAAGCATCTACAGTAGTGGCCAAAATTGTGGAAACCTTTTGGGAAAAGTGTATTTTTGAGGTTTGATGGCTAATAACATCACTTTTTTTTTTTTTTGGAGTTTCAAGATAATCATATTCCACTGCTGGCCTGGCCTGGGAATAGCCCAGACCTTAACCCAATTGAAAATCTATGGAGCCCACTAAAGAAACTTGTTAGTCAGAAGCCACCCAGCAATGAAACCCAGTTAATAGAAGCAATCCTTCAATCTTGGTTTCACATGATAACAGCTGCAGAACTAAAAGACTTGGTTCACTCCATGGGAAGACGTTGTACGGCCGTAATTCACGCTAAAGGTTACCCAACTAAGTATTAACTGACATGGTGATAATTTTTGTATATCTTGTTTTTTCTACGTGTTTCACTTTTCTTCTTCATACTGTAACTGCTATTCTAATAGAAAATCCTTCATAAAAGTTATTGCATTACATTCTTGATTAAATTATCTTTCCATTGATATATAATTTTATGGTACTACTCCCAAAATAAAGTGGTGTTATTAACTAGCTTTAGAAAATACACTTTCCCCAAAAGGTTTCCACAATTTTGGCCACTACTGTAAATAGATAGTACTTCCCTGTTGTTGGGTGAAGATAGTTCTGCTGGGTTTTTTTTAGGGTGGATGGGTTTCTGTGGCTTTATTTGTCAAAGTGGCATGCAGGATGAACCCTAATGAAGCAGCTGTTTTGGGTAGCTGACCCGAATGGGTGGGAAGTTCTCTCCTTACTTCTCTTCTAGATGAGCATCTGTTCATTCCCCATGACTTCCTATGGTTTCAATCTCATAAACTGCTGACCATCATTATCAGCCTTCCTATATTTGTCAAGTTGAGGGAGGTTCCTGAGAGTTAATGGCCACAGTGCTACTGGGAATGGGCGAGTAGGAGAAAGATTGCTTGCATTTGACAAGATGCCCTGGCAGAAAATATTTCCACAAAGGAACAAATCTTCTCAAAATACATTTGTAATGACAGGGCACTCAGTAGACCTTTCCTTCTCTGGTTTATGGGATTCAGAGTTTGGAAAAGATTATTATTGTAGGTTATTGGATCACACACCTAAAGCTGTGAGCAGTAGTGTTGTGACCAGGAGCTATTCCTCAATACATATAACAATAGCATTAGGCACTTAGACTTACATACCGCTTCATAGTGCTTTACAGCCCTCTCTAAGAGGTTTACAGAGTCAGCATATTACCCCCAACAATCTGGGTCCTCATTTTACCCACCTTGGAAGGATGGAAGGCTGAGTCGACCTTGAGCTGGTGAGAACCAAACTGCCAAACTGCTGGCAGCCAGCAGTCAGCAGAAGTAGCCTGCAGTACTGCATTCTAACCACTGCACCACCGCGGCTCTTAGTCCTCTTTATTATTATTTTTAAGTGGATAGGGTATTGACCATTTTCAAGATGGATTATATTATTTAACCAACAAAGAGGGAGTTAAAACTCCATATAGAGAGTTTCCCTGATCTTTTATTGGTTAGTTAGTTTCAAAGTCTATTTGAGTTCATACTGCGAGGACTTTCAGTAAATTACTATCATGATTTTTATAGTTTTTATAGGTTTTAATGATGACTGATTTGATGTTTTTTAATTCACTGTTGTATGCCACCCAGAGTCATAATGGTCAAGATGGGCAGGTGATAGATAGATAGATAGATAGATAGATAGATAGATAGATAGATAGATAAAGTTTATTTGTCAAGCATATATAAGATAACAGGTAAAAGTATAAACATAATTTGAATACATGAAAAGGGTAAGTAAAAAGGAATATTAGGACAGGGACAGTAGGCACGCTGGTGCTCTTATGCACGCCCCTTACAGACCTCTTAGGAGTGGGGTGAGGTCAACAGTAGACAGTCTAAGGTTAAAGTTTTGGGGGTTTGGGGAAGAAACTACAGAGTCAGGTAGTGCATTCCAGGCATTGACCACTCTGTCACTGAAGTCATGTTTTCTGCAATTGAGTTTGGAACAGTTTACCTTGATTTTGTATCTATTATTTGCTCCTGTATTGTTGTGGTTGAAGCTGAAGTAGTCATTGACAGGAAGGACATTGTGGCAGATAATTTTATGTACTATGCTTAGGTCAGACTGAAGTCGGCATAGTTCTAAGTTGATAGATAGATAGATAGATAGGCAGGCAGGCAGGCAGGCAGGCAGGCAGGCAGGCAGGCAGGCAGACAGACAGACAGACAGACAGACAGACAGACAGACAGACAGACAGACAGACAGACAGATAGATAGATAGATAGATAGATAGATAGATAGATAGGATGAAATTGATTATATAGGCTGGCAGGCAGTTTGCCCCTTCACAAAATAACTTTTAAGCTATGCCTGATGAATTACAATGCCCATTGACTGGAATGCACTTGTCTTTTTTCTCTTGTTGAAAGATAAGCATACTTCCCAGTAAAGCCATAGACTACAACCCTTATTTGCATTTTTATTTAATGCTGTTAGGGTTTGTTAATGCATTTTTGGGGTTCAGTCTATCAGAATGATATATACAATCCCTCTTCTCTTAAGCTCTCAGAGAGAGATATGGTGTATTATTAATGCACCTGTATGTGTGTATATGAGGTTTTACATGATTTCTATTCTGCTTCTTGGAGTACGGAAAAATTCTCGGGATCTGGATAGCTTCTAAAGTTGATGCAATGGTCCATGTATTCTGTTCCCAATAGAGGATTTGAACCCCACAAAATTAAATCTGACTCTGTATGTCTAATGAGTCCCAATAAAGATGAAACTGGTTACATACCGCCTCCTGGTGATCAATGTAACTGAAAGGTCTTCAGAATCACTGAAGGTGGGTCAACTGTAGGATAAATCAAATCAAGAAGCCTTTTCCATAGGAAGACTAGGACTAGACTTCATTGAGATAGGCTGTAATACTTCAAGCCTGACTGTATTTTACCTCCTTTTCCATTTACATTTCAGTGAATCAAGGAACAGCCTGACCATGTCTCTTTCAAATACTAATATTTTCTCCAAAACCTAAGGAATCTTTCAGCTTTCTTTGCTTGGTTTTTGCCTATTTCCTTCAAGGTCATCTCCCTGTTTTGCTGCAGGGTGGTATTTTTCTTTGCAGTTTTCTGTTTCCCAGGTTAATTAAATGTACGTTTTGAAAGGTCCAATGGAGGAAGAAGCCTGGAGGGTGTCAATAAACATGTTCACATGTATGTAAACACATATACATTTTATCCATGTGCAACGACTGTGGGTGACATGATAGCAGTGTTCCAATATTTAGGGAGCTGCCCCAAAGAACACGGGGTCAACCTATTCTCAAAAGCACCTGAAGCAGTGGTGAGATTCAATTTTTTTTACTACCGGTTCTGTGGGCATGGCTTAGTGGGAATGGCATTGCTTGGCTTGGCTTGGTGGGCATTGCAGGGGAAGGATACTATAAAATCTCCATTTCCTCCCCACTCCAGGGAAAGGTTACTGCAAAATCTCCATTTCCTCCCGATCAGCTGGGACTCAGGAGGCAGAGAATAAATGGGGGTGGGGCCAGTCGGTGGTGGTATTTACCGGTTCTCCAAACTACTCAAAATTTCTGCTACCGGTTCTCCAGAACTGGCCAGAACCTGCTGAATACCACCTCTGACCTGAAGGTAGGATAAGAAGCAATAGATGGAAATTAATGGAGAGAAGCAACCTGGAATTAAGGATAAATTTCCTGAACAATTAATCAGTGGAATGACTTACCTCCAGAACCTGTGGATGCTGCCACACTGGAGGTTTTTACATAGGGATTGGACAACCATTTTGTCTGAAATAGTATTGTCTGAGCAGGGAGTTGGACTAGAAGATCTCCAATTCTGGAGGTGTTCGAGTCCAAGGTCCCTTCTAATTCTGTTTTTCTGTTAAACATGCACATTTATCCATCTGCATGTGTGATAAATTCCTACAAGGTTGGATCACAAAAGCCATTGGCCCTGTAATTATTACGAATAGCATCATGCAGTTGAGAAGCAGACTTACCATTCCTATCTTTATGTCAACCTATTTGAATCTTCTCTTATCCAGGTATTTTGGGACATCTTCATATGAACTTCGGGAATTCTAGTCAAAAAAATGTCTAAATGGCATCAGGCTGGAAATGGCAGCATTAGGACATGGTTTTCATTTTATATTATAGTCAAACAATAAATGATTTAGATGGACCAATTGGCAACCTGTGTGCAACTAATCAAATGGCTGGTATCCTAACCCCTTCAATCAGGTCTCAGTTTAAGATTTTGCCCTGTTTTTTGTTGTTTTGCCATCCAAGCTCCTTTCTGATCTAGATTAAATAGATTAAATTTTCCATTTTGTTAAAATAAATGTCCTTTGTTGTTCCTTTGTTTAAGAGAACATTTTGAAAAACAGCTCTGGACATGCATCCTACATCATAATGGTGCTGGCAGACCAGCTCATCATCCTCCATCTGATCAAAAAACAAACTGCTATCCAAATAGTATGATTCACTCTGATAACTTTGGTAAATACAGCATCATTACCCATATGTTTCATGGTTGTGTATTACGAAGCTGACCTTTCATTGATCTCGTATATAAATCACATTTTGGACTTCATGCCAAGAACCTGAAGAGTTGAGAAGAAATTGGGGTAGTTAGCTTGGAGGCTGCGAGTTTATGGTTCAGTAATGTGGATTTTCTAATTAAAGTACCATGTGAAACTGATTTAAAGAGACTAAAGCATTATGGTTGAACAACCTGGTGCAAGATATATGAAGATATATTTGTTTTTAATAGTGGCATTTGCTATTCCTTATTCCTACAATAGTTTTACCAAAATAGCTGATTGAAGTTTCAACCTTTTTGTTATTGTTATTATTATTATTGGCTTCTACTTCTGAAAAACAAATAGCTTAGAAGGGAGAGAGAGAGAGAGTATAATTACTTAATGAACTTTCTCAAGATTCTGCTGGGCTAATTCGTTTTGTCACAACAATCCAATCTGCCCCGCGTTCTCAATTAAGGGTGAATTACTGCATTGGTGATGACATAACCTGAATGAGAAGAACTATATTTTCTGTGCTAAATGAAAATCCTGAGGAGAAAAAAGGAAATACTCTCCAAGAAGCAATATTTATCTATTTTTCTGAACGAACATGGAAACTGTCTGGTTTGGTTCTGCAACAAAACAGAACCAAGCCAACAAGACAGACACAGACTTCAGAGAATAATTAGAACTGCAGAAAAAACCATTACTACCAACCTGCCTTCCATTGAGGACCTGTATACTGCATGAGTCAAAAAGAGGGCTGTGAAAATATTTACAGACCCCTCGCATCCTGGACATAAACTGTTTCAACTCTTACCCTCAAAACGATGCTATAGAGCACTGCACACCAGAACAACTAGACACAAGGACAGTTTTTTCCCGAATGCCATCACTCTGCTAAACAAATAATTCCCTCAACACTGTTAAACTAGTTACTAAGTCTGCATTACTATTAATCTTCTCATTGTTCCTATCACCCATCTCCTCCCACTTACGACTGTATGACTGTAACCTTGTTGCTGGTATCCTTAAGATTTATATTGACTGTTTCCCTATGACTATCATTAAGTGTTGTACCTTAAGATTCTTGACAAATGTATCTTTTCTTTTATGTAGAAAAGAAGTATGCACCAAGACAAATTCCTTGTGTGTCCAATCACACTTGCCCAATAAAGAATTCTATTCTGTTCTATTCTAACTTGGGAAGATCCATGAAATTTGCAGTTTAGCTGCCATAAATGAAATCAGTTCAGTCTTCCCATTATCTTCTTTAGAAAACCCTAAATGAATCCCAAAGGTGCTTTTTTCAAGAGGCAACTGGACTTCCTTGTTTTTCTTTGAAGACGTTTCACTTCTCATCCAAGAAGCTTCCTCAGCTCTAAGTAAATCATTAGAAAGATTTTACTTTACAGAGAATTTTGATATAAAAAAAGGCACAAGACGAGGATATCCACTGTTCCCATTACTATTTATATGAACATTGGAAGTGTTAAATAGAAATATTAGACAAGACTCAGAAATAAAAGGCATGGAAATAAAAAGGGAGAAATATAAACTACAAGCATTTGCAGATCTGGTATTCATTCTAGAAGAACCACTGGAAACTGGCCCTAAGCCCGTGATGGCGAACCTATGGCATGCGTGCCAGAGGTGGCATGTAGAGTCCTCTCTGTGGGCATGCATGTCATCGCTAGCTGCTCTTTTGGTTTCCAGCCAGCTGGTCTTCACAGAAGGGGTGGGTTCTAATTTTTTTACTACCGGTTCTGTGGGCGTGGCTTATTTTGTGGGTGTGGCTTAGAGGTCATGTGACTAGGTGGGCGTGGCTAGCTGGTCAGAGTCATTTCTGGAAGGTCCTCGCACTTACGATCAGTCCTGGCACTTACGACCCGACTCATTTGTTTGCTTTTAACACTGATCAGCTGTAGGACGGCCCTTTGAAGCCCTGTGGCAAGAGTTTAAACAGTTTTTTTCCCTCTATAGTCATCATCTGGGACTCAGGAGGCAGCAATAGATTGGGGGTGGGACCAAATAAAAGGTAAGAATAACGTGGGGGGTAAGGGGGAGGGCGGGGGGGGGAAGAGAACCGGTTCGGTGATGTCATATCGTCACCGCTACCGGCTCGGCCGAACCGGACTGAATCGGGAGGAACCCACCACTGCTTCACGGGTGCCAGAGCACCAGAAAATGGCCTGAAAATGGCCTGAAAAACAGCCCAAAGGTAGGTCATTTTTTGGGCCGTTTTCAGGCCATTTTGGGGCCATTTTCAGGCTGTTTTTGGCCATTTCTGGGCCATTTTTTGGGCCAAAAATGGCCCAAAAGTGGCCTTAAAATGGCCAAAAAAACCCAGGTATGCATGCGCAGGCCAGCTGGTCTTTGGGTTTCCAGTGCTCCAGTGCACGCACATACACGTGCGTTCCAGTTTGGGCACTCGGGTGGGAATGGAGATTTTGCAGTATCCTTCTCCCAGGAGTGGGGTGGGAATGGAGATTTTGCAGTATCCTTCCCCTGGAGTGGGGTGGGAATGGAGATTTTGAAGTATCCTTCCCCTGAAGTGGGGTGGGAATGGAGATTTTGCAGTATCCTTCCCCTGGAGTGGGGTGGGAATGGAGATTTTGCAGTATCCTTCCCCTGGAGTGGGGTGGGAATGGAGATTTTGAAGTATCCTTCCCCTGTCATGCCCACCAAGCCACACCCACAGAACCGGTAGTAAAAAAAAAAAAACGAATTCCACCACTGCTTCAAACCCCAGAATTGCGCAGTGAACCAATTGATGAGAATTCTGGCAATTGGGGTCCACACCTCAAGACTACCAAGGTTGGGTAACATTAACCAAGGCTATAGTCTTTCCAAAGGTTGGAAAGAAGTTGCGTATACCTCTCCTACCTTCTTTAAAATAAATCTACCAATTCTATGTCAAACTGGAAAACTCTCATGCCAAAATTATTACTTATTTATTATTAAATTTGTTTCCCACCCATCTTGTTAAGAAGTAACTTTCAAACCGTCAATGGAATGAAGTGTATTTTTGAAGATCAATACTATCCTAACAATCTTCTCAATGAAGTTCAGGAGCAAGGAGAAAGGAACCCCTTATTTTTATGCAGATTGGGATGCTCTATAATCATTTTTGCAGTTTGTAGGGGAAACAAAAATCCATCTGGAGAGAGAGAGAGGGAGAGAGAGGGAGGGAAAGAGAGAGGGAGGGAAAAAGGAAGAGGGAGGGAGGGAGGGAGAGGGAGAGAGGGAGGGAGGGAGGGAGAGGGAGGGAGGCAGGGAAAGAGAGAGGGAGGGAAAGTGGGAGAGGGAGAGAGGGAGAGGGAGGGAGAGAGGGAGAGAGAAGGAGGGAAAGAGAGAGAGGGAGAGAGAGATTGGGTAAAGAATAACAATGTTCCATTTGTGTTTTAAATGGGATTAGCTTTTTTAATCACTTCAGCCAGAATAATGGGATACAAATTATATGTCATTATAAATGAAGCATTGACCTCTTCTTAAGTATTGTAACACACTGGTGCATGGAATAATATTCAGCCTGTTGTATTTCTTTCCTCTGTTTAATCACCCATCACTCAATGCCAGGCATCTAAATGTCTTGAAAGCTGTTGCATTACCTGTAAAATGTATTTGAAAAATACACTCTTTATTGTAACTCAGACTTAATAAACTGTTTTTAATGGTTTCATTTGCCAAATATAAAATAATCCCTATTGATCCCTAGTGTATTTTATTCATATTTTGTAAAACTATAAAAGGAGATCTGATAAGACAAAGAGAGCACCAAGGCCATACTTGTGTTAAATCTTGTCTCTGAATATATTGTCACCATTTAGAATAGAATAGAATAGAATAGAATAGAATAGAATAGAATAGAAATAGAATAGAATAGAATAGAATAGAATAACAGAGTTGGAAGGGACCTTGGAGGTCTTCTATTCCAACCCCCTGCTTAGGCAGGAAACCCTGCACCACTTCAGACAAATGGTTATCCAACATCTTCTTAAAAACTTCCAGTGTTGGGACATTCACACCTTCTGGAGGCAAGTTGTTCCACTGATTAATTGTTCTAACTGTCAGGAAATGTCTCCTTATTTCTAGGTTGCTTCCCTCCTTGATTAGTTTCCACCTGTTGCTTCTTGTCTTGCCCTCAGGTGCTTTGGAGAATAGCTTGACTCCCTCTTGACTCCTTTGTATCCTATTTCTTTGGTGATTTGCATTAGCATCCCTGAGCTCATCAGAGAAGCAACAAGTAGAAGAATTTAATTGTAAGTATGATCTTAGTGTGGGATGTCCTCTTCCAAATTGTACCTACCTGTCCCTCCTGGGTCCTTCAGGAAGGGCATGCTATGGATGTTGCTTTGGAACATCATTCCCCCAGATAGTAAACAGGTCAGCCTTTGCAAGGCTTTAAAACAGTGGTTCAGTCACTGTTGGGCTGAACCATGGGCCTGGAATCCACTGGAGCCCTTAGCTTAATTTCCAAAGGCCTAAATTATTTCTCTTCTTTCTCACCTTCATCCCTAACATGCTAGTTGGATAAAAAGAAGGCACCACCCAGACACATGTTGGGTTAAATAGGTTGCTATATATATTAGATAGATAGATAGATAGATAGATAGATAGATAGATAGATAGATAGATAGAGAGATACCCATAGCAATAGCACTTAGAGTTATATACCACTTTACAGTACTTTAACAGCCCTCTCTAAGCGGTTTACGCAGTCAGCATATTGCCCCCAACAATGTAAGTCCTCATTTTACTCACCTTGGAAGGATGGAAGGCTGAGTCAACCTTGAGCCTGGTGAGATTTTGAAGTGCCAAATTACAGTCAGCTGGCAGTCAGCAGAACTAGCCTGCAGTACTGCATTCTACCACTGCGCCACCAAGGCAGAGAGAGAGAGAGAGAGAGAGAGAGGGAGGGAGGGAGGGAGGGAGGAAGGAAGGAAGGAAGGAAGGAAGGAAAGAAAGAAAGAAAGAAAGAAAGAAAGAAAGGAAAGAAAGAAAGAAGAAAGAAAGAAAGAAAGAAAGAAAAGAGAAAGAAAAGGAAATGTTAAAAAGGCAGATGAGAAGAAGTAAAACTGGGCTATGAAGATAAGGGGGCAGGGGGGAGGGGGAAGGGGAGTGTGTGTGTGTGTGTGTGTGTGTGTGTGTGTGTGAGAGAGAGAGAGAGAGAGAGAGAGAGAGAGGGAGGGAGAGAGCTGGCTTGCATTGCTCCTCTATTACTTATATTAGTGGTCTCAAATGCATTATAGTGCGATTTGCTAATAGCATAAAACCAGAAGTTATCAAATTAACTTTAACCCATAACCTGTTCAAAGGATAAATGACTCTTTGTGGCTATCTACCACGAATCAGACTAATGCTTTCATTAGGACTAGGGATTATCAAGGAATAAATATACCACTTACTTTACATCATTACCCTTTAATCTCTGTATCACAGAGGTTCTCAAATATTGTGGTGTTGCAGCTGCCCAGCTCTGCAGGAAAAGTGAGGAGAAAGTATTGGGCAAGGCCTTAAAAACAATTCGGTTTCTGCCTGTGCAAGGCTGATTGGATTAAAAAAAAAAAGTGGTGACCAACTCTTCTAAAAGTACATAAACCTTCAAAGAGTCCCAGCCCACCCACCCATTATAAACAATTGTAATAATGTTAAAGAAACAGATGGTGGCCTCTGTTCCACTGGAACAGTTATGAAATGCAATGTTTTTACTACCGGTTCTGTGGGCGTGGCTTGGTGGGCGTGGCTTGGTGGGCATGGCAGGGGAAGGATACTGCAAAATCTCTATTCCTGCCCCACTCCAGGGGAAGGATACTGCAAAATCTCCATTCCTACCCCACTTGGGGGCCAGCCAGAGGTGGTATTTGCCCGTTTTCCGAACTACTCAAAATTTCCGCTGCCGCTTCTCCGAAATGCTCAAAATTTCTGCTACCAGTTCTCCAGAACCTGTCAGAACCTGCTGGATTTCATCCCTTCACTGGAGCCATTTGAGCCAAAATGAAGGTCTTTTTGTCAGGGATGTTGATGCTGAAAAGATTTGGACATGCTTTGAGCTATCCCGCAAATTATATTATTTGGTCACAACAAATTGCATTATCCACAATGAAAAATCCATTATATAACGGAACATTAGGATCAAGTTATTAAATTTCTAATAAGGACTGAATGATACCTTTATCTCATCCAAATGATGAGACAGCAGCAGTACATTTTAATATCCATTATAAATTAGTTTTAAAACTTTTTTTTTCCTCCCTAAGGACCCTTCCTTCCATAAAAGGGAAGGCAATATCTGAAAGTAAGTAGAGCAAAATAATGTCTTTGGAAGAAATTAAAACCTTTGGTACAAGAGCATACTTATTATTGCATTGTAATTCAGTGCATTCGCTTAGGTTGAATTACTAAAAATATGGCTTGCAGTCATAGTTTCAGCATAGATATTGAGGGCAAATCAGGTTGGCATCAAAATGACTTGCTCAATGATATTACGATACAAACTCTGCCTTTTTGTACTTGTATATTAATATCTGACACAGGTACATAGACCATAGTTTTAGTGTCACAAAGCCATGACAAATATTTTGTCACTTGTATCCCTTTTCTCCTCTGTCCCTTGTAGATATCTATAAAATTATCGGGAGAGAAAACAGATTCAAACTAGCATTAAATATTCCAGATCCTGCTGGAAACAAATATTGGTATTACATTCCCAGTGGATGGTAGAGTAAACTCTATAGTAACTGGATTCAAGTCCAGTTGATGCGTCTCTTCTACCTCTCTAATGTATCTTCAGAGATTAAGAACATTCTTCTCAAATTATCTTGCCAGATTAAAGCAGACTACCACCCTCACAAAGCATATGCTCTGGGAACTATTATGGAGGAGCAGTCTTCATCCTTTTTCTCTCACACCAACCCTCTGAACTGAATTGTCTGTTGATGTTCTGGAATGGAATCCCTTCCTCCTGGGAAGCTGGACTACATTCCATCACAATTCTAAAGGGTCGTGAGATAGCCTAGATGATTCCTCTAAGTATACTTTCTTATTCTAAAACTAGACCAATTATATGCTAACATTTTTTGAAAGCCAAAAAGGTGTACTTCAACCTATGTTATTCCACCATATCCAAAGCACAGGAAATCATCTTAACATCCACTCCATCCAATACAGTTTCATCTGCATAATTCTTTCCCAAATTAGTGCATTTCCAAAGTATTGAAATGACAGATCCATGGAGAATGGAGAATCCCGAGTTTCCTTCAATTCTTAGCAAAGGAAGTTTTAAGTAGAAGTTTACGGACTTAAAAAAAAAAAACCACTTTTGGAATAAACAAGCAAGAGGGCGATTCGAACTTGGATTTTGAAAGTTACAAATGGATTAAGGGTTCCAGATGGATTTGAAATAGTAAAATAATGAAACAGTGAAATAAAATAAATAAAATAAAATAAATAAATAAATAAAATAAAATAAATAAAATAAATAAAATAATAAATAATAGTGAAATAGTGAAGAGAAGGACCAGGGGAGACATGATAGCAGTGTTCCAATATTTGAGGGGCTGCCACAGAGAGGAGGGGGTCAAGCTATTTTCCAAAGAACCTGAAGGCCAGATAAGGAATAATAGATGGAAACTGACCAAGGAGAGATTCAACCTAGAAATGAGGAAGAACTTTCTGACAATGAGAACAATCAACCAGTGGAACAGCAGTTGCCTTTGGAAGTTGGAAGCGTCATCACTTGAGACTTTCAAGAAAAGATTGGACTGCCATTTGTCAGAAATGGTGTAGGGGCTCCTGCTTGAGCAGGGGGTTGGACTAGATGACCTATAAGGTCCAACTCTGTTAATTTGTTATCTGAAATAAAACCCTTCCTGTGGGAAAATGCTTTTGTTTTGAATTGTCCTTTAAAAATGACAGTCCTCTCTCAATGGAGGGGAAGAGATAGGACACATCTATCTCCTCTCTATAACACAATCCTTTCAGCAATCCCAAGAAGGTTTTACACCGATTTTCACTCTGATTCAGGGACCCTGAGGATATAGATAATAATATATAAATCTTTCCATTCTCCAACATTCTGTCAGAACTGAAGAAACTTCTTGGATAAGAAACAAAATGTTTTCGAAGGATAAAAAAAGAAAAACCAAGAAAATCCAGTTGCCTTTTGAAAAGCACCTTTGGTCAACCATGACCTGAATGAGTGAGAATCTCCACAGACAGACAGAATGTGATATTGAAGATTGGACACTATATAAATTTGTTTAATAAATAATAAATAAATAAGATGGAGAACTTCTAACGGACCTTGGAATTTAACCACTGAACTCAGCCTTGGCAGGTCCTAGGCATTGAGCCTTCTCTCCTGTGGCACCCATCACATGAAACATTCTCTCCCAGTCAGCAAGGAATATAAATCTTTCCATTTGCACCATCCAGTCAAGACATTTCTTGGATGAAAAGCAAAACATCTTCAAGGAAAAAATTAAGAAAGACCTGAAAGAAATAAAAATTACAATTAAAGAAAAAAAAAACACTTAAATGTGACTTACTGATACAGAATGAAGTAGAACATTTTAACATTGGACATATTGAAATATATTTTTTGACAATGGACTCAGACGTTAATTTTAAGATTGTAAAGGTAAAGGTAAAGGTTCCCCTTGCACATACTGTATGTGCTAGTCTTTCCCAACTCTAGAGGGCGGTGCTCATCTCCATTTCAAAGCCGAAGAGCCAGCGCTGTCCGAAGACGTCTATGTGGTCATGTGGCCGGCATGACTAAACGGCAAAGGCCCATGGAACGCTGTTACTTTCCCACCAAAGGTGGTCCCTATTTTTCTACTTGCCTTTTTTACGTGCTTTCGAACTGCTAAGTTGGCAGAAGCTGGGACAAGTAACGGGAGCTCACCCCATTACGCGGAACTAGGGATTTGAACCACTGAACTGCCGACCTTTCGATTGACAAGCTCAGTGTCTTAGCCACTGAGCCACCATGTCCTTTATGATTGTATGCCTCTATAAATAGACTGTGTTTAAAAGATGTTATGAAGTAGGAACAAGATATGGGAAAAAAGTTACACTGGACATATAAAGGAAATTCTCTGATGTCTTAATAATTAAAAGGAATATACAAATAACCAAGAGAGTTAATTTTCCTACATTGGATTTTAATAAGGCTTGTCAAACCTTTGAAGAATTTTGTGAGAAGAGGCAAAGACGAGAGAGAGAGAGAGAGAGAGAGAGAGAGAGAGAGAGAGAGAGAGAGAGGGAGAGAATCCTGAGGTCCATTATAGTATGAGAGGAATTGTGAATTTAGTGTGTGGAGATAAGGGGGTTCAAATCTCATTGAAGTTCACTGCTGACTGTCAGCTGAATCTATCTTGCAGTTGGAGGCAAAAAAATGCTCAATGTTTTTGTCTTAAGACAAAGAGAAAGACCTTTTACCACTTTCTAAATGGCATACCTGAGATTGAGATAAATGAATCCTTGTGACAGAGGTAACTGCTGTAAATGTTAAAAGGATAAGAAGGGGGCAAGATAGTACCACTCAAAGGCAGAGGACCTGTTCTGCATGCAAAATATATGAATTCAATTGATTTTTTAAAAAAATCAAGCTACTGCTTCATTATAACCTGTTGCGGCCTGCCAGTGGCCTGCACGGATTGTTGCTGATCCCGACGACGAGGAGGCTGGTGTGGTGTCGCGCCAGCAGCCTGTGCAGCCAGCGCTCACATCGGACAGCGAGGAGGCTGAAGAGGATGTGGTGCCAGAGGCAGAGACTCAGCCAGGGCCTTCAGAACCTCCAGAGGCTCCTTCAAGTGGAGAGAGCGAAGTGGAGGAGCCTCTTCTCAATGCTCGAGCACGCAGGGCTGCCAAAAGGCAGGGGTGGCTACTCAGGAGGAGGAGGTCTACTCAAGAGTAGGGCTTGAGGATAATTGGCCACTCCCTTAGCCTATTTAAGTCACATGCCGTTAGTAAGTTTCTTGCTAGAAACAACTTGTAATTATCATCAGAACATTTTTGGAAAAGTCTTATCGTATCTTGTTTTCTGGGCTGGTTGCCAACCTTTGCCGGACTTTGGTTTATTCTTGCTACTTAATAAATTTGATAAGGACCATTGGTGTGTGTCTATATCCTCGGGAATCCGGAGCTGGGGCAGAACAGTAACCTCTTTTTACCATGTGTTGTATGTTACATGTAAAGGAGAGCAAGACTTGGAGTTGCCCACCATCTTAACATTTTTTTGATACCTTCATCAGCATAAATGTCCTATTCTAGGGTCTGCAGGCAGTTCAGGTCTGGATAGGGCAAAATAGGTGCTGACTATTAGCACCATGATGGCGAACTTACGGCATGTGTGCCCGAAGTGGCACACAGAGCAATGTTGTCTGGCACGCTCAGCATCGCCCGTTCCTCTTCCGAGTTTATGGAATGCATGTGCGTGCGACGATCAGCTGGCCTTTTTGCATGCAGCAGTGTGGGAAACTAGAAGATCTTCTAGCTGGTCTTCCGTTTTCTTGTGTGAGCATGTGCGCTGGCCAGCTGATCATTGCGTGCACATGCACGCCAGAAACCCAGAAGAGTAGCTGGCTGAAACCGGAAGTTCAGTAGCTGAAACCGGAAGTTCATTTTCAGGTGTGTTCATGAACCCTGGGCAGCTCCTCTTCTGGGTTGCAGCCCAGACGTTGTTCTGCCCCAGCTCCGGATTCCCGAGGATATTGACACACATCAACGGTCCTTATCAAATTTATTAAGTAGCAAGAATAAACCAAAACCAGCCCAGAAAACAAGATATGATAAGACTTTTCCAAAAATGCTCTGATGATAATTACAAGTTGTTTCTAGCAAGAAACTTACTAACAGCGTGTGACTTAAATAGGCTAAGGGAGTGGCCAATTATCCTCCTCCTCCTGAGTAGCCACTCCTGCCTTTTGGCAGCCCTGCGTGCTCAAGCATTGAGGAGAGGCTCCTCCACTTCCCTCTCTCCACTTGAAGGAGCCTCTGGAGGTTCTGAAGGCCCTGGCTGAGTCTCTGCCTCTGGCACCACATCTTCTCCAGCCTACTCACTGTCCGACGTGAGCGCTGGCTGCGCAGACTGCTGGTGCGACACCACACCAGCCTCCTCGTATTCGGGATCAGCCACGGTCCGCGCAGGCCGCTGGCGGGCCACAACAGACGTGCACGCACGCTGCCTTTTTGGCACTCATTGCCAAAAAGGTTTGCCATCACTCCCTTAGTATGATGGAGTGGCTGTGAATATTTGGATCATCTGGAGACAAAGTTCTTCCACCTTTAGTTCTGGATGGAGTGGTACTAACCCAGACAGATGTGGTGAGTAATCTGGGATTCCTCCTAGACTCACAACTCCAATTTGAAGAGTAGGTGGCAGCTGTGGATAGAAGAGCCTTTGCACACCCACACTGGACTGGGAGGCCCTGCTATCACCACCCTTGCCCTTGTAACCTCCTGATTAGATTACTGTAACACACTCTACATGGGGCTGCTCTTGAAGAGCATTCAGAAACTTCAACTGGTGCAAAATGCAGCTGGTATGGGTAATAAATGGTGCCAGATGCATGGCACATAGGACACCACTATTCGATGAGTTGCACTGGCTGCCTGTGTGTTTCCAGGTACAATTACTATAGGTATTGATTGTCACTTTTAAAGCTATACATGGCTTGAGACGGGGTTACCTGAGGAACCGTCCTTTTCCAAAAATTTCTAATGTCCAACACAATTCAACAGATTGAGCATGCTGCAGATCCCATTAGCCAAAGACTGTTGACTGGTAGGAACTATGAGATGGGCTTTTTCTGCTGTAGCCCCTGCCTTATTGACTATTCTCCCCTTGGACAGTAGAACAACTGCAATCTTGTTAGGTTTTGCAAAGCTTTAAAAAACTTAGCTATGGGCCTGGGTTTTGAGGCCATGTTACTTGGCCTTACTATTAGTAGATTAATCATCCTGCTTGCTGTTTGTACTTATTTATTTTGTGGAGGTTTCATTGTTTTAATTCTTTTATAATTTTAGAATTGTAAGCTGGCCCATATCACTTCATTGAGTTAGGAAGGAAGGAAGGAAGGAAGGAAGGAAGGGAGGGAGGGAGGGAGGGAGGGAGGCTAGCTGGCTGGCTTCTGGGGTTTCATACCTCCCAATTTAAAAAGGCACCCTGGAGAAGTTTATTCACAGTGCCATCCCTGGAGATTCAATGCATGGAAAGCTGTGGCCTCTTGTAGCCAAACTCAACCAAAAACAAGATACTTGCAGTCTACTTTAACAGGATGTATTGACAGGGTAAAGAGTAAGATTACTGAAATGTCAGCCACTGGATTGCTATCCTTTTACAAGCCAATTTATCTTTCAGTTTGTTACAGCAGATACTAATTTTTTTTTCAGCGTGTTCCTAATGGGTTTCTTGTGAACTGCCAAGCTGGCAACTTTCTTACTCAACACTTAAGCATGTGTAGGTCGCTGTCAGCTGAATCTTTCTCAGGCTCTGAACAGACCATAATAAAACATTATATCATGATCAATGAACAAAGCATATAAGACAATATCTGTTGTGCTTGGGGATATTGACTTCTACCATCAAAGGAAATTAAACTTGGTTAGTTGTGACAGTTGGTATTTTCTGAGGAGCAGAGGGAAGGGAGAAAGGACAGTTGGAATGCATGTGCTGAAATACAGAAAGTGCTACGTTTAATTCCTACTTTCTCCAGATAGGGCTGGTCCTGGGAAATACTCTCAAGAGTAGTTTGAAGTTGTTTTCTAAATGGTCAGTTTCGGACTTGGAAGATAATTTTAATGTAGCTTCATAACGCAGTAGAATTAGTTTATCTGGGCATAGTTCCTGCCTGGTTTAGCTGGTAAGTAGGATTAAAAACCAAAATCTTGATTTTAACTTCATCGTTCAACTTTCCAGAGGTTGGACTGGGCAAAATCTATCCTGAAAGAAGACAACTAGATGAGATGAGTGCCACATAAATCTAATAAACAAACAAACAAATAAATAAACAAATAATAAATAAATCCTGATGAAAATAGGTCAGGTGGAAGGTTATCTGGAACGAGCTACCTCCCGGAATACGGCTGATTCCGGATCTCCACACTTTCCGTAAGGCCCTGAAGACATTTTTATTTCAGCAAGCCAGCCTGGCCTGAATAGGTTTTAGGGGTTTTTTTAATTGTATTGCTAGGGGTTTTAAATTGGGGCGGCCGTTTAATTTAATTTATTTTTAATTATTTTAACTTTTATATTGTATGTTATTTTAATTCTCGGCTGTTCACCGCCCTGAGTCCCTTCGGGGAGAAGGGCGGGATATAAATTTAATAATAATAATAATAATAATAATAATAATAATAATAATAATAATAATAATCAGGATACTTTAAACAAAGCTGCAAAGTTATTAGATGAGGTAAAGGTAAAGGTTTCCCTTGCACATATGTGCTAGTTGTTCCCAACTCTAGGGGGCGGTGCTCATCCCCATTTCAAAGCCAAAGAGCCAGCGCTGTCTGAAGACGTCTCTGTGGTCATGTTGCTGGCATGACTAAATGCCAAAGGCGCACGGAACGCTGTTACCTTCCCACCAAGGTGGTCCCTATTTTTCTATTTGCATTTTTTACATGCTTTCAAACTGCTAGGTTGGCAGAAGCTAGGACAAGTTACGGGAGCTCGCTTCGCTACGTGGCACTAGGGATTCAAACCGCTGAATTGCCGACCTTTCAATCAACAAGCCAGCGTCTTAGCCACTGAGTCTATATGAGACATCATGCTTATTTCCCCCACCCCTTTCCTTTTAATTTAAATCAGAGATTTTCCGAATCACCATCCAATTGATACCATTTGGGAATGTTGGGGTTCTAATCCCACCCCATTACAATGCACAAAATTGGAATTAGCGAATATAAGCCTATTGCCTGCACAAATATTCAAGGAACAGCTTCTTTGTTTCAGATCAGACCACCCTTTCCATCACAGACATTATATTTTAACAGTTTCATTTAGGTAAAATAGCAGCACAGATGGAAGCCCCAAGCACTGTATTCTCTAACCGTTGAGCAACTTTTTAATAATTGCTCGTGCTTTTTCTTTTCTACTTCTTCCTCTCTTTCCTTTGCCAAGGAACCTTCAAATGCATTTGGGAACCAGGCCAGGCTATTTTCATTTCAAGATAGATAGATGCTTCTGTTAATGCTATGAACTGTAACCCGTCCATTTCATGTAAAGTACAGAACAGAAATTAAATATATTTTGCCCCATTTGCCAAAAACAGCTCTCATTTATTTTGCCACTGCTCTTTTGTGAGAGCTCAGTGGAAATTCATGGTGAGACTTTATTTTAGAGTCCAAATAATATAATAATCTCTGCTGATATTATCAATATCCAGCATGCTTTTATAATATTTTTTTTTTCCTGCAAAGCACTTGGGGGGTGGGGAAAAACAAGGCTTAGTGACTGGACTGGACTTCCTATAGTGATTCTACGGTCTAATTGTGTAATATATACAGGGGTGAAATGCTACTAGTTCGGACCGGTTTAGGCGAACTGGTAGTAATAAAATCCTACCGGTTCAGACGAACCGGTATTTCCAACGATCAGTTGTGCCGCGCGATTTATATTTGCTAGAAAGCAGGAAATCCTGCCTTCTAGTGAATCTAAATCGTGCAGCACAGCTGTTCCCCCCCTCGCTGTTCTACTTACCTTAGAAAAGGCTTCTTTTTCAGCGCTGCACAGTAGCGCCTGTGGTGCGCATACACACAGCAAACTGGTAGCAGACCTTGGAGGATTTCACCACTGAATATATAATAATGTTAATGTTGAAAGCTAAGAAGACACTCTTTTGCCAAAGAAAAAAGAGAATAATTGACAGAATACCTCATAAATCTCCCGTTCAGGCTGTTTGTCTGCCTTTTGTCCCTTTCCAAGAGGGAAAAAGAAATGTAAAAGACCGTAAAGGACCACATAGTTCACCCCTGAGCTACAAATATTCTCTTCTGTCTTCACACATCACATCGAACACAGTTCTCCAGGTTCCGACTGCCGAACCCAAGCCAGCAAGTCAAGACGAACAGATCTCTTTAAGCATAACTTTATTGAGTACATCATTTCGGCACACATGAAGCAAAACCAACCCTAACTAGTTCCTGCAGTTTTTGTCTTATTAAAGAACGGATTCTTTCCTCCCCTCCTTCAACCAGGTCACGTTGCCCAATTAGGTGTTCTATGGCAACTCCTTCAGGCTCTTGCCAAACATCTGTTGAGATGACCTTGGTTCCCACTGAATGATTTCTTGTTGTTGTCTAGGCTGGCATTCCAAAGCTCCCCCCCCACCTCCATCCCATAGTCTGTGGCAAGCTGAGAAATGAAAAGATGGCTGTGACAGCAGGATACATTTCAAAGTTTGACAACAGTCTTTGTTGTGGCCCGCCAGGGGCCTGCACAGATCGTGGCTGATTCCGATGAGGAGGAGGCTGGTGTGGTGTCCCACCAGCAGCCGGCACAGCCAGCACTCACGTCGGACAGCCAGGAGGCTGAAGAGGATGTGGTGCCAGAGGCAGAGACTCAGCCAGGGCCTTCAGAACCTCCAGAGGCTCCTTCAAGTGGAGAGAGCGAAGTGGAGGAGCCTCTCCTCAATGCTCGAGCATGCAGGGCTGCCAAAAGGCAGGGGTGGCTACTCAGGAGGAGGAGGTCTCCTCGAGAGTAAGGTTTGAGGATAATTGGCCACTCCCTTAGCCTATTTAAGTCACACACCGTTAGTAAGTTTCTTGCTAGAAACAACTTGTAATTATCATCAGAGCATTTTTGGAAAAGTCTTATTGTATCTTGTTTTCTGGGCTGGTTGCCAACCTTTGCCGGACTTTGGTTTATTCTTGCTACTTAATAAATTTGATAAGGACCATTGGTGTGTGTCAATATCCTCGGGAATCCGGAACTGGGGCAGAACAGTCTTGGCTTAGAGCACAGGTGTCAAAGACACGGCATCACGTTGCCGTCATGTGACATTTTGCAATGTTTGTCCCCTTTGTGGAGCTGGCATGGGCGTAGCCTGCACATGATACATCCAACCCGTGGGTGCCCAGTTTGACACTCCTGGCTTAGAGCATTGGATATGCCCATCCACAATATTTTGTTAAGCATGATGAAGTATGACTTAGTGTGAACATAATCTTTTACTCCAAAAAAAAAAAAAAAAAAAAGTGGTGAAGGGAATATAATTAAGCAAACCAATTAAGCAATGGAGCCTTGGTCAGTTTTCACTGGATACTTCATTATCAAGCGATTCTTGAATTGTGGCATTTTTTTCATGAAAAATTGTCTGCTTCTCAAGTTCAAATAGCAAACTACTACTACATTTGTGCCGGAAGCATCTACCAAGGTGCTTCTGGGTTGAAAAGATCAGCCAATGACCTCATCGTTGCCCAGGGGATGCACATGGAATCTCCCTTCATGTCTCTGGTATTTTCCCACCGAAGTGGTACCTATTTATCTGCTTGCATTTGTGTGCTTTTGAAATGCTAGGTGGGCAGGACAAATTGACGGGAGCTAATTCTGTCACATGGCTCTCTCTCGGGTTTTGAATTGCTGAGCTGTCAACCTCTCAATGGTCTCCTGACTCAGTGTTCTAACTGCATGAGCCACTCCCAAATGGCAAAGTGAGGATCTATGATTTCAATGGGCAAGTAGAACTAGTAGATAAATCACTTTTTCCTGGTTTCCTAAATGATCTTGCTTGCTGAATTCTTTACTTCTACTCTTTGATTTGCATTGGTATGAAAAGAAATATAGATTGTAGGGGGGGGGATGCAACTTCCAAATCATTAAGACCACCTGAACTTTGAAGATAGCGCTTTATTTTTCTGCAAGTTACTATCCTTTAGTTTTACTTCTGTGTATTGAGAGATACCAGTCAGTTGTCACACAGCAAAGACAGGTTTGAATCTAGTAAGGACACGAACTTATCCATTTCCAAATATGTGTCCACTTTTTGGCAGTACCAATCAACTATTTTAAGGATTGCCTCTCCCCTATTACATTCACCCAGCTCACCAAGTGTTGTGGCCCATCAGCAGCCTGTGCAGATTGTAGCTGATTCCGACAATGAGGAGACTGGTGTGGTGCTACGTCAGCAGCCTGTGCAGCTGGCGCTTGAGTCGGACAGTGAGGAGGCTGGAGAAGATGTGGTGCCAGAGGCAGGGCCTTCAGAACTTCCAGAAGCTCCTTTAAGTGAAGAGGACGAAGAGGAGGAGCCTCTTCTCAATGCATGGGCACACAGAGCTGCCAAAAGGCAGGAGTGGCTCCTCAGGAGGAGGTCTCCTTGAGAGTAAAGCTTGGGGCTAATTGGCCACTCCCTTAATCTATTTAAGAAGGAACACTGCTTGCAACAAGCTGTAGAGAACAACCTTAGTTCACTCTCCTTCGTGTCTGCAAAATTGCTTCTGGGCTTTCTGCCAACTCTAGTAAGACTGTGATTACCTTATCTTAGAATTCTGGTAGGCTGTTAAGACACTTCATTAACAGCCTTTGAATGATAAAATCTAAGTTATTTGAGTAAAATAAGCTTTGTATAGAGTTTGTGTGTGCTGCGTTCTTTGAGGTCCGTAGCTGGGGCAGAACACCAGGATGGAACGGGAAGGGCATGTTAATGGTCCCATCAGTTAGTCATTGTCATCTAGTGGTTGACAACTGGTTCATATTTATGACAGTTGTAATGCCTTGGGGTCATATGATCCCGTTTACGAATTTCTGACAGGCCAAGTCAATGGGGAAGGCCAGATTTGCTTAACAACTGTGTTGCTCATTTAACAACTGCAGTGACTCGCTTGACAAATGCAGCAAGAAAAGTCGTAAAATGGGGCAAAATTTCTCCCTTAACAAATTTCTCCCTTAGCAATATGAATTCTGGGCTCAATCATGGTCGTAAGTCAAGGACTACCTCTACTAAGTGTCACAGATCCATTTATTAGGTATATAAGTGGCTCTTCCAGTGTGAAAAATCACACATTTAGAAGATATGAGTTATATTTTGCACTGTAACTGTTTTGAAGGGTAAAACAGGCTCGTTTCCTAAGAAAAATGAAGAGGTCAGCTAAACAGCTGCTTGGTATAATAGGTTCTTGGGCTGGGAGTCAATGAGGAGCAGCAATAAGGAAGCAGTAAGAAATTCTACTTACAATTCTAATTTACAAGAATCAAATTGTTGAGTTTCATACAATTCCTTAATTCAGACACCCCTAATTACTGTATATTTCAGGCAATATTTGGTAGAAACTATATTATACTCTAAGATTTCAAGGTTTACATTTTAGCATTTTACAGCTCTGTGGGTGAAGATACGGGTAAAGGTAAATGTTCCCCTTGCACATATGTGCTAGTTGTTCCCGACTCTAGGTGGCAGTACTCATCTCCATTACAAAGCTGAAGAGCCAGCACTGTCCGAAGACGTTCCCGTGGTCATGTGGCTGGCATGACTAAATGTCAAAGGCGCACGGAACGCTATTATCTTCCCACCAAAGGTGGTCCCTATTTTTCTACTGGATTTTTTACATGCTTTCAAACTGCTAGGTTGGCAGAAACTGGGACAAGTAATGGGAGCTCACCCTGTTATGCGGCAGTAGGGATTCGAACTGCTGAACTGCCGACCTTTCGATCAACAAGCTCAGTGTCTTAGCCACTGAGCCACCCCGTTCCTTGTGTCAAGATAAATTCATGTAAATAATCTTTTTTTCTGTTGATACCTTGCATGTTCCTTTTTATCCAGTACAGAATTTAGAGGAATGTAAAGGAATTCATATAAGCTTTGGGACCCTCAATTTGAGGTCTGTGAACATCAAGCTGTCCATAGAGATTTTCCTTTATTAAACATTATAACCCATTGTATTTTTTAAAAAAAATATTTTAAACCTATTATATTAGTTTTGTTTTGCTTTTTTAATGAAGTTGGCATGCTTCAAAGGAAATTACTTTTCTAACATATTTCCTTTCCAAAATACTGTTCAATTTCGTATAGGTCCATACATTTTTTTTTCTACTGTTACTTATCTCTTAGTTTGTAAATGTGCTCAGAAAATATTTTTCTTATTTCTTTATTTATATAAGGAGCTGTGGTGATACGGTGGTTAGAATGTGGCGACCAAAACTGGATGCAGTATTCCAAATGTGGCTTTACCAAGGCATTATAAAGTGGTATTAACACTTCATGTAATCTTGTTTCTGTCCCTCTGTTTATGCAGCCTAGAACTGTGTTGGCTTTTTTGGCAGCTGATGCACACTGCTGGCTCATATTTAAGTGATTGTCCACTTGGAATCCAAGATCCCTCTCACAGTTACTACTATTGAGCAAGATACCACATATACTGTACCTGTGCATTTTGTTTTTCTTGCCTAAATGTAGAACCTTACTTTTTTCACCATTGAATTTCATTTTGTTAGATAGCGCCCAATGTTCAAGTCTGTCAAGATCCTTCTGTATCTTGAGCCTATCTTCTGGAGTGTTGGCTAGTCCTCCTAGCTTGGTGTCATCTGCAAATTTGATGAGTTCCCCATCTATATCCTCGTCCAAATCATTGATGAAGATGTCGAAGAGAACTGGGCCTAAAACAGAGCCTTTGGGGTACCCTACTACATACTTCCCTCCATGTAGATGTGATTCCATTGAGGATTACACATTGAATGCAGTTGGTCAGGGAGTTACGAATCCATCTGATGGTGATGCTGTCTAACCCACATTTTTCTATTTTACCAAGTAGTAGGTTATGGTCTACTTTATCAAATGCCTTACTGAAGTCCAAGTAAATCATATTGACAGCATTCCTCTGGTCCACTAATTTTGTCACTTTGTCAAAGAATACAATGTGATTAGTCTGGCATGATCTGTTTTTGACAAACCCATGTTGGCTTTTGGTTATTACTTTGTTTGCTTCTAATAATATAGAGCTAGCAATAGCTTTGCTATTACGACCTACTATGGATCAGCTGACAGTAATTCATAATTGTGCCAGGTGACATCGTTCAAGGATACAGTCCATACTTGTGATGTCTATTTAATTAGCTTTAGGTTGCTGAGTATTTCTTTGCTCATATGGGTAATAATCAATTTGAGGCTGCATCATTAAAATGTTCCAGATGCATTGTTTCTGATAGCCAAATGGTTTTGGGTTGCCAAAAGAAAGTCATCTGGATCATTAGTTTGCTGAAGCTTCGTCAGAATTAACGAACAATGGGATGTTCCTCTAAATATAGTCCTATTTGCAATGCAAAGGAACTGGACTACCAGATAAACCTATTTGGAAATAAATTATGTGTGGCTGGCCTTTGAGAAGTTATTTTTTATTGAGTTTTAAGCCTTTTGTTACTCTATATTACACGAAGTGCTCATGCTTCTAACATTTAAATATCATGGGCATTATTTGGATTTTTTTAATTTTTTTTTTTTACTATTTCTCTGACTTACCGGAAATAGAAACTGAATTTTAATCACGTGATCATGGGAATGCTATAATGGTCATAAGTGTGAATAACGATCATGTCACTGTTGAAACCTTGAACAGTCACTAAATGCTTAATGCATTGTAAGCCGCCCTGAGTCTCTGGAGAAGGGCGGCATATAAATCAAACCAAAAAAAAAGAAAAAGAAAAAGAAAAAGAACTGTTGTAAGTCGGGAAATGCCTGTACTCAAGGTGTTCTATTTAAACTGGCTATGCTATTAACAACAAAAAGAGTGGTGCGGTGAAGCTCTCACCTCACAATCAGGAGGCTGTGAGTTTGATCCTAGGTAGAGGCAGTTATTTCTCTCTCTGGGCACGATGAGAATATATCTGCTGAATATAACTCCACATTGGCTACAGGAAGGGCATCCGGCAAGTAAACACTCAGCTCCATTCAGTTGCCCAGATTTCACCCCACAAAGGATTATGGGGTCATTAAAAGGAGGAGATGATGATGATGCTATTAACAACAAACAGCCTTTTAGGCAGGTTAAATAGCTGGCAGTTTAAAAGTGACCATAGGGTGCTCAAATGAAATGACCACCAGGAAAAAAGTTGAATTCAACTCTGATTAAGTCTAGTTTGCTTGTTTATTTGTTTATTTAAGTCAAACTATAGATAGTCCTAAGGGTGATGGCGGGTGATGGAGAAGTGGCCAGGGCAGAGACAGAGAGCTACAGAGAGAGGGGGAGAGAGAGAGACATATAGAGATACAGAGAGAGAGGTAGAGAGAGAGGTGGAGAGAGAGGGGGGAGGGAGGGAGAGAGAGATGTCAAAAGGGTTTTGTGGTTCCTGGTGTTTTTTAACAACTGGTTCTCTGCCCTAATGACCAGCTGGGTAGGCATGGCTACGGGGTCATGTGACTGGTGGAAATGAGTGACCTTGAGTTGGCCACACCCACCCAGGTTTTGTGGCTTCCGGTGTTTTCTTTTCTGTGGAAAATGGGTCCAAATGGCTCTTTGAGTGTTTATGGTTGCAGACAACTGTGTTAGTTGAAAGAGCAGATATATATCCTGAAGTTAGAGAAAGGAACAGCATTCCTTCCTTATCGAAGTAACTGATTTGGGCATAATGCAATGGGTGGAGTCTAAATTCCTAATATTAACCATTTTCTTTTTTTATATCAGAAGGCTCATTCTTTTCATTCTCTCCTTTTCCTTCTCCTTCCCCTCAGGTTACTGAATTATTTTTATTTTCCTCCTTTCGGTTACAGCAAACCCACAAACATTTCAATGACAGAAAACATTTAGTAGAGGCAGACTGGCAATGCTGTCCTCTCTCGTAGCTGTGTAATAAATTTACTATGACTGTATTAAGGAGGACAAGCAGCGAAATGTCACATTTACAAATTGGTTTTGAACTTTAAATAGTTCAAAACATATTTAAAATGGCATTGTAGCATGAATAAAAATATTATGGCCATGCATTATGGTCATTAGAGACCTTTAGAAAAGACCTCTATTAAAGTCTTGCAGTTAGTCGGTAATAACATGGACAAAAGATCTCTGAAGTCTGAAGTCTTCACAGGAATCTCAGCTGTATCAGAAAGGAAGAGACAGGATAGGATAGGATCGGGGGTGAAATCCAGCAGGTTCTGACAGGTTCTGGAGAACCGGTAGTGGAAATTTTGAGTAGTTCGGAGAACCGGCAAATAGTGTCTCTGACTGGCCCTGCCCCCATCTATTCTCTGCCTCCTGAGTCCCAGCTGATTGAGAGGAAATGGGGATTTTACAGTAACCTTCCCCTGGAGTGGGGAAGGAATGGAAATTTTGCAGTAATCTTCCCCCAGGAGTGGGGAGGGAATGGGGATTTTGCAGTATCTTTCCCCTGGAGTGTGGTGGGAATTGAGATTTTGTAGTATCCTTCTCCTGCCATGCCCACCAAGCCACACTCACAGAACCGGTAGTAAAAAAATTTGAATTTTACCACAGGACAGGACAGGACAGGACAGAACAGAACAGAACAGAACAGAATAGAATAGCTTTATTGTCACTTTGAATGTACACTAATTGGCATGCATTAAAATGAAATTTCATTACATACAGCTCTCAAAGGGTCACCACCTCCAATACATGAACATGACAAAATAAATAAATGCAAAATTATGTATATATCCACATATACTAAATGACACAGAGAAACAACACAGCCTAATTTGGATGTATACATGTACATGGCGAGAAAAACGAATCTTGCGAGTTTACCAGACGGATGGCATAGGAAACAAAGCTGTTACAGAATCTTGTTTTTTTGTTTTTTTTATTTGATTTATATGCCGCCCTTCTCCGGAGACTCAGGGTGGCTTATAGTGCGTTAAGCAATAGCCTTCATACTTTTGTATATTTATACAAAGTCAGCTTATTGCTCCCACAAACTGGGTCCTCATTTAACCTACCTTAGAAAGGATGGAAGGCTGAGTCAACCTTGAGCCTGGTAAGATTCGAACCTGCAGTAATTGCAGGCAGCTGTGTTAATAACAGGGTGCTTTAAACCACTGTAGTACCAAGGCTCAATCTGATAGTCCTGCTAGAAATACTTTGAAACCTCGCCCCAGAGAGGTCCAACAGAAACAGACCGTGAAGTTGGTGTGTGGGGTCTCTAACAATGCTTCGAGCTCTAAACACATAGCGTTTATAAGCCGTATCCTGAATAACGGGAAGTGAGCTTCCTATAATCTTCTCCACTGTCCTCACCACGCTCTGTATGGGCCTTCTATCTGAGGCACTGCTGCCACCAAACCAAACAGGGATGCAGTTTGTTAATATGCTCTCTATCATTTTCTTAAGGAAGGGAAGCCTCTGCAGCATCTCTTCATCTTGATGAGTTGATTCAGAGCAGAAGTTCATAAAGTGGGAGTGATAGGCATCTATGTAATCCCTCAAAGTTTGGAAACCTGTTCCCACAGGTTACATCTTTATGAAATATCTCAACTCTGCTGCAGCACCTGAACTATATTGAGACAATCACAACAATCTGATTCAAGGCTCTGCTTTGACTCAGAAAATCAAGTTGTTCTCTCAGTGCTTCCAAACCAGAATCTACCCAACAATAGCAATAGCATTTAGGTGCTTTTCAAAAGGCAACTGGACTTCCTTGATTCTTGGATGAAAAGCAAAACATTTTCAAGGAAAAAAAAAAAAACCCAAGAAAGACCACCTTTTAAAAAGCACCTTTGGGACAACCATGACATGGATGATTGAGAATCTCCATAGACAATAGCATGTAAGCTTATATACCACCTCATAGTGCTTTACAGCTGCAGTATAAAATGTAGAAGCATTATTTGCAAATTGTCTCCAACAATCTGGATTCCCAGACCCCAGAATGATGGTAGGCTAAGTCAGGTTTGCTGAGCGCGTGCTTCATGTGCAGCTTCCATAAAATTGAACTTCCGCATTGCAAACAAGGAAAGGAGCAAGGAAAACAGCTGAGGAAGGCCAATTCAATCTGCCACCTCTGATCAGCTGTGCTTCAGAAGCAGAAATAAAGGTCACCATAAACCGGGGGCAAGCGGGCAGGCCCACTTTCACAGCAACAGAGAACCGGTTCGCTCTCGGCAGGAAGTGGGAACTACCCAAGCGTGGGTTCTACTTACCTTTACTACCGGTTCGCAATGGGATCACATACGCAGATTGCTGATGATGACATCCGGGGCGGTGGGCGGGGCCTCCCACTGGTTTTACTACTGGTTCTTGCGAACCGGTCTGAACCAGCAGCAACCCACCACTGGAACTACCAGTTCAGGAGAACTGGTCCGAACTGGTAGAATCCCACCACTGGGCTAAGTCAACCTTGAGCCTGTCTGGATTGAACTTCAGACTGTGTGTAGAGTTTGCTTGCAATACTGCAATTTAATGACTGATTGACACAGTGGTTAAAGTGCATTGTCGCAGCACTTACATGCCAAGAAATATTGCTGTTGGTTCCTGACTTCTGTGAAGTCAAGGAGTTGATACATTTATTTATTTATTTTATTTATTTGTTTTAATTTGTATACCACCCTTCTCCAGCAGGACTCAGGCCGGTGAACAGCCAGAATAAAACAGAACATACAAAATTTAAAAATAGTTTAAAAATAATTAAATATTTTTGGCCACAATTTAAAACAACCCAATTAAAATCAATTCAATTTAACCAAAACAGTGGGATCAAGCCAGCCCGGAGAATACATATAGAATCATAAATGGCTGTAGGGCTGGAAGGGACTTTGGAGGTCTTCTAGTCTCACTCCCTGCTCATCCATCATTTCAGTTCAAATAGACAACCATCCACAAGAGTTAATTCAGCTAATCTTTAGTTTATTCAACTCAAAGCAGTATGCATAATGTTCTCAGCTCCTATTTCTCCACAATAATGATTTAGTTCTAATGCAATAAATAAGTTGGGTTGAGCGAGGGTGACTGGCCCATAATCACACAGTTGGCTAGTGCCTAAAAGAAGACTAGAATCTGGGTCTCCCCACTTCTACTCCCCCAATATGTGTGTGTGTGTGTGTGTGTGTGTGTGTGTGAGAGAGAGAGAGAGAGAGAGAGAGAGAGAGAGGGAGAGGGAGAGGGAGAGGGAGAGGGAGAGGGAGAGGGAGAGAAGAACAAGGGAAAGAGCAAAAGAAAGAGAGGGAGATTGTTGTGTTTTTGTTTTTTTTTAATTTGATTTATATGCCGCCCTTCTCCGGAGACTCAGGGCGGCTTACAATGTGTTAAGCAATAGCCTTCATCCTTTTGTATATTTATACAAAGTCATCTTATTGCTCCCACAAACTGGGTCCTCATTTAACCTACCTTAGAAAGGATGGAAGGCTGAGTCAACCTTGAGCCTGGTAAGATTCGAACCTGCAGTAATTGCAGGCAGCTGTGTTAATAACAGGGTGCTTTAAACCACTGTAGTACCAAGGCTCAATCTGATAGTCCTGCTAGAAATACTTTGAAACCTCGCCCCAGAGAGGTCCAACAGAAACAGACCGTGAAGTTGGTGTGTGGGGTCTCTAACAATGCTTCGAGCTCTAAACACATAGCGTTTATAAGCCGTATCCTGAATAACGGGAAGTGAGCTTCCTATAATCTTCTCCACTGTCCTCACCACGCTCTGTATGGGCCTTCTATCTGAGGCACTGCTGCCACCAAACCAAACAGGGATGCAGTTTGTTAATATGCTCTCTATCATTTTCTTAAGGAAGGGAAGCCTCTGCAGCATCTCTTCATCTTGATGAGTTGATTCAGAGCAGAAGTTCATAAAGTGGGAGTGATAGGCATCTATGTAATCCCTCAAAGTTTGGAAACCTGTTCCCACAGGTTACATCTTTATGAAATATCTCAACTCTGCTGCAGCACCTGAACTATATTGAGACAATCACAACAATCTGATTCAAGGCTCTGCTTTGACTCAGAAAATCAAGTTGTTCTCTCAGTGCTTCCAAACCAGAATCTACCCAACAATAGCAATAGCATTTAGGTGCTTTTCAAAAGGCAACTGGACTTCCTTGATTCTTGGATGAAAAGCAAAACATTTTCAAGGAAAAAAAAAAAAACCCAAGAAAGACCACCTTTTAAAAAGCACCTTTGGGACAACCATGACATGGATGATTGAGAATCTCCATAGACAATAGCATGTAAGCTTATATACCACCTCATAGTGCTTTACAGCTGCAGTATAAAATGTAGAAGCATTATTTGCAAATTGTCTCCAACAATCTGGATTCCCAGACCCCAGAATGATGGTAGGCTAAGTCAGGTTTGCTGAGCGCGTGCTTCATGTGCAGCTTCCATAAAATTGAACTTCCGCATTGCAAACAAGGAAAGGAGCAAGGAAAACAGCTGAGGAAGGCCAATTCAATCTGCCACCTCTGATCAGCTGTGCTTCAGAAGCAGAAATAAAGGTCACCATAAACCGGGGGCAAGCGGGCAGGCCCACTTTCACAGCAACAGAGAACCGGTTCGCTCTCGGCAGGAAGTGGGAACTACCCAAGCGTGGGTTCTACTTACCTTTACTACCGGTTCGCAATGGGATCACATACGCAGATTGCTGATGATGACATCCGGGGCGGTGGGCGGGGCCTCCCACTGGTTTTACTACTGGTTCTTGCGAACCGGTCTGAACCAGCAGCAACCCACCACTGGAACTACCAGTTCAGGAGAACTGGTCCGAACTGGTAGAATCCCACCACTGGGCTAAGTCAACCTTGAGCCTGTCTGGATTGAACTTCAGACTGTGTGTAGAGTTTGCTTGCAATACTGCAATTTAATGACTGATTGACACAGTGGTTAAAGTGCATTGTCGCAGCACTTACATGCCAAGAAATATTGCTGTTGGTTCCTGACTTCTGTGAAGTCAAGGAGTTGATACATTTATTTATTTATTTTATTTATTTGTTTTAATTTGTATACCACCCTTCTCCAGCAGGACTCAGGCCGGTGAACAGCCAGAATAAAACAGAACATACAAAATTTAAAAATAGTTTAAAAATAATTAAATATTTTTGGCCACAATTTAAAACAACCCAATTAAAATCAATTCAATTTAACCAAAACAGTGGGATCAAGCCAGCCCGGAGAATACATATAGAATCATAAATGGCTGTAGGGCTGGAAGGGACTTTGGAGGTCTTCTAGTCTCACTCCCTGCTCATCCATCATTTCAGTTCAAATAGACAACCATCCACAAGAGTTAATTCAGCTAATCTTTAGTTTATTCAACTCAAAGCAGTATGCATAATGTTCTCAGCTCCTATTTCTCCACAATAACGATTTAGTTCTAATGCAATAAATAAGTTGGGTTGAGCGAGGGTGACTGGCCCATAATCACACAGTTGGCTAGTGCCTAAAAGAAGACTAGAATCTGGGTCTCCCCACTTCTACTCCCCCAATATGTGTGTGTGTGTGTGTGTGTGTGTGTGTGTGAGAGAGAGAGAGAGAGAGAGAGAGAGGGAGAGGGAGAGGGAGAGGGAGAGGGAGAGGGAGAGGGAGAGAAGAACAAGGGAAAGAGCAAAAGAAAGAGAGGGAGATTGTTGTGTTTTTGTTTTTTTTTAATTTGATTTATATGCCGCCCTTCTCCGGAGACTCAGGGCGGCTTACAATGTGTTAAGCAATAGCCTTCATCCTTTTGTATATTTATACAAAGTCATCTTATTGCCCCCACAAACTGGGTCCTCATTTTACCTACCTTAGAAAGGATGGAAGGCTGAGTCAACCTTGAGCCTGGCGAGATTCAAACCTGCAGTAATTGCAGGCAGCTGATGTTAATAACAGGGTGCTTTAGACTACTGTACTACCAAGGCTCTTGGTAGTTTCAATTTGAAATATAAATAGTTCTGATTCCATATCGTGCAGCCAAGCTGAGACTCTGGTTTTGCTGAAGCCACTTCTCAAGTCACCCTATATATATTTTTCTCACCAGTCACAGAATTTGTATCTACCAAACTGAGTTTTAAAAGGACACTGCGGGAAGTTTAGACCTTCCTGCTGTAAAATAAATAACAGCAGGTAACTTTTCCCTTTGCTTGTTCTTGGGTGTTTCAAGGCAAGCATTGACCTCTTTGCCATGGAGACTGGCGGTGATGGCTTTGTCAGTTCCATTAGGCTTCCTAATCTCAGGCCATTTAGTTCTGATGCAGTTGTCAAGGGGAATCTGCTACAGGCACTTAGCTTTTGCACAACTGCTTCTCCAGCTAAGCAAGCACAATGCCAAAATAAGTATAAAAAGGAACGGAGCGGTGGGCAGAGAAGGAGAGAACCTGTAGGGGATAATGGGCATTAACAGTTCAGAAAAAAAGTAAGTAATGGGTGAAAACATTTTCCCTCAAGACACATGCTTAGCACTAACTTTTAGCTTTATGATATACAAGCCAAACACGCTACCATTATTTACACACTGGTTATGAATAGGCATTGCAGACAGTAATTTCTTTCCTTTTTTCCCCCTTATATGTAATTGACATTGTTAATTTATAATTTCTATCTCACAGTTTTATAATTTCTATCCCACAAAAATATGGCATATGTCACTTAATCCTCCAAGGAAAGATTGAAAGCAAATGAGGTCCAGACAGAAGAACACTTCAAAATCTAAGGGGCTGGTTTGGACAACACTCAGCAGCACTTTTTCGTGTGGCTGTTGAGAAAAATAGAATCACCAACAGGATTGCCAATATCCGATGATGGATATGGCACAAGAAGATCCCACAGTTTCTGCCATTTATCTAACTCTATAGTATATCCAAAGTTTTTGGCCCATACTATCATTGCTTCTTTCACTTATTCTTCTTCCATTTTGACACTCAATAAATAACTATACATTTTCTTGATTAGTTTTTCATCTGTCCCTAATGGTACCATGTTTTCCCAAAAATAAGACCCTGTCTTATATTTTTTTTCAATCCTGAAATAAGCACTTGGCCTTATTTTCGGGGAGGTCTTATTATTTTGGGGCACGTAGAGGAAACCAGAGGAAATGGTGGGGACCAGCTGCGCATGCATTTAAATATTTTCAGGGAGAGCTTATTTTCAGGGGAGGGGGGGCTTATTTTAGGGCATGCGCTCAAAAGCCCAATTGGGCTTATTATCAGGGGATGACTTATTTTAGGGGAAACAGGGTACGTGATCCAGTTCTGTTGGTTCTTTACAAAAACCATAAATTTTTACATCTTTCTCATATCTTGATTGTATTTGCCCTTGATTGCACATGCTAAATCATAGAGTATTTTCAAGGTAGTACAAAGAGGCAGGTTAAATATCATATTGGACAGAGCCTACAAATTTTGCCTAGTATCTAACCAAAGTTTAAAAAGTTGCTTTCTTTGAAATCTTGCCTCCTAGCCATGTGAATATTACTCAAATACCATCTTTCCTGTTTCTGCCATCCTTTACTAATTACCTCTCTGGATTTTTTTTTATTTTGAAGTCAAACCAGTGGATATTTTACTCTAGAGGGCCAAATTTAAGACAGGATTAAGATTATTAACCCCTTCAGGAAAACTTCAGAGGAAACCCCAGAGTCTTTCAAAAGTTGTAATTTACCACATAACAAAATAGAAGAAAACCATACCAATGAATTGCATTAATTTAAACCGAACCAAATATTTTTGATTTAATTTGTGCTCTGGATTGCCAACATCTTGCTCCTCTTCCCAAAACACCACTCAAAGACTGCTTGACTCTGGTTTACATCTATCTAGAATAGACATCAACCATGTCCAATTAGATAATGGCTTTGGACAACTGTGTCCAATTGTCCTCTATATAAAAGCTGATCTTCAACAGATGGCAACATCGAGGGAAGATTATGTTTTAATTTCACAAAATACACTTGCGGGAATATAACTCTAAGATAATAGATATGTTCCGTACATACTTCAAAAACAAATAAATGCCTAAATAGGAATTCTTGCTAGCTTAAGTTTATATTTTACCATGCCACTTAGTAGTATATGCATTATCATGTATGATATATGTATTATTTGATATTCTTCTTATGACCAACAATTGTTATATTGTATACTGCACAAGTCAAAAAGAGGGCTGTGAAAATATCTACAGACCCCTCACATCCTGGACATAAACTGTTTTAACTCCTACCCTCAAAACGACGCTATAGAGCACTGCACACCAGAACAACTAGACACAAGAACAGTTTTTTCCCGAACGCCATCACTCTGCTAAACAAATAATCCCCTCAACACTGTCAAACTATTCACTAAATCTGTATTACTATTACTATTAATCTTCTCATCATTTCTATCACTCAACTCCTCCCACTTACTTGTTGCTGTATCCTTACGATTTATATTGATTGTTTCCTAGTATGATTTGATTGTTTATTTGTACCCTATGACTATCATTAAGTGTTGCACCTTACGAGTCCTAATGAATGTATGTTTTCTTTTTATGTACACTGAGAGCATATGCACCAAAGACAAATTCCTTGTGTGTCCAATCACACTTGGCCAAAAAAGAATTGTATTGTATTCTATTGTTAAGTGCCAGGAAAATCAGAAGATTCAAGCAGTTCACATGAGTATAAAGATTTATTGCAAGCTTAAGCTCTCTACAAGAATCTGAGCTACTAACAGTTACGGGAAATGAATGGGAATTAAGAAAGCATTCAAGATGGGTTGGACTTAGATCTCTTGCAGGTGTGCAGAGTCTCATGATGCATTTGACTCCTCCCTCAGGCTCAGCCTGGCCATCTTCTACATAAATAGAGTTTTTGAAAAATCTATATGTTCCATTCTTCCTTCAGATAATACCTTATGGTGGTTTGGCGGTCCAATCCCATCCCGTTTATCTCAGAAGCACTGAGGTGACATCACCATTGCCCCCAGGGGACACCTGATTGTGCTCTGAGTGGCTTAACTGGAAAGTTCTGTTGTAGTGCTTTTACATTGAATGAAATAGCAATAGCACTTAGACTTATATACCACTTCACAGTGTTTTACAGCCCTCTCTAAGTGGTTTACAAAGTCAGCATATTGCCCCCAAAAATCCAGGTCCTCATTTTACTGACCTCAGAAAGATGGAAGGCTGAGTCAACTTTGAGCCTGGTGAGATTTGAACTGCCAAATTGCAAGCAGCAGGCAGTCAGCAGAAGTAGCCTGCAGTACTGCACTCTAACCACTGCGCCACCGTGGC
Source organism: Pituophis catenifer annectens (assembly GCF_029215685.1). Lineage (NCBI taxonomy): Eukaryota > Metazoa > Chordata > Lepidosauria > Squamata > Colubridae > Pituophis > Pituophis catenifer. The sequence goes on along the minus strand of NW_027256884.1, from coordinate 117,084,987 downwards.
TCAGTGTTAAGTAAAATGTTTCACTTAATATTGTGTCAGGCAGATTTCAATTTTTTTTTTTTTTAGAAAAAAAGCCCTTGTCTATTTTATATAATATTTTACTGTAGCAAAATTCAAACAAATTTCAAAACAATTCAGCTCTAAGGACATCCATAAGTAGCATGGAACTACAGCTGGAGTAACCCAAAAGCATTTTCCCCTGATGTGTTATAATGATGCAACAGCTGGAATGTTGTTCCCAAATTGCTTATACAGATGTAGCCTTCCGGCTATGGTATTTTTCTAGCTACACATTAAATTCAGATTCAGTACCGAGCAGGTTTTGCAGAGTGTTACACTGAACCTTAATATAAAATGTACACTTACGAGCAACTATCTTAGAATTAGAAATTAAGACACATTTAGGTTCCTTCAGATGTTTGGCATTAAATTCCAACAGCCCTGTCATTGAGTTGAAAGGATTTACGCTGTAGCTCTAGATCAGTGATGGCTAAACCTTTTCCAGACCGAGTGCCCAAAGCGCGCATGCAAACCTCCAATATAAGCACAGCCCCCACGCATGCACCCCAACCTCTGCATATGTGCACACCTCCTGCATGCTCCCCACCCTCCGTGCATGCACCTGTAGCCCCTGTATGTGCTCCACCCCTGCACCAGTGGTGGGTTGACCCCGGTTTGCACTGGTTCTATAGAACGGGACATGCCAATCCCATTGGGGTAAGACAGTTCCTCAGGTAACATGGACCCATGCCATAAAGGGCTTTTATAATAGTTCATATCCATATTGAAATCCTTTTAACAAATTAGCAGTTAATACCAGTGGTGAAATCTAAAATTTGTTACTACCGGTTCTATGGGCGTGGCTTGGGGGGGGGTAATGTGACTGGATGGGCGTGGCCAATTTTTTTTTTTTACTTTTAAAACCATTTTTTCTACAACCTCTTCAGCGAAGCGATTGTAAAAAAAAATGCTTTCAAAAGGCTCTGACAATCCCAGCTGAGTTGCCTGATTGGCAGAGGCTTTTTTAAAAACTCAGCTTGGATTGTCAGAGGCATTTAAAAGAAAAAAAGGGTTGCTTTTTTTAAAGCCTTTGACGATCTCAGCTGAGCCGCACGATCATCAGAGGCTTTTTTTTTTTAACTTTTAAAAGCATTTTTTCGGCCAAAGAGGTTGTAGAAAAAATGCTTTTAAAAGTAAAAAAAGAGCCTCTGATGATTGTGCGGTTCAGCTGGACATGGTGGTGGGCAGGGATTTTTGATACCGGTTCTCCGAACCACCCGCCTCCATTGCTATGGGATCGGGCGATCCAGTCCGAACCGGGAGCATTTCACCCCTGGTTAATACCTTTAGTGCTTTCAGATCTTGATTGGTTTCTTCTAGATGTTTCATTATTTAAACTAGGCAACATCATCAGTGCTTGTGGCTAGCACTGGCTACCCTAATTTGGGTAATTAGATTAGATTAGAATTCTTTATTGGCCAAGTATGATTGGACACACAAGGAATTTGTCTTTGGTGCATATGCTCTCAGTGTAAATAAGGAGAATAAAATACATTTATTAAGAATCATAAGGTACAATACTTAATGATAGTCATAGGGTACAAATAAGCAATCAAATCATACTAGAAAACAGTCAATATAAACCGTAAGGACACAGTAATAAGTTACAGTCATACAGTCATAAGTGGGAGGAGATGGGTGATAGGAATGATGAGAAGACTAATAGTAATGCAGACTTAGTAACTAGTTTGACAGTGTTGAGGGAATTATTTATTTAGCAGAGTGATGGCGTTCAGGAAAAAACTGTTCTTGTGTCTAGTTGTTCTGGTGTGCAGTGCTCTATAGCATCGTTATGAGGGTAGGAGTTGAAACAATGTAAGTCTAGGATGTGAGGGGTCTGTAGATATTTTCGCCCTCTTTTTGACTTGTGCAGTATACAGGTCCTCAATGGAAGGCAGTTTGGTAGTAATTGTTTTTTCTGCAGTTCTAATTATCCTCTGAAGTCTGTGTCTGTCTTGTTGAGTTGCAAAACCAAACCAGACAGTTATGGAGGTGCAGACTCAATAATTCCTCTGTAGAACTGAATCAGCAGCTCCTTGGGCAGTTTGAGCTTCCTGAGTTGGTGCAGAAAGAACATTCTTTGTTGTGCTTTTTTGATGACGTTTTTGATGTTAGGTGTCCATTTTAGGTCTTGAGATATGGTAGAACCTAGAAATCTGAAAGTCTCTACTGTTGATACTGTATTGTCTAGTATTGTAAGAGGTGGTAGCATGGGAGGGTTTCTCCTGAAGACTACCACCATAATGAAATGTCTGCAGGAAAACATCCAAGTTCAGAAAGCACCAAGGACTCTTCATTTCAACCATGAGTTACAAATATTCTCCTTTATTGGTACCACAGATGTGTGTCAAATTCTTCAGAAGGTGTGCAAATTTCCCTGTAAGCACACTTCCACTGCCCTACCTACCAGTGTCAGATACAAACCTCCAATTATTTGCACACTGACACTGACAATGTTACCTCGTTTTGGTAATGAAACATCTGCAAGAAAACACTCAAGCTCAGAGAGCGGCAAGGACCCTTCATTTCAACCTTGAGCTACAAATACTTATTAGTTAATACATCCATGGATGGAATTTTGAATCAAAGGTCCCACCTATTAATGAAATGCTCTCAACATTTCACATGCCTATCTCAACAAACTGTAGATCCCAGGATCAGAATAAAATAAAATGTGACTCTGATAAAATAAGGAGAGTTAGTTCAAACTTGGATTAGAAAATTCCTTCCAGGGGATTTCAGGCAGTATTCTAGACTGGGAAGCTTAAAAAAAACCCCTAAAACCATGGATAAAGACCATGTCAAGCTTCTCCTATCACTAATAAAACTACATAGAGATATAGTTTTATCTGGGGTTGAAGATAACTAACAATCTGAACTGGTCTCTACACACATCATCCTTAGTAAAGCGTGCAAACCAACGTCTGCATTTCTTGCATCGGAGGAGGAGAGCACATCATTTTCCGTCTGTCCTGGCCACTTTTTGCAGAGGCACGATTGACAGCATTTTAACAAACTGTATCCGTTTGGTTCCGTGGCTGCAGTGTCACAGATAGAAAGTCCATACAGAGAGTGGTAAGGACAGCGGAGAAGATTATAGGAAGCTTGCTTCCCGTTATTCAGGATAGTGTTTATAAGCGCTATGTGCTTAGAGCTCGAAGCATTGTTAGAGACCCCACACACCCACTTTACAGTCTGTTTCTGTGGCTCCCCTCTCGGAGGAAGTTTCGAAGTATTTTTAGCAGGACTACCAGATTCTGTAACAGCTTTGTTCCCTATGTCATCCATCTGGTAAACTCGCAAGATTGTTTTTCTCACCATATACTGTACATGTATACATCTGAACTAGACTGTGTTGTTTCTCCGTGTTATATAATATATGTGGATATATGCATATTTTCGTATTATTTATTTATTTATAAGTTATTCATTCATTCATTCATTCATTCATTCATTCATTCATTCATTCATGTGTATATTGGAGGCGGTGACTCTTTGAGAGCTGCCTGCAATGAAATTTCATTTTAATGTATGCCGATTAGTGTACATTCAAAGTGACAATAAAGTGTTTTTTTTTTTTTTTTTTAATTTGATTTATATGCCGCCCTTCTCCGGAGACTCAGGGCGGCTTACAATGCTTTAAGCAATAGCCTTCATTCTTTTGTATATTTTATACAAAGTCAGCTTATTGCCCCCACAAACTGGGTCCTCATTTCACCTACCTTAGAAAGGATGGAAGGCTGAGTCAACCTTGAGCCTTGGAGAGATTCGAACCAGCAGAAATTGCAGGCAGCTGTGTTAATAACAGGGTGCACTAAACCCTTGTACTATCAAGGCTCTTAATAAGTTATTCTAAGGTTCTATGGTAAAGATTGTCCACTATATCTTCAGAAGTTCATTTTGCATTATTTGCCCAACTCCACCCCATGATTTACATGCAAATAAATTTTCAAGGTCAAAGTACTGGAATATACTTGATAATTTCATGCCTTTCTGGATCAATGCAATTTTGCACTTTGGTCTGCAAAAGATTGGTTAGAATATAGAATATCCCAAGAAGATAACTGGATTACTTTCATGTCACTGGCTGACCTGGAGACATAATACATTAGCTATACCCAGCCTGATGCCCTTGAGATGAATTGAATTTCAACTCTCATTAGCATATCTGTTTGGGGCAAAAAGCTTGCAAATAAATATTGAGGATGGTGGAAGAAAAGAATGAAGGGAAGGGGGAATTATATGCATAGATGGACAGAAGCTAAAAATAAGTATAGTAAACGATAAAAATAAAGTGGCTGGCTTGCATGTCTGTAAGAATATTTGAAAGTCAGCAGAGGAAGGAGAAAAATCACAAGTATGGATTGTGGCACAGAAAGTGTGGCATACTGAATTAAAACTACCAATGTGACAAAGGCTACGGTCTACTGTACCCTGGGAAATTGTCACTATTAATTGGCCAAAGTATTTCAGAATTGCAAAAAAGAGAATGTATTTTTTATATATGTTAACGAGTATAAAAATGAATGTTACAATATGCAAAGGAACCCTGGCCAAAACACCATCATCGCACATTTCTGTAGTTCCCAAAGAACTTTTTGGGGACCCAGTGCCCCTCTGTACCCCAAACAGTGCCCCCTGTTTTGCTCTTCATTCCAAGCGTTGAGGACATAACATTGATTGGGTGAAACAGTGTCAGGGTTAGTATTTTATTTTTAAATAAATAGCGATGGCAATAACACTTCTATACCGCTCTATAGTACTTTACAGCAAAAATAACACGGGAATGGGAAATGGAACTGAAAGTAACAATTCACATATTGGAGACTCAGCTCAGATTTATGGCTAGGGCAAATCACATTTTTATTTTGAAAAATAAAAATAAATAGAATAGAATAGAATTCTTTATTGGCCAAGTGTGATTGGACACACAAGGAATTTGTCTTTGGTGCCTATGCTCTCAGTGTACATAAAAGAAAAGATAAATTCATCAAGAATCATAAGGTACAACACTTAATGATAGTCATAGGGTACAAATAAGCAATCAAATCATACTAGGAAACAATCATAAGAATACAAGCAACAAAGTTACAGTCATACAGTCATTAGTGGGAGGAGATGGGTGATAGGAACAATGAGAAGATTAATAGTAGTGCAGATTTAGTAAATAGTTTGACAGTGTTGAGGGAATTATTTGTTTAGCAGAGTGATGGCATTCAGGAAAAAACTGTTCTTGTGTCTAGTTGTTCTGGTGTGCAGTGCTCTATAGCAGTGGTGGGTTCCTCCCGGTTCGGTCCGGTTCGGCCGAGCCGGTAGCAGTGACGATATGATGTCACCAAACCGGTTCTCTCCCCCCCCACGTTATTCTTACCTTTTATTTGGTCCCACCCCCAATCTATTGCTGCCTCCTGAGTCCCAGCTGATGACTAGAGGGAAAAAAACTGTTTAAACTCTTGCCGTGGGGCTTCAAAGGGCCTTCCTACAGCTGATCAGTGTTAAAAGCAAACAAATGAGTCGGGTCGTAAGTGCAAGAACTGGTTGTAAGTGCGAGGACCTTCCAGAAATGACTCTGACCAGCTAGCCATGCCCACCTAGTCACATGACCTCCAAGCCACACCCACAAAACAAGTCACGCCCACAGAACCGGTAGTAAAAGTAGCCTTTTCTGTGGGGGCACCCACCATCTGGAACGAGCTCCCCCCAGAGATACAGAAGATTCTGGATCTGCGCACTTTCCGCTGTGCCCTCAAAACATTCCTGTTTCAGCAGGCCGGCCTGGCCTAACTTTCCCTTTATATTGCTTTCGATTTTATTTTAAACTGGGATGTCTTGAATTATCTAGGACCAGAGTGTTTAGTATATTTTAATTGGTTTTTGTTTAATTAACATTTGTATTACATGTATTTTTTATCGTTCGCTGTTCACCGCCCTGAGTCCCTCAGGAATAGGGCGGTATATAAATTTAATAAATAAATAAATAAATAAATAAATAAATAAATAAATAAATAAATAAATAAATAAAAAAATTTAGAACCCACCCCTGCTCTATAGTGTTTTGAGGGTAGGAGTTGAAACAGTTTATGTCCAGGATGCGAAGGGTCTGTAAATATTTTCACAGCCCTCTTTTTGACTTGTGCAGTATACAGGTCCTCCATGGAAGGCAGGTTGGTAGTAATTGTTTTTTCTGCAGTTCTAATTATCCTCTGAAGTCTGTGTCTGTCTTGCTGGGTTGCAGAAAAAATCAAGAAAAAATAAGAAAGTCCAGTTGCCTCCTGAAAAAGCACCTTTGGGTCTACCAATAGGGGTTTTGTTCACATAATCTTAGCCGGTCTATAAACTCTGATAGCACTTTTTTTTAAGCATTTGGCACATGTTAGCCAGGGTTCACTGAGGTGGCTGGCTGCCTCTGTGAAATGAATTTTTTTGGGCAGTGTTATCTTACCCATGGGACACCTGAAAAGCCAGTAGTCAATCGGGGTTAGGGTCCTTTCCTGTCCCTACGTGGTTTGTTCACTCACGGGAATCGAACCACCAAGCTGCTGACCTTAGTGGAGCACAGGCTCAGTGTCTTACCATGTGACCCACCACGGCCTCTCTGACAACACTATCTAATGCCTATTCAGATAAACCTCAGCATCATAGATAGCAAACTATCCTGCATTTTTGTACCTATAGGCAGAATATCAACCCTTAAGAGACAATTATAGAAACTAGGAAACAAATGGTTTATTTTGAAATGTCAGCCTCACAGACACATCATTTTCTACCCCAACAATGCATAATGTTTTACCATAAACATGTTTTCCAAAGATTACTATATCATGTCACCAGAGGTGGGTTTCAGCAGGTTCTGATCATGGGTGGGTTCTACTTACCTTTACTACCGGTTCACAACGGGGCCGCGTGCATGCATCATTTTGATGATGTCGGGGTCGGTGGGCGGAGCCTCCCGCCAATTTTAGTACTAGTTCTATAGAACCGGTGCGAACCGGGGGCAACCCACCACTGGTCTTGACCAGTTCTGGAGAACCGGTAGCAGAAATTTTGAGTAGTTCGGAGAACTGGTAAATACGACCTCTGACTGGCCCTGCCCCTATCTATCCTCTGCCTCCAGAGTCCCAGATGATCTGGAGGAAATGGGGATTTTGCAGTAACCTTTTCCTGGAGTGGGGAGGGAATGGAGATTTTACAGTATCCTTCCCCTGGAGTGGGGTGGGAATGGAGATTTTACAGTATCCTTCCCCTGCCATGTCCACCAAGCCACACACACAGAACCGGTTGTAAAAAAATTTGAAACCCACCACTGCCTGTCACTCACCCCAATTAATACCTCTCTGCATTTCTTTTGTTAGGCTACTCAACTATAAAAACAGAATTAAAACGTGAAAATCGATTAAACCATTAAAACATTCATAGAACTAAAAGGATGGGAGACAGCCTTCAAGATCTTATCTGCAATAGTGCTGTTTCGTGCTCTTTCACAGGATTCCCTGACCAAATTAATTTTAAGGAATATCTGGAAAATCAGTAGAGTTGAGGCCTACTTTGTTCTTCAGCTTCTTTTCTTTCATCTATTATAGCTTGCCTGCCTCTGATATCTTAGCACGCTGATCTTATTTTCCAAGCTGATCTTCTATTTTGGTGCTGCACTGTGTGGATTATTTTTTTTCCCCTTGTTGGTTGATTTTGCTTCCAAGATTTTCAGTCATAACTGCAGCTGTGCTGTACGTCGGTTGGTTCTTGCAGTGATCTGATAAACATCTTCAATATTATAGTTTGGATCTTTTAATACTGCTTTTTTACAACACGCTTCAAGGCAAGCAACATTTATTCTGTTGTTTTTGTATTGTTCTACATCAGGGCTGTCAAACTTGCGGCCTGCGGGCTGGGTCCATCATGCGCTGGCCACGCCCACGCCCAGTTTGGTGAAGGGGAAAAAAAGTCGTGATGCTGCATGACAACGCAAGTTTGACACCCTTGTTCTACATGCTCGGTTATGTTTTTATTCAGTTGGAGGATTTTATTCTTTCTAGGGAGAAGATGGAAGAGAGGATGCCGGATTCAGGAATGAGAACAATTCGATAGCGATGCTGGCTTCCTCTATTGCTGACTCCCTGGTTTGTCTCTACTCTGTGAGCTACTTCTGTAAAGGTTTAGGTTTCTTTGCCTTGAGTAGGCTTTTACAGTTATTCCAATTCTGCTTCTGTGAATACTTTGTATTCATATTTTGTATTATAAGTCAGTGTTCATCTACCATCCTTTGTTCTGCTACTCCTGATTCTGGCTGTTGGGGTTTTTTTCAGTTATTGTTGTTGTTGTTGTTGTTGTTGTTGTTGTTGTTGTTGTTGTTAGTTGTGAAGTCGTGTTCGACCCATTGCAACCCCATAGACAACATTCCTCCAGGCCTTCCTGTCCTCTACCATCCCCCAGAATCTACCACCCCCTAGCTCACGCCTACTGCTTCAGGGACTCCATCCAGCCACCTCATTTTCTGCCATCCCCTTCTTCTTTTGCCCTCAATAGTTCCCAGCATTAGGCTCTTCTCCAGTGCGTCCTTCCTTCTCATTAGGTGGCCAAAGTATTTGAGTTTCCTCTTCAGGATCTGGCCTTCTGAAGAGCAGTCAGGGTTGATCTCCTCTAGGACTGACCAATTTGATCACCTTGCAGTCCAAGGGACTCACAGGAGTCTTCTCCAGCACCATAGTTCAAAGGCCTCAATTCTTTGGTGCTCAGCCTTCCTTATGGTCCAACTTTCACAGCCATACATTGCAACTGGGAAAACCATAGCCTTGACTAAACATACTTTTGTTGGCAGGGTGATGTCTCTGCTTTTTAGTCTGCTGTCTAGCTTTGCCATGGCTTCCCTCCCCAGGAGCAAGTGTCTTTTAATTTCTTGGCTGTAGTCCCCACCTGCGGTGATCTTGGAGCCCAGGAAAATATTGTTGTTGTTGTTGTTGTTGTTGTTGTTGTTGTTGTTGTTGCTGCTGCTCCTCCTCCTCCTCCTCCTCCTCCTCCTCCTCCTCCTCCTCCTCCTCCTCCTCCTCCTCCTCTTCTTCTTCTTCTTCTTCTTTAATTCAAGTTTTCACAATAGCAATGTAGGATCGCAGATCAAATGGCGCCAAAATAAGGTGTTTGAAAGGTGGCAGAAAGCATTAACACTCTGGAAGGCAAAATGCCAGGAACGCTATTTAAAATTCCAAGATGAAAGGCTTCTGGATGAAAGATAATTTCAAGAGATACTTTCGCTGTTGAATTGTATGTTACAACCTCCATTGGAACATTTACTCACCCAAGCATTTGGGTGTTACAAGAGTCCTGTCATATTCCAGCTACTCAAAATATGCTTTGTCAGCCCTGAAATACTGAGATAAAATCCCCCGACTCGTTCTTTTATAACCCTTTTAGTTAAAAGGAGAAGAGAGATGGAAAGAATAGGGTAGGAAAAAAAAAATCAATGTTTCCATTTCCTTTTTCTACCCTATCTTAGGAACTTAGAAGCCATTATAAGTTCTGCAACTTTCATTGTTTCTTGCAAACCCCCGCCCCATCACTTTGCTGTCAATTCAGCTCTAGCTACCAGCTGCTCTTGAATGTTCAGATGTCTTTTATTGTGATTCTTTAATAACACAATGGGAAATATGTTTGCAGCTACTCTGTGACCCCATCCGTTCGATTACAGAGGACAAAAACTATTAACTTAGGGCTATCATATATCTGGATTCTCTTGGGTGGATTCCGTTTCTGCTGCTAGTCCTGCTCCATTAGACTAGGAAGGAAACAATAACCCCAAATATCTGGGTCTGAGATGACAGCTGTGGCAAAGAATAGTGGCGGATAAAAAGAGGAAGCCACATTGCATATGGCAATCAGAGAACAATGCTTTTTTGTTGTTGATCTCTCTAGGCGAGAAGCATCACACCTGCTCTTCTTGATTGGTATATGACAGAGAAGGTATAGCAAGCACAGAAACATTACTAGAAGACATGATCCATGAATAGGATCAGTGGTGGTATTTAGCCTGTTCTATCCGGTTTGGGCAAATCGGTAAGGCAGCTGCGGGCTCCACCCAACTGCCCGGACATAATCATGTTCCATGTTTCCATGTTTTTGACGCTCTGCAGATGCACGGAAGGTCCTACGTGCTCACAGTTGTGAACTGGTAGCGAAGGTAAGTGAATACCACCCTGGAATAGAGGGGTTTCAGAGTGCCATCTTGTTATTACAGCAGTTGGAGAAATAACTTATTGGAAAAATCATAATTTAGATGGTGATTTAAATGCAGTCTGTTTGATTTCATATCGCAAACATTGTTTTGATGGTAGAGCAGGGGTGAAATCCAGCAGGTTCTGACAGATTCTGGAGAACCGCTAGCGGAACTTTTGAGCAGTTTGGACAACTGGTAGCGGAAATTTTCAGTAGTTCAGAGAACCGGCAAATGCCACCTCTGGCTGACCCTAGAATGCAGTGGGAATGGAGATTTTGCAATATCCTTCCCCCAGGAGTGGGGAGAGAATGGGGATTTTGCAGTATCCTTCCCCTGGAGCAGGGAGGGAATGGGGATTTTGCAGTATCCTTCCCCTGCCATGCCCATAAAGCCACACCACACCACTCCCACCACACTACACCCACAGAACCAGTAGTAAAAAAAATTGAATTTCACCACCGTGGTAGAGGGTTTTTATAAAGCAAACAGCGTTAGCTCCCAAAGACTTTTGGATCCTGAAATGCTCCTTCTGACCTGGTTAGCTCTGTTGGAACTGAAATTGTATCTGATTCTATGAGTCATTTGTGGTTTCATTGCGGTTGAGGAGAATGGATGAATGAATGAATTTTGTGCTGCCTACTCTACATGATGTTCCCTGTTTTGAAACGTGATGAAGTTGTCAATATGTTTCATTTTTAAAAATTTTATTTTATGGTAAACTGACATTGAACTGTTTAGGAAAGCTTATATATAATTGGAAGTGGCTTAGAAATGCAGTAAGTAGATATAAACAGCAGTGCTACATCTGACAAAATGTGCATCTTTAATTCAGAGTTCAATGGATCCTGAGACAAAAAGACAATGAGGAGGAGATTAAAATAATACAATCTCTGATACCAGAGTAATATATTAACATGACACACAGTCATGTTAGTAATTGAATCCTCCAGGAATTTGTCCATGATCCTCTGAAATTCATCCAAATTACATGCTAAGACCACCACATCTTAACGTACCAAACTTTATCTTTCCATTATGTAAATAAGTGCTTTTGTGTAAGAAGAATCTTTTTCCCGGAAAGCATTACTACCTTTTCTTAATCTTGAATCTCTATTCTTTAGCTTCATTAAATAATACTGGGATTTAATATAATGATTGAGGATGAAAAATTCTTTATCGACTTTCTCCATAGTAAGGTATTTGCCTGATAAAATGGAAAGAAAAACATACAAAAATTGAACTCACAATCTATTGGTAATCTAGACTGAATAATCCTACCTATTCCCACAACACATGTTACTGGGTTAATGGGGTATAGTGGGTTGTGGGAACAAATGAAGCAAGGTCCCAAAGGTGTTTTTTTTTTTTCAAAAGACAACTTGAACTTTCTTTGTTTTCCTTGAAGATGTTTTGCGTCTCATCCAAGAAGATTTTTCGGCAGTCCAGTTGCCTCTTGGAAAAGCACTTTTGGGACAACCATGACCTGGATGACTGATAGTCTCCACAGACAAATTAAGTAAGGCTTAACTGATCTAGTTAACTTCTAGGAAATTGAAACAAGCCTTGTCATTCAGAAGGTCAAGTTAATTTCCCCATAATCTAGCCTTATAACCAGGAAGATATAAATCCAGATAGCTGACTACTTTTGCTGACCCAGACTTCCAAGAAATTGAACTGGGAAGAAAGTGCCAAAACTAGCAATTTTCTCTGGAATAAAATTCATTATTGAGGTCCAATAGTAGAGAACAGAGATCGCCATGCTTAAAGACTTGAATGGTCAAGCTATGTCAATTGTTGCCTACTTAGCTAATGGGGAAGAGAAAACTACTGCTAACAAGAAGGTTTAGTAGCACCATTCCACTGGTGCAAGACATTATGGGTTGTCAGCCACAACTGCCAGACCTTGGAGACAAAACCCCAAATGACCAAAAAAAAACCCAATACTATTTTGTATCCTTATGCTGTCATATAATGGTAATCTAGATATTTTTGTAGACTTTTGTCAGGGTTCCGACGGATGCCCTAATTAAATCATGTATCTTGAGCCAAGCTTCAAAGGAAATCCAGTTATTTATTAGGAGCTTCATGTGGGCATGTTCCCAGGTGAAGCCAGCTCTGACCCTACATAATTTATGCTCCAATTATGACCCTGTTCCCCCCTCCCCCCAAGGTGTGTCATCAATCACATTTGCCAACAGAGCAATTTTGCGGGTTGTAGAGGTCACTCCCCTTCAACTTCTGTAGGTATCCCTGGGATACAGCCTTAAGGGAGATAAATGTGGAATGTGCATCTGTTTTTGGTTCCTGTGTAGTTCCACCAGTTTCCCATCCCCCTGGCCTATGGCAACTCGAGAGCAGGGCAGGGATGCTTTGCGAGTTGACACATATATGTCAGGAACATTGAGGAGAAAATAGGCATTTTGTACTGCTAAATGGTAAATTCCCCCCCCCCCAAAAAAAACACTGGTTAGTTTGATTGTGTCCTATTAGTAGATTTTACTGGGCTAGTATTTGACTGGGTTAATTCACTTAATTCCTAGCAATATCTTTTTCACAGTGACCAGAAGTAAACATAATGTGCCATGTGTAGGTTAGTCTCCTAAATTTTTATGCCATTATAATATTAGTAGGTTCTTCTCTTTATTATTACTATTGCTTTTGTAATGATTTTTCACATGAAGTGTGACCTTTCCACAGCAGCCTCATATGGGTTCAAAGTTTTCATTGTTATTTACTGTAATTGCAAGATCTTCTCTCTGACATTAAAGAAAAAAAAGTGAACTTTTTTCAACCACTCTCCAGTATTAATCTGTGATTGTCACCAATGCCTCCTCAATAACAACTGCAGAAAATCCAGAGGGAGGCCGGGTGGTTTAATTGTTCAGTATTATTGTATGCCACCCAGAATTACACTTATGAGATGGAGGGGCTATATCAGTGATGGATAACCTTTTCCAGACCGAGTGCCCAAAGCACATGCCTGAACCTCCAAAATGCAATGTGTGTGCTGCCCCCACACATGCGCCCCACCCCCCATGCATGCGCGGCAGAGACCCGACAATCAGCAGGCCGGCGGGAGGCGCACGCGCATGCACGGCAAAACTGAACTGGGGTGATGGCTTGCATGCCCACAGAGAGGGCCCTGCATGCCACCTGTGGCACATGTGCCATAGGTTCCCCCTCATGGGGCTATATAAATTTCATAAACAATGTGGACAATTTCAAGAAGACTTTTTTGTGTGTTTTTTTTGCTTTAATTTATATGCCGCCCTTCTCCGGAGACTCAGGGCGGCTTACAATGCGTTAAGCAATAGCCTTCATCCTTTTGTATATTTATACAAAGTCAGCTTATTGCCCCCACAAACTGGATCCTCATTTCACCTACCTTTGAAAGGATGGAAGGCTGAGTCAACCTTGAGCCTGGTGAGATTTGAACTTGCAGTAATTGCAAGCAACAGATGTTAATCTGTTAATAACAGTACTTTAGTCCACTGTACTACAGGCTCTTACCAAAGCAAAGTTTTGCCAAAGCAGTTTACTGGTATTTGACACTTAAGGTCCACTTGTAAAAAATGGAGCCATGTTGTCTAAAAAGAGTCTAGCACAACTGATAGCCAGCTGACTCACCTCAGACTACTTGTCCCAGGACAACCCACACCATGGCCAACTCATGAAGGGACAACCCCAGTGGTGGGTTGTTCTTGATTTGCACCGGTTCACAAGAACCGGTAGTAAAAATTTGTAATAGTTCTGAGAACTGGTAATAACATTGGCTGGCCATGCCCCCAAACCGGTCCCCAGCCCGATCGCCGCTCGCTTACCCCGCCCACCTCATCAGAGGCTTTTTTTTTTTACTTTTAAAAGCATTTTTTCTACAACCTCTTCGGCCGAAAAAATACTTTTAAAAGTTTAAAAAAAAAGCCTCTGATGATCCCACGGCTCAGCTGGGATCGTCAGAGGCTTTTCAAAGCATTTTTTTCTGCAACCTCTTCAGCCGAAGAGATGGAAAAAAAAATGCTTTGAAAAGCCTCTGATGATCCCAGCTGAGTTGCCTGATCATCAGAGGCTTTTCAAAGCATTTTTTTCTGCAACCTCTTAAGGTTGTAGAATAAATGCTTTTAAAAGTAAAGTACACCCACCCAGTCACATTACCCCCCACCAAGCCATGCCCACAAAATAAGCCACGCCCCCAGAACCGGTCGTAAAAAAATTTAGAACCCACCCCTGGACAACCCAACGCAGGACAATTGAACGTAAAATAACTCAAGTGAGGGACAAATGAACTGCATCAGACCTTGTCTTGCTTTAGGTTTGAACCTTCTCAAGTTAGAAGTCCTCAAGGCTGGAGGAAGCTGCAATTCTACTTGCAGGAGGTATTGATGATGAGTTGTCCCATGGTTTACGACCATTTTTCACACTTATAACCGTTGCTTTGGGCACTCGGCACCAAAAAGGTTAACCATCACTGAACTAGAAGATCTCCAAGGTCCCTTCCAATCTTGTTATTCTGTTATATCTATTATATAAACACAAAAACAATCTTTTGCCTCCACCTGTAATCAATCCAGTTTTGTTTTTGGATGGCAACAGTCATTTCTAGTACTTGTGGGTTTTACGGAGAAGTGTCAGAATATGCTTGATTTGTTGCAGGTAAATATTTGCACTCAAGACAAATATTTAATCACAGTGATAAGTGTTTATATATTGTATCTGAGGGATGCCATGACATTTGAAGCATGCTGCAAATGAGAGTCATTTTTTCCCCAAAGTTGGTTATGCATAGAAAGCAGAAAGCACTTTCCTTGGCATCGAACTATGTGTTCAATTAAATCTCTTAATAAGCAGACTTCTTTATTACCTTTTCATAGTTAATAAGCTTAAGTACTTGAGGAGATTTTTCTTCAATATTATTGAGTAATTAACATTTGAATTAAATCAAATTATATCCTTTTCCAATCAAACCGAGCACTTTAGTAAGATGCCCTTTCAAAAATTCTCACTTAAACCTTTTTTTTTTTCCTCCATCTTCTCTAACCTGCTAAATGAAAAGCTTGCTTTGATACATCGGTATTCAACTACAGTCAGCAGAGTTCAGGGGCAAAGTTTTCTCCAGCCACTTTTTGCCCATTCTTATCTGATATAATTAAGGAAACATTTCTTTTAAAGGTTTCCAAAGAGGTGAAAAAATGCAGAAAAAAAACTGCTGTGTACAATGGTTTCTCCTCCTCGTCTAAATTGCAAAGTGGTGATGAGATTAAAAGCATCTTGTTTCTCCTTGCAGCTGCTCACATTTTATTTAAAACCAAGGAGAAGACCTTGGTCACATGAAAGAGCAAAGGATTTGTTGTGATATGCAGTATACTTCCAATCATCTATGAAGATTCTCAGTCATCCAAGTCATGATTGTCCCAAAGGTGCTTTTTTTTTTCAAGAAGCAACTGGATTTTCTTTGTTTTTCTTTGAAGACATTTCCAAGAAGCTTTTTCAGCTCTGACTGGATGGTGAGGAATGGAAGGATTTATATCAGGGGTGCTATTCAGCAGGTTCTGACAGGTTCTGGAGAACTGGTAGCGGAAATTTTGAGTAGTTTGGAGAACCGGCAAATGCCACCTCTGGCTGGTCCCAGAGTGGAGAGAGAATGGGGATTTTGGAATATCCTTCCCCCAGGAGTGGTATGGGAATGGAGATTTTGCAGTATCCTTCCCCTGCCATGGCCACCAAGCCACGCCCACAGAACCATTAGTAAAAAAATTTGAATTCCAGCACTGATTTATATCTTGCTAATAGCTGGTCATTTGCATTCTTTTAGAGAGTCATTGAGGCCACCTGCAGGTTTATCTGTGTCCTCAGGGTCACCTAAGTAGTGCAAATAGGTGTGGAGCCTTCTTTCTGAAAGGACTGTGTTGTAGAGTGGAGATAGATGATGTCATATCCATCCCCCTCTGTTGAGAGAGGGCTGTCCAATTTTGACATAGATGGCCTCTTTGACCCCCTCTTTCAACCCAGTGTCCTTTCTGTCCAAAATGGGGAATTTGCTGTCTTAAAAAGAGTAGCCTTTGTCTTTTAAATACAGATGGACTGGTGAAACTTGTCCTGATGGGTTTGTTCTCCTATGTTTATAAAGTGGTTGTTTTGTTTCCCCAATGTACAGATCTGCCCATGTCTCACTGCATTGTATTGCATATATCACATTGCTCAGTTTGTGTCTGGGTGTTTTATCCTTGGGGTAAAAGGGATAGCTTTTACCTTAGTGTATTCTTGGGTTTAAAATGTGCATGTATGTTGTGTTGGCTGAAGATCCTCCTGAGGTTTTCAGATATTCCAGAAAGAAAGAAAGAAAGAAAGAAAGAAGGAAGGAAGGAAGGAAGGAAGGAAGGAAGGAAGGAAGGAAGGAAGGAAAGAAAGAAAGAAAGAAAGAAAGAAAGAAAGAAAGAAAGAAAGAAAGAAAGAAAGAAAGAAAGAAAGAAAGAAAGAAAGAAAGAGAAAGACCAGTTGCCTCTTGAAAAAGCACCTTCGGGTATACTTCCAATCACATTACTAGAAGTATCTTTGGGGTCAGATGTTTTCATCAAAAGGCTGGAGGCACCATTTGTTTTGTCCATGCTCTTCATGAGACACATGCAAAAGAGGCAGAATTTGTGCTGTGATGATGGAAAGCTCAGGGATGTGATAGTACAATGTCATTTGGGCCGCCATCTTGCCCAGCCTCTGCAGACAGCTCTGCACATCATCATCTCATAGTTCTTATTCATCCCTCTCTAATATCAGACACTGTGATAATAGCCATGGTGGCTTTTGTTCCAAATGGTATCTTCTTCTGTTATCCTATCCTGTCTTTCTAAAATATTTTCTTTTTTACTTTACCTAATTTATTTTTAAATTACTTTTTTGAAGTAAAAAACTTTGCTCAAATAATCAATTTTTTAAAAAATTTTATTGAGATTTATTAAAATACAATACAGTACAATCAGTCAGTGTTATTTTTCTGCACAGGTTAGATTGATTCTTCTTTTATTTTTCATCGTAATATAACATAATTTACATATGCATCTTAAGATTTATATTAACTTTTATCTATTCTTTATTCTATTATCAATCCACCTGTACCAATCATCCCACACCGTATAATATTCTGAGTCTTCTTTCTCATTTAATTCTAACGTTAATTTGTTCATTTCGGCACATTCTAGAACCTTCTGAATAATATGTTCCTCTGGTGGTGTGTCCTTTCCTTTCCAATATTGGGCATAAGCTATTTTTGCTGCAGTGAGTATATGTATGATTAGATATCTCCCCCCCCCCCAATATTTCATCTTTAGTATTCCCAGGAGGAATGTTTCAGGTATCAATTCAATTTTTTCATTGGTTGATTCTTGTAGCCAATTTTGAATTTTTCTCCAATATCTCATCGCTTCGGGACAGGACCACCACATGTGAAAGAAGGTACCTTGGTGACATACACATTTCCAACATTTGGGGTTTACATTTGGATAGATTTTTGCTAATCTTGTCAAATAATCAATTTTATGTCTATATTTTTAAGAGTTATTGGGTGGGTTTTTTTTTTTTTTAATAATTCTCAGAAAGGTCTAGAACTTACCCAGCACAATTCATATTTAACTGTCAGTTTTCAGTTCAGGATCAGGTACTGTATTTGCCTTATACTTTTTTTTAGCAAAAATCAAATAAATGTCGTGTGGTTTGAAAAATTAGAGGGGTGGCATTCTACTCTAAATTTCTGATTCAAAGAAATTACTTTTTACTTTACCATAATTGTGAGATTAGTAGACATGAACTGCTGTTTTTAAGCTATCCATAACCAAAAATACTAAACTGACAAGGAAAGCTATGAATCGCAAGTGATAAACCATTATCGCCGAGTAACTTCAAGCTATATTCTTGTTCCTCACCAGGTAGACCAGATCAGAAAATCAACTCTGCAGGAAGACTAGAACTATATGTTACTGAGATAGGCAATAATAGCCCAGAATCTTGCAAGTCTGGTTGTGCTTTGTATCCCCTCCTTGTTATAACCCGTGAATCAGGGAGGCATTGCCTTAACCAATTCCATATTATTATCTTGCTTCCCAGGGCTTAAAGAAGGGTTCAGCTCTCTTTGCCTAGCTAATGGTTCTTCCATATTTCTAGCAAAGTGATCTCGCTTACTCTCTACACAGGGGGAATAAAATACCCTTTAGGTCAGGTCCCAATTTCTTGTTGGGGAAAAATAATGTGTCCTTTGGAAGGATTTAAGTTTGTCTTTTTAACTTTTGCCAATTTGTGGCAAAAGGGTGATGCCTGCAGACTGAAAGACCCAAACCTTTTACCCCAGAAGTCGTCTTCCTACTTTGGGGTATCAGCTTGGAAGTTTCTGTTCCCATCACCTATCTTCAGGGGTGGGATTCAACCGATTCAGACCAGTTCAGGTGAACTGGATGTTAATTTTACATCTGGTTCGCCAAACCGGTAGTTGCAAGGACTGGCTGACCCCACCCACGCTGCTCCTCCCCTCCCAGGAGTCTCCACGCAGCCCATTTTGGATGCAAGGTAAGTGCAGGGCCTATGCAGAGGCTCTGGGAGAGCGAAAAATGGGCCTCCCAGAAATTCTAGAAGTCCGGGAATGGGCCCATTTCTGGCCTCCGTAGGGCCTCCAGAGCCCGGAGGGGCCCATTTTTGCCCTCCCAGAGGCTCAAGAAAAGCCTCTGGAGCCTGGGGAGGGTGAAAAATGGGCCTACCAGAAGTACCAAAAGTCTGGAAATGGGCCCATTTCTGGTCTCCGGAGGCTCGAGGAAAGCGTCCCAAGCCTGGAGAGGGCGAAAATGCCCCCTCTCCCCGCCGTGGTGCAGAAGGCCAAGTAGGCCACACTCCCATGGCCATGGCCACCCAGCAACCAGGCAGAGAACTGGTTGCTAAAACTTTTCAATCCCACCCCTGCCTATCTTCCAGGGATGTATCACCTGGCCTCCACTCTACACTTGATATATGAATGAGATATGAATGTCACACCTTCTGCTACTTTTCTGGCAATTAAAAAGTCAAATTGTTAGCACTGTAATAATTTTAACAACTCCTGTCCATTTAGTGCAGAGACTTGGTGATTAGATGATTCAGACTTTCCTCCCCATCCCTGGGAGATCAATCATTCTTACAGGAGATAACAAAATCTAAATAAAAAGAAGCGAAAGAAAACATAAAACTTCTTAATTTGGGTATTTTAATGCAGACATTTATTATGATAGGAACTAAACACATGGTTTTTATGATCATTGTATTTCAACCACTTAGAATTTAAAAAAAAAATGCTCTGCAAGGACCAAAGGATGGCACTGGGTATGCTATAAATGAAGAACTCTACGCCCAGAATATTATAGATCACAAAAGGAGAGTTCAAAACAGGGGTGAAATCCAGCAAGTTCTAACAGGTTCTGGAGAATCGGTAGCAGAAATTTTGAGTAGTTTGGAGAACTGGCAAATACCACCTCTGGCTGGCCGCAGAGTGGGGTGGGAATGGAGATTTTGTTATATCCTTCCCCCAGGAGTGGGGAGGGAAAGGGGATTTTGCAGTATCCTTCCCCTGCCACGTCCACCAAGCCACTAAGCCATGCCCACAGAACCGGTGGTAAAAAAAAATGGATTTCACCACTGGTTCAAAATATTACAGTTCAGAAGAACATATGTGTACATATGTATTGATGAAGATTCTCACTCATCCAGATAGGGTTGTCTGGAAGTTGAGTCATGGATGCTGTTTTCAGACAACGTT
This sequence comes from Pituophis catenifer annectens, assembly GCF_029215685.1. Taxonomy (NCBI): domain Eukaryota; kingdom Metazoa; phylum Chordata; class Lepidosauria; order Squamata; family Colubridae; genus Pituophis; species Pituophis catenifer. The sequence goes on along the minus strand of NW_027256884.1, from coordinate 117,064,960 downwards.
GGCTCTCTTGGCCAAGAAATGGAGATAATCAACTGCCCTCTAGACTCAGACACAACTGGACAGGAGAAACTTTTACTTTTATCTTTAAGTCTAGTAAGGATTGCCTCTAAGAAATTATTCACAATTGCAGGCTTAGAATAGAAAGATAAGAAGATACAGCAACAGGGGAATTTTCCAGTTGTCTAGTGAGAGTCAATTGCTGACCACTGTCTGGGACTGAATGCCTTCCAAGCTATTGCCAAAGGTCTCAGTCCAGACAGAAGAGCTCAGAATGCAATGTGGATATGTCCTAAAATCCCAAAGGTGCTTTTTTTTCAAGAGGCAACTGGACTTTCTGGTTTTTCTTTGAAGACTTTTGCTTCTCATCCAAGAAGCTTCTTCAGCTCTTGGATGAGAAGCGAAACATCTTCAAAGAAAAACCAGGAAGTCCAGTTGCCTCTTGAAAAAAACACTTGTGGGATAACCATGACCTGGATGACTGAGAATTTCCATAGACATATGTCCTAAAAACATCTTCAGACAGCTGCTTGGGGGAGCAGAAAGTACTAGAATAACAAGCACAATTTTGAAGAGTTTGAGCATTATTCATCTGTGGAATTGGACCTATAAATCTAAAAACTAAATAATAAATCTTTTCACTTGGATAATTGTAGGCCTAATGTGTTATTATATTCCCTTGGAGGCCTTCTGAACAACTTTACAATTAAACACATATTTATTTATTAAACTAATTTATAAAGCTGTCCACCTCACAAGCAAATGATAATCACACAGAATCACCTGAAATGATGCCCAGAGTTCTGTACCTTCTCACCATTTTCTACTATTCAATGTGAAAACATCTGACCATTAAAAATGAGTATTCATTTACTTTTGCTGAAGAATTCTGTTTAATTTTCTACTATGTAGAGGTTCTGTCAGCTTCTATTGACATAGTAACATATACTCTGAAATGCAACATATACTCAGGAATGATGCCTAAATATTTGCATATTTCCAAATCTACCAAGGATCATCGCTTCTCACTGTAAACAATATAGAATTAAATGAATAGTTTTCAGCAGTTTTATTCATATTTAAGTTGAAGTTCATTTGTTTTAATGTAACCAAGATCGAGTATTCCAATATTGTTATGCTCGTTTCAGTTATGTTCTGATTATACGAGCCATAACAGGTTTCTCATTTGGCTGGTTTAGCAACATAAAAAACTTATTTAAAATAAATAAATGCTATAATGATAGAAGACACATAGAATCTCAAAACAAAAGGAACAAAAGCCTTTCTGAAGAGATGTAAGGCATGAGAGAGTTTGGGGCAGTAGAAGTTTTTTCTTTTTTCTGTTTCTCTACCCATCAACCCATAAACACATTAGACAAGGCAAATATGATTAAAGGCAACAGGCAACCACTTCACTGAATAAATATAAAACATCAAATAGATTTCAAAGCTCTTATCGTCTTTCCTTTTAAATCGTGGCTTAAAAACTGAGGAAAATATATCCAAAGGCTCAACAGTCAAGTATCATTATGAAAAAAACAGAAAGTGAGGCAAGAATAAAATCTCATATAGAGGCATTGCCTAGGTACACATAAAGAGGTTGTGTAGTTTTTGCATTCTTTTGAAATAAATTGGGCCATGTATTGGAATAAGAGAATAATAGAGTTGGAAGTTCTTCTAGTCCAACCTTCTGCTAAGGTAGGAAACCATATTTGGTGTTCCAATATCTCAGGGGCTGCCACAAAGAAGAGGAAGTCAAACTATTCTCCAAAGCACCTGAGGGTAGGACAAGAAGCAATGGGTGGAAACTAATCAAGGAGAGAAGCAACTTAGAACTAAGGAGAAATTTCCTGACAATTTAGAACAATTAATCAGTGGAACAACTTGCCTGTAGAAGTTGTGAATGCTCCAACACGGAAATTTTTAAGAAGATGTTGGATAACCATTTGTCTGAAGTGGTGTAGGGTTTCCTGCCTGGGCAAGGGGTTGGATTAGAAGACCTCCAAGGTCCCTTCCAACTCGGTTATTCTATTCTATTCTATATTCAATTTTAAACAAATGGTTGTCCAATCTCTTCTTAAAAACCTCCAGAGACTGAGCAATCATAACTTCTGAAGGCAAGTTATTCTACTGATTAATTGTTCTCACTATCAAGAAATTTATCATTAGTTCTAGGTTGGTTCTTTCCTTGAATAGTTTCCATCCATTACACCTTGTCCTGCCCTCAGGTGCTTTGGAGAATACCTTGACCCTCTCTTCTTTGTGGCAGCCCCTCAGATATTGGAACACTTGAAATCATGGCATTTGTATGTTTTATGCTCCAGTCCCCTAATCCTTTTTGTTGTTCTTCTTGTTACTCTTTCTGACGTCTCAACATCTTTTTTTTCTTTTTACATTGTGGCAACCAAAACTGGATCCAAGATTCCAAGTGTGATTTTTGGGTCCTCTTTGTAAAGTAGAGGTGGATAGCTTTTATACCAAGCAATAGTCCAGGATGGGGAGGGGTCCAAAAGCTCAAGATTTTGGCCATTATTGTGCAATCAAAGCCCTGTCCCTTTTTTTACCTGTATCCTTTGGTATATGTAAAAGGTAAGTAGGTTTTTACTACACTTTCATACCCTACTCAGTTTTTAAAAGTAGATGGAGTCAAGACAAGGCATAGCAAGGCTCCTCCACCAATCTTAAAGTTGATTTTTTAAAAACTTTTAGAATAAATTCATTAAACGCAATTAATAGGTTTAGTCTCCAATTTTATTTCTCTGATACAGAAATACTAGGTGTGCCTAATTTGCAATACATCTGGGTTCTTTATTATTCAAACAGTTTGGGAGGAACCCAGCTATTTTCCTGCATGTTATGTTAATATAGTCAAGGTATGGAAAATTGATCATCATCTGTTAACCCAGGCTTAGAATTTAGCATATTGCATAAATCTGGATTATAAAAAAGTTATGGGTTGACGGCCACTTTGGGGAGTGCTTGATAAAGAAGTGGACTGGTTATGCTCTTGGAAACACAGAATTGTTCCAGTGGTGGGTTGCCCCCGGGACGGACCGGTTCGCAAGAACTGGTAGTAAAACTGGTGGGAGGCTCCACCCACGACCTGGACGTCATCATAGGCGATCTGCGCATGTGCAGAAGAGTGCATGCAGGCGAGTGTAGCGAGCGTGCATGCATGTGTACGATGCGAACTGGTAGTAAAGGTAAGTAGAACCCACCCCTGAATTGTTTCCTCTGTTGCACAGCAAAAAAAAACCCTGAGAAACATGATAATATCCCCATGGAGTTATATGTTATTTAGAGATTAAAAGCCAAAGCTGAGCAGGTATTACCAGTGTATCCCTGAAATCAAAAGCAGGAGATTGTGAAAAGCTATCTCTCTTAGTGTCTCCTTACAAAGCTAAAAAAAAAAAAAAAAGTTATTTCAAAAGAGAAACAAATTTTATTCAATCCTCTTGTAGTGAGGGCTCATTTAGATAATCCTTTCTTCTAATCTTCCCCAGTTACCTGGTTAATTTTTTCCCAGATCTTAACACTTTTTGAAATATATGGAATGGAATGGAATGGAATGGAATGGAATAGAATAGAATAGAATAGAATAGAATAGAATAGAATAGAATAGAATAGAATAGAATAGAATAGAATAGAATAGAATAGAATAGAATAGAATAGAATTCTTTATTGGCCAAGTGTGATTGGACACACAAGGAATTTGTTTTTGGTGCATACGCTCTCAGTGTACATAAAAAGACAAGATACATTCGTCAAGAATCATAAGGTACAACACTTAATGAGAATCATAGGGTACAAATAAGCAATCAGGAAACAATCGATATCAATATAAATCATAAGGATTCAAGCAACAAAGTTACAGTCATACAGTCATAAGTGGGAGGAGATGAGTGATAGGAACGATGAGAAGTAATAGTAATGCAGCCTTAGTGAATAGTTTGACAGTGTTAAGGGAATAATTTGTTTAGCAGAGTGATGGCATTTGGGGAAAAACTGTTCTTGTTTCTAGTTGGTGTGCAGTGCTCTATAGCATCGTTTTGAGGGTAGGAGTTGACTATATAAATATATATTTATATATATAAATATATATATCTGAATATTGCAGTATTCAAGGTAGAGTGGGAATATCCAACTACAGTCCCATTGACCCATAGAGTTTATAGACCAATGATATTTCATGGCTCTCTAATTATCAATAACATATTAATTTAACCCATGCTGCCTTTTCACAAATGCAAGTACAATAAATTCAAGTACAATAAATCAAGGCAAAGTACAATCATTGCACACTTTAGGAATAACCTAAAACAGTATTTTTTTAACCTTGGCAATTTTAAGATGTGTGGACTTCAACTTCCAAAATTTCCCACCCAGCGGAAATTCCACCCTTAATTCCTCTGGAATTAAGAGGAATCCACACAAGCAAGAGTCTCCAGCCCCCAGTCAGTGGACTGGCAGTGGTCCATGGCATGCCAGCAAGCAGTCCACAAAACAAGTGAAGCCCGCTCTGCAAGATGCAGACAGCATATGAAACCATGCCCCTTCTGTTCCATGGGAAAAAAAACTCTTTCCAGAGAACCGGTCCCTGGTGCCCAAAATGTTAGGGGGTGCTGTCTTAAAGCCTTGATTTTAGAAGAAGGACTCTACACGGGTTCTTGTGAACAATGCAACTTTCAAAGGGCTTTCTTTTGCAAATTTTAAGGGCTGATAAAGTTCAATTACATTTGTGGTCTACCATTGCAAGGGTAGATAACTTTATGAGAGCATATGTATTTATTTTTTAGAACATAGAACATAGGATAACAGAATTGATAAGGGCCTTGGAGGTCTTCTAGTCCAATCCCACTGCTTGAGAAGAAGATTCTATACCATTTCAGACAAATGGTTGTCCAGTCTCTTCTTAAAAACCTCCAGAGGTGGAGCACCCATAACTTCTGAAGGCAAGTGATCCCCACTGATTAATTGTTCTCACTGTCAGGAAAGTTCTCCTTAGTTCCAGGTTGGTTCTCTCCTTGATTAGTTTCCATCCCTTGCTTCTTATGCTGCCTTCTGGTGACTTCTGGTGCTTGGAAAAATAAGTTGACCCCTTCATCTTTTTGGCAGCCTCTTAAATATTGAAACACTGCTATTGTATCTCCCCTAATCCCAGGGGTGAAATCCAGCAGGTTCTGGAGAACCGGTAGTGGAAATTTTGAGTAGTTCGGAGAACCGGCAAATACCACCTCTGGCTGGTCCCAGAGTGGGGTGGGAATGGAGATTTTGCAGTATCCTTCCCCTGGAGTGGGGTGGGAATGGAGATTTTGCAGTATCCTTCCCCATCAAGCCACACCACGCCATGCCACGCCCACCAAGCCACGCCCACAGAACCGGTAGTAAAAAAAAAATTGAATTTCACCACTGCCTAGTGCTTCTTTTCACTAGACTAAACATACTCAGTTCCTGCCACCGTTCTTCATATGCTTTCTTTACTAATATTTTCACCATCAAGGTCAGAGCAATAACATCCCGTTTCTAACGAGTGTTTAGAAATACTGTACAAAGTACAGATGAGAAAATGATTACCAAAATTTATAAGTACCTACTAAAATACAAATTAGAAGAGGAGGTTGTCAAAGAGAATATGATAATATGGGCCAAAAATATAGGATATACTATTGAATTGGATAAGTGGGAGAATTTGTGGAAGATAAATTATAAGATGACATTGTCTATACCCTATAAGGAAAACCTTTACAAAATGTTCTACCGATGGCACCTCCCACCGGCGCGCCTAGCCAAGATGTTCCCAAATACATCTCCGATGTGCTGGAAATGTAAATCACAGAAAGGGACATATTATCATCTCTGGTGGTTATGCCGAAGGGCAAAACAATACTGACAACAAATTAAAACAATGATTGAAGAAATCACGAAACAAAAACTGGAAATGAGGCCGGAAACCTTTTTATTGGGAATAATCACAGCACAATATACCAAAGAAATAAAATATCTGATCATCCATATCCTCACAGCAGCACGTATACTCTTTGCCCAACATTGGAAATCTGAACAGTTACCCACAGAAGACAAAATAATAGCTAAAATTACAGAATGTGCAGAATTGGATAAGCTCACAAAAGAAATACAAGAGAAAGACGATACTGATTACTATTTAGTATGGCAAAGATGGTACAGCTGGCTGGAGGCAAAAATAGGAATATAAAGATAATTTTTGACTATTCAACAGAAATGTATTGAAGTAAATAAGGAGTCAATTATATATATATATATATATATATATATATATATATATATATATATATATATATATATATATATATATATATATAACCATGTAAACAGGTGACTGTAGATATTGACACAAATAGAAATATAAAAATAACCCACCGTTGTAGTAACTTCTAAGAGTCAGTCATTGGACTGAATTGATGTTTGTTCGTTTTGTATGTTGTTTCAATGTATTTATGTTGGTTTGTTTTTTCTTTTTATTATTAATAAAAATTATTTTAAAAAAAAAAGAAATACTGTACATGTTTTCATATTCATATTTGGTATTCATTTTCACACACTTCATTGTTTTTATTTGTCTTTCAAAATTAGTGGGGGGAAAATATCTTCAGAAATTCAGTGTTTGCTGTGGGAAAAAAAATACAAACTGCAATTCCTGGGGGATCTGAGGTTTGCAAAAAAAAAAAATGGTTCGTTTGCTGTAATTTACAGCTTTCCATTCAATCCTTAAAGCTTAAAGACAGAGCAATCATTCAACAACAGCAAATTCTTTTTTATGTTGTGAGATTAGTTAGCAGCCTTGCTGTTGTATTTTTCATCAGTTCAAATTTATGGATTACTTTCAAAGTTAATGATCCTATAGAGGATTGCTATTTATATAGACAACAAGACATAGTTATTTCTTATCTATTTATACAATTCAAGAAAGTCTGATCTGGCAAACAATGCAAATTAATTCTGTAAGTAAAAATATATTTTTTTTCTCACAGCTGATATTTCAGGAAGAATGTAGTTCCACTCAAAGCAAGGTTTCTATTATAGCAGCATCTCCATCTTGACTGAATTTAATATTAAGTGGATTTAAGTTGCAAATCATTTTGGTATTATAATTAAAGATAAAAGATCAGGAAACCTGGAGATGGGAACTTCTCATTCTGCCTTGGCACAAAATCAGTTTTGGGCCATTCACTCTCTCATACTCCTTGGAAGAAGCAGGCAGTTACAAACCACCTCTAAAAATGTCGCCAAGGATACGTTACTAGGACTCAAGACTAACTTATACACCTCCCCCAACACACACACACAAAAGAAGAAGTTGGCTAGAAATAACTTGGGTTCCCCAGTGACCGATTTCTACCAAGAAAGGTATAGCACTTAATACTTAGACTTATATACCACTTCACAGTGCTTTACAGCCCTCTCTAAGCGGTTTATGGAATCAGCCTATTGCCCCCAACAATTTGGGACCTCATTTTACCCACCTCAGAAAGATGGAAGGATGAGTCAACCTTGAGCTGGTGAGATTTGAACTGCCAAATTGCAGGCAGCCAGCAGTCAACAAAAGTAGCCTGCAGTACTGCACTCTAACCACTGTGTCACCCTGGCTCATCTGTGGTATACTATTGGCAAAGGCCTCATTAATTAATTAATTAATTAATTAATTAATTAATTAATTATATTTATATCCTACTTTTCTTACAGGAGATCAAAGCAGCATACACAGAATTCTATTCTCCTATTTACCTAGAATATCCCTGTGTGATAGGTTGAGTTGACAGAATAACTGGTCCAAAGTCTACTCATGAGCTTCTGTGACTGACGAGGGAGTAGAACCTAGGATTTTGCACAGCCAGTTCAGTACTTTCATGAGATAATATCACACTGGGTCTTATCTCAAAATCCCATGTTTCCATGTATGACTGCTTCCTCAGAGAAATAGTGTTTGGTCGTTATTTTTTAAGAAAGAAACCATGTTTTAGAAGGCTTGACTGCCTTTTAGTAATGCAAATTTCATGTCTACTGTATAAACCCAATGAGTGGGGTTCTCTCCTAATGCCTTCGTTTGAATTGTAAGAAGTGAAAGGGAAAAAAAAGAAATTCAATGGTGAAAAAAGTAAGGTTCTACATCTAGGCAAGAAAAACAAAATGCACAGGTACAGTAGATGTGGTACCTCGCTCAATAGTAGTAACTGTGAGAAGGCTCTTGGAGTCCTAGTGGACAACCATTTAAATATGAGCCAGCAGTGTGCTGCAGCTGCCAAAAAAGCCAACACAGTTCTAGGCTACATAAACAGATAGAATCAAGATCACGTGAAGTGTTAATACCATTTTATAATGCCTTGGTAAGGCCACACTTGGAATGCTGCATCCAGTTTTGGTGGCCACGATGTAAAAAAGATGTGGATACTCTAGAAAGAGTGCAGAGAAGAGCAACAAAGATGATTAGGGGACTGGAGGCTGAAACATATGAAGAACCGTTGCAGGAACTGGGTATGTCTAGTTTAATGAAAAGAAGGACTAGGGGTGACATGATAGCAGTGTTCCAGTATCTCAGGGGTTGCCACAAAGAAGAGGGAGTCAAACTATTCTCCAAAAGACCTGAGGGCAGGACAAGAAGCAATGAGTGGAAACTAATCAAGGAGAGAAGCAACTTAGAACTAAGGAGAAATTTCCTGACAGTGAGAACAATTAATCAGTGGAACAACTTGCCTCCAGAAGTTGTGAATGCTCCAACACTGGAAATTTTTAAGAAGATGTCGGATAGCCGTTTGTCTGAAGTGGTGTAGGGTTTCCTGCCTAAGTAGGGGGTTGGACTAGAAGACCTCCAAGGTCCCTTCCAACTCTGTTATTCTATTTCTATTTCTAAGTTAGGAAGACTTTCAAAATGATGCATGCTGAAATGCAAGTCATTCACACATATCTCTTTACATAGTGTAGTATGCTAGCTCAGTCAGTGCTCACGAATTATATTGTTTAGGATTAAACATTCATGTGGCAGTCATTCTAAATCTTATCTTTAGGAAGAGGAAATGGCTGTTAAATTGTGGACTGATTAGAAATGAGTTATTCACACACCGCTGATGTGAAGAATCTGTGGCAATAGAGGCTACATGTGTAAATGGGTGAACATGTAAATAACTGTTGTTGTAATGGATCAGCGTGATATTGGGTTGGATGATAAATTTAATTGTTCAAGTCTTACTCAAATATATGGGACATTGAGATGCACCTATGAGTTGAGTGCCATACCCAAGCAGCACTCTTGATACATAAATGGGTCCCTCTTGCTAGACAAAAAGGAGGGGGGAAAAATCCTTCTTATTTAAGTGTGCCTAGAGTCTTGGAATCAATCAGACTGCTCAAAAAAACCCATCATAGATAGCTTGAAAACAAGTAAGTTCAAGAATATTGCCCATTACTCATGAGATATTTTTTTAAAAAAATGAGATCATAAGAGAAAGAATTGGAATAGAACCAATCTTAAAATACACAGAAAAACAGCAAGTTAAGTGGTTTTCTCAACTGGAGAGAATGTCTTGGGAGTCTAGAATTTAGAATAACAGAGTTGGAAGGGACCTTGGAGGTCTTCTAGTCCAATCCCCTGCTCAGGAAGGAAACCCTATACCATTTCAGACAAATTGTTGTCCAACATCTTTTAAAAAACTTCCAGTGTTGGAGCAATCACAACTTCTGGAGGCAAGTTGTTCCACTGATTAATTTTTCTAACGGTCAGGAAATTTCTCCTTAGTTCTAAGTTGCTTCTCTCTTTGATTAGTTTCCATCAGTGGTGGGATTCAGCCAGTTCGCACCACTTCGGGAGAACCGGTTGTTAACTTTCTGAGCAGTTTGGTGAACTGGTTGTTGGAAGAAATCATTAGGGCAGAGAACCGGTTGTTAAATTACTTGAATCCCACCACTGGTTTCTATCCATTGTTTCTTGTCCTGCCTTCAGGTGCTTTGGAGTTGCTTTGACTCCCTCTTCTTTGTGGCAGCCCCTGAGATATTGGAACACTGCTATCATGTCACCCCTAGTCCTTCTTTTCATCAAACTAGACATACCCAATTCCAGCAACCGTTCTTTATATGTTTTAGCCTCCAGTCCCCTAAACATCTTTGTTGCTCTTGAGAAGGCCAAAGGACAGGAGGCTGACCCAGAAGAAGATGGAGAGAGAACATCAAAGGCATGCTACAATATCATCAAATAACATTGTTGAGGCCACCAGAAGTGCAAGAACCAAAACTTTGTATCTCCTTCAACATCCAAAGTGGTAAAAGAGGAAGTAAAGAAGAAGACTCATAGGAATTTATATTCTCCATTTAAAGTATTTTTAAAAAGAAATTGGATGAGACTTGATGGAGAACATTGCTACTTTTTCTATCCATCCTTGGAAAAAAAAATCTGGGAACATCAGCAACAGTATTTTCCCTGCAAGGATATACTGTACATTGTGCATGATCTGTGCATTCTAACTACAGTTTCTGAATATCTATTGCTCTTCCTTGCTTTTCATTCCAGCTATTACTATGTTGCTTCTAATTCAGAAAAGGTTAAATATGCCTTCCGTGCAACCAATCCATGCACTAATTGTAAGTGTAAATTGAATACATGGCAAAGGGATTAAGTCACTCATACGGGAATAATTAGGTTTATGCCCAAAGCATCCAAAATAATGCAGATCTTCAGGAACTTTGTTAATTTGAGCAGGAAAAGCAAAAGTTATTAATTTCACAAGACCTTGAAGTTAAATGAATGCCCGCAATTCAGTTACATAATTTGATCCATCAGAGAGAAATATAATGTTAAGGCCTCAGGTCATGGGTTCTTACTTGAAAAGAAGAAAAACCTGTAGTTTTGAGCAAAAAGAGTTATACAGAAATTTACACACACACACTTAGAGAGAGAGAGAGAGGGAGGGAGGGAGAGAGAGAAGGAGGGAGGGAGAGAGAGAGAGAGGGAGGGAGAGAGAGAGGGAGGGAGGGAGGGAGAGAGAGGGAGAGGGAGGGAGAGAGAGAGGGAGGGAGAGAGAGAGAGAGAGAGAGAGAGAGAGAGAGAGAGAGAGAGAGAGAGAGAGAGGGAGAGAATACAAAAAGGAACAAAATTCTTTAAGCCAAATAGGCAAATAAATTCCAGATGATCTCACTGCAGAATGAAAAATGACATTTTTTCATTGCCTTTCTATTCTCCCCTCCCCCTCTTCTGCTCTGCTCCCCCCAGGTAGTATTCAGTGTTCTAGTTTAAATATCGAAATTTGCATTATTAAGGAACTCAGTCGAAATAAACAACATTCATACTTTAATATTTGCATCTTTAACAAAAGGTTGCTAGTGGATGGAATGGAAAAATAATACAAGGAAGAGAAAGATAATCAAGTGTTAAAAGTAAGTTTCAGGGATGCATCAAGGGTATGAGAACTTATGTTACAGTTGCATCTGACATAACTTTTCAGTACTTGAAAAGATGCCCCATTGAAGAAGGTCAAGACTGTTCTCTAACATCCCAGACTGCAGGAGATAGACTAATGGCCTGAACTAGGCAAGAAGAAGTTTCTAGCTGAAGATTAGGGGGAAAATCTTATTGGTCAGAGTGGTTCGATAGAGAACCAATCATGGAGCTAGGAGGTCAACTCCACATAATTGAATATCCTCAAACAGAAGAAACTGTAATTTGGATTGATGGCATTAAATTTGATGGCTTAAATGACTCCTTTCAACTTTAGAACTCTAGGAATCTGTGTTATAGGTGGTGGATCAGATAAACTGTGATTGCACATAGCCTGCTAAGAAATTGTATTAGTTTGCAAGATGTGTGTATATGTGTGCAGAATATATTGCAGGATTTGTATTTTAGCAGATGATAGTATCTGATGGAGTTAGCAAGATGAGAACTTATTTTCACGTATAAGAAAGATCATAGATCGGGAGCAACAGGTTGATGCTGAACCCTGGCAAAACTCAGTGATTCTGGGTTTGGGGTACTTTGGCCCATAGAGAATTGCCATCTTTGGTCTTGGATGGGGTGGCACTGCCCCAGACCCTGTGCGTTCTCCTGGAGGTTCTCTTGGACTCACAACTCCTGTTTGCTGTGGGTTCTCCTGGACTCACAACTCCTGTTTGCTGTGTTGATGTTCTCCTGATATGGCATTTAAGACTTATGTGGCCTTTGGCAATAGTTGCACAAACTTGGATTAGAGTGAAACAATAGCCATTAAATTAAACAAAAGAGTGAAATGTTTTTAATGTCATAAGCAGACAATGACAACATAGTTATTAATGTGTCTTGCCCTAGCAAAAATCTCCAAGTATGTGGTGCCCTCATAAAAAAGACTTTATACCTTGTGATGTACTCTCTCAAAAAAAGATTTCTGAAATGTCTATAACAACCTATAGATAAAGAAGCTTTTATCAGGTATTTGGAATCCAAATAGAGTTACCGTATTTTCCGGCGTATTAGACGACTGGGCATATAAGACAATCCCCGACTTTTCCTGTAAAAATATAGGGTTTGGGTTATACTCACTATATAACACTACCCCTCTTCCAACGCACACCAAATAAAAATTAAAAAACATCAACTGGCTCACCCACAATGTAAAAGCAGCTGTGCTAGACCCAAAATGGCCCCTGCAACAAGCAGGAACCTCACACAGCCACAAAAAGCCCAAAAACCCAACTTTCACACTTTACACACACAAAATTCCACATACAGCTTTGTGAGATTTTGTGTGTTTGTGTAGTTAGAGTGCAACACTACAGAAACACACTAAATCTCAGAAAGCTGCACAAATATTATTTTATTTTATTTTTATTTTTATATGAAAGCTAAATTTAAAATTTCCCAAACTTTAAATGGCTAGGTCTAAAAAGAACAACTAAAAAACCCCCCAATTAACTATTTTTTTTAAAGCTCCCAAAGGGGGGAAATAACTTACCCAATAGAACAGGGGTCTCCAACCTTGGCAACTTTAAGACTTGTAGACTCCAACTTCCAGAATTCCCCAGCCAGCTTTGCTTTGCTGGCTGAGGAATTCTGGAAGTTGAAATCCACAACTCCCTGCCTGCTTGATTGCAGGCAGGGAGTTGCTTGCTGATGGAATGGATTCAGGCAAGCGAAGCAAGGCAAGTGTTGTGACTAGCAGCTAAGGTAAGCAAGCTGGAGGGGGGAAACTTTTTTCCTTTTACATGGCTCTGGCGATCCAAGCTGAGTTGCCTGATTAGCAGGCAACTCAGCTGGGATCGTCAGAGTTTGGATCGCCAGAGCCATGTAAAAGGAAAAAGGTTTTTTCCTTTTAAATGGCTCTGGCGATCCCAGCTGAGTTGCCTGATTAGCAGGCAACTCAGCTGGGATGGTCAGAGCTTGGCTCGACAGAGCCATTTAAGGCTCATCAGAGCCTTTCGGGCTGGTCTGCCTGGTTACAGGAGAACGACACCCGGCGTATAAGATGACCCCCGACTTTTGAGAAGATTTTCATGTGTTAAAAAGTCGACTTATACGCCGGAAAATACGGTAGTCTGTTTTAGAACCTTGGACAGATCCTGGAAGCAATGAATCCCAGGCATAATTATTTTAAAATTATGTCAGCATTAGCAGAAATGTTGCAAACTGGAAGTTCCCAATCAGCTTTAAATCAGCTTCCAAGTAGTCATGAAGGTGTACAATTAAAAACTTCCAATTATTCTCCAAGGCTTTACAGTATTGCATTGAAGAAGTTACCAGAATATGGATTACCATGTTCAGGATCATTACAGTTGGTGAAATAGCCAACTCTAATCAGAGATATTCCGTACACTGGAGTCATCCCAGGCTATCAGTGACAAAGTTTGATCAAAGAACATCCTCAAGTACAAACATACTTCTTAAGTGAATATTCAACCTGGATTTGACCAGATAAATATCCATCACATAGTCATAATGACCAGCAAACCAAAACATCTTTGTCTTCTCAACAAAGATGATTAGGTGACTGGAGGCTAAAACATATGAAGAACAGTTGCAGGAACTGGGTATGTCTAGTTTAATGAAAAGAAGGACTAGGGGTGACATGATAGCAGTGTTCCAATATCTCAGGGGCTGCCGCAAAGAAGGGGGAGTCAAGCTATTCTCCAAAGCACTTGAAGGCAGGACAAGAAGCAATGGGTAGAAACTAATCAAGGAGAGAAGAACATAGAACTTAGGAGAAATTTCCTGACTGTTAAAACAATTAATCAGTGGAATGTCTTGCCTCCAGAAGTTGTGAATGCTCCAACACTGGAAGCTTTTAAGAAGATTTTGGATAACCATTTGTCCAAAGTGGTGTAGGGTTTCCTGCCTAAGCAGGTGGTTGGACTAGAAGACCTCCAAGGTCCCTTCCAACTCTGTTATTCAATTTCTATTTCTCCAGATACCTTTCCATTTCATTAATTCTTGCCTGGACTCTGTGATTTGGGCATTTCCTGTATTCTGAAGTCACTGGTCTACTTTGTCACCAGATTCAACGTGGTCTCTTTTCATCTAAGGAGTTTCAGATGCAGTCATTATCAGAAACCCCCAACCATTCCAGCCTATCTCTGCCTAGTCCCATTTAGGTATCCAAAATTGACATACATTTAATGAGACAAAACTGGTAGACTGGTAGAGAGAGTGAGAGAGAGACAGAGAGGGAGGGAGGGAGGGAGGGAGGGAGGGAGGGAGGAAGACTGAGAGATCATAATTTTGTTGCCTTGAAACAGCTTGTTTGACAATGCTTGGCAGGAAAGACTTGGCACGTCTTCTTGTAGACATATGGAGTCACAGAATATCATGTACAATTAAATGGTGATTTATACAATAAATCAATCACTAATGTGATTGTACGTGGTAAATTAACTTGGTAGTTTAAAAACAGCAAGAATAAGAGATGAAGTTAATCACCTGATTCTATTTAGCTTCTCTTTTCCTAGAGGCTATGATTCATTAAGAACCGAAAAAAGAGAGAAAGGATAATGGGAGATCATACAGTGTAGTCACGGTGGCATTAATCACAGAATGAGTGCATATATGAAAAGTCAAGTCTTTATTTCAATTTACCTTGTCAGTCTTTTCCAAGCTCATGCTTACATTGGTTATATCCTGCAGATATGTTGGATGACCAATTCATAATTCTCAATCAACACAATTGCAAGGTAGAAACCAAGAAGGAATAGAACAGAAGGAAGCATTAAGTGTTGGCGTTGCTGTTAGTAGCTTCTATTCCTGAGAAAAAGTATCAAAGTCCTTCATCTGTTGAATGACTGTTATCAATATATCCTGTTCCGATTTTATCTGCCTACAAAAAGGCTGAGGAAAAAGAGAGGCTTTTTAGGAACAATTTATGGGAAAACAATAGGGACGCGGTGGTTCAGGGGTTGAGACGGGGAGCTTGTCAATCAGAAGGTCAGCAGTTCAGCGGTTTGAATCCCTAATGCCACATAACGGAGTGAGCTCCCGTTACTTGTCCCAGCTTCTGCCAACCTAGCAGTTCGAAAGCATGTAAAAAAATGCAAGTAGAAAAATAGGGACCATTTTAATGGGAAGGTAAGAGCGCTCCGTGCACCTTCGGCGTTTAGTCATGCCAGCCACATAACCATGGAGATGTCTTTGGCAGTGCTGGCTCCTCAGCTTTGATCGAAGCTTGTCGATCGAAAGGTCGGCAGTTCAGCGATTTGAATCCCTAGAGCTGCATAATGGGGTGAGCTCCTGTTACTTGTCCCAGCTTCTGCCAACCTAGCAGTTCGAAAGCACGTAAAAAATGCAAGTAGAAAAATAGGGACCACCTTTGGTGGGAAGGTAACAGCGCTCCGTGCGCCTTTGGCATTTAGTCATGCCAGCAACATGACCACGGAATTGTCATCAGACAGCGCTGGCTCTTCAGCTTTGAAACAGAAATGAGCACTGCCCCCTAGAGTCGGGAATGACTAGCACATATATGCGAGGGGAAACTTTACCTTTATCTAATGTCATTGAGGTCAACTGTTCACAAGTTTGGACAACAGAATGGACCCCAGTGATCACAAACATAAATATATTCTTATTTTATGAAGATACCTTTTAACTAACAATACATGGCCTAGGCTGCAAATATTCAGAAGACAACAAGAAAAGCAACTTTGCTGCCATTTTAGCCTTTTTTTTTTTTTTTTTGCAACCAAGATCAGATAGGCCTATTTTAGAAAAAAAAAAACTAATTTTTCTTAGCATTTCTTGAAGCTATTTTGCATACATTCATATCGTTTGAGTGGCTGTTGGGAGAAATAATCAAATTCACAGATTCACCTGTACTTCTAAGTTTCCCAGGGGAGATGGAGACTAATTTGAGAAATGCTGCTGTAACTGATACTTTGCATTTTTATTTTTAAAGCCCGCGTTTATATTTTAGTTTGCATAATTATGATTTTATGAAGTAGTTTTTAGTGAGATAGATGAGTTTTAACTCCAACATAGATGTTGCATGAATGTATTTATTCCTGTATTTAACTATTTCCTGAAGGTTTCTGGGCAGTGAACTACAAAGCATAGAAACAAAGTACAAAAACAGGAAGCAACTAGTGAAAATCCTAATATTATTAAACATTCATGGGATGGATACCCATAGTTAACTAGGCCAATGAAGGACTAATATAGTTTTTATCTAGTTACAAAATACAAAGAAAGTACCTTTAGGGACAGAAGAGGATTCTCCTTCAGAGAACCATTGACTACATCCTCCTACTCTCATGCTATCCTACTGCTCATAAAGGAACATGGACCACAGAGAATACAGAATAATAGTGTTGGAAGGGACTTTGGAGGTCTTCTAGTCCAACCCACTGCTCAAGCAGGAGACCCTATATGACTTCAGACAAGTACTACTTCAGACAAGTGGAACCCGACCATCTGGTGGCAAGGGGGAAGCCATAGGCAAGGGAGATGAGAAACCGACGAAGCAGCATGGCAGCCAAAAACAAAAGCACATTCCAGACATACCTCTCTCAAGGCTGTCTCCCAGGGTTACCCACAGCGGCCAGAGGGGAGTGATCTCTACAACTAGTGAAATTGCTCCGTTGGTGAATATAGCTGATGACACACCCTGGGGGGAGGGGGTAAACAAGGTCAAGATTGGGCCGTAAATTACGTGGGGTCAGAGTTGGCTTCACTTGGAATGTGCCGACATGAAGCACCTAATAAATAACTGGATTTCTTTTGAAACTTGGCTCAAAGCTCATGATTTAATTAGGGCATCAGTCAGAACCCTCACAATGGAGTCTCTTCCAATGATGAAGCACCCACAACTTCTGAAAGCAAGCTATTCCACTAGTTAATATACGTTTTCTGAATAGTTTTCTATACACGTTTCCTGAATAGTTTTCTATACACGTTTCCTGAATAGTTTTTATCCCAGGGCTATAATTGCACTCAACAATGAACTAAAGGGCCACCATCAGTGAGCTGTTGGACAGCATTACTTGGTAATGCTTTTTTACGAGATAAAAATTTTTACGAGATAAAAATAGCAAAATAATTCTATGGTTAATATGTTAATTAATTAATTTATAGCTTGAATAAAAGTACTGATTCAGCTGATCAACTGTTAACCCATGGAAGACATCCAAAGGTACCTTCCGTCAGAAAAATCAATATGGCAACCTCAACTTAACGGTCATAGTCATCTTGATTTGTTTAAATTCCCTGCAGACACCCTGATGAAGCTTCTTTTAGTGAGGGTTTGAGATCAATTGTCCTACTTCTTTCCTTCAAAGGCTCTACTGAGCCTTCAGCTCCTAACAACACAAGGAGATACTTTTCTTCTAAGTCTCTCCACCTTCTAAGAGAAGTTTGATGGGAATCCAGATGGAGGAAAAAAAACCCTTGCTTTTAATTTCTGGAGCTTGTGCAGAGCGTTATCCATTGCTGTTCCATTGGCAGACAAGGTCTCTCTTTATCTAAGCAGACCTTTGAGGTCTAAGCTGGTTTTAGCTGTTAAAACTGTGCAGAGATGCTGAGAGATTTTTTTCCCCCTTTAGTCATGGCTTTTCTAATGAGTTTTTAATTATGCTCTTCCTGGTGATTTTTGCTAAGCTCCTTGGCTACCATTCATTGGCAGAAAGGTAGAAGAGAGATTTGAATAAATTCTATATTTTTAATAAGTTCCCTTTTAATTTCACACAAGAAAAAAAAGAGCCTTGGTAGTACAGTGGTCTAAGGCACCCTGTTATTAAGCTGGTTATTAAGACCAGCTGCCTGCAATTACTGCAGGTTCGAATCTCGCCAAGGCTCAAGGTTGACTCAGCCTTCTATCCTTTCTAAGGTAGGTGAAATGAGGACCCAGTTGTGGGGGCAATAAGCTGACTTTGTATAAATATACAAAAGGATGAAGGCTATTGCTGAGCACATTGTAAGCCGCCCTGAGTCTCCGGAGAAGGGCGGCATATAAATCAAATTAAAAAAAAAATTGCTCTTCAAATTTCTTTCAGTAGAAAGAACTTTGGTTATTTATTTATTTAGTGTATGGCATCTATAGAGGTCATGCAACCAGTGATATACAAATATAAGTTTAGCTGCAATTTAATTGCTGCATCTGTAGTTTTTGACCATGTGGATTGCAATATTCAGTTTGGTCACCTTGTGAGTAGGCTTTTTAACCACTCTGTCAAGCCCAGGTTATACCCTCTCGTAGGAACTATGGTGCTTTCAACATGCTATTTATTAGAACTTTCTCCCCTAATTTTTTTTTTGACCCCGTAGTCCCTTGTCCAAGCTTCTGCCAACCTAGCAGTTTGATAGCATGTAAAAAATGCAAGTAGAAAAATAGGGACCACCTTTGGTGGGAAGGTAACAGTGTTCCGTGTGCCTTTGGCATTTAGTCATGCTGGCCATGTGATCACGGAGATGTCTTCAGGCAGTGCTGGCTCTTCGGCTTTGAAACAGAGATGAGCACCGCCCCCTAGAGTCTGGAACGACTATCACATATGTGCGAGGGGAAACCTTCACCTTTACCTTTTAATCCCTTAGGTAGAGTTGGGGTAACTGAATGGAGCTGAGCGTTTACTGGCCGGATGCCCTTCCTGTCACCAATGTGGAGTTGGCAGCAGATATTATCTCTTTGTGCCCAGAGAGAGAAATATCTGCCACTCCTGACTGTGAGGCAAGAGCTCCACCTCTAGGCCACCAAACCACTCAACTTTCTTCCCTAATGAAATGAGAAATTAATGTTTTAATGAGGAGGCATAGCTAATATGACCCATTGCAGACATGTGACGGACCCAGATGGGTTCATAATCCACATAGTGAAGTTTGTTGAAAACCTGGAAGTGTTGGAGCTTGTTAATCCTGAGGAAATAGACAAAATCTTTGGAGAAATTCCACGGTGAGCTAGATTCCTGATGCTCCTGATTATTGAGACCACACCTGGATGGAACAATGGTTACGTCTGAGTAATTGTGAATTCCTTATTATGACAAAGAGAAGGTACCGTGCACCCAGTTTCTTTGGATAATTTGCCATCCAATGTCCAACTTTGGCATAGGGTGGCATCTTTGGCGATCCTCTTTTAGGAGGATTTTGAGAAAATGATAAATCAAGAGCTGCAAAGGTCATTAATTGGACTATATCAAACCAACACTGGTTACTTTCATAAAGGCAGAGCTTAGATAAGAGGAATAAATCTCTCAGTGACCATTAGACATAGTATACTTCTGGACCACTTGCAAAATTTAGGATTTGGAGTTAGAGATATTATAATTTTGCGATAATTCCACTTTTTCACAAATGGATGGTTCCAGTTCCTGGGTGTGAGAGACGGGTTTGAGCCTAATGTATATTCTAAGGATAGGGGTTTTGTTTATTATGATATTGATAACATTCTTGTTCCTTTTATTTTTTTCAAGAGGCTGATCTTACACCGTTTATATTTGTTACAGTTGAAGCAGCACAAATGTCCCACAAATAAATAGCATACATTGATCCCTCTCCAGAATTTGTGAGACAGGCGTTTGGAAAGTTGTGATTTCTAATGTAATATTTTGAAATTTGACTTTAATACAAGAAAGGCTGGCTACTGATAGGGTGAACTAAGAACTGCAATTGCAATTAAAAAGGTTATAAATGGTTTTTCTAAAAGCTCACTAAAATGTACTGGTGAATTGTTCCGTTTTATTACTGAAATTTTAGAGTCTAGGCCTTGAGAATTCATCATGCATGCTTTTAATAGTAATACTATTATGTAGCTTCCACTGCTGAAAGTTTCTTCCACGTTCCCCTATCAGGTGTCTTTGTTAAGGATGTAAACACAGCTCAGTTGCTTCAAAGATGTGCTTGGATTATACAATAGAGGCTAATGAATCACCTCCAGATCTCAGGTTAAAATTACCTTCCCTTGTGATGAAGCATTTTTTGGGAAGGCAAAAGCTGGCAGGGCAGAGGAGTTAGCTCTCTGTCGTGATGAATTTTATTCAGATATATAAAATAATCAGTTCAACATTTTGTTTTATTACTGTAAATCAGAAGATATTTTGGTAGCTTTTAAGATAACCATAGAAAACTCTAAAAGGTAAAGGTTCCCCACATAACACATATGTGCTAGTCGTTCCCGACTCTAGGGGCAGTGCTCATCTCCATTTCAAAGCTGAAGAGCCAACAGTGTCCGAAGACATCTCCGTGGTCATGTGGCCGGCATGACTAAATACCAAAGGCACATGGAACACTGTTACCTTCCCACCAAAGGTGGTTCCTATTTGTCTACTTGCATTTTTTATGTGCTTTCGAACTGCTAGGTTGGCAGAAGTTGGGACAAGTAATGAGAGATCATCCCGTTATGTGGCACTAGGGATTTGAACTGCTGAACTGCCGACCTTTTGATCGACAAACTCAGCGTCTTAGCCACTGAGCCACCATGTCCCTCCTAGAAAACTCTAGTGTGGTGCTTTAACAGTGAAATATAAGAAATAAGAACATAAGAAAAGTAAGCCTAGATTGGATCCCAAGGCATATACAATTTTCAGATAAATGTAGCTGAGGATTCCCTGACACATATTGGCCAAATTATTGCAAAGGTCACAAACTGGGATGTGGGAAAGATAAAATGAAGAATGGATATGTTGGGATGCTGCCAGACTACAAGTATTAGAAACCGAGTAGTTATAAGTGTAAAATATGATTACTATGCTGCTGAAGATCAGGCCTTATTTATTTGTTTGTTTATTAAATTTATTTGGTGAAACATCTCTGGGCAGCTTTTTGCTACCCATCTCAGAACGAAATGAGTCTGGGTAGCACTACTCTTTGTCCAAATCTGTGGGAATTTCCTGGGAATGCTTTGGGAAAATATATTTGTGTTACGAATTTTCTCAATTTTAAAAATTGGCATTTTTTTTTTTAGTATTGTAAGAGTATTGCTGAAGTACCGTATTTTTTGCACTATAAGACGCACCTGATCATAAGAAGCACCTAGGTTTAGAGGAGGAAAACAAGAAAAAAAATATCAGACGAAGCCTGAGAGATCCACAGATAAGTGTCCTCTCACGTGCCAGCTCTGCCTATTGACTCCTGCACTGCGGAAAAGAGACAGAAGCAGCAGGCAATGACAAAGATAGAAGAGGCGGGGTTCAGCACTGTAAAAGGACCCCGCCATCACGACCCAGCTGCTATTCACCAAAGGACCGGCACTGACGCACAGACATTTCCATCCACTTTTTTGGGGGAAAAAAAAGTGTGTCTTACGGAGTGAAAAATACGGTATATGCTGGATTGTGATATGCAGTGCTTCCTGGAAAGAAATTGGGTGGACTTGACATTTATTTCAGAATAATCCTCAATAAACCTTATTCCTTCACTTTGTTTGGGAAATTACTGTGTAATCGCTTGGCTTAATTACACTGCTTTCAAAAGTGAAAGTCGCTGGGAACATGAATCGAAAATTATGAAAGCAGCTTGGTTCAAAGTAGTGAGCTGAAAGTGAGTGACTTTTCAGGAAAGAGAATAGCCTGTGGCATATTTAATTGATAGACCAGTTGCAGTCAGTGAAAACATCTAGTTCTGTGCACCGAGTTTGCTTGATTTCACTCAAGTCAATCTGAACTTGTCATTCGAAATATTAGAATGAACAAAGGTTTGCTTTGTCTTTTTTAAAAAAGAGACATTGCTTGTTTTTTGAGTGACAGTAAGCACAGGTTTGAACTGAGCCATTTATTTTCAAAGTTCATGAAACAGTTTGACTTTTTCATGAAACGTGTCTACTAGTCGTTATATGAGAGCTAATATTTAACTTGATAATATAGCTTCTCTTGAAGTCATGGATTGTTTCCATGTCAAAGGACCAACATGCTGAATATATGTCAATAGAATAAACTGAGTTTTTGAGAAGCAGGCAATGTACTGCCTTCCAAGATTAGAAATAGGTAGAATAGCATGCATGTGATGGAGATCAAACTAGGATTTGTATCTGATATAGGTGTACTGGCCAAAATATACTAAGACGGATTGCTATTGACCCTAGCATTAACAAGCAATGCTGATTGAGACACAGGTATAAGTGAAGCTGGTAAGTTATTCTCTTACCAAAATGTTGTATAAAAGCCTTGATTAAGCAGGTTAACGATGGAAAGCAGAGTTCATGGACTTATTTGGTGATAACTGTAGAATATGGAAAATTGTGACTTGGAATGCAAGAAGAGTAAAGGTAACAGTAAAGGTTCCCCTTGCACATATGTGCTAGTTGTTCCCGACTCTAGGGGGAGGTGCTCATCTCCGTTTCAAAGTCAAAGAGCCAGTGCTGTCTGAAGACGTCTTCGTGGTCATGTGGCCGGCATGACTAAACGCCAAAGGTGCACGGAACGCTGTTACCTTCCCACCATAGATGGTCCCTATTTTTCTACTTGCATTTTTTACCTGCTTTCGAACTGCTAGGTTGGCAGAAGCTGGGACAAGTAACGGGAGCTCACCCCATTATGAGGCACTAGGGATTCGAACCGCTGAATAGAATTCTTTATAGAATAGAATTCTTTATTGGCCAATTTAAAGAACTGCAGACTTTTCGATCGACAAGCTCAGCGTCTTAGCCACTGAGCCACCATGTCCCTATACAAGAAAAGTAAATTAAGACAAAAAACCAAGTTTGGTGTACCAAAGATGCTTTCCCAAGAGGCAACTGGACTTTCTTGTTTTTCTTTGAAGACGGTAGAGTTTCTCAGTCATCCAGGTTATGGTTGTCCCAAAGATGTCTATTATTTTTTCCAAGAGGCAGCTTTTTGGGTTTTTTTTGAAGATGTTTATTTATTTATTGGTTCGATTTATATGCCACCCTTCTCCGGAGACTCAGGGTGGCTTACAATGCATTAAGCAATAGCCGACATACTTTTGTATATACCTGCTTAGTAGGGCTTTCGGGCCCCTCAAGTGGTGTTCTTTTTTTATACAAAGTCAGCTTATTGCCCCCACAATCCGGGTCCTCATTTTACCTACCTCAGAAGGATGGAAGGCTGAGTCAACCTTGAGCCTGGTTAGATTTGAACTTGCAGTAATTGCAGGCAGCTGGTGCTACTTAATAGCACTTTAGTCTGCTGTGCCACCAAGGCTCTTTTCACTTTTCATCCAAGAAGTTTCTTCAGCTTTGTTCATTTGCCTCTTGGGGGGAAAAAAACACCTTTGGGATAAGCATGACCTGCAGGACTGAGAATCTCCATTAGACATTTAGCAATGCACTTTGGGATGATTACTCTTTGAATGGTGTGGGAAGAACAAAGGGATTTCCAGAAAAAGCCTTGGTAGTACAGTGGTCTAAAGCACCTTGTTATTAAGACCAGCTGCCTACAATTACTGCAGGTTCGAATTTCGCCAGGCTCAAGGTTGACTCAGCCTTCCATCCTTTCTAAGGTAGGTAAATTGAGGACCCAGTTGTGGGGGCAATAAATTGACTTTGTATAAATATACAAAAGGATGAAGGCTATTGCTTAGTGCACTGTAAGCCACCCTGAGTCTCCGGAGAAGGGCGGCATATAAATCAAATTAAAAAAAAAAATTGCAGACTACAGGAACCATTTGCACTTCAGTTTGTGATGCAGACAGGACAGACTCATCCCCAACAGCCTGTGCCTGTGCTCAACAGTGAAGGGGCGCAAAGCAGAAAAACATCCCGCAGAAAGCACAGCTCCTCAATGAAAGAATTAGACAGATTAATTTTACAATTGATGTTTTTGAAAGAGAGAGTGGAACACATACTCCAAGATCTGAAATCACTTCTACCAACAGAAGCAGGGGTGGGCTTCAAAAATTTTAGCAAGGAGTTCTCTGCCCAGTTGCTGGGTGGGTGTGGCCATGGTGGGCGTGGCCTAGTCGGCCTCCTGCACCATGGGGGGGCATTTTTTCCCTCCCCGGGCTCCGGAGGATTTCCTTGAGCCTCCGGGAGGGCAAAGATGGCCTCCCCAGGCTCTGGAAGCCCTCTGGAAGCTGGAAACAGGCCTGTTTCTGGTCTTCCCGAACTTCCAGTAGGCCCGTTTTTCACCCTTCCCAAGCCTCTGTGCACGCCCTGCACTTACCTGCATCCAAAACAGGCCGCATGGGGACTCCTGGGAGGGGGCAGGGCAGGGTGGGCATGGCTAGCCAGGAGTGGGATTTGGGGGTTCTCTGAACTGCACAGAATCTTAGCTAGAGGTTCTCCCGAACCCCTGCGAACCCCCAGCAGCCCACCGCTGAACAGAAGTACTGGAACAGGTCACAGAATTTTACAAAGAAGTCACAACTAATACAACACAACAACAAGAGCAAAGAATGACAAAAAGGCAAATTTTCTACCCTACAGCTTAGACAGGAAAAAACACAGAAAAACCAACACAGATGGACAGGGGACATGTCTCAGAAAAGTGACCGATGGGTAAAAAAATCTGTCTGCCAGAAATCTTACCCAAACAAAAAATAATGCTTTGGCCAAAGGACTGAATTTCTTTGAAGACATTTCGCTTCTCATCCAAGAAGCTTCTTCAGCTCTCCAGTTTGGTGTAGTGTTAGTCTCTCTCTCAGTGATGGTATTCAGCCGGTTCTATCCGGTTTGAGCGAACTGGTAGCGGCGGCTGCGGGAGGCTCTGCCCACCTGCCTGGATGTCATCACATCCTGTTTTTGATGCTCTGCACATGCACAGAAGGTCCTACGGATGTGCAGAGGTAGCGTGTATGAGTGAAGCATGTGCACGTGCTCACATTTGCGAACCGGTAGTGAAAGTAAGTGAATACCAACTCTACTCTCTCTGCCCAATTTACCACACAGGTTTGTCAACGCGGGGAAGAGAAGAAAACGGAACACCTTGGTCTCATAATTGAAAGAGACCAATATATATCTGATCAACAAATAAATGTTAAAAATATGAATTACTGTATGCAAAAGTTTAAACAGGGTTGTTACATGTCTGTGAAACTAAAAGAAAGGGAAGAATCTAATACATCTGAATAAACTTGTTGCGGTCTTCTGGAGTGGAGTTGGTTAATATATTTAGGGAAGTGAAGGTGTAGGCCTAATTATGAATGAAAAGGACTTTGTCAGATGGTATGAAGTCGATAATCTAGGACACTGTGCCTGTACAGCAAATTAAAATAAAAATCTATAATTTGGTTCAACTTGAATGTTAAATTGCATTTAATGGTGAAAATGGAAGGAGAAATTGTATAATATTCTGGGTTAGTGCACTCTGGGGGAAAATCTGTTAAGTGATTGGATGGGTTGGAACAAGGAAGGTGGTCTCGATGTGCTTAACATGTCTGAAGGTGATATAAAGACCTGATAAGTGCAGTGGGGATTTTTATGCGCTGCTAGTTAGCTGCTGGTCTGCCCACTTTGCTGTTGTTGATAACATTATAAAATGTGGATTGTATAGGTTAATGTCAAGCGTCTAGGAAACCAGGAGATTCAGGCAATTTAAATGAGTATAAAGATTTATTGCAAGTTTAAGCTTTCTACAAGAATCTGCCCAAATGACCGTGAAGGGAAAAATAAGGGAGGCATTCGATGTGGGCTGGACTTAGATACCTTGGGGATGTGAAGGGACTCATGATGTATTTGATCCCTCCCTCGAGTTCAGCCTGGTCATCTCCTGCAGGTTAAAGTGAATTATATTGCGAAGTTTTCAAATATTTAGCGTCTTAGCCACTGAGCCACCACGTCCCTATAAGAAAGGTTGGAGTAGGCTATAAATAAACATGCATAGGGTGAACTGTAGGAATTTGACTGCAATGGGTTGTACTGTTTGATTGCCTTGATTGTAATCATTTGTACTATGACTATTTTCTGTCATTTTTGTGTACTACTGAGGGTTTTATGAGTACAGAAGCACTGGAATCTAATCAATACTGTTAGTAAAGTAAATACTGTTAGATCTTGAATTTCTCTTTCTCTTGGATATAGATCCAAGATGCATTGCCAATTCAGATAGCAACCTTAATTGTTAAGAAAGCTGGGAATATGTTCCATTGTGGGTAATCCAGGCCTAAATATGCAATGTTATATTGTTGTTGTTGTTTTGTATAATGATCTTTATTTTTATTAAAAAAAACAAGTTAAAATGCAAAACTCCCCCCCAAAAATTCACAGAAACAAACCAACCAAAAAAGACAATAAAAAGGTGCATTGAGAAAAAAAAAACACAAATACACATACACCAGTGGTGGGTTTCAAATTTTTTTACTACCGGTTCTGTGGGTGTAGCTTGGTGGGCGTGACATGGCTTGGTGGGTGTGGCTTGGTGGGCATGGCTTGGTGGGCATGGCAGGGGAAGGATACTATAAAATCCCCATTCCCACCCTACTCCAGGGGAAGGTTACTGCAAAATCCCCATTTCCTCCTGATCAGCTGGGACATGGGAGGCAGAGAATGGATGGGGGGTGGGGCCAGTCAGAATTTTTACTACCGGTTCTCCGAAATATTCAAAATTTCCACTACCGGTTCCCCAGAACTGGTCAGAACCTGTTGAAACCCACCTCTGACATACACATATTTTCCCCCCAGTTGAATACTGAATAAAATATTATAACAACATTAATTTCCTTCTCCTTCAGAAACAGGCCCAATTTTTTTTAAAAAAAAACTTCTAATTCTGTTTACAAATTCATCCGTCTTCTATATTAATGGCCAAATAGTTAACAGCTAGAACAACAAACCAAAAAAAATGAGTAAAATATCAAGACCCTCTATTAACAAACTATATCAACTCATAGGAAATTTACCACAACTTCTTATCTATCCGATGCCATGTTCTAAAAACGTTATTTCCAACAGAATTTACTTTCTCCTTTTGCAATTGCCCTCATGTTCCACGTGCCATATAAATGGCTCTGGGTTCTTAACTGTATAGATTTCCTATAATTGCTATTCTAACTAAGGGCTTTTCTCCATGTAAAATGCACCCAATCAACATAATTGCATTTTCTTTTCTCTGATAGTTAAAAAGGGAAGAAAGCAAACAAGCTGAACTGCTACACTTGACACGTTTCCCTGCATATCTGCCTTGGCCAACAGTGTTTTGCCAGGCGAAACATCAACTTTCAGTCCTGAGCATTATCACATGTTGCAGAATTCAGAAAAAAACAACACTGCAAGCGTTATTTAATCAAGTTTTGCTATGCACGTGCTTATCCTTCTTTTCAACAATTTCTCCAGCCAGTAAACGTGGCACAGCGTTTATACGAGTGGCAAACAATCTACTCCAAGTTTCTGGGCTAAGAGAAGAGGTCATCTTTCTTGATTTCCTGGCAATAACAAGAGCAAAGGAGAGAGAAAGTTCATATTCATAAACAAATAGAAAACAGAGTAAAATGAAGCTAAGGGGCCAAAAGATACCAGAATCCTTCTCCCATCCCGACAAACACAGAGTTCCACGGACAATTAGAACTGCAGAAAAAACAGTTGCTACCAACGTGCCTTCCATTGAGGACCTGTATACTGCACGAGTCAAAAAGAGGGCTGTGAAAATATCTACACACTCTTCACATCCTGGACATAAATTGTTTCAACTTCTGCCCTCCACCAAAACAACTAGACATAAGGACAATGTTTTCCTGAATGCCATCACTCTGCTTAACAACTAATTCCCACAACACTGTCAAATAACTTACTAAGATAGTATTACTATTCTTTTTTTAAAAAAAAATATTTGATTTATATGCCGCCATTCTCCGGAGACTCAGGGCGGCTTACAATGCGTTAAGCAATAGCCTTCATTTTGTCTATTTATACAAAGTCAGCTTATTGTCCCCATAAACTGGGTCCTTATTTAACCTACCTTAGAAAGGATGGGAGGCTGAGTCAACCTTGAGCCTGGTGAGATTCGAACTTACAGTAATTGCAGACAGCTGGGGTTAATCACAATGCTTTTAGTCTGCTAAGCTACCAGGCCTGTTATTCTTCTTCTCTTCCTTACTAGTATCTATCTCTTCCCACTTATTTCTATAACCATGTTGCTTGTATCTTTCAATTTATATTGTTTTTATTTGTTTCCTAGTATGATTTGATAGCTTATTAGTAACCTTGACTAACCCTAAGTGTTGTATCTTTTTATTCTTGATGAATGTATTTTATTCTCCTTATGTACACTGAGAGCATATACACCTGAGACAAATTCCTTGTGTGTCCAATCACACTTGGCCAATAAAGAATTCTATTCTATTCTATTCTATTCTATTCTATTCTATTCTATTCTATTCTATTCTATTCTATTCTATTCTATTCTATTCTATCCTATCCTATCCTATCCTATCCTATTCTATTCAACAGGAATTTGTAATAATCACAATTGAAGCAGCCAATTCTAAGGATCTTCCGAGAAACATTATTAAGTTTCTAGATTGTTTGGACAGAGACAGACAACCTTATACTAAATTGTTGACCCACAATTGGTGCCTAAAAGAGTTTCCCAACTGTAACTGTCACAAATCATTAGCAGGATTTCCAAGGAAGCAAACACATCTAAACCCTAGTTTCTAGTTTACTTCTATAAAATGATGAAAATCTTCAATACTTCTTTCCAAACCCCAGAAAGAAATAAAATATTGTGGTCCTATCCACGTAGATCCTATTCTGACCTAGGCTCCCTTAACAAGAAGGAGGCAGGAATTGATCCCTTGCAAAACCTCTTTTATTTACACAACTGTAAATTACGTTCATTCACAGTCAGCAAGGTTTGTCCAAACAGTTTTTCAAAGGAATATTTATTAATACAGACCTTATCTCGCTTGGAAAGCTGCCACATAATATGTTTCCAACCGCTGTACAAGGCCAAACTTGGCACAGAGTCTCTCAGAGTCACGGAATGAATGAATGGTTTCTTGCAAAAGCCCACTCCCTGTTGGCTCCTCTTTTATTTCCCATGGGAAGGGCCAATCACCTCCAAGGTGTGGCTTTACTCCCGAGTCGACCCTGCTTTGTTCTTGTCTTCTGGCAGCTCTGCACATGCGCGCACTGGGAATGGGCTCCAGCTGTTCCTCTGCCTCACTGCTGTCTACCTCCCTCTCTGCCTCTGTCACAGAGCCCTCGTCCGAGCTTTCACCAGCCCCCAGGACTTGCCCATGTTCCTCCCCAACCTCACTGTCCAACTCTGCTGCCAGCTCCACTGGCCACTGGTGGACCATAACAGATTCTATTTTTTTTTACTCTATTATATCCATCATTTATCCATCCTTGTCTTCTCCAAAAATGCATTCTTGGTCATACACTTTGCTTACTCTAAGCCTAAGGGTGTCAAAGTCTATACATTTTTTTTCCTAGTCCAGTTCTTTAATATGACTACTGCTCACACTGACTGGAATCGGCAGTTTTACAGTTCAATCCAAATTATTTGATTTTCCATCATGCTCGTGAGGGGAAAAAATATCTGTAACTTCTTATCCTGCCCTGAAACTGAACAAAATTCTCAACCTTCCTTATTTAAAAGCAGGGAGGTCTAAAAATAGGATTGCATTTTAATTCACCTCAAGTTAACGAATATAACATTCTTTAAATACAATTCATTTGATTACTCCCTACACTATTTATGCATAGAAGAGATCTGGCGCTCCATCACAGTCTTTGGTTAAAATGTAAACAGAATACCTTCCAGTAAGATTTTTTTTTTTTTTTGAGATTCTAGTCTACCCAACAGCTTTATGATTTCCTGGTTGCCCCGTTATTCAAGCACTAGCCATTCCCAGTCAAAATAATAAAATACAAACACAAACAATTCAAATTCAATTTTAAAATTCAACTTCAAATAATACAAATCTTCTGACCCAGCTTCCCAAATACGACAAACTCTCTGAAGTTAACTCAAAGATTCCTTTATTAGGAGCCCCAGCAGCCCTGGCAAAAAGTTTCTCTCTCACTGGAGGCTAACAAGTCCAGCTGGCCGGAAGATGAATAGTGTCTGCCACATCTGTTCATCTCCGCCCCCTGCCTTTTATCCCCAGAGCTAGGGTGGGGCTTCGCTAGCAGCTCTTCCTTCCCAAGGATCAGCCCATAGATTTCCACTGCTCTCCTCTCCTCTGCCTTCTGCGCATCTGCGTGTCAGGCACTGGACCCAGCTGTTCCTCCTCTTCCTCATCAGCCACCTCCAGACCTGGGGGCTGTTGACTCTCTATCTGAGGGCTGACAGACCCCCCCCAGGCTCCGCCTCTGTCTCTTTCTCTGTCAGCTCCATCCCCTCTTCTGCCTCGGTGCTCTCAGGTTGCCTTGATGCTGATCCTGACTCTCACAGCTCCTCCTCCTCTAATTTGGCTCCTGGAAGGGCTGGCAGCTGATAGGCCACAACACTAAATACAACTAATACAAATACAAGGATTAGCAAGTACCAGTTAGGTTTTTCTACCTGCTGGAAACAAAACCCATTCAATCAACTGTAATTTATTCCCTGGTTCCTACATTTATAGCAATGGCATTATAACCTTGACTATCTGAGTATATATATTTTTGTTCCTCTTAAAGAGTTGTGCTGCAGGAGATGCTGAACATCTGAGTGGGGAGAGAACTTGCATGCTATAATGTCGTGGAATAATTACAGGGACCATCCTCAAGGGTAAAATGTCAGAAACTGCTCTGAACACTCGGTTAGTAAATTAACCCTCAGGAGAATTCACTTGCCAAAAGAATGAAATAATCACTGGCAATGTAATCACTGTGTTGTCGGCTGCACAGTACGGCAGCAAATAGACCACGATGGCAACATGCCCCATTGCCCACAGCATTATCTTCTGAGAGGGAGCATTAATGTTTGCCTTTTACTACTCTGGATGCCAAGCTTCTACTCTGCAGGTAAAGGATGATGGCTGAAATCTGATTACGGGCAGCTTGGGGTGATTTCTTTCATTTCTCCGACAGGGAGAATTTCCAGGAGAAAGAGACGAGGGTTGGTTAAGGTTATTGGAAAAAGCAGGCAGGGGATATAGAAAACAAATGCTCACTTTTCCAATACTTCATATCAAAAAGTATGCAGTGGAGGGAAGGGAGGGGTAGGAAAAGAGACAGGACAAGGAGAAGAAGATACTTTAAGCCCTCTCTGGATATTCTGAGCTGAATAGGGAAAAAAAAAAAAAAGGATTAGGGAAATTTGTGCCCTCTGGTGCATTTTGAGATGCCCAGGGTCACCACTGCTTACAATCAGACCTGCCCATTAATATTTGATAATTGTGTATAAAGTTTCCTGCTTGAGTTGGGGGATGGACTAAAAGACCTCCAAGTTCCCTTCCGATTCTGTTATTCTGTTGTTCTGGGCTCCTTTTATAAACATGCCCTGGTACATTTTTAGCTCTGTAAATCTGAATACAGTTGAGGTTGTACACCAGAGAACAATTTATAACAAAAAATACGAATGGGGGGTATGCTAGGATATTCCAATGAAAAAAAAAACAAAACCCTCCAAATCATTCTCCCCCACTTCCTTCCCACTTCCCAAAAGATTCCCAGCCTCCCATGAGAACCTCTTCCACCGCAATATTTTCCCTAAGTCTTTGAAAAGTTTGAATGCTGTTCCCTCTTGTGCTTAGACTGTTTGTGTTGCTTAATTTTATTTTTGGTTTTGTGTAGCATTTCCTCTCTTTTTTTGTCTCAGAGTCCAGGACCAATGTATATATCTGGGGGGGGGGGGGGGGAAGGCTGGTAGAGAGGCATATTTTGTAACACACGCACACACGCATGTGCACACATGCACACACACACACATTAAACTAAAAGTCTGTATGTGTAATCTTGTAGTCATGGGCATTATTTTCACTTCCTCCCTAAACAAACACACATAGAAAGGATGCTCCTGGAGATACTATATGAATTAGTTTTCTCTAATTTAATTTCTTTTTAATGTAAATCTGCTGAATTCTTTGCTATTTCAGTACATACCCAAATTGGAAATGCTTATTTTTAAAACAGAAACCAAACAATCAGCAAATTTTACCTTGTTTTCTGATGCTTAAATGATAGAGGCAATATGTTTGCCCCCCCTTTTTTTTTGCTGTAAAGTCCTAATAACAGAAACAAATTCTGCGTCCAAATTAACTTAATTGAAACGGATAAACTCTATATTGTTCATTAACTAAATTTGTGTTTTATCATTATTAATTTTGAAAGAAAAAGTAATATGCCCCCAAAATCTCTGCCCATGTACGTATGAGCTTAGACATACATACATTTTTTTTGATATGATGGTGTTACATGACTGAATGATAAGAAACCCGTTGGGATCTTTGTGTCTAAAAAGATAGGGGAAAAAGAAAAAAAAATGTTTTCACACTGAAAAGTAAGTTTTTCGTTTTGTTTGGGTTTTTTTAATGGGTTTCTGTGTTACTGAGATACTGTAAAGTGAAATTTGCTGTTGTCTAACACTTTAAAGCATGTTTAGCTAAGCTGAATTTATCGCAAGCCCACCACACTGGTTTGAAATATCACTAGTTTGGGCCACATAGTTATTAAACTTTTAGAATATTTTAAATGGTGTAAGAATACCCAGCAATGTGTCTGCTTGTGCTGCAACTAAATTAATACCAGAGGGATTAACCTTCAGCTGTATGCAATGATTTAGATTGTAATAATTGTTATAGGAAAAGCAATTTCTATGGCGATGTTTATTAATGGGCTTACCGTATTTTTTGGAGTATAAGACGCACTTTCTCCCCCTAAAAGAGGGTGAAAATTTGGGTGCGTCTTATACACTGAATGTAGCCCCACCCACCCACTGGCCCCCACCCTTTGGCCTCTGCCTCCCAGCAATTTACCTCCTTGCAGCAAGCAGCAAGAAGAAACAGACCGTTTCAGCTTCAGCACAGCCTAATTAGCACAAGTTGATTGTCGGTTGGATCAGCCTCCTGACCCTCAGCTGTTTCAGGCTGCAGGGATTGCCATTGCCTATTGCTGCGCAGGCTGCTGCTGCTTGCTGCGAGGCAGTAAATTGCTGGGAGCACTTTTTTTTTTCTTGTGCTAATCAAGCTATGCTGAAAATGAAAATGAAACTAAAGCAGGCTGTTTGCTGTTTGCTGCAACGAGGCAAAATTGCTGGGAGGCAGAGGCAGAGGCAGATTTCTTTTTCTTGTTTTCCTCACCAAAAAAGGTAGGTGCGTCTTATAGTCCGGAGCGTCTTATACTCTGAAAAATACGGTACCTCTTTACTAATGGGATGCTCCAATTTTGGACAAAGTAGGAAGAGATTGTACTCAGGAAGATTGGCATGTCCAAGCGTCAACTAATCCATAAGAAGAGCCTTGATAGTACAGTGGTCTAAGCACCCTGTTATTTACACAGCTGCCTGCAATTTACTGCTGGTTCGAATCTCTCCAAGGCTCAAGGTTGACTCAGCCTTCCATCCTTTCTAAGGTAGGTGAAATGAGGACCCAGTTTGTGGGGGCAATAAGCTGACTTTGTATAAATATACAAAAGTATGAAGGCTATTGCTTAATGCATTGTAAGCCGCCCTGGGTCTCCGGAGAAGGGCGGCATATAAATCAAATTTTAAAAAAAGAAAAAAGAAATGTGAATATTCTGTGAGTAAGTTCACAGAATAACTTTATGTAACATTCAGAAGTAGATTACAGTATAAAGCAAGTCAGGGAAAGCAAGACCTAGTGAGAAATTGGTGATGACCTTAGGGAAAACAAAAAAGTCATAATCATGGAGAGGCACATGGACTGTTAAGGATGCTATGGGGGTTAAATGCATGATCATAATGCAAGTTATGGGTAATTCAAAACAGTGGTTGCCTACAGCTGGCAGAATTTTACTAACTGTCAGGTGCAAGAAGTCAGGAGCTGGAATAGAGTTCACATGTACTACAAGTTTATTTCATGCTACCTATACACAAGTATCTGGTCTACAATTTCATGCTATTTCATGAGTGCAGTACTGCAGGCTACTTCTGTTAACTGTCAACTGCCTGCAATTTGGCAGTTCAGATCCCACCAGGCTCAAGGTTGATTCAGCCTTCCATCCTTCCGAGGTGGGTAAAATGAGGACCCAAATTGTTGAGGGCAATATGCTGACTCTGTAAACTTCTTAGAGAGGACTGTAAAGCACTGTAAAGCAGTATATAAGTCTAAGTGCTGTTGCTACCTATACACAAGTATCTACTAATGGTCAAGGGAAATAGGCACTAGATAAGAAACAGTAGATTTCAAAGATAGGCTAAATTTGGGTCTCTAATGGGAGCATAGAGACTCCAAATTTATGATGCATTTGACTCTGCCCTTGGGGGTCAGTCTGGTCCCCTCCTACACTAACCTTGGCTAATCTATGCATGGTTAGAATTAGTTTTTTGTCTGTTTGTTTGTTTTTTGACAACCCGAAAGTTGAAAACTAGATTGGAAAGTCAGAGCAATATCCCAGAAGAGGTTCTTGTCCATTCATTAATCTAGTTCTGCCAAGATAATCATATGGATATATCTCAAATTTTTAGGAGTTGAGTTGACTTGAGAGAATCTTTATGTAGAGATATCAGATCTTCTGAAATGGCATATCCAAGTTGTTTACCTTAAATGTTGTTGAAAACATACACAGCAGGATTCAAGGCAGGAAATTCCTTAATATACATTCTTATTTTAAAGTTTCCCATGGTTTCTATTGAATGTTGCAAATGTGTTTTTTTTTAAATCAAACATTCTGTGGTTTCTTCGCTATGATACATGTTCAGAAGTTAATTAAGGTCACTGATGAATTTCTCTATGTCAGGGGTGTCAAAATCATGTCGTCTTGGTGGTGTCACATGACATATTTCGACTTTTCCCCCTTCACTAAACTGGGCGTGGCCAGCACATGATGCATCTGGCCCACGGGCCACGAGTTTGACAGCCCTGCCATAGGTGATAATTTCTGATGGTGTTGAGTGGGACAAACTGGAGAGATTTCACATCCCTTTTTAGTTTAGCATGATTGTGGTGATAGTCCTAATTCAAATATATTGTACTACCATCCATATTCATCAGGTCCATCTCTAACATGTTTTTCACATATTGGGAGATTGTGAGATAGTAACTTGCTCTAAATTCTGCCAAAATGCCTAATTGCCTCCTTCTCAAAAGTGTACAGTCAGTCACCAAAAAGGAGTTCAAAAAATGAATATACATTTATAATTCTTCTAGATCCGATCACTACTTTCTTGTATGAAAATTCTGTCAGAAGGAAGATCCAAAGTAACAAAAGGGGTGGGGGGAAATTAAGACTTTCTTTGATCTAGTTCCATTGGATCATAGATTTATGTACTGTATGTGCATATTTCAATTTATGTAGATGTCTCTTTGGCCGAAGTGACTCAGAATTTAAAATTAGAACAATATAAATAAATGCAAAAAAACCCCAAAAAAATCAACATGTCATGAAAGAAATAAAAATGATGTCTCAGAATAAAAAAAACAAAAAACAAAATTAAAGTGGCTTCACTAAATTTCTATCTCCTAAATCAGAGTAACACCCAAGCATCAAGCAGTATCAAAAAGTCAGCAGGGCAGGCACCAGGGGTGGGTTCTAAAATTTTTACTACCGGTTCTGTGGGCATGGCTTATTTTGTGGGCGTGGCTTGATGGTCATGTGACAATTCTTTAGGATTTAGCAGAGGTACTGGTCTACCAGGCTTTTAACTGCTTGCAGAGCTGTACTGGTCTACTCATTTGTTTTTGGAGGCATTGGTCTACCCATTTATTTTTGCAGGCACTGGTCTACTCATTTGTTTTTGGAGGCACTGGTCTACTCATGTATTTTTGCAGGCACTGGTCTACCCATTTATTTTTGCAGGCACTGGTCTACTCATGTATTTTTGTAGGCACCGGTCTACCACCAAACTTCCTTTTACCACTGATCAGCTGTAGGGCGGCCCTTTGAAGCCCCGCGGTAAGAGTTTAAACAGTTTTTTTTCCTTATAGCCCATCAGGTGGGACTCAGGAGGCAGCAATAGATTGGGGGTGGGTCCAAATAAAAGGTAAGAATAACGCGGGGGGGGGCGACAGGGGGGGCAGACCTGGTTCAGTGAGGTCATATCGTCACTGCTACCAGCTCAGTGGAACCGGGCAGAACCGGGAGGAACCCACCACTGGCAGGCACCAAATCCAAAAAAATACACCTCCTGGGTCTCATACATCCTTTAATTGATGAGATCGTGCTCCTCCTACCTGATCTCATATTGTATCAGGTACAGTACTTGATCTATATGCTGCCCCACTCACTCAACGTCACTGTGGTTTATGGAAGGTTTTATTGGTCTTCCTCCAGTAGTGCTTTTCACCCGGCATTAGAACTGTCCCAACCGAAGCCAGCCACAAGAAAGCACAGATTAATTCCCCAGGCAATGGCCAATTAGTCCATAACCACAAACAGCAAGCTGCTCAAGCAGTGAGTCCAATAAACGAACATATAGCCTCCAGGCAATACATAAAGTACATCCACAATTTGCTCACAGGTTATAGAAAGTCAGAGTCCCAGGAAACACGAACGAGCATGCAGCCATGACCCACACATGTTGCTTCCAGCAACGCCTGTTGTGGCCCATCGGCTGCCAGCAGAGCTTAACAGCAGAGTTAGATGAGGGGGAGCCTGGGCCAACTTCGGAGCCTTTGGAAGGTTCTGATAAGGAAACAGCATCAGAGGCAGAGGCTCTGTTATTGTTCCTGTGAACAATAATTAAAAGTTGAGAATAGGCAAGGTTCTAAAACAGGGTGTCAAACTTGATTTCATTGAGGGTCGCATGCGGGTTGTTTTTGACCTCAGGGGAGGGGGCTAAGGTGGGTGTGGCCAGGGTGGGCGTGGCCAGCTCAACGTCACTTGTGTCAGGGGCGCCTGTGGTGGCCTGAGCACTCTGCCAGTGAAAATGGGCTCCCGAGCTCCATTTTCATCTGTGATGGCCTCCTGCAACTTTCTGCCAGCGAAAATGGATCTTGGGAGAGCCCTCCCGAGCTTCATTTTTACTGGCAGAGGCACTGCAGGCCAGTCCTTTGCTGTTTCCAGGGCAGCCCCGTGGGCCAGTTCTAAGCACCCTGCAGGCCAGATCTGGCCTCTGGGCCTTGAGTTTGACACCCCTGTTCTAAAAAGACAATATCAAAATTCAGTTGTGGCTCCCAAGAATGGGATAAATGCTGAAACATTTGTGAAACACCTTTTAGTACTTTTACAACCTTGTAAACATGCTGTCGAATGCAAATAAATTGTGAGAAGGCATTAATGTCACAGGTTATGTGAATTGCTTTGCTGCATGTGCATTTATTCTTGTTGTATAGTTTAATCTTTCTCACGTGATAGAATCCATACAATTTCTTCTAGAAGCTCATCTTCAGACATCCTATTTCATATGTGCCACTACGCTAATGCAATTTATGTATAGCGTCAAACTGTTCTATTTCGTAAAACACAACACAATGAGTGGAGATAAAAAAAAATACAAAGAAGCATAGATTTTATAGAAAATAATAGATGATAACATAATAGTTACCAGAGCACCAAGGAATAATCTTGGTAGATCTAAGTTTTACTTTATTCTAAATCTTTAGAACAACGCACTTGTATCTGGATACAAAAGTTGGAGCTTCAAGTTGTTGAAGTTCACTACTCAGTCAGCATAATGATTTACTCATTATGCTGACTGAGTGGTGATGTATCAAGGACTTCTTCTTTTTTTTTTTTGTTCTACACAGCATTTATTGTCATTGTGGTTAGCGTAAACTATATAAATCACAAAACAATTCTTTCTGCATGGCAGTTTTCCGCCTGAAATTTGTTAACAATGCTGCATTTTAGTATAAAATCAGGGATATATGGAGAGTTAGCTATCAATCATTGATTTTAAGTACAGTGAGATACAAATCTTTATAATATAAATTACTTGTTACAAAAAAAAAGGACTTCTTGATGTTATGGTTATGTTGTTAATTTTCTATGTTTTAATATTATGTTATTAATTGTAAGGCATTCAGAGTTCTAAGAAATGAAGTGGCATGTTGGGTGAGTGGGTGGGTGGATGGATGGATGGATGGATGGATGGATGGATGGATGGATCATTTCAGATCTTCAGACGTTGCAAACAAAAAGGTTGGATGTAGGAAAGAAGACTACGCTCACTTTACAGAAATGAATTTTGATTTGCATTTTACTGTAGATTTACACAAATTTATTGTTTAGTTCTTTGCCGTTTCTTAATTTGCACTATAAGTATTCAATTAAAAGGCACGGTGATGCATATAGTAGGAGGGTGAACGCTGATATAAACTGTAAAAATAACAATTAAAATATAACAATTAAAAAGTTATTCAAAATGCTTTTAGGAGTTGTAAGTAGCCCTTGACTTACAACTGTAATGGAGCATGCTGTAAGTTGTGATAGTCATAAAGCAAGTCACCCATGTGACCAATCAGATTTTACACCTTTGTTTGTGGTACTCATTAAACGAACTAATTATTCCCAATGGGCCAGTTTTGCCAAAAACCAGAAGGTGTTTTTTTTTGTTTTGTTTTTTTATCAAAATGGCATAAAACACTGTTATGTCACTGCAAAACACTGCAAATGGCTATAAATATGGGCTGGTTGCAAAGTATCCACAATAAGGTCATGTGACTATAAGAGGGGCGGCTGTTGTAAGGGACTGGGTTGTAAGTATTCTCAGTTGTAACTCTGAATGTTTGTAAGTCACGGACTATCTGTATCAAGAGAAATCTGCAATTTTTTATTTTTTTTTTTTTGAAATGTGCACTTTCAACCCAATGTGGAAGTGGAATGGAGAAAATGAAAACCAGTAAAACCCAAAAGTACAAATTTAGCATTGTGCTACACATGAGCTGATGCATATTTGGGCCTTCAGTCTCGAGTACTGAGTATCCACTTATGCCTATGAAACACTGCATAATGATATCCCAAAGGCAGTGGTGAAATCTAAAATTTGTTACTACCAGTTCTGTGGGTGTGGCTTGGTGGGGGGGGGATGTGGGCATGGCCATTTTTTAAAAAAACTTTTAAAACCATTTTTTCTACAACCTCTTCGGCGAAAAGGCTCTGACCATCCCAGCTGAGTTGCCTGATTGGCAGAGGCTCTTTTTCTTTTAAAAGCCTCTGCCAATCAGGCAACTCAGCTGGGATCGTCAGAGGCTTTAAACGTTTTTAAAAGCCTCTGACGATCCCAGCTGAGCTGTGCGATCATCAGAGGCTTTTTATTTTTTTACTTTTAAAAGCATTTTTTCAGCCGAAGAGGTTGTAGAAAAAATGCTTTTAAAAATTAAAAAAAAAAAGCCTATGATGATTGCGCAACTCAGCTGGGCATGGTGGTGGGCAGGGATTTTTGCTACCAGTTCTCTGACCCACCCGCCTCCGTCGCTATCGGAGCAGGCGATCCAGTCCGAACCGGGAGCATTTCACCCCTGGTGCTTTTCAAAGAGGCAACTGGACGTTCTGGTTTTTCTTGAAGATGTTTCGCTTCTCATCCAAGAAGCTTCTTCAGCTCTCTTCAGAAGAAGTTTCTTGCATGAGAAGCAAAATGTTTTCAAAGAAAAACCAGAAAATCCAGAAAATCTTGAGAAAGCACCTTTGGGACAACCATGACCTGGATGACTGAGAATCTCCATAGACACTGCACACTGA
Organism: Pituophis catenifer annectens; assembly: GCF_029215685.1. Lineage (NCBI taxonomy): Eukaryota > Metazoa > Chordata > Lepidosauria > Squamata > Colubridae > Pituophis > Pituophis catenifer. Next base: position 117,024,938 of record NW_027256884.1, on the reverse strand, counting down.
TGAAGACAAGCTTCAATTTTTGCATGATTCGGTTTACTCAAAGGTACCAAAGGAAGACCACTCTCAAATGTACTGAGAAAATAGACCTCAGATTTCTTAGCGATTCAAACCTTCCCTGAAATCAAATCTCATCTGAGGAGGTCAGAGGTCAAGGATATTTGCTTGTGAAAACATGAACTTGATTAAGTATATCACATCCTGAAAACTAACCCCAAATACTTAATCTTTATTCAATGAAATCAGCATGTTCTAATATTCTTTCTGATTTTCTTTTACTACCTGTGGTTCATACATACATCTTCCCAGGGATGGGCTCCTGGGCAGGGGTGAAATCTACTTACCTTCCCAACCGGTTTGGAAGTGCATGTGCCCTGCGTGTGCAATCGCTTCACTTGTGCACTTGATGTGCACGCGTGGATCCTTTGTGCATACACAAACCCTTCTGCATATGCGCAGAGGGTAAAAAACAGATTACTTCCGGGTTAAAACCAGGAAGTAACAATGACTGGGCAGGTGGGTGGAGCCTTGTACCGCCATCGCTACATGTTCTCCAAACCACCGGCCGCCATTGCTACCAATTCGGCTGAACCGGTCTGAACTGGGAGCATTTCACCCCTGATCCTATTTATTTATTAGTTCAATTTATATGCTGCCCTTCTCCGGAGACTCAGGGCAGCTTACAATGCATTAAGCAATAGCCTTCATACTTTTGTATATACCTGCTTAGTAGGGCTTTTTGCCCCCCCCCCCACAAGCGGTGTTCTATTTTATACAAAGTCAGCTTATTGGCCCCACAAACCGGGTCCTCATTTTACCTACCTCGGAAGGATGGAAGGCTGAGTGAACCTTGAGCCTGGTGAGAATTGAACTCACAGTAATTGCAGGCAGCTGGCAGCTAAGTGCTACTTTAACAGCAGTTTTTAGTCCACTGCGCCACCAAGGCTCTAGGGGTTCGGCAGGGTTCTGGCAATCCTCTAGCCAAGGATCGCCAGGGTTTGGAAAACCCACAAATGCCACCCCTGGCTGGCCATGCCCACCGCACACCTCCCCTCCCAGAAGTCTCCACGTGGCCCATTCATCATCACCAAGTAAGAGCAGGGCCATGCGGAGGTTCTGGGAGGGCAAAAAACGGCCTACCAGAGGTTTCGGAAGTCCAGAAACTGGCCTGTTTCCAGCCTCCAGAGGGCCTCTGGACCCGGGGGAAGCTATTTTTGCCCTCCCGGAGGCTTGAGAAAAGCCTCCGGAGCCTGGGAAGGGTAAAAAACACCACCCCACCCCACTGTGGTGCAAACAGCTGACTAGGCCATGCCCACCATGGCCATGCCCACCCAGCAGTGAACCCATTGCTAAAGGATCTGAAGCCCACTCCTGACTCTTCCCCACCTAAAAAGTCAACCGGTGCATTAATGCACTTGTTTATCAGACCTGGATAAGATTATAGGAAGGTCAGACTGCCTTGGATTTGCATGTATTCTGTCTAAAATGGATTTCTTCCCGTTTATTGCTTCTATCCACATAAAAATAAAAATGTGGATTTCTCCCTGGTTCAGTGTCTTTTAAAAAGCCTCAAGTAAATAGAACATCTATTGGCACAAATATTCAATTGCGGTTTACGGTCAAATGCACATTTATTTGCATTTATGCAAAATGCATATGTGTGTGTGTGTGTGTGTGTGTGTGTGTGTGTGTGTGTGTGTGTGTACAGTTAATATTTCAGGTTTCTTCCCGTGTAATACAATTACACAGGAAGAAACCCGAAATATTAACTGTACACACATATATACCCGTGAAAACTTACATATATATATATATATATTCTTTTTCATTTATGTTTGCCGTCGGACAGCATCTCACAGAATTCAAATAACCGTAGCCCAGTCTGAGTACATGGTTTCTGAGAGAGCAAATCTGATTATTTCATTTTCAGAGATGATCTGAAACTTTAAATATTTGCACACAACAGTCCAGCTGGCTGAAACTAGAGAGAGAGAGAGAGAGAGAGAGAGAGAGAGAGAGAGAGAGAGAGAGAGAGAGAGAGAGAGAGAGAGAGAGGTTCAAGAAATAACAAAAGGATCAGCAACATTATCAAAGGGACATTAACAAACAGGTTAAGGGTTTTTTAATATAATCTACATTAAGTAGAGACACAGACTCTGTCAAATAAAAGAAGAATAAAGCCTTTGCTACTTTGGGAAAGAACAATAAATGCGAACTTATGCTTAATTTGTGGAAACCTATTAAACTTTATTGCATTCTATTACAATAATCGGTAACAATAAATCTGAAAAGCCGTTATAAATAGTTTTCCATTGGAAAAACTATTTAGCTGAACTAACTTACTATTCCCCCCAACCCAAGAAATCAATGGTAACTTTTGTTTCTTCCATAGTCATATTTTTTTCACCATCTATCTTTCCTCTGACTTTAGAATATATAATTAAAAATGAGTAGAGGTTTTCATATACGGAGTGCTTCTTCTCACCCTTTTAACTTTCATTGTTACCTTAAAAAGCATTTTTTTTAAAAAAAAAAAACTACCTGCCTTCTGAGTTTCTCAAAGATCTGAATCTTCCCTGTGAATTTAATCTAAAACATAATGACTGCTACTTGGTTAGTTAAAAACTTGATGTTCTGTTTCTAGTTACAGAGTATTCACATGCTTTATCAAGGTTAAAAAAGGCATTATGGTATGTAGTAGTTAAGATACTGGACAGGTGCTCCAAAAGACCCAAGTTAGATTCCCTCACACACACACACCCATACACACGTAACATTCACTCTCTCTCTCTCTCTCTCTCACACACACACACACACACACACAGAGAGAGCTATGGAAACTCCCTGAGTGAAATAAACAGTTTCAATCCAGCTGGACTCCAGTGGACTTCCAGTGAGCATGAAATGAAGGGAGATACCCATTGTTGTGGTCTGCCAGCAGCCTGCGGAGCTGGCAGAGGAGTTGGACAGCGATGAGGCTGAGGAAGAACATGAGCCTGTCCTGGAGGCTGGGGAAGGCCCAGATGGGGGCTCTGTGTCAGAGGCAGAGATGGGGCCAGGGCCATCGGGGAGTGATGTGCGGATTTCAGAGCCTCCAGAGGCTGACAGTAGAGAGACAGAGGAACAGGAGGAGCCTGTTCCTAGTGCACGTATGAGAAGAGCTGCCAGAAGGCAGGAATAGATAAAGCAGAGAGGATGACTCGGGAGTAGGGCCAAGAGATGATTGGCCCCTCCCATAAGGTTTAAAAGACCAGCAACGGCTCTTGGCCTCTTTGCCGGAAAACAACGTTGAGAGAATTGCTTCTTGTTTCATTGTATTCATTTCTTGTCCGCGTTTTCTGCTTCTGAACTTTTGCCAAGAAAAGCCTTTGGCAGTTTGCCTAATTATCCCAAGGTCGGTGATAAACTGAGGAATGGTGTTTTGAAGAATTTGCTTTAATTTAGTTTGGATTACGCTGAGAATGAGTTAATTCTCAGTTGTTCTAATAAAGTCTGTTTGTTTTCAAACTGTTTGTATTTAATACTAACTACTTGGGCCTGAGTCACAACACCCATACAGATAATCCTCAATCTACAACCATTTGTTTAGTGACTGTTCAAAGTTACAACGGCACTGAAAAAAAGTGACTTAGGACTGTTTTTCATACTGATGACCATTGCAGCTTGGCAACTGGGTCATATTTTCGATGGTTGCAGAATCCCGGAGTGACGTGATCCTATTTTGCGACCTTCAGCCAAACAAAGCGAATGGGGAAGCCAGATCCCCTTAACGATGTTACTAACTTAACAACTGCAGCACTTCACTTAGGCAACAAAAGTCATATAATGTGGCAAAACTCACTTAACTTGGTTAGCAACGGAAATTTTGGATTTAATTGTGGTCGTAAGTCGAGGACTACCTGTGTAAGATTCCTTGAGCAGGTAGAGAAAAGGCAAGTTATAAATTAAACGAGAAGACAAATAAATAATGAAAGCATAAAGAGGGAGCTACAAAAGTATCCAAGTACAAACTCTCCTTTAGCTGGGGAGGATACCATTCACTTAACATTCCTCAGACTAACCTACCTAGTTTTGCTAAATAAAGTGACAACTTTGTTTTGTGCTGGACCAGTTCAGTGGTGGGTTTCAGATATTGTTACCACCGGTTCACCCCGTGCACACATGCTTGCTCGCTTCGTGCATGTGTGAACCTTCCGTGCATGCGCCCGGCCTTTTGCGCATGCACTTTGCTCGCACGCGTACTTTCCACGCATGCGCCTAGCCTCCAAAAATATGGCTAAATAGGACAACATAGTGCCGGGGTGAGCGGGCCCACCCGCGATCTCCGCTACCAGTTCAGGTGAACCGGTTCGAACCGGCTGAATACCATCTCTGGACCAGTTGTATATACATGCATAGGAATGATTCAAACAATAATATGTAGTTTATATGGAACTATATGGAACACTAATTTGGTATAGTGGTTAAGATGCCAGGCTTTAAACTGGAACTGTTACAGACATAATTTTATATTTTATATTTAGGTTTTTATTTCTACATAAATTATCTATGTTGCCATGTTTATAGTTGTGCCATAAATATTTGAAAAAAAAATATTATTTTCTGAATCTCTTATTTCACTCGATATATGATCGATGTGTAACATTAAGAGCTGCACTGAGATTTATTCTTCTTTACTCTTATATCTCCACAGATTTTTTTTTTAAAAAAATAAGCCTTCCACTTTACCCTCTTTAAGATATTTTAGCAAGTCGCTTTTGACAGTTATGCGGAATATACATTGAAATTAAAATTAATATTTCTTCTCCTTGATAGCTCCCAAGAAAATATATACCTGGTATTATTCTTCACAACTTCAGCATCTTGAACATTCATATTTCAAACTTAAAATTTAAGATGGTCTACATGGTGCCAAGTAATACATGCCAAACTGCATCCTTGCAGCTTTTCATGGCCAGCCGTCACTATGAGGAGCAATGAATGTGCACTAACTGATCTCAAATAATGGGACATTGATTTAGAGCTGCAAGCAGATTTTTCCCATTCTACCCAGTTCTAGAGCAATTTTGTACACATCTAACCAGTTAGATATCTTAGCCACATAATAATCCAAAAATTCAGAAGGACTTTATCCTTAGCCAGATTCTGTACCCGCCACCCCACAAATAGTTGTTACTGAAGGAAAATACTAAAAGATCCCTGTTGTTTAATCTCTTCTTAAAAACTTCCAGTGTCAGAGCATTCACAACTTCTAGAGAAGTGGTGTCAAACTCAAGGCCCGGAAGCCGGATCTGGCCCACGGAGTGCTTAAATCTGGCCCATGGGGCCACCTTGGAAACAGTGAAGGACCGGCCCGGGGTGCCTCTGCCAGCAAAAATGGAGCTTGCAAGGGCCATGGGCAGCCCTCCCAAGCTCTGTTTTCACTGGCAGAGGGTTGCAGGAGGCCATCACAGGCAAAAACTGAGTTCGGGAGACCATTTTCGCTGGCAGAGCGCTCGGGCCACCACAGGTGCCCCCAACACGAGTGACGTTGAGCTGGCCACTCCCACTTTGACTCTCCAAAGTCAAATGCAACCCTGATGCGGCCCTCAATGAAATCGAGTTTGACACTCCTGTTCTAGAAGCAAGTCATTTCAGTGGTTAATTGGTCTCAATGTCTCCTTGGTTGTAGGTTGCTTTTCTCCTTGATTAGTTTCCATCCGTTGCTTCTTGTCCTGCCTTCGGGTGCTTTGGAGAATAGGTTGGCCCCCTCTTCTTAGTGGCAAAGAATGAACACTAGTATATTATTGCTAAGAAGCAGGTTGTCATTGACAATCCTAACAAATACCAAACACTTCTCTTGCCCATTTTTCATTTTAGCACTTTCTAATTTGACTCATCTCAGGAAATTTGATTCTTTTTTTGGTTTTCAACCAAAACTAGCAATTTATATGTCTCTTATCTTGCAGGGATTTGGAGGGATTCCAGATCTCCTAGCTCTAGTCATCCAGAGATTGACCAGCTGGCAACCTGCTTAGACCCTTGACTTACATTCTGACCAGAATCATATATTTACTATATTTAGAAAATGTACACGGCCTCCTATTTTAAATACACAACTCTGGCCATCTTACACTCACAAGTAGTCCTCATGTAGCACAAGGTGCAATTAGGATCAGCACCTTGGTTGTCAAGTGAAGCAGTAACTAAGTGAAAACACCCTTTTCCTTTGCTTTACATAAATGGGAATGTCTTTTTTTTAAAAAACTCTACAACTAAACAAGTTATATGTTTAATTTAAGTAAATAAAAAATAATGTTTAAAATAATAAATTAAAAACAAAACAAAACTAACCAAACAAACAAAAACTTACAGGGTAAACTCCATGGACCACTGGCCATCAGTTTTCTATATTTCTATGTTAGAATAGTACAAAGAAAAAACAAGTTTACAAAACAAACATACAGATATTGGGCTTCTTTAGCATCCTAGCTAAATGAGCCACGGTGGCGCAGTGGTTAGAGTGCAGTACTGCAGGCTACTTCTGCTGCCTGTCGGCTGCCTGCAATTTGGCAGTTCAAATCTCACCAGGCTCAAGGTTGACTCGACCTTCCATCCTTCCGAGGTGGGTAAAATGAAGAACCAAATTGTTGGGGGCAATATGCTGACACTGTAAGCCGCTTAGAGAGGGTGGTAAATCTGTATATAAGTCTACGTGCTATTGCTATTGCTAAACTCTCATGACTGGGAAGAAAAATAGCCCCTAATGGCCTTCTGCAGGGTCATAGCCATGAATCATAGCCATGAAGCAGATGATACTGTTGTTATGGTCTGCCGGCGGACTGTGGAACTGGCAGCAGAGTCGGACAGTGAGGAGTCTGGGGAGGAGCATGGGCCAGTCCTGGAGTCTGGGGAAGGCTTGGACGAGGGCTCTGCATCAGAGGCAGAGATGGGACCAGGGCCATCTGGGAGTTACTGTATGTGCTGACTCCGGAGCCTCCAGAGTCTGAGAGCAGCTAGGCAGAGTAACAGGGGGAGCCTGTTCCCAGTATGTGCATGCACAGAGCTGCCAGATGGCAAGAACAGTTAAGACAAATGGGGCAACTTGGCTTGGAGTTGATTGGCTCCTCCAATAAGACATAAAGGTGGAGCAAATGGACATGAGCCTTTGCAGGAAGCAACTTTGTTCATTCTGGTCGGTTTAAATTCTGAAGCTCCGTTTTGACTTTGTGCTCCGTTTGGCCTTGCAAAGCTAATTGGCAATTAGGTATTTGGCAGCATTTCAAGGGAGATAAAGGTGGGTGCTTATCAGCCTTATCCCGAAAGACTCTGGCAAACTTCTGTCGGACTATTCACAAACTGCTTGGGACTCGTTACGGGCTGTGAATGAACATAATTCACGGCCGTCTCAATCAAAGAGGTTTTCTGGGACTAAAATTGTGATTTATGCTTTGTCAGGAAGCCTAGGTCAGAACAACTGTTCAATAGAGGAAACCTAGATCATGCCAACTTTCCCAAATGTGGTTAAAAGCTTTTCCCCACCCCAACCCTCAAAATGATGTATCTGGTGTATTTTTCTAAATCCTGAAAAACTGGGAACCGAATGAAATTCTCAAATATTGCAGAAGCTGGCAAGCTGTATACTAGGAAGAAGAAGAAGTAAAAACCAAGGCATTTTCCTCCAGTTTTTAATTAATTTGATAGGATCATCAAGAGGGAGTCAATTCCTTAAATATCCAGCATATTTTTTTCCCAGTAAGCAATTGGCAACTAATTCCTAAATTTCCAATTGGCAACCAAATGTAGCTCTCACATTTTGCCTTGTTGCAAATTCTGGGTAATTTTCAAAGGTAAAGAATTTTGAAATACTTCCTAAGACACATTTACCAAAATGAGATATTGAAAGAGATGGCAGTTATTTTTTAGTATTATTTTTATTTTTACAATGTTTGGTTGTTAATCTCTAGGGTCCTTTGGAAGATGGTTTCTGAGCTGAAAAGCTTTCAACTCACATATTTGAATCTATTATGCACTAATGACACCGGTTTATGCCACTGGAAATGGTTAAAGCCCATTGTTGTCACTTTTAAAGCCACATAAAGAAATTTTATATTTCCCTGACTTTATTAGACATTTGCATCAATACGATAGTCAGCGGTTTTGCACTAGAAGGTGAAATAGAATACGCAAATCAATAATTCATGTGCTGGAAGATAAAAACTAATACAACAAGTTACTGAAATGTCAGTGGATGTTGATGGGATGATAGACAAAAATTGGAGATAAGTTAAATAATTGCTACTCAGAACACACAAATACACGTCTAAACATTTACAGGCAAGGAACCTTGAAGGCTCAATTCCCGGAGCACCTTGAAAAAATGTACAAACTTGGCATTTTTTTTTATTAGTAGTACATCCGATAGAGTTGAAGGTGTATGATATCAGCTTAACTAATGTAAATCAGGGTCTCTAACGTTAATCATCACTGCAGAACGTTCTGAGACAGATTCCTTTGCAGAGATGGCGCTGCAGTGGCTTAATGGCTGCACTCCAATGGTTTGAGCCAAGCTCCACGAGATGGGTGAGCATCCGCCGCTCGCTCCCCAGCTCCTGCCCACCCAGCAGTTCGAAAGCATGCAATATTGCAAGTAGATAAATGGGTACCACTTCGCATGGTGCCCATTTGTCTACTTGCGTTCATGTGTACAAGGAGTGGAAGCTGGCGCTGTACCTGGCCGGACATGAGGCAACATGAGGTGAGATGAGACAAGACCGGCAGAGGAGCCCGGAAGAGCCAGCAAACCTGAGTGCCGCTAATCAGCTGTTGTAAGCTAGTTTCACCCCTAGCACAAGGATAGGCACAAGAGTGCTGATCAGAATGAACTAGTCATTTAGGCTGTCAGGACTGCCTTGTGTCTGGCATTTGTAAAATTCCCTGACATTGTATGTCAGACACTAAATAAATAATAAACATATCGTTCTTCTTGGGAACCATTCTATTTAAGTCAAATTTCAGCTTATTTGATCATTAACAGTGGGCCTTTCACGTTCCATTCTTGATTGTGAAGGCTGTGTGCAGGCAAAACAAATTCAAGATAAGTTTGCAACCAAGATGGATGAACGTGGGTTGGAGGGTGGTGATGTCCAATGAACTTTCAATTGGACAAGGATCCATATCAAAGGATGATTTCATTCATTCATTCATTCATTCATCCATCCATCCATCCATCCATTCAATGGCTATGGTGGAGCAGTAGTTAGAATGCAGTACTGCAGGCTAACTTAACTGCTCACTGCCAGGAGTTCAAATCCTGACTGGCTCAAGGTTGACTCAGCCTTCCATCCTTTCGAGGTGGGTAAAACGAGGACCCAGATTGTTGGGAGGGGCAATAGGCTGACTCTGCAAACCGCTTAGAGAGGGCTGTAAAAGCACTATGAAGCAGTATATAAGTCTAACTGCTATTTATTTATTTGTTTGTTTGTTTGTTTATTCATTCATTCATTCATTTATATATATTTATTTATAACATTTATATTGCCATCCATCTTAGCAACTTTACAACAACCATAAGAATCAATCAAACAATCAAAAAAAAAAAAACCAACCAAACAAACAAAATTTTGGTGGCTGAAGTCTGCATTTAGTTTTTGGGTTTTTTGCTCCTAAAATGCAGGAGGCATCATAGCCCATTACAATAATATAAAGAGGACAGGATTGTGTCGTAAAGGACAACAAAGCCTGATGTCCACCACACCCAACTCAATTCAAGTGGACATTAACTAGGTTGTTTCTGTTTGAGAGGTCACTGTATTCCATGTAATAACAGGAAATTATGCCACCAGTTTTTGGGCAGCTCTGATCAAATAGAGCTTTGTGGAGGGCCTGAAAATAAAAGGTTCCCAGATTATTTACACCTCCCTTAGGGCAACCTTCCTCCAGCATTTAATGTTTCTCCAAATCCAAAGCTTTATAAATTCTCAGCAAAGATGTTCAATGTTCTGGATGGGATGATCAAACTTGGGAAGCACGTGTTAATAATACATTGTATGTTAGAAAAACCCTATCGGTTTTTCTTTGAACAGATAGCTTGCAAACAAATTACACACTGTGCATTGCATAGAAAAACGGTGATAAATATGTTATCTTATGCAACTGTTACTCCAGAATATGTTCCAGGTTCTATCCCATAGGACAATTTGCAAAACAAGCTTTTAACCTCATGTGGCTTTCATGCAGGGTAAACTTCAAGTAAAACAATTAAGCTGCTTGCCGAACTAATAGGGATGCTCACAGGTAGAATTCCATCCATCATATATTCCCAGGAAATCCCTTTGAGAAAATGTAGGCTGTGATTTATATGACATTTGGTAAAGCAGTACACTGTTTTCTCTTTCTTTCTTTCTTTCTTTCCTTCCTTCCTTCCTTCCTTCCTTCCTTCCCTCCCTCCCTCCCTCCCCCCTCCCTCCCTCCCTCCCTCCCTTTCTTTCTTTCTTTCTTTCTTTCTTTCTTTCCCAATTTAAGATTCATTATCAGAAACTGAACATTTCTAAACACTCAGTGGAGAAAAGCCCCTTTGAATGATATTTAATTAATCTGTACAACACCTGATTGCAAAGTGTATGGTTCATTAGGGTACAAACAAAGTAAGATAGGCTTCATTTATTAAAACATATTTGATGATAGGTCATTACTGAAAACTGAATATTAGTACTGCATGTCGTTAGAAACGTTGCTGTAATCTTTTATTGGGCTTAATCGGTGCTAAACTAGAAATATGAGAAACATATTTTATATGGTAACTGCAGCAAGATTATTGTATGCACAATGATGGAAATATAATTTTAAAAAACCACAGTAGAGGATTCACTTATAAAACAGACGGAGCTTGCCAAAATGTCAGAGTTGACCAGTTTGGTCAGGAACAACAATTAAGGCTTAAAAAAAAAAAGACTGGAAGCTTTATATGGTCTTTTTGCTGAAAGAAGAAAAGACAGAACCAATGATTTATGGATGGGGAGATTAGAAATGTTTAAAGAGGAAGGGGAAAAATAAGATGACAATTTCTCAACAAGAAGAAGGGCAGAAGTAAATTTCCTGTTTTCTTATTTTATTCAATTTTTTTTTTATTGTATTGTAAAATTGATATATTTTTGCAGTGTCAATTTCCTATTTTTGGGGAAAAAATGTCATTGCATTACTTTTTTTTTTCAGAGCCTGGAATCCTATAGCTGTACATAAGATGAATTGATAAACTTCTTATTTTTGATATAAACAGTAATAGTAGCCATCCATCTTTTATTTGTTGATTGTGCCTATAAATTTCATTGGTTATATAAACAGAGTTGAATAGGTATGATGTTATGGATTTATCAAGGTGGTGTTGATATTAAGAATAATATTGCAGAAATTATTGGTATTTTCCAGGATGAATGTTATGTTCCACAGAAATATGCAGAAGTCTCTTGGAGGATGTGTATGTGATTGTGTGTGTGTGTGTGTGTGTGTGATTTATATCTAGATAGAATTAGTGGCATTAAGATCTTCTCAGTACTTCTTTAGATTTGGAGAATTTATACCCTGATGTTAATTTGTGTGTTTCTGCAACTGAGAAAGCGTGATTGCAATACGCAAGAGATGTTTCATTTTGATTTTTCCCCCTTTTTAACAGGTTTAACAGATTAACAGAGCTGGAAGGGACTTATAGGTCATCTAGTCCAACCCCCGCGCTCAAGCAGGAGTTCATCACAATTTAGAATAGCAACCCAAACTCAATTTTAAAGTGAATCCTTCATTTCCCCGTTTTGACAATAAAACGTTAGTCTGCTATCATCAGCTAACTTCTTCAGTGGATCAATTCCAAATGCAAAAACTTCATCAAATTTCATAAGCTTGTCCTCCTCTTCCTTCTTAAATTGGATGCTAGAAAGCAAAGTTTTTTTGTCATAAATACATGAAATCCTTAAATGTGGTGAGCCACTGAAATTTCTAATCACAATGAGGCAACATTATACCACAAGCATGCAGCATTTCAAAATAGGACATTTAAAAATAAACAAATGAATAAGCAATATTATAAATGTTAAAATATCAACTTCTTCCTTTTATTTGTTTGTTTGGAAAAAAATAATAACAAAATAAGATGTCAGATGGCTGCTTCTCTTTACCTCAGGTTGATGCTCTGTTCAGGTGCCAAAGGATTTTGAATGTCATGTAAATATAGGTGGATGTAAAGTGGGTTTTGTAAAGTGGCTTTCAAGTTTTGAAGAAAATTGTCCTCAAAATGTTGCCTTGTCAACAAAGGCAAACTTTGAGAAATTTCCACAGTATCATTAACCGACTCTGATTTCCTTCAGTATCTACTGTGAAATTTCACATAGTTTCTATTATAGATCAGAGGTGACTATTTTTTTCAGACATTGGATACCACAGGGGTGTCAAACTCACATCATCACCGCAGTGTCACATGATGTATCGGGACGTTTTTCCCCCTTCGCTAAACCAGATGTGGACGTGGCCTGCGCATGACGCATCCAGCCCACAGCCCTGGGATACCATTTTGTGATTGTGCTTAGTTTATTGCCAATAAATAATAAACAAATATAAACAGTTTTGAAATCTTATAATCACCAATTATTTGTTGACTGTTTTTGCTCAAACATTCATTTAGAGCAATCTAAAACAAAGTGAAATTAATAATAAGGGGATTAATATTACAAGGTGAGAATAGAGTGAGAGCTAGAAAGAGTTGAATAGGATTCCTTTTCATACTGAAACAATGAAGGGTGTGTAAAAATCTGCCACTTTGTGTGTGGAACATAGAGAGATGGCGAATACTCCTGGAAAATTTAGAAATGACATTGGTCATCTCCATGATAATAGACTAAGAGAATTTTGGTAAATGGTTAGACAGACTTAATAGCAGTAACTGTGAGAGGGAACTTGGAGTCCTAGTGGACAACCAATTAAATATGAGCCAGCAGTGTGCAGCGGCAGCCAAAAAAGCCAACACTATCCTAAATTGCATTAACAGAGGGATACAATCAAGATCCAGGGAGGTACTAATACCACTCTATAAAGCCCTAGTAAGACCACACCTAGAATACTGCATCCAGTTTTGGTCACCACACTATAAGAAAGATATTGAGAGTCTAGAAAGAATGCAGAGAAGAGCAACCAAGGTGATTAGGGGACTGGAGGCTAAAACATATGATGAACGTTTGCAGGAACTGGGCAGGGCTAGTCTAGTGAAGAGAAGGACCAGAGGAGACATGATAGCAGTGTTCCAATATTTGAGGGGCTGCCACAGATGGGTCAAGCTCTTTTCCAAAGCACCTGAAGGCCAGGAATAATGGATAGAAACTGAACAAGGAGAAATTCAACCTGGAAATAAGGAGAAATTTTCTGACAGTGAGAGCAATCAACCAATGGAATAGAAGTTGCCTTCAGAAGTTGTAGGAGCTTCATCACTGGAAGCTTTCAAGAAGAGACTGGATTGCCATCTGTCAAAAATGGTGTAGGGTCTGCTTGGCCAGGGGGTTGAACTCGATGACCTACAAGGTCCTTTCCAATTCTGTTAATCTGTATCTGATTCCTGATTATGAGAATGCTGTTAAGCTGTTCCTTTCTTGTGATTTCTTGTGACTAGGTTCACAGAAGCACTCTGTCCAAAGGCAGTGGATGTTGACATAGGACCGTGATGGTGAACCTATGGCATGCGTGCTGGAAGTGGCACACAGAGCCATCTTTCCAGGCACACAAGCCATTGTCCATTGCCTTTCCGGTTTCCGGTGCATGCATGCGCACCGGCCAGCTGGTCTTCACGCACTGGGTGGCTGCTCTTCCGGTTTCCGGCACTCCCACATGTGCACACTCCCATTTCGGCACTCAGTGCCGAAAAGGTTCACCAACACTGACATAGGATGTGTGTGTCAGGGACATGTGAGGCAGTGGTGAATTTTTTTTTACTACCGGTTCTGTGGGCGTGGCATGGCAGGCATGGCAGGGGAAGGATACTGCAAAATCTCCATTCCCACCCTACTCTGGGGCCAGCCAGAGGTGGTATTTGCCGGTTCTCCAAACTACTCAAAATTTCCACTACCGGTTCTCTAGAACCTGTCAGATCCTTCTGGATTTCATCCCTGACGTGAGGATATATATGGGAGATTGATTTATGGGATAATCAGAAAGAATGGAATTACGATGGCCAGAAGGAGATACGATGAAGTCACTAGATAGGACATTGCAGGAGAGGAAGGGGGAACCACATGTCATTCCTGGTCCTTTTTTTCTAGCCCATTCTAATGCAATCTTTCAGAACAAACATTTTTTTAGAGTTACCTAAATTCTTGGTTTTTAATTTGACTGTTAAGGAAAGTTTGTATGGCAAACTTCGTATATATATTTTTTACAACATTTAACAGAATGTAAGTGAATATTGAATGAAAGGTAACACGTGGAATAATCTGCATATCTGATAGAGCAGCTGCAGCTTTCATTCCCAGCTGTTATATGCATGGACACATAAATCTGCAAATGCAGAGATTCCCTGGCATCCTGACTCATCTGTAAAAAAAAAAAAAAAAAGCTACTTTAGACTCTATATTGAGTATTAACTTATAAGTAGAGGACTTTAATCAAGGCTATTACTTTCAATTAGGCCTCCCACCCCCACCATTTAAAATTCTCATACTGGAAGGAGATCGCAAAATAAATGCATAGAGTCTTATTTTATTCCACCTTTTCTTTTTCTTGTTTTATTATTTACATTAGCATGTGCTGCATGACAGATGGTCCCAGCAGGTGGCAGCACTTAGCTGACCTTGACCCAATCTTTTGCAAGCTAAACAGCATTTGAACTGGTAGCTAAAAGTCCACCAGAATGGAGCAGGAAACAGGAAGTCACCAGGCATATCATAAGCGTTTAGCTCAAGGTTGTCTTTGATTCTTGTATCTGATAGATGGGCATTGATACAATGTAAGCAACATGAGGAAGGGATGCAGTGGCTCAGTGGCTAAGACGTTAAGCTTGTCGATCGAAAGGTCGGCAGTTCAGTGGTTCGAATCCTTAGTGCTGCATAATGGGGTGAGCTCCCGTTACTTGTCCCAGCTTCTGCCAACCTAGCAGTTTGAAAGCACGTAAAAAATGCAAATAGAAAAATAGGGACCACCTTTGGTGGGAAGGTAACAGCGTTCCGTGCACCTTTGGCGTTTAGTCATGTTGGCCACATGACCATGGAGACGTCTTCAGACAGCGCTGGCTCTTCAGCTTTAAAACAGAGATAAGCACCGCCCCCTAGAGTCGGGAACTGACTAGCACGTATGTGCAAAGGGAACCTTTTCTTTTAAGCAACATGAAGAAATATCTAGCAGAGATACTGTAAATATATGTCTATCAAGTTCTGGTACTTATGGCGAAGCTGGATCTTGTGGTGAAATTGAAGATGTTCAAGATTTAAAAATTTTAATTTTTTAATTTATTTTTTTATAGAAAACAATGACTCGTTATTCAATCAGATAATCAAGGCTTACTTGCTCTTGATTATGTATGGCCGCTTGATCAGAAGTGACTATTCTTTTTCTCAGACTGTGGAGTTGTGCAACTCCAGTGAAACTATGTTAGAATTTCTTTATGTGATTCCATTGTAAAAAAAAGGATCTGCCTTATAAAATCACATCTGTTTGTGGGAAGTGCCTCTGGAGACATTAACCACCCAACAGCCTTGTTGCCACATTCTTGTTTAATTATTTTATTCTTTGTTCTTTAAAAACTGGGAAAACTCAATGCCATCCTAATTTCTAGCATTGCCTTTATTCCCATTTTTAATTATTCTACTCAAGCTCTGTAAGCATTCTTAGAAATGGCGTATTTCACAGCAAAACCAAAGAAAGAAAGAAAAACTGGGTTGGCAGAAAGAGATTTCAAGGAATAGTTTTGCAATTTCTCTTTTGGGTGTTCAAGGGTTCATGAAACAGAGCCTGATGTAATTTATATTAGTCATATTTAAGAATTAAGTTACAGGCCACTGCATTGTTCAATGCTCAGATTTATTTGCTGAGTTTATAGGACATTCCAATGGCTAAAAGCTCTTGGCAGCAAATGAAACACATAAAATGTTAAAAAATTATGATACTTATGGAGTTATTTACCAAGCACATCTAAATTATAATAAAGTAACCAAAATATCTTTACAATACCCAAGGCATGTCACAACGTTTTGGACATTGTTTGGAAATTGAAAGTTGAAAAATTTGACACGCTCTAATCCACAAGTGACATCCACAAATCATAATTTAAAAACATAAAAATAATGTTCAAACTATTTGAGCAAAATATCTTTACGAACCCAACGTTTTGATACGTTGCTTATTAAACACATTCACATACCCACACCAAAATCCAATAGCTGTCAAGAACGCAACCCACATATTGAAATGGTCATATTCCTGACATGGTCTTTCTGAAAACTAGTAAGGTAAGAAGCCGCTGAAATTTTTGCAGTGCAGAATACAATGTAGGCATTCCTCGCAGTTGATCATCCATCTTGCACTTTTTTTTTTTTTCATGAGGAAAAACCCAAGAACTTCAAGAAGAGACTGGACTGGCATCTGTCAGAAATGGTGTAGGGTTTGCTTGGGTGGGGGGGAGGGGGGGCTGGACTAGATGACCTACAAGGTCCCTTCCAACTCTGTTAATCTGTATCTGTAACCCACCAATTTCAAGGCAAGCTGTTCCACTATCAAGCAGTTGTTATTGTTAAGACAACCCACTCAGTGCTTAGTAAAATCTGCATCTTCACTAAATAGTTGTAGTTCTATTCTTTGGAGTAGTAGAAAAGAAGTGTGTTCCTTTTGTTCTATGACTCTCCTTCAAGTATTTAAATATGCCTAATGCCTCCACCTAATCTTCCCTTCTCTATCGCTAAACATATTTAGCTCTTTCAATCTTGAATTCCAGTCCTCTCATTAACCCAGTCAAGTGTTGGGTTTTTTTTTTTGTTGAAGATGTTCAACAGTGTCAATATCTTTCTTTAAAAAGTAGCCCTTCAATCTAAGCATAATACTTCAGATACACTTCAATTAACATATCAGAGAATGAAAGCATTGTTTCTCCAGATCGCAACCATATGGGGTTTTCTTTTAAGCAACACGCCACTGGTTAACATCTAAACATCTAAATTCTAGGGTCACCATTTTATGCATTCTGCTTCAATGCGGACTCTATTAAAAACTTCTGTGAGGATTTTATTCTGAACAAGTGTGGATGAAGTGGTGCTTATAATTTGCTTGTGTTCTGAGCTAAAAAAACCTGCTAAACTGAGCTCTTCCTTAAAGGGGATTTTTGTGTGTATATTTATTTGTCTGGATCTATTTCATAAGGGAGAAGGGAGCCTCATGGTGTCAGTTATACAACTTTTAAAAGTCATGGAGTCATTTCAAAGCAAACTCACAGTGTTAATGGAACAGTGCACTGTGTCCCAGTTATATTTGTGTACTTCTGGTCCAGAGGGAACAACAGAATGGAGGCAGTAGAGTGGAAGGAACAAATGCATACTCTATTGTCTGAAAATATATTCTTATCCAAGAAGAAAGCTTAATAAGGAAATCTCTGCAAGCCCTTGTGCCATTGTTTTAAAGGTAATGCAACAAGCTCTTTTCTCCACTCGATAGCTTCTGAACAATGTTATCCACATTTTCGTTGGGAACTCCCTTGAGAAAAGGGAAGAACGAGACTATGGCGTATAGGTCCAACAGTTGAATGCTGCCTCTGCCTTGAGGCATAGTTCTCCCATTGCCATGCGCTGCAGCATTCAGCCGTGTGTGTTAACTTCACGGAGCGGATTGCCTGTGAAACAAATATAATCAACACAGAGAAGTTTATCGTGTAAAGCCAGCTCCGTAGGAAGGATGTAAAACCAGCTCCGTGCTGAGGTAAAATAATTATATTGTTAAATCGAGCTCACTCGAATGTGATAAATATAGCTTTTTTTTTATTCCCCTGGGCCTTAGAAATAAAGAGAGGTCCTTCTTCTTTAAACTTTACCTTCTATGCTCTTGATTAACAGCATGTTACTACGTTAATCCTATTAGTTCATTCATGGTTATTAATATCGGAAGCCCTATTCATGTCATGCACAATGTATATGTGTCCATGAGATGTTTGGGGAGCACAATTCTGTCAAAGAAGCTGCAGCTTTTTGGAAACAGTGGGCCTATCGTTCCTATCACCCATCTCCTCCCACTTATGGCTGTATGACTGTAACCTTGTTGCTGGTATCCTTAAGATTTATATTGATTGTTTCCTATTATGATTTGATTGCTTATTTGTTCCCTATGACTATCATTAAGTGTTGTACCTTATGATTCTTGACTAATGTATCTTTTCTTTTATGTACACTGAGAGCATATGCACCAAGACAAATTCCTTGTGTGTCCAATCACAATTGGCCAATAAAGAATTCTATTCTGTTCTGTTCTGTTCTGTTCTAGTTAGGATGTGTTTTAAGGCATGCTAAAGAGGAGGGGTGGTAGCTTTTAGGACACTAAATGGGATGAAGGAAAATCATGCAAGAAATGGTGATGTGGGATGAGGACATTCAATTCTTCTTTGATTTTACAACTGTGTGTTAAAAAGGCCTCTTTTTAAGACTTTTTAAAGGTACTTCCCACTTCTAAATAGTGAGAAACTGTCACAGATTTATGAGTTGAATGTGCTTCCAGAGTTTCAGCCTGCTTATCCCTATGTGGATAGTATAAATTGCATCTAATATGATGAAAAAAATACCCAGAATTTTTGTCTATAGCATAGCAGCCTCTGCTACTCCATTTCTTTTAAACATATGGTCATATCCATATGTATGAGAGAGAGAGAAAGAGACAGAGACAGAGAGAAAGAGACAGACAGACAGACAGACAGACAGACAGACAGACAGACAGTTAGTTTGGTCTAGTGGTTAAGGCACCAGACTAGAAAACAGGAAAACATGACTTCAAGTTCTGCCTTAACCATAAAAGCCATCTTCATGGGGTTGTTGTTTTAACAGATTAACAGAGTTGGAAGGGACCTTGTAGGTCATCTAGTCCAACCCCCCGCTCAAGCAGGAGACCCTATACCATTTCTGACAAATGGCAGTCCAATCTTTTCTTGAAAGTCTCAAGTGATGAAGCTCCCACAACTTCTGAAGGCAACTTCTGTTCCATTGGTTGATTGTTCTCACAGTCAGAAAGTTCCTCCTCATTTCTAGGTTGAATCTCTCCTTGGTCAGTTTCCATCCATTATTCCTTGTCTGGCCTTCAGGTGCTTTGGAAAACAGCTTGACCCCCTCCTCTCTGCAGCAGCCCCTCAAATATTGCAACACTGCTATCATGTCTCTCCTGGTCCTTCTCTTCACTAGACTAGCCATGTCTAGTTCCTGCAACCATTCATTGTATGTTTTAGCCTTCAGTCCCCTAATCATCTTGGTTGCTCTTCTCTGCACTCTTTTTAGAGTCTCAACATCTTTTTATAGTGTGGTGACCAAAACTGGATGCAGTACTCTAGGTGTGGTCTTACTAGGGCTTTATAGAGTGGCATTAGTACCTCCCTGGATCTTGATTGTATCCCTCTGTTAATGCAATTTAGGATTGCATTGGCTTTTTTAGCTGCTGCTGCATACTGCTGGCTCATATTTAGCTGATTGTCCACTAAGACTCCAAGATCCCTCTCACAGTCACTGCTATTATGGGGAAATTATTGTGGGGAAAGTAGGAGAAGAAAGAGGGTGAAAGTTCATTCTCCAAGCTTGTCATGGAGTTTAGAAGATGTCAGTGTGGTCAGTAGGTCTTGTGATGGGTCAGATGTGAGTCATCAGTGAGAGTCTTGTGATGGGGAGGTTACATCTGGTGAGGGTCATTGGGAGGTGAAGTGCTGGTTGAGGGGGGGCTTGCGTGGGTTGCTTGAGGAGGAAAGTGTGTCAGATATATTCACCACCTAGAGGTAATTATAAAAATAACAAAGGCAGTATATGAATAATTAAATAATAAATAATATTATAAAATGCCTACAAATTATTGGGAATGAGATTGCCAAACTCAGCATATTTACATAAATAATTTATCTTCACCCATACATTTTCTTCTTTATTGTTATTTTCAGACATTCAAGAGGATTTAACTCTTTCCCACCCCCCTCTAAAGTTATGGAGATTACTCAATTGTAACTGAACAGTATTTACTTATTGGCAAAAAAAGAAAAAAAGAAAGAAAGAAAGAAAGGGAGGGAGGGAGGGAGGGAGGGAGAAAGGAAAGGAAAGGAAAGGAAAGGAAAGGAAAGGAAAGGAAAGGAAAGGAAGGGAAGAGAAAGGGAAAGGGAATGGGAAAGAGAAAGAAAGAAAGAAAGAAAGAAAGAAAGAAAGAAAGAAAGAAAGAAAGAAAGAAAGAAAGAAAGAAAGAAAGAGAAAGGGGGAAAATAGGGGGAGGAATGAGTATTATGTCTGTTCACTGCTTGAGTTACTTATAAAGAAATAAAGGCAGAATAAAAATATCCACAAAAATAAATCAATAGTAAATATTCCTCACCTTCTAACTGTATAATGTTTAAACTTACTTTTAAAAATCTTTATTGACATGAAGTTGCCAATTAAAGGAAACAAGGCCTTTTGTCAACTCACAAAGTATCCCTGGCCTGCTCTCGAGTTGCCATAGGCCAGCGGGGGGGATGGGAAACTGGCAAAGCTGCATAGCAGCAAAAAAAAAAGATGCATATTCCACGCTTATCTCCCTTAAGGCTGTATCCCAGGGATACCTGCAGCAGTTGAAGGGGAGTGACCTCTACAACCTGGGAAATTGCTCTGTGGGCGAATGTGATTGATGGCACACCCTGGGGTGGGGGAAAACAGGGTCATAATTGGAGTGTAAATTACATAGGGTCAGAGCTGGCTTCACTTGGGAACGTGCCGACATGAAGCTCCTAATAAATACCTGGATTTCTTTTGAAGCTTGGCTCAGGACTCATGATTTAATTAGGGCATCCATGCCGGAACCCTGACACCTTTATTGAAAATCTTCAATTTTTTCCCCGCAAATTAACAGAGTTATTTCTCAACTATGCTGCCGAAGAATCCTTGTTCATAAACAGGAATAGTAGAAGAGCTGAAAATGTGTTCCCTTGTAAAGATTCTTATTAATCATTAACATGAATGTCAGCAGAAGTATTCATACTATCTCATTGCTCTCTTTTATCATCATAAGCAAGAGAGGAGGATAGGCAGGATTTCAAAGGAAGAAAAATATGTGTGGGAAAGAATAGTTGATTCATACCCACTTATGTTTCGACCACTTGATGGCTATAATATGAAGCGAAGGGCTACTTATGCGATCAGACACTCTTGTCTCCAATGAGATTGGTAGAAAATAGTTCATTCATGATTTCTGAATGAACAGGACAGAACAGAGGTATCAAGTGGGTGCCACAAGTTTTCCTTTTCAATCTGGTGCTCTTCAACATTTTCTATTAATAGGTGGCTGATAAGGCAAACGTCTGCAGCTTTTGCAGATGTTCAAGATTGATTGGAGGAGTTGATATTCTGAAAAAAAAAATATTGGAAGTGAATTTGAGGGAAATAGAGAAATGAACCGAAAATTATAGCATGGGAATAAAAAAAGGTTATTCATTTAAAACAAATAAATTGAAATGCATATTTGTAGGATAAAATATAGTTTGCTTGGCCAAGTGGGCATGAAAGGAAGCATGGAATTGCAACACTTATGTGTGAAAAGTTTATTGAAATTGTACTTTCATAATTATGTAATTTTTTTAAAAATTGGAATCACAAGCAATAACACGATTAATGTAGCCTGATGCAGCTGTGAAGAAGGGGAATGTCACTTTAGGCTGAATTGATATAATTCTTATTTTGAAATTTTAGACTCTTCAAGAAATATCCTACTGACTAATGGTTTTTAGAGTAGGAATGAAGGCTTTGGAAATTATATTCAGAGTTGGTAATATATTTACAAATATACCAGAATTAGTTCAGGCAATTTTGAACCTGTGATCCTCTACGGATATGAAAGTTGGACTTGAAAGAAACAGGAAAGAAAAACTTTTGAAATGTTTTTGAACTTCGGAAAAGAATCCAGAGGATACTGATAGGAAAAAAAAATATCATAGAACAAATCAATTCAGAATTCACGGCACAAATTACCAGGACAATTTATCATATTTTGTGATATCATAGTGAATAGTAAAACTATTCACTAAGTCTGCATTACTATTACTATTAATCTTCTCATCGTTCCTATCACCCATCTCCTCCCGTTTATGACTATATGACTGTAACTTGTTGCTGTATCCTTACGATTTATATTGATTGTTTCCTATTATGATTTGATTGCTTATTTGTACCCTATGACTATCATTGTGTTGTACCTTATGATTCTTAATGAATGTATCTTGTCTTTTTATGTACACTGAGAGCATATGCACCAAAGACAAATTCCTTGTGTGTCCAATCACACTTGGTCAATAAAGAAATCTAATCTAATCTAATCTAATCTAATCTAATCTAATCTAATCTAATCTAATCTAATCTAATATAATATAATATAATCGATACATTATGACCTAACTCTAGTGAGAGGTCTATAATGTTGGGAAAAGTGAAGAGAAGAGGGCAACCAGTAGTATGCTTGCACAACTCCATTTCAGTGGTGATAGGTGCATACTGGAAGATCTGAAAGTCCAGGAAGGGGAAAAATAATACTAGAATATGATTAGCTGTGGGGTCATAAAGAATTGATATTAATGAATTGATAGAATTGATTGATTAGACACTATTAATTGAAGAACTGATAGTGTCTAATCAATGAAAAACAGATCACGCTATTCTACATTTATAATGAATATTGACTAGTTCTGGATACATTAAGAATGTCTGACAAACTGGGGCAGATTCAGAGAATGGAAGCAAAAACGATAAAGATTAGAAACTGCCCTAAACAATCAGTTAGGTTCAGTGGCTGAAATACGTAAGTCCTTCCATTTCAGGGATGCTATAATTTCATAACAAGCTTTATTGTTGATAACATCTACACGTTTCTTGTCACGGACTGAGTTGTACTAAGGTGAGCTGACTGGAGTGTATCCATGGCACAAAAATAAAGGTTTGGGAATAAAGGAGCTGCATCTGGTTCTCAATGAATCATTGCTTCCAATTTATGTTTAGCAAGGAAGAATATAGATTCTTTCACATTATTATCATTGTTTTAGCCACTGGCAATGAGACAACCATATTGAAAGTTAATTGGGAAGCTTGGCTCTATTATTTGGTACTCTAATTACTTGCCTCAGTGAGCAGCGGAGCCGGAGGACAAAAAGAATTAGAATAGACACTGTGTGGGAGAGTTGGGTAAGAGCAGCTGCCAGCAAAGGAATTGGAAGTATTGCAATATACTGTATGGAAAGGTCTTGTGTCTCTTTGCTTCTTCTTTCAAGAGATCTTCTTTGTTCCAACAACCGGCAAATCGTTGCTTTGATTTTATGCAGCTTTTTTTTTTTTAGCGCTTGATTGAGTAATCTTGTCCTCGTCCAACCAGATATGTAGCTGGAATTGTTTCAAGGCGAAATCATTTGCAGAACAGGTTCTCATTAGACATGTGAAAAATTTACTGTGCTTTTTATTGGGTCAGAATTTTCTTCCAGGGTTTTTTTTTTTAAAAAAAAAATTACATACAGCAAATGTCAATGTTTATATTCGTGAAATGTAGTAACATATGGAAGCTTTGCAATTCTTTTTTTTAATGAAAATTATCCACAAATGTTTTTAACGTAAATCACCCTGCTTTCCTCATTTTATGTACAAATAACTCAAAACAAAAGTTTTGAATGAAAATTCACTTGATGTGACTGCCTTTTAAAAGTATACAGTAAGTATTGCTGTTTGTACTGAGCCTTTAGAAACGTGCTGTATCTTTTATTGAGAAGATGAATCGGTGAATAAATAAAATGCAAAAATTTTGAGACTTAAGCTCTAGCACAGTTTATGATTTAGATCCATGACATTCATTACCCAGCCGCCCTGGGTCTTCGGAGAGGGGTGGCATATAAATTGAATAAATAAATAAATAAATTACAGTTTCATTGTATTTAGATTTAAAAGCGGTGAAGAAATAAAAACCATTGTCTACATTATTTTGTTCTTGGCATCCCGATAACCACTTTATGTTTGTATGTTTATATTAGGTAACTATCTATGAATGAATTAATGCATCAATGAATGAATGAAACGTCCACAAGCTAAAGAGCTTATGTCTTTGCATATCCATTCTCCTATTTTAACATTGAAAGACTCTAGAATGAAATTTAATTATGCTCCCTGCTTGTTTCAATAGCGGCAGTCTTGTCAGCGTAATTGATTCTTGGTCAAAGTATTATTGATCTGATAAAAGCAAATCCATTCCTCTCGCAACAATTAAAACATTTCAACGGCCATTTTCTATTCTTTCAAAAAATGGACATGAAACCACGGATGTCTTCTCTTTTTGAGAGAACTTGATCATTAACAAATGAATTAGTGCCCATTTGCATCGGCGTCTGTCTTGATATTAAACCCTGCATCCAGTTGTCCAAAAGCAGTTTTAAATTTGATGACTGAATCTGAAGAGCTTCTGCAAGGCAGGTTCTTTGTGTGTGTGTGTGTGTATTTGTATGTTGTGTGTGCATGCATACATGCTCAGAGTTGCAATGTTGGTGTGTCTGTCTGTCTGTCCTAGATAGATACATTTCTATACAAACAGAAATTCATGGTCGTTGAGAGAACTAAATCAGTCTGCCAACGGGAAACCATTTACTGTGTCCGTATATTGTTTTATTTTCTACTCTAAAAATGTCACTTTATGCTAAAATAGAAAGTGAAATTAATTTAGCTAAGCCATATCCAGCCATAGTGTCATTTAAGAGAATTAAGGCTATCAGTTCTCAGAAAGTTGTAGTCCCAGTGTTTAAAATCAAATAAAATGTCTTTATTGTGGTGAAATCCAAATTTTTTTACTACCGGTTCTCTGGGTGTGGCTTGGTGGGCATGGCTTGGGCATGGCAGGGGAAGGATACTGCAAAATCTCCATTCCCTCCCCACTCCTGGGGGAAGGATATAGCAAAATCTCCATTCCCACCCTACTCTGGGGCCAGCCAGAGGTGGTATTTGCCGGTTCTCTGAACTGCTCAAAATTTCCGCTACCGGTTCTCCAGAACCTGCTGGATTTCACCCCTGGTAAAAACCCAATTGGATGCATACTGTAAATAGGTAGATATACAATAAATTGTAAAAGGTGTATCAGTCAGTTGTGCATTTTCTATAGGATGCAGCAAAATTTAGTTATATTAAGAGTAACTGATCTATCAATGGTGGAGTTCTTGGTTTTTGGTTTTTTTTTTTTAATATTATTATAATATGGCACATGTTAGCCAGGGATCACCAAGGTGGCTGGCTGCCTCTGTGAAAGGCATTATTTCGGGTGGTGTTATCTCACCCCCAGGATGCCAGAAAGCCAGTAGCAATTGGGAGAGGCTCCTTTCCCATCCCTATGTGGTTTATTTGCTCACGGGAATCGAGCTGCCGAGTTGCTGACCTCAGCAAGACACAGGCTCAGTGTCTTACCACATGAGCCACACAGTCACTGTGTGAGCTTAGTTGTTTGCTTGAAGACATTTCATCACCCAACTAGGTAATATCATCAGGGCAAATGAATATGGGGTTAGCTGCAACCTATTAACATCATCCCTTCCACAGATGATGTCACCTGGTTGGATAATGAATTGTTTGCAAGGAAACAACCAAGCTCAGAGAACTAAAAAAAAACTCCACAGTTCAATCCTGAGATACATAAGAGTAGTGGCCAAAATTGTGGAAACATTTTGGGAAAAGTGTATTTTCTAAAACTAGCTAATAACACCTCTTTGTTTTGGAGTAGTACCATAAAATTATATATCAATGGAAAGATGATGATGATGATGATGATGATGATGATGATTAATTGAATTTATATACCGCCCTACTCCCGAAGGACTCAGGGAGGTGAACAGCCGAATAAAATACATATAATATAAATGTTAAAAAAACATTAAAATACAATTAAATAATTGGCCCGGAAAACAAAATTTAAAACACCCCAAATTAATAAGACAAGTTTAAAATTTAAAAATTAAAAAAAAAAATTAAAAACAATTTAAAAGAGAGGTTGGGCCAGATAATTTAATCAAGAATGCAATGCAATAACGTTTATGAAGGATTTGCTAATAGAATAACAGTTACAGTATAAAGAAGAAAAGTGAAACACGTAAAAAAAAATGAGATATACAAAAATTATCACCATAGAAAAAATTATCCCCATGTCAGTTAATACTTAGTTGGGTAACCTTTAGCATGAATTACGGCCTTACAACGTCTTCCCATGGAGTGAACCAAGTCTTAGTTCTGCAGCTGTTCTAATGTGAAACCAAGATTGAAGGATTGCTTCTATTAACTGGGTTTCATTGCTGGATCGCTTCTGACTAACAAGTTTCTTTAGTTGGCGCCATAGATTTTCAATTGGGTTAAGGTCTGGGCTATTCCCAGGCCATTCCAGCAGTGGAATAGGATTATCTTGAAACTAAAAAAAAAAAAAAGTGGTGTTATTAGCCATCAAACCTCAAAAATACGCTTTTCCCAAAAGGTTTCCACAATTTTGGCCACTACTGTATTCTCTTCTATTGAGGGAGTGATGAATATATGAATATAATAATGCCAAAATCATCTAGCTGTTTCTTTCTGCTGTTGTCTACGGTCATGATTGTCCTAACTTTTAACAAATGTATTTTGCATGGCTTGGAGCTCCAAAGACGTTTCCAGTGTGTGAGGTTTCAGGACCTTGGACAGATTCCCATTCGCCTATATGTTCTTGCAATCGTTTTCATATTCCTGAGTTCTAATCCTTTTCTAGCCAATCCTATCATTTCATGAAAACCAGAAGAGGTGCAGAGCTAGATATGCTCATAACCCAATATTTTTTATCTGTAACAGTTTTTGATGTTATTCTGAGAAAGCTGTTTATATATATAATTTATATAATTATAATTTATATAATTTATATTTCACTCTTAAAGAAATAAAGGGAGACTAGTATAGATCTATTTCAAGCTATTTAGCTCTCATCAGCTAGCGGTACCCTTACTCAGATTCAAACTTGGTCTGCCTGCATATTAGGCAGTTGTATTAACCTCTGAGCCACAGGTTCTCCTGCCTTCATCAGCTTAAGACAGGGGAGAGATTAAGTATTTTTCTATTGAGGCACCTGGTTTACCCCAAACGTGTGGGAGGGAGCATACTGCTTCCCTTTCGCTCCTGGATTGGATCAGAAACTCCTTAATGCACTGTGGTTATGCAACCATTTTCTTTCCCTCAGCACCAATGACCACACAGATGTGATCAGCTGTGTGGCAACATCAGGAAGCCACTTCAGAAAGAGGAGAGAGCCTTCTTTACCCTAAATAAGAACCACTGTTTTACGAGGCTGTTTATAAAACACAGGGATGATAGGTGTTTTTTTTTTAAGTGCTTTTTCATCGAATTTTATTATTATCACTCTTTGAAAGTCTGATAATTATAATGGCCTAAGCATAAAAATCACTCCTGATTTGTTCAGAAAGTTTTATCCTCTACAGCAGCTTTCTTCAAATTGATCAAGCTCTAGGTCTGTGAAGTTTATTTCCCAGGATTCTTAGTAATGATTTGACAGGCTAGGGAATTCTGGGAATTAAAGTCCACGTAGCGGGAGGGCACCACATATGGAACATACCACTTTGCCAACAATGGTTTCAGAATATGGTAGGTTTAAGAGTAGATTAACTCGATTTATGTGGTCTCTCTCCCTGGAACTCCTACCAAAACCTTTAACATGCACTGTATACCTCATTAAAGATTTGAATTAATCTCTTAGCCCTTAGGTATTATAACACAATCAAAGCTCATGTAATCTTATTTGCTTATATTTAAGCTTTTATCTTTCCCTTCTTCTTTCCCAATGTTGCCTTATTTCCATACGCTTAAATTTTGAAGGCATGTGCTCTCTTATGACTTATGTTTTATACAGTATTTTATATTATGTTTTTATATTTTGACTTATGACTGCATGACTGTAACTTTGATGCTTGTATCCTTATGATTTATATTGCTATTGTTTCCTAGTATGATTTGATTGCTTATTTGTACCCTATGACTATCACTATGTGTTGTACCTTATGATTCTTGACGAATGTATCTTATCTTTTTATGTACACTGAGAGCATATGCACCAAAGACAAATTCCTTGTGTGTCCAATCACACTTGGCCAATAAAGAATTCTATTCTATTCTATTCTATTCTATTCTATTCTATTCTATTCTATTCTATTCTATTCTATTCTATTCTATTCTATTGCAAGTGGCAACACATAGCCAAACTTGGTTGAACTCAAAAACTAAACAGGATCATATCTTGCTAATATTTGGGTAGTAAACCACCAGGACTTTCAGGGTGGTAGGAAATTTAAAAACCATTGTGGAATAAGGCAATGACAAGCCACGTATAAATCCACATGGATCTTGATGCAAGGGAATCTTTACCTTTTTGAAACCCCACAAAGGTTGACATTCCAGTGGCAATCATTCCCTCCAAACAAAATGCTACTGAATGGGCAACCAAAATAGCACCACTTCCATGCTAGAGAAAGGTTTGCAGAAAGAAATAAAATATCTTTATTTCACTGAGCTGCGGTGGCGCAGTGGTTAGAATCAGGGGTGAAATCTACTTACCTTCTCTACCAGTTCGGAAGTGCACAGAAGTGTCATTGGGGCACTTGGTACCATGTCCAAGAATTTTATAAGATACATCAACAAATTGCAGCTTCCTGCAATAACACCAGTGGAATTGCAAAAAACTGTGCTACTTGGAACATCGTACATCTTAAGAAGGTACTTGGTTGATACCTAGGACGCTGGCAGCAACCCGTATCAACCATTAGCACCAGTCAATGATATTTGTGAAACATTTTTGAATGTTCAGTTGACTGAGTTTCATGTTTAATGAATAAAGTACATAATAATAATGAGTACAGCAAAATTGTGCAAACTGATTACAAAGCTAGACATGATCAAGTTGCTAAATTAATCCACTGGTCATTGTGTAAAAAATACAACATACCTGTATCTGAAAAGTCATGGGAGCACAAAGTGGAAAAAGTTATTGAAAATGAGTCAGTGAAGATCTTGTGGGACTTTCGAATACAGATGGATCATCATTTGGAACATAACACGCCAGATATCACGGTTGTTGAGGGCTGAAGCGTACAGTTTATTGATATTGCTGTACCAGGAGATGCTATAGTTGAAGAAAAAGAACTGGAAAAAATCATGAAATATCACGACCTGGCCATCAAAACTACACGGTTATGGATGAAACACGTAACAGTGATACCCATTGTCATCGGGGCACTTGGTACCATGTCCAAGAATTTTACAAAACACATCAAGGAATTGCAGCTTCCTGCAATAACACCAGCGGAACTGCAAAAAATTGCGCTATTCGGAATATCATATATTTTAAGAAGATACTTGGTTGATAGCTAGGATGCTGGCAGCAACCCGTATTAACCATTAGCACCAATCACTCATATTTGTGACACATTTTTAAGTGTTCCGTTGACTGAGTTTCATGTTTAATGAATAAAAGAGATGATA
This sequence comes from Pituophis catenifer annectens, assembly GCF_029215685.1. Classification (NCBI taxonomy): domain Eukaryota; kingdom Metazoa; phylum Chordata; class Lepidosauria; order Squamata; family Colubridae; genus Pituophis; species Pituophis catenifer. The sequence goes on along the minus strand of NW_027256884.1, from coordinate 116,995,233 downwards.
ATAATAATAATACATGGCTATGGATGAAACATGCAACAGTGATACTCATTGTCATCGGGGCACTTGGTACCATGTCAAAGAATTTTACAAAATACATCAAGAAATTGCAGCTTCCTGCAATAACAAGAGCGGAACTGCAAAAAACTGCGCTATTCGGAACATCTGAGTTTCATGTTTAATGAATAGTAGTAGTAGTAGTAGTAGTAGTAGTAGTAGTAGTTATTATTATTATTATTATTATTATTATTATTATTATTATTATTATTATTATTATTTACCAAGAGCAGAGGGTGGTCGAGGACTCCTACAAGTAAAGCAGACTGTGGAAGAAGAAAAACGCAGCTTAAATGATTACATCCAGAAAAGTGAAGAACCAATGATTAAGGAAGTAAATAAAGGAGGCTTTTTAAAGACAACTAAAACAAAAGCAGAATATAAGAAAGAAGTAATTGAGCAGCAAGCTGAAAATTGGAAAAGCAAAGCTCTGCATGGCCAATATTTGAAAAGTATTGAAGGCAAAGCTGATCAGAAACTAACTTGGAACTAGTTAAGATCAGGAGTACTGAAAAAAGAAACAGAAAGCTTTATTTTGGCAGCTCAAGAACAAGCCCTAGCCACAAACTGCATGAAGGCAAAAATTCAACATGTTACCACCAACAGCAAATAACGCCTCTGCAATGAGAAAGATGAGACAGTCGACCACCTGATTAGTGGATGCAGCAAAATTTCACAAACTGACTACCTACAACGCCATGACTGTGTTGCTAAGATCATTCACTGGAAATTGTGCCAGAAGTTTGGATTTGAGTACAGCAAAAGCCACTGGGAACATCAGGTTGAGAAAGTTTTAGAGAATGAGAAACTCAAGATCTTGTGGGCCTTTAGGATTCAGACTGACAGGCACTTGGTCCACAACACACCTGACATAACAATAGTTGAAAAGAAAAAAATATGGTTCATTGACATTGCAATACCTGGTGATGCACGGATTGAAGATAAGCAGCAAGAAAAAATCACAAAGTACCGGGACTTGCAAATTGAAGTTGAGCGACTGTGGAAAAAGAAATGGTGTGTTGTCCCGATTGTAATTGGAGCCCTTGGAGCAATACCCAAAGGGCTACCCCGCTATTTAGAAATTCTAAATTTACCGGACTTGAACATTTTGACTCTACAAAAAACCACCTTACTCGGAACAGCTTACATCCTCCAACGATACCTTAACAGTTCCTAGGTCCTTGGTTAGGACTCGAGCTGCTGAGCTATTAACCAGCGTCAAAGGCTGTGAATCTCACCAAAGATTAACCAATAATAATAATAATAATACTGTTAGACTGAAATGCATCTAAGAATAGCTTAGATGGAAAAGATGTATGATCTGGCCTTCTGGACCTCAAGCTGGTTATTCCTTACTCTACTTAATACTGTATCATAACAGGTTCACATTAAATTGGAAACATGCTAAACTTTGCACAAGGTGTGTATTGAAAGGTTAAGAACCACCTGTGGGCTAAGCCTTCAAGGGTAAACTGTACCATTCCCTCCCACTCACTTTCATAAAATTATTTCTTCCCTGTGAAAACCACAGGTCTATTTTCCTCCCGTATCTTTTCTTCAAAATAGGTGAAAATTTCATGGTGTATCAGCACTGGAAGCCTGGAACTATGACTACAAAATAACAACAATACACATCCCAGGAAAAAGGATGGGATGGTATTTATGTTATTAACAAGATGAAATGGGAAATGGCTATCTTTCAATTTGGATCTACTTCTGTTTTTCGGCAAAACCGTGCCCACAGTGTTTGGTCACAAAAAAGGTCATAAAATCAGGCCAGTCTTGTGACTGATCCATTTTAGGACCATCACAAGTTATACCGTGATGGGCAGGCTCCATCACAACCATAAATCAAGGAGTATCTATATTTGTAGTCATAATGTAGTATGTAAAGAGTGCATTTGTACTAATTTGTGAACTGCACTAGTTGCCAATTGGTTTCCAGATGCAATTCAAGGTATTGATTGTCCTTTTTAAAGCTTTTCATGGTTTAGAGCCAGTTAGGTCTAGTGGTTAAGGCACCAGGCTAGGAAGCGGGAGACCTTGAGTTCAAATCTCACCTTAGCCATGAAAGCTAGCTGGGTGATCTTAAGCCAATCTCTCTCTCTCTCTCTCTCTCTCTCTCTCTCTCTCTCTCTCTCTCTCTCTCTCTCTCTCTCTCTCTCTCTCTCTCTCTCTCTCTCTCTCTCTCAGCCCAACCCACCTCACAAGTTTATTGTTATAGAGAAACATAGGAAGAAGAAGGGGTGTCAAACTCAAGGACCCTGGGCTGGATGTGGCCTGTGGGGTGCTTAAATCTGGCCTGTGGGGCCAGCCTGGAAATAGCAAAGGACTGGCCCGCAATGCCTCTGGCAACCAAAATGGGGCATGTGGGGGTCACACATGGCACTCCTATGCCCCATTTTGGCCATCAGGGTGCTGTAGGAGGCATCCGTCCCATCTCCCCCTCCCCAGTCCCTGGCTCGTGGAGAACTACAATGCTGATCCAGCCCTCAAAGAAATCCAGTTTGACACCCAGGGGTCGGCTTCAAAAATTTTAGCAAGGGGTTCTCTGCCTGGTTGCTGGGTGGGCATGACCATGGTGGGCGTGGCCTAGCCGGCCTCCTGTACCATGGCAGGGGGTGTTTTTGCCCTCCCTGGGCTCCAAAGGCTTTCCTCAAGCCTTCAGGAGGGCGAAAACAGCCTCCCCAGGCTCCGGAGGCCCTCTGGAGGCCAGAAACAGGCCCGTTTCCAGCCTTCCTGAACTTCTGGTAGGTCTGTTTTTTGCCCTCCCCAAGCCTCCGCACACGCCCTGCACTTACCTGCATCCAAACGGGCTGCGTGGGGACTCCTGGGATGAGTGGGGTGGGGATGGGTGGGGTGGGCTGGCCCAGCTAGGAATGGGATTTGGGGGTTCTCCGAACTGCACAGAATCTTAGCTAGAGGATCTCCCGAACCATTGCGAACCCCCAGCAGCCCACCCCTGTTGACACCCCTGGTGTATTGGATACATTTGTCACTTTGAGTTATCTGTACGCCAGGTACACATAAACAAACAAATAAAGAAGGAAAGTTTTATTTATTTTGACCAATCCAGATAGGATCTAAAATTTATTGATTAGTTTTATCTTCCACCCATCTCTCTTCGATGTGACTATCATTTCATGGTTTAGGGCCTGATTATTGGGAAACTACTTCTTTTCAAATATCTCTGGCCTGCTCCATATGATAATTGACATGTTCTGGTCTCCTCACTATCCTCCATGGTTTCTCTTCTTTAGCATCACAACTGACCTTGGGATAATCATTCCTCTTGAAGTCTGCATGGCTCAGACCTGCCATCTTCAGGAGAATTATAGAGATGTAGTTTTTCCAGAGAATTCTGGAGCATGGATTTTTGTGAACCTACTAGTATACTATTACTGTTTTAATTCTTTGTAGGCCCTGGGCAATTCTTTGCTATTTTAGTTCCTCTTTCACTATTTACTTATTGTTTTAACATATCTGCCTTGAGGCATTTTATGATTTGTTGGCCTTTACATGTCTGGGAAATAAATTAACAGATAAAATATTCAGCAGATTTATCATATTCCCCAGAAATGTCTTATTGTTTTAAATTGTATTTGTTCTTAAAACCTACCCTGAATAAGAAATTGTTATGGCCAATATTGTAAACCCAGCAAATGAAATTGATGTTCTTCCAATAATAATAATGTGATTGAAGCACAACTACCACTCAATCCATCTTTAATACTGATTGCATTTCAAACTCTTTGGCCTTGTTAGGGATTCAGTTTACAGAAACATAAAGAAAGATTAGATGACACTATGCTGGAAAATGGTTATCGTTTGAAAGAAACGCCACTGCCTCTTCCTAAATCTGAACGGCTTAGTCTTCTAGGAAGATAGCTTTTGTTCTTAACTGTTCTTCGTATAGATAGTCCTTGATTTATGACCAAAATTGAGTCCAGAATTATAGCCATAAATTTCTGCAATCCTAAATCAAAGCATCATGTGACTGGACCCGATTTTACGACGGTGGTGGTTAAGTGAATGACATGGTTGTTAAGCAAATCCATTTTTCTCAATGGGTGGGTGTTGGGGTTTTTTTTTGCCAGAAATTGGAGGTAAATATCAGAAGGGTAAAAAAAATCATAAATTTTGAGCCATGTGATTTTGAGATGCTGCAAAGTATGGTAAAGGTGAGCCAAATGTCCAAAATGCAATCTCATGACAATTGTGTTTGTTTGTTTGTGTGTGTATGTGTGTGTCTGTGTCAGGGGTGGATTCTAAAATTTTTTACTGCCGGTTCTGTGGGCGTGGCTTATTTTGTGGGCGTGGTTTGATGGTCATGTGACAATTCTTTAGGATTTAGCATAGGTACTGGTCTACCAGGCTTTTAACTGCTAGCAGAGCTGTACCGGTCTACTCATTTGTTTATGGAGGCACCGGTCTACTCATTTGTTTTTGGAGGCACCGGTCTACCACCACACTGCCTTTTAACACTGATCAGCTGTAGGACGGCCCTTTGAAGCCCCACAGCAAGAGTTTAAACAGTTATTTTCCTTCTAGCCGATCAGCTGGGACTCGGGAGGCAGCAAATAGATTGGGGGCAGGGCCAAATAAAAGGTAAGAATAACACGGGGGGGGGGGCGGGAGGGGCCAGCTCCCGAACAAAGAGAACCAGTTCAGTGACATCATATCATCACCGCTAACGGCTTGGCCGAACCGGGCCAAATCGGGAGGAAACCACCACTGATGTGTGTGTTTTATAGGTCTGAAAACAACTTGTAAATAGCTTTGGGCAGATCTGTCAGTGATTGTTAAGCAATCAGTTATTAATTAAGGTCTACCTTTAAGTTTTCGCATATTTGAAATTGGTATGAATTGTTTTTTTGCTCCTTGCACGTACCATCTTAATCTGCAGCATTCTTATTTATAATTATCCTTATACATTGGAGGTTGGTTAGAAACTCTCTCACACTTAATACATCAGGCAACACCTTAACATAATTCTACCTGCCTCTCTACTCTGTTCCTCAAATAAGAGTAATGTTGAAAATTCCATCTACTGATCAGGTCCATGGGGCTTAGAGGAGATATTAGGCCTCTTTGTAATAGTCAACACCCTATGGAATATTATTCTATGGAATATTCTTCCTTCAAAAGTCTGAACAGCTCCTACATTGCTGCAATTCCACAAACAAGATAAAGCAGTTTCATTCCAGATGCATTTCAGTTCCTGTTGTGACCGAGGCCCAAGTAGTGATTGCTAAACACAATTCAGTCCTGAACAAACTTGTTTTATTAAAACAGCTGAGAATTAATTCATTCACAGTCCAAAACAAATTCTTCATAACCAGTCCTACGGCCTTATCGCCAACCTTTGATGTCTTTGGCAACCTGCCAAAGGCTTTTCTTGGCAAAACCCCCACAAAGTTCAAGAGACGCTGACAAGAAGCACTGGAATCAACGTTGCTTTTCTACAAAGAACCCAACGGCTCATTGCTGCTCTTTTAAGCCTTATGGGAGTGGCCACTCATCTTCTGGCCTTATTCCCGAGTCGTCCTTTTTGCTTCAGCTGCTCTTGCCTTCTGGCAGCTCTTCACATGCGTGCACTAGGAACAGGCTCCTCCTGTTCCTCTGCCTCTCTGTTGTCTGTCTCTGGAGGCTCTGGAGTCCGCGCACCACTCCTATATGGCCCTGGCCCCATCTCTGCTTCCGACGCAGAGCCCTCGTCTGGGCCTTCCCCTGACTCCAGGACTGGCCCATTGTCCTCTCCGGCCTCCTCACTGTGCGACTCCGCTGCCAGCTCCAGAGGCTGCTGGCGGACCACAACAGTTCCAGCTGACTCACTTTGAATGCCTTTTCCTTGTTTTTCTTGGTCATGGTCTTTTCTTTTTTGGGGGGATACTCTGCTTGGATTTTAATAAATTTTTTCCTTGGTACTTAAGAAAAGTACTTTCATGTCATCTCTCTGGTGGTAGATTAGGAACTCCATAAGATGTTGACAAGTGGCTTCATTGGAAAGAAGTTTCTTTTAAAACTCGCTGTTTTTTGATGCTTAGAGTGTTTACATGGTAAACAGAGAAATACTGTGTATCAGTGCAAATAGAATTAGGATCTATGCTGGATTCTGCAACTTATTCAGCCATCCCAGAGATTCTCTTCTATCCAAATTGGTACCTTGGAAACACAAGAATGTGGATATTTGATCTGGGACCGTTTAGGATTCATATTTGGATAATTAGGGATTGAAACTGTGAGATGTAAATGCCTTATTCCCTAATGTGTAAATAATGTATATACGGGACATCGGGGGTTAACTTATTCTTTGGTTCCTAATGTATTCATAATTCACCACTCCCATTCTTGGCTCCACCCCTTGTATATATAAGGAGCCACCTTCACCATTTTCCTTGCTTCTATCTGTGAATATTCAGTGAATATAGAATGCCTGTTATAATTAAAGAGAAATATATTTAAACCTCTAACTCTTATTATCATTATTGAGTCTGATCCTGAAAATATTGCAACAAGCTGGTAGCAGAGGATGGTTAATTGACTCAATAAATACTTAAAGATGTCTAAGAAAGATAGGCCCAACAACAGGGCCTACAGCAAAGAAATAGAAACTGAACAAGAAATAATCAACGAATCCACAAACGCGATTTCGAGAGAATCCGAAGAATACACCACTGAAGAAGAAGAACTAATAAATGAAAATAATGACCAGGAGGAAATCGAAATAGAAAATAACGAACTCAGGTCAGAGATATTAAAACTATTAAAAAGCCAGAAGAATGATGAAAGCCTCATCGCGAATCTCCAAGAAATGCTGAAAAACAGCGGAGCAGCGAGAGAGAAAAACATTGCTAAAGAGAAACCCAAAGACCAAAAAACTGTGAGTGATATGACTACAGAGAAAGTCGTTATGAAAAAGAAAAGATGTGATCCCGCGCGAAATTTTGAATGGCAGCCATCTTGGTTCCAACAAGCCTCCAAAGTGAGCGAAGCAGAGCCAATCAAAATGCTCAGTTCAAAATTTCTGGCGCGAAAAACGTTATCAGACAACGAAAGCGAAAAGGAAGATTCAAACTCTTCAGAAGAACCAGAATCAGAAAGCGAAGACGACTTAATGAAATCCCAAGTAAAGTCAGCAATGAAGACGCTTTTTGCTGCATTTGGGCCAAAATTAAAAATTTCCAAAGCGACAACGAAGAAGCTAGAGAACAAGCCGATACCTCAAGACCTGCACGCTCCCATCCTGACTTCGAGAGCGACGACGCCCGAGCCCAGAGAGCCATGTCGATTCCGCCCTACACCGCAGACCGGATCAAGTACCAACGCACACAAAAGAAAGAAAAGAGCAGTCGCCGCCATCAAAACTCCTAAAACCGAGCCAGAAACCGACTCGTCTGAAGAGGAGCGGAGCGAGCGAGCTGCAATGGAGAGAACCTTCCACGACGACGCCAAAGAAGAAATGAGCAACGCGCATGTGCGAAACTACGTAGACGGTCCGGAAAGACTTGAACTGGCCAGAGAACCGCGCAGACTCGTTGCGAGCATCCCCATGCCGTTTTGCAATTTCCTGCACTTGCGAGACCACGGACTACCTCAGGTTGTAAGTAATGGACAAAATAATGTGGGAAACTTACCCAGTGACTTCCCAAAACTTAGAGTTGATGGCATTAATTTGCAAGAATGGTATCAACAGCTCCAGGTTGTCTTTATGAAAGAAAATTTGCTATTCTTTATCACTAGTCCTCCAAGAAGACCTTGGACTTTAAAAATAGATTGTTTACATCATAGAGCATTTTTCTTAATAATATCTAGCGTGTCTCCTGCAATGTATCATAGCATCAAACCAAACCTAACTGTTTCAGAAATAATTCAATGCATGTTTAATCTGTTTCACAGCGATAGTGTAGCTACCACTACAAGAATGTCTAAGGATTTCTTTTCTTCCAGAGTAAAACCAGGGGTTTCCATAAGTGAGCATTTGATATCTCTAAACAAAATAAGAGCTGAGCTGCATTTGAGGGGGGAAGTGATTTCAGATCAAACAATGAAAAGTGTTATTATCAATTCACTTGATTCATCATGGGATAGTTTTATGTCACACTTAGACACCATCAATCTAGGATATTTATCCATAGAAAGTCTATCTAACAAATTGATAGCAGAAGACAATTCAAGAAAAAATCGTTCCAGCAATCACACAGAACACAAATCTTTTAGGAAGGTAGCTTTCCAGGAAAAATACAATGAAGCTTTTAAATGCCATAATTGTGGGTCCAGGGAACACAATAGAAGAGACTGTCCCAAAATCTCAAAGGAGAGACATAGGTCAGAGTATAGGAGCAAATACAATTATAGACAGTCTTCCACAGATAGACATAAATATAGAAGCCCACCAAATTACAGAGATAGTAGAGGGGGTAGAGAAAATTCAAAAGAGAGAAAATCTGGTTCACTGAATGGACTAAATAAACAAGACAGCACTAAAACACAACAAAATGAGAACAATAATTGGCTTATTGATTCTGGGGCAACCAACCACACCACTAATAACAAAAATATATTGTCTTCATTTACAGAAGATGAATTTGTAATAAAGGTAGCTAATCAAGAAAAGGTTCAAGTATTAGGCAGAGGAAATGTGACCTTGCCTGGCCTAGGAAAAATAGAGGGGGTATTGTTAATTCCAGAAATACCTCATAACATACTAAGTGCCATAAAACTAAGCAGAGATTCTGACATCAATATAGTTTTCTCAAAGGGGAAAGCAACTTTAGAGAAGGACAAAACAAATGTAGGCACTGTGATGATTAAAGGAGGCCTACCCTATCTAATAACAAAAGAAAGATGGTTACATAACATTGATTCAAATATGGAAGATTGTATTGAGGCAGATGATGAAAATGTTAGTAACAGTGACAATGATGAATGTAAAATATCTCATGATCACGCAAATACACACAATGAGAAAAAACCAAGAATAGGTAAACCAATTCATGATGAGTGTGCTCACATCTTGCATAGGAAGTTAGGACATGCAAGTTTTCCTGTAGTACAAAAAATGACTGAACACGCAGAAGGTGTCAAAATAAAAAATTGTGAAAATTATTTGGAATGCTCAGTATGTAAATCCACTAAACTAAAAACTAGTCCCAGACCAAAAAAATCCAACAGATCAACTAACAAAATTTTTGACTTAGTACATATGGACCTAGTTGGTCCATTAACTCCATCAATCACTTATAGAAAACGTTACTTCCTAACAATAGTAGACGATTACAGTCGCTATGGTTTTGTTTACACATTAAAACACAAGGATGAAACCTTTCAGAAATTTAAGGAATTCTACAAACGCATAGAAACACAACATAATATCAGAATAAAACAAATTATGACAGATAGGGGATGTGAATTCATGTCTAAAGAATTCTCCCAATGGTTAAAGGATAGAGGAATGCTACATTTCACGTCTAGTCCATTTTCTGCGTTCCAAAACGGGATTGCAGAGAGAAAGAATTCCACACTACAAACCATGATTAGGTGCACATTAGAGGATGCTGGTTTAGGCAAACAATTTTGGTCAGAGGCCTTACATTATTCAAATTACACTCAAAATAGAACCTGGTCCAGTATTGTGAATAAAACACCATATGAGGTGATGTATAATAGGAAACCCAAATTAGCACACATGCACATATTTGGAGTCACTGCAGACGTACACATACCTAAGCAGTTGAGAAGAAAGGGAGAAAACGTATCCAGAAGATTAAGATTTATGGGATATGAAACTGGCACCAAAGGGTACAGATTCATTGATAATAATAACAAATTTATAGTCTCCAGAACAGCTGTGTTCCATGAACAGGCCAATTGGTCTAAATTACATCTTAATGAAATATTTCCAAATAAATGCAAAGATACAAAATCTTGTGAGGAAGGGACAATAGAAAATCAAAATATCAACAAAAATAAAAACAAAACCAAAACTTGGACAAATAGTCAGCACAAAATAAAGACAGACACATTAACAAAAAAGGAAGCAAGATATTTGCATGATAACCATAGCAAACCCGAAAGAGCTATTAGAAACAATAGAAATCAAGTACCAAATAAATACAGAGATTACATAATGCATATGGATGGTGAACAAATGACACCTAATACATATGAGGAAGTATTAAAACTCCCTCGTGAAGAAAAGGAAAAATGGGAACTAGCTATGAAAAAAGAGATGGAAAGTTTGCAAGGATTAAATGTGTTTACACCTGCGATTGCACCTAAAGATAAAACGATTATAGGTACCAGGTGGATTTATAAAATTAAGAATCTAGAAGGAGGCAATACCCTATACAAAGCTAGATTGGTTGCACAAGGTTATGCACAAAAATATCCGGAGGACTACACTGACACATACTCCCCCACAGTGAGAACAGAGAGTGTTAAAACAGCTCTAGTAGTGGCATCTGCACTCAATCTTGATGTATTTCAATATGACATACAGACTGCGTATTTACACGCAAAACTAGATAAGGAAATATATGTAAGAGCACCACACAGTCAATACACTAATAAGAATGAAATTTGGCTATTGAACAAGAGTCTATACGGATTAAAGCAATCTGGCAAAAGATGGTACGATTGCTTGGTAAAAGTACTTAAGACCATGGATTTCAACGCTACCACTGCTGATAACTGTTTCTTTGTAAAAAAGAGTGATGATCACATTGAATTTGTGTTAATTTATGTAGATGATATTTTATATATAGGAAAACACAAGGAGAGAAGAGAAACCTTTGTAAATAAGCTAAACGAACATTTCTCGTTGAAATCTCTAGGTAAAGTAAACAAATACCTTGGTGTACAAATTAACAAAACTAGAAGGGGATTCAAACTTACTCAGAAAGATAAAATCATTGAACTTCTGAACAAATGCAATTTAAACAATGCCAAACCCTGTGACACTCCTATGCAAACTGATTTCCTTAGAAACACTGATGAATCTTCCCCTGAATTCAAGGATAATACATTTTATAGATCAGTCATAGGTTCACTTCTTTATATATCTAATTGGACCAGGCCAGATATTGCATTACCACTCAACTTATTGTCAAGATATGTTAGCAAACCAACAATGTATCATTGGGAAGCAGTCAAAAGAATTCTAAGATATCTGAAAAGTACATTAGACTTTTGCTTAGTATTAGAACCTAGTAATGATAAAGAACCAAAACTTACATGTTACGCAGATGCGGATTGGGCTGGAGATATATCATGCAGAAAGAGCACTTCTGGTTATATTTTTCTATTAAATGACTGTCCAGTTTACTGGTACACTGGTAAACAAGAACTGGTAGCCACTTCGACCACAGAAGCGGAATATGTTTGTTTGTCCAAAGCTGCAAATAACCTTGTATGGTTTAATGATTTGATTTCAGATGTTTGGAAAAAACCTGCTTTGCCTTTTGTTATGCATGAAGATAATAAAGCAGCCATTGAAATATCCAGATCCGATGCCATTGGACAAAGGTCCAGGCATATAGATATAAAATTTAAGCATGTGAGACAATTGTCTCAAGATGGATTTATCAAAGCAGTGCATTGTGATACCTCTGAACAATTAGCTGACATATTGACGAAGCCTTTACCTTCTAAACAGCACAAATATTTAACATCAAAATTATATGTCTTATATTGTCCTGAATCTGAATGTAATTGGTGTTGTATAGCGAACCGGCATTTAGAGGGGGATTTGTGAGATGTAAATGCCTTATTCCCTAATGTGTAAATAATGTATATACGGGACATCGGGGGTTAACTTATTCTTTGGTTCCTAATGTATTCATAATTCACCACTCCCATTCTTGGCTCCACCCCTTGTATATATAAGGAGCCACCTTCACCATTTTCCTTGCTTCTATCTGTGAATATTCAGTGAATATAGAATGCCTGTTATAATTAAAGAGAAATATATTTAAACCTCTAACTCTTATTATCATTATTGAGTCTGATCCTGAAAATATTGCAACAGAAACCATGCTAAATTTTCTACGAGTTGATTACAGTAAGAGTTTGTAAACAGAGGTTTTTGGAATTTAAATTTTGTCTTTCAATAATAATAATAATAATAATAATAATAATAATAATAATAATAGTAGTAGTAGTAGTAGTAGTAGTGCTGAGCTATTAACTAGCCTCAAAGGCTGTGAATCTCACTAAAGATTAACCAATAATAGTAATGATGATGATGATGATGATGATGATGATGATGATGATGATGATAATAATAATAATAATAATAATAATAATAATAATAATAATAATAATAATAATAATTTTATTTCTATACCGCCCTTCTCCCGAAGGACTCAGGGCGGTGTACAGCCAGTTTAAAAACACAAGACACAACAATAATTAAAAATTAAAATAATTAAATAGATTTGGCTGATTTAAAACTCTAAAAATTAAAATACCCCAATTTAAAATTATTATATTGACAGCCCTGCCTGGCGGAACAACAAGGTCTTCAATGCACAGCGGAACACCCGGAGGTCGGAGATCTTGCGTATTTCCGGGGGCAGTTCATTCCACAGGGCTGGGGCTCCCACAGAGAAGGCCCTCCCCCTGGGTGTCACCAGCCGACATAACTTGGCTGATGGCACCCTGAGGAGACCCTCTCTGTGGGAACGGACTGGTCGGTGGGAGGCTATTGGTGGCAGAAGACGGTCTCGGAGGTACCCGGGTCCTATGCCATGGAGCGCTTTAAAGGTGGTAACCAACACCTTGAATCGCACCCGGAAGACCACTGGGAGCCAGTGCAGCTTGCGCAGGAGGGGTGTCACATGGGCACAGCGGGTTGCGCCCATAACCACCCGCGCGGCCGCATTCTGGACCAGTTGGAGCCTCCGAGTGCTCTTCAAGGGGAGCCCCATGTAGAGAGCATTACAATAGTCCAGCCAGGAGGTGACAAGGGCATGAATGACCGTGCGCAAGGCGTCCCGGTCCAGAAAGGGCTGCAACTGGCGGATCAGGTGAACCTGATAAAAGGCCCCCCTGGCCACGGCCGTCATGTGCTCTTCTAAAGACAGCCGTGTGTCCAGGAGGACACCCAGATTGCGAGCCCTCTCTGTGGGGGGCAAGGATTCACCCCTAATAGTCAGCGATGGCACCTGCTGACTATATCGGGACCCCGGCAACCACAGCTACTCGGTCTTGGATGGGTTGAGTCTGAGCCTGTTCCTCCCCATCCAGGCCCGTACGGCCTCCAGGCAGCGAGACATCACATCAAGGGCATCGTTGGGGTGGTCTGGGGTGGAGATGTACAGCTGTACATGATGATGATGATGATGATGATGATGATGATGATGATGATGATGATGATAATAATAATAATAATAATAATAATAATAATAATATTCAAATAGCATTCAATTAGGGAGGATATTGTGTGTCTATGTGTTAGTTTTTTTTTCCTTTTCTTTTAAAAAGACACTTTTCCTTTTTAACGTTTTGTTTGTTGTGTTGTAAATGAGCCGTGGTGGCGCAGTGGTTAGAGTGCAGTACTGCAGGCTACTTCTGCTGACTGCCGACTGCCTGCAATTTGGCAGTTCAAATCTCACCAGCCTCAAGATTGATTCAGCCTTCCATCCTTCCGAGGTGGGTAAAATGAGGACCCAGATTGTTGGGGACAATACGCTGACTCTGTAAACTACTTAGAGAGGGCTGTAAAAGCATTGTGAAGTGGTATATAAGTCTAAGTGCTATTGCTATTGCTAAATATTATACAGCAAAAACATAACTGATCAAACATATTTTTAAAAAATTTATTACTTGCAATGAATCCTCAGGTTTTCATTCTCTTTAATGGTGCCCGCAGTGGGGAGTCCGCTTAGATCCTAAAGCAGTGATAAACAGTGGAACACAACTAAACTATTGCTTGTGTCACCAGTTATTGGTTGTCATTGAGCAATGTTAGGAGCTTGTGTTTGTCTTGTACAGCGTCCTTATGGGTCTATTGGGAGGGCTTTTGCTCCCTTTTAAATCTGTATAGAGCCATTTTTCTTGTACTCTGAAATGTATTGATTACTACCCATTTGTTTCTGCTTTTATCAGCACCAGCAAAGGAAAATGAGGACAAAATGTGAGACTTTATTTTTCCTTTTGACATTGTTTTTTTTTTTTTTCCCCCAAGCTCCAAAATTATCCTCCACAGACATTCTAATCAGGTTTTTGGAGCAGGTCTCCTATGCTACCTAAAAAAAAAGATACACAATCCAAGAAATCAGGCTGCCGACTTGACTGAAAAATGCCTTGCTTGTTGCTGCACACCAGACCAATTTGTCAGCATAGCTTAGTCTGGTCTACAAAAGGCCATTCAGAGATTTTAATTAGTTTTGAATTTGCCATGTAAAACTCTTAACTACTTTAGCTAGTTGGAACTGCATTCCATAAATTTCAAAATAATTACATTGGCTAATTTGTTTTCACAGTTGTGGTGAAAGAATGCATTGGCTTAAACATTTTAAGGAATCACACTGATACATGGTTTGGTAACCTTTTTAATACTTCTTGTTTCTCTGATTAAGTTTTATTATTTGCATGCTAGTATTTTTTTTCCCCTGGTGTTTGTAAACTAGATTTTTAAAAAGCTTTTCATTGATGATTAAGGGGACTGGAGGCTAAAATGTACCAAGAACGGTTGTAAGAATTGGGTATATCGAGCTTAATGAAAAGAAGGACTAGGGGTGACATGATAGCAGTGTTCCAATATCTGAGGGGCTGCCAGAAAGAAGAGGGGTCAACCAGTGGTGAAATCTGTTGTGGTTCGGGAATAACGAGAGGCACAAGCAAGCTAGTGACAACAGCTCTTTAATATACAGTGAGACTTCAGCAAAAACTCTGAGGCTGCAGCCCTCCTTATATACAATCCCGGAGAGGCTGTCAGCCAATCAGCAACTAAGGCAGGTTTGAAACTCCCGCTGAAATGTATCAATACATAACAAAATCCAATTTTTTTTACTACTGATTCTGTGGGTGTGGCTTGGTGGGAATGGTGTGGCTTGGTGGGCGTGGCAGGGGAAGGATACTGCAAAATCTCCATTCCCATCCCACTCTGGGGCCAGCCAGAGGTGGTATTTGCCGGTTCTCTGAACTGCTCAAAATTTCCACTACCGGTTCTCCAGAACTGTCAGAACCTGCTGGATTTCACCCCTGGGGTCAACCTATTCTCCAAAGCACCTGAAGACAGGACAAGAAGCAAAGGGTGGAAGCTAATCAAGAAGAGAAGCAACCTAGAACTAAGGAGAACTTTCCTGTCAATTAGAACAGTTAATCAGTGGAACAACTTGCCTCCAGAAGTTGTGGCTTTTGGTTTACTCCCTGACTGGAGGTTTTTAAGAGATTGGACAAGCATTTGGTTGAAATGGTACAGGGTTTTATGTCTGAGCAGGAGGTTGATCTGGAAGACCTCCAATATCCTTTCCAATTCTGTTATTCTGTTAATATTGAATCAAGTTTGGATGAATGGTTAATCACATTTGTATTATATACTACTGTATTTTAAATAACATGTACAAAGTTTCAATGGCTTTTTAAAAACAGCATTCCCCCCAAACTGGCATTAACCATCTCCAAATATTTGGAGTTTCAGCATTTTGAAGTCAATGGGTTAGCTGAGCACTCAGGGAATTGTGGTGTCATTACTTTTGATGGACACCTTGTTGGAGAAGGCTGATGTAGAAATTCTCAATTTCCCACTCTTCGATCATTTTAAGTGTGGATTCTGGAGAATTAATGTGACAGCTTCTTGCAAATAAATAATTTAATTGATCAAAAGTTGTGACCTCTTACTAACAGATAATGACTAATTTTTCATTAGCAGTTTTCTCTTCTGCATCTCTATGAATTGGATGAGTTTGCATAAGTAAAGAAAAGTTTCTAATAGCACCAAAATCTACATCCTGGTGTCATTCTGTCCGTGATTTTCTCCCTGAAAAGATTGATTCATTGATTCATTGATTGATTCATTGATTCATTGATTCATTGATTCATTCATTCTATATGCCACTTGATTTCTGAACACTTGAGTGTCATTAGATACCAGGTGGTTCTATATCATAAATATTCAGCTGTGTTTTCAGTTGTCTTTCTTTAAAGAAGTACATTTAGTTCAGAGAGAGCAGACAAAACTAAATAGAAAGCAACGGCAACAATTATATATAACAGAATAACAGAGACAACCTCCGGCTCAAGCAGGAAACTCTATACCCGTGATGGGGAACCTATGGCACGCGTGCCACAGGTGGCAAGCAGAGCGCTCTCTGTGGGCACTCGCGCTGTCACCAGCTGCTTTTCTGGTTTCTGATGCTGGTCTTCACAGGTGTCGGAGCCCCAGAAAACAGCCTGAAAATGGCGAAAAACCAGGCTGTTTTTTGGGCTGTTTCCTGGGCCTTTTTCAGGCCATTTTCTGGGCCACTTTCCTGCCATTTTCTGGTTGTTTTCCAGGCCATTTTCTGGTCGTTTTCCAGGCCATTTTCTGGCCATTTTCAGGGCCCAAAAAACAGCCTGACAGCCTGAAAACGGCCCAAAAAACACCCAGAAAACAGCCTGAAAATGGCCCGAAAAATAGCCAAAAAACAGGCATGCGTGCGCCAGCCAGCTAGTCTTCCAGTTTCCGGTGCGCTGGCACACGCACATGTACACACATGTGTTCTGGTTTAGGCACTTGGTCCCAAAAAGGCTCGCCATCACTGCTCTATACCATTTCAGATAAATGGTTATCCAATCTCTTCCTAAAAACCTCCAGTGTTAGAGTTGCCAAAACCTCTGGAGGCAAGTCATTCCACGGATTAATTATTCTGTCAGGAAACCTCAAAAAATGCAACGCATCAGTGGTAGGTTGCCCCCGGTTCGCACGGTTCTATAGAACCGGTAGTAAAACCGGCAGGAGGCTCCACCCACTGACCCTGACATCATCAAAACTTCTGTGCCTGTGCAGAAGAGTGTGCGCGAGCGAGCAAAGCGAGCCCGTGCATGCGGCGCCATTGTGAACCAGTAGTAAAGGTAAGTAGAACCCACCCCTGCAATGCATGTATAGTGGAAAGACAGTGGACAATTTCAATCAGAATAGAGCTGGAAAGGAACTTGGAGGTCTTCTAGTCCAACCGTCTATTCAAGCAGGAGATCCTATACCATTTCAGACAGATGGCTGTCCAGTCTCTTCTTAAAAATCTCCAGTGATGAAGAACCCACAGCTTCTGACAGCAAGCTGTTCCACTGGTTAATTGTTCTCACAGTTAGGAAGTTTCTCTTTAATTCCATGTTGTTTCTCTCCTTGATTAGTTTCCATCAATTGCTTCATGTCCTGCCTTCAGGTGCTTTGGAGAATAAGTTGACCACTTTTTCTTTGTGGCAGTTCCTCAAATACCGGAATATTGCTATCATGTCCCCACCCCCCACCCCAGTCCTTTTTTTCTCTAGACTAGCCAAACCCAAATCCTGCAATTGTTCTTCATATGTTTTAGTCTCCATGCCTTGAATCATTTTAAGAATAATTTCTTGAGGCAGGATTTGACTCAGGAAATAGTATGTATAATATAGTAAGGATTTTAGAGGTAGCGGGTATTACAAGGTAGACATTCTGCTAATAATAAAAATCCAATAATTTACAAGCTGTTGCTTAACAATGGGATGGTTTGAAATTGTTGTTGTTATTAGTCGCAAAGTCATGTCCAACCCATCGTGACCCCATGGACAACTTCCTCCAGGCCTTCCTGTCCTCTACCATCCCCCGGAGTCCATTTAAGCTCACGCTGACTGCTTCAGTGACCCCATCCAGCCACCTCATTCTCTGCCACCTCCTTCTTCTTTTGCCTTCAATCTTTCCCAGCATTCAGCTCTTCTCCAGTAAGTCCTTCCTTCTCATTAGATGGCCAAAGTATTTGAGTTTCATCTTCAGGATCTGGCCTTCTAAAGAGCAGTCAGGGTTGATCTCCTCTAGGACTGACCAGTTTGATCGCCTTGCAGTCCAAGGGACTCGCAGGAGTCTTCTCCAGCATCAGAGTTCAGAGGCCTCAATTCTTTGGTGCTCAGCGTTTCTTATGGTCCAACTTTCACAGCCATACATTGCAACTGGGAAAACCAGTTTGAACCAGTTTGAAATTATAATGGGCTAAAAACAGGTGCACTTCTGGCCATTGTAAAATATCATGCCACTACCCCAAGAGTCATGTGACTACATTTCAGGTGCTTGACAATTGGCTCATCGCTATGACCAGGGGCAGCATCCTGCAATCGTGTGACTGTTATTTGCAATGTTTTTTATCGGTTTCCAGCAAAAACGGGTTCCCAGTTACAAGTGTAGCCTTCACTTAATGAGCATGGTGATTTGCTTTACAAAAAATGTTGTCAAATTGGGTACAGTCATGTGGGTGGCTCGATTTGCAACCATAATGGCTTAGAATTTAAAAAAAACCCAGTCCCAATTGCAGTGGTAAGTCAAGGACTACTATATCTGCAGTTTTGGGACTGATTGTTTGTATCTACAGTATTTCAATCAGGAGAAGTCCTCTATATTTTGCAAGTAACAACTGGCTTTACCTATCTACATATCCATTTTAATCAGCATGAGACCAGATAAGGAAAGTTTCTTTTTAAATGAAAAGAAAAGGAATCTTAAGAAATACAGTGGGGTTTTTTTTGCACCTTGCTTTTAATATACGGTATTTCTTAAGGTTATTTTACAAATACAAATACTGACAGATTATATAAGGAAGACCATTTTTAAAAGCGTGAATAGTGGGTAAATCTATATTTTTAGCCACTATATTCTTAGTTATGTTTCAAAAGGAAAGGAATAATTCCCCACAGTTTTATCATATTCATGTTTTAATTTAAACTTTGGATTCATATAAAAATGCTGAATGCCATTCTTAGTCATTATTTTTTAACAGATCAAAAGGATTTCATCTCGGGATTTCTTCATAATTCAGGTTAAATAAAGTTTGGTTTCAGACCTCATAAAGGCTAAAGAACATGGCAGGAAATTGCAGGGGAGAGCTGCCATAACGGAAAGAAAATTATTGGAAAGAGATTGACATCATTTGCTATTGATTATGCTTTGTGGAAGAGAAAAGTATTAAAATTATATAGAAACATAATTATTATATAAAGTATACACATACAATTCAAGAAAAGCTAAGATAAAAGATTGGGACCTTAGAACAGTGATGGCTAACCTTTTCTGGACCGAGCGCCCAAAGCATGCACACACTCAAATGTGCACGCCTGAACCCCCAAAATTCAATGTGCGTGTTGCCCCTGTGCATGTACCCCACTCCAGTGTATGCGTGTGCGGCCCCCTGCATGTGCCCCACCCCCACCTCACATGTGCGCATGGCCCCCGCATATGCCCCCTGCTCTTCTGTGCATGTACCCTGCCCCCACATGCATGCACACTCAGACCCTGCCCACCATGCATGCATGGCAGAGACCCGAAGACCAGCTGGCCAGCAGGAAGTGCACGCTCATGCGCAGCAGAGTTGAACTCGGGAGACGGCTCACGTGCCATCAGAGAGGGTGCAGCGTGCCATAGGTTTGCCATCATGGTCTTAGAACATTGGAAGAAATGTTTGAAAGAGATGTAGACAAAACAAATGTTTGCAGGTGTTATGAAGTAGAAAGGAAGCAGAGGTGAAGGAACAACTGATTTTGATGATTTTACTAAAAAAATAACCTGCAGTCTTAGTCGCACTGTTACATTGGGGAAAGAAATCTACTGATTATCTTGATTAAAAATATTATTGCTTTAAATCTCTTGTTTTTATAATTACGTGTGTATTGATTTAGCAAGCTTATCTCAACTTTCCATGTTCATGTCCAGTTTCTTAGATTCATAGGCAGAATGAACTGGGCAGACAGCACCCCAAAAAGCAATAAAAGAAAGGTGATAAATATCTGGATCAAATATCAAGGAAAGATTAGGAGAACTAGGATAAGAATAATTGCAGGCTTTCATGGATTGATATTGTTCCTGCAACTTTAGCAAACTCAGGTTATTCCCTACTCCAGCAACCTCTGATTTCAGCTGTACGCAGCTGTCCCTTATCAGATCTGGCTTCCTTTGGTAGATTGACAGAATAATAGAGTTGGAAGAGACCTTGGAAATTTTCCTAGTCCACCCCCCTGCTCAAGTAGCAAACCCTTGGTTGTCCAAAAGATTGGTTGTCCAATCTTTTCTTAAAAACTTCCAACATTGGAGCATCCACAACTTCTGGAGGCAGGTTGTTCCACTGATTAATCGTTCTGTCAAGGATGTTTCTCCTTAGTACTAGGTAGTGTTGTTTGATTAGTGTCTGTTCATTGCTTCTTGTTATACCTTTAGATCAGTGGTGGGTTTCAAATTTTTTTACTACCAGTTCTGTGGGTGTGGCTTGGTGGGCGTGGCATGGCTTGGTGGGCGTGGCTTGGTGGGCATGGCAGGGGAAAGATACTGTAAAATCTCCATTCCCACCTCACTCCAGGGGAAGGATACTGTAAAATCCCCATTCCCACCCCACGCCAGGGAAGGTTACTGCAAAATCCCCATTCCTCCCAATCAGCTGGGATTTGGGAGGCAGACAATAGATGGGGGCGGGGCCAGTCAGAATTTTTACTATCGGTTCTCCGAACTACTCAAAATTTCTGCTACCAGTTCTCCAGAACTGGTCAGAACCTGCTGAAACCTACCTCTGCTTTAGATTGTTTCTGAGAAGATCCCGATATGACTCAGCATTGCCAAGCATTCTTGTGCCTCATTAACTTTTGATGTACTTGATACATACACAAGCATTCTGCAGAAACTTCCCAATCTAGGTCAATCCTTCTGGCTACAGCTTCAAGCAGCTTTCTGAAATGTCTCCTCCTAGTCTTCTCCCATGTTTGAGGGAGGTTCTTCAGACTGAATCATGACAAGGATATACAAAATGCAACTGCTCCACATGTTTGCATTATTCCCTTTCACTATGTTTGATCTAGACCAGGGTTGTCAAACTCACGGCATCACAGTGGTGCAGTGGTTAGAGTGCAGTAGTGCAAGCTACTTCTGCTGCCTGCCGGCTGCCTGCAATTTGACAGTTCAAATCTCACCAGGCTCAGGGTTGACTCAGCCTTCTATCCTTCCGAGGTGGGTAAAATGAGGACTCAGATCGTTGGGGACAATACACTGACTCTGTAAACTGCGTAGAGAGGGCAGCAGTGTACACTGTAAAGCAGTGTAAAGCAGTATATAAGTCTAAGTGCTATTGCTATGTTCAGCATATTGACTTTTTCACACATACCCTTGATGACCCTGATTGTATGCAAACTTGGAGCTTGAATTGATATTCCATAGTGTCAATAATGAGGGATGCGGTGGCTCAGTGGCTAAGATGCTGAGCTTGTCAATCGAAAGGTCAGCAGTTCAGCAGTTCGAATCCCTAGTGCTGCATAACAGGGTGAGCTCCCGTTACTTGTCCCAGCTTCTGCCAACCTAGCAGTTTGAAAGCACATAAAAAATGCAAGTAGAAAAATAGGGACCACCTTTGGTGGGAAGGTAACAATGTTCCATGTGCCTTTGGCATTTACTCATGCCGGCCACATGACCGCGGAGACGACTTTGGACATCACTGGCTCTTCAGCTTTGAAACGGAGATGAGCACTGCCCCCTAGAGTCGGGAACGATTAGCCCATATGTGCAAGGGGAACCTTTACCTTTACCTTTAGTGTCGATAATAGTGATATTGCTGTTGCTATCACGTTGTCATCTTGTGACTGAAGGGAAAAAACCTTCGCTAAAGCGGGGGTGGATGTGGCCAGAGCGTGACACATCCAGTCCGTGGACCACGAGTTTGATACCCCTGATCTAGACTATAGTTTCCTGACCTTCATACAGTCTTCACCCAAGGAAAATAAAATGTTTTGGAATTCCCCTTTTCCTAAGCACAATTCAGCCCTTGTCAATATAATTCCAGCACTACCAAAATCTATAACAAATACTGACAATATAAAAAAAGGTACTTTCAGCTTTCCAAAGATCCCAAGGAAAGAAATATTGTAAAGGCTGTTTGAAAATTCAAGCATTCAGACTCCAAATGCATGGATTGGGACCAGGGTTCCTCCCTGTTCGGCCCAGTTCGGCCGAGCGGGTAGCGGTGACGATATGACATCACCGAACTGGTTCTCTTTGTTCGGGAGCTGGGCCCTCCCGCACCTCCCCCCATGTTATTCTTACCTTTTATTTGGCCCTGCCCCCAATTTTTTGCTGCCTCCTGAGTCCCAGCTGATCGGCTGGAAGGAAAAAAACTGTTTAAACTCTTGCCGCGGGGCTTCAAAGGGCCGCCCTACCGCTGATCAGTGTTAAAAGGCAGTGTGGTGGTAGACCAGTGCGCTCGAAAAACAAATGGCTAGACCGGGACGCTTGAAAAACAAATGGGTAGACTGGGACGCTCCAAGAACAAATGGATAGACCAGGACGCTCAAAAAACAAATGGGTAGACCGGGACGCTCCAAGAACAAATGGGTAGACCAGGACGCTCCACAAACAGATGGGTAGACCAGGACTCTCCAAGAACAAATGGGTAGACCGGTACAGCTCTACAAGCAGTTAAAAGCCTGGTAGACCAGTACCTCTGCTAAATCCTAAAGAATTGACACATGACCATCAAACCACACCCATAAAATAAGCCACGCCCACAGAACCGGTAGTAAAAAATTTTAGAACCCACCCCTGATTGGGACAACTCACTGCAGCCAATTCACCATGGCCAATTCACCATGGCCAATTCACCATGGTCAACTCACCATGGCCAACTCACCATGGCCAACTCACCATGACCAATTCACAATGGCCAATTCATCATGACCAATTCACCATGGCCAATTCACCATGGCCAACTCACCATGGCCAATTCACCATGGCCAACTCACCATGGCCAACTCACCATGGCCAACTCACCACAGGGCAACTCACTGCAGGACAATTCAACCGATACAAAAGGTAAATTAATTTCAGCGGAACTGTGGCCAATAATAATAAAATAAAGAAAGTCAATGCAGAAATACAGCAGTTAATTTTGATGAAAACATGGTCCCCAATAATAAAAGTAACTGAATGAAATGATTAATACAGCATTGAATTGCCCTGCAGCAAGTTGGTCCCTTGAGATTTGGCTGTGGTGATTTGGCCACAGCAAGTCTGCCACGGTAATTTGGCCCCAAATGTAGTTTAGAGAAGAATCAAAATTTAGAACTTGGACCTAGATGTGGGAAAGCTTGAAGATCGGAGGTGACTATTTTGATGCAAGCCAAAATAAGTGACTCTGGTTGCACTAATAAACTGAGTGCAGAGGAATCAGAAGTGTAATGACGTTATTCAAATAACTGGGTGTTTCTATACATTTTCGATGCCTACCATCTCACACTCGGTTCAGCCTTAGAGAAGTGATGATTAATTAGACTTCGTTTTTTTTTTAAAAAACTAGGAGAATCCTTAATGCTAAGATCAGGAATGTGTATTCTTTTTGAACCTGCAATGTGCCCCAGGAGTGCATAATGAAAAGGAGACAGGTCCAAGATAAAATGGACAGGCCAAAAAGTACATTTGATTTAATGGATTCTACGTTTAATTTTAAATTGAAAACGGTGTTGCTAATTTACTCAGGTCTTTAAACACTTTTCCTTTTCGTTACACTGGCTTGTTTTTTTTTTTTTTTTGATAGTAAAATTTAGTAGAATTTGGGAGCTTTAAGAAGGACATAGCCTCAGGTCCTTATATTTTGCATGTATTGATTGGTTAAGCAATAGGCATTTGACCATTATTAATATATCCCTAAAGAGATCCAACAGCATACTAAAAAGCAGAGACATCACCCTGCCAACAAAAGTGCGTATAGACAAGGCTATGGTTTTCCCAGTTGCAATGTATAGCTTTGAAAGTTGGACCATAAGAAACGCTGAGCACCAAAGAATTGAGGCCTCTGAACTCTGATGCTGGAGAAGACTCCTGCGAGTCCCTTGGACTGCAAGGCGATCAAACTGGTCAGTCCTAGAGGAGATCAACCCTGACTGCTCTTTAGAAGGCCAGATCCTGAAGATGAAACTCAAATACTTTGGCCATCTAATGAGAAGGAAGGACTCACTGGAGAAGAGCTGAATGCTGGGAAAGACTGAGGGCAAAAGAAGAAGGGGACGACAGAGAATGAGGTGGCTGGATGGAGTCACTGAAGCAGTCGGCATGAGTTTAAATGGACTCCAGAGGATGGTAGAGAACAGGAAGGCCTGGAGGAACATTGTCCATGGGGTTGTGATGGGTCGGACACGACTTCGCAACTAACAACAACAAAGAAATCCAAAGGCTTAAAAAGAAATGCAAAGCAAGTTCCTACCCAATTTACAAATGCAATAGAAAAATTTACCACCATTTCCAGACTTTACCATCATTTCCTCTGTCTTTTCACTGGATTAACAGCTGCTTCTGCCAGTGACTTTGATAGATTTATTATGTATCTTGCTACAGTGCTGATGCTCAAAGCCTCTGGCTTCCCTCCCATTTCCTGTAAATGCAATGCCAGGATGCTCCTGAAAAGATCCTATTTGGAGCCTGCAAACTAAGCTGAGGGAGCAATGGCATGCCACAGAAATATGATTCCTGGGCTGGAATTCAATTGGCCTTGTTTTAAGAAGCCCACGAGATCTGACTGGCTTATAAATAGTGCATATTTCTTTCCATTTTAAGGTGTTTCTCATCTTCCTCATTGAAACTTGCATGTAATGGAATTCATTGCATTAAAAAAATGCCAATGAATAAAAGAGATATCAACACTGTGGAATATCAATTCAAGCTCCAAGTTTGCATACAATCAGGGTCATCGAGGGTGTGTGTGAAAAAGTCATTATGCTGAACATAGCAATAGCACTTAGATTTATATACCGCTTCACAGTGCTTTACAGCCCTCTCTAAGCGGTTTACAGAGTCAGCATATTAACCCCAACAATCTGGGTCCTCATTTTACCGACCTCAGAAGGATGGAAGGCTGAGTCAACCTTGAGTCTGGTGAGATTTGAACTGCCAAATTGCAGTCAGCCGGCAGTCAGCAGAAGTAGCCTGCATTACTGCACTCTAACCACTGTGCCACCATGGAGCATGATCACAAGATTGGGCAAGAACATTCTTCCTTTGTATATATACCAATGTCACATGCATGTACAAAGGCTGGGGCCTCGGTCGTGTAGTTGCAACTTCCATTTTGAATTTGATTTTTTAACTAGCCTCTGCAGATCCTCTGAGAATTCTGAAAGTGTCATCAAGTTATAAGGTAACAGAATGCAGCCAAATAGAAGCATTATTCAATATGTGACTGGATAATATTCATATTAAGTTTGTTTCAATTTAACGAAGTTTCAGTGTACAAGAAGTCAAATCAAATCATTTATTTATTTGCTCAATTTACATAGCGACCTATTACTTTTACATGACTCGTGCTCAGTGGTGGGTTTCAAAATTTTTTACTACCAGTTCTGTGGGCATGGGTTGGTAGGCATGACATGGCTTAGTGGGCGTGGGTTGGTGGGCGTGGCAGGGGAAGGATACTGTAAAATCCCCATTCCCACCCGACTCCAGTGGAAAGTTACTGCAAAATCCCCATTTCCTCCCGATCAGCTGGGACTAGGGAGGCAGAGAATAGATGGGGACAGGACCAGTCAGAGGTGGTATTTACCAGTTCTCTGAACTACTCAAAACTTCTGCTACTGGTTCTCCAAACTACCCAAAATTTTGACTACCGGTTCTCCAGAACTGGTCAGAACCTGCTGAAACCCACCTCTGCTTGTGCTGGCTAACAATCAAACAAATAAAAACACAAAATAGACAGTCGCAAAACAAATAGAAATCGAAAGACATAGCAATCAGAGGAATGACCTAACTGATCATCCATACATCTTGGAGATGGGTCCCAGGCTTGAGCACAATGTCAAGTTTTCAAGGCCTCACAGTCTTGAATAAGATGATGTTCTCGGGTTTATTTAATACTTCTATTTTGCAACTGTTAAATCTGTGCATTTTAATGTGTACAGTTCAGTGATGAAATCCAAATTTTTTTAATACTGGTTCTGTGGGAGTGGCTTGGTGGGCATGGTGTGGCTTGATGGTCGTGGCTTGGTGGATGTGGCAGGTGAAGGATACTGCAAAAATCCCCATTCCCACCCCACTCCAGGGGAGGGATACTGCAAAATCCCCATTCCCACCCAACTCTGGGGCCAGCCACAGGTGATATTTGCCGGTTCTCTGAACTTCTCAAAATTTCCGTTACCAGTTCGCCATAACCTGTCAGAACCTGCTGGATTTCACCCCTGGTACAGTTATATTTTCAAACGATTGTCCGGAAAATGTTGTTGGAATTATCTTTGTTGTTTTCATGCCAGAAATGTTGTACCTGCTTCATATTCTCTGTATCTGCCTAATTTGGAAACTGTGTCCCAATGCCTTTCAAACTTCCCCAAATATATACGGTATCCTACCAAATATAACAGAACTTGTTTCTCGCATTAAATTTTAACTTTTCTAACCTAAAAAAAACAAAACAACACCACACAATCCAGTGCATTGCACATTGAAAGAACCCTGGGAATAATTTCCGTGGGAAATTATTGACTGTGGAACAGCCTTATCTCATTCAGTAAAAGCATTCCTCTCCCCACAGTCATCTTCTATACTTTGAACTTTTAAGATTTTGAACTAATGGGGTGGGCAGCGAAGGTCATAAATTCATAATGCATTTTTCTGTTCATGTTTATTGACCTTGATTCTAAGCTTGAAGAATTCCACCAGAAAAGTTACCTGTTGAAAGAAAGATAATTCAGCATTGGCAATACTATCTCTGGGAAGAGTTGTATTTTTTATTTTATTTTACTGATTAAATTTCTGTGCTGCCAATCTCACTAATACGGTGACTCTGGGCAGCTTACGATATAATAAAAAGGTTTAAAAGTGCTTAAAAAAACTTTTAAAATTAGAATAAAAAAGATTAAAAAGTTTAAGAGCCAAGGTGATGGGCAGACCTAGGGTGAGGATTTTTCTCTACCCTGTCAGCTGCCTCCAATGTAGAAGGCCTCTGCCAGGGCTCCAGGCCAAGCAAAAGGATTCTCCGGAAAGTTTTTAGGCTCTTCTGAAGTTTGAAGACTCTTCTGAAAGGCCAGGAGTGTGGGAGTGGCTCTCACCCCTGGTGGGAGAATATTTCAGAGGACAGAGCCACAGCTCTTCTCCTAGACCCCACCAACTGAAATTATTTGGCTAATGGGATCTGAACAGGGGTAGATTTCAAAAATTTTAGCAAGGGGTTCTCTGCCTGGTGGGCGTGGCCATGGTGGGCGTGGCCTAGTCAGCCTCCTGCACCACGGCAGGTGGGGAGGCGCGTTTTAAATTAAATTTAATTAAATTTATTTAATTTATATACTGCCCTACTCCCGAAGGACTCAGGGCAGTGAACAGCCACAAGATAAAAGTACATCATACAAAAGTTAAAAACCATTTAAAAGTATACTAAATAATTTTGGCCCAAAAAACGAATTTAAAAACATCCAATTTGTATAAAACTTAAAAGCAAATTAAAAGGGAGAGTCAAGCCAGACCAGCCTGCTGGAATAAAAATGTTTTGAGGGCGCGGCGGAAAGTGCGTAAATCTGGGATCCTCCATATCTCCGGGGGGAGCTCATTCCAGATGGCAGGTGCCCCCACAGAGAAGGCCCTCCCCCTGGGGGCCGCCAGTCAACACTGTTTGGCCGATGGCACCCTGAGGAGCCCCTCTCTATGGGAGCGTACTGGTCGGTGAGAGGCTACTGGTGGCAGAAGGCGGTCTCGTAAGTACCCTGGTCCTAAGCCATGGAGCGCTCTAAAGGTGGTGACCAAAACCTTGAAGCGCACCCGGAAGACCACCGGGAGCCAGTGCAGCTCACGCAGGAGGGGAGTCGCATGGGAGCGCCACATCGCTCCCATAACCACCCGCGCGGCCGCATTCTGGACCAGCTGGAGCCTCAGGGTGCTCCTCAAGGGGAGCCCCATGTAGAGAGCATTACAGTAGTCCCAGCATGACGTGACGAGGGCATGAGTGACCGTACATACGTTTTTGTCCTCCCTGGTCTCTGGAGGCTTTCTTCAAGCCTCTGAGAGAGCAAAAATGGCTTCCCCAGGCTCTGGAGGCCAGAAACGGGCCCATTTCTGGCCTTACCAAACTTCCAGTAGGCCTGTTTTTCATCCTTGCCAAGCCTCCGTGTGCGCCCTGCACTTACCTGCATCTAAAACGGGCTGCATGGGGACTCCTGGAAGGGGAGGGATGGGTGGGGCCAGCCAGGAGTGGGATTTGGGGGTTCTCTGAACTGCATAGAATCTTAGCTAGAGGTTCTCACAAACCCATGCAAACCTCCAGCAACCCACCCCTGGATCTGAAGAAGGCCCTTTCTTGGAACAAGTGGGATGGGTTAGTCCCATTGGGGTAAGGCAGTTCCTAAGATAATACATACAAAATGATATGGAGAATCTTAGTCATCCAGGTCATGGTTGTTCCAAAGGTGTTTTTTCAAGAGGCAACTAAACTTCCTTGTTTTTCTTTGAAGACTTTTGAAGTGATCCTTATTCTTCACACCTGACACTACATTCAGTCTATTATAAATCCCACATTTATTCTTGGAAGGCTGCTGCCATGTTGGAGATGTTCTTCAGTAGCTGATACATGGTGAAAGTGAGATTTGCTTGGTTATAGACAAATGGGTCCCACAATCCATTCTTAGAAAACACATGAATAAGGTTTCTAGCTCCTCAGGATGCACTCTAGTAGGTAGCACTTTTTTGAACAAGTATTGATTTTTTTTTTTTAAGGAATGGGGTGTAACTCTCAGCTTTTATCTTACAGGAATACTATGACATTTTTGTAAGACAAATAACTAAGTACTTATGGAGTATTTTGTCAATTACTGCAAATTCAAATCTCACCAGGCTCAAGGTTGACTCAGCCTTCCATCCTTTCAAAGGTTGGTAAAATGAGGACCCAGATTGTGGGGGCAATAAGCTGACTTTGTATAATTATATACAAAAGTATGAAGGCTATTGCTTAATGCATTGTAAGCCGCCCTGAGTCTCCAGAGAAGGGCAGCATATAAATCAAATTAAAAAAAAAAAAAAGTAAAGCAGCCAAGTAAGCTAGGGTGAATGTAAGAATTCTCCTTAACAACATGCCATGCTCAGGGACCAGATATGATTTAATCTGTAGAGAATCACAAAAGGTATGAATGCTGAATTTAGCAATGCTAAATGCTGTGGCATACCTGTACTTAAAAAATAAATAAATCTGAATTTCATTCAGAAGCTGATGAAGGAATTCCTTAAATGGAGGATAATGGTGGAGGAGTGAATAGGTGTATGAGATTTATAAGGTTATTTATGAACTTTTCCTCAAGAGAAAATGTTGGTATAAATGTAAACCTTCTGCATGTGACAAAAGTCTCAAAGAATTGTGATGTCCATAAAGTTGTCTTTTCTTTATGAAATGGTTTAGGCAGGGGTGGGCTTCAAAAATTTTAGCAAGGGGTTCTCTGCCCGATTGTTGGGTGGATGTGGCCATGGTGGTCATGGCCTAGTCGGCCTCCTGCACCACGATGGGGGGGCATTTTTGCTCTCCCCAGGCTCCAGAGGCTTTCCTCAAGCCTCTGGGAGTGCAAAAATGGCCTCCCCAGGCTCCGGAGACCCTTCCCGAACTTCCGATAGGCCCATTTTTCACCCTCCCCAAGCCTCCATGCGCGCCCTGCACTTACCTGCATCCAAAAAGGGCCGCTTGGGGACTCCTGGGTAAGGTGGGGGGGGAAGACAGGAGTAGGATTTGGGGGTTCTCTGAACTGCACAGAATCTTAGGTAGAGGTTCTCCCGAACCCCTGCAAACCCCCAGCAGCCCACCCCTGGGTTTAACATTGTTTTCATCCAGCTTTCTTGTCTGTGATTCCTGTAGGCTGAGGCCAAGGGAAGGATCAAACGCATTGTCAGTCATAAGTCCCTTCGCGCCCACAGGAGATCTAAGTCCCGCCCACCTTGAATTCCTTCCTTAACTCTCGCTAGTTTCCCCTGATCGTTAATAGTTCAGATTCTTGTAGAGAGCTTAAGCTTGCAATAAATTTTTATATTCATTTGAATGCCCGAATCTCCTGATTTGACAATTCCATCAAATTCTTAGCCAGGTTCAACTTTACTTAATTTTTCCAGTTAAACCAAAATTGTTTGGATACTGCTTTCATACCAGAATGCAAATAAAAATAACTTCCCCTTTTATATTTGTGTATTTTGAGAGGGAATGTGTTTGGCAGTTGCATATGAGAAAATTAATTCAAAAATACATTTTAATATATATATTGAAATAGAAATGTTTGCCTTGTATTTTTTTTTTAAAGTAGCATACTGGTATAAAAGAGAAGCAATTTATAAATAAATACAGGTTAAACCAATATGGTTAAGAATAAACGGATTCATTCATAATTAAATAACTAGCAAAATATTTTCTCCAGGGAGTCTTGTACCAAACAGGGCCTATCCTGCTCTTTTCATGCTTCTGGCATTACAATCAAAAGTACAGATGGAGAATCACAACTGATAAATTGCAAATGACACAGAAATACACACACACACATACACATTATTAATTGCATAAACACTTGGCTTTTTGTTTTAAGAGTGAAAAACAATGGGTCGTCGTCATCCCTTCCCTCCGAGTTTTCTTTTTCTTAATTTTAGTAACAGTAGGCAGTATTACACATTCCAGCAGGAGCCTTTTTATCACTGGATGAAGTGTGATTCTTCCTAATTAATGATATCCCTTTGTAAGATAGTTTGCATTTTTAATGTCTGGTTTGTACAGTCAAGAGCCAGTGATTAAGAAAACTAGATTGTTGGTTGAGAGTTGTTAATGTTATAACAACCAAAACCAGGGGTAGGCTTCAAACATTTTAGCAAGGGGTTCTCTGCCCCATTACTGGGTGGGTATGGCCATGGTGGGCATGGCCGAGTCGGCCTCCTGCACCATGGTGTTTTTGCCCTCCCCGGGCTCCGGAGGCTTTCCTCGAGCCTCTGGGAGGGCAAAAATGGCCTCCCCATGCTCTGAAGGCCCTCTGGAGGCTGGAAACAGGCCAGTTTCTGGCCTTCCTGAACTTCTGGTAGGCCCATTTTTCACCCTCCCTGAGCATCTGCACGCACCCTGTACTTACTTGCATCCAAAATGGGCCACGTGGGAGGGGAGGGGAGGGGTGGGCGGGGCGGGGCCAGCCAGAAGTGGTATTTGGGGATTCTCTGAACTGCACAGAATCTTAACTAGAGGGTCTCCTGAATCCCTGCGAACCCCCAGCAGCCCACACCTGACCAAAACTAACCAAATAGGAATCATTGGCTTAACCTTGTCTTTTTTTAAATGTTCTTTCCTGACCAGTCAGTTCAATGCATCAGTGTTTATCATGAATTCCATCTTCTCAAAGGAATCCTCATAGCAAATATTATTATTATTATTATTTATTTGTTAATGTTATTCCATCTCGTCACTAAAATATAGAATGTTGAGCTATTATTAAAGAGTGGGTCGTTAGGTAGGTGGAAGTCTGGTGACTTTAATGGTACAGTATATGCAGTATGTTGTTGTTTGGTTTATTTGTAGTGTGCTTTTACATCTTTGTAGCCACCTAGAGTGCTTTGGTGAGATTGGCAGCCATACAAATAGAGTGGATCAATAAATAACATGTTATTTGCTCAGTTTTCCAGTCTGAAGTTTGCTCGCCCACTTTCTATAGCACTTTGAGAATTTAAAAAAGAAAAAGAAAAAGCAAATTTCTCTTCCCCCCCCCCTCCACTCCCTTCTCTTGCTCATACATCCACAGATCTACTGTATTTTTCGGAGTATAAGATGCACCTTAGTTTTTGGGGAGGAAACTAAGAAAAAAGCTGATTGGTGGGTGGCTCGGCCCTCTGGAATACTCCCAATCAGCTGTTCCCAGTGGTGAATTTTAGCAACAGGCTCCTTGGTTGTGAGCTCTGTGCCTTGCTTTTTTTTTTTTCTGCCTCTTAAACTTCTGAAACTCTGTTTCAGAAAAAACTTTTTTTTCCTGCCTCTGAAAACCTCAGAAACTTGGAGGCTTTTTTTTCTGAAGCTTCTTTCAGAGGCTTTTATTCTGAAGGAGTATCTGTACTCTGTTCAATCTCCTTTCTTTGGTATTGGTATGTAGATTAACCTCTTCCAATCTGTTGGTTATTGTGTCATTCTCCAGATTTATTAGCGTGGTTTGGTTAGAACCTTTACTGAATCTTCTGTTGTTGTTTTCCATATTATTTTAGATAAAGGCCTTTCTAAGGCTTTTTTTCTGAAGCTTCTTTCAGAGGCTCCTTTCATCTCCATTTGGGAGGCTGGGCAGGGCTACATTCAGAGTATAAAATGCACCCAGATTTTCACCCTCTTTTTTGGTGTGTCTTATACTCCGAAAAATACGGTATGCTTTGAGATTTTATACAGAGACTAAAGACATTTTTAGATGTCAAAATAAGTCTCAAGGCTTGTGATTTACATTGTAGTATGTTAGATCTATGATGATGATGATGATGATGATGATGATGATGATGATGATGATGATTGGAGGAGACCAAAGAGACATATCTCTCTTTCAAATTTTAGCCAACTCTATAGAGATTTAGAGATTTGTTCCTTTCCTTCTTTTATGGAAAACTTTCCTAAACCAAAAGAATTTTCATATCTTATTTTCATTTTATATCTGTATTTCTATGTGACTATGATTTAGTTTAAAGAAATATAATCACAGATATAGGTTTAGGCATTTATTGGAAAGGACAATGTTATGCAAACTTATTTTCTCTATGCATATTTTAGTTTAAGGGCATATCATGCCCTAAATAGACTTTAGGTATTAGGAACCCAATTTCAGTTCAGAAAATGGAGAAAGTACAAAGAAAAATGAAACAAAACCCTTATTACACATATAATGCATTTCCCTGCACAGTTTTAATACAATACAACTCAGTTGCCCACATCAGCTTAACAACAAAAGGTGATAAGAGGAGAATTATTACTAATTCTCAGA
This sequence comes from Pituophis catenifer annectens, assembly GCF_029215685.1. Lineage (NCBI taxonomy): Eukaryota > Metazoa > Chordata > Lepidosauria > Squamata > Colubridae > Pituophis > Pituophis catenifer. The sequence continues at coordinate 116,962,059 of NW_027256884.1, read as the reverse complement.
TATGATCCTATCTGAGTAATAAAAGGTAACAGACATGACTAGTCATGTCTGACTCTAGGACACGATTCTCATCTCCGTTTCTTGGCTGAGGGAGCCAGCATTGTCCAAAGATAATTTCCATGGTCATGTAGTCAGCATGGCTATACGCCAAAAGCACATGGAATACCTAGGCTTCCCTAAAAAGCACGAAGCAGAGCAAAACCCCGTTTATTTATATGACTGTGAATTCCTTTCATTCACAGTCAGCAAGGCCTGGCAAACAGTCTTTCAGAGGAATATTTATCAACACAGACCTTATCTCACTTGGAAAGCTGCCATGTCAATAGTTTCCAAACGCAGGGCAAGGCAGAACTTGGCACATAGTCTCTGGGATTCACGGAAAGATCTTCCCACTCTTGAAATGACCGAACAAATGAATGGTTTCTTGCAAAAGCCCACTCCCCATTTCCTCCTCTTTTGTTTCCTATGGGAGGGGCCAATCACCTCAAAGGTGTGGCTTTACTCCCAAGCCGACACTGCTTTCTTAGTTGTTCTTGTCTTCTGGCAGCTCTGCGCACGTGCACACTAGGAACAGGCTCCAGCTGTTCCTCTGCCTCAAGGCTGTGTAGCTCCCTCTTTGCCTCTGATGCAAAGCCTTCGTCCAAGCTTTCCCCACCGCCCCATTGGCGGGCCACAACATTACATTCCCACCCAAGTGGTACCTATTTCTGCTTGCATTTGCATGCTTTTGAACTGCTAGGAGGGCAGGATCTCACCCTGTTACATGGCATTCGAATCTCGAGCTGGACTCTCAGTTCTCCAGCTGACAAGCTCAACGTCTTTTAACTGCTCAGCTATTGCGTCCCATGTAAGTATCTTCTGCAAAAGGAGAAAATAGAAGAATGTTTTGAACCCTTCCAGTTGAATCTAGGATAAGGCTTTTATAAGAAAATAATCCAGGTGTCGAGTGATCAAACAGCCCTTCAAAGCCTAAAGATTTCAAATCAGTAGTGGAACTAATTCCGTTGGACGGTTCTGACTCAATTGTCTGCCCTTAAAAATTATCCCTGCTCTGTCTGTGTGAAATCTCCTTATACGCCATGTCACATTAAATGGAATGATGACCCCGCTGTATTTTTCTACAACTTAATGGTTAACTGTGGTATTTAATTGCATGATATAAGGGATAACACATAAATGTCTTCATAAACTGGGTGTGAATGAAATTCTGCCAACTTTGTATGCTGCTCATCCAATCAGGACCAATTCAGTCTTGTCAGTGTCTGATCAGAAGATAATTTCTCAAGTAGAATAACCCAATTAAAATGGGCTACTCATTTCAATATTTCTCTCTTCCTCCCTCCCTTCCTCCCACCCTCCGTGTCTCTCTGTCTCTCTGTCTGTCTGTCTGTCTCTGTCTCTCTCTGTCTTTCTCTCTGTGTCTCTCTCTGTGTGTGTCTCTCTCTCTCAGTGTGTAAGTGTGTGTGTATATATACATCCATCCATAGATATGCACAATATCTTTATAAAGCCTGAGAGTGATAGCTCCACTTGTATGAGGTTAGTTTTTAATCACCTCTTAAAGGCCTTCGCTCCTTGGAGTGAGATGACACTTCAGAGACACCCTCTCTCATTCATATAATATCAGATGGGTAAGAAACAGAGATAGGACAAAAATAGGATGTTCGAGAACATCACTATTTTATCTTCTATCACTAAGAGACAACAGGAAATGCCTTTTGTGTCTCTGTGAAGGAATTGAATGATAGCATGTTGACTCCCAAGGACGAGGATAATGCAAAAGAAGAGTTTCTTGTCTATTGGCAAAGAGCAGCTACCTTATTCCAAGGTTTAATCTGAGCTTGTTTCACTCATTGCAGTTCCTAACAGCTTCCAGCACCAATTCCAGACTTTCATAACATAGTTAGCTCAGATTGTGAGTCACCCACAGGATAAGGTTCTAATTCTTTCTCTGCTGGGTTGTGTTTCATGTTTATTTTCCAATACCCTGTTTTCCCGAAAACAAGACTCAACCAGAAAATAAGCCCTAACATGATTTTTCAGGATGCTCGTAATAAAAGCCCTACCCCCAAAATAAGCCCCAGTTAATATCATCAACCAGTGTTTAGTACTGTATTTCCCCCAAAATAAGACCTAACTGGAAAATAAGCCATAATGCGTCTTTTGGAGCAAAAATTAATATAAGACTCAGTCTTATTTGGTGGGAAACATGGTAGTAATAGATGGAACAGTATGTCTAGGGCTAATCTACAAATCTTTGGTGGCACTGAAATTTAGTCATTCCTTTCAAATCCAAAGAGAAAACGTGTATGACTAATAATGAATGCATGCCTAATGCCAATGTATACTTACTCATGTAGTGTAGTTGTTGTATCCTTATTATTTTCTTTACTGGCTCCTTTTATTGATATTATTACTATTCTGTTGCTTTGCATGTACAGTGAGAGTTTCTGTACCAGAGACACATTCCTTTCATGTCTAATCACACCTGTCCAAATAAAGTATTCAATTCAATTCAACTGAATATTACAACCAAAGAAATATGGAGCAGAATAGATGCTACCATAGCTTCTGTTCTGATGCTTTCCTGTGGAATTTTGCTTTTTTAGGACTTAACTTGAATAGTGAAGTCAAATAGATTGTGATCCATGTCACTCTAGGTTGTTACCAAAATTATTATCATTAATATGTAAAGGACGGAAAAAACAGAATTCAGTGACTATTGACAATTGGACCTCATGATGATAGTAATTGTTGGATATTCATTAAAACTTTGTAAGAGTGTATCAGCATTAAAGCACATTTATGCTATATTTGAATATGCTTAGTGAAAATTTACTGAGCTCTGTTATCATGACAGCCAAACATTCAAAGAAATTGTGAGTTACAACGGTATCATAGTTAATTGCAAATTGTCCTGTTTTATTAAAGAAGCATCATTTTCACATCTGTTCATTCATAAGTTTCTTTATGAAATATGAATCAACATCACATCTTCCTGCTTGCTACACATTTTTGGAGAAACAGTTGTGCAATGGAACATCTGCACATGCTATATAGATAAATACTTGCAGAAAACACCCTATCTATGAGATTTTGTTTAAAATACTATTCTCCTTTGAAGTAATTTTTAAAACTAAATCCATTTCATCAATTTGCATAGAAATTTGTTGGAAAAAAAAATCTGTGTAATAGTACATGTGTCACATCCAATTCTCTCAATATTTTTCCCAGCTAGAAAAGTTATTTCTTGCAACTTTGTGAGCTTCTCTTTTGCCTGAAAGTTTTATCTTATTTTTGTCCCATCATACATGCATGTCAAAATGAATATATTAGTGTTTAATGGACATAAAATTATTTTGTTAGTGGAAAAAAGTACAGCAAAGTGCATCAGTGAACAAATCCGTTTTACACGTAGTTATATATAATAGGCATCTGTTGGAATTAAATTGAGTGAAAATAGGAGCTTTAAAAGAAAAGCCTTAAGCTAATTTGTAAAATGTGTATATCAGGGGTGAAATCTAAAAATTTTCCCTACCGGTTCTGTGGGTGTGGCTTGGTAGGGGGGTGTCCTGTGACTGAGTGGGCGTGGCCAACTCAATGTCACTCACAGCCACACCCACTCAGTCACAAGACCCCCTTCCACCAAGCCACACCCACAGAACCCGGTAGGACAACTTTTTAAATTTCTTTCTCCCGTGGCTCCGCCCACCCGCCCCATTCCTCGGACTCCTACTGCTCACCTTTCTCCCGCAGCTGGCTGTCAGGAAAGGCAAGTGGCCAAAAGGTACCGGAGTCGCTCACTCTCCTTCTTGAATGAGCCGCTCTAGTCCATGCGCCAGCTGCGCAAGCACACAGTTTATTTAATTCAGTGGCAGGTTGGATGTGCGTTTGCACAGCCGGCACATGGACCAGAGCGGCTCATTCAAGGAGAGTGAGCGACTCTGGTACCTTCCGGGCACTTGCCTTCCCTGACAGCCAGCCGCGGGAGAAAGGTGAGCAGTAGGAGTCAGAGAATGCACCATTCCTCAACTCCGGCCTTGCTGCAGAGTCACTGCCTGCTTGCCCTTCGCCACGCGACTCCACCCACCTGCCCCATTCCCCGGAGTCGGGAAATGCACCATTCCCGGACTCCTACTGCTCACCTTTCTCCCGTAGCTGGCTGTCAGGGAAGGCAAGCACCCAAAAGGTACCAGAGTCTCTCACTCTCCTTCTTGAATGAGCTGCTCTGGTCCACGTGCTGGCTGCGCAAGCACACACCCAACCTGCCACTGAACTAAATAAACGATGTGCACTTGCGCACCTGGCACGTGGACCAGAACGGCTCATTCAAGGAGAGTGAGCAACTCCGCTACCTTTCGGGTGCTTGCCTTCCCTGACAGCCAGTCGCGGGAGAAAGGTGAGCAGTAGGAGTCCGGGAATGATGCATTCCTCGAGTCCGGGGAATGGGGCAGGTGGGCAGGTGGGTGGAGCCTCCAGCTGCCATTGCTACCTGTTCTCCGAACCACCGGCCATCATCGCTACCTACTCGCCCGAGCCGGTCCGAACCGGGAGCATTTCACCCCTGGTGTATATTATAGAAAGGTGAATGTAATATGCATTTATTGACAGAAAAATGAGTGAAAATCATTTGTATGGACACTTTAAAACAAAAATCTTAAAACTAACTGGTTAGCGTTTGGAAGTCCCTGAAAATGTAGCTTTTCTAGCAGACTTGGGGAAACTGTGAGGAGCATACAAGAAGGTTATATTGTGTTTAGAGGGATATTCTTCTCCCTCAGTTTTGTTTATTTATTTTTTAATGACAATTGTTTTAATTGTTAGTTATATGCTACCCAGAGTAAGATTTGTTGAGATGAATGGACATAAATTAAAAGAATGTAATAAAGAAATAATACATTTCTTAAATTATATGTACAGACATGGAATATTCTTCCATATCTATATGAACACCTTGTTGGATCGTCTAGGAGCCATGGTGGCGCAATGGTTAGAATGTGGTACTGCAGGCTAATTCTGCCCATGGCCAGCAGTTCGATTCTCACTGGTTCAAAGTTGACTCAGCCTTCCATCCTTCCGAGGTCGGTCAAATGAGGACCCAGATTGTTAGGGGTAATATGCTGACTCTGTAAACCGCTTAGAGAGGGCTGAAAAAGCACTGTGAAGTGGTATATAAGTCTAAGTGCTATCGCTACATGAATGAATGGCATGCTATACACAAAGAAAGGCTTTCTTTTTCTTGCTACCAAAAAAACCACCTTGCTCCATTTGCAGACAGAATAATTAATCAGGATTTATATGTATGTGCAATATTTGCTAATTGCTTTAGTTGAATTCCCAGTCTCCTTACATTTAAAAAGAAAATAAATAAAAGAAAGAAACAGCTTTGGAAAATGGATTATCCAAGTTCCCTTGTGCCCTGACATATTTCATAACTGTCTCATTTTTAGAACCAACAAATAGGCTTTTTCTATTTTTTGCATTTCTATCATGATTGTTCTTTCTTCATTAGAACTTCACAAGAGATACTATTGGGTGCAGAATCAACCATGGGTTTGAGTACTTGTTGGAGAATTTTTTTCTCTCCTCTGGAAAAAATATATTAGACCAAGTATTCTTAGAAAGAGATTGCCTTGCTTATTTTATTTGCGTAACTATCCTGATCTGGGAAATTTCTAAAATGCATTATAGATAGTTCTCAGTGACCAAAATTGGGACCAGCAATTTCATCTCTAAGCAATGCAGTGGTTAAGGGAAACATCACATAACTCTGCCAAAATTACAACATTAGTCCCGCTGTGGTCATTAAGCAATCACCCACAATGGATAACTGAAATATTATGTGACTATGACAGGCTTACGACCTCACTTCCACCACAGTCATTAAGGAAATCACCTGCGGTCATTAAATGAGAAATTATGTGACTGCCACTTACAAGTTCTGAAACTGAGTAGGGATTTAAGCCTGGAGATTCTTAGTCCAATTTCTTAACAACTTCACTATATTCTCTCAATGAAATAGCATTAACTAAGGAAAAGGTAAAGGTTCCCCTCGCACATATGTGCTAGTCGTTCCCGACTCTAGGGGGCGGTGCTCATCTCCGTTTCATAACCGAAGAGCCAGTGCTATCCGAAGACATCTCTGTGGTCGTGTGGCCGCCATAACTAAATGCCAAAGGCGCACAGAATGCTGTTACCTTCCCACCAAAGGTGGTCCCTATTTTTCTAATTGCATTTTTTTTACGTGCTTTCAAACTGCTAACTTGGCAGAAGCTGGGACAAGTAATGGGAATTCACCCCATTACGCAGCACTAGGGATTCGAACCAGTGAACTGCCAACCTTTTGATCGACAAGCTCAGCGTCTTAGCCACTGAGCCACCGCGTCCCTCTAAGCATTAACTAGGACAAGATAAATGTCTATGGATATTCTCAGTCATTCCGGTCATGGTTGTCCCAAAGGTGTTTTTTCAAGAGGCAAAGTGGACTTTCTGGTTTTTCTTTGAAGACATTTTGCTTCTCATCCAAGAAGCTTCTCCAGAGCTGAAGAAGTTAGGGAGTGCCTTAACAGAAAAAGCCACTGGCTTTCTGAAAGCTTTACAGCTTTCAAACTATCTCTTTGCCTAACTTTTGAAGTTAATTTACATTGCAGTTTGCATACACGCATCCCCAAAAGAAAAGCGTTTTCTTGAGACTAATAAATGAGGGGGGTTAAACGCAGCATGTTGATAGAGTGGAGTGTTTTTAAACTGAGGCCAACAATGCCTTTTATTGATAATCTCCGACAATCTCTTGCAAAGATTTATTCATACTAAAAGAGAAGAAAACAAGTAAAAAAAAAAAAAAGACGCTGCAAATAAATTCAATGCATATATTACGAACCAGATACTGATTATGTCTGCAAGATCAATGATACATTTAATGCTAAACAATTGCCATACTTTAAAGACTACAGTTCATATTTTGGAATGACAAATATTTCTCCAATGAGGCATTGTTGCACGATGAAAGAGCTCGTTCAGAAAGGAATCTATAAAACAGGAATAGATTCTTCATGACTCCTGGTGTCCCTGGATAGTTCTGCAATATGGTTGCTACAGTGTCTAGAAATGATGGCAAACAAAGGAGTAGCATTTTCCAGTATCCCAGAAGATGCTGAGCAATGGGAATGAATGTTTTGTAGAATCCTTTGCAAAAGTCCTCCTTTGCTATGGGTCTCCATTCCTTGAATGTTTTAGAAACGTTTGAAGGGTTTTGTTGTGGTCTGCTGGCAGCCGGTGGAGCTGGTAGCAGAGTCGGACAGTGAGGAGGTTGGGGAGGAACGTGAGCCAGTCCTGGAGTCTGGGAAAGGCTCAGATGAGGGCTCTGCATTGGAGGCAGAGAGGGGGCCAGGGCCATCTGGTAGTTATGTGCTGCCTCTGAAGCCTCCGGAATCTGACATCAGCGAGGCAGAAGAACAGTGTGAGCCTGTTCCCAGTGTGTGCATGTGCAGAGCTGCCAGAAGGCAAGAACAATTAAGAAAAAAAAGGGTGACTCAGGAGTAAGGCTTGGAGTTGATTGGCCCCTCCCATAAAACATAAAAGAGGAGCAAACAGATGTGAGCCTTTGCAGGAAGCAATTAGTTCATACAGTCAATTCAAGCTCTGAGAAGTCCTGGTTGGCTCTGTGCTCCATTTGGCCTTGTAAAACTAATTGGCAATTAGGTCTCTGGCAGCGTTTCAAGGGAGATAAAGGTGGATGCTTATCAACATTACCCTGAACGACTGTGTCAACTTGAGCAGACATCTGTCGGAATCTGCACAGATTGTTTCTGAATTATGCTTTCTCAGGAAGCCTAGGTCAGAACAGGTTCTAAGCAGATATCAGTGAATGTTTGATCAGACCTAAAAACCACAGAAGGTTCTATAAGTGTAATAGTTAGGAGTTAGAAGAATCTCAGAAATCTGATGCCAGAATTCTAATTTTCAGTCTTCATACCAGTGGTGGGTTCCTCCCGGTTCCGCCGAGCCGGTAGTGGTGCCAATATGATATCACTGAACCGGTTCTGGCCCCCTGTTCCCCCGCCCCCCCACGTTATTCTTACCTTTTATTTGGTCCCACCCCCAATCTATTGCTGCCTCCTGAGTCCCAGCTGATCGGCTAGAAGGAAAAAAACTGTTTAAACTCTTGCCGCAGGGCTTCAAAGGGCCACCCTACAGCTGCTCAGTGGTAAAAGGCAGTTTGGTAGAAGACCGGTGCCTCCAAAAACGAATGAGTAGACCGATGCCTGCAAAAGTAAATGGGTAGACCAGTGCCTCCAAAAACAAATGAGTAGACCGGTACAGCTCTGCAAGCAGTTAAAAGCCTGGTAGACCAGTACCTCTGCTAATTCCTAAAGAATTGTCACATGACCATCAAGCTACGCCCACAAAATAAGCCACGCCCACAGAACCGGTAGTAAAATATTTTAGAACCCATCCCTGCTTCATACCATCACTGCTAGCAACCTAACTTTTTGAAATATATCATCGGTATTTTGATAGTTCCCAGAGATAGATCTATACCCATATCAAACCCTGATGTTTGGAGGTTGTCTGAATGGAGATAAACAGTTTGAGGTGGAATGGCTGTAAACAAGATGGAAATTGCTTCTAGAAGTTGTGAATGCTCCAACACTGGAGGTTTTTAAGAACAGATTGGACAGCCATTTCTCTGAATGGTATAGGATTTCCTGCTTGAGCAGAGGATTGGATTACTAGAAGATCTCCAAGGTCCCTTCTAACTTTGTTATTCTGTGCTGTTCTGTCTATGTATAGTTGATATGGCACATCAATTGTGACCATTTCTGGATCAGGAGGTATTGGCAATAATTCTTCACACTTCATCAACTCACTGAACTTCTCAACACAATCTACATAGAACTACCCTTGATGACCACTTAGAAGCTTTTAAGGCAGAATGCCTTTTGGTACTGTCCAAGGGGTTTTCATGGCAAAGATACTGAAATGGGTTGCCATTTCCTTCTCCAGTGGATCACATTTTGTCAGAGCTCTCTGCTATGACCTGTCCGTCTTGGGTGGCCCTGCACAGCATAGCTCATAGCTTCATTGAGCTACGCAAGCCCCTTCACCACAACAAGGCAAGGTGATCAAACTGGTAAATCCTAGAGGAGATCAACCCTGATGTTGTGGCTCCAACCCCCGAGCCTGTCTTATCGGAGGAAAAAGGCTCCGAAAGGGAAGGAGAGGAGTTGGCCGGGCCTCCCTCTCCAGGACCCTCCTCTCTGGCAATGCCTCAGGTGTCTCCCGACGGAGGAGAGATTGGCCAGGAGCCAGGTATCCCCACGCAGGTGCAGTTGGACAGTGACAGGGATGAGTCTTGGCTGGATTCACGCCAGCGTCGGAAAGATAAGCGCACACAACAGAAGAGGAGGCGTGCCAGAGATTAAGCTGAGTCACTGGGCCACACCCCACAGGGTATAAAAGGGAGCGTGGTGGCCAGTCAAGCCTTGTGACGAACAAAGCTGAAAGCTTCCACGCCATTCTGCATTGCCGGACTTTTACTATAGGCTTTGCTGGATTATATTTGGACTTAATTTACTCTGTAATTATTGAATATTTTACTTTGATGTACCAAAAGCAGAGAGAAGTTATCTCTTCCCTTCATGAGTAATAAACTCTTGGCAGGCAGCCACTAGGTTGCTGCCAAGTTCCGTTATCATAAGGAAAAGGATTTTGTCGGCTGGTTTGGTTTTTAACCCTTGGACGTCTGTTGGTGTGTGTGCGTGTGGGACGGGGACAGAACACCTGACTGCTCTTTAGAAGGCCAGATCCTGTAGATGAAACTCAAATACTTTGGCCACCTAATGAGAAGGAAGGACTCACTGGAGAAGAGCCTAATGCTGGGAAAGATTGAGGGCAAAAGAAGAAGGGGACAACAGAGAATGAGGTGGCTGGATGAGTCATTGAAGCAGTCGGCGTGAGCTTAAATGGACTCCAGAGAATGGTAGAGGACAGAAAGTCCTGGAGGAAAGTTGTCCATGGGGTCACAATGACATACATTCACAACTAACAACAACAAAAAAGGCAGAATGCAACAGTGCATAAACTAACTGGGATTATCAGATCTAACAATAAAAACTGATATTGTGAGAATGCATTGGCTGCTGATTGGCTTTAGGATGCAATTCAAGGTGCTGGTGGAAACCTATAGTGTTAAATGTGGTTTGAAATCTTGTGATCTCTGAGATAATTTATTTTTTTAAAAAAAAAAAATACCCCTACCCCTAGGTATGCCTGCAGAGAATGCTTGCTTGAGGGTCCACACCTCATTCGGAATATAACTCAGAGTTACTGTAAGCATTGTCTTCCTTCTGGAAATGTCTCTATTTTCTTTCTTGGTTTTTAGACATTGTTTAAATAAGCTTTTTCAAGGAGCCTTAGGGAGGGTAGAAGAAAAGTAATTTGTATTAATTAGAGTTGGTTTAAATTATGAGTTTTTGACTATTTTTAGCTGTTAAGGTATTTTTGCTGGTTTTGCTATAAGCCGTTTAGAGTTAGAAGGACTCAAGCAGCATAAAAGGAATAACTGAAGAAAATATATTCTTGATTCAGCATCGGTACAAAATGTAAATTTCGTTGAACTTCTCTCCATATTCACATATTTTTGCAAACCATTTTGGTAAATAACTTTTATTCCCTTCCTTCCTTCCTTCCTTCCTTCCTTCCTTCCTTCCTTCCTTCCTTCCTTCCTTCCTTCTTTCCTTTTTTTCTGCGTGCAATGGTTTACTGGAGAAGAACATCACATATATTTTTTTTAAAAGAACATATAGATTTCAGTGAAGAACTGGGATTCATATTTATTCAAAAGAATAATATTAGGTGAGAAGCAGTGATGATATTCAGCCGGTTCTATCCGGGTAAACTAATAGTGGTGGCTACGGGAGGCTCCGCCCACCTGCCCAAACGTCATCACGTCCATTTTTGATGCTCACATATCTCAATTTGCAAACCAGTAGTGAAGGTAACTGAATACCACCCCTGATGAGAAGAGGGGTGAAATCCAGCAGGTTCTGGAGAAGCAGTAGCGGAAATTTTGAGCAGTTCGGAGAACTAGCAAATATCACCTCTAGCTGGCCCCAGAGTGGGGAGGGAATGGAGATTTTGCAGTATCCTTCCCCCAGGAGTGGAGAGGGAATGGAGATTTTGCAGTATTTTTTCTCTGGAGTGGGGAGGGAATGGAGATTTTGCAATATCCTTCCCACAGGAGTGGGGAGGGAATGGAGATTTTGCAGTATTTTTCCCCTGGAGTAGGGAGGGAATGGAGATTTTGCAATATCCTTCCCACAGGAGTGGGGAGGGAATGGAGATTTTGCAGTATTTTTCCTCTGGAGTGGGGAGGGAATGGAGATTTTGCAGGATTTTTCCCCTGGAGTGGGGAGGGAATGAAGATTTTGCAATATCCTTCCTACAGGAGTGGGGAGGAATGGAGATTTTGCAGTATTTTTCCCCTGCCATGCCCACCAAGCCACGCCCACCAAGCAACACCATGCCCACCAAGCCGCGCCCACAGAACCGGTAGTAAAAAAAATTCACCACTGATGAGAAACACATTGAAAAGTGTCTTGATTTCTAAACCATCTGATGAAACATTGAGAGAGGGATCTGTAGAAATATATTGAAGTTGCACCATTCTGAATCTGCCTTTTCATATGCCCATTTCTCCTACTTTTTGCATCTGAAATATAATTAAGGGTAATATTGTACATGCTCATTTCTTCAGAAGATCAAATATAGAGCCAGCATTCTACAAACTTAATTGCTCAATTCAAGTTGCGCAGATTAACAAATTCTATGTCGCCCAAAACAAGTTCTATATATATAGTAATGACCAAAATTGTGGAAACTTTTTGATAAAAGTGTATTTTTTAAAGCTAGCTAATAACACCACTTTTTTGTGGGAGTAGTACCATAAAATTATTCATCAATGAAAAGATAATTTAATCAAGAATGTAATGCAATAACTTTTATGAAGAATTTGCTATTAGAATAGCAGTTAAAATATAAAGAAGAAAAGTGAAACACGTAGAAAAAACGAGATATACAAAAATTATCACATCAGCTAATACTTAGTTGGGTAAACTTTAGCATGAATTACGGCCTTACAACGTCTTCCCATGGAGTGAACCAAGTCTTTTAGTTCTGCAGCGGTTATAATGTGAAACCAAGATTGAATGATTGCTTCTATTAACTAGGTTTTATTGCTGGGTCGCTTCTGACTAACAAGTTTCTTTAGTCAGCTCCATAGATTTTCAATTGGGTTAAGGTCTGGGCTATTCCCAAGCCATTCCAGCAGTGGAATAGGATTATCTTGAAACTCCAAAAAAATAAAAAAAATAAAAGTGGTGTTATTAGCCATCAAACCTCAAAAATACATTTTCTCCTAAAGGTTTCCACAATTTTTGGCCACTATTGTAGAGTATATTGTTACATGTCTATGGAGATTCTCAATCATTCAGATCATGGTTGTTAAAAAAAAAAAACCGAAAAAGGAAAAACAAATTAAGAAAGTCCAGTTACCTTTTGGAAAAGCACTTTTGGGAGTCTATGGTTGCCTTTAAAAAAAAAAAACTGGAAGAAAGATGGCAATATTGCACTGAACCAAGGGATGTTGAATATATATGACTTACGCTTTATCTTTCATGACATTTCAGAAATGAGACAGGAAGCTCAAACAGTAAAATGTCAAGTTTTGAGACTTCACTCTTTTATAAATAGCAGCTGCAGTTCATTTAAAACCAACAAAAACTTTGGGGAAAAATTTACATCCAGACGCCATCTTTTTATTTTATTTTTTTTATTTTTTTTAATTTATTTTTTCAAGCATGTATTAGATAACAGATATAAGTATAAACATGATTATGAATATATGAAATGGATACAAATAAATGGGGACATTAGGACAGGGATGGTAGGCACGTTGGTGCTCTTATGCATGCCCCTTACAGACCTCTTAGGAATGCGGTGAGGTCAACAGTAGACAGTCTAAGGTTAAAATTTTGGGAGTTTGGGGAAGAAACCACAGAGTCAGGTAGTACATTCCAGGCATTGACCACTCTGTCGCTGAAGTCATATTTTCTGCAATCGATTTTGGAGCGGTTCACTTTCAGTTTGTATCTATTGTGTGCTCGTGTATTGTTGTGGTTGAAGCTGAAGTAGTCATTGACAGGTAGGACATTGTAACAGATAATTTTATGAGCTACACTTACATCAGACCGAAGGCGGTGTAATTCTAGGTTGTCTAAGCCCAAAATTTCCAAGTATGTCCAAGCATGCATTTTGAGCTCTCCTAACGAGTTTTCTGCATAGTTTCCATCCTTCTATTGAAGTTGATGGAGAAGATTGCTTGTCAGAGGTTTATGCATGGCATAAGTACATATCCTGGATATAAGTACATATCCAGCCTGTACATAAGTACAGGCTGGAACTCCTGACAGATCGTCTTTCTCTATTCTTATGCCTACTTTGATTGTATCCTTGTGTTGTCAACCTTCAATATAGACTTTTTGCCTTGATCCTAATCCATTCACTTTGTTTGATCTTTTTATCCTTTACTTGTCCATCACCTGGAGGCTGCAAGTAAAGTATACTTATTTTATTTATCTAGCGAAAAAAAATTTCAAAGCTATCATATGGGGTGTAAAAGCCTCTCAAGATAACTGATCGAATTTAAAAACAAAACAAAACAGTATTCCTGATGGATAATAGAATTCATAGAAGCTGGTAGTATTCATAGCATGAATATCCCACTTCCAACATATCACAATGAAAAAGACATTGCAATCTCAGGGTGATAGGTCAATGAGCTTTGCTTAATAGGGTTTTGCCAGTGTATTAATTATAACAAGCATAATTTGGGTCATACACTTTGTCTTCCAACAATGACTTGGCCTGCATTACCTTACATTTCCAAATCCTCTTTAAAGAGAATTTATTGGTATAGCCAGCCATGCTGGCTGGGGGATTCTGGGAGTTGAAGTCCATCCATCTTCAAGTGGCCGAGGTTGAAAAACCCTGATCTAGACTAGCACACATGTGCTAGTTTTTGCCGACTCTATATATAAAAGATGTTGAGACTCTAGAAAAAGTGCAGAGGAGAGCAACCAGGATGATTAGGGGACTGGAGACTAAAACATATGAAGAACGGTTGCAGGAACTGGGCATGGCTAGTCTAGTGAAGAGAAGGACCAGGGGAGACATGATAGCAGGGTTCCAATATTTGAGGGACTGCCACAGAAAGGAGGGGGTCAAGCTATTTTCCAAAGCACCTGAAGGTCAGACAAGGAACAATGGATGGAAACTGACCAAGGAGAGATACAACCTAGAAATGAGGAGGTACTTTCTGACAGTGAGAACAATCAACCAATGGAACATCTTGCCTTCGGAAGTTGTGGGAGCTTCATCACTTGAGACTTTCAAGAAAAGATTGGACTGCCATTTGTCAGAAATGGTATAGGGTCTCCTGCTCGAGCGGGGAGTTGGACTAGATGACCTATAAGGTCCCTTCCAACTCTGTTAATCTGTTAAATCTCTGTTTCAAAGCCTAAGAACCAGACATCTCCATGGTCATGTGGCCGGCATGACTAAACGCCAAAGGCGCACGGAACACTGTTACCTTCCCACCAAAGGTGGTCCCTACTTTTCTACTTGCATTTTTTACGTGCTTTTGAACTGATAGGTTGGCATAGTATATACTGTAGTAAATATACTATGTATATTTTATAGTAAATATAAAGTATTTACTTTATATTTACTATATGGTAACACTGCAGAATTAACCACACTGTAGAAATCAATCTCATCTTGTAGATTAAACAATGTACATATGTGCTGGCTAGGTTGTTTGAGTTACGTATTCCCCTTGTAGATGGTAATTAATAATCTGATTAATTTTTTATAAGAAAAATCTGCTACGTTTGGATATCTCCTGTTAAGTGGGAACTTGGACATCAGCTCAAAACTCTCTCTTTTTTTTCCCCGACAGTCTTTTCATTAGTGTTGCGCAAGGAAGAGAAAAACAAGCAATTTGCTACAATTGTCAGTTTTGATTCTGAAGTGGAGCAGAACATGTTACCCAGCAAAACGTATATAGAACATTCAGGAAAGTAAGACAATCAACCTATCTGCAGGTTTTGTGTTAAACTCAAATCGAAAGTTCAATGTTCATCATTAACCTGCTTAAGTACTTTACAAAAAGGCACAAATATTCAACAGTTTCAATGCACTTCCCACATTCTTTTATTAAAGCGGCAAAACATCATCAAAGAACGAGCAACTGGTACTCAGAATGGAGTATGGGGTTTGATTATTTTGATATAAACACCAGTGGTGGGTTTCAACATTTTTTACTACTGGTTCTATGGGTGTGACTCGGTGGGCGTGGCATGGCTTGGTGGACGTGGTTTGGTGGGTGTGGCAGGGGAAGGATACTGCAAAATCTCCATTCCCTCCCCAATCCAGGGGAAGGTTACTGCAAAATCTCCATTCCCTCCCGATCAGGTGGGACTTGGGAAGCAGAGAATAGATGGGGGCTGGGCCAGTCAGAATTTTTACTACCGGTTCTCTGAACTACTCAAAATTTCCACTACCGGTTCTCCAGAACTGGTCAGAACCTGCTGAAACCCACCTCTGATAAACACCCTATAGTGCTCTCTAGGAAGGAAAAAAATAATCCTGCATTTGCATTGCTGGGAAATTTATTAGCAAGGGGCACAGACATTCCCCAATGGTTAGAGTACAGTTGGATGATCATTATTCTATTCACTAGCAGTTTCTTATTTGAATCAATAGAGACCAAAGTTCCTTGACAGACTGATTTTTTTTCTAATATTGATCTCAATGACCAATCTGGTCTTCAGGACTCTTAAACACTGATTTTTCCCCTCCCCTAAACAGAGAGAAAACTGTCAAACTAACCCTCCTATTAAAAATATTGAATCTTATAATTAAAGGAAATACCCAGCTGTCTTCTTTATTAAGAAAGACTAGCAAGTAGGAATAATTTCACAGGCACCTAATAAATTTCCGCCCGGTCCTGCTGAAATGGTCTACAACTTAATTGATGTTGATTCATGCCTGTTTACTTGAATTGCCATTAGTTGGAGGTGAATGAAAATGCAACATTTTCAGCCTCAAGGACAGTGAGGAAATCCAAATTTCTTTACTAATGGTTCTATGAGCATGGCTTGATGGGCATGGTGTGGCTTGGCGGGCATGGCAGGGGAAGGATACTGCAAAATCTCCATTCCCACCCCACTCTGGGACCAGCCAGAGGTGGTATTTGCCAGTTCTCCGAACTACTCAAAATTTCTGCTACCGGTTCTCCAGAACCTGTCAGAAACTGCTGAATTTCACCCCTGCTCAAGGGGTTGATCTCTAGACAAAGAAGAAAAAGAAGAAAAATTCCAAGCAGAATGTTTTCAGCAGATCTTCCCTGGGCCCATCATGGATTCTTTGTTCTTTACACCAAACAGAGATTTCAGTACACATGGGATGGCCCTCATCTCTCATTTTTTTTTTACAATGGACTCAGCCTTTGGATCTAAGAAGGTATACTAAATCAATGGTGGGATTCAAGTAATTTAACAACCGGTTCTCTGCCCTAATTATTTCTTCCAACAACCAGTTTGCCAAACTGCTCAGAAAGTTAACAACCGGTTCTCCCAAAGTGGTGCGAACCGGCTGAATCCCACCACTGTATTAAATGCCACCAGACTTATGAAACTGGAATGGATGGTGTTTTGTGAGCCAAAAGCTGACCATTCAAGAAATCCAAAGGACAACAACATATCTGAGGGATGGGCTTTCTTTAGATCATGGGGGTCAAACTCAAGACCTGTGGGCCCAATCTGGCCCACGAGATGCTTAGATCTCGCCCGCGGGGCCACCCTGGAAACAGCAAAGGACCGGCCTGTGATGCCTCTGCCAGTGAAAACAGAGCTCGGGAGGACCGCACATGGCCCTCCCAAGCTCCGTTTTCAGCTGCGACAGCCTCCTGCAACCCTCTGCCAGCGAAAACAGAACTCAGAAGGGCTGCACGCTGCCCTCCCAAGCTCCATTTTCACTGGCAGAGTGATTGGGCCACCACAGACGCACCTAACACGAGTGATGTCGAGCTGGCCATGCCCACTCTGACCATGTCCACCTGGACCCCCAGGGTTGTCAAACACAACCCTGATGCGGCCCTCAATGAAATCAAGTTTGACACCCCTGCTTTAGATGAAAAGAAGGTTTGTATGTGTGTTTGTGTGTATTTGCAATATATCTACAGTATATTAGGGCTTGAATTACAGTAACCACTGATTTCCTAATTGAAGCATTGTGTCAGCCATCTTTTCTTTGGAGCGTCAGGGCTGCCCCACGTTTAGTCCCTTGGAAAATGGGAGGGGAGATTTGCAAGGCGTTAGTGAAGATATATAGTCATAACAATATTCTTTTCTCTGAGAGTCAAGGACGTTCAGCCTGCACCTGGATAGGAGTGACTGGGGGCTATCTCCAGTTCAGACGGTGGATTGATTGGATCATGTGACTGACATGTGGGTGTAGGGATGGGTCTTTGGCTTTCTTTTGGGTGGGGAAAACCTGGGAACTTTCAGATTCGGGTTTTCCCAGATGTGCCAATATGACATCTCTGATAAAATGGATCTTTGAGGAATTGCTAGCCTCAGAGTCTTCTTTAATTGGGGCTGTTACTTGGAACCCTGACACATTGGGAAAGAATTGGCAATTTTGAATTATAGTAAAAGGGACTATGAATACCCAAAAAGGAGACTGAGGAGTTATATGGTTGCTAATCTGCTTTTACAGGATCTTTAATTTAAGAGTATTAAATCCAAATTGTGATTTGTTTGGGCTTTAAGTTGCAAAACCTGACAAAGTCAGTGTTGAGAGTAATGAAAGAGGACCTGAATTTGAAACAAGCTTCTTGAAATTAAAATAGATCTAAATAGAAGCTGGAGCTTGCAGGATAGAACATAACATATTCTTCTTTAATAGCCAGATAAAGAGCCAAAAATTAATTTCCAGGTTTACAGAATTGTTCTAGGGCGGACACTTCATTCTATTGGTCAATCACAAGATCCAATATGGTGTTGCTATTTCCTTTGTGTTGAACATAGACTTTGAAATTTGACCTTACCCTGATTTCCTTAGCTTACTAAATAGGAACAATGATGCCAGATGAGTTTGATCAAAGATACTCAAGGCAGTAGATAGCCCTATAAGAATTCTTGTGAAGACCAAGGAAGTATTGGTGTAAAATTCAAAACTGGCTGGAAGAAATTACAAAGCAAAAAATAGATTTGAAACCTGAATTGTTTTATCAGGAATACTGGACCCGAAAATGAACAAAACCCTTCAGTACATTATACTGCACCTACTTACCGCAGCAAGACTCACATTAGCAAAAAATTAGAAACAGTAATTAGGAAAATTCTAGAACGCGCAGAGATGGATAAAATGACTATGGAGTTGAAAGAGAGGGAGGATTCGGACTATTATGAGGCATGGAATAAAATGTACAGTTGCCTCGAAAATAGAAACCAGAACAGGAAATGTTTAACTTAATACTGATGAAACTTAAATTAGAGTAACTGAACAACATTAAATAAAGAGATGTAAACATAAACGAATATAAATGTGTAGATAAGAACAATGAATATTATAATGTATGTATGTATGTATGTATATATATACACACACGTTGGAGTAATGCAATTATAATAATATTGAGAAGTACTGTAAATAGAAATGATAGAATAGAGAACTATAAAAGCAAAATACATATGTCGGTACTGAATGCTATAAAATTACCATTGACGGTGTGCAATGTTCAATATGTTCTGTTTTGACATGTTTTGTTTTTTTTAATATGTGTGTGATTGTTTTTTGTGTTGTTTTTTAAAGACAAACTGTTTAATAAAAATTATTTTTTAAAAAAATAATTCTTGTGAAGACAAGGTAAATGCTTGAGGACAGTCTAATAGAGTCAAGCAATGTCTCTTCTAGGTATTGATATGGATTGGCGGAAATGCTGATGCATGCACTACTTCCCCCACATTTCTCCAACTATAACCTACAGTAAATCCGTCATCTGGTGGCTATAAAGGCAAAATAAATGCCAGAGACATCCTTTTTGCTTATCACTGTATTTCTCAGTAGTTCTCATTCTAAAGAAAATCAGTATATTCATTAACATGCTTACTAACTGTAACAATGTAATATTCATTCAAATATTTTATGTTGATGGATGATATGTCTAAAATCATTAGGAAAGATTGTTAGGGTCAACATGTGGGGATCAAGTGAGAATGAATGTCAGATATTCTAAATAAAAGACTTAGACATTGACTTAGAATAACTTTATTGTCACTTTAAATGTACACTTAACAACTGTGTTAGTAACTTAACAATGGCCGTGATTATCAAATGAGGCAAGAAAAGTCGTAAAATGGGGCAAAACTCACTTAACAAATTTCTCACTTAGCAACTTAAATTCTGGGCTCAGATGTGGTTGTAACTCAAGGACAACCTGTATAAACCCAACATTGGACTCTTGCTTAAATTTAAAAAAAACCTTTAACGTATTTGTCTAATTTGATTCCCAGATCATTTGGTTTAGAAACTTTTTTCAAGACATTTTTCTGGATTCATCCTCATATGCTTTCTTCTTTTCAATTTAATATCCTGGCTAGCAAAGCAATATTTATGTACACAAGTATATCTTGTCCTTGTCATTTTTGTAAATAATACACGGTACCATACACACCAAATATGTCATCCTCTTTCTATTTTCCCTACAACAACAACCCTGTGAGATAGCCTGGTCTGAGAAAGAGAGACTGGCCAAAGGTTACCTAGCTAACTTTCATATCTAAGGTGAGACTAGAACTCACAATCTCATTGTTTTTAGCCTGGTGCCTTAACCACTAGACCAAATTTCTTGCTTTTCTTTCTTTCTGGTTTTCAACAGAGAAATTCTCTGTATTATGCCCTTTTCTATCAATTCTAAAACAGATCAAAATTTGGCTTCAGAATCCAGGTTTTGGTGTTTTTGTTGGTTTTTGTTTTATTTCTCTTTGTTTCCCTGCCTTCCACATTTTTACCTATTTAGTCAATGCTTACAACTGAATTCTTGCAGAGAAAAAAAAAAAGGTCCTTCTTCTTCTTCTTCTTCTTCTTCTTCTTCTTCTTCTTCTTCTTCTTCTTCTTCTTCTTCTTCTTCTTCTTCTTCTTCTTCTTCTTCTTCTTCTTCTCCTTCTCCTTCTCCTTCTCCTTCTCCTTCTCCTTCTCCTTCTTCTGCCATATCCATCATCTGACGTTGGCGATCATGTTGGCAATCCTATTTTTGTCAACAGCCGTATGAAAAAGTGCTGCTGAGTTTTGTCCAAACCAGTCCCTTAGGTTTTGAAGCCATGATGTTCTTCTTCTGCCTGGACCTCATTTGCCTTCCATCTTTCTCTGGAGGATTAAGTGAAGGATGCCGTATTTTTCTGGGTGTCGTATCACATGTCCAAAATATTCTAACTTTCGCTTTTTAATGGCTTTGATGATTTCCCTTGGCTTTCCCAGGCGGCTTGTCACCTCCTCATTTGTGATTTTGTTAATCCATTTTATACGTAACAGCCATCTGTAAATCCACATTTCAAATGCTTCTAGTTTCTTCCAGTGGCTTTCTCTCAGAGACCAACTCTCGACTCCGTAGAGCAGGATAGAAAAGATGTAACATCTGACAAGCCTGATTTTCAGAGAAAAAAAATTGGTCTTTAAAAAATGTTATACTACAGTACCTAGTTATTTCCAGTCCTTTATAAATAAAATATGCTGATGATAAATTCCTCAGATGGAAAGATTCTAGCAAAAGGTTGTAAGGCCAAACCATCACCCTAGGAAAGATGGTATCTTTCCCTTTTAAGTAATACCTAGATTTCGGCCTCATTATGAATTTCTAATAATTATCTGGCTTATTGCTGGAACCTGGCTGGGAACAGATCTCATTAGAAGGGTGATCCTGTTGTGTTAGCCGTCTCTCAGCTGGAAAACATCCTTTCTTGAACATGCAGCCACTCGATGTTGATTCTCTTTTAGTTCCAGGTTGCAATAAAAATAGCGAGCTATCTTTTTCTTCCCAATAAAACTGCAATGATTCTCCTTTAACAATCCTAGCTGAGTTAGGGCGCCCATCTAGCTATCTGGATTACATTTGCAAAATTGGAGGATGGAAAGGAAAGAGAAAGAAAAAAACAACAACAACATTCTGTCCTGAAGGTATACATCTAATCACTGGTATATAATCACTTTTTCGCTGTTATCAAATTTATTTCACGGAAGCGCTGCTTCTCTTTACAGTGTGATTTAAAAGAAACAAAGAAGTGCGGATATGAAATAAATGCAGGGATACAAAAGTGACAGGGATTATTTTATTATATATCATCTCATTCAGTTATTTGTAAAGGTTAAAGGTAAAGGTAAAGGTTCCCCCTCACATATATGTGCTAGTTCGTTCCTGACGCTAGTGGGCGGTGCTCTTCTCCATTTCAAAACCGAAGACCAAGCGCTGTCCGAATACATCTCCGTGGTCACGTGGCCAGTATGACTAAATGCCAAAGGCACATGGAACGCTGTTACCTTCCCACCAAAGGTGGCCTCTATTTTTTCTACTTGCATTTTTTACATGCTTTCGAACTGCTAGGTTGGCAGAAGCTGGGACAAGTAACGGGAGCTCACCCCATTATGCAGCACTAGGGATTCGAACGCTGAACTGCCGACCTTTCGATTGACAAGCTCAGTGTCTTAGCTACTGAGCCACCGTGTCCCTTTTTTGTAGAGTTATTTGTAGAGAACCCCAAGAGAGGGCAGGAAGGTAATGGTTCCCTTCACCTCTTAGGCAAGTAATATTTAGCGGTGAACTGCTTTTGAGAGTTGAGTATGTAATACTCGTAATTGATTAACAGAAGTCAAATCTACCAACTTTTTTCTTTCTATGGGCAAAGTCTCCTTCAAGTTAAGTTCAACTGCTGGTGACTAGATTGATGTATCCATGTTGTGTTCTTAGTAACAATGCAAAAACAATAAAGAGAGAACCAAGGACTCCACAGTTCAACCCTGAGCTACAAATATCCTCTTCGACTACCTGGACACCCGTGCTTTGCTACGAAACTATGTGATCGGGGATGATAAATTGACACAGCCTGCAACTTAATGTAGAACGTAGTACTCTGTAGCATCAGAGCATGTTAATATAAGGCAGTTGGAACAGAGAGGGAGTGGGAGTAGAATGTCCCAGCCCGCAGGCCGGATGAGTCACACGCTGGACATGCCCAGTTTAGCAAAGGGGTAGCATCAGAGTGTGTTAATATAAGGCAACTGGCAGTTGGGACAGAGTTCCTTTCAGGTGGGGAGGGGGAGTAGAACATCTAACTCTTTAGCATCAGGGCATGTGAATATAATACCGTATATGAAATACTAATGATCTGATAGTCATTTCGAAAAATCCTTTCTTAGCAAGCACCTAGAAGCCAAGAGGAACAAATTTGCCAAATTTCAAATTTTGTAGGCTTTACCGTTCTGGAGATTTTGTGATTAGTGAGTGGTATTTGGCTTTTATATATACAGATTGGAATGCAGAAATGATTTGCTGTTGCCTGGGAGTAACCGAGGGTTGTTAGCATCAGACCAGCCATCAAGAAGAAGTAAACAATACCCCAATCAAGGAATTGCCAAACATGCTAACAGTAAATATCCCAAACAAAGAACCACTAAGACTGCTCCCACCAACACTGACACGGCAAGCCACTAGAATATAAAGTGAGAGCAAACTCAACTCCCTACTAGTGCTTATGATATTATTTAGTTTGGGTGATGAAGCATCTGCAACAAAACAATCAAGGTCAGAGAACACCAAGGACCACCCAGAGGAGTATTTTCCCAGTATCCATTTTTGTCTATACCCTTTGAATTTTTGGTGGATTACCTTCCAAGCATGGACTTGATTTAGCTGCTCAACCCATCAAGATGCCTTTGCTGAGATATGCCTTTAACTCAGTTTGTTAAATCAGTAAGCTGGTGATAATCTTTTTGGACTGTTGCCTTCTGGCAGGAGATACAGAACAATTAAAACTCGGACCACATGTTTTCTGAATAGTTTTTATCCCAGAGCTATAATTGCACTCAACAATGAACTAATGGGCCACCATCAGTGAGCTGTTGGACCGCATTACTTGGTCTGTTGTGTGGATGTTTGGGTGGTTTAGGGGTGGGGAATTTGTGGTGGGTGGGGTGGGGTGTTTAGGGATTGTTATGTGTGTTGGACCTGGTCTTTGGGTGTTAAGTGAATTTCATTGTATGGGTATACTGTGTATACACGTACAATGACAATAAAGTTGTTGTTGTTATTGTTATTGTTGTTGTTGTTGTTGTTATTATTATTATCATCATCATCATCATCATCATCATGGCAATTGTTAACAGTCAAGTCCCAGAATGAATACATTCCATGAAAGTATTCATCGACAGACGTGGTCTTGATGCCCCTCTATTCCCATATACCAGGTTTAATAAAAGTGTTTTAAATATAAAAATATACAGGTCCACAATATTTGAAAATAATATTCTTCAGGTACATTTAATAAATCCATTATTGCCTCTATCAGGAACAGAAATATTGTAAAGGACACAGTGGTTTGCTTTTTAGAAACTTCTGAACAAGAATTTCAATTTGAAAATTTATTGGACTAATAAAAATCACTATTTTAGATTTTATCTCACCTGTTCATTTTTTTTTTTTTGAGAAATTGGCAGAAAGAGAGAATTGGCCTTGTAAAAAAAGTTAATATGCATGTAATTCAGGACAATAAAAGTATCACTGGCATTATAATCTTCATTATTCACAAAGTTAAAAATACCCAAAGTTGTCATGGAAGACAAATGTCCTACATACATGAGGCCGAAGTGCATATGAAGTAGAACAGGCAAACTGAAAGTACTTGATGATGCTGGAAGGAAAGGAGACAGATAACAAAAAAAGGGCAATTGTCTTCTGTAGTTTGAAGACAATGAGTCTTCAACTGTATATGAGTCTTCTACTGTATATGAGTACAACAAAGGATATTGTTCATATTAGAAATATTAGAATCAGTATAATGGGCGGGCTTGGAGAGAATAAGGTCTCCCTTCTGTTGTTATCAGATTGACATTCCTGTCAATGCATTGGACATGGCATTGGACCTGGGTACCTTCAAGACTGTCTTCTGCCACCAGTAGCCTCCCACCGGCCAGTCCGCTCCCACAGAGAGGGTCTCCTCAGGGTGCCATCGGCCAAACTATGTCAGCTGGCAACACCCAGGGGGAGGGCCTTCTCTGTGGGAGCCCCTGCCCTTTGGAATGAACTCCCCCCAGAAATTCGCAAAATCTCTGATCTCCGTGTATTTCGCTGTGCCCTCAAAACCATGTTGTTCCGCCAGGCTGGGCTATCAATATAATTATTTTAATTGGTTTTAAATTGGGTTTTTAAATTCGGGGTTTTATAAATTAGGCCTATTATTTAATAATTTTAATTTTAATTTTTAAATATTGTCTGTCTTTGTGTTTTTAATTAGGCTGTGCACCACCCTGAGTCCTTCGGGAGAAGGGCGGTATAGAAATAAAATTAATAAATAAATAAATTCCTGCAGGAAAGGTCATGTTTACACTGGTTTTGTAAGTCCTCTGTATCTTTTCCAAAAGGTATATAATATGTAATTTGGTGGGCTTGGGGTTCTTCTGCATTTCTTTGCTGAGGAGTCCAGTGATCACTGTGGATATTTCACAAGAAGAGTCCTCCACTCCTCCGCTTGCAACAAAATACCTTATGCCACCAGACTTGAAATTCTGGGCTTAGAAAATTTAGAACTACGCCGCCTTCGGTATGACCTAAGTGTAGCTCATAAAATCATCTGCTACAATGTCCTACCTGACAATGACTACTTCAGCTTCAACCACAACAATACACAAGCACACAATAGATACAAACTAAAAGTGAACCGTTCCAAACTTGATTGCAGAAAATATGACTTCAGCAACAGAGTGGTCAATGCCTGGAATGCACTACCTGATTGTGTGGTTTCATCCCAAAACCCCCCAAATTTTAACCTTAGACTGTCTACTGTTGACCTCACCCCATTCCTAAGAGGTCTATAAGGGGCATGCATAAGAGCACCAGCGTGCCTACCGTCCCTGTCCTAATGTTCCCTTTAATTGTATTTATTTTATGTATTCAATTCATGCTTATACTTATATATATTATCTAATATGTACTCGACAAATAAATAAAAATAAATGTCAGTAAAAAATACCGAGTTGCATCTATTTCCACATTGTGTGGCTCCTTATTTAATTGCCATTTTACTCACAATATTGTGAATATGCACTTTGAGGAGCTGAAGTAATATTAAAAAATCAAATAGTGTATGGCTTTTCCATAATATATGCATGTGTTTCCTTATCTTATGGGATCTTATAGGATCTTATGGGATATGTCTGTATTTGTACATGTCATATATAATTGCATTCAGTTCTACATGAATAGACTTTACAAAGAACAATTCCCAGCTTCTATCTTCTGTACTTCTCATTGTCAAGAAGCTCCTTCAGACAGTTGGAAGACTTGAAGAAAGATCTGTACTGTGTGCCTTAGAGTGTTTACATTATGATTGACAAGAAGAAATCATGGACTTCTTTGTTGGAGGACATAATAGGATGGAGTTTGGGTAGTGTTGAATAATAGCATACTGAAATGGAAGCTGTAATACAATGAATCACATATAGTTTCTGACCATCATTTTAGCTGGAACCATTTGAAGATTTTCACCCAAAGAATTACTCATGTTATAAAAACTCAGGATAAGAGTCAGGGTAAGTTAAAATTTATCATCAGGATAAGGAGAAGAATCAAGATCGGACAAGAGTGCAAGTTCATTCTAGATCAACTCAGGGTCTCATCTGCCCCAGAAAAGTCTTGGCTTCTATGGGTCTTCCCTGCCTATAAGCAATCCCTCTACCAGTGGTGGGATGCTGCTGATTTAACAACCGGTTTGGTGAGTGTGCACTTCGTGTGGGCATATTTTGCACACATGCGCACCTAAGGCACTTGCACGCAGCACTGAAAATGGAGCACTTAGAAGCTCAGCTGCTTACCTTCCAAGTCAGCAACAGTAAGTAGAACAGCGAGGGGGGGGAAATCAGCTGTGCCGTGCGATTGAGGTGAGCTACAAAGCAGGAAATAAAGGATAGGATAGAGCAGGGGAGGGTGGGTGGGGCCAACTGATCATCGGAGCTACTGGTTCGCTTGAACCAGTCCAAACCAGCTGAATACTGAAAACTGTCTGCGCTGTGGACCTTTCATGTTTCTTAAGAGGTCCCTAAGGGGGCGTCTATAAGCGCACCAGCGTGCCTATCGTCCCTGTCCTACTGTCTCCATTTATATGTAATCATTTTATGTGTGTTTTTTTTAAAATTTGATTTATATGCTGCCCTTCTCCGGAGACCGAGGGCAATGTGTTAAGCAATAGCCTTACAATGTGTTAAGCAATAGCCTTCATACTTTTGTATATATTTATACAAAGTCAGCTTATTGCCCCCACAATCTGGGTCCTCATTTTACCTACCTTTGAAAGGATGGAAGGCTGAGTCAACCTTGAGCCTGGTGAGATTTGAACTTGCAGTAATTGCAGGCAGCTGGTGTTAATAACAGTGTTTTAGTCTGCTGCGCCACCAGGGCTCTTTATATCCTTTTATTTGTGCCAAAAAATTTTTTCATGTGTCCATGTTTATGTCTATACTATTACTTGTTTCCTTGTAGTTGTTGACAAATAAATGCATGCATGCATGCATACATACATACATACATACATACATACATACATACATACCACCTCTGCCCTCTACCATTCAGTTCTTTTTGAAGGATGAGGTTTCAACTACTTTGGATTTTACTTCCCTAAGTAAAGCGCACCAGCGTTTTCCCTGTTTTGGATAATAGGTTGACCTCCTCTTCTTTATGGCAGCCCTTCAAATATTGGAAGACTGCTATCACGTCACCCCTAGTCTTTCTTTTATTAAATAAAACATGCCCATTTCCTGCAACCATTCTTTATATGTTTTAGCCTCCGGTCCCCTAATCATCTCTGTTGCTCTTCTCTGCACTTTTTCTAGAGACTGAAGATCATCTCAATGATCTCATTTTCACAATCCATTTGACTGCTCATTCATTTACAGATGAGACGCAACTGTTTTAAACCCCTTTTCAGGATGCATCTACCATCAGGGCACCAGAGTTAGTTGGTCTCTGAATGTTTGTTCTTCCCAATTCTTTTCTCTAATTTCTCCCCCCCCCCAAACACATGGCCAACTCCACATGAGCCAAATAAATAGATTTTGGGAGCTGTTCCTTCCAAGTTTCATAATTAGTTTTGGCTGCACAGTGGAGCAACAAAATGCAGTTTTCACTTATCAAAAGTCACCCTGTACATTACTGAGTTGGCTTATATGCCTTTGCACAACAGACAGACAATTGCATCTACAGCTGTGAAAGTGATGTTTTTTTTCCACTTCAAAAAAAGAGATGGAGGGGGAAAAGTTTAACTTGTGTTATTTCTACAAACCAGACAATGTCAGTATCATTAGTTCTATTGTGGATTTTCTCTTTATTTAAAGTCAGTATTTTCTCAAGATCTTCAGTCCTCTTGTATGGACATTCCTGTCCAGGGCCAAGAGATAGAATGGGAATTTTAGAAAATGGACACTTTACCAAACAGGCTGCTAGTTACAAGCATATCCCAACAGGCAAATTGGTGAGGTGGTTACTTATCAACCGTTTCAAAATTGTGCCCTTCCAAATGTTCTTTATAGTATCTGTTTATTTCACACATTTTTCTGGATGAATAGGCATTCCATCACTCAACCCCCAAAGTCATTCCTATATATCTATTAACTATCTGCAATCTTCCTTCCTTCCTCCTTCTCCTTCTCCTTTTATTTTTATTTATTTATTTCATCAAGCATGTATTTTATGACAGATACAAGTGTAAACATAATTATAAATACATGAAAAGGATACAAATAAAAGAAAACATTAGGGCAAAGACAGTAGGCACGCTGGCACCCCTTACAGACCTCTTAGGAATGGGGCGAGGTCTACAGTAGACAGTCTAAGGTTAAAGTTTTGGGGATTTGGGGAAGAAACCACAGAGTCAGGTAGTGCATTCTAGTGGATCAGTTTACCATGAGTTTGTATCTATTGTGTGCTCTTGTATTGTTTTGGTTGAAGCTGAAGTATTCATTGGCTGGTAGGACATTGTAGCAGATGATTTTATGTACTATGCTTAGGTCAGACCGAAGACGGCAAAGTTCTAAGTTGTTTAAACCCAAAATTTCAAGTCTGGTGGCATAAGGTATTCTGTTGCAAGCAGAGGAGTGGAGGACTCTTCTTGTGAAATATCTCTGGACTCGTTCAATTGTATTAATGTCTGATATGCAGTGCGGGTTCCAGACAGATGAGCTGTATTCAAGAATTGGTCTGGCAATTCTTCCTTCTCCTTCTCCTTCTCCTTCTCCTTCTCCTTCTCCTTCTCCTTCTCCTTCTCCTTCTCCTTCTCCTTCTCCTTCTCCTTCTCCTCTTTCTCCCTCCTATGCTGTGGGATTCTATATAGAGACTAGAAACATTTTTGGATTTCAATATAAGCCCTGAGCTTAATATGCTAGATTGCAGTGGTGGTAGTGTTGATGATGATGATAACAATGATGACGATGATGATGATGATGATAGAGTATGAAAGAGATATTGCTGGAAACATTGGTGTCTGCAGGAACTACAGTAGAGCTCTATAGACAATAGAAATGTATTTGCATTTTTAAGCATTTCAAGGTGTTCATATTGACATATAACGTCCTGTAAAGCCAACAACTTGAATATCAGATGCTATGTTACTGGTATATCCTCTCAGTCTTCAAGACTGGTGGGATGCCCTCTTGAAAGTAGCCATATATATATATAAAACAACACAACATTAAATTGATTAATGGCATATAAAAGCAGAGATCTCTGTAATGGTAGTTTAATACTCTGACGATGTCAGCAGATGATTGACGAAAGCTTAGTAAAATAAAATTTTAATTCTTTTAAAATTTTAAAATCTTAAGTTCCGGAGTTCGCAGTATGTCTGCTTCTTTTTTTACTAATATAACTGGAACTCGTATTTTTAGAATAGTTTGTAATATACAGTGTGTGTGTGTGTGTGTGTGTGTGTGTGTGTGTATTCATCATTTAGTAACCCATAAGAATGTTTTTGATACAGGCCTCTGGACGATGAAATTCCCTCTGATCAAGTTATGGCTAACATGCTTCCAGTGCCAGCTGAGAATTTATTTATTCACCCAGCATTTTAATTGAATCTACACTGCTGTGTCACTTATGTTCTAATTGTCCTGGTTTTCATGTTTTAATGATGAGTTGTAATTACATGACTTCAAACTATTGTGATTTCATGGATTTAGATCCTATTTTGGTGCCTCACTATGGGATTAGGGTTTAATGAAAAGCAAACAACAAATTTTATAAATAAAAAGGCACGCATAAATTTGTCCTGACATACAGAATTTTGTATTCCCCTAATGCATGCATAGTTATACTCTTGCTTTTTTAAAAATAGAATCAGAGAACTAAATCACAAAAGTTGAGGAATTGCAGAAGGGGAAAAAAAGATAATTATATTCTGGTACTCCTATTAGTTTAGCAAGTGAACAAATGAAAATCCTAACCCTTTTTCTGGATCTTTTAAAAGAATAGAATTAATTATGATTACATTCTCTCTCTCTCTCTCTCTTGTCTCTAGCAGATTATCTCAAAGGATTTGGTTTTGAGTTAACACATCATTCTTCCTTCAACAAATCACACCCTTTAAGGACTATTTTGCTGTAACTGGATTCATCCAAAGGTACTTGTCCACGGAGTTGAAACCAACAAGTAGGTAAGGTTTACTCTGTAGGCTTTTTTGGGGGTGGAGGAGAAATTACTTGTTTGTAAAGCATTTCATCTGAGATAAACAAGGTTGCTTGCAAGAAAATGTTTCCAAGATGTGATTCTTCTTATGAGCCTTAAAAAATTGTGTGAGATCTTAGATGAGCAGGAAGATAAGGCATGTTTCTGTTCATAGGTATGGTTAATACACACACATACACACACACACAAACACTTCTTCATTTATTCATTATTAAATGAATAACAGTAAACACTTGACTCTGATAATTGGATAGAATTGCATTGCATTGGCATCCTTCAGTCTCAAGAGACTATGGTATCATGCTCTGGAAAGAGGTCCTAAAACAGCATCTAGTGTGACTAAAAAGGCCAATTCGAGAGTTGCAATCCCTTCCACACTGAGGGCAGGTACATTCTGTCCCCTGCCCAGCCCCCAGATTTCGCTGGTTCCGGGACTGCCTCTTTGCCTCAGCCTGCCGAATAGAATATACATACTCAGCCTGGATAGAATATACATTTTAAAAATGAATGAATGAATTAAATATGTTGAATGGTCATGATTTGCGAATGATCAAGGCATACTCGCTACATGCCAGTTCAACTAAGACAATTCTACCCCAGCAATGATTTTCACAGTGTGACATAATGCATGTTTTAAAATTGTCATCTCTCTCCCCCCCCCACCCCCATCCCAAGATACCTACTTGGACTTTAAGTGTTTGCTATTTAATTTTATATGGAGATGGTGTCAGAAGCTGCTTTATTGCTGTAGATGGGATGCATTTAATTAATCAGGGAAAGGAAAGTTGTAGAGCTATGATAAATGAAGAATAAGATCTACTCTACTACTAAATGAAGAATAAAATCTACTCTACTACCTAATAGGCGAAAAAGAAATTACCATCTTATATTTGTTTATTATCCAAAGATGCAGAATCATAATCGTATAGATTTACCCAGCTGGAAATGGCAGTTTGGTGGATATTTAATGTATAAATCCAATATGAAATAATAACCTTACAATTTCTAGATCATTGGTGTTTTTTTTTTTTTTTTACTTTCAAGCTGCTCTTACTTTAGGAAGTTGTTTTTAGCATTCAGTTAAAATCTGCTTTCCTGTTACACTAAAACCGTGATGGTGAACCTATGGCACGTATGCCCAAAGTGGCACGCAAAGCCATGTCGCCTGGCACGCACGGCCTTGCCTGTTTGTCTTCTGGGTTTCTGGCATGCATGCGTGCACGATGATCATCTGTCCTTCATGCGCGTGGCAGTGCCGAAAACTGGCCTGTGTATGCGTGCTGACCAGCTGATCGTTGGACTGTTCCGGAGCATGATCCCTTCATGCGCACAGCAGTGCTGAAAACCGACCTGTGCATGTGCGCCAGCCAGCTGATCATCGGATGTGCATGCACACTAGAACCCAGAAGTTTGGCTTTTCCAGAGCGCGGCCCCAACAAGCATGTGTGCGTGTGACATTTCCGTGCAACTTTTTTGGCACTCGGTGCCGAAAAGGTTCGCCATCACTGCTCTAAACTATTATATGGTATTCTGTGTAATGGCATGCCAGGAAAAAAGTTATGGCATTCATTGCGACAACTTTTCCATTATTTGAAAAACTTGCTCGGTCATCATTTCGCAGGATGAAACATCATCATTTTAACCTTGGGTTTTGACAATTAGACTTCTTTATAATGTTAGGAGTACTCTTAGTAACGGTTTATTCTAGTTCAATTGATTTTTAGGTTTCTATCTGCATCAAAGGAAGTCCAAAGATTTTCTGTAGCCTTCCCCCCCTCCTTTTTTTTTGTTTGCCCTCCCGAATTTTGCTTTTTACCTACCCCTCCCTTTTTCCTTTTATTTTTTTATTTTTATTTTTTTTTTGCATTTTATACTTTTGGAAATTTAATAACTTTCTTTGTGGGAAAATCATTTTCTTCAAACTATCTTTGAGATAGGGCAAAACCCTCGTTGCTCCTTGTTTTTCTGAGACTCTGTTCCAATTCGTTCAACTCTTTCTTAAAGTATGCCACAGACGTGCAGATAATTATTATAATGCTTCCAGTGATTTGGAAACTGATTTTCTCTTGATGAATTCTGAAACTGCATTTTCCTTTGTCTTTTCTACAACCATGTCACACCAGTTATTTAAAATGGTATAACTGGTTCCGTCTACCTGTCACCACCTTAGGTTTCGCCTCCCCCTACCTTTTAAAATGCGATATATTCGTAAGACTGACTGGAAAGAAGAATTGTTTTCTGAAACAGCAAAACAGGAAGGAGCATTTTGTCTGCGTTCAAGAAATATCAGAAATGTGTTTCTTGCATCCCTAATATTTTCTCTCTGAATGTTTCGACATGAATCATATTGTCTGATAATAAGTTCTAATAGAAAGGTGAATGGACAAATCCCATCTCTTTATTTCAAAGTTTTAATTTCCTACAAATTGTTGTAAACTGGAAAACCTCTAGCTCTCTCAACTCCTACCGTGTTTTCCCAAAAGTAAAACACTGTCTTATATTTTTTTGAATCCCAAAATAAGCATTTGGCCTTATTTTTGCGGAGGTCTTATTATTTTGGAGCGCATGGAAGAAACCAGAGGAAATGGCAGGGACCAGCTGTACATGCATTTAAATATTTTTGGGGAGGGCTTATTTTCAGGGGCGGCTTATTTTAGCGCATGCGCTCAAAAGCCTGATTGGGTTTATTATCAAGGAATGTCTTATTTTCAGGGAAACAGGGTAGTCAACAATGGGATTCAGATTATGTTACTATCAGTTTGCCATGCACGCTCTCTTCATATGTGTGCACGCATGGTTCACACACGCATCTGCCTTCTGTGCATGCGCCCGGCCTTCCACACATGTCCTTATTTGCTGACAAGACATCTGGAAGAGAATAAGTTTGTAATAGTAGCAAATATCTGTAGCTTGGTTGTAGGACGATAGTGAAGGTTCTTTCCCCAGCTTGTGGGCTGGTTTCCAAATGTTTCATTACAAGGCTAGGTAACCTCTTCAGCAAAGTTTAGAGGACCTAAACTCTAACCTCCACTGAAGATGTTACCTAACCTAGTAACGAAATGTCCAGAAACCAACCCACAAGTTTGGAGAATGAACCTTCACCCTCAGAGAATAAGTTCTCCACCCATCCCTGCCTTATTCTATCAGAGGTGAACTGGTATATTCTTGATTTCACCAACAAAATTTGTGCCCCTTGATTTAAGTATCTTCCTAATTATTTAATTATTGTGCTAAATCAGGGGTGTCAAACTCAATTTCACTGAGGGCCATATCAGGGTTGTGTTTGACCTGAGGGGGTCAGAGTGGGTGTGGCCAGGGTGGGCATGGCCAACATGACATCACTTGTGCTGGGGAGGGGCACCTGTGGTGGCCCTAGCTCTCTGTCAGTGAAAATGGGCTCCTGAGCTCCATTTTTGGCTGGGACGCCCTCCTGCAACCCTCTGCCAGTAAAAACAGAGCTTGGGGGGCCACATGCAGTCCTTGTGAGCTCCATTTTCACTGCCAGAGACACTGTAGACTGCTCCTTTGCTATTTCCAAGGAGGCTCTAAGCACCCTGCAGGCTGGATCTGGACCCCGAGCCTTGAGTTTGACACCCCTGTGCTAAATGCAAATGTGCAAAGTGCTATGGATATATCCGTCCATGAAGTTGACCTAGTTTGTAAATGAAAGCAATATTGGACGATTTCTGATGTAGATAAAGATTCCAATATGGGTCCCACTGAGCATTTGGCCTGCGATTCTCTTTGCAGGTACAGATAATTATATTGCCATCTGTCCACTTTAATGGCAGTCAGGTATAAAATGCAAATCAGATCAATAGGTGCATCCAGCTCTCATGTTCTTCTCCCCAGAATGCAAAATATTATTGATATATTTTTTTAAAAGAATAGGATCTGTTCTGCGTTAGCAGAATGGTAATACCCAAGCTAAAGGGACGTGGTGGCTCGGTGGCTAAGACGCTGAGCTTGTCGATCAGAAGGTCAGCAGTTCAGCAGTTCGAATCCCTAGTAATGGGGTGAGCTCCCATTACTTGTCCCAGCTTCCATCAACCTAGCAGTTCGAAAGCACGTAAAAAATGCAAGTAGAAAAATAGGGACCACCTTTGGTGGGACGGTAACTGTGTTCTGTGCGCCTTTGACATTTAGTCATGCCGGCCACATGACCATGGAGACATCTTCAGACAGTGCTGGCTCTTTGGCTCTGAAATGAGCACTGCCCCCTAGAGCCGGAAACATTTAGCACGCTTGTGCTTTACCTTTACCTTTAATATCCAAACTAAAAATCAGATCGGTAGCTTTCCTTCAGATGAGTTCCTAACTAAAAATCTCACTAAGTGCCTCTGTTCATATGCAACTGCCGATGCTCCGTCCTCATCTTATTTCATATAGTCTTAATTTATAGGAAGCTTGCATGTATGATACATTGGAAGATGCTCTAATTGTTCTCTCTCCTGCCTTTAATTCCTTCTCGGCAGGCTGCTCAATTAATTGCACACCCTCTTTTTGCTTTTAAAGCCATAAACTGTGAGCTCTTCCTCCCTCTCCACATACACCAATTAGCTGAGCTGTAACTTCTTTTTTTCCATAATCAGGG
Organism: Pituophis catenifer annectens; assembly: GCF_029215685.1. NCBI lineage: Eukaryota > Metazoa > Chordata > Lepidosauria > Squamata > Colubridae > Pituophis > Pituophis catenifer. Next base: position 116,927,398 of record NW_027256884.1, on the reverse strand, counting down.
TTGGTTTGAATTGCTTGGATGCAGAATTCATTTACTATAAAACTACTACAATCATTACACTCTAAAAACGATCATATTAATTTCATTTCAAAGTTGTTACTTTCAGCTCTTGGGGCAAGTTTTCTATAACTTAACAGACAATTTTGCAAGGTTGGTTAAACACAGATGGTTGCAAATGAAACTACTGTAATGTTTTCTGTGGGGAAATTTTGATGGAAGGATGCTCTGATTTCGGGGAAGGTTTGAATGTACAACTGATAGATAAGAGCACCTCCTGGACCCAAAGTGCCACTGGCCTCCTATGAAGTTTGTTAATTTTTAACGACCATATCATTGAGTCGCTCTGTGTTATGTTCAATAATACTTATCACCGAACGTTCCCCAGAATGAAGAATGAGGAGGTTTGTTGCGTTCAGATGCTTGAGTGATTATTATTATGAAGTTCCTCCACTTTCAACCACAAAAATCAAAGTGGAGTGTTTCTGTTAATCGCAAAGTCATGTCCAACCCATTACAACCCCATGGACAACGTTCCTCCAGGCCTTCCTGTCCTCTACCATCCCCTGGAGTCCATTTAATCTCATGCCGACTGCTTCAATGACTCCATCCAGCCACCTCGTTCTCTGTCGTCCCCTTCTTCTTTTGCCCTCAATTGTTCCCAGCACTAGGCTCTTCTTCAGTGAGTCCTTCTTCTCATTAGGTGGCCAAAGTATTTGAGTTTCCTCTTCAGGATCTGGCCTTCTAAAGAGCAGTCAGGGTTGGTCTCCTCTAGGACTGACCGGTTTGATCGCCTTGCAGTCCAAGGGACTCGCAGGAGTCTTCTCCAGCACCATAGTTCAAAGGCCTCAATTCTTTGGCACTCAGTCTTTCTTATGGTCCAACTTTCACAGCCATACATTGCAACTGGGAAAACCATAACCTTGACTATATGCATTTTTGGCAGGGTGATGATATCTCTGCTTTTTAGCAAAATGGAGTAGCATGCCACAATTTGTGCTTTTTTGAATCCTACAATCAAATGAGCAACTTTAAAAATGTATATGAAACTCTTACAATATGTGTATTTCACAGAAAAATATACAGAATTGAGAAATGAAATTTGGGTTTACAGACTTTTCATAAAAACTAAAACGAGACGGACAGAAGAATAAAAGGTATCAGCTACAAATAACAGTGGAAAATGTACAGAAAAAAGGACGTGTATAGAAGCTCCTACAAATGCATACCAATGCTCATGTGGCTAAATTGTTGTAGTTGGTCAATCAATAAGTTGTTTTTGACTTTTCACGACCCCGTGGACCACAGCACACCAAGCTCCTCTGTCCTCCACTGACTCCTAGAGTTTGGCCAAGCTCATGTTCATTGCATCAATGACACTATCTAACCATCTCATCTTTTGCTATCCCCTTCTCCTTTTACCTTCAATCTTTCACAACATTAATGGTTTTTTTTCTCCCAATGAATCCTCTCTTCTCATTTGATGGCCAAAGTATTTGAGTTTAACATTATATACCTTGTGTACATGAAACATATCAACTTCGGGGTTGAATCAAGTGGGATTCCATTCATTTGAATTGTATTTTATCAGAATGAAAAATAATTAAATAGTGATGGACTTCTTAGCACCATTTTATAATGCCTTGGTAAGACCACACTTGGAATATTGCATCCAGTTTTGGTTGATATGACATAAAAAGATTATGAAAGTCTAGAAAGAGTGCAGAGAAGAGCAACAAAGATGATTATGGGGCTGGAGACTGAAATACATGAAGAACGGTTGCAGGAATTGGATAGGTGTAGTCTGACGAAAAGAAGGGCTATGGATGACATGAAAGCAGTGTTCCATATTTTAGGGGCTACCACAAAGAAGGGGATCACTCTATTCCCCAAAGCACTTGAAAGCAGGACAAGAAGTAATGGATAGCAACTAATCAAGGAGAGAAACAACCTAGAACTAAGGAGAAATTTCCTGACAGTTAGAACAATCAATCTTGCCTTCAGAAACTGTGGGTGTTTCATCACTGGAGGTTTTTAAGAAGAGATTGTACAGCCATTTGTCTGAAATAGTAACTGGTCTTCTGCTTGAACAGTGGCTGGACTAGAAGACCTCCAAGATCCCTTCCAACTCTGTTATTCTTTTTTTTCAATTAAGTTCTTTTTTCATTTATTCCAGGGAACTTAGTTTTGTCCAAAGCAGCCTCAGATTATATTTTAGTTTGGCAGGAGAATCAGTTTATCCTTGGACATTCAGAGGAGTTCTTCTGGAGTTACTTTCCTTCCAATGTTCTATAGTCTTCATTAAGAGTATAAGGTTGCCATGGCATAGACATTGTCTGTGAAGATAAATGCCAATGCCACTTTTCAATGTGTAAGTGTGAGAACTTCTAAATAGCTGTCAGCCTCACAAGATAAACCAGACTCAAAAATCAGCTCCACGGGAACTCTAGAATTCTACTTTAATAAGGGAGTTTATAATAACTGAATCTTGTAACTGTTAGAGGAGAATATTGTAAATATCACCTCTCCTCTTTCTTATACCCCAATGAATCAGGAAGAACCTACTTGCGTTGTTTCTGAATACAGGTAGTCCTTGTTTTATGACCACAATTAGAACTAGAATTTTCATTGCTAATCAAGGCATTTGTTAAGTGAATCATGCCCAATTTTACAACCTTTTTTTTTGTGTCACGATTGTTAAGCAAATCATTGTTGTTGTTAAGTGAATCGTGTGGTCGTTAAGCAAATCCACATTTCCCCCATGAACTTTGCTTGTTGGAAGCTGTCTTGGAAAGTTGCAAATGGTGATTACATGACCCCAGGATGCTGCAACGATCATAAATACATGTCAGTTGCCACCCACCCAAATTTTGATCACATTATGATGGGGATACTGTGATGGTTTCCTGAGAACCAATTTTTTTTTTTTTCAGTGCCATTGTAACTTCAAATAATCACTAAATGAATGGTTGGAAGTGAAGGACTATCTCTAGTAGATTCTTCCCTATTTCCTCAAGATCATGTCTCTTACTCTTCAACTGAGAGGGCTGACTATGAATACATGCAGTTAAGAAAGATGTTGAGACTCTGGAAAAAGTGCAGAGCAGAGCAGAGCAACCAGGATGATTAGGGGATTGGGGACTAAAACATATGAAGAACGGTTACAGGAAGTGGGCATGGCTAGTCTAGTGAAGAGAAGGACCAGTGGAGACATGATAGCAGTCTTCCAATATTTGAGGGGCTGCCACAGAGAGGAGGGGCTCAAGCTATTTTCCAAAGCACCTGAAGGCCAGACAAGGAATAATGGATAGAAACTGAACAAGGAGAGATTCAACCTGGGAATAAGGAGAAATTTTCTGACAGTGAGAACAGTCAACCAATGGAACAGAAGTTGCCTTTGGAAGTTGTGGGAGCTTCATCACTGAAAGCTTTCAAGAAGAGACTGGACTGCCATTTGTCAGAAATTGTGTAGGGTCTCCTGCTTAGATGGGGGGTTGGACTAGATGACCTACAAGGTCCCTTCCAACTCTGTTAATCTGTTAAGAAGGATGAAAACTGAGCAAATCACTTATAAAAATAATAATAAGGAAATCCAGTGGTTAAAAAAAAAAGAAGAAGAAAAACTTTACATTCTCCTCCAGATAAGCATAAGACTTCTGAGTTGTTGTTGTTGTTGTTGTTGTTGTTGTTGTTGTTTGTAAAGAACTCATTTGATGAAATCGTGATCTGGCAACCTATTTGCAAACCAAAATGCTGTGCGCAATTCTGGGTCCCAATCTCATTATCCAGATGAATGATGGCTATCTAATTAAGTTTTACTGGGGAAGAATAGAAAGTCCAAATGCTTCATCATTTACCTAAAGTGTGAATGATATTCCTGCAGTTCAAAACATCTCCAGTTAGTTTGCAGAGGTACTTGTCTCTCCCTCTCTTTCTTCCTCTTCTGGTTGACCTGTTCAACAAGGAAAAAGAAGCCCTGTGAAACATATCTCTTTGCCTCTGTATGAACAGAGTTAGGAGTTCACTCAGAGTTATGTCAGACCCCTTACCTGTCTGCCCGCCTAACTGAGAATTATATTGTAGGGGTAGAGAGGTGTTTAAATAAATGAGATCGGTGAACCACTGACGTAAGTGAATTAGAACTGATGAGCTTGATTAGAGTGGATTTGGTGTGTCACTTTAAATATACGTTAACCTCGTTCATCTCATTTTGCCTAACCTGTCATCGCATGTCCACTTAAAAAGCATTCAAGCAGTTTAACTTGATGATGGATTTTGATATGCTCCGTAGAGCATGGAAAAAGTGGATGGAAGACTAATCCATGCCATTCTAGGGTTCTGGGTGACTTCTAATTGGTGCTAACACTTCGGAACCCATGGTTGAGAATATGTACAGTAGCTGAGAAGGCACCTTTAAATGCATATAGATTATGCAAATGAAAGGAATCACGTGATCTACGAATCCCAAAGTATTAGTCTCTTGCTTGCTATTTAATATGCATGACATGCATTGAAGCTAATAAGATGTTTATGCTTAAAAAAGTGAATAAAGATCAAGTAAGAATGTGAACTAAATTCTGATATAAATAAAGGCAGTTCAAAGGAGTGTAATTTCTACATTGACCTTCCTCCCCAAACACATTTCTGAAGGATGGGGGAACTCTTCTAATTTAGCCTGAATATATCACCTGATCCATATTTTTACATTAGCTAATTTCCCATTTTATGAAATACGGCTATTCTTTCGGGTTTTGTAAACTTTGCAATGATTAGATTAGATTAGAATTCTTTATTGGCCAAGTGTGATAGGACACACAAAGAATTTGTCTTTGGTGCATACGCTCTCAGGATACATAAAAAGAAAAGATATATTCGTTAAGAATCATAAGGTACAACACGTAATGATAGTCATAGGGTACAAATAAGCAATCAAATCATATTAAGACACAATCAATATAAATTGTAAGGATACAGCAACAAGTTACAGTTATTCAGTCATAAGTGGGAGGAGTTGGGTGATAGGAACAATGAGAAGATTAATAGTAATAGTATTTTTATCTCTCTCTTTTTTTAGTATACAAATATCAGGCTCATGCACACTTCGAAATTAATTCAGAGGTTCTGTGCTGTACCCTTCTACTCATCAAGAGCTGAGGTTGTGCAGTGGTTAGAATGCAGCATTGCAGGCTAACTCTGCCCACAGCCTTGAGTTCGATCCTGACAGAGTGATCTGTCCCCATACCCACACACACACCAACACAGCCAGTCGAGGGTTAAGGAAACACTTTGGAACGCACCCAGGTCTTATCTCCCACTTGGCAGCGATAGACACACCGTCTGCCAAGTGACTTTATTTTCAAAGTAAAACAGAAAGATAAATACTCAAGAGTCCAAATGTCCGACACTTTAAATCTTTCTCTCAGCAGTTCCGGACGAGGCTTTAGTGACTATCCAAGGTTTGCTTTGTTCGTCACAAGGATCCTTGATCACCACCCTCTATTATATAGTCTCTGGGGTGTGGTCCAGTGACTCAGTTCTAATCCATAGCACACCTCCTAAGCTGCTGCAAACGTTTATCACGCCTTCGGAGGCGTGCGTCCAGGAATGATGTTTCTTCATCACTCTGATCCGAACCAGCTGTCTCCTCTCCCTCGGCCGGCACTTGAGACAATGCCAGAGGGGAGGGGCCTGGAGAGGGAGGCCTGGCTGACTCCTCTTCCTCATGCTCGGAGCTTTCTTCCTCCGATGGGACAGGCTCAGAGGGCGGGGCCACAACACAGAGCTCAAGGTTTACTCAGCCTTCCATCCTTCTGAGGTTGATAAAATGAGGACCGAGATTGTTGGAGCCAACATGCTGGCTTTGTAAACCATTCAAAGAGTGATGTAAAGCACTATGGAGGATATATAAGCCTGTGTTTTTGCTATCAAAGCAGGCTAAGCAGCCATATCTTTTCCTTGTTTTTAACTTCTGCATATTGGCTGCAAAATACCTTAGTGACCCAAGGCTGTTTGAAGTCATCATGTTCCTGAGGCAATGAATATGATGAAGATCCTTCAGAAATGGCTGTGATTTTTGTGGGGAGGGGAATCACAGCCAAATTTGATGAGAAAAACAGGATGCAGGATAATGAAGGAAATTGGGCCTGGTCATATCAAACATGAGATGTGAGTTTAGTTTATTATTATTTAGTTTATTGCAGTGGTGAAATGTAAATTTGTTACTACCGGTTCTGTGGGCGTGGCTTGGTGGTGGTGGTAATATGACTAAGTGGGTGTGGCCAACTTTTTTTTTTTTACGTTTAAAACCATTTTTTCTACAACCTCTTCTGCTGAGATTGTAAAAAAATGTGCTTTTAAAGACTCTGACAATCCCAGCTGACATGCCTGATTGGCAGAGGCTTTTTTTTCCTTTTAAAAACATTTTCTACAATCTCTCCAGCTGAAGAGGTTGTAGAAAAAATGCTTTTAAAAGCCTCTGATGATCCCATCTGAGCCACGTGATCATCAGAGGCTTTTTTTTTTACTTTGAAAAGCCTTTTTTCAGCCAAAGAGGTTGTAGAAAAAATGCTTTTAAAAATTAAAAAAAGCCTCTGATGATTGCGCGGCTCAGATGGGCAATGGGGGGGGGGCAGGGATTTTTGCTACTGGTTTTCTGAACCACCTGCCTCCATTGTTACCGGACCGGGCAATCCGGTCCGAACCAGGAGCATTTCACCCCTGCTTTATTGTCATTGCACATAGATCCTCTATGTGGTAGCCAAGTTGTCTGATGTTAGAACGGGCTCTGAAATGAGATGTAAAAACTGGATTGGTGGCCATGAAATACTGACTATGTCAGCTTGTGCTTGTTGTGCTTCACTTCTAGGCGGTGACAGACTGCCATGAACTGTGGGGAGGAGGAATGAAAGAAGGAATGCTTGGGAAATAGAAAGTAGAAACTGTACTTTCTCGAGATGCTGCCTCAAGGTCACCCAGCTGGAAGAAGGAGGGAGCTGCATACCAAACTGTGCTTGGTCTGACTGTTATGAAAATACCTTGCACGGACTTGATTGGTTACACTGGGGTGGGCAATGAGAGGCAGGGCAGTATAGAATTTAGGGATTGGTGCACAATTCTCGGTTCTGGTTATGCAATGCTGCAATACACTTGATCTCTAATAAAACTATATCTTTCTCAACAGATGGATTCAAGGATCATTTTTACATAGAGGTTCAGGTTGTGGTCAATCTGACAGGCTACCTGTTGTGGGAGCAGAAGAGGAAGTAAATTAAAACATTCTTTCTGAGCTAGGTAGAAGACAACTCTTTAGCTTTAAGTGTGATGAATTAACATATTTTGCACATGGAAAAAATGTTCAATGAATTGGATACTCTAGATGCTTAGATGGCTTGGGAAAAAAAGTTGAAAGCTGAAATGGGGGAAAATGACCTTTGCATTTGTCATCTCAGCAAATCATGTTGTTCCACTGGCTCAGCGATGCGTAGAACTGGAAATAACAAAGATGAGTACAATAGACTTTCCCACAGACTGAGTTTTCCAGGTCATTTAATTCTCTCTTGTGTCTTGAGAGCCTTTCCCAACACAGTTAATGATAACAGATTGTCACATTGTCCTGTCCTATTCACAAGAAGTTATGAGTGAGGGTTAGCAAAATACTTTCACTGCTAGCTGAAACACATCCACCCACTGAGAATTAAATATATATATGTGTGTGTATATATCTTACTGTTCCAAATAAAATGCTGAATGTCTGATAACTAATACTAGGGATGCTCATCTGTAATAAATAGATATGAACACCTCCACCCCTGTGAAGTGAACAAGCTAAAATCACCTATTGTTATGCAAATTTCTGAGGTAGGATTGCTACCACCTGTTTAATAACTTTTCCCTAGAGACATATGGATTAACTCTGGTTTGTTTCCTGTCTGTTCGACTTTAGCAGGGCAATTTTCAGATGTACTTTCTAATAAGACTTATTTTTGATGTTTCTAAAAGTTCAAACTAGATGGGGAAGGGATGTGGTTGTTAGATGGTTGTTTCTCTTCTGATATATATGGTCACCTGGAAATTACTTTTGAGTTTAATCTTTAAAACAAATTGTAAATAACCTATATGGAATGTTGAATGAAAGACACGAGTGAACTTAGATGCTACTGACCTAACTTTAACCAATGGGTTAAAATTACAAGAAAGCAATTTCAGGCTAAACATCTCAGAGAAAACTCCACACTGATTATATGTCAGCCAGTAGAAAGGCCACCCACAACACCAAATGGAATTGTTTCTTCACTAGAGGACTTCAAACACAGGATGAATGGTCATCTGTCAAAGATGTTCTAGTACGGGGGTGTCAAACTCCCAGCCCATGGGCCGGATGTGTCACGCGCTGGTCACGCCATTGTCCTGTTTAGGGTTTCTTTTGGGGGGGAAGGTATCTGGCCTACGCTGGATGCAGGATTCCTGCCTGGGATTCGCTGGGGTTTTCCCCCACAGCAGATGGGTACCCTCATCCCTGACCCCGAAAGAGGTCAGAGGTGTCATTTGGACCCCCGCCCTGGATGAAGGGAGGAGGAGCCTGATGGTGTCTTGAGGGCTCCAATCCCCAAGAGAGGCCGCAGGTGGGGGGTGCCCAGACCATCATCAATCCCCCCGAGGTAACCTCGGGCAGCGTGGATGATGGTCCAGACATTGCCAACCACCCTCCCCACTCCATTTGACCTGCCAATTTCTCGGCTGCCATTACTGCAATGAGGCAGAGCCCGGAGGTTCAGACCTAGCTGTGCGGTAACACCGGCCAGGGTCCCTCTGAAGCCCTGTCATTATTCACCACAATACCTCAGCTGGAATGCCTGGGTGTGCACCGCGAACAGTTCCTCATTGGAACCCACGCCCTGTTTAGTGAAGGGAAAAAAATACGTCATATGACACTGCCATGATGACGCAAGTTTGACACCCCTGTTCTAGTAGATCCTACACTAAGTAGATATTGAACTCTACAGTCTGTTTAGATCTAATAGAATAGATTCCATTCTATTTACGAATATGGTCCCAGAAGAAATGAGATCAAATTCATTTACGTTCTTGCTGTTACTCTAAATTCATGACAACCCAAATTTATGGTTCATACAGTACATAAAGATCTTTTTTTTCTTCAAAGAAAACTTCATTCTCCTAAAAAAGGAAGTAACCTATATACCCAGCAGTCTGACACATGAATTAGTCCAACATCTGTCTAGGCAGAAGAACTAAATCAAAACCAATTTCCAGCTGAGAATATTCATTATTAAAGCACCAAGCAGTGTTAGGTTGAGGAATAATAATTTACTTTTATAATGAAATATTTTGTTGAGTAGAGACCACCTATCAAGCATCTGAATCCTTAGGAATATCTTACCAAAAATATATTTTAGCGAAAAATCCCTTGGGCTTGGACACATGGCAAAGTCATGATATTTTACCAACGGGTCAAAGGCAAATATATTTTTTTATAAAAGAACTACAGTATATTTCCATAGAGACCAGGAGTTAACTTGGATGACTTATGGATGCATTTTTTGATACTTCCTGTAAGGCTAAATCACATGGAATGTGTGCAGTCTCTGATTTGTACATGTTTCTTTCTTCAAAACCAGATTCTGACTAGAAAATGTGTCTTTCCTTATCAACATTTGTGGACCTTTCTTCACCACTGATTTTGTTTGAGAAGGATTCTCAGAATGCCTTGTTAAGATTTTAGCATATTTCTTAGTTTATTTCAAAATAGTCTCAAAATAATTTATTTCTTAGTCTCAAAATATTTGGAAGTTTCTCATCTGACATATGAGTTTCAAGGTGGCACCAAAAGAAAAGAAAAACAAATAGCATGAAGTTTATCCCATGTTCAGGTAGTCCTTGCCTTACAACCATTCATTTAGTGGCAGTTCAAAGTTACAACAACACTGAAAAAAGTGACTTACTGCCAGTTCTCACATAATTGTCACAGCCTCCTCATGGTCACATGATCAAAATTCGGGTACTTGGGTGATTGTCATGTATTTACGATGGTTTCAGTGTCCCAGGATCATAGGATACCACTTACAACCTCCCTACGTGGTTTCCAACAAGCAAAGTCAATGGAGCAAGTCAGATTTGCTTAACAACCACATGATTCACTTAACAGCTGAAGTAATTTGCTTAACAACCATTGCAAAAAAAAAAAACGGTTGTAAAATCAGACACGACTTTAACAACCATCATCAGAGGTGGTATTCAGCCGGTTTGCACTGGTAGCAGCGATCGTGGGTGGGCCTGCCCCCGCCCCCCGGCTCCAAGTCGTGCTATTTAGGCATGTTTTCAAGGCCAGGCGCATGCACAGAAGGTGCGTGAATGAACAAAGCACGTGCACGGAAGGCCAGGTGCATGTACAGACAGCATGCGCGCGGGGTGAACCAGTGCTAAAGGTAAGTGAAACCCTAACCCTAACCCTGACCATCATGCTTAGCAACAGAAATTCTGGTCACAAGTTGTGATCGTAATTTGTGGGCTATCTGTATCTACTCTGATTCTGGACTATATTTTCCTGAATGGTGTAGATTTAGAACCTGACACCACCTCTAAATGGAGAGATGATGTCATAAGTAGCAATGGAGGATACTACAGATAGCATTAATTTGTCTACAAACACAACCCTCTTGTAGAGAATAGGCGATTTGAAAGGGACCTTGCTCAACGTAGTATCATGATAGAGACCTATCCTTTGACACCTCATCACATTTCCTGATTGCTTATTTGTACCCTATGACTATCATTAAGTGTTGTACCTTATGATTCTTGATGAACGTAGCTTTTCTTTTATGTACACTGAGAGCATATGCACCGAAGACAAATTCCTTGTGTGTCCAATCACACTTGGCCAATAATAAAAAAATCTATTTAAATAAATAAATAAATAAATAAATAAATTACCTCTTCAATTTCTGCATTTATTTACATTCATGAGTCCCTGATGTGTTTTACATTGTGGTAACATACAGTTGGCTTTTTACATTTTATTTATTTATTTATTTGTTTGTTTGTTCAATTTATATGCCGCCCTCCTCCGAAGACTCAGGGCGGCTTACAATGCACTTATAGCAATAGCCTTCATTCTTTTGTATATACCTGCTTATTAGGGCTTTTGGCCCCCCATAAGCGGTGTTTCTACAAAGTCAGCTTATTGCCCCCACAATCCAGGTCCTCAATTTACCTACCTCGGAAGGATGGAAGGCTGAGTCAACCTTGAGCCTGGTGAGATTTGAAATCGCACTAACTGCAGGCAGCTGGCAGCTAAGTGCTACATAACAGCACTTAGTCCGCTGCACCACCAAGGCTCTTGGTGTAGCATTTTCAGTAGCATTTCTAAAAATTCTATAGTCTTAACCCCATTTTAGATGTTATAGTTTTGAGTGCCCAACTGCAATCAAGTACATTTAGAGTTAGCATCTGTGAACAGAGATATAGCTCCATGAATTTCACACTGCTTTGGTTTTCTTCCTTGCTAATAAAACCTGACAGCAGTGAGCTTATGTTAAAAGTTGTAGAGCAAGGAAAAGCAAATAACTAATCCATTTATCGGATGGCCACTATCTTGGATGACTTTAAACAGGGATTGGATAAATTCATGGAAGAATCTTCAAAAACTATAAATTAAAAAGATATTAAGAAGCTTTTGTGCAGCTTCCTGATTGCAGCAATAGTAGATGAAAAATGTCAGAACAAGAATATGTCTCTCTCACCTGCTTTCAAGCATCATAAAGGCATCTGGTTGATCAGAATATAGAATAATAGAGTTGGATGGGACTTTAGAGATCTTCTAATCCAACACCCTGCTGAAGCAGGAGACCCTATATCCGTGATGGTGAACCTATGGCACATGTGTCACAGGTGACACATGGAGCCATATTGGTGGGCACGCGAGCTCAGCTCCGGCGCACATGCATGTGCTGGCCAGCTGATTTTCAGGCCTTCTGGTCCCACCAGATGTTGGCAAACAGTCCGTTTCTAGCCTCCAGAGGGCCTCCGGGAGGTTGGGGAAGGCCGTTTTTGCCCTCCCCAGGCTCCTAGAAAACCTCTAGAACCTGGGGAGGGTGAAAAATGGGCCTACTGGGCCCACTGTGCCATCGCATGCCAAAAGCGGGGGTCACATGAGGGGGGGCCGCGCATGCATGCACGGGGGGTGGGGAGCATATAATTATGGATGTGGGCACACATGTGTGCGACACCCCCCCACTCCTCCCCACTTTTGGCACGCGATGGCAAAAAGATTAACCATCACTGCCCTATATCATTTCAGACAAATGGTTGTCCAATCTCTTCTTAAAAACCTCCAGTGTTGGGGTACCCACAACTTCTGGAGGCAAGCCACTCCACTGGTTAATTATTCAAGAAATTTCTCCTTAGTTCTGAGGAACTTAGTTCTGAGAAATCATTCTGAGAAACTGAGGCTGAACCAGGGGTGGGCTGCTGGGGGTTCACAGGGGTTCAGGAGAACCTCTAGCTAAGATCCTCCCACGAGTCCTCACGTGGCCCATTTTGGATGCAGGTAAGTGCAGGGCACATGCAGAGGCTCAAGCAGGGTGAAAAACAGGCCTACCAGGAGTTTGGGAAGGCCTCAAGAGGGCCTCCAAAGCCTGAGGAGGCCATTTTCACCCCCTCCTATGGTGCAGGAGACTGACTAGGCCACGCCCACAATGGCCATGCCCACCCAGCAACCAGGTAGAGAACCCCTTGCTAAAATTTTTAAAACCCACTCCTGGGCTGAACTATAATGGTTCTTTTCTGAATATATGCAAACCATCTATGATAACTACAGATGACTCAAAAAGAACCCAGATTAGGAATGCAAGTTTCATAGAAACAAACATTCTTTCAAAGCAAAAACTTTAATTTCACAAAATAAGCTTTTCTCTCATCTTTATTGACTACCCAAGAGTGAAGCCTATGGGAAGGTTTACGGAAGCAGACAGTTATCATAATAAAGTATATTATAAAAATAATAATAATAATGTTTAATATGCAGACAGAAATCTAGACAATCTTATCTCAGGAATCAGTTACTTGATCTAGATCAAGGGTGTCAAACTTGCGGCCCACGGGTATTGTGGTCCACCAGCAGCCTGCAGAGATGGCAGCAGAGTTGGACAGTAAGGAGGCTGGGGAGGACAATGGGCCAGTCCTTGAGTCAGGGGAAGGCCCGGATGAGGGCTCTGTGTCGGAGGCAGAAATGGGGCCAGGGCCATCTGGGAGCAATGTGCGGACTCTGGAGCCTCCAGAGGTGGACAGCAGAGAGGCAGAGGAACAGGAAGAGCCTGTTCCTAGTGCACGCATCCGAAGAGCTGCCAGAAGGAAAGAGCAGCTAAAGCAAAAAGGATGACTCAGGAGTAAGGCCAGGAGATGATTTGTCCCTCCCATAAGGCTTAAAAGAGCAGCAACAGCTCTTGGGCTCTTTGTAGGAAAGCAACATTGCTACATTTGCTTCTTGTTGGCGTCTCTTGTTTCTGAACTTTGTGGGGCTTTGCCAAGAAAAGCCTTTGGCAGGGTGCCAAAGAAGACAAAGGTTTGTGATAAGGCTGAAGGACTTTTTCTGAAGGACTTGTTTTAGAATTAATTTGGACTAAGATTGAAGTAATTTTCAGCTGTTCTAATAAAATATGTTTGTTTAGGATTGATTGTGTCTGGTAATAACTACTTGGGCCTGGGTCACAACAGTGGGCCAGATGCGTCACGTGCTGGCCATACCCACTCCCAGTTTGGTGAAGGGGAAAAAAGTTGAGATTTGTCACGTGATGACAACATGATGCCACAAGTTTGACACCCCTGATCTAGATAATAAATTCCCAGACGAGTAATAAGGCAATAATCTGCATAAGAAAGATTGAAAATTTGCTAAGTACTTTGTAACCTTTCCATGTTTTAGGATTTCATCATCAGTAAAGATAATTCATACCTGGGGCAAATACAAAAGAAGGAAATGAAATGATGTAGCTTAGTCTCTCTTGGGAACTGATTTTCAATTGGGCATTTTTATTTCCTTTTTTTTCTTTTTAAATTTGAAGAAATATTTGCAAATCAGATTAGGGCAAAATTGTCAGCCTCCACTAGATAGAACTGACCAGAAAATTAACTCCACGGGAAAGCAAAAACTACTCTTACTGAGACTAGCTGTAAAAATAAAATCTTGCAAGACTGATTGTATTGAATCATCTCCTTCTCCTCCTCTCCCCAAATTCAGTGAATTAGGGAGGGGTCTGCGTGAGTTGGAATTGCAAGAATTGGGTATGTTTAGTTTAATGAAAAGAAGGATTATATGTAACATGATAACAGTGTTCCGATATCTAAGGGGCTGCCACAAAGAAGAGGTGGTCAACCTATTCTCCAAAGCACCTGAAGGCAAGACAAGAAGGAATGAATGGAAACAAATCAAGAAGAGAACCAACCTAGAACTAAGGAAAACTTTCCTGACACTTAGAACAATTCATCAGTGGAATGATTTGCCTCCGGAAGTTGTAGGTGCTCCAACACTGGAGGTTTTAAAGAAGAGATTGGACAACTATTTGTCTGAAATGGTATAGGGTTTCCTGCTTGAGTGGGGATGGATTAGAAGACCTCCAAGGTCTCTTCCAACTCTGTTATTCTGTTAGTTATTTCTCAATATTATCTTGTTCTGGGTTTAAAACAATCTATCACTCCCTTGTGTCTAGGCTACAGCTCCTACATATCTCCATCAAGGTCACCTTCCTTACTCTCTACAAGATGGATGAAATATCTAAAGATCTCCTTTGCTTCTTGTGCTAAAAAGCCAGATGTGAAATAGTGCCAGTTCTTTGGATAGGAAAAGCTTCTTCTCTTGGACTTCCTGGATTGGCTACATGTTCCTTCATGCAATCTTAGCCACCTTTTTAATTTTAGAAAATTTTAGAAAATAACAGCAAGCCTATCTGACCCAAACATGGATTATTTCCTGAGAAAATATGACTAACCAAACTTTGTTCCAGAAAATGTGCATCCTGAGTAGCACAAAGACCCAATCAACAGAAGCCTTCTGCTTTTTATTCATTTACTTTCTCATTGATAGACTCATGTGTTTTGCTAAGGCCCAAATCAACTACCAATTAAGCACTAAAAATTCATGACACTTTAGAGTCATAGATACACTCATCTATTATTTCCAACTTGGAGCTTACTCAGAATTAATGTTTTCAGTAAAAAAAAAAAAAACATGACATGGATAGTAATTTTGCATTTCAGAGAGCTTCTTTTTGAGAAGCAATTCAACATTTCTCTTAATGAATGTGAGAGCCCTGGGAAAAAGAAGATATTTTGCAGTGCAGGAAAAAGAAATGCTTGGATTAGATGACAAAAATCCCATTTTAAAAGCCTGCTTCATTAAGATCACTGTCTAGCCTTTGACTTAACAGAGTAATTAATGGTTTTACAATTGTCTTAAATTCAAGGATTACACCTCTTTTTTTTAAGGGCATGCAAGGAACTGAACTACAAAAAGGAGAGGGGAAGGAAGATGAAACCAAGACAAAAGCTAATATAATCGATCTAATCATTCTCTAGTTCTATATTTAATGTCTGGAGTGATGTGATAGCTCAGCAGTTAAGGCACTGGGCTTCTTGGCTGGAAATATGACACCCTGGCTTTGAGACTTAAGCACCATGCGATGGGGTGAGTTCCCATCCTCACCCCAGCTCTGTCAACCTAGCAGTTCAAAAGCATGCAAAATGTGGGTAGATAAATAGGTACCACTATGGTGGGAGGCAATAATGCTCCATGACATCATCTTGGCCACATGACTGAGGAAATGTCTTTGAACAGTGCTGGTTCAATGGAGATGACATGGAGATTAACGCCACCATTCATAATAGGCAACGACTAGCGGAGTAAATTACACACAGACTCCTTATATTTAATATCTGCCTCTACTCTAAAAGTATATTGCCCAACTAACTTTTAGAGATCTCCAGTATCTACATCCAGGTTTTCTGAGAGGCACATGTACTGTAATCTTAAGATCTCAAAGGATGGACCCATTCTCAGATCTAGATAGGACTAAATCATGTATCTGCTTTGGACACTATTGTGTAAGAATAGAGGGAATCAGAGGTAGGTTTCAGCAGTTTCTGACCAGTTCTGGAGAACCGGTAGCAGAAATTTTGAGTAGTTCAGAGAACCGGTAAATACCATCTCTGACTGGCCCCGTCCCCATCTATTCTCTGCCTCCCGAGTCCCAGCTGATTTCCCAGGAGGAAATGGGGATTTTGCAGTAACCTTCCCCTGGAGTGGGGTGGGAATGGACATTTTACAGTATCCTTCCCCTGGAATGGAGTGGGAATGGACATTTTACAGTATCTTTCCCCTGCCACGCCCACCAAGCCATACCTGTAGTAAAAAATTTTGAAACCCACCATTGGAGAGAATGATATAACAAGAAGCAAAATATAGAGAGGTCTGACTGCTACTTTCTATATTCCACTAGGATTGCCAGTGATACAAAGGCCAAGCTGAGTAGCATGAGGTTATCTTACAGAGCATCACTTCGCTTAGATTCCTAACCTACAATATATTACAGAATAGTCCAGGACCATAATTCATCTTTTGCTCGAGTTCAGAACCTGTCCTCTTTCATTTCACCTGTTCCATTAATCCAATGCAGAGAGATGAGAGTTATTTGCCAAAAAGGATGGAACTAATCTCTGTATTATGAGGAGGAGCAATTCCATGCGCTTGCAGTAAGTAGGAGGGCTATATGCATTGGTTTTGCAAGATAGCCATCATCTCACTACAGAATTGCTGGACTGGAAAGCACACCGAAAATCATGTCATTCAGCTTTGTGCCTATTTTGAATCCTGAGCTATTTATTGTGTCTCAAGCATGTAGCGCCTTTGAGCATTTTCCAGACTTGCAAGGGCTTATCAGTGTGCTGAGACGTGTCCTTCCTGAGAATAAAGAACTGTTTTGAGCAGCCAGATTTTGGAAGCACCAATCATCTACATGTCATACATTGCTTCCCACATATTGTCACTCTGATATATTGCAGGTCATTCCTTTGACAGTCTCATAATACCTTGGCCATGTTTTTAAACATTATTCTATCCTGGCACTTGTCCACATTGTGCAAAATTGTATAGAGATGCCTGCTGCACTAGAGCAGAGAGATCAACAGGTATCTGTCATGATGTTTAAGTACTGATTCTAATAGGAGTCCAGCAACTGTGCTGCTTCTCAGAGGTATCTGCCTGACCAAGGCAAAAATAGAATGCTGGAGTACATAGCGTGACTTCTCCTCTCCTCTCCTCTCCTCTCCTCTCGTCTCCTCTCCTCTCCTCTCCTCTCCACTCCACTCCACTCCACTCCACTCCACTCCACTCCTCCCCTCCCTTCCCTTCCCTTCCCTTCCCCTCCCTTCCCTTCCCTTCCCTTCCCCTCCCCTCCTCCCCTCCTCTCATTTCCTCTCCTCTCCTTCTCTCATTTCCTCCCCTCCCCTCCCCTCCCTCCCCTTCTCTCCTCTCCACTCCACTCCACCCCTCCCTTCTCTTCCCTTCCCCTCCCCTCCTCCCCTCCCCTCCTCCCCTCCCCTCCTCTCATTTCCTCTCCTCTCCTCCTCTGCCTCTTCCTACACAACTCTACCCTACAGGGGTGGGTTCTAATTACCTTTACTACTGGTTCACAATGGGAGCACGTGCAGAAGCTTCTGCGCATGCACAGATTGTCAATTATGATGTCCGGGTGGGTAGGCGGAGCCTCCCACCACTTTTATTACCGGTTCGCAAGAACCGGGAGCAACCCACACTGCTACCCTACTAGAGGTGGTATTCAGCCAGTTCTGACCGGTTCTGGAGAACCGGTAGCAGAAATTTTGAGTAGTTCAGAGAACCGGCAAATACCACCTCTGGCTGGCCCCACCCCCGATCTATTCACTGCCTCCCAAGTCCCAGCTGATCGAGTCCCAGCTGATTGGCTGGGTCTTCTTTTGTTGTCCTGCACAGGAGGAAAGCAGGTTAGTGGGGTGGGTTGGAAATGGAGATTTTACAGTATCCTTCCCCCTGGAGTGGGTGGGAATGGAGATTTTACAGTATCCTTCCCCTGAATGCCCAAGCCATGCCCAAACATTTTTAATCCCACCACTGTACCTTACCCCACCTCACCCTCCCCATATCTACTCTTAACCTACTCTAACTTACCCTCCTTTCCCTCCCCTCTGCTCACAAAGTTAGGTATGGGAACAGTGCAGACAAAGATTTTTATATCCCAAAGAAGGTATAGAATTAGTTTGCTGTTTCCAATTCCCAAGATTTAATACAGTCCCAGAAAAAAAGAATGGGGATTTCCATAAACTCTCTGTGACCGAGGAACAAAGAGACATGTGTTTTTCTGCTTATTTTGCAGCCCTAGCAAGATAATATATTGACTTGGCTAACTTTATTTTCACTAGCAACTAGAAATGCATGCTTTTAGTATGTGGAACAGCCTACGGAACATGGAATTGAACTTTACACCGTGGCTGGTTGTGGCTCAGAGGATACAGCTGCTTTAGAGTTCTCAGCATAACTCTTTCTGTGATGAAAATAAAAATCTAGTTCACTTCTATAATTTTGTGCCTCCAACTTGGTTCCATCTAAAGCTCCATGCCTGTGCAAGGTGGTAGTATCCAGTTAGGGAATTTGTGAATAATTTAAAAGGATCTCTTGGATCCAGCTGCCTGGTCCTGTTCTGTGTGCCAGTACAGAAGGAACATAAATTGCCTTGCACTGAAGCTTAGGAGAATTGTGAAGAGACCTCAAGCAGTTGGTATAATAATAAGGTCTTTATTCAGATGTTATGAGAACATCTGCTTTGCACTGAGATAGGACTGGAGGAGGTGTCTTTCTAAAATTCCAGGCAACATCTTTTCAATCAGAATCAGTCCTATTGAGCTTGATGCCTACAGGTCTGATTCAGTAGGGGCTGTCCCTCCAAGATGTTGTTCATTTCCAACTGCAAACCATTCTCACCATTAACCAGCTGTTGTAATTCGTACAACAATGTCTTAAGGGTAAAGGTAAAGGTTCCCCTCGTACATATGTGCTAGTCGTTCCCAACTCTAGGGGGTGGTGCTCATCTCCATTTCAAAGCCGAACAGCCAGCACTGTCTGAAGAAGTCTCCGTGGTCATGTGGCTGGCATGACTCAATGCCAAAGATGCACGGAACGTTGTGACCTTCCCACCAAAGGTGGTCCCTATTTTTCTACTTGCATTTTTTACATGCTTTTGAACTGCTAGGTTGGCAGAAGCTGGGACAAGTAACGGGAGCTCTCCCCGTTACGCAGCACTAGGGATTCGAACCGCTGAACTGCCAACATTTTGATTGACAAGCTCAGTGACTTAGCCACTGAGCCACTGTGTCCCTCTATCCCAGGGAGGTACAAATTTCCACTTTTAGAGGAAGCCATGAAGATTAGTCTGCAAAGATTAGTCTGCAAATGAAGGAAAAACATCACTCTAAAATCTATTGCATCCTCCTGCACATTGGCTATCAGACCACAACAAAATTGTTATGGTATGTCTGCCACTGTCTGTTGTTGACATTGCTACATGTTGATTTTGATGGCTACCGAATGCTAGATCTTAGAAACTGTCAAGTGCTGATCAGTGCTTGGGCGATATTCCAAGATGTCCTTCAATTCAAACCACATATAAAATATCTCCACAGTCCCTGAATACCCCAGGGATATTCAGGGACTAGGCACATAATGGGGAGGGAGGTGTTAAGGAGATCTGTATTTTAAACAAAAGGAAATAAATGTGTAGATAATAAAATACCTAAGTGTTGGTGGAAGAAGCTAGAATTTTTAATGCTTAAAACTTGAAACAGATCTTCCCCTAAAGTGATAATGAGTGTTATGAATACAATCTGCCCTAAATGTTATAAATTCTTGTGCAATATATCTGTATGTGTTTATTATACGCACAGACACATACATCAGTTTTCCTACCTACCCGTTTTTTCCCGTCTCCATATCTCATTCTTTGCTTCCAGTGATAATACTTGTACAGACATCATCTATCAGTGTCTAAAATTTATGTGTATTGTTTAATCTATCTTAAAACCAGCAGCCCGACATCAATGCAAGCCACATTGTGTTGATGCCTTCTGGATAATTTTGTCCTTCTTCTTCTTCTTTTTTTTTTATCAGTTCACCCCTTCAGCATCATTTAATGAAGATGTATTAAATTTATTTTAGAACTGCCCTTTCTTAATCTTCCTCTTTCAATCAATTCTATCTCTTCTTAGTTCAGATGTTTTTCCTTGGGCTATTTTCTTTCATTTGCTAGTGTGTCATTCTTCTGGTGGCATTGTAAGGTTCCTTCACAAGGCCCAAAGGGTACCATAGCAACTGTTATACCCTGAAACAGTTAAGCAAAAACTCAATGGTTAAATAAATAAAGAATAAAAATGCTCATTTTCCCATCCCTGATAGTTATCGTCAAGAAGGCAAACAAACAAGGAAACAAGGTATGCAGATGAATGATGGGACTATGAATGAGTCAGGATGTCAGTGTTCCAAATTAGGCTTTCTTCCAGCGCTGACATAACAAGATGAACTTTTACCTAGTTTTGTATGTTACAGATAGTGTTTCCTGGGAGACGAGGATGGGGGCTACATTCCTGTGAAAAGAACGTGCCGGGATGTAGAGATGGATCTGTATGATGGCCAATGGGACATTGGGGTTGGAGAGCGGAAGAGGAGGGGGTTGGAAGGAGGGGCCAGTTTGGCTGCAATTTGAATCAGAAATGTCGGATATTGCTATTCTTAAAATAAAAATGATTCATTAGACAGTTTGCACTTGAGAATGAAGTTTATTCAAGATAGCACCGAAACCTGACACAGGAATTCTAATTCTCCCTAATATTTACATTAGCTCACTTTATGAAGAGTGCAAATATAGACCAATATCTAAGAAAAGAGATAGCGCTGCTTAAAATGTTAGTATAGTGTATGATAGGTTCTAATAGACTAGTGTTTGTTAAGTTGGGCTCATCACTGTATCTTTATTTGACACACAGTTTTTCATAGACTAATGTCATCATCGAAGTGCTCCTTGGAGGAGCATTTTAACAACCATGCAAGAACAATTATTATCTCTGATCTCATCGGTGTTAATTGGGGTTGCATCATGCCAAACTCTAGGTATGAAAAGCCTAGTTCTTGGCTATTGTATTGCTTTAGCTACTGCATTTTATATTATTTGTGCAAGAAATAAGGGCTGGAATCAATCTTGTCTGCTTTGAATGTGTACATGCTTAAAGTCTATAGAGATTCTCAGTTATCCACGTCATGGTTGTCCCAAAGGTGCTTTTTCAAGAGGCACATGGACTTTCTTGTTTTTTCTTTGAAGACGTTTTGCTTCTCATCTAAGAAGCTTCCTCAGTTCCGACTGGATGGTGGGGAATGGAAGGATTTATATTCCTTGCAGAATATAATGACCTTGCTGGTCATTTGCATTCTTTTAGAGGGTCATTGAAGCACTTGGAGGTTTATCTGTATCCTCAGGGTCACCTGAGGATTCCCCACCATCCAATCAGAGCTGAAGAAGCTTCTTGGATGAGAAGCGAAATGTCTTCAAAGAAAAAACAGGAAAGTCCAGTTGCCTCCTGAAAAAAGCACCTTTGGGACAACCATGACCTGGATGATTGAGAAACTCTATAGACTTTTAGCTATCCAATTTGGGATGAATACCCTTTAAATGGTTTGGGAGTATGAAGGGATTTCCAGAGAAAAAAAATGCAGACTACAGGAACCATCAGCACTTCTCCGGTGACCCTGAGGACACAGATAAACCTCCAAGTGGCCTCAATGACTCTTTAAAAGGATGCAAATGACCAGCTGTCTGCAAGGGATATAAATCCTTCCATTCCCCACCATCCTGTCAGAGCTGAAGAAGCTTCTTGGATGAGAAGTGAAACATCTTCAAAAAAAAACAAACAAGAAAGTCCAGTTGCCTCCTGAAGAAAGCACCTTAGTTTCTTTTTAAGTACAGGTAGTCCTCATGTTCATTTAGTGACTGTTTAAAGTTACAACAGTTACAACTGAAAAAAGTGATTTATGACCATTTTTCACACTTATGACCATTGCAGCATCCCCATGGTCACGTGATTTACATTCAAGAGACTTGACAGTTGGTTCATATTTATGACAGTGTCGGTGTCCCAGAGTCACGCGATCCCCTTTTGCAATCCCACACAATCCCCTATTTGTCTGAAGTGGTGTAAGGTTTCATGCCTAAACAGGGGGTTGGACTAGAAAACCTCCAAGGTCCCTTCCAACTCTGTTATTCTATTCTATTCTATTCTATTCTATTCTATTCTATTCTATTCTATTCTATTCTATTCTATTCTATTCCACCCTACCCTACCCTACCCTACCTACCCTACCTACCCTACCCTACCCTACCCTACCCTACCCTATTCTATTCTATTCTATTCTATTCTATTCTATTCTATTCTATTCTATTCTATTCTATTCTATTCTAACCTTCTGACATACAAAGTCAACAGGGAAGCCAGATTCACTTAACAACCATGTTACTCACTTAACAACTGCAGTGGTTCACTTAACAAATATGGCAAGAAAAGTCGTACACTGGGGCAAAACTCATTTTAACACATTTCTCACTTAGCAACATACGTTTTGGCCTCAATTGTGGTCATAAGTTGAGAACTACCTGTACACGTTTGGCATTAATGTTGGCAACAAAACCTTACCCAACACTGACAAGGATAGCGTTCAAAATATTTTTCCTTCAATTTACATAAAACGTGTTTCTCGTCAACTTAGAACACCTGGATACAGTAAACTGAAAGGTTATCTCAGAATTAATGCTTAGATCTATGCAGTTAAGTCTAAGATTCAAAGATTTAAGCGACTTCTGAATTCTGCCTCAAGCATTGAAGCTCTGAAATTTCCTGAGGAGTTGAAACAAATGTTATTTTAAAGGATTATTGTTATAACAAATATAACAAAGGATTTTTTGTTATAACAAAGGCTAAAACTGGGAATATTTCTCTCAGCAGGAGAAGAAGCTATTCTGTATATCCATAAATGGTTACTAAATTATTATTAAATTTTCACTGAAGTAACATTTGAGGCAGACCTGGAAACTGCTGCTTAGCTAAAAGGCAAAGAGTTTTCAAGAAAGCTAAACAAACATCACTAAGACAAATGGGACATACCTAACCTGAAAAAAACAAGGTAGGCAGTATAATGTTTAATAATTCCAGGTATAGAATTACATTTCATATACAGTAGTGACCAAAATTGTGGAAACCTTTTGGGAAAAGTGTATTTTGTAGGTTTGATGGCTAATAACACCACTTTTTTTTTTTTTTTTTTTTTTGAGTTTCAAGATAATCATCTTCCACTGCTGGAATGGCCTGAGAATAGCCCAGACTTTATTGAAAATCTATGGAGCCCACTAAAGAAACTTGTTAGTCAGAAGAGACCCAGCAATAAAACCCAGTTATTAGAAGCAATCATTCGATCTTGGTTTCACATTATAACAGCTGCAGAACTAAAAGACTTGGTTCATTCCATGGGAAGATGTTGTAAGGCCATCATTCATGCTAAAGGTTACCCAACTAAGTATTAACTGACATGGTGATAATTTTTGTATATCTCGTTTTTTCTATGGTGATAATTTTTGTATATCTCATTTTTTCTATGTGTTTCACTTCTCTTCTTTATACTGTAACTGCTATTCTAA
Source organism: Pituophis catenifer annectens (assembly GCF_029215685.1). Lineage (NCBI taxonomy): Eukaryota > Metazoa > Chordata > Lepidosauria > Squamata > Colubridae > Pituophis > Pituophis catenifer. Next base: position 116,903,630 of record NW_027256884.1, on the reverse strand, counting down.
TAGCAAATCCTTCATAAAAGTTATTGCATTACATTCTTGATTAAATTATCTTTCCATTGATATATAATTTTATGGTACTACTCCAAAAAACAAAACAAAACTGGTGTTATTAGCTAGTTTTAGAAAATACACTTTTCCCAAAAGGTTTCCACAATTTTGGCTGCTATTGTATATCCATATGATTATCAACTGAGATCAAAATCTGATTTGTTTTCTTTGTCTAATTTGTTTTAGGACTAACAAACAAACCAGCGAGGTCAACTAGTGCCAAATTTACTGGTAATTTCAATCAGCATATATCCACATATTTTTGTACAGGCGTTAAGAGAAATGGCTCTGGATATATCCATTGCCAACTCAGAATTTGCCAGTGCTGATGCCAGCTGTTCCCATAAGTATGGCTCTTCCAAGCTCCCATCATTTTCAACAATATGTCAGGTAGCCTTTATTTTGGCTCCATTCAAAACTATTTAGCAATAGCAATGGCACTTAGACTTATATACTGCTTCATAGTGCTTTTACAGCCCTCTCTAAGCGGTTTACAGAGTCAGCCTCTTGCCCCCAACAATCTGGGTCCTCATTTTACCCACCTCGGAAGGATGGAAGGCTGAGTCAACCTTGAGCCAGTGGGATTTGAACTGCCAAACTGCTGGCAATCAGCAGTCAGCAGAAGTAGCCTGCAGTACTGCACTCTAACCACTGCACCACCACGGCTCTTTAGTTCTTCTGTCAATTTGCCGTATGCTTCAATTTCTGTTTTTCAATTGTCCTGGATTTTCAATTATCTTGACTCTGCCTCCCTCACCTGGGAAATGGATTTCTTACTTAACATCAAGCGTAATACCTCATCTAAGGCCAGGTAGCAGATTTTAGAAAGGGATTCTATACATTGATGCAGAATAAGATTATCAGTGATTCTCATTGTTATGGGTATATACTGCTTCCCCAGTCAGAGGCAAGGAAACCATTCTTGATATCAGTATCCAGGAAGCAAAATAATTACTAGGATCCTTCTGAATAGCTACTCCATCTTTTTGAATGAGATATGGTTATTTTATCTGATCCAGCAGAGCTTTGCTTAAGTGTTCATTCTTCTCGCTTAGGAATGCATGAGGTTCATTATTTAATGAAAAAAAGATGGACCTCCACTGACATTAAACATTGCCTTCCTGTGAAATTCACCAGAGGACTAGAAGAAAGGAGTTTAACATCCTTTCTAAAGTCGGATCATGTTCTAATTGTACTTTGGCACTATTAAGAAATCTGTCTTATTTTCTTGATCTTTGGATTTTAACTAGATTTAGTCTGCTTCAACTAGGTATATCATTAACCTCACCACCACCACAACCAAAAACATGATTTTCTGAAAGGCTTTCATATAGAATAGAATGGAATTCTTCATTGGCCAAGTGCGATTGACACACAAGGAATTTGTCTTTGGTGCATAAGCTCTCAGTGTACATAAAAGCTATAAGTGATAAATCATGATTATAATCATCATAAAAATACATTTATCATAAATCATAAGATACAACGCTTAGTGACAGTTGTAGGATATTAAATAAAGCAATCAAATTAAATAAGCAATCAACATAAATCATACCAGGAAACTAAATAAAACAGTATACATCATAAAGATACAAGAAACAAAGTTATAGTTATAAGTAGGTTTGGTTCTGCAACCCAACAAGTCAGACACAGACTTCAGAGGATAATTAGAACTGCAGAAAAAACAATGGCTACCAACCTGCTTTCCATTGAGGACCTGTATACTGCACGAGTCAAAAAGAGGGCTGTGAAAATATTTACAGACCCCTCACATTCTGGACATAAACTGTTTCAACTCCTACCCTCAAAACAGCGCTAAAGAGCACTGCACAAGAACAACTAGAACAGTTTTTTCCCAAATGCCATCACTCTGCTAAAGAAATAATTCCCTCAACACTGTCAAACTATTCACTAAGTCTGCACTACTATTAATCTTCTCATCGTTCCTATCACCCATCTCCTCCCACTTATGACTGTATGACTGTAACTTTGTTGCTTGTATCCTGCTTATTTGTACCCTATGACTATCATTAAGTGTTGTACCTTATGATTCTTGACGATTGTATCTTTTTTTTTATGTACACTGAGAGCATATGCACCAAGACAAATTCCTTGTGTATCCAATCACTCTTGGCCAATAAAGAATTCTATTCTATTCTATTCTATTCTATTCTATTCTATTCTATTCTATTCTATTCTATTCTATTCTATTCTATTCTATTCTATTCTATAAAAGGAGATAGGTAATACGAACAATGAGAAGAAGAATAGTAATACAGCCTTACTAAATAGTTTGACAGTGTTGTGGAAATTAGCTGTTTAGCCAAGTGATGGCACGGGAATGGGGGAAATATAGAGGAATGCATATATTAAAGGCTTTAGGAGATGCTGACATCTTGTCTAAGCTCAGAAGGTAAGTAGGATCAGGATTGTTCCATTCATTCATTCATTCATTCATCCATCCATCCATCCATCCATCCATCCATCCATCCATCCATTCAATTTCTATAGCCACCCAACTTGACCAAGTGATTCTAGGTAACTTACAATTACAATCATTAGTACCTGGATATAGAATGGGACAGCTTGCTGTGGCCAACTCGCCATGAGACAACTTGCCACAGTCAACTCATTGTGGGACAACTCATTGTAGGACAATTCCACAAATACAAAAATTAAATTAATTTCAACATAACCATGGCCAATAATAATGAAATAAAGCCAACCCAGTTACACAAGAGTTACAATAATTTCAATGAAAAAGTGATCACCAGTAATAAAAGTAACTGAATGAAATGATTAACATAGCATTGAATTGTCCTGTGGCAAGTTGTTCTCATAGCATCCTTCCTGCCCCATGTAGTAATTTAAAATATTAAATGCAAAGTCTTGTAATAATGTCATTGGTGGTGCAATGGTTAGAATGCAGTACTGCAGGCTACTTCTGCTGACTGTTGGCTGCCTGCAATTTGGCAGTTCGAATCTCACTGTCTCATTGTTGACTCAGCCTTTCATCCTTCTGAGGTTGGTAAAATGAGGACCCAGATTATTGGGGGCAATAGGCTGATTCTGTAAACCGCTTAGAGAGGGCTGTAAAGCACTGTGAAGTGGTATGTAAGTCTAAGTGCTATTACTATTGATGGCCAGTGAGCCATTATTTGAGCACTGTGCTTGCTACTAGTAAGAGATTGAAAATATCATAGTTCTAAGTTAGTGTGAAACATGAAGAAATATACTAGAGGAAGCCAATGGTAAGGAAAATGTATTGATGGATGGACACATGAAGTCAAAATAACTTCAATGATTTATTTATACAATGAAAGAAATATGATCCTAGTTTATGAAGGCATTATTACTGCCATTAGCCATCCTTTCCATGAATTATACTTCCGGCTTGATAGATTTAACAAGTGTTTTACTAGAATACCAGCATTTTGTTTTGTATGATTTGAGGGCCATTTTATAATTGTTTTCTGATTTATAGATTGTGCAGTGACTGGAAATCCAATCTTTTTCATTGTTATTTAACCAACCAAACATCAAGGTTTCATAAGAAGTTTAATTATATTAGCTCGGTATTTAAATGGAGCACATTACCATGCTCTTTTACTTTTCCAAAAGGTCAGATGGCTGTAAAATTTAAAGGATGTACTGAAGGCAGGAGGGGAGGGGAGGAGTTTTCCGGCTTCAAAGTCCTACATTTACTACATTAAGTAGTAATTACTACATTAAGTAATCTTATTAGTAGCAAGCACAGTGCTCAAAATTTAATAATAATGGCTGGGTGACCATCAATGGCTTTATCACAAGACTTTGCATTTAATTTTTTTTAAATGAATACATGGAGATGAAGGGATGCTACAAAGCCATTGAAATTGCATCTTGGAACAAAGAGAGCAGAAATGGAAATTGGTAGCTTTGACCTAAATGCCAATCAGATTTAAATTGGTAAGGCACTACAGCAAAAAAAAAAAAAGAACTTTTCTGGAAGCTCCCATTTTGGGGCCAAAAGCTCAGCTTTTTGTTGTGGTCCACCAGCAGCCTGCAGAGCTGGCAGCTGAGTCGGACAGTGAGGAGGCTGGGGAGGACAATGGGCCAGTTCTGGAATCTGGGGAAGGCCCGGACGAGGGTTCTGCATCGGAGGCAGAGATGGGGCCAGGGCCATCTGGGAATGATGCGCGGACTCCAGAGCCTCCAGAATCGGACAGCAGAGATACAGAGGAACAGGAGGAGCCTGTTCCTAGTGCACACATGCACAGAGCTGCCAGAAGGCAAGAGCAGCTAAAACAAAAGGGACGACTCGGGAGTAAGGCCAGGAGATGATTGGCCCCTCCCATAAGGCTTAAAAGAGCAGCAAAGGCTCTTGGGCTCTTTGTAGGAAAGCAATGTTGCTAAATCTATGTCCAGTTGGCATCTCTTGTTTCTGAACTTAGTGGGGCTTTGCCAAGAAAGGCATTTGGCAGGGTGCCAAAGAAGATAAAGGTTTGTGATAAGCCCGAAAGACTTATTCTGAAAGACTTGGTTTGCAATTAATTCGGACTAAACTGGGAATGAAATAATTCTCAGCTGTTATAATAAAATAGGTTTGTTCGGGATTAATTGTGTCTTGTAATGACTAAGTGAGCCTAGGTCACAACACTTTTCCTTTAAGCCATTCCTCTTCAGGTAAAGCAGGAGATGTTTGTAAAATTGCTTCTACTCTTGCTCTCAGAATATGATGTTATCCCAAAGAGATGTTTATCTTGGCCATGAATCTCAATACATTGAATGGTAGATCTTAAGTCTTTACATTGATTGCCAGAGTGCCTCTTTAATCTATTCTGTCCAGTCCTGGTGCCAATCGCTGATTTGGGCCCTTTAGATGAATCAAAGACAGAAGAATTAAAAGCTTCTTCTTTTAACATCAAAGTTGTTCTCCGACAGGGCTGTTTCAAGACTGAAAAGCTACGTAACAGGCCTTGTTTGTGCAAACTCCCCAGAGCCAAATGCATTTAAACATAAGCTCTCAGTCTTGAGCAAGGCTGAAGAATAGGGGAATCTGACAGTGCTCTTACAGAGACTCTGTTTGCAAAAGAGGACTTATTTGCAAATTGTTACTTATTTGTTGGAATTGTTATATATTTGTTGCTTTGAACGTCTTACCTAAGGACATTTGTATCAGGCAGATGACTGAGTTTTCACAATTAGACATCTATGAAGATTCTTGGGGGACGTGGTGGCTCAGTGGCTAAGACACTGAGCGTGTCGATCAAAATGGTTGGCAGTTCGGTGGTTCGAATCCCTAGTGCTGCGTAATGGAGTGAGCTCCTGTTACTCGTCCCAGCTTCTGCCAACCTAGCAGTTCGAAAGCACGTAAAAAAATGCAAGTAGAAAATGGGGACCACCTTTGGTGGGAAGGTAACAGTGTTCCATGCACCTTTGGCGTTTAGTCATGCCAGCCACATGACCATGTGACCAGCCGTCATCAGACAGCTCTGGCTCTTCGGCTTAGAAACGGAGATGAGCACCTCCCTCTAGCGTCGGGAACAACTAGCACATATGTGCAAGGGGAACCTTTTACCTTTATGGAGATTCTCACTCATTCAAGTCATGCTCGTCCCAAAGATGCTTTTCAAAAGGCAACTGGATTTTCTTGGGTTTCTTTTTTCCTTGAAAATGTTTTGCATCTCATCCAAGAAGCTTCTTCAGTTTTGCCTGGCAACTGGCGTTCTGAATTGAAGAAGCTTCTTGGATGAGAAGCAAAATGTTTTCAAGGGAAAAAAAAAACCAAGGAAGTCCAGTTGCCTTTTGAAAAGGACCTTTGGGATAATTACAGATACAAGACTTCCAAGATCCCTTCCAACCTAGTCTAGTCTAGTCTAGTCTAGTCTAGTCTAGTCTAGTCTAGTCTAGTCTAGTCTAGTCTAGTCTAGTCTAGTCTAGTCTAGTCTACTACCCTACCCTAGGGTAGGGTAAGGTACCCTACCCTACCCTACCCTACCCTACCCTACCTTACCTTACCTTACCTTACCCTACCCTACCCTACCCTACCCTACCCTACCAACTCTACTCTACTCTACTCTACTCTACTCTACTCTACTCTACTCTACTCTACAGATAGTTCTATATCCCAAAGGTTAAGATGCCAACAAATTCAAGAGATTAAGTTTACTTTGGTCACTCTTAGAGACAATATGGGGAGGGTTCTTTTTTTTTTGCTTTGCCTTTTTTTTTAATTTGGGGAAACAAACTGCTTTTAATAGGCTTTTTGTATAGTTTGGATTATCTCCAAAGAGAAATCTTTTGGGGAAAGGAACATGATATTTAGTCATCCAACTCATTCATGGACTAAAAGAATGGCAAAATCTGCAAAACGGCAGGTGCAGTATCATGTCAAAATATATACAAAAAGGGTGGATTTTGACAGCTACCCACTGACACACACACCAATTGTGTCCACTGGACTCATTGTTCTTTATTTCCTCCCTGTAAAAGAAGAAAAAAAGAAATTTGAATCTGGCTTTAATAAACAAGTACATGCAATCATCTAGTCCTAAGGCTAAATCCAACTTATCCAATGGGTGGTTTTTTGTTTTTTGTTTTTTGCTGGAAAATTGCAAAACGTTTTGCAAACCACGATCATGTGACTGTGGGATGTTACAATCAGACATAATTGTGAGCCAGTTGCCAAGTGCCTGAAATGTGATTATATGGCTTTAGAGCTGGTGCTGCCAACTTTGAGGACGAGTTATAAGTAAGTTTTTTTTTTTTTTCAAATCTGTTGTAACTTCAGATGGTCATTACAAGCTGAGGAGTGGCTCAGTTGAATTTTTAATGCGGGTGGTCATCTTAGGCAAAGAGGCAGAATGCATCGTGGCAACTATGACTTTTATTAGAATTACTTACGTTTTGCGACGTATGTATAGTAGATTTGTCCAGTTTATCCTAGGGCTGAGAATCCTTCATCAGTTTTGGCAAGACAAAAATTTATTTCCAGAATTAGAGAGTTTCTTTGTTTTTAAATTTATTTTATTTTATTTATTTATTGGTTCAATTTATATGCCGCCCTTCTCTGGAGACTCAGGGCGGCTTACAATGCATTAAGCAATAGCCTTCATACTTTTGTATATACCTGCTTATATACTTTTGTATATACCTGCTTAGTAGGGCTTTCGCCCCCCCCCCAAAGCAGTGTTCTTTTTTATACAAAGTCAGCTTATTGCCCCCACAATCCAGGTCCTCATTTTACCTACCTCGGAAGGCTGGAAGGCTGAGTCAACCTTGAGCCTGGTGAGATTTGAACTTGCAGTAATTGCAGGCAGCTGGTGTTACTTAATAGCACTTTAAACTGCTGCGCCACCAAGGCTTTCCATTCATCTCTTATTGAAACAACACTGGGTGGGCTTCAGCATGAAAAAAATAAAATCCTAAATGATAAATATTTCCAAAACAATAAAAAATGAAAGTCACAATCAAAATAAAATTATAGTTAATTTTATGGGAAGGGAGGGAACAGGATGTGCAGGAGGGGGAGGGCCCCAGGGCATCTGGCAGATACAGGTTCTCAGGCTCCAGTGGATGGTCAGAAACGTAGGAGCCAATCTCACCTCAGGAAGTAAGGTATTCCAAAGGACAGGACCTATGGCAGATAAGGCCCTTTTCCAGGACCCACCAGCTGTAATTCTTTGACTGACGGGGCCCATAGACTGTTTCTTCTGCTGGGATGGCATGGGATGGACCAGTCCTTTCTATTTCCTTTTCCTTTCCATTTTGAGCCATGGTGGAGCAATGGCGCAATGTTCAGAATGCAGAGTTGCAGGAGAACTCCTGCCCACTGCCAGAAGTTCGATCCTGACTGGCTCAAGGTTGACTCATCCTTCCATCCTTCCGAGGTGGGTAAAATGAGGAGCCACATTGTTGGGGGGCATTATGCTGATTCTGTAAACCACTCAGAGAGGTCTGTAAAGCTCTGTGAAGTGGTATGTAAGTCTAAGTGCTATTGCTATTGGGAAAGAACAAGAAGTTAATTATTATTTTGACCCCTGATAACAATGAGTATCTATTGCACATACAGACATAAATGGATGAGCAGCTAGAATAACTGCACAACACAATGGTTAATAAATGAGTGAGCTTTTGAAAACAGATCTCCCACCACCCATGTCTGTCTCTCTGTCTCTCTTCATTCATTCAGCTTTTCTGATATTTCAGTGTTGACAATCGTATGCTAAAGCTGAGAACAAAATTGGGGGAAGCTAATTTTTTTTTACTCCCTTTGTTTGTTTGCTTTTTAAAAGGGACTTTATTTTATTTTATTTTATTTATTAGATTTTTATACCGCCCCCTCTCCCGAAGGACTCGGGGCGGTGCACAGCCAAAAGTTAAAAACATACAATATAAACTATTAAAATACGTTTAAAACAGAATTAAATCTACAATGGCTCCCCAATTTAAAATGCCTTACCCATACCCCTATAAAAAGACGAATTTAAAATTTAAAAATTTAAAATTCCCACATTTAAAAAGGGGGAAGATTTAGGCCAGGCCAGCTTGATAAAATAGAAAAGTCTTAAGCGCGCGGCGGAAGGTGCACAGATCCGGGATCCTACGTATCTCCGGGGGGAGCTCGTTCCAAATCGTAGGTGCCCCCACAGAGAAGGCTCTCCCCCTAGGGGCCGACAGCCGACATTGTTTGGCCGACGGCACCCGGAGGAGCCCCTCTCTATGGGAGCGTACTGGCCGGTGGGAGGCTATTGGTGGTAGCAGGCGGTCCCGTAAATAACCAGGTCCTAAGCCATGGAGCGCTTTAAAGGTGATAACCAGAACCTTGAAGCGCACTCGGAAGACCACCGGGAGCCAGTGCAGCTCGCGCAGGAGAGGTGTCACATGGGAACTCCATGTCGCTCCCATCACCACCCGCGCGGCCGCACTCTGCGCCAGTTGGAGCCTCCGAGTGCACCTCAAGGGGAGCCCCATGTAGAGAGCGTTGCAGTAATCCAGACGAGAAGTAACGAGGGCATGAGTGACTGTGTGTAGGGAGTCCCGATCTAGATAGGGACGCAACTGGCGGATCAGGCGAACCTGATGAAAAATCCTCCCGGACACGGCCGTCACTTGAAGCACTTGGCTCAAAACATCCACGATAAGCCTATCTGAGATCTCAATTCATTTTGTGAAAAATGAAAAAATAATCACGTTGTTGCAAATAGCCATTTTGCCAGAAATCTTAATAGGATGGATTGGGGACGGGAGGTCTTGAATTCACAAAAATGCAACTATAGCTTGGCCAACTCTTTTTTGGGTCAGTCCACCTAATTAACAGCTTTATAAGTTTCGATATTAGAACAAAATGCCCTGTGATGGATTGAGGAAGATTGGGAGTTGGATGAAAGCTTTAGTCATTTCAGATTCCTATTAAGTCGTAATGTTCAATGAATGACTTTAGGGCCGTCACTGTTTGCAGAGAGTATGCCAACCTAGGAGAAAAGTGATATGTAATAAATAAGTTCAAGGAGAACATCTGTAAAGCTTTGATCTAAATATCTGTCATGTTATCGAAAATAACAACGGAAAAGATTATTGTGGCCGCTTGTACGTAAAGCAATTTCTTTCCATCCAAAATAATCAATGTTTGTTTCTGAAGTCAGTTTCTATCCACTTTAGAGGGCGATGCAAATCATAACAGTGGCCAGGAGTCCTTTGTCCAGTAATAAGTGGCAAAGTGGCATTTATTCTGTCAGTTGGAAGACTGCAAATTGTTTGAAATTTGCACAAACTTTGCAAATGCCTGCGATGCGATAGGTGAGATATTGCAGTCTTGATTCTTTGATATTTTAATGGACTTTCAGAGACAGCATGCAATATCTTATTAAGTTTGCCATTAACCACATGACACAAGCCATTGTACAAGTCAACAAGACAAGTTAGTTAATGTTAACAAATGTGACAGTCACACACCATCGCTTCTTCCTTGCCTTTCATCCTTCATTATGCCAATGTTATAGAAGTCCAGGCCTCAGGAGACGAATCAACGCAGCAGTACCAAGTGTTTGACATCATCCAAAAGGCAGGATTATTTGTACATACATTGTTTTGGCATCTAGAAACAGAAACAAACTCCTGTGTTTTCTAAATGGAGCAACGAACAAGTACCATATTTTTTAGAGTATAAGACTCATCGAGTATAAGACGCACCTACCTTTTTTGGTGAGGAAAAGAAGAAAAAGGAATCTCCCTCTGTCACTGAGCAATTTTGCTTCATTGCAGCAAACAGCAAACAGCAACCTCAGAAGGATGGAAGGCTAAGTCCAGCTTGAGCCCCATCAGGATCGAACTTCAGGCTGTCTGCAGAATTTGCCTGCAATACCGCACTTTCACCTCTGCGCCACCACGGCTAATTTCTCCTCAAATGTGGAGAATTGCTTTCTGAAACGACTTTGGTTTTATGGCCAAAAGGAATGAAAAGTATATACTTTCCTTCCTTAGTTTCGTTTCTCTCTGTATGTTGCAGTTCTCAATCACACTTGGATTTCCATGTGCCACAAAGGGTCTAACAGCCATCTCAAGAAGAAATACAAGATCAGTCATTTACAGATGAATTCTAAGTAGAAGGGTATTATCTTCTTTTGTGTGTGTGTGTGTGTGTGTGTGTGTGTGTAACTTCCCCGGAGGGTATTACATTTTTTTGTCTTTGTGAAAAACACAGGCATCCCCCTCCCTCTAGCTAGTTTTGAAACTTTTAAAAAAATGGACTTCTCTGTGTTTGTGTATTTGTACAATGAACAAATATGTAAGAAAAGCTGCAAAGCTAGAAAAGATTTCTGCCTGAGGCTTGGAACATCACAACTAGATTAAAAAAGTAAAAACAACAAGAAGAAGAAATGCAGTTTTTTTCCCCTCTGTTTCTCATTTTTCTTATCTGTAGCCCATTCTGTCTCTCCTCCGCTTCACAATAAAATGTGTGTGTAAAAATTGCGTGCATTATCACCCAGGTTGTCTCTAATGTACATATTTTTGTCTTCCCAAATATTCCTGTTTTGCTAAGAGGTTTTCTCTTATAGAAAGCTTTTGCATTTGTTGTCTCAAAGATAAGCTTCTTTAACATGACCTTTCCTTAGCGCATTCATTTTTGCATATATTTTTGGGTTTAGAAAATGGCATTTCAAATTCTGACTAGCAAAAGATTGCATAAAATATAAATGTTGTAAGTTCATATCCACTGGGGGGAAAATTATTTATCCTTACTAAGCAATATTGGAATAGATGTTACTGATACATATGTATGTACACATCAGTAGTGGGATTCAGCCAGTTCGCACCACTTCAGGAGAACCAGTTGTTAACTTTCTGAGCAGTTTGGCAAAGTGGTTGTTGGAAGAAATCATTAGGGCAGAGAACCGGTTGTTAAATTACTTGAATCCCACCACTGGTACACATGTATGTGATTTATATGGCAATCCATCATACAGCTTCCCTTCCATCTTTCTCAGAATGAGAGCCTTCTCCAGAGAGCTACCGGTAGGTCTCTGCAGCATTATTTGATTATCTAGCCACTGCGCCACAGTGGCTCATAAGAATTGGACATTAACATCTCTTCTAACCAGCTCCTTATTTGCTGCCAGAAACTTTTGGCTAAAATAGAAGTTAAGCTGGAATTTTTCTTACTGTGCATGACAGATGGCAAATATGATAATAATGTAATCTATTTAATATTGCATATACTTACAGCGGCAAGACTAGCATTTGCTCAAAAATGGAAGTGTAAAGAAATACTCTCAGAAGAAGTAGTAATACATAAAATTTACAGCTGCGCAGAGATGGACAGACTCACTTTAGAACTCAAAGACAAAAGTGAATCAACATACTATGAAGTCTGGAATAAATTTTATAATTGGTTAGATAAGAGGAAGAATGCCAATAACAAGGGATAACGAATGTCTGGAAATGTACTGTATATATCAATGTATATCAATATATCAATGTATATTGAATTTGTGAATGTAATATAGGTTTATTAAATACATGCATAGTTGTTTAGGAAGTAAAATACTGCATACTTGATATATAATGAAATAGGAAATATGTAAATTTGTATATAGATCAAGGAATAGATTACTTATTAACTTCATTTAGACGCAAATGTTAGAAACCAGAGACATTGAGCAATGTCCATTGTTTTACTTTTAAAACTAATAAAATATTTAAATAAAAAAAACATTGGACATTAGTCATTTGGTGCCGGAATCTGGGAATAAATCAAGAATTAAATTAAAATGATAATAGTTTATTGTTTTTAAAAGAGGATTTCTCAACTGAATTGTTTGTTTGCAAAATGTATGAAGAGAATTCAGTATGTTGCATTTATGCTTGCCCCTGAAATAAAAAGCTACTTTTATGGAAGTTGTATTAGCAATATACAATACAAAAAAAAAAAAAAAAACAAGTCCAATTGGAAAGCACTTATTGTGCTCTTGTAACATTTGTTGTGCAGAAGGGGACAATTACTGTTATTGCACATATGTAGCTATAACAGCTTTACTTTAATCTATTCAACTAGCAATCTTCTTGTAATAATAATAATTCAAATCCCTCTAATGGGTGACTATGATGCCAACCATGGGCCAATTACAATAGAAAGGATATTTTTAGTCTTTAACAAATTGAGAAATTGAACTCACAAATTAATAGTTAAGCTCAGAGGAGGAAAAGGCACAGGTGATACGGTTGACGCTTCAGACTGGAAAAAGTGATTCAGTCTATTCTGGAAGTTGTACTGTCCTAAAAAGTTTGATTTAGTATCTTGGAGCCTAGGTCAGAACAAATGGATGGAAACTAACCAAGAGAGAAGAAACCTAGAACTAAGGAGAAATTTCCTAACAGTGAGAACAATCAACCAGTGGAACAGCTTGCCTTCAGAAGTGGTGGGTAGCCCATCATTGGAGGCTTTCAAAAAGAGACTAGACAGCCATTTGTCTGAAATGATATAGGGCCATGATGGAGAACCTATGCACGCATGCCAGAGGTGGCACGCAGAGCCCTCTCTGTGGGCACGCACGCCGTTGCCAGCTGATCTCTTCTGGGTTCCAGCGCATTCACACCAGCCAGCTGGTCTCCTCTGGGTTCTGGTGCTCCGGTACGCGCGCACATAATCCAGTTTCGGCACTCAGTGCCAAAAAGGTTAACCATCACTGGTATAGGGTCTCCTGCTCGAGAAGAGGGTTGGACTAGAAGACCTCCACAGTCTCTTCCAACTCTGTTGTTCTATATCGGGGGTCTGCAACCTTAAACACTCAAAGAGCCATTTGGACCCGTTTCCCACAGAAAAGAAAACACTGGGAGCCACAAAAACCTTCCGGTGCCTGACTATTTCTTGAGTGGTCACAAAACTAGCATATGCAGTTGAATTAAATGTTCTGTTTTCTTCTGAAATTGTTCTTTCCTTGGATTTATCCATGGTTGGCCTAGCGGGGATTGAAAAGCTCAATAAATCGCATGCCAGCGGGTGTTGCACATTGGTGGTTGTGACGCATATTTTGAGTGACAGGGAGCCACAGCAGAGGGGTGAAAGAGCCACATGCGGCTCCAGAGCCGCAGGTTGCTGACCCCTGTTCTATATTCTAAATCAGTGGTTTTCAATCTTTTCTTTACCACGGATCCTCTTTAAATATCTTCTGTGGCCACAGACCATAGCAATAGACCACCAAGACTTAGCTCAAGTTTTAAATTATAACGTTTCTTCAAGCCTTTGCAGACACCCCCCCCCCCGTGATGACATCATGCCCCCCCAAGGGTCCGTGGACCACAGGTAGAGAATCACTTTTCTAAATTGTTTTCAAACTCCAGCAAACCCACATAAATAGTTTTCTTTTTCTCTTCTTTACTACATTCTCAAATTGTTTTCACATTTATTTGGAATTTCTCCCATTAATGTTTCTGAACATACTATTTTTTTTTATAAGAAAGATGATTGATAGTATATATATACATCTATCACACTCTAGCCTTCACAGCAACTTCCTCCTGATCCAGTCTGTCCTATGGGAGACATTTTTTTTGCAGGATATCTTCCTTTAAGTTGAAATTCAGGAGGTCAAGATCACTTTAAATTGTTGCACAGCGAAAGAAAGTACGTTTACAGATAGATGCCTTTTGGACACTGTCTAATTAAGAACTCCACACTTCAGCCATGAGACATTCACAGGGGATTTCTTCTCCTTGGAAACATAATTGAAAGCCATTTCTTTTCTCCAAATTAAAGGATAAAACAATGCAAAATAATTTCTTTTTCAGACAAAAGCTTCTGGCTGCTATAGCAGAGGAGGATGTACTCTGCCAATATAGCTTTCATTTGTGACGGTAGATCAAAACTTGTCTCATAAAGAGATACAGCACAATTGATATGTATGCCTTGGACAAAAAGAAAAGAGAAGAAAAGAAAACCAACTGCACTGTGGATAGAAGCAAGATTCTCTTTCTGGAAAACTCCTTTTTGCATACTTGCATGCATACTATTCTTGTGTGGTATGGGAGCAGCTCTGTAGTGGACAAAAAAACTCTACAGAGAATCATTAAAACTGCCCAGAATATCATCGGACTCCAGCTACCAGCCCTGGATGACATCTTCAAATCTCACTATTTGAGAAAGTTCCATAACATTCTCAGAGACTCTTCCCATCCTGCTTACAATCTTTTTGGACTGTTGCCACACGTTTTCTGAATAGTTTTTATCCCAGAGCTATAATTGCATTCAACAATGAACTAAAGGGCCACCATCAGTGAGCTGTTGGACAGCATTACTTGGTCTGTTGTGTGGATGTTTGGTGGTTTAGGGGTGGGGAGTTGTGGTGGGTGGGAGTGTGTTTGGGGATTGTTATGTGTGTTGGACCTGGTCTTTGGGTGTTAAGTGAATTTCATTGTATGGGTATACTGTGTATACACGTACAACGACAATAAAGTTGTTGTTATTGTTGTTGTTGTTGTTGTTGTTATTATTATTATTATTATTATTGGTTAATCTTTAGTGAGATTCACAGCCTTTGAGGCTAGTTAATAGCTCAGCAGCTCGAGTCCTAACCAAGGACCTAGGAACTGCTAAGGTATCGTCGGAGGATGTAAGCTGTTCCGAGTAAGGTGGTTTTTTGTAGAGTCAAAATGTTGAAGTTCGGTAAATTTAGAATTTCTAAATAGCGGGGTAGCCGTTTGGGTATTGCTCCAAGGGCTCCAATTACAATCAGGACAACACACAATTTCTTTTTCCACAGTCGCTCAACTTCAATTTGCAAGTCCCGGTACTTTGTGATTTTTTCTTGCTGCTTATCTTCAATCCGTGCATCACCAGGTATTGCAATATCAATGAACCATACTTTTTTCTTTTCAACTATTGTTATGTTAGGTGTGTTGTGGACCAAGTGCTTGTCAGTTGTGATGATGATGATGATGATGATGATGATGATGATGATGATGTTATTTCAACCCAGTAACCCTTAGGAAGGATCACAGTTTATGAACTTTCTGCTACAGTTCCAACATTACCACAAAAAGTTTGAAAAAGGCTTGACAGAGGTAGCTGTTACAGTTTTCTTAGTGACCACTGGAAGTTACAACAGCACTGACAAAAGTGACTTATGACCCTTTTTCACACTTATGACCATTGCAGCATCCCCATGGTCACCTGATTTATATTTGGATGCTTGATAATTGACTCACATGTATGAAGGTTGCAGTGTCCTGAATCATGTGGTCCCCTTCTGTGGACCTTCTGACAAACAAAAACAATGAGGAAACTAGAAGCACTTAACAACAGGGGTGAAATCCAGCAGGTTCTGACAGGTTCTGGAGAACCGGTAGCGGAAATTTTGAGCAGTTCAGAGAACCAGCAAATACCACCTCTGGCTGGCCCCAGAGTGGGGTGGGAATGGAGATTTTGCAATATCCTTCCCCCCAGGAGAGGGGAGGGAATGGGGATTTTGCAGTATCCTTCCCCTGGAGTGGGGAGGGAATGGGGATTTTGCAGTATCCTTCCCCTGCCATGCCCACCAAGCCACACCACGCCCACCAAGCCACACCCACAGAACCGATAGTAAAATAATTTGGATTTCACCACTGCTTAACAACCATTATACTAATTTAACAACTGCAGTGATTCACTTGGAAAATGTGGGAAGACAAGTCATAAAATGGAGCAAAATTCACGTAACAAATTTCTCACTTAGCAACCTAAATTTTGGCCTCAATTGTGGTCTTAAGTTGAGGACTACCTGTATGGTATAGCTTGCATCTGAATTGCAGAAATCAGAAAAACTTTATTTATTTATTTATTTATTTATTTATTTATTTATTTATTTATTTATTTATTCAATTTGTATGCCGCCCCTCTCTGAAGACTCAGGGTGGCTCACAATGCATTTAAAATCATTATTAAAAACATTTAAGAATTAAAAACATTAAAAACATTAAAACTCATTCACACCATTCATGGCCGGATCTCGCCAGATCGCAAGAGCGAGATCAACGGCCCCAGGCCTGCTGGAAAAGCCAGGTCTTCACCGCTTTTCGGAAGGCTAATAGGGTGGGGATGGTCCGGACCTCAGGAGGTAACTGGTTCCAGAGAGTTGGGGCAGCCACAGAGAAGGCCCTCCCCCACGGGCCCGCCAGCCGGCATTGTTTAGCTGACGGGACCCGGAGGAAACCAACTCTGTGGGATCTTACCGGTCGTTGGGAGTTCTTCTATGATGATCCTTAAGCAAGGCCCCAAGGGAGCTTGTCCATCACTGAAAATAGACACAATAGACAGATAGACAGGGCATACTCAAGTCTTTATGTTCTCTCTTAATTTTAGGTACAAATGGAAATATGGAAATAATGTTAAGGAACTGGAAGACTTATTCAATATTGCACAGGGAATAAAATTCATTGTTCCAAAATGTTGCTGATGAGTTGCTGTAGTCTTTCTCTCATTTGCAGAGTCGGAATGGTGATAGAATTGGTTCCATCCAGGAGAAATTGTTCTTCCTTACCTCTAAAAGCTTTTTACACCAGCAGGAGTATAAATTGGTCAATTTATTAAGCGTTTCTGTTTCACAAAGAAGGGTTCTTTTTGCGGCAGTAAAGAACTATGTTAATGAAAATGGAGTTTCAACATTTTGCTTTCCTAGCTTTGTCTAACATTCCTGCAGCTGAAATGTCATTTTATTGTGGACCTCAAAAGGAGCCGCCAAACAAATATGTTTTTCTAAAAATATGAAGTCCACTTTCTTCACCTTATGAGTTCTATTATGTTTTTTGCCCCCGAAGTCCTCAGAGGTTCAATTTCCTTGATGGTTGCTTCACAGTCCTTCATAATTTACAATCTGAGGCAGCCTTAATGTTAACACTAAAACAGAAGAAGGCAACTTTCTCAAGTTGTTGTGTTTGGTTATTGTTCCTTCATTTTTCTATACTTGGCTTTGGAGTTGTAGGCCATATTCCTAAAAATGTAGATGCAGTCAGGAAACATTTAGACCAGTGGTGGGTTGCTACCGGTTCACACCAGGGGTGAAATGCTCCCGGTTCAGACTGGATCGCTCGATCCGGTAGCGATGGCGGCAGGTGGTTCAGAGAACCGGTAGCAAAAATCCCTGCGCCCCCTCCCCCAACTATGCCCAGCTGAGCTGCACGATTATCAGAGGCTTTTTTTTTTTTTTTACTTTTAAATGCATTTTTTCTACAAGCTCTTCTGACGAAAAAATGCTTTTTTTTTTTTTTAATTTGATTTATATGCCGCCCTTCTCCGGAGACTCAGGGTGGCTTACAATGTGCTCAGCAATAGCCTTCATTCTTTTGTATATTTATACAAAGTCAGCTTATTGCCCCCACAACTGGGAAATAAGAACCTGCAGTAATTGCAGGCAGCTGGTCTTAATAACCAGCTTAATAACAGGGTGCCTTAGACCACTGTACTACCAAGGCTTTTAAAAGTAAAAAAAAAAAGCCTCTGATGATCCTGCAGCTCAGCTGGGATCGTCAGAGGCTTTTCAAAGCATTTTTTTCTGCAACCTCTTGGCCGAAGAGGTGGTTAAAAAAATACTTTGAAAAGTCTCTGACGATCCCAGCTGAGTTGCCTGATCAGCAGAGAGGCTTTTCAAAGCATTAGAAAAAGTGCTTTGAAAAGGTTTTTTTAAAAAAAAGTTGGCCATGCCCACCCAGTCACATTACCCCCCCACCAAGCCACGCCCACAGAACCGGTAGTAACAAATTTTACATTTCACCCCGGTTCACAGCAGATCAGGAGAACCGGAAGTGGCGGTGGCAGGAGGCTCCGCCCACCCACCCGAACACTTCTGCACATACGCAGAAGCGCCCCGCGTGCGAGCGCGTGCGCATGTGCAAACCGGTAGCGACAGGATTTGGAACCCACCCCTGATTTAGACAGAATCAGAAGAAAATCTAAACAATCATTTGCTTAACCAAGAAATGCAGGACCTCATACAGAATTCGGGGCAGCTCTCTTTCAGACTTGGATCAGAAGGAACTCAGAACCCCCTTTTTTTTTAACAGAAGAGTGAGATTTTATTTTACGGCTTAACATCTTGTGTGCGGATGGATAATAGTGATTTATTGAATAATCTATGGTCAAGCAAGTCATCATTTAGCCCAGTCTCTATGAGGAAGGAGATGCATATCTATACGGGTAGTGTTCAACTTAGGACCACCAATGAGCCCAAAATTTCTGTTGCTAAGTGAGACATTTGTTAAGTGAGTTTTGCCCCATTTTTACGACCTTTCTTGCCACAGTTGTTAAGTGAATGATTGCAGTTGTTAAGTAAGTAGCACAATTGTTAAGTGAATGGCTTCCCCATTGATTTTGCTTGTCAGAAGGTCGCAAAATGGGATCACATGACCCCAGTTGCCAACCGTCTGAATTTTGATCAGGTGACCATGGAGATGATGCAATGGTCATAAGTGTGAAAAACAGTCGTAAGTCACTTTTTTCAGTGCCATTATAACTTGAACTATTGTAAGTCAAGGACTACTTCATCTCTTCTTCACAGAAATAATTCGCCTCTTTGCTCAGTCTAAAATCACTCTATTGGTAAGTAAACGAAGAAAAAAAAATCCTTTTTTATATATACTTGAAGGGAATCTGAAGGAAAAATAATTTTGAGATGTTTTACTCATTCATCAAGGGCTAAATTTTGCACTGAAAAAAAACAAAAAAAAACAAGTTAAGTGTGAATTTGATTGTGAGGAAACTGTGGAATGGTTTGTTTAAAAAGAAAAAAAAAAAAAAGAAAAAAACCAAGCCTGTCAAAATTGTAATCTTGGCCAATTTTTTTCTATCTCCAAAATGGTTTTATGTCACTTAGGTCACCACTATTCTACCCAGTAGTAGTTCTTTTTTTTATAACTTTTCATCTAAGATAGACTTGAACTTGATGGTGTCGGGGTGAGTAGGGCTGAAACTTTTTACAAAACCCCAGGCCTCTCTTGTATAAAGATAAAAAGGCGTAGTTCTAAAAGCATTCTTTTTTCCCTTAGTCTCTCAAAGCTAAATGATTTTTTTCCCCTTAACTTCTTTGTCCCGAAGTATAACCTTCTGACATGAAATTATTCTTGAGAGAAGGGAAATGTACCACTTTGAATGTGGCACTAGCTCAGTGCTGCCTGTCAGATAAATGGAACGGTTGCTTGGAGGACAGATTGATGAAAATGGGAATCTTGAAGTAAAAATAGCAAGAGCTCTTAGTCTTATATACCGCTTCACAGTGCTTTACAGCCCTCTTTAAGCAGTTTACAGAGTTAACATATTGCCCCCAACAGTCCAGCTCCTCATTTTACCAACCTCGGAAGGATGGAAGTCTGAGTTAACCCTGTGCCACTCAGATTCAAACTCCTGGAGTGAACTGTGAGTTAACCTGCAGTTGTCAAGCCTGAAGCTGACCTGACCAAAGCCATCTTGGAGCTTCACACTAGGGCTGAGGGATATGGAAAGGAGATTTGAGCAGTGGTGGGATCCTGCTGGTTTAATAACCAGTTCAGTGATTGGACGCTTCGGTGATCGCACGGGCATGCACAATTTTACGAAAACTTACCTTCCTCATTACTGCTGGGGAATAACACAGCTGAGGCCCGGCAATCCGCTCTGCCACGTGAATCATTTGAGAAGATATAGGTCAGTAAAGCACAGGGGCAGGCGGCTCCACCCGATCATCGGAGTGAACCAGTTCGCTCTCAGTTGATCATCGGAGCTACCGGTTCACATGAACAGGTCCGAACTGGTAGAATCCCACCCCCGGATTTGAGATAGCTGGGACTTTGTAGCCAAAATAAAATACTTTCTCCCCTGGGAACCAAGGACATTCTCACACCTGGTCAGAGGAAGGAGGAATGATGTTGCCAGGCAACCAGACAGAGCTGTGATTGGACCATGTGACTGTTTTGAGAAAGTGAAGAACTTTTACTTTTAATTAGGTGAAAACCACTGGAACCTTCAGAGTCAGTTTTCACCAGATCTGTGCCAATATGATATATCCAATAAAGCTATTCTGTGAGGAATCTACCTGCTTCGAAGTTTTGCTTGCTATGGGTCTATTAATTGGAACCCTGACAGCAGTACTGCATTCTAACTGCACCACCATGGCTCTATATAATAATAAAATGTCTTGGAGGCTCAACACTGGACTGATTATTAGGCACTGATATTTGCATCATCGTGATCATCACCACCATCATCAACTTTATATGCATCATTCTGTATTGTTTGCAACAATTGTAGCTTTCTTTGCAATCGATTTTTTCCTGAAAGCAGCAACTGAGGGCATGGTAGAGATAGAGATATGGATTGGGCATGCTGTGGGTTCCATTAGTGAAGCAATATCTCTCCTAGTCTCAGAAAACAGTCCAGGTCTTGTATATGAAACAAACTGAGCATTCTGGATTAAAAAAAAAAAAAGACACACATACAAAAAAGATATAACAGGCACAAATGATGGAACTGAGCCATAAATGAACCAGTTTTACTAGCACCAGAATCACTACCACTTCTGAAAATCTCCATTAAGAACTTGCATATTTATCATTTAGCTCTCCTTATACTACAACTCATGGAGAGAGAGAAAATATGTGGTTGCTAAAAGTCAACAGGCATACAGTACACTTACAGTATATCAAGCAAAAATCAAGTATTACAAACATCTTTTAATTTTCTTAATTACATTCCCCTCAGATGCATATTAGAATGTGCAGAAATGGATAGATTAACGCTCATTTTGAAGGATAAAGAAGAAATTGAATATTTTTTGATATGGATATATTCTATCAAGAGCCTTGGTAGTACAGGGGTTTAAGGCACCCTGTTATTAAGCTGGTTATTAAGACCAGCTGCCTGCAATTACTGCAGGGTTCGAATCTCGCCAAGGCTCAAGGTTGACTCAGCCTTTCATCCTTTCTAAGGTAGGTGAAATGAGGACCCAGTTTGTGGGGGCAATAAGCTGACTTTGTATAAATATACAAAAGGATGAAGGCTATTGCTGAGCACATTGTAAGCCGCCCTGAGTCTTCGGAGAAGGGCGGCATATAAATCAAATTAAAAAAAAAAATGGCTAGACAATAGAAACAAAAGTTAGAAAGGAGGAGATATAAAAAGAGGAAATGTTAATGTGGAGAGTTGTTAAAGAAGATGATGTTAAGTATTATTGTTCTTATATTATTAATATTATGGCAGTGAATGCTACAACAAATATGTGGACTATGATTGTTTAAAAATAACTGTACCCAGATCACACACTGTTTGATGGAAATTGAATGTTATATAAATAAAACAAACAAAACATGGGGAAAAATATCTTTTAATTTTTGCATACATCATACACATGAAATAAATATTTAAATTAATGCAAAACAACCATAAAAACTGGGTAGATTAGATGTACAGCAATTTGTCACAGGTTTTTTTTTTTAAGTTAAGGTAAGGCATTGTCTTATGTTAGTGATAGCTCAATAATTATGAGTCTATTTAAAAATGGTCAGCTCTACTTTTTTTTTTTTTTGATTTGATTTATATGCCGCCCTTCTCCAGAGACTCAGGGCGGCTTACAATGCGTTAAGCAATAGCCTTCATACTTTTGTATATTTATACAAAGTCAGCTTATTGCCCCCACAATCCGGGTCCTATTTTACCTACCTTAGAAAGGATGGAAGGCTGAGTCAACCTTGAGCCTGGTGAGATTTGAACTTGCAGTAATTGCAGGCAGCTGATGTTAATAACAGTGCTTTAATCTGCTGCGCCACCAGGGCTCTTGGCAACTGTCATGTTTGTTCTCCATACTGAGAAAATTCCAACCATCTCCTAATCAGGTGTGTAGTAGGACTCTTGGACTAAGGCTGAACCTTTGTCTTTCTCTGACGTTCAAAAGCCATATTCCAAGAAACGGAATATATACAAAGAGATCTGGAGGATTAATACATTGGTTCACTTTGGATTATTGTAAATATAAATGAGCTTAAAATTAAAACCATCTAATATATATGCTGCATTTATTCCCCTCATGGTTAATAATGTTTTCCATTACATTAAAAACTCTGTTGCAGTGGAATCTGCTGAAAAGGCCCCCGAAGTCTCATTTAAATCCTAAAAGCCATATGTAGCTTATAGGTTTGGCCTGATAAATAAAAAAGAAAAAAAGGTTTGCAGAGAGTATGATTTTTTTTAAAAAAGTGCATGTTCAACAACAAACATTTTTAGGCAACTGATGATGCTCCTTGAATATAAAGAGTGGTTTCTTCATTCAAAAGTCAAATTTTTCTGCACCGTCTTTCATGATGGACGAAAATTACCTTCCACAACCTGCATTGTGAGGCGCTAATAAAGAACACTTTCTCTGAATTAATAATGCCTCTTTATTCCTGGTTTCTGTGAAGATCAAGGATATTAGTGATGATTCATAATGAAAGTGTTGAGACATCCCTTCGATGGGACTCTTTTCATTTGAAAATATTCAGACATTCTGCCTGACCTTTTCTTTTATGGATGCCAATCTGCTTATATCTTTCATGCCCTGAGGCATAAATGCTATTTTTTCCCCCTCAAATTGTCCTTGAAAATCCCTTCAAAGACTTTCAACAGTAAGGCAGCAGGAATGACTGTCCTACCGAGGCCAACAAGATTTGTGAATGGGAGTCCTCCTTCAGAAGCTGCCTAGCTAGAAGTTACTTTAAAATAATTGTTAGATTCATACTACAGGTAGGGTCCCGATCGTACATGTTGTCTCCCAGATAAAGAATAATAGGGTAATTGTGGCTTCTGATTTCCTTTGCTTCTCTAATCCATGTTAAAATCTGGCCTTGCATTTCCTCAAATTTCAAAAGAGGGCTTCTGTTTTGCTACACTATTGCCAGAGTGCTGGACAATTTTCTTTTGAATTTCACCTGTTATTTTTGAGATTAATTTTTAAAGAGAGTTGTGCTGTAAAGCTTTATTTTCCTTCTTTGCATCCCTTTTTCTGAAGCCTTCCTTGCTGCCTTCCTTCCTTGCTGCCTTCCTTCCTTGTTTGCTTGCTTCCTGCCTGCCTGCCTTCCTTCCTTCCTTCCTCTTTCTTTCTTTCTTTCTTTCTTTCTTTCTTTCTTTCTTTCTTTCTTTCTTTCTTTCTTTCTTTTTCTTTCTTTCTTTCTTTCTTTCTTTCTTTCCTTCCTTTCGTTCCTTTTCTTTTTCTCTGTTCTTTCTTTTCCTTTTTTCTTTCCCTCTCCCCCCTTTCTCTCTCTCTCTCTCTTTCTTCCTTTCTTCCATTCTTCCTTCATTCCTTTCTCTCTTTCATTCATTTGTTTTCTGTCCGTCTCACTGCCCTTCCTTCTTCCTTATCCAAAGCCAATCCCATTGATTTCTTTCCTTGGGGGCTTAATTGAAGTATGAGAAATCACTAAGTCTGCAGATTGCTGGACAGATAATGGTACTGTGAAAGACAGTAATTTTACATATATCCAGTGGCCCTTAACTAACCCTTCCTGCACTGAGTTGATGGTTGGTCTCAGCGGTTCCTAAGTCTATAATTCTATATTTCCAAGTATGCCACATTTCATTAATCTGAGATTTACTAAATGCCACCCCCCGGAAGATATTTCAAACCCATTTACAACTAATTTAAAGAAAATTTCTTTGTGTGCTAGCTTATTCTATTTCTATTTTGTGGTCAGAATTTGGTTGTGTACAATTTTAATCAATATATAATTGGTTAGAATTTAATTAATATTTAATGATTGATTTAATTTAACCATTGTTACGAATTACTGTATACTGTTTCAAGTGTCAGTGAATCTATCAGTGAAAATGAATCATGATATTGTTTAAAGAATGACCAAGTCTGATCATTTGCAGGGTTACTTTTATTCTAACAAAAATATGTAGGCTTTGTGTGTGTGTGTGCTAATCTAAATTCCCGATCTTGTAAAATCCCCTCTTTGTTATATAAAAGGGGATATAAAATATAATATGCATTAACAAAAAGAGAGTCTTTCAAAGTTAGCTGTATAGATAGCCCTCAATTTACAGATGTAATTGAGCCTGGAATTTTGGTTATAAATCATGTCAGTCATTCAGGGGTCACTATATGATTGTGCCCGTTTTTATGACATTCTTGTGACAGTCATTAAGCAAACACAGTAATCATAAAGTGAACACTATAATCATGAAGCAAATCTATTGTCTGCAATGGGCATTATTTTGCCAGAAACCAGAAATAAATTATAGTTTCCAGCAAAAATTAACAGATTAACAGATTAACAGAGTTGGAAGGGACCTTGTAGGTCATCTAGTCCAACCCTCTGCCCAAGCAGACCCTACACCATTTCCAACAGATGGCAGTACAATCTCTTCTTGAAAGCTTCTAGTGATGAAGCTCCCACAATTTCTGTCAAATATCATGGACACATGACCACGGGATGCTGCAAAGAGAGGTAAATATGGACCAGCCAAAAATGTGATCGATTTGTGAGCTGAACCCTGATAATAGTGTTGGAGGAAAATAAATTTAGTAAAGGGGTGCCAGAACACACACATTTCCTTGCAACGTTTTATTCTAAGCCTTTCCTGCTCAAAATGTTTTCCTATCAATAGTACTCTGATTGCTCCTCTCTAGCATTGCGTTATTATTCTGTAGAGTTAAATTTTTAATGCCTCCGGAATAGGAAAAAAGAGGAAGAAACTTTGAAAAGCAGTGCCACCAGAATGTTGCATTAAAAAAAAGAGAGAAAGAAATCCTATTTTTCGAGGCACACCATGGGACTCTCTTCCCTTGGTAACAATCAGCAGAAGTTCTCATTAGAAGGAACTTTACAGCAGTTGCTGATCTGCGAAACAGCACATGACTGATGTGGACATTATTTGCATAATTGGTTTGGTGCCTAAGAGGGCCACACACTGGCTTTAAAATATCCCCCTCCGTGTGTTCATTATATCCATCTCTCATCCACTCTGCAAAAGACATTTATAGTTGTTCATTGCTTTTTGTTGTTGTTATTGAAAAAGCAATGAATATGCAGTGCCATGCTTTGTGTCTTAACAGCCTGATATTAGAAAGGCATGAGTTAGTTAGGAGAAAGAGAAGGAGAAGAAGAAGTTACCAAATTGTTCCATGATTTAGGGGCTCAAAGTTTGACACAGGCGCTCAAGATGCATTTATTTTCCCCTTTGCATTCAAAACAGTTATTCCAGACCAAGGGAGGTTTATTTTCTGGCACAAATATTCTCAAACCCATAATGTAAAGATTAAAGACATGTAGAGTCCCCAGCTGATAAGGGGCTTGGCTATTTTGTATAGGAGCCGAGCATAAACGGATGGACAATTTCTCCAGATATCTCTAAAAGTCTGTCCAAAAATCAATCAATCTTTGTCAGGGTAGCATTACTACCCCTGATACAGCCCTAGAGGACTTAATTATAGCAATATTTTACAAAATTGATATGCCACCCAATTCTCAATGACCCTGGGTGGTTCACAACAATAAATATATATATATATAATTAAACCAATCACAGGTAAAAGATTAAGATAAAAGATGACAAACTCAGTAATACGAGGGGTCTCACGCTCTCTCATCAAATACTGTACATCTGGGTGAAGAGCCAGATGTTTTTGGCTCTTCTAAACAACAGCCATCCAGATCTTGGTGGGTACCTAGTTCTAGATGGCAGATGCTGATAAAGAGAAGGTCCAGTTTTGGAGTCCCAATAGATGATGTTGTTTAATTGAAGGAACACAAAACCTCTCAATCCTTCTGGATCATTGGCTTGGCAGCTAAGCCAATAGGGGAGACAGTTGGTCCCTCAACATTAGGCATTATAGGTAACAACCAGCATCTTGAATTGCTCCTGTGTGATTCTGGGTAGCTGACCACATGGAGTTGAGAGTGAGGGTTTTTTTTATATCTTCTCTTGGGCTTTGCGCTTGAGTTTCCTGTTCCTGTGCAAGAACATGTATTCTATTGGCTGTTGTCAACTCCCATCGGCAAAGTACAAATCCTAGGTGTTTGTCTGAGCTAAGTTTGGTTGAGTTTGGATTGCTGTTGCAATGACTGAAATACCCTTAGGAGATTGTGCAATGTAGTGAGCTCTGCGTCTTCTGCTAAATGATAGTAGGTTAATCCTATTATGAAGGATTATCCCATCATCCTGGAGCTGAAGGTCTTTTGTTTTGTAGATAGGCTGGCCCAGTCTTTCTTAATGGGCACAAAATATCTGCTGGGGGCAGGGATTTGGGGTTCTGAGTTTCTGCTTCCCTTAAGATTTTTTATTTCTCTTTTAGGGGAAATATTTTATCCTGCCTTTTTTAAATATTCCTCAAAATATTTCATTCTTCTAGGAGAGGGGTGGGTGCTAACTTTCTACAAAGGAGAGCCATATTAGTCTCTGGTGGCAAAAGAATAAGGTGTCAAGTAGCATCTTAGTACCAACTAACACATTTTATTGAAAGACATAAAGCTTCCTGAGATGTAGCTGTGATGGAATCTCCAGCTAGGCTGGTGGGAAGTGTTAAGTGGGGAACCAGTTTAGAGTCCTTGCACTGCAGAAAACTGCACAGGCCTAACCTCGCCCAGAATCCCTGAAGCCTTATTTGATAGTTTGTGTAGGAGAAGGAGTAGCAGAGTCTGGGGGTGAAGTTAAAAGAGGAATCAGTCTACAATCTCTAGGTTGCATGAATGGAATAAGTCCAACTCTTCCTGAATTCCTTTAACTCTTATCTAATGCCAGAATAGGACTAACCATTTGTTGACTAGATTCCTGTGCATAGGCATGAGCAGTAAGTCAGTTTAATTGGAACTTAATGTGTGGCACTAGTTTTTCCGTGCCTGACAGTTCCCAAGGGAATGCAGTCAATTTGGAGAGATTCTTGTAACATAGATAACTAACCATAAAGCTCCTGCTTGAGACTATTCACAAATGGTTCTGGTTGCTTGCACCTGACAGTAGCTATCGAAAATGTTTGCCTTTTAATAAGATTTGTTAGTTAGACAAGTACTACTAGAGTGCTTCATAAAAGGGATGTAATTGTTCATATATTAATATAATCTCAGGTGATGAATTAATTGCAGGCATCAAAATGCACAAAAATAAGATGAAATTTAAGATCAATACAGGAGAAGAAGCTGAAATTCAAGTATTTCAAATTCCAATACAGGATTTAATCCCTTCAGATCTTTCACTTCCTTTCAAAAGGCAAGAAAAATAATTATCAATATAGCTAACACTTCCAATAGCACTTTAAAAAATGAAGAGAAAATACTAAAATATAACATAAGATAAAGGTAAAGTTTCCCCTTGCACATATGTGGTAGTCGTTCCTGACTCTAGGGGGCGGTGCTCATCTCTGTTTCAAAGCCGAAGAGCCAGCACTCTCTGAAGACGTCTCCATGGTCATGTGGCTGGCATGACTAAATGCCAAAGGTGCACGGAACACAGCTACCTTCCCACCAAAGGTGGTCCCTATTTTTCTACTTGCATTTTTTATGTGATTTCGAACTGCTAGGTTGGCAGAAGCTGGGACAAGTAATGGGAGCTCACCCCATTACGCAGCACTAGGGATTCGAACCGCTGAACTGCCGACCTTTCGATTGACAAACTCAGCATCTTATCCACTGAGCCACCACATCCTTTTTTAAATACTGAGTCCTAAAACGAAACTGCCTGAGCCTCTACCATATTAATTTATCATTTCCATCTTGTTAATATGTAAATCAGCTTAGGAAACTCTAAATGACAAAATATAGAACTTTAATACTGTGTTTTTACAGATTAAATTTCATTGCTGAATAAAATGAGAAAAAAATGGTGCTCTTTAATTGACAGTTTTGGAAAAATGTATATATATATATATTATCTTTTATTCATGCTTAATATGAAGTTCAAAGCCCAGTAACATTTCTAGAAACAGGTGCCTACATCAGAATCATAGATATAATAAAGTTTATATGTTAAAGCTGTAATAATGATATTAAATGTTTGCACATAAAACTTTGGCGATGGAAAAGTTTAGTTACCTTCATATAAATTGATAAATGTCAACTTTATCTCATAATAATCCTTAGCTAAGCTGATGTTTTATTAATATTATTGGAGGGGTTGTTTTATGGGCATTCTGGCTACAGACACAATGAAATTTCAGTGTTAAGTCATAAATAACAGATAGAAGTGATTCAAAACACTATTGTCAACCTCACTAAAGAAAAAAAAAATAAAAATATAGTCTAATTATGTCCAGGTTCCTTGAAGAAAGAGAAAGGAGAACACCAAGAATCCAGAAAGGAAAGGAAAGGAAAGGAAAGGAAAGGAAAGGAAAGGAAAGGAAAGGAAAGGAAAGGAAAGGAAAGGAAAGGAAAGGAAAGGAAAGGAAAGGAAAGGAAAGGAAAGGAAAGGAAAGGAATAGCTACATGGAATTGTTTGACCTTCTGGTTTTAACCTAGTGTCTGCAGTGAGTCTGCAGTGTGTCTGAAGTAGCTTAACTCCCTCTTCTTTGTGGCAGCCCCTGAGATATTGGAACACTGACTGCTCCCCTAGTCCTTCTTTTTATCAAACTAGACATATCCAGTTCCTGCAAGCGTTCTTCGTATGTTTTAGTCTCCAGTCCCCTAATCATCTTTGTCGCTCTTCTGTGCACTCTTTCCAGAGTCTCAACATCTTTTTTACATCGTGGCAACCAAAACTGAATGCAGTATCCCAAGTGTGGCCTTTCCAAGGCATTGTAAAGTGGTATCAATTTAAACTAAAGTCATGGAGGTAGAGATATTATTTTTCCCACCAGCCTCCTCGTTGTCGGAATCAGCAACAATCTGCACAGGCTGCTGATGGGCCACAACAGCCCTCTCTAAGCGGTTTACAGAATCAGCATATTGCCCCTTACAATCTGGGTTCTCATTTTACCGACCTTGGAAGGATGGAAGGCTGAGTCAACCTTGAGCCTGGTGAGACCCGAACTGCCAAACCAGGGGTGGTATTCACTTAACTTCACTACCAATTTGCAAATGTGAGCGAGTGCGCATGCGCAGAGGGTCAAAAACTTGAATTAATGGGACGTGATGACGTCTAAAGGAGTTAGACAGGACAATACAATATTGTTGTCTATACACTGTTATTCTAGTGTTTCTGGAGAAGGTGCAAAGGTAATCACACATATTATCTGATTAATTTTTAATTTTATTTGTATAGTATGAATTTAATTTAGAAATAGCAGTCCATACAATACAGTGGCCAGGTCTGTGGCATGTGATCTCTTTTCTGAAGTGGGCCTCCACTTCTAATTAGCTATCCATTCTGCTTATGGTACGAAAGGTCAAACCATTTGGGATTTTCAAATAAATTAATCCTATAGCTTTACATTCCCATCATTCATGTTTGAATCCTATGTTGTAATTCTTATTTTATGTCCTAAAATGGTAATATACAGTAGTGGCCAAAATTGTGGAAACCTTTTGGGAAAAGTGTATTTTCTAAAACTAGCGAATAACACCACTTTTTTTTGAGTAGTGCCCTAAAATTATATATCAATGGAAAGATAACTTAACCAAGAATGTAATGCAATAATTTTTATGAAGGATTTGCTATTAGAATAGCAGCTACAGTATAAAGAAGAAAAGTGAAATACGTAGAAAAAATGAGATATACAAAAAAATCACCATAGAAAAAAATGAGATTTACAAAAATTATCAGTATTAATAATAGTATTAACTTATCAGTATTAATAGTATTAACTTATTAACTAAGTTAATACTTAGTTGGGTAACTTTTAGCATGAATTACAGCCTTACAATGTCTTTCCATGGACTGAACCAAGTCTTTTAGTTCTGCAGCTGTTATAAAGATTGAATGATTGCTTCTATTAACTGGGTTTTATTGCTGGGTCTCTTCTGACTAATAAGTTTCTTTAGTTGGCTCCATAGATTTTCAATTGGGTTAAGGTCTGGGCTATTCCTAGGCCATTCCAGCAGTGGAATATGATTATCTTGAAACTCAAAAAAAAAAAAAAGAAAGAAAAAAGTGGTGTTATTAGCCATCAAACCTCAAAAATACACTTTTCCCAAAAGGTTTCCACAATTTTGGCCATTACTGTATATATCCAGAAAGATTTTTATGCATCTCTTTTGAAATGTTTTCCAATATCACTTCTGCTGCTTAAGGCAACAGCAACATGCTGAGATGCGTCAAGTACTAGATCAAAGCAATAAGGTATCATCATTACCTCTCTCTGATGAAGTAGAGAGATGAGAAGGACAAGTACCATATTGCTGGGCACCGTGCTGTCCTGCAAACAAATCAGCTTTTTATCATAAATCTGACACACATTACAAATTAGCAAAGACAATTTTGAGCCTCTTAATACAATCCCTGGAAGAATTGCAGCTGTCTATTCAGGTGCATTCAGTCTTTCCTTGATGAAAATAATTATCTTCTGCCTTCACTAGGTAATTGCCAGCTGATTGAGGTCATCAGGACAATCAAGTCCCCAAGAGGCACAACTTACTGGTATGATTAAAAAAAAGACAAAATCTATAAAAGTTTAGGGAAGAATGTGTAGGTAGCATGAGGAAAGATGCAAAGATACATTACCTAGCCAAATGGGGGGAAAAAAGAGGCTATTGCTTGTAACCCTATTTATAAAGGGAAATTGGAATCAAAATTAACTTGTGTTTCATGAAGGTACTTGCAGGATGTAGGAGGGTATATGAGAGTAATGAGTCGTAGCCATTGTCAGGATTCCGAGGAATGCCCTAATTAAATCATGAGCCTTGAGCCAAGCTTCAAAACAAATCCAGTTATTTATTAGGAGCTTCATGTCCGCACGTTCCAAGTGAAGCCAACTCTGACCCCACGTAATTTATGCCCCAATCATGACCCTGTTTTCTCCCTCCCCCCAGAGTGTGTCATCAATCACATTCGCCACCGGAGCAATTTCACGGGTTGTAGAGATCACTCCCCTCTGGCTGCTATTGGTAACCCTGGGAGACAGCCTTGAGGTAGATATGTCTGGAATGTGCTTCTGTTTTTGGCTGCCGTGCTGCTTCATCGGTTTCCCATCCCCCTTGCCTATGGCAACTCGAGAGCAGGCCAGGGATGCTTTGCAACAACAGCCATGTTGTTCATATCTCCAGATATGCCAATCCAGAAGTCCCCTGCTTCTCTCTGTTGAATGGAATTTGAAATATACTTCTACCTTTGTGCAAATATAGGCAATATCTTGCCAAAAGAAGCTATGTAGTTTAGGACTGGAATAAAGATTTCCATTTAGAAATAAACTGAGTTAAAAAATAAAAAGGAAGACATGGAAAAGGAAATCAAAAGACTGCAAGATCTATTTTCTGGCCGTGAGAGTGATTAATCATTAATCATTAAGTTTGATTCTATTTAGAAATGTCTGAGTAGAGCAGTTATGCTTTGAAACATTGGAATGAAATAAAAATTTGTGGCTTTTTACATATCACTTCCTAATCCTTTATCTTTCTTCCAGTCAATCTTTCTTCTAGTCCTTTGCTTCAAAGAGTTAGTTCCCATTTATACTCCCAGTTCATTTATTAACAGTCATTGTGTTTCAGTCATTGGTGCTTGGTTTCTTAGTGTAGCTTGTGCCCTGTTATAATTTAGTTTTTTATGCAAAGTCAATCAATCAGAATAGAGCTGGAAGGGACTTTGGAGATCTTCTAGTCAAATCCTCTTCTCAAGCAGGAGACCCCATACTATTTCATATAGGTGGCTGTCCACCTATATGTCTTTTCTTAAAAATCTCCAGCGATGGAGTACCCACAATTTCTGAAGGCAAGTTGTTCCATTGGTTAATTGTCCTCACTGTTAGGATGTTTCTCCTTAATTCCAGGTTGCTTCTCTCCTATTTTCCACCCACTGCTTCTTGTCCTGCCCTCTGGTGTTTTGTAGAATAATTTGATCCCTCCTTCTTTATGGCAGCCCCTCAAATATTGGAATACTGCTATCATGACACCCCTACTCCTTCTTTTCTCTACACTGGCCATGCCCAATTCCTGCAACCATTTTTTTTTTTTGTCTCCAGGCCCTTAATCATCTTAGTCATCTACCTTCCTCCCCTCAATGGCCATAGTTAGGTTTGACTTAGATTGTATTTATACTTACTGATAATTTCTATTGTATTGATGTTATAAACATCAGCTTAGGGACATACGTAAGAGTATTATTAGTATTATACACTTATGTGCTCTTGTGCAGCCTTTGTGAGGTATATAACTTTGTTGTGTATGTGATTTGCACTGGGAATGTTCTAGCCTGTAAGAGACTGGTTGTTTCAACAATATTTTCAGGTTATCAACTATTATTTACTATCTCAATAAGAGTAAGTTGTTGACGTTTATAAATAGAAGGCTACATTTGGTGAGAGGCTAAGAAAGTAGAAGCAAAATAGCTCACTAAAAATTCCTTTTAACTTTTTCTTCCTTTGAATTATTTTCATTTCAACCATTTCTACAAATATTTTTCCCCAAATGCTCCTCTAATTTCACCTTGAATTAATGGCTTGCAATGCACATGTATATCAGAACTATTGAGATGTAAATAATGTTGGGTTCAATAGAGTATTCTTCCAAGGAGAAGCAGGCGAAGAATTGGATGTCACTTTGCTGAAGTCTATTCTCTCTTTGAATCTAAGAGGCCATTTTGAGCTTTCTGACTGAAATCCAGAAACAAGAAAAGAATAATGCATATCTCTAAAATAGAAACGAATGGCTTATACATTGCAGAATTTTCTGAGCCTTTCACAGAAACACTTCTGAGAATATGCATTCAAGTAGAATAATGCTATTGCAGAAGAAAACCATAATATGAAGAGGTTTAAGTGGTATGCCTATGTATCTCTGGTATTTATATATATATATATATATATATAAAATCTCTTCTGATGTTTGTGCATAATATGCCTTTAGCTTTCCCTGAAGTACACAGGTACCTTATAATTCACTTCCTCCCCCCCCCTCAACCCACATATAGATACAAATTGTGAATTGGTCATTTTCTGATGAAGTTTTACCTCAAGAGTGTTTTCTTTTCCTTTAGAATTCCTTTAGAATTGCTTTGCCAAAATCGGGAGCCTGGCAAGAAGGCAGGATGAATGAGCTGGTGCCATATCACATAAACTTTTCATAATTATTAGATTTAAAAAAAATATCAGCAATAAGTGTGCAGAATTAGGATATGATATAAGCTTCAGAAATCTGACAACTTGATCCCATTCATCCTAATACATATTCCTTAATCCAACCCCTGAAGAAGGAAGGCATGATAAACATAAATATGCCAAGGAAGATAATTTAGTTGCAATGTCCCTGGCAATTACTCAAATGTTTACTTTATTCATACCCCTCACATTTTGTAAATGTACAGAAATGAGAGGCATCTGAAGTATTTTGAGTCGCATAGAGCTGGCCAAAGAAGATGCTCTACATAAGGTATAATTACGTTACTAAAGAGATATGAAATTCCATCCAGTATTAAGACTTTTTATTGAATATGGCTGTGCCTTGCTTTATTGCCTTGGCTGTGGATATTTTCAGGGTAGATTATGTTGTGCAGTCAAAGTGTTTATTTTGCAATGCTTTGCATCTGAAATCCTTTCAGCTCTTATCTTATTTGCATACCATTTGCCTTAAAATCCATGACTCTCCCCAGCCACAATATTTTGGTTGGGCAAAACAAGCATATTGAACCTGATGGGTTTTTTTTTTTTTCTTATCTGCATGATTTTAGAGGGTTTTTTTTTTTATATTTCATCAAATAGGTACCATGTTCCACTTTATGTCTCCAATGAAATCGGAGTCATTTGCAAGGCAATTGGAAGATTGAAAAATCCCCCTCACACTGTTTTTCAGGCTCTCAGCCCGAGACCACATGCTGAATTTTCATTAGCTGTTTTAGCAAAAGATGATACAAGGATTTACTTGACCAAATAAAAATAAAAAAAAACACAAATTCCTGACCTCGTTTCTCTCACTGCCCTCCCAGCAGTGTCCTCAATAAAAAGTGATGATGACAGCAAAATTGGTGGCACGTGCACGATGACCCATCATGGAAATAGAGCCATTATTGTGTCTCCATTGTGTCTTGAGATGTCATGGGATGAAGCAAAACAAAACATATTCAAAAAAATGTATGCCCTCATTTGTTATTGGGTAGTTGTATAATCATTTCTAGTTTTGGTGACCTGATAAGACATACTTTACCAGGATTGTCAATCATTCCTTATTTTTGAGTTCTGGTAAAGCTTCATGTAATAGTATCTACCTATCTAGAATAACAGAGTTGGAAGGGACCTTGGAGGTCTTCTAGTCCAACCCCCTGCTCAGGCAGGAAACCCTATCCCATTTCAGACAAATAGTTGTCTAATTTCTTCTTTAAATCCTCTAGTATTGGAGCACCCACAGCTTCTGGAAGCGAGTCATTCCAATGATTCATTGTTCTAACTGTCAGGAAATTTCTCCTTAGTTCTAGGTTGCTTCTCTCTTTGATTAGTTTCCATTCCATCTATCTTGTAGGCTTCCTTTTTTATTGTGTTTTTTTGTTTCAAAACCTGACTGCTTTCAGAGATTGGACTCATTATGTATTCAGAATATTTAAGCTGTAGCTTCATTAAGACTTCCCATTGAGAGTTTTACCATGGATAAGCTACTACAGGTCACCCTCGACTTACTTAGTTCATTTAGTGTCCACTCAAAGTTACGACGACACTGAAAAAAGTGACTTATGACCATTTATTTATTTATTTATTGTTTAAATTTTTATACCGTCCTTCTCCCGAAGGACTCAGGGCGGTGCACAGCCAACACTAAAACATACATATATAAAAATTTAAAAGCAATTTAAAAATATATTAAATAATTTGGCCCCGATATTATTAAAAAACTAAAACAACCATTAAAATTCATGTTTAGGCCAGCCCAGCTTGTTGGAACAATAACGTCTTGAGGGCACAGCGAAAGGCGCGTAGGTCAGGGATCATCCGTATCTCCGGGAGCAATTCATTCCAGAGGGGAGGTGCCCCCACAGAGAAGGCTCTCCCCCTGGGGGTTGCCAGTCGACATTGTTTGACTGACGGCACCCTGAGGAGTCCCTCTCTGTGGGAGCATATTGGCCGGTGGGAGGCTATCGGTAGCAGAAGGCGATCTCCTAAGTACCCAGGTCCTAAGCCATGGAGCGCTTTAAAGCTGGTAACCAACACCTTGAATCGCACCCAGAAGACCACCGGGAGCCAGTGCAGCTCGCGCAGGAGAGGTATTACATGGGTGTGCCGTGTCGCTCCCATAATCACCCGCGCAGCCGCATTCTGGACCAGTTGGAGCCTCCGAGTGCTCTTCAAGGGGAGCCCCATGTAGACAGCATTACAGTAATCCAGTAGTCCATTGCAGCATCGCCATGGTCATGTGATCAAAATTCAGATGCTTGATAACTGATTCACATTTATGACAGTTGCAGATCGCTGTGCTCAAATAAAGAGAAAATTTCCTTAAAGATTGGCAGTTTGGAAATTCATTTATTTTGAGATAGCATCAAAACCTGACACCAGGGTTATGTTGTCCCCTTTTGCAACAAGCAAAGTCAATGGGGAAACCAGATTCACTTAACAAATATGTTACTAATTTAATAACTGCCGTGGTTCACTTTTTTTTTTTTTTTTAATTTGATTTATATGCCGCCCTTCTCCAAAGACTCAGGGCGGCTTACAATGTGCTCAGCAATAGCCTTCATCCTTTTGTATATTTATACAAAGTCAGCTTATTGCCCCCACAACTGGGTCCTCATTTCACCTACCTTAGAAAGGATGGAAGGCTGAGTCAACCTTGAGCCTTGGCGAGATTCGAACCCTGCAGTAATTGCAGGCAGCTGGTCTTAATAAGCTTAATAACAGGGTGCTTTAAACCCCTGTACCACCAAGGCTCTTAACAAATATGGAAAGAAAAGTTATAAAAGAGGGCAAAACTCACTTAACAAAATAACATTTTGGGCTCAAATGTTGTCATAAATTCAGGATTACCTGTATTATAAAAGGTGATTATGGTTGATCTTCTCATTCAGGATGGGACTTGGCCTAAAGTTGGTTTAGCTTTGTAGGGCCTGCAACCTATTCTTTTTTCATTTACTGAACTAGGAGAGTTTCTGCAGAATATTTTTCCTGTTTAATGAATCATTGTTGGAAAAGGCAGGCGATAATTTCGTTGAATGCATTACAAGAGATTTTGTCTCATTATTATGCTTTCTTATTTTTGTAAGCTCTGAGAGTGTTTTGGTTGTGGAGAGATACAAATCTGATCAAGAAATAATTTGATTTGCTCTTGTGGAAGGCAGAACTATTTTCTCAACAGCATAATTCAAATACATTGATTTGTCTATTTTGAGCCTTTTTGGTTCAACTTTTATATGTTATAATAGAGAACAATGGCTTTTACAATAGGTAATTTGTTTTCGCCGACTGATGGCTCTCCAATTTATAGGCTGATTCGTGTTTCTCTAGTAGTTCTCCCATGAAGCAGATATATTTCATTGCTACAATCACTAGTACCTCTGACATTTTGAACCTAGCAAGATAAATTCTGCTGCTACTTTAACTTCTTCTTTACCTATCTGAATTGGAATGGCAAAGTCTGCTCACATAAAGTGAGGTTTATTAAAATTGAGCACCAGCTTTGCGTATATATTTATTTATGTTGAAGGTATATTATTGTTGTTCAGTAGTATTAAAGGTATTTATTGTCACGTGCCAAATAAAGCTGCCTTTTGTAATTGACTGATGGTGGTTTTGTCAATGCCCAACAATGGTGTTCAAATGATTCTCCTGTTCTTTTGAGATTGCAGCCAAGGTGCCTATTACGGTTGGTATTACCTTTGCTTTCTTTTGCCACAGTCGTTCTAGTTATATTTGCAGGTCTTTCTTTCTCTTCTCTTCTGCTGTCTCTAGCAAGTATTGCTACATCCATGTCCAATTTTTTTTTTCTTATCGACAGTTTGGGGTGTTAGGTGACAGGTGCCTGATGGTTTGAATTCTAAAGTCCCAGAGCCTTTTAGCTTTTTCATTTTTAAATTACCCTATTTATTTTGTGGTCCCACACAAGTTTTTGCTTGTAGGCAAGTGGTATTTCTTGCAGATATTCAAATAAACTGTTGATGCTACTTTGTTATGCCATTGTTTCTGATCAATCTTTGTGATTTTCTTGCTGCAGCTAACTAGTTTCGGTCCACTGTTTCTACAGCTTCTTTGCAAAGGCAGTATTCGTTGTCTCTTGATACCTTCTCAATTCTGACTTTGTATAACATTTGTTCTTAAGGCTAGGTCTTGTGCAGCCAGAAATTTCCCCTCTGTCTCTTTCTTCAACTTTCTAGCTCTTAGCCATTGCTGGGTCTTCTTGTTATCTGCTTTGCCTGTTGTTGTTGTTGTTTTAATATACTGCCTATGTAATAGTTTGCCTTGCCATGACTAATTCTTTCCCCTTATACACAGAGGTGATATTCAGCTAGTTTAGACTGGTTTGGGCAAACCGGTAGCAGAAATTGTGGGTGGGCAGGAGGGGCTCTATGCTGTCCTATTCAGGCACTTTTTTGAGGCCAGGCCAGGGGTGAAATTCAGCAGGTTCTGACATATTCTGTAGAACTGGTTGCAGAAATTTTGAGTAGTTCGGAGAACTGGCAAATACCACCTCTGGCTGGCCCCAGAGTAGGGTGGGAATGTAGATTTTGCAATATCCTTCCACCAGGAGTGGGGTGGGAATGGGGATTTTGCAGTATCCTTCCTCTGGAGTGGGGTGGGAATGGAGATTTTGCAGTATCCTTACCCTGCCATGCCCACCAAGCCACGCCCACAGAACCAGTAGTAAAAAAAATTGGATTTCATTAGGCGCGTGTGAGAGCAAAGCGCATGCACGGAAACCTGGGCACATGCACAAAGGTGGTGCATGCAAGTGAAGCGAGAGAGAGAGAGCGCACACACTCACATTTTCGGTGCTGGGAGTACTGGTAGGTAAATTATGTGTATCCTACCTCTGCTTATATAGTCTTTCTTGCAGGGCAATTTAGTCTCTCTGGTCTCTAGTTCAGCTTCAGTCCAGTAAATTTTTCCATCTGTATATCTAATGAGTGGAATTGTCCATTTATCTATAATTGTTTTGATGCTATATTTGGCACTGAGTTTGGTCTTTAAGATCTTATTCACTCTTCTGATATATTTTCTATTAACCTTGCTCTTGACTTCAGTGTGCTTTGTGTTGTCAGCCTGAAGGGTAACCAGGTATTTGTATTGACCTTCTTCATCCTGTCTCTTCAAATTATTTCCATAGGGCATCTTGATTCCTTCAGTTTTCACTATTTTTTTTGCTTTTGGTGGTAAAAATACCTCATTTGTTCAATCCAAACTCCACTGCAGTATCTTGACTGTATATTAAGACAGTGTTGAGCAGCAATTCTATTTCAGATGTTGTTTTTCTTTACATTTCACATTGTCCATGTAAAGACAGTGTGAAGGCCTGGCAGATGTTTTTGATGTTTGATAGTCATAGCCTGACTTGTTCAATATTGTTGACAGAGGAATCAATGCAATGACAAACAATGGCGGTGATAGGGAGTCTCCTTCAAAGATTCCTTTCTTGATGTTAACCTCTCCCAGTCTCTCCTTCTGTTCAGTCTTTATATATTTCTGACAGCTAAGTCATTTTTCTTCCGTTAGTTGGATAGCTCCTGGTTACTCAACCAATAGTCCTGAATCCTGTATCCACTTGTCACAAGATATCTAAGAACTCCAACAACTGGCAGAATCTTTGTTGACTTGAGTGACAGCCAATCCAGTATAGGTTTCTCTAAGTTACACTACATTATTACAGCTATGTTATTAACATATTTGTCAGGGTAGTGATTTAAGAGCTGACCAGCTGCTGCAATGATGCAGTGATGGGAATGAGTCAGCAAGGTTTTTTGGCTGTTATCCCTTTAAGAGCCTGTATAATAAGAAGAGGTCCTGTTAGGGCATCTATCTCTCACCATGTGTTTTTCCCTGCTGTAATTGCTGATTCTTTAACCTCTGCCTATAGTACGTGATGTATAATATAGATAAAACCACTATTTTATGACAACCCTCTATTTGCTGTTATTGTTCCTGGGCTGTCTCACGTAGTAAAGCTGGGCACACTCAATATTGTTATGGAAGAGTCATTCTTTGTCAGATGCCACCTTATGCTTTGCTTGTGATTCGCTGCTATGTGCTGACAGACTGCCATGAACTATGAGGAGGGGGAATAAAGGAGGGGATGCTTGGGGAACCAAAAATAAGTGCTGTACCTCCTCAAGGTCACCCAGCTGGAAGGGGGAGGGAGTCATATACCAACTTGCGCTTGGGTTGATCATTCTGAAAACATCTTGCCCAGTTTGGTTACACTGGGGTGAGCAATGAGAGACAGTTAAGGGAGGGAAAAGAAGAACTTAGGGATTTTGGCACACAATTTTCAGATTTGGTTTTGCAATACTGCAATACACTTGATCTCTAATAAACTATACCTTTCTCAACAAATGGAGCCAAGGATCATTTCCATTTAGGGGTTTAAATTGTGGCAGGTCTGACTCCCTTCATCTGGCTTCTTTGATGAGACCTGTCCAATATGGTTGACCCTCTGGCATAAATATCATTTTCTTCAGAGCATGCAAGCCCCACAACCAATTAGTACTAGTATTATTATTTGTATTAGTCTCCATATGAGCTATATTCTCCAACAGAATTACAAAACTTGAGACAATATGGTATGACATATATATATATATATATATATGTCACAAAGTGTAGGACATAGAATGACAGTATTAAGTAATAAGCAAGAAACAACATAATAATAATATTGGTGTCGGATTCCTTATATTGCATCTTAACAGAGGCTGGAAAGAAATGTTGAAATTTGGATTGCTGCTCAAAAGACTGTCTCTAAATAGTCCTTTTGAACTTCATGATTCAATGTTTTAAAAATGGCTTCTTTTGATGTCTTAGACTTAGACAACTTATCTAGTAACATTATTTGTTTCTTCCAAAATCCCAGAAGTGTATTTCTAAATGCATCTTCCTAGCTCCCTGCTGTGTGTTTCTTTGCACAGTGAATGATTGCCATCTTTTAATGCCATACTTAGGATGCCATTTGATACTTCTTTCCTTTCCTTCCCTTATTTTAATATAGTTGGTTGAAGATACCAAAGAGTGCATGGAAATAGCTCTACAAATGTTAAACAAAGTTATTACACTTTTATGCCCTAAATTCTCAGGTTACACTGACTTTTTATCATGTTGCCTTCTAACTGATCAGAATGATAATACTCTCTTATAAGGTCATCAGTTTCTATTTAATACCCTGTTTCCCCCCCAAAATAAGACATCCCTTGATAATAAACCCAATCAGGCTTTTGAGTGCATGGCAATAAGGCCAAGCACTTATTTCAGGGTTCAAAAAAATATAAGACAGGGTCTTATTTTCGGGGAAAACAAGGTAGCTGGCAATATCCATC
Organism: Pituophis catenifer annectens; assembly: GCF_029215685.1. Classification (NCBI taxonomy): domain Eukaryota; kingdom Metazoa; phylum Chordata; class Lepidosauria; order Squamata; family Colubridae; genus Pituophis; species Pituophis catenifer. The sequence continues at coordinate 116,862,607 of NW_027256884.1, read as the reverse complement.
AGGAACAATTTGAGTTGATTACATTTTTATGTACTTTGATTTGCCTTTTATAATGTTTTACCCATATATTTTATTTCATTAATTTTAATTCATTTTATTCGGCCGTGTCACTCTAGTTTGGTCAATAACTAAACTACTGTACTTTGATCTTGAATATGCCAATGTTAATGCTGGTTTTAAGCCAAAAAGAATGCTAAACATCTAAAATCTGTATGGATATGTTTGCATGAAAACACTGAAAGTTTTGTTCTGGGGAAAGATAAGGCTATAAATACTTATCTCAAAAGTGGGCAAGTTTTCTCAGGCTTTAACGTCTGCTCCAATTCAGCAGGAGAGCCACAGGGTAAAATTCCTGGGAAGATGATGTTGTTACAGGAACAGGAAGACCAATTTTCTCTCCATTTAAAGAGTTTTGGAGAAATGGGAATAGGGTGTGTCTAGGAACTATTCCCATTTCTATTCTTAAAACCATGGAACATTCCACTTTTATTTTCATGAGCCACAGTGACGCAGGGGTTAGAGTGCAGTACTGCAGGCTACTTCTGCTGCCTGCCGTCTGCCTGCAATTTGGCAGTTCAAATCTCACCAGGTTCGAGGTTGACTCAGCCTTCCATCCTTTCAAGGTGGGTAAAATGAAGACCCAGATTGTTGGGGGCAAATATGCTGGCTCTGTAAACTGCTTAGAGAGGGCTGTAAAGCACTGTAAAGCAGTATATAAGTCCAAGTGCTATTGCTATTGCTAACCTTTAGAGGAAAAACATATTATCATGCCCAGGGTGCTGAGAACAACATCCAAAATTCTGCCAGTTGTCAAACTGCAGAAGAAAGTCACTAATCCTAAAGCTAGGGTGGTTTCAGGAATAAACCCAGAGAAAGTTACATGATAGGAATAGGAAACACTTGAGCAGCAGAATCCCGATGAATGTTTTTTTTTAGATATTTTTAATGCAACTAATAGACACAGTGGATGGTGTAGTGATATGGACAATGAAATGGAAAGTATAGATAGTCCTCAACTTACAACCATTCATTTAGTGACTGTTCAAAGTTACATTGACACTATAAAAAGTGACTTCTGGCAGTTTTCACACTTACAAGGTTAATTTAGCCTTCCATCCTTCCAAGGTCGATAAAATGAGGACCCAGATTGTTGGGGGCAATAGGCTGATTCTGTAAACAGCATAGAGAGGACTGTAAAGAAGTATATAAGTCTAAGTGTTATTGCTACAACTGTTACAACATCCCCATGGTCACATGATCAAAATTTGGACGCTTGGCAATTGGCCTATATTTATTGTCCCTAAGTTATGTGATCACCTTTTGCAAACTTCTGACAAGTAAAATCAATGGAGAAGCCATTGACTTAACCATGATATGATCTTAAGAACTCCAATTAATCACTTAGCAACTGTGATTAGCAATAGCAATAAGAAGGATCATAAAATTTGGCACAACTCAATACCTGTTTTGCTTAACAATTAAAATTTTGGGCTCAATGGTGGTCATAAGTTAAGGACTACCTGTAACATCTTTCTGAAGTCAAATCAAAAAACATAAAACCAGAAGCCAGAAACTCATATCTACAAAGGGTCTCTTTTGTCTTCCCTTTAATTTATTTATTAAAATTTTCAACTGCCTAAGCTCTCTGAGCATTTTACAACAAAACCCACTAGAAAATACAATTTGAATAAAAACACACAACCAAATCAAATGCAAAATGAAAACACCATTCAAACTAGGCAATAGCAAAGTGGTCACTCAAAATCTAAAGCAATGCAAATTAAAATGCAATTCAGAACTAATTCAAAAGCCAATTCAAAAGCCTGGGAAAATAGAAAGGTCTTCATCTGAAGGTAAAATGATGATAATGTGGTGCCAATCAAGACTCTCTGGGGGGACACTCCATAAATCTGGATAGCTCTGCAGACTAAGCACTGTAATTTAACACCAGCTGTCTGCAATTAAAGTAAGTTCGAATCCCGCCAGGCTCAAGGTTGACTCAGCCTTCCATCCTTTCTAAAGTAGGTAAATTGAGGACCCAGTTTGTGGGGGCAATAAGCTGACTTTATATAAAATATACAAAAGTATGAAGGCTATTGCTTAACGCACTGTAAGCCGCCCTGAGTCTCCGGAGAAGGACGGCATATAAATCAAATTTAAAAAAAAGATTGCAGAAAAAGCTCTTTCCTTTAAAGAGAGAGAGAGACCTACTTCTATTGCTACATATTCTATTTTGGCTTCATCCCTTCCTCCGCACAAGTTTTGCATCAATGCATCCTGTGCTTCATGAAAACTCATATCATCAGGTCTTACCTGTTAGAGAATGCCAGCTTGGTATGCTACCTGACAAAACAAGAACAATTAGGGCACTGAAGCCTAAAGCATATGAAGAATGGTTGCAAGAATTGGGTATGTCTAGTTTAGGGGTCTGGGGGGATGTCTAGGGAAGAGGTGGATTTCAGCAGGTTCTGACCAGTTCTGGAGAACCGGTAGTGGAAATTTTGAGTGGTTTGGAGAACCGGTAGTAAAAATTCTGACTGGCCCTACCCCCATCTATTCTCTGCCTCCCAAGTGCCAGCTGATCAGGAGGGAATGGGGATTTTGTAGTAACCTTCCCCTGGATTGGGGAGGGAATGAATATTTTGCAGTATCCTCCTCCCGGAGTGGGGTGGAAATGGAGATTTTACAGTATCCTTCCCCTGCCACGCCCACCAAGCCACGCCCACCAAGCCATGCCACGCCCACCAAGCCACACCCACAGAGCCGGTAGTAAAAAATTTGAAACCCACCACTGGTCTAGGGGTGACATGATAGCAGTGCTCCAGTATTTGAGGGGCCACCACAAAGAAGACAGAGTCAACCTATTCTCCAAAGCATCTGAAGGCAGCACAAGAAGCAATGAGTGGAAATCAACCAAGGAGAGAAGCAACCTTGAACTAAGGAGAAGTTTCCTGATGGTTACAACAATTAACCAGTGAAACAACTTGCCTCCAGAAGTTGTGAATGGTCCAACACTGGAAGTTTTTAAGAAGATGTTGGGCCACCATTTGCCTGCAACAGTATAAGGTTTCCTGCATGAGCAGGAATTAGCTGCGCTAGAAGATTTCCAAGATCCCTTCCACTTCTTTTATTCTACTATGTCATGGTTTTTCCTGTGTCAGCATATAGCTTTCAGTTCTGTAGCTTAAGAGTCTGTCCACATAGAAGTGCTTTGTCCACATACATATAAATACATGAAAATGGGTCTAAAAATGATGGGAGAAGTGGGGGGAGGTAGGAAGGCAGATTTGATTATCTCCAGGGAGCTTAGGTATGTTGGAAGAAATATCCAGGAGAAAGGCACTGGAGACAAAATGGAGACTGGAGTCAGATTGGAAAGAGGGTCCATTTATTGACGAAGCAGAACCACCAAGCACCTGTGATTCTGGGTAGCTGACCAAATGGAGTTGAGAATGAAGGGTTTCTATACCTTCTCTTGGGCTTTGAACTTGAGCTTCCTGTTCCTGTGCAAGAACGTGTATTCTATTGGCTGTTGTCAGACTCCCATGTACAACTCCTAGGAGTTTGTCTGAGCTAAGTTTGGTTGACGTTTGGGCTTATGCAAAGAAGGGGCTTGTTGGGCAACTCCTATTGTGGCTGAGGGCTAACCCTACCTTTGTTCAGACCTTGCTGCAGGGAATTTGATTATGAATAGAGCTATCTATCTCTTAAGTGCTGACATCTACTGAGGGCTATTAAGAAAGGTGGGGGCTGCTTTCTGTCTCCAAAAGAATATTTCTCTCTTTAAGGTAAAGGTTCCCCTCGCACATATGTGCTGGTCGTTCCCGACTCTAGGGCGCGGTGCTCATCTCCATTTCAAAGCTGAAGAGCCAGCACTGTCCGAAGACATCTCCATGGCCATGTGGCCAGCATGACTAATTGGCAAAGGCACACGGAACGCTGTTACCTTCCCACCAAAGGTGGTCCCTATTTTTCTACTTGCATTTTTTACGTGCTTTCGAACTGCTAGGTTGGCAGAAGCTGGGACAAGTAACGGGAGCTCACCCCATTACGTGGCACTAGGGATTCGAACTGCTGAACTGCCAACCTTTTGATCGACAAGCTCAGGGTCTTAGCCACTGAGCCACCGCGTCCCATAGATTTCTCCCTTTAGGGAAATATAATATTCTGCCTTTTTAATATTTTCTAAAATATTTCATTCTTCTACAGGTAGGAGAGGGGTGGGTGCTAACTTTCTACAGGTACATTGACAGGTTTCACTCAAAGAGTGAAAGGCAAGCTATAAATGACTCAGAATACCCTGCAGAAAGAGTAACACTCTTAATCAATTCATTCCTTGATGATAAAGCAGAACGTTTCTAACATTGGAAGGTTTGTGTTCACGCAGATAATGAGTTGAGGAAATCTTAGTCAAACGCTAATGATGGCTGGTTCTCCCCCCCTGATTACTGGGCATTTGCAAATTTGCTGCCAAACGACAAACTAGAAGAATTTCCTGTCAAATGATAAACTGCTCACGAGCGAACATGCTTTGTATGATTTTAATGGATAATGAACTCCGGTAATGATATTTGCATTCTGTGTTCCTGCTCAGTGTATTCCTATTAGCTAGTTCAGGTGTTGGATGGGATGATTGAAGTATAAATTTTCATGTCAGAATTAAAGCAGGGTGGAGTGGATTGAAGTGCCAATGTAAAATGGAAGATGCTATTTATCAAACTGAGGCATGCAAAAAAAAAAAAAATGAAATAGTACGGAGGGGGACTTGAATAAAAATAGCACCTTTGTAAAGACTATTCCACATCCTTCTGTAATATATGTTGACTTCTGTAACTAGTGAGATGTGATCATTCTGTTGTAGGAACTTGTACCTACACCTGATCCAGGTTATTGGCTGTCAGTTCTTTAGAGATGTCACTTCTGCATTCAAATTATGGAGGAAATCAGTAGATATTTTATCAAATGTCTATTGTTTTATCAAAAATTTCTCATTGTCCTAGCTCTCTAAGTGGGAGCATCTAGCCATTTATTTATTTAGAAAAAATGAAAAGGCTGTCCAATTATTATTATTATTATTATTATTATTATTATTATTATTATTATTATTATTATTATTATTATTATTATTATTATTTATTGGTTAATCTTTAGTGAGATTCATAGCCTTTGAGGCTGGTTAATAGCTCAGCAGCTCGAGTCCTAACCAAGGACCTAGGAACTGTTAAGGTATCGTCGGAGGATGTAAGCTGTTTCGAGTAAGGTGGTTTTTTGTAGAGTCAAGATGTTCAAGTCCGGCAAATTTAGGATTTCTAAATAGCGGGGTAGCCCTTTGGGTATTGCTCCGAGGGCTCCAATTACAATCGGGACAACACACAATTTCTTTTTCCACAGTCACTCAACTTCAATTTGTAAGTCCTGGTACTTTGTGATTTTTTCTTGCTGCTTATCTTCAATTCGTGCATCACCAGGTATTGCAATGTCAATGAACCATACTTTTTTCTTTTCAACTATTGTTATGTCTGGTGTGTTGTGGATTAAGTGCCTGTCAGTCTGAATCCTAAAGTCCCACAAGATCTTGAGTTTCTCATTCTCATTATTATTATTATTATTATTATTATTATTATTATTATTATTAATTCAATTTATATACTGCCCTTCTCCTATTGGACTCAGGGCGGTGCACAGCCAAGGATAAAAAACATTCACTTATGGTGAGATTGGGTGGCTTACAAAGATAAAATCCCAGTACAAAACTCCCACTTACATCCCACTCCAGTGACAACAATTAGACCAGCCACTTGATGGGCTCCGTACCCCTTTGGGGTCCCCCAGGCCAACTGGCATAACCATGTCTTCTGGGTCTTGCAAAAGAGTGCCAAAGTGGGGGGGGGCAATCTTTATTTTATTTATTTTATTTATTTATTTTATTTCGAATTTATATACCGCACCCTCTCCCAAGGGACTCAGGGCGGTGTACAGCCAGATAAAAAACATACAAACATTAAAAACAATTAAAAAGACATATATTAATTTGGCCCCAATTTAAAATAACAAACCAATTAAAAATATTTAAAAATATATTAAGCCAGCCCGGCTTGCTGAAAAAAGAAGGTTTTAAGGGCACGGCGGAAGGCACCGAGGTCTTGGATTCTCCTTATCTCTTACCTCTGCAAGGATGATCTTACCTCTCTGCAAGGATGATATTACACAGGGAGCGAGCCACCACAGAGAAGGTCCATCTTCTTGGTCCCACTAGATCAGGGGTCTGCAACCTTAAACACTCCAAGAGCCATTTGGACTCATTTCCCACAGAAAAGAAAACACCGGGAGTCACAAAACCCTTCCCATGCCTGACTATTTCTTGAGCGGCCACAAAACTAGCATATGTAGTTGAATTAAATGTTCTGTTTTCTTCTGAAACTTTTCTTTTCTTGGATTTATCCATGGTTGGCCTACTGGGGGTTGAAAAGCTCAATAAATCACGTGCTGGTGGCTGTCACACATCGGTGGTTGTGACGCATATTTTGAGTGACAAGGAGCTGCAGCAGAGGGGTTAAAGAGCCACATGCGGCTCCAGAGCCTCAGGTTGCTGACCCCTGCACTAGATGGACCTCTTTAAGGGAGATGACTTGTGACAGACCCTGCCTCCCTCCTCTAGTGGGTTAAGTAGACATGACTTGGCAAAGATTTTTCTTCAAATGACCTTGCCTAAAGTGAAGCAGGGCCAGCTTTGATTAATGCTTGGAGAAGAGACCAATTCAAGAAGTCAACACCTGTAGAAAAAGATTGGAAAGTTGAAAAAAGACCATGGCAGGCCAAGAAAGAAAGATGAATGGGTTTAAGTAAGTCATCAGGAGTTGAATCCAAAGGTAACATTGTATTACAGTCAACTGGGGTATCAAAAACATTAAAGGGAATAAATCCATTTTTTCCCCACTCTGTAATTAGAGCAATGTGCTAATATTAGAACAAAGTGGGAAGAGGGAGATAGAAGTACAGAGAGATTATTTTTCAGGGTTAACCATTTAATTCTAGAACATGCAGTTCTCAATGTAGGTTGACTATGGAGGCTCTGCTAAAATGCAGTTGGTTAGCAAATAAGAATGGATATCTTTTTTTGTGACATTACCCTTCTATTGGAATGTTCTACATCCCTAAATGTTTTCAAATATACCTATTCCATTGATTTTTAAAAAATCATTTTTTTATAAGATGTCTCGAGCAAAAATAAGTTCAGTTCAATTAAAGAGGAGTCTACAGTAGTATATCTCTGCAGAAAATGTTGTTCACATCCTTTCACCATCTTCTGCTGAAACGTTGAGGGGCTGCTCGTGAAGTGCGTCAGAAAACTACAAAATGCACAGTCGTCGGATTGCTGTGGTGTGCAGTTTGACGACTTGATTACTTTTCTCTCGCAGCAATTGCTCAAGGAGAGATTAAACTGATGGACACGGAGACCCTCTCAGTTCAACCTCACTTAGAAACAGCCTCCTTAGCAACTTTAGAAGGTTGTCTTTCTTGTCTAACTCTTGATGGGGAGCTAAATTCAGCAGAATTCAGCACTCTTGTTGTGAAGCGGCTAATTTTCATATTCTTTTCATATTTTTGTCCCCTTGAGATCTTTTGGAGGGGATGGTTTTAATATGTAAATTAGTTAAATGAAAGAAGGCAGGTTGCAGCTATCCTGGGGATTCTGAATAATAGAGTGTGTGTTGTGCATTGTTTTCTATATATGATTAATATGTGGGGGTTTTTTTTCTCTTCTTGGGGTGTAAAAGTCTTGGAAATTGCCGTGAATAAATATCCCAAATGGGGAATTTATTTGTGAATATGGTTGCAAGAATATGTCCAAAAGAGAGTGAAGATAAACATTAGAAATATTACCATGGTATTTAAAATAGCATTCAAATAAGCCACTGTGCAATCATGGTTCATACTTACATGAGAATGTAATCGATAGATAACACTTTATTTTGCAATGATATAATGCTGTAAACGGGCATGTTCATAAACAACAAATACAGACGTTTCTTTGCAACTATAGCCAGAGGCAAACCATGTACCTATTTATCTCTGACTTAATATATATTTGCTTCTGTTGGAAAAATATTGCTTTGATAAGAAGCTGGTATATGGAATAATTAGTTTTATTTTGTTTATCTGAAAGCAGCTTGATGAATACACCATAGATTTGGTCTTGACTCCCCAATGAGAGGATTCACTATTTTGAAATCATAAAGATGATGCTGCAGCAGGGTTTATGAAATTTAGTTAATATTAATAGAAAAAAAATGGTGCTGGTTGGAGGCATGGATGTTCTCATGAGGTTGCTGCTCAGTGAAGAATTACCCAAAGCCTAATTCTGACTTATCGGTTAAATTATAGAGTTGTTAGGAAAGACCCACCATGGATTTCTTGTTGTGACCTAGGCCCAAATAGCTATTACCAGACACAATCAGTCCTAAACAAACATATTTTATTAGAACAGCTGAAAATTACTTCATTCTCAGCTTAATCCAAATTAAGTCCAAAACAAATTCTTCGTAAACAATCCTTTGGTCTTATCACCAACCTTTGTCTACTTTGGCACCCTGCCAAAGGCTTTTCTTGGCAAAAGTTCAGAAGTAAGAGATGCTGACAAGAAGCAAATGTAGCAATGTTGCTTTCCTACAAAGATCCCAAGAGCCATTGCTGCTCTTTTAAGCCTTCTGGGAAGGGCTGATCATCTCCTGGCCTTACTCCCGAGTTGTCCTTTTTGCTTTAGCTGCTCTTGCCTTCTGGCAGCTCTTCGCATGCGTGCACTAGGCACAGGGTCCTCTTGTTCCTCTGCCTCTCTGCTGTCTGCCTCTGGAGGCTCCAGAGTCCGTGCATCACTCCCAGATGGCCCTGGCCTCATCTCTGCCCTCATCTGGGCCTTCCCCTGACTCCAGGACTGGCCCATTGTCCTCCCCAGCCTCCTCACTGTCTGGCTCTGCTGCCAGTTCCACGGGGCTGCTGCCGGACCACAACATTTCTATAGGGAAAGATCTATAAAATGCATCAACATGAATTCCACAATAAAAAATGGATGGCAATATTGAAACAGAGCACCAAATTTAGTTGATCTTGAATAACAAATAAGTACAGTTAGCCCTTTGACTTACAAGCAAAATTGACCCCAAAATTTCCATTGCCAAAGAAGAAAGTGAGTTTTGCTCCATTTTACCACCATACTTTCCACAATTGTTATGTGAATCACTGCAGATGTTAAGTTAGTAATGGTTATTAAGCGAATCTGGATTTTCTATTGACTTTGCTTGTCAGAGGGTCACCAATGGTGATCACATGACCCTGAGCAGCTGATTGATCGGCCTCCCAGAGGCGACAATAGGCAATGACAATCCCTGCAGCATGAAACAGCTGATGGTCAGGAGGCCGATCCAACAGATAATCAGCTGCTCATGCTAATCAGGCTGTGCTGAAGCTGAAGCTGAAACTGTAATGGGCTGTTTGCTGTTTGCTGCAAGGAGGCAAATTGCTGGGAGGCAGAGGCAAAAGGGTGGGGGCCAGTGGGTGGGCAGGTGAGCAGGGCTACATTCGGTGTATAAGACACACCAAAATTTTCACCCTCTTTTGGGGGGGGGGGAAGTGTGTCTTATACTCCGAAAAATACTGTATGTATGTATGTATGTTTGTATGTATGAAAATCATAGGTTCCCACCTTGCCAGCTTCAGTTAATACACGTGTGACAAACTAAAATTTTAATCATTACAAACTTCATTTTCTATGTTCCAATTTTTTTAAAGAGTCTCTTGAAATCTTGCTTCCAGTAGTGTGACATTTCTCAAAACACGCAATTGCCATTGGAAGCTATTTGGTCATCTGACCTTCAAAGAATTGCAGAAGGATTTGTAGCAGTGGTGAAATTCAAATTTTTTTACTACCGGTTCTATGGGCGTGGCTTGGTGGGCATGGTGTGGCTTAGTGGGCATGGCAGGGGAAGGAAATTGCAAAATCCCCATTCCCACCCCACTCCAGGGGAAGGATACTGCAAAATCCCCATTCCCACCCCATTCCAGGGGAAGGATACTGCAAAATCTCCATTCCCACCCCACTCTGGGGACAGCCAGAGGTGGTATTTTCCGGTTCTCTGAACTACTCAAAATTTCTGCTACTAGTTCTCCAGAACCTGCTAGATTTCACCCCTGATTTGTAGGATATTTGAAAGTTAAGAATCACTGTAGATTATTGGGGGAGAAAAAAAAACTAACTACAAACACACATCATCAATCTTGAATTTTTAATGAAAGGAATATATTTTCTTTGTGTTGATGTTCATTCCATAAATTTGACAGGCGTGAAACACAGACATTCACGGCAGAGGTTTTTTTACATCTGACCCTAAGTCGCTCAGATATAGTGAGATGTGCGGTCTCTAAATTTAATATATAAATAAACAAAATTAATAAATAACCTGAAGCCCTCTCTCCTCAAAATCATATATATTACTAATTTATCCACCCTTATTTCCAAAAGAGAGATGCATTTCTAAATAAATATATGGAGCTTTTTATACCCATCATAAAGAGAAGTATTACAAAAAGAGAATGGTCCCTTGTGCATTACGTTATATGAATCAGTCTCTGGCTCTTACTTGAAACCTTTCTGTCATTTCCCTAGCCTTGTGAGGAATGAGACTTAAAATGACAGTTTTAATATAATATTATGAAAGGGATCATCTTTTTGCAAAAGAATAGATTTCTGTGGTACCTATAATTTGTTCGTCTCTGGGAACAACCTGCTGAATACGCCCAGGCAATATAATTTAAATTGTCCATTACTAATTACAGTGATTATGTTATTGATCGTTGTTGTGGAGTTAAAAAACAACAACAACCCTGTAATGCTTTGTAGTTACGAATATATAAAGAAAAATTCTTTTTGATTAGTCCGAATAGTTGGAAAGGACCATCTAACCACAGAAACTTCATTTTCAAACTTCTTCAACATCAGGACCAAGGTAAACCCAAAATTATGTTAAGAGTGCAAGCATCCTATTAAGCTCAACATTTACAATGTCGATTTTTCAGACCGGTATGAAAAGTAATTGAAGATGCCCATATTTAGCCACTGTTTTGATTTCACTCATTGCTCTTTAGTATTAGTCTATGACCGTGATGACGAACCAATGGCATATGTGCCACAGGTGGCATGCAAAGCCTTCTCTGCGGGCATGCAAGCCATCACCCCAGCTCAGCTTCACTGCGCATGCGGTTGCGCCTCTCACCAGCCAGCTGGTTTTCGGGTCTCTCCCACGCATGCAGGAGACACACGCACATGCATGGGGGATGCGTGCATGGGGGTGCTTGCAGGGGCTCACACAAGCATGCACGGGGGTGGGGTGTGCATGGCGGGGGTCACATGCACAAGGGCTGGGTGCACGGTGGGGTCGCGCACACATTGTATTATGGGTGCTTTCGGCACACGACGACAAAAAGGTTAGCCATCACTGGTCTATGACAGTATGAGACAGATCCACCTAAGCCGCACAAGAATTAACTTTGCAGTTTTGTTATGCTCCACTATCAAATTGCTGGCCTATGAGTATAACTTTTTTGATTGAAGCATGAAGTTTTCTATAGTTTACTATACTCAATCTATTCCTTCCAGTGAAAATATGGTTGCCATTTTCCAGGCCAAATATGTTTAAGACAAATAGCATCCTAGGAGAGACTTCTATAGGAGAAGGGTATTTTATACGTGTTTCTAGTTTCATAGAACACACAAAAGTCTAAACTGTGTGATTTAATCACTCTTGGTTGCTACATTTGCATGACATGTTATATCTAAATTAAGAAATCCTGTTATGTTTTACTTGATATGCTAATTCATGCTAAAACAATGGTAGTCAGTACCTATAATACAGCCAAGCATGTTGTGAGAATCAATTTAGTTTCCTTGAGACTTTGAAATATTTAGGAGAGAGTGCAAACTCTAGTTCTGTTTTTAATCAAGGGCCATTATTATCCTCATCCTCATCTTGATTTCTGAAAAATTCAATATCAGTTGAAACCCTAAGAATTGTCCAAATATTACTGCAATGCCGTATATACTGTAAGTGGCTCTGAACAAAGCTGTTTTTTCAGAACTTAATATTTTTTGAGATCAATAATTTTGTTTTGACAAAAAATGTTTTGTTATAATTCCAATAATTATGGGAAAACAGCTGTTGTCTTATTCCATCATCTTTGTATTTAAATTAAATTCCAATATTAACTTTCATTTCTTTCCCCCAGGGCAATCTGAGCTATTTGCTATTGTCATATCGATAACTAAAGCTAGTTTTCTTTAAGATCTGTGATACCTGGCATGTTTATGTCATTTGGATTGTCACCAGCTGTCACTTAGTGATGAGGAATAGGTCAGAGAGTGCAATTTTCTTCATCCTTTCAAATAGCAATATGTCTTGGATCCATCAGCAAGAAATGGCAAGGAGGAGTGAGTGATATTATACATGTCTATGTCTGGGCAGCTAAATAATTCGTGTCCTTTATATGAAGTCATGATATAGAGCAGGAGTGTCAAACTCAAAGCCCGTGGGCCTAGATCTGGTCTGCGGGGTGCTTAAATCTGGCCCGCGGTTCCTTTGGCAGCTAAAATGGGGCACGGGGGGGTCACATGTGCCCCCCATGCCCCATTTTTGGTCTGGACGGCCTCCTGCAACACTCTGCCAGCCAAAACGTCTGTCCTGCCTCCCCCCCCCTTGGCAAGCCCACGGAGAACTACAATGCTGATCCGGCCCTTGAAGAAATCCAGTTTGACACCCCTGACATAGAGTATGAGAATTCATTTGGATGACACAGTGACCTACTGGATCCCTGCATTTGGCTGAAGCTGAGACAAATGATCCAGTTCCATTTGCATCCACATTCACTACTGGAACTCATAAGAAAGAAAGTGATAAAAATGATCTATATCCTATATTAAATGTACAAGATCTTTGCAGGTGGAATTCTAAGACACTTGGTGGCACAGTGGTTAGAATGCAGTACTACAAGCTACTTCTGCTGACTGCCAGCTGCCTGCAATTTGGCAGATCAAATCTCACCAGGCTCAAGATTGACTCAGCCTTCCATCCTTCCAAGGTGGGTAAAATGAGGACACAGATTGTTTCAGGCAATCCCTGTAGACCACTGAGAGAGGACTGTAAAAACACTGTGAAGTGGTATATAAGTCTAAGTGCTATTGCTATTTGGCTTGATGAAACCACAAGTCTCTACTGGACAACGCACTCTAATATCCAGAATTACATCTGGAAACTTCTTGTTCTACTTTTGTGATTTTGTGTCTGATTTTGGAAGGTGCCTAGTGAGTTATTTTTTTTGTCTAAAAACTGTTTAGATAAAGATACTTTGATCATTCCCATTTTTTGTCAAAATCTGTGCAATGTAAGCTACCCTCCAGCTTAGACTTCCTTTTTTAAAGACTTTTTTTAAAAAAAAACTTTTTACAGTGCCTTTGTAAGCCTTTTATTTGAATTAGCTTCTGGTACCTATTTTTAAAAGACTTTACTTAGATAAAGGAATGTATGAACAAGTGCAACAACAAAAGCGGTGATAAGAGCAGCTTCACTACATCTGTTGCCAGCTATGGACCTTGTTTAAGATTTCAGAGTGAAGAACAGGAATTGCTACAGTCTGTTCAGTGTGAGAAAAAAAATAGTGCAAAATTGTGTTGATAAAATCATTACGATGCACCTTATTATCCTTGATTTTTCATTGCTTAATTTAGTGTGGTCCAAATTCTATTTAGGGTTATTTAGGGCTCCTTTGGGGACTCTTGTAAATTCAGTGTGTGCTCTCTAGTACAACTTATGTCATCTCTACACTAGATGCATGACCCTCCTGGTTCTTTTGGAGGGAAGGTGGCGACTTTGGTTCAGGAAGTAGTGATGGCTTCTTTGGGAAAGGAGCAGAGGTGGTATTCAGCCGGTTCAGACCGGTTCAAGCGAACCGGTAGTGGCAAACTGCCCACGGACGAATTGCCATATTGTTTGACATCACATGCATGCGTGGATGGCACATGTGAGCGAATTGCCATGTTTTGTGACTCTGTACGCATGCATGGACAGTGCACGCTCACATTTCCGGTGCTGGGCAAACTGATTGATACAATATGTGAATCCCACCTGTGGAAGGGAAGTATTTCCATAATCTTGAAGAAGGTGGTTATTCAACTGGTCAGGAAGACTTTCCTCAACCCAACAATTTTAGACACCCATGTCCCAGGCTCCAAACTTCTTTTATAATAAGATTGTTGAAAAAGAGGTGGGCTGTCATCTACAGAGCAGATTTGAATGAAAATGAGCCTTGGTGGCACAGCAGACTAAAGTGCTGTTAAGTAGCACCAGCTGCCTGCAATTACTGCAAGTTCAAATCTCACCAGGCTCAAAGTTGACTCAGCCTTCCATCCTTTCAAGGTAGGTAAAATGAGGACCGGGATTGTGGAGGCAATAAGCTGACTTTGTATAAAAAAGAACACCACTTTGGGGGGGGGGCAAAAGCCCTACGACGCAGGTATATACAAAAGTATGAAGGCTATTCCTTAACACATTGTAAGCCACCCTGAGTCTCTGGAGTAGGGCGGCATATAAATCGAACAAACAAACAAACAAACAAACAAACAAACAAACAAACAAATAAGTAAATGAATATTATCTAGCCATTATCAAAGGATAGAAATGACACGGGTTATTACCCTTGTAGGACCATGATAAAGGCCACACACAGCTATTATATGTTAGACTTCTCACAGGTGCTCAATAACAGTCATGGAGTCCACTTAGACTTCTTGTGAGAGTTAGAATTTGGGGTCACTGTGGTTCTGCTCCTTCCTCAGCAGAACTAGATGTGGCTCAGTGGCTAAGATGCTGAGCTTGTCGATCAGAAAGGTTGGCAGTTCGGCGGTTTGAATCCCTAGCGCTGCATAATGGAGTGAGCTCCCGTTACTTGTCCCAGCTTCTGCCAACCTAGCAGTTCGAAAGCATGTAAAAAATGCAAGTAGAAAAATAGGGACCACCTTGGTGGGAAGGTAACAGCGTTCTGTGTGCCTTCAGTGGCCACATGACCATGGAGATGTCTTCGGGCAGTGCTGGCTCTTCGGCTTAGAAATGGAGATGAGCACCGCCCCCTAGAGTTGGGAACGACTAGCACGTATGTGCTAGGGGAACCTTTACCTTACAAGCCTTGATTCTCCATTTCTCCTTGCTGCCCCTTGAATATCCAAATTAAATTGGTGGGAAAGTAATTTGTTGGCTTGCTCTGAAATGCCTTCAATGCGCTCATCACACACATACCTTGGTCTCTACTCTCTGTTAATCCGCGAACCACCTCCAGTGTTGAGCATCCTTGTCAAGACCTCAACTTAACTGACAGAGTCAGGTTTTGATACCCTTCCAGAGGAGCAAAAGGATCTCATTCAGATGGGGAAGATACTTGATAGAAACAGAAACAGCAGAAAGTCCTTTGTGCCAGCTGAAATTCTTTGACCAACGTTGTATATTTGGCGTTGGATTATTTTATTCTGGCTTTATGTTATTTGAAACCCATTTATTATTAATCATTTAATGCCAATTCAATTTTTTTTAAAAAAATTCTCTTTTTAAAACATGTTTTATGTTATGATGTGAACTGCTTTAGAATGTGACAGTATGAAAATAAGTATGTATTTAACATAATCAATAAAAAGAACAAAAACTGGGATCAAAATTTTTAGAAATATCAATTTGGAAAATACAGTATATATAAAATGTATATATAATGTTATGGAGATATGCAATATTTTAAGCATCAGTACTGAATGCTTCCGTCTAAAGGTCTTTGGATAGAAGGAATTAAATGATCACCAATTATATTGCTGACAAAACTTTAAAAAAAATAAGTAGAAGAAACTTCAATTAAAGAATTTTCCAAGACTCTTTTCTATGGCACTAGCATTGGGGGGTTTTCAGCCAATGATAATGCCCAGATTTGTAAATACTATTGAAGAAGGGAAGGGAAGGGAAGGGAAGGGAAGGGAAGGGAAGGGAAGGGGAAGGGGAAGGGGAAGGGAGGGAGGGAGGAGGGAGGGAGGGAGGGAGGAAGGAAGGAAGGAAGCAAGCAAGCAAGCAAGCAAGCAAGCAAGCAAGCTGTTTTCTATTGTTTTGCTATGATCAGGCAACTTTCAACAAAATCAGATTAATTTTCTGTGCTATATCATTTTATATGCCTTGAGGAAAAGGAACAGTAGAGTTACATTAGCATTAAGTACTGAAGACAGTTTCACAATGTTTCCAGTTGCCTTTAATGTGTAAAAAAAGGGGGGGGGGAGCTAAATGGGCACAGCCACCAGAAATGGTTACAGGCACTACTCTGATTTTAAAAAACCTTGAAGATATGTAGAAGCTTTTAACAATAAAATGTAATTTTAAGAGTTACAGTGCCTTTTATAAATAACTCTTGACAAGTCAGTTCTTGATTGCTTTCAAAAGTAGGCTTTGAAGAAATCTTACAAAGAGATATATAACAACCACTCAAATTCAAATCCCAACTCCATTTTCCACAAGCTTCTTAAGCCTCTCCAAACAGCCTGATACAATAGTTTTGTATGATATTGAAAAGGACTCCTTTGATTTCTAAAGGATGTGGTCTTTAAAAATTGTTAACACTTTTAATTGGAGAGTTCTGTTGAATTCAAAAATAAATATCACATTCAAAAAGGAAGGTAGAATTTTATAACTTTTTTTTTGGGGGGGGTGGAAATATCTTAAGTAAAAATAGGTTCTTTTATCAAGTCTTTCCTTGAGTTGAGTTGAGTTGATTTTATTTATCTTTACATTTTACAATTTGAGTGATCAGGGAATGCAAGAAGAGAGGAAAAGTTCACTTTTCTTTATGCCTTCTGTATTTCTGAAGGATTTCTGATAGAATTTATAGATTTGTGATAGCAGATATTAATCTGTTGATATCAGGAAGGAATGCCGTAATGAATTGAGCATCTAATGCAACTACCAATTTCATATCATTTTACATCTGAACAATATCAGTAAACTGTTTTAATTGAAAGGGTCAAAATTAATTTTATTTATTTAACTTAATAGAATTACAGTTGTACTTCAACATATGTGGTGGCATGGTGGCACAGTGGTTAGAATGCAGTGTTGGAATATTGCAGGCTAATTCTGCTGACCGCTGACTGCCAGCAGTTCGATTCTCACTGGCTCAAGGTTGACTCAGCCTTCTATCTTTCCAAGGTCGGTAAAATGAAGACCCAAATTGTTGGGGGCAAAATGCTGACTCTGTAAACCACTTAGAGAGGGCTGTAAAGCACTGTGAAGCAATATATAAGTTTAAGTACTAAATCTAAATCAGAGCTGACAAAATCGTGGCCCATGGGCCGAATGCGTCACGTACTAGTCATGCCCATGCCCACGCCTGATTTAGCGAAGGGGGAAAAAGTCCCAATATGTCACGTGACACCGCCGTGACAATGTGAGCTTAATACCCCTGGTCTAAGTGCTATTGCTATATATAGCAATAGCACTTAGACTTAGCACTTAAACTTATATACTGCTTCACAGTGCTTTACAGTCCTCTCTAAGTGGTTTACAGAGTCAGCATATTACTTTATTAATATGCTGAATACTTTAGTATTTTTAGTATTAAGAATACTTTAGGACATAAGTTTGCAGGATTTTTTTTTTAAAAGCACTTATTAAGAAATAAGAATTACATATACAGAGAAGGACAGAGCATGCCATCTACAAAATCATTAAACCAGGAAATAAGAATAGAAAAATATAATCATTTAAATTGTATGAATTCCTCCCAGTATTCTATAACAAGAGTTTTATATTGCTTTTTCTTAAAAAAAAAAAAGAAGAAGAAGGAGGAGGAGGAAAATTGAGCATCCTCATTTACTGCCTCTATTTATTTTAAAAAAATCAATAACTAATCCATTGGTATTGATTTCAACTTGTGCTGATGACTATAGCAATAAAATTGACTCCAGTTCTAATTTCCTGTGGAAAACTACAAAATTAGTCTTTTACTCTCTCAAGAGCTTTGAAGTTAAACCAAAAGAAGTAAAGCAGGTGGACTTTTAATGTGTAACACTAAGTACTAGGGGAGAGGGGGCATTAAATCAAAAAATGCAAATAAGACAGAAAAAAATAATAAATAATGTGGAAAATATACTAAATAAATCATCGAATCACCTATATTGATTGGTATATATAAAATGTAGAATTACTTATACATTTGTTGGATCACAGAAAAACAATAAAGCAATATGACATCTATGTTGATTTTTCAATAATTTCGTAATATTTTGTGAATTTAGATTTTATTAAGTAATTTAGAATTTTCAAGTACCTTTGACCTATAAATAAATATTCTATAAAAATAATTTAAAAAATCTTAGTTAATGGGATCTTAGTTAACAGAGACATATATTAACTAACATAGGGGAAGTAATGGTTGGACTAGAGGACCTCCATAGTCCCTTCCAACTCTGTTATTCTATTCTATTCTATTCTATTCTATTCTATTCTATTCTATTCTATTCTATTCTATTCTATTCTATTCTATTCTATTCTATTCTATTCTTTTAAAAAAATATGCTGTAATTTGTTTGGGTGCCTATGTCTTATCCTTTACATATTATGCATAACATTGCTTAACCTGATAAGTGATGCATATATATCTTTGTATATCTACATTAATGTGTTCACACACACACACACACACCAGCGATGGGTTGCCCCCAGTTTGCACCAGTTCTATAGAACTGGTAGTAAAACCGGCAGGAGGCTCCGCCCACCGACACCGACTTCATCAAAATGCTTCTGCACACGCGGCCCCATTGCGAACTGGTAGTAAAGGTAAGTAGAACCCACCCCTGACACACACACATTCACTCATAAGCATGAGCTCCATTTTAACTACTTTTTCAATGACATCCGAGTCTGGGTCCAAGTAATTTCTCTTTTGCTGTGCATGAAGGTCAAAATAAAAAAACATATAATTTTGTCGGCTACACCAGTTCATCAAATATTTTCTTAAACAAATTGGCTTGTATGCATCAAATTGGTAAGGTTTTCTTCCACTTCTCCTCTTAACTTGATAATTCTTTTTCTTTGTCTTTCTTGGCCAATTTCCCTACTCCGTTAAAGGCAAAATACACTTTGACTATTGAATAATGTTTTCCAGCAATTTGATAATTGGGCAAAGGTGCAATCTCCGATTTTTATACTCACTAGGAAATTAATGAGGGGAGATTTCTCCTGTCAATGCATTTTATTCTGATGCTTCCCTTTGATATAAAAACCTGAATGCCTTACACATAACCAAAAATTCTGACAGTTGTCTGACTTCAACATGAGTGATACAAAAGAAAAAATGTTCAACATATTGGGGTGACAGCTGCAGAGATTCTATAGAGAGATAATGGAAAACTTCCTATTGCCTCCTCTTCTTTAGTTTTTTTTATTATTTAGAGCTCAGTTGAAATGTTAAACTGAATAATTAAAGAATGTCATTATTTCAAATAGCAAAGTGTGAGATTGATTTACACCAAGACTTGTATTGGAATACAGTGTTCTGTATTTTATGCAACAACTAGAACCAATCAGTAAATGGTAGTGTTTATAAATTTGCATCTATGAGATATACTCTATGTCTTTTTATTCTGAGTATAGTTTCCTGTTTCCTGTCACAGTTAAGCAGTAAAGCACATGGTGACTGTGCACTTTATTTGTTCTGTAGGGCTATATAAACAGAATTTCTAACAATTTGGCAATGGGCTTCAATGATGCTTTGGGTCCATTTTCCCTCCAACTTAGTGGCCCTTTAAAGAAAAGAGCAAGGCACATTGGATCATGGAGCAGCATGCCAGGAACTATATTCTAAAAAGTTTGTAGAGCCAAAGTGAAAGTTAAATATCAATTGATTGTGCTTTTGCATTTAAATTATGGTAAATATTTTGTTATCACTTCTCATAGATGTGCTGAGCTGAGATAATATATGTATATATATTTATCAAATTTATATAGCCACCATCTTACAAAAAGTGACTCTGGGTATCATACAACAATTAAGCAAAACAATAAATATCTGAAACATTCATTAGGAACATGTAAAAAAAAAAGCAAGACATGAGAGAGAGTGAATGTTAACTCTGGAATCATCTCAGGATTTTAACCATCTTCAGATGTGAGGACATAACATCACTGAGGGATTTCTGGGAAATTAACAGGGATGGAGCTAATCTTACTTTAGGGAGAAAGAATGTTCCTTAAGACAGGTTCCACTGATTCCCTGTATTGAATTAAAAATTACAATTTAACAAATTTTGGAAGGACTTTGAAGGGTGTGTGTAACTCTGAATTTATAAGCTGGCTTTGACCAAAATGTAGTTTTAAATATTCCTTCTAATATATAGTATATTACCACTACCTATCTTGCATAGATAAATAATATGATTAAATATTTGTATCTCTCTCCACAACACTGTCTAGGTCTGGTATACAACATAGGCCAAGAGGCATTATATATACTGATGTAGTTTACATGGCATTAATAAATAAAACAAAAGTAAAATAGACCACATACCAGTTGAAGGTAAATAATGAGCAAAATAAAGATTTTTCATAGAATAAAATAAGTTGAAAAAAACCATCTCTCAATCCGGCTCGTGAGTGTCAAACTTGTCATGTCACATTGCCGTCACATGATGTTTTGCAATATTTTCCCCCCTTTGCAGAGCTGGGGTGGGCGTGGCCTGTGCGTGACGCATCCGGCCTGTGGGTCGCCAGTTTGACACCCCTGATCTAGCTGTACTAGATAACTGTATTGGATAACTTTCCTTTTGGATGAAAGTTGATGAGAGATTAGTAGAGAATCAATTAAAGAGGAACCTATCAGAAATGAGGTTTCTGGATCCCCTTTTAATTGGGTTTCCACTCATACAAGGGACAGAAACTTCAGTCACCCTGGTCAAAATCTTCTCTGGGACCTGATAGTGCAATATGTTCCTTCTAGTTTTATTGAATTGCTCAGTTGCAATCAATGTTACTATTCAGGATGTCTTTCTAGACTGGCTGCAAGGGCTGGATGTTGGAGGCACCATTTGAGAATATCAGTCAATAAGGTAAAGGTAAAGATTCCCCTTGCACATATGTGCTAGTTATTCCCGACTCAAGGAGGTGGTGCTTATCTCTGTTTTAAAGCCGAAGAGCCAGCGCTATCCGAAGACGTCTCCATGGTCTTGTGGCCGGCATGACTAAATGCCAAAGGCGCATGGAACGCTGTTACCTTCCCACCAAAGGTGGTCCCTATTTTTCAACTTGCATTTTTTATGTGCTTTCGAACTGCTAGGTTGGCAGAAGCTAGGACAAGTAACGGGAGCTCACCCCGTTACGCAGCACTAGGGATTCGAACTGCTGAACTGCCAACCTTTCGATCAACAAGCTCAGCGTCTTAGCCACTGAGCCACGGTGTCCCTATATCAGTCAATAGTTGTGGATCAAACCCATTGATATTTCAAAGGGAGATGCAATAGATCTCAAGTTATTTAATATCTATGTGAAACCAGGGAAAGAGGGTATTCATCCATTCAGGATAAATAATCAGTATGCTACTTATACTCAGTCTTTAAATGATAACTCAGGCTATATTGGAGAGGCTGTAGAAATCTTGAACAGGATCATAGAGGTTTTAAAGGTTTGAATGGGAATCTCCTAACAACAGTCTCATAATAAAGTAATGTAGTTTGCAGTGCATTCATAAACAAAACAATAATAAAGTAGCAAGTCAAGAGTGTCTGTATGGACCTAAACATCTTAGTTTCCCAATATTAGAGACACAGCGGCAAGGTGGTTAGAGTGCAGTACTGCGGACTACTTCTGCTGACTGCCGGCTGGCTGCCATTTGGCAGATCGAATCTCACCAGGCTCAAGATTGATTCAGCCTTCCATCCTTCTGAGGTTGGGTAAAACGAGGACCCATATTGTTGGGGGCAATAGGCTGACTCTGTAAACTGCTTAGAGAGGGCTGTAAAGCAGTGTAAAGTGGTATATAAGTTTAAGTACTATTGCTATTAGCCACATCTGGGAAGTATTCCTCTAAAAGAAGAGGTTTGTCACATGGTTTCATGGGAACAGTAAGTGGAAGCTGTGGTCAGGAAGACTTTGTCTGGCTTTGACTTGTGAACAAAATGGGCTTCAATCACCCATTTTGCCAAGAAATTTAGTGGAGGTCCTGTCAGACCTGGAAGCCATCTTTTACATTTGGGCCTTCAGGCCTGCCACATTTTCTACTGCAGGAGGGGGGAATTGGATAGAGTATGGGTGATATGTAGTCAAAATAACATTCCTTTCTTCGAGAGTCAAGGACGTCTTGCCCTGGCACCTGGAGTTGGATGAATGGGAGGCATCTCCAGTTTGAACGGTGGATTTTTAGACTATGTGATGGACATGTGGGTGCTGGGCAGAGACTTGAACTTTCACTTGGGTGGGGAAAACCTGGTAACTTTTAGATATGGGTTTTCTCAGATGTGCCAATATGACATCTCTAATAAAATGGAACTTTGAGGAAATTCAAGCCTCAGAGTCTTCTTTCATTGGGGGTGTTACTTGGAACCCTGACAGGTCCATTCAGAGTTCTGTCTGCATGTATAAAGTATGCAGGCTAGAAGATAGGCCTTTTTAGCGGTGGGCCCAACTGTGCAGACTCTACTGCTGGGGGTTTGTCTGTATGCTTATACTATAGAGCATCCAGAGTGAAGTGGGGTGGTTTATTTTTGTACATGAATAAATAAAAATATGATTTTAAAACTTCATAAAAGAAGACAGCATGCTCACAATCCCATTTCAGTATATAAACTGTTAACATCTGAGATACTTGGATCATATAACTGTGTTTCATCACCTTAATCTGCATTTATGAAAAGTAAAGCAAAAATATGAAAATGTGTTGCTTATTTTTTTAACAGAATCAAATCTAAGCCTTTCAGATATATTAAGAGAATGAAAAAGAGATATGTGTCTCTTCAAAACAAGACAATCTGTCATCTTCATGTGACCAATCTGGGATTTCTTACTTTGATTTCCTGACAGTTCAATATATGACTTTTTTTCTATATGATAATTGTTGAAGTCTAAACAGAACAAAGGCAATCAATCTTGTAATTTTAAAAAAATGAGAAAAATGATCCCCGGAAGAAGAAAGCATGTTTATGACTATAGATGGACGTGGCTTCCTCCAGATTTATAGATCATTTCTAAAAAATTGTGAAAACAACAACAACAACAAAAAAAAAACAGTGAAAGGACTAAGAATTCCTTGATGCTCTCTCATTCTGTTTCCTTGCAGACATTTCATTAACCAAATTAGGTAACATCATCAGTGCTAGTAGGGAGTGGGGTTTGCTCTCATTTTAATATTCTAGTGGCTTGCCCTGTCAGTGTTGGTGGGAGTGACCTTGGTGGTTCTTTGATTGGGCTGTTTGCCTTGTTTGACAGTTCCTTGATTGGAGTATATTTTACTTCTTGATTGTTGGTATAGTGTTAATCTTGGTATTAAAATCTCATCTGGTTTTTGATTGCTGGCAATGAGGTATTTTTGTTCCCTTTTTGGCTTGTTGATTGTCTCTTTTGGATAGATAGATGATAGATAGAATTCTTTATTGGCCAAGTGTGATTGGACACACAAGGAATTTGTCTTTGGTGCATATGCTCTCAGTGTACATAAAAGAAAAGATACATTTGTCAAGAATCATAAGGTACAACACTTAATGATAGTCATAGGGTACAAATAAGCAATTGAATCATACAAGGAAAATATAAATCATAAGGATACAGCAACAAGTTACAGTCATACAGTCATGAGTGGGAGGAGATGGGCGATAGGAACGATGAGAAGATTAATAGTAATAGTAATGCAGCCTTAGTGAATAGTTTGACAGTGTTGATGGAATTATTTGTTTAGCAGAGTTCAGGAAAAAAACTGTTCTTGTATCTAGTTGTCTTGGTGTGCAGTGCTCTATAGCGTCGTTTTGAAGGTAGGAGTTGAAACAATTTATGTCCAGGATGCGAAGGGTCTGTAAATATTTTCACAGCCCTCTTTTTGACTCGTGGAATATACAGATCCTCAATGGAAGGCAGGTTGGTAGCAATTGTTTTTTCTGCAGTTCTAATTATCCTCTGAAGTCTGGGTCTCTCGGATCTCTGGTAATGCTACAATTGAATAGAGCAGTATGTCAGGTTTGTGTGTTGGATGTTTGGGGCATCCATAGAAGTTTGGGTGGATGGGTCTACTGCTTCCCAGCCACTACTGTTTCTCTTTGGTAATTTGGCCTTTCTTGGTTAGATTGCTAGGATTTATCTAAGATTTATCTTAGATTTATCTAAGAAAGGATTTCATGTGTGACTCTGGATGTAATCCAACCCACTTTATATCAAACAACGGGTATCAGGATTGTGGTAATGGCAAGATATTCTCAGAGCAGAAATGTAGAGAATGTAAATAGCATTCAAGAGGCAAGGAATTGGAAAGCTTCAGTGCCCTGGGGAAATGTTGGAAAAGAGAATGATGTACTTGAAGTAGGAAGTGATATTGATTCCATATGAGTTTTAGGCCCACTCAGAGACAATCAACTGTTTGAAATGACAACCATTTCAGAAGTGTAATAAAGATAGTTCTAGTGTCTAGAGAGCTTCTGCCGAGATTATGTCTGTTTTGAGAAGGCTGACAATATGTCAACCTCATGAGTATATACACCTGAACTCTGGAATCACTCTATTCGGACAGCATCTGCTCAATATCATTTCAGTGGTTTTTTTACAGTCCAAAGTCAGTTCATTGTTATGGCAAATTCAAGCTGAAAGCATTCTAGGTGTATGGTGAAAATTCCAGGTTCCAGTTCACAGCCTATGCTAACTGCAGAACGGATACAACAATGAAATGATCGGTAGATTGTAATAAATCAAGAATGATAAAGTAAAAAAAAAAGTTTCATCTTGATAACAAAGAGACCGAAATTGTCTGATGCATATATATTTTTTTTAATTTGGTTTATATGCCGCCCTTCTCCGGAGACTCAGGGCGGCTTACAGTGCGTTAAGCAATAGCCTTCATACTTTTGTATATTTATACAAAGTCAGCTTATTGCCCCCACAAACTGGGTCCTCAATTTACCTACCTTAGAAAGGATGGAAGGCTGAGTCAACCTTGAGCCTGGCGGGATTCGATCTTACTTTAATTGCAGACAGCTGGTGTTAAATTACAGAGCTCTATCTGTTGAGCTATCCAGGCTCATATGAAAATCTCTTTGGATCAGGTGGCATGAAGGCTTGCTAAGCAACGGACATTTTTTGGGACTTAGCTGGCTGTGATAAGGATTGGTCAGTATAATCTATATGACACAGAATAAAGGATCAGATTCAGGTAAAGGTAAAGGTTCCTCTCGCACGTATGTGCTAGTCATTCCCAACTCTAGGGGGTGGTGCTCATCTCCGTTTCAAAGCCGAAGAGCCAGTGCTGTCCAAAGACATCTCCATGGTCATGTGGCCAGCATGACTAAACGTCAAAGGCACACGGAATACTGTTACCTTCCCACCAAAGGTGGTCCCTTTTTTTCTACTTGCATTTTTTACATGCTTTTGAACTGTTAAGTTGGCAGAAGCTGGGACAAGTAGCGGGAGCTGACCCCATTACACGGTACTAGGGATTCGAACCACTGAACTGCTGACCTTTCGATCGACAAGCTTAGCATCTTAGCCACTGAGCACCACTACCCAAGGGGCAGTGAGGAGGGGGTATAATACATGGTGTAGAAATCTAGCCTGGTTCTAGATTGTGTGAATCAGAAAAGAAAAGAACAGTTGTTGAGTTAAAAACAAACTCAACAATTGTTCTTTTTTTCTGATTCACACAATCTAGAATCAGGCTAGATTTCTACACCATGTATTATACCCCCACTGCCTCTTAGTTTGCATATCACTCTGATCCTTTACCATAATAAACATATGAACAAACTTTTTTCATTTTTTTGAAATATTAGACCATTATGAATAGAAGTAGATGCCCGGGTTTCATAAATATCAATGCAGAAGCTTTAAGCTGCATGCCTTTAAAAATCTGTATTTTCTTAAAGTAACTATCCCTTTTGTACTTCACCAGAACAGGATGAAATTTACAGGACATCTAGCATACTAAGCAATGAAATATATCGCATTTCATAAAAATCAATGGGAGGATTTTCAAACATGATTCCTTTCCGCTCTGATTTATTATTCTTAAAAAGAGACTGTATTTCTTTTGTTTGATTTGAAATGGAATACTATGGACTTTGCAATAATAACAAAAAAGAAATGTATGATTGGGAGAAGAAGATATTGCAACCAGTGGCACAGTTCAAGTGAAAAAAGGGCAAGTGGTAAGGAATAAAAATGCTTGTTCCTCAATGTAGGGATCTCCAAAATCAGCACAAGACTGTAGGTTATGGAGGAAGTAAAACAGGGGTGGGTTCTACTTACCTTTACTACCAGTTCGTAACGGGGCCACGTGCGCGTGCTTGCTTTGCTTGTGCACACGCTCTTCTGTGCAAACGCAGAAGCTTCTGCGCATGCGCAGAAGCGTTTTTATGATGTCAGGGTCAGTGGGCGAAGCCTCCTGCTGGTTTTACTACCGGTTCTATAGAACCAGTACGAACCGGGGGCAACCCACCACTGAAGTAAAACATAAAAAAAGAGAAAATGCTTTAATTTTCCTCCCTGGAAAGGGGAATAGATTTAGAATAGTTCGTGTGATCCAGTGGTGGGATTCAAATAATATAACAACCGGTTCTCTGCCC
Organism: Pituophis catenifer annectens; assembly: GCF_029215685.1. NCBI lineage: Eukaryota > Metazoa > Chordata > Lepidosauria > Squamata > Colubridae > Pituophis > Pituophis catenifer. The sequence goes on along the minus strand of NW_027256884.1, from coordinate 116,835,738 downwards.
TAATGATTTCTTCCAACAACCAGTTCATCAAACTGCTCAGAAAGTTAACAACCGGTTCTCCCAAAGTGGTGCAAACTGGCTGAATCCTGTCCCATTCTGCTTTTGGGTAATCGCACCTTGATTTAGAGAAGTGGATCGTGACCTTTTCCTTGTGTATACCTTTTGCAAGAAAATAAAACCCGAAGATATATCTTCTAAGAATAAACTCATTTATTTGTTATAAAGAAAATAAAACATCTTACTAATCTAAATAATTAAATTGTTACATTTTGGTAAAGTTCCTACCAGCTACCTCTCTGCAGCCGGACTTCTCTTGGCAAGAGAACAAAGAAAAAGTGTGAAGTAGAAAGAAAGGAATGTGGATATACGTACTTAGCTTACTGATAACAAAATGGGCAAGCTACGGAAAGTCTGACAGTCCAGAAATAATGAGCTCTGCTGGTAAATACAAAAACGCAGTGACAAATCCCACCACTGATGTGATCTAATTACTAGCGTCTTTCTGATTGAACCACAACCTGAAATTCTACCAAACCTCAGCTCAGAATACAGAATAATAGAGTTGAAAGGGACATTCGAGGTCTTCTTGTCCAACCCCCTGCTCAAACAGGAGGCCCTATACCAGTGATGACGAACCTTTTCAGCACCGAGTGCCCAAACTGGAATACACATGCATATGCATGCATGTGCGCTCGCCAGAGCACCGGAAACCCGAAGACCAGCTGAATGGTGTGTGTATGCCTGTTTTTTGGGCATTTCTGGGCATTTTTTGGGCTGTTTTCCGGGCCATTTTCAGGCCATTTTGGGGCCGTTATCCAGGCCATTTTTCCAGGCCGTTTTCAGGGCTGATTTTTGGGCTGTTTTCAGGCCATTTTCAGGTGCTCCAGCACCCGTGAAGACCAGCTGGCCAGTGCGTATGTACATGCCAGAAACCAGAAGAGCAGCTGGAGACGGCGTGCCTGCCCACAGCGAGGGCTCTGCTTCGGGGGTGAAATCCACCAGGTTCTAACAGGTTCTGGAGAACCGGTAGTGGAAATTTTGAGTAGTTTGGAGAACCACCTCTGGCTGGCCCCAGAGTGGGGTGGGAATGGAGATTTTGTAATATCCTTCCCCCAGGAGGGGATGGAATGGAGATTTTGCAGTATCCTTCCCCTGCCAGCTCACCAAGCCACGCCCACATGAACTGGTAGGGGAAAAAAATGGATTTCACCCCTGCTCTGCATGCCACCTGTGGCATACTTGCCACAGGTTCACCATCATGGCCCTATACCATCAGGGCCGGATTTTCCTATAGGCTAACTAGGCTTCAGCCTAGGGCCTCAAGATCAAGAGGGGCCTACATTCAAATTGTTAGCAAAATTAAAATTACACTTTCACTATAGGTGAAAGGGCCTCATAAGTGGAATAGCCTAGGGCCTCTTTTCATCTAAATCCGGCCCTGTATACCATTTCAGACAAATGGTTGCCCAGTCTCTTCTTAAAAACCTCCAGTGATGAAGCACATGCAACTTCTGAAGGCAAGCTGTTCCACTGGTTAATTGTTCTCACTGTCAGGGAATTTCTCCATAGTTCTAGGTTCCTTCTCTCCTTGATTAGTTTCCATCCATTGTTTTTTCTCTTGCCTTCCGGTGCTTTCAGAAATAGTGCTTTCTTTTTTATGGCAGCCCCTTCATATCAAGATATTTTATAAGAACAAGCACAAAAGGGTTGGGGATAGGATGGGGAGTGATATAACTTTTAAAGTATAATTATGCGCACCATATCTCGGAGGCTAAATTCCAAGTCAACAATAAGAATCAAATCTTATATTATGATTAAGCTTATTCTTGGAAATGGGGTTTGTTAATACAGAACAATTCAGAGATTTATAGCTACTTCTCATAAAATAGTTTGTAGAAAACGTGCCTATATAAAATAACTGTTGCTATTGGAAACGGCTGGATTAAATTCAGAGCAAGAATTTCATATGAAGCATACCAATGGGCCAATTACTTTTCCAGTGCAGTCTCACAAGCCTACAGAGTGTTAATTTTACTTACAGAAGTTTAATTAACTCAAGCCCCACCCAGAATGAATGTGCTATAATGGAATCACAAAATTCACCATACTGGAACTAGAAATTCAGCCTAGGAACTGAATCAGATTTCCCAAATGACACATACACAAAACAAGCTATATTTGTTAGCACACTAAACTAATGTACCATAACACCCTTCAAGCTTTGCACATTACAATTGTTATTTTAAAACTACCGACACCTACATTTCCTACCAGTGGTGTAACACTCAAGTTAACCAACTTACTTTGCACTGCACTTGCTGAAAGAAATTCAAACTCATTATCACTTCCCAGGAGATTTTAGCATAAAAAGGGGGGAAATATTAATGTCAGTTTCAAATGGAGAATATTAACTGCTGTTTGGGAAAAATCTCTTTTCTGCTTTTTTACATTATAGTAGTTATTTATTAGAAGTTAACAAAGATCTTATAAATACAGAAGGACTGGTAATAGGAAAGGAAATGCTTACAGAGATGGGATTTTAGAAAGAGAATATCCTATATTTCAACAAAACTGTCTCTTTTGAAAGCTTTACAAAGGTTTCTCCCAATTAAATATCTAGTTACTGAATATTATTCATGACATTTAGACAGGAAATCCTTGCATAATTTGGATTCTTGAGCAAAATATACTTGTTCCTCCTGTGACGGTGGACTTTCCAAAATTTTACCTGTACTGGTTAATTTAGTGACAGATGGCCAGACTCCAAATGTTATATTTCAGAGACAAAAAAATCTGGAATGTAAAAAAATTCTTCCAGATTTGGATGCTTTAAAGAGTAAATTTGTTTAAAAAGTTATAAGGAGAATGAAGAAAAAAATGTTATCTGTAATCCCATGATGTAATCCCATGATGGCCACAGAGGATGGTCTTTTGTAATACCTGAAACATGGTTTTTGAAGTACTGTTGCACTGGCTAACTAACATGGGAAGGTTTTGTTGTGGCCCACCAGCAGCCAGCAGAGCTGGCAGCAGAGTCGCACAGTGAGGAGGTTGGGGAGGAATTTGGGCCAGGAATTTGGGCCAGTCCTGGGGGCTGGAGAAAGCTTGGACAAGGGCTCTGCGTCAGAGGCAGAGAGGGAGTTAAACAGCAGTGAGGCAGAGGAACAGCTGGGCCTGTTCCCAGTGTGTGCATGCACAGAGCTGCCAGAAGACAAGAACAACTCAGAAAGCAGGGTTGACTTGGGAGTAAAGCCACACCTTGGAGGTGATTGGCCCCTCCCATAGGAAAAAAAAGGAGTGAATGGGGAGTGGGCTTTTGCAGGAAACAATTTATTCATTCGTTCATTTCAAGAGTGGAAAGTTTTGTTTGTGACTCTATGCCAAGTTTTGCCTTGCCCTGCGTTTGGAACTAGTTATCTGGCAGCTTTCCAAGCGAGATAAGGTTTGTGTTGATAAATATTCCTCTGAAAGACTGTTTGCCAAGCCTTGCTGACTGTAAATGAAAGGAATTCACAGTTGTGTAAATAAATTGCAATTCTCTTGGCAGGCTTAGTCTGCAATGTACTGAATACAATAGGCACAGTTATTTTCAGAACTTCTTTAAAGTAATGGGACCCACTGACCTTTGAAATAGGTTTACTACCCTTGTCATAACTAGCATGATGTGAAATTCTGAAAAGAAATAAGAAGTAGTAAGCCAAAGTAATTAAACAAAATCAATAAAACGAAACAAAAGGTTGGACTCAAGCCATCTATTGTTTTAGCTTGTAAAATAGCTTTCACTGGTTTGTATGGGACTCAAAAATAATGCTGGAACTACAATATATGCCTGAAATTAGTGCTTTACAACATTGTTTCGCAATTTCAGCAACTTTAAGTTGTGTGGACTTCAACTCCCAGAATTTCCATGCTGGCTGGAGAAATCTAGGAGTTGAAGTCCATACACTTTAAACCTGCTGAGGTTGAAAAACTCTGCTTTACAGGAAGCTAGCTTCCCATTCGTTTTAAATGTAGAAAGTTAAAGGAAGGAAGAAGAGAGTGAAAGAGAGAGAGAATTAGATGCCAAGGAACATGCGCACAATATAGGTACCCATTTTTCCCTTTATTTTAAACAGAATTCCTAGAAAAGATATTTAATTGAGTGATTTTTTGATTAGCTCTTCAGAGCCATTTTTGATAGTTGCTTTTGCACGCCATCAATATTACTGATTTGCTAACTGCCTCCTTTTCTACAAGGTTTTGCTGTGTCATAATAGGTCACAGATCCTGCTAAGCCAAAAACAAGGAGACTACAGTGCGATTTAGCATAATGTCTGAATGTAGACAGATACACCAAAGATTTAATTAGATTAGATTAGATTAGAATTCTTTATTGGCCAAGTGTGATTGGACACACAAGGAATTTGTCTTTGGTGCATATGCTCTTAGTGTACATGAAAAGAGAACATTCATCGAAAATCATAAGGTACAACGCTTAATTTTAGTCATAGGGTACAAATAAGCAATCGAATGATACTAGGAAACAGTGACTATAAATCATAAGCAACAAGTTACAGTCATACAGTCGTAAGTGGGAGGAGATCAGGGGTGAAATCCAGCAGATTCTGACAGGTTCTGGAGAACCGATAGAGGAAATTTTGAGTAATTCGGAGAACCAGCAAATACCACCTCTGGCTGGCCCCAGAATGGGGTGGGAATGGAGATTTTGCAATATCCTTCCCCCAGGAGTGGGGAGGGAATGGAGATTTTGCAGTATCCTTCCCCTGCCATGCTGACCAAGCCACACCACACCCACCAAGTCATGCCCACAGAACTGGTAGTAAAAAAAATTGATTTCAGCACTGGAGGAGATGGGTGATAAGAACAATGAGAAGATGGACTCTGTAGAATTGTCCCAAAAATCTGATGCTTACAAGTTAAAATATTGGACAGTAGGTTTTAAGGAACTTACTTTCCTAAGGTAACCTAGATCAAGGAGAGAAGCAACTTAGAACTAAGGAGAAATTTCCTGACAGTTAGAACAACTAATCAGTGGAACAACTTACCTCCAGAAGTTGTGAATGCTCCAACACTGGAAGTTTTAAAGAAGATGTTGGATAACCATTTGTCTGAAGTGGTGTAGGGTTTCCTGCCTAGGCAGGGGGTTGGACTAGAAGACCTCCAAGGTCCCTTCCAACTCTGTTATTCTATTTCTATCTTCCATATAACTTGTCTGTTCCTTAAGATCCGATAGGAAGACCATTCTGTATGCTCAAATGCTGTGGTCAAATAGATGACTCAGACAAGATAATGGGTTTTCTTCAGGTCTACATCTCAATTACAACGTTCCTTGCTTTGGTAAATCACTCTCTTTGATGGAGTTTGGTAACAAATTTAAGCCTTTTTTTTTCCAGGGAGTATAAAATCCACTTGGTAATAATCTCCCCTCTGCATATTGCCTGTTTTTATTGTATTGTCGTTCTGTAATTACTTTATATTTCAGCTTTCTTTTGGGATATCAAAAAGCTTAGAACAGGGATGTCCAAACTTGGCCCCCTGAAGAGTGGTGGACTTCAGTTCCCAGAATTCCCCAGCCAGCATGCGCTATAAATATGAGCAAGTTGCTGACTGGAGAATTCTGGGAGCTGAAGTCCACCACTCTTCAAGGGGGCAAATTTGGATACCCCTGGCTTAGAAGGAACTTTCCTTTTATCCCCACAGCAGAGATGGGTTTCAGCAGGTTCTGACCAGTTCTGGAGAACTGGTACCGGAAATTTTGAGTAGTTCGGAGAACCGGTAGTAAATTCTGACAAGTCCTACCCCCATCTATTCTCTGCCTCCCATGTCCCAGCTGATCAGGAGGAAATGGGGATTTTACAGTATCCTTCCCCTGCCACGCCCACAAAGCCATGCCACGCCCACAAAGCCACACCCCCAGAACCAATAGTAAAAATTTTTGAAACCAACCACTGCCCCACAGCAATAACTTTGAAGCAAATTGGACTGAATGTGTGACTTACCTTGGTCCCCGTTTGACATCTTAGCCACTAGACTGCTTGGGTTCATCTATGTGATTTATAAATAAGACTACTGTGCACTTATTTTAATTGACGTTAGATGTCTCACAGGTGCATAAGCAAATGTATTAATAAGAAGTGGAAATGCTCAGTATGAGGGGAAGTAAAGAAATCTGGTAAAACTTCACAGACGGAATGGAATTCCATTTCATCAATGGATTAACTATGCAATTTGTGGAAATCTTTCTCTGGTTTCTTAGTGGGATTTTAAGATGGGGGCCTTTCTTGGAAGCAAATTAACTTAAAATCTGCCAACAAGAAGACTTGAGTTCTATAATGCAATTCATGTGGGGCATCATTGCTCTGTCTAGCCTGGCACAAAACACAACAACCTGGTTGGTCTGTAGAAAACTTCAGAGACTCCCATTATACAATATCTGCATGAACAGCATTGCATTCCTAGCCAATTTGTTGGGTTACCTCCTATATTTTGTATAGCTCAGATCCAGGACACTTTCAAGAATGCAACTTTTAACTTAACATATTAACAGAGTTGGAAGGGACCTTGTAGGTCAACTCGTCCAACACCCCCCCCCCCCGCCCCAAGTATGAGAGCCTACACAATTTCTGACAGATGGCAGTCCAGTCTCTTCTGGAAAGCCTCCAATGATGAAGCTCCCACAGCTTCTGAAAGCAAGCTGTTCCATTGGTTGATTGCTTTCACTGTCAGAAAATTTCTCCTTATTTCCAGGTTGAATCTCTCCTTGTTCAGTTTCCATCCATTATTTCTTATCTGGCCTTCAGGTACTTTGGAAAATAGGTTGACCCCTCCTCTCTGTGGCAGCCCCTCAAATATTGAAACACTGCTATCATGTCTCCCCTGGTCCTTCTCTTCACTAGACTAGCCATGCCCAGTTCCTGTAACCGTTCTTCATATGTTTTTGTCTCCAGTCCCCTAATCATCTTGGTTGCTCTTCTCTGCACTCTTTCTAGAGTCTCAGCATCCTTTTTATAGCGTGGTGACCAAAACTGGATACAGTATTCTATGTGTGGTCTTACTAGGGCTTTATAGAGTGGTAATAGTACCTCACTTGATCTTGATTGTATCCCTCTGTTAATGCAACTTTCAATGAATGTCTATCTTCCTCCCATTACAAAACATGATGGTATCACACATGCTATGAGTTCATTGTGTAACTGATATGAATTAGATGTGTATCCTGTACATATATACTTTATGGATTACTTTATAACACAAGTCATTTGTCTCCTTCGCCTCTGTCCCACACCAATAAACACCCTTGATTTCTTACCGTCTCACTGAGGTCTTGCTTGCCCCACAAAATTCCTACAGTTGCTCTGGTTTCATTACACATTTCACATTCATTACACATGATGTGAAATGCTTTCTTTTTTGTCTAAAATTATTTAGAATACAATCTGAATTAAATTCAGGTGCCTAACATCATGCCTTGTTTTTTAAACAGGTTTTTAAAAATCATCTTTAAAACAGACTTTTTATTCATTGCTCGCAGTTATTTTTTTTACTGTTGCTTTTCATCATTTTTTTAATAAATCTAGTTATTATTCATTCTGATTTTATCTGTGACTATAACTACCCAGAGCCTTTGCTAGTCAGCAGTAGAAATTTAATAGATCAAGTAAAAGGAAGAAAGTAGATTGATGAGTCCCAATGTTGGCTTCACTTTTCATAACAATAGATCATTCTGTCTAGACTCCTAAAGGAGAGGGCTTGTCTATTATAGTATCACCATAATAATAATAAAAAAGGCAGACCAGATGTTTGGGTGGCTGAGATCTAAATATTTATATTAATGAATCCATACATAATAAAATATGAGAGCTGTGGACTTCGCTGTGTTTGGATTCCTGAGCTTGTGCTTTCTTCTGCATATTATTAAAATAAATTTTATTGTGATTTAGCTCTTTTGAAAGATATCTAACTTGAATAATAATCCACCTGAGGGAAAAACGTGCTTCCCACCTCAAAGAAATGGTGCAAATGTGACAAAGCTATTCTTAACTCAGCTATCTATTCTGAGTAAAACATCAGCCAAGCTGTGTGGTGTTCATCAAAACTACAAAATGCAACTTTATAGTAAGAGAGTCTAAAAACGAGTTATAATTAAGCTTAGAAGAAAACAGAAAATAAAATTTCAGCTGTCAGATTATTGATCACAAATATTGCAGGTTATTCAAGTTAGAGTCTACAATAATTTCATATGGCTCATTTATATTAGTATAACATGTATAATAAAAAACGTAACAGTATAACATTAGCATGACAAACAGAACTCATTATCATAACAACAGACTCTTTAATACAAATATGGTTTCCTCAAAAATGCTGTGTTAAGTCACAGTTCAGCATCTCCTCCCATCAGGTTATATAACATGTATCTATCAATCAGAACAGTGCTGGAAGGAACCTTGGAGGTCTTCTAGTCCAACCCCCTGTTCAAGCAGGAGAAGTGCAACACTCAAAGAGCCATTTGGACCCGTTTCCCACAGAAAAGAAAACACCGGGAGCCACAAAACCCTTCCCATGCCTAACTATTTCTTGAGCGGCCACAAAACTAGCATATGTAGTTAAATTAAACATTCTGTTTTCTTCTGAAACTTTTCTTTTCTTGGATTTTTTTTCATTGTTGGCCTACTAGGGGTTGAAAAGCTCAATAAATCATGTGCTGGTGGGTGTCGCACATTGGCGGTTGTGGCGCATATTTTGCCAACCATGTTTCAAATACATTAGAAGTTCCAGCCTCAACACAGCTGAAGAAAATCACCTTGAATAAAGCTGAGATGGTTTCTGCTGGAAGTTTTGCAATCTGATGGAGCTGAATTTTGAAATAAAATCATTTTTCCAAGCAGAATTTACTCACTACCTTCTGAATTCAAGAGCTGACACACCTTACATTACTATGCTTTAGAACTTCCTTGTAGGTTTAACATCATTTCTATAGTTTAATAAATTATCTCAGCTTTGGTGTTCTGGTTCCTTTCAAAGCTTTGTAAAGTTTGCAGAGTTTATATATTTGTTTCACCACTCATCTCTAGCTACCAAGATTACATTTCTGTGACCTGAAGCCATCAAGTATTGATGAATATTTTTTTCAGTCAGATTTTTAGTTATCGAATTTCATAGAGGAAAGGAGCAAACGTTGGAAAAATCATTACACTTCCACATATATTTCTACATGTGTTACCCTATCATATTATGTGCTATCCTTTTAATTCATTCATAGTTCTTATCCTAAAGATGCTGTCTAAAACTTGCAAATAGATACACACATTTTAAGAGTCTGTACAGGGGGGCGGGAGTGCACATGAAAAGCTCTCCATCAAGAAGAAATTGAAGCTGCCATATGCAGAGGGAGAAAACCAATATCAATTTAATTCACAAAGTTGCTTTTTCATCATCAATACATTTAAAGAGAGGGGAATGTTAGTTGACCTTGTGCACATTCCTGATTTAAAAATATTTACAGTTTCTATTAAGGGAAGCCAAAGGCTATGAGCTAGCAGTCAAAAGCTGTTTGAAAAAATAATCAAAACTGTCTCTGAAAAGGAAGGGACAATAAGTGTAGTCCTTAATTTTGCTTCAATTTGATCTGTATGGAGAGGGGGGATCAATTAAAACCATATTGGTAGAATTCCTTTGTTCCAAAAAATATGCTTACACAATAATCAAGCTGTTTTCCACTAACCTTAACTCTGAAAGGTTCAATGACATATATTTATATGTTTGCTTGAATGGTGATACTGCTTTGCCCTGATGTCCTCATGTTTGATATTAGTCTACCTTTAATATACAGGTAGTCCTCAACTTACAACAGTTCATTTAGTGACCATTCAGTTACAATGGCACTGAAAAAAGAGACTTGTGACAGTTTTCCACACTTACAACCATTGCAGCATCCCCATGGTCACATGATCAAAATTCAAATGCTTGGCAACTGACTCATATTTATGACCGTTGTGGTGGTCATGTTTTGCAACCTTCTGGCCAGCAAAGTCAATGGGGAAGCCAGATTCACTTAACAACCATGTTACTAGCAATAGCAATCGCACTTAGACTTATATACTGCTTCACATTGCTTTACAGCTCCCTCTAAGCAGTTTACAGCATCAGCGTATTGCCCCCAACAATCTGGGTCCTCTTTTTACTGACTTGGGAAGGATGGAAGGCTGAGTCAGCCTTGAGCCAAATTGCAGTCAGCAGAAGTAGGCTGCAATACTGCATTCTGCGTTGTAACCAGTGTGCCACCACCAGGGCCGGATTTAGATGAAAAGAGGCCCTAGGCTATTCCACTTATGAGGCCCTTTCACTAGTGGTGGGATTCAATTTTTTTAACAACAGGTTCTGTGGGCGTGGCTTAGTTGGGGGTGCGGCTTGGCAATCATGTGACTGGGTGGGCGTGGCTAGCTGGTCACGTGACTGTGTAGGCGTAGGTAGCTCGTCATGTGACCGGGTGGGCGTGGCTATGTGCATAGACTTTTTTCAGAGGGCTGAAAAAAGTCATTTCTGACTGGGCCTCGCACTTTTGACCGGTCCTCACACTTATGACCATCCTCACATTTATGCCCGTGCAGCTTTCTTAACAACCATGTCACTCATTTCACAACTGCTTCTCTTCACCATGGTGAAAAGATAGGGCAAAAACGTAAAATGTGAGGACAGTCGTAAGTTCGAGGACTGGTCAAAAGTGCGAGGACCAGTCAGAAATAACTTTTTCAGCCCTCTGAGTAGTCCATATGCATAAAAGGATACAGCAATAGAGAGGGATGAAGGAAGGGAAGGGAAATTAGAGTAGGAGTGACGGTTAAGAGAGGGAGGAAGAGAGGAGGAGAAGGAGAAAGGAAGAGGAAGTAGGGAGGAGAAGAAGAGGGGGAGGAAGAGAAAGTAAGAAGGAAAGAAGAGAGAGAGGTGGTAGGTTTGAGGAGAAAGATTGCTGTACAATAAAAAAGATGAAAGGGAAGAAAGCCAACCCCAAACAAATATAAAGATATTAAGATAAAGAATGAATTGTTAAACTTTAAAGAATAAAAGAGAACAAATATGAATAAATAACAATAATTAGAAACACACATACAAACATACAATGTATTTTCTTTGAACAGAGTATTTGCCCGGTTCACAAATTTAAACAGTGTTTAGTCATTTCAATTAAATTTACAATTTCTATATTTCCTTTTTGCCATATTTATTCCTCATCTATTTTTGTAAAAAACCAATATTACCCTTCATATTCATCTCTAATCTTAATCAAATTAAATTTTTCCCTTCTATTCTATATTATACCCCTTCCCATTGTCATCTATTTTTATATCCATCCTCACGTTGGTTAATTATGTAATATTACAGTTGTTTAATATGAATTCAACATTTTAATATAAATCAATTAGTTATATAACTACCTTTTTTGTATATTAATCAATATGAACATGAATATTCCAATTATTTCCATGCAATCCAATTTCTTACAAATCCATTAATTATATTTACCAATAATAATAAACCAAATAATTTCCCCCATATATTCCTCCAAACCACAACTTAACCATTTCTGCTTTCAACACAATATACAATTAATAGTATCTCAATTATTACAATTCCCTAGTTAAATAGAGCTTTTTTTCTTTTGTTTTAAAATCTCCTCTTTTTCCCTAAATTTCCCGTTGTATGCACCTACCTTTTTTGGTGAGGAAAAAGAAATCTGCCTGCCTAATTTTCCAACGTGCAAAGCCAACAGCCTGCTTTACTTTCTCTTTCGTTTTTCAGTATAGCTAGGGGGAAAAAAGATTGCACTCTTTCCAAGCAAGCAGCAGAGCCCTGAGCAAAACAGCTGAGAGCAAATCAGCTGGGGGTCGGGAGCCGATCTAAGCAAGGGCTAATTAGCCTATGCTGAAGCTCCGCGGGCCAATAAAATTACAAAAAAACACCAAACCCTTTGTTAAATTGCTGGCTCCCCCGCCCCTCGCCCACCACTATTTATTGGCAATAAATAGTGGTGCGGAGGGGCGGGGCAAGCCAGCAATTTAACAAAGGGTTCGGCTGCACCACTGGCTCTAGGGCGGCCCTTTGAAGCCCCGCGGCAAGAATTTAAGCAGTTTTTTTTTTTTCTCTAGCCATCAGCTGGGACTCCGGAGGCAGCAATAGATGGGGAGTGGGTGGGGTAAGCGAACGGCCGGCGATCCAACAGAGCAGAGAGTGAGGGTGAGTGAAGGCGTGGAAGCTGCTTTCTCCATCCTGCTCTCTTGCGTCCGGAGCCGGTGGGGAACCACGTGGCAGCCCACGTGGATCCCAGGCAGCAGAACTCAGGCTAGGGAAGGGGTGGGCAATGGTGGCTCTTTTACAACCTGTGGCCTTCAACTCCCAGAATTCCTGAAACAGCCAAGCTGTCTCAGGAATTCTGGAAGTTGAAGGCCACAGGTTGTAAAAGAGCCACAATTGCCTACCCCTGGCTACGGTAGGCTGGCGCTGCGCGGGTGGGAGGCGAGGGGCGGGTGAGCCACCAATTTAACAAAGGGTTCGGCCGAACCCCCTAGAACCCCCAGAATCCCACCACTGTGTAGGCCCCTCTTGATCTTGAGGCCCTAGGCTGAAGCCTAGTTAGCCTATAGGAAAATCCGGCCCTGGCCACCATGGCTCTTAACTAATTAAGATTTACTAATTTAACAAATGCAATTATTCACTTAACAACTGTGGCAAGAAAAGTCATCAACTGGGGAAAACTCACTTAACAAATGTTTCATTTAACAACATAAATGTTGGGCTCAGTTGTGGTCGTAACTCAAGAACTACCTGTACATGTTCTTTCATTGCTTTGTGAGGAACGTGATGGCTCAGTGATTAATGACCCTGAGTTTGTCAGTTGGAATGCTGACAGCCCAGGTTTGAGACCTGAGCACTGCATGACAGAGCGAGCTCCCATCCTTGGCTCCAGCTCCTGCCCACCTAGCAGTTCAAAAGCATGCAAATGAAAAAAGATAAATAGGTACTACTTTGGTGAGAAGGTAACAGAGTTCCTTGTGTCTTGGCAAATAGTCATGCTGGCCACATGATCATGGAAGCCTCTTTGGGCAATGCTGGCTCCCTTGGCTAAGAAACAAGACCTTAGAGTCTGGACAGGGCAAATATTTACCCTTTTCACTGCTTACTAGGCCTATTTAGATAAAGGTAAAGGTAAAGTTTCCCTTCACAAATATGTGCTAGTCGTTCCCGACTCTAGGCGGCAGTGCTCATCTCCGTTTCAAAGCTGAAGAGCCAGCGCTGTCTGAAGAGATCTCCATGCTCATGTGGCCAGCATGACTAAATGCCAAAGACACTCAGAATGCTGTTACCTTCCCACCAAAAGGGGTCCCTATTTCCTACTTGCATTTTTTTACATGCTTTCGAACTGCTAAGTTGGCAGAAGCTGGGACAAGTTACGGGAGCTCACCCCATTACGCGGCACTAGGAATTCGAACCGCTGAACTGCCGACCTTTCGATCGACAAGCTCAGCATCTTAGCCACTGAGCTACCGCATCCCTGTGATCATTGTAGAGATAGATCATTGTAAAGATAGATCATTGTAGAGAGGCACAATTCTTTTTGTATGGCTACTTGATTATCATTCACTCTAGAAGCGCGACAGAGCGAATTGAAAAACTGAGAAAAAGCCAAGGGAAGCAGAGCAAAATACTGAGAACTGCTAACAGCTTTCTCATAACATGGTCTGTAGCTTGTAGTCAGATCACTCTGGCAGCAGAGTTGTCCGAAGGGATAGTTTGGAAGAGGCAGTTATGAGTTGCCTCGAGGTTTCTGCTTCAGGATGCACAAGATGGCTTCACAAGCTGTTCAGAAAATAATTGCATGTGCTGATACGACTAAGAGTAGCTGAAGGGCAGGCATAAATCTGCAAAATAAACGTTTCCCCAGATGATGCCATGGCACTTCATCAGTTAAAAGCAAGGCACCACAATGCTTCAAAAGGACACTCTGAAGTGTTCCTTCAAAAATTTCCACAGTCCTTTGATTTCTAGTTACACAAGACAAGAAATAGACCAGATGAGCAACTTCTATTTTATTGTACCTTTTCACTAATAGTGGGGATGTTTTTTTTTTTTCCTGAACCCTCAAATTTTAAATGCTTTTATGTTTGAGAACCAAATATTTACACTACACTAAAGGTAAAAAGGGAAAGGTTTCCCTGCCAGTTGTGTCTGACTCTAGGGCACGGGTGTCGAACTCGCTGCATCACATTGCCATCATATGACGTATCCAGGGGTGGGTTCCACTTACCTTTACTACTGGTTCGCAGTGGGAGCGCTTCTGTGCATGCGCAGATCTCCCATGATGATGTCATGGTGGGTGGGCGGAGCCTCCCACCGGTTTTGCTACCTGTTCTATAGAACCGGACTGAACTGGGAGCAACCCACCATTGGACGTATCGCAATGTTTTTCCCCTTTGTGGATCTGGGGTGGGCGTGGCCTGTGTGTGACGTATTTGGCCCTGCTCTAGGAGGTGGTTCTCATCTCCCATTTCACAATTGAAAAGATGACATTGTCCAAAGATGCTTCCATGGTCATGTGGCCAGCATGACTATATGCTGAAGGCCCACAGAACACTGGTACCTATTTATCTACTTGCATTTACACGGTTTCGAACTGCTAGGTTGGCAGGAGTTGGAACAAGAATGGGAGCTCACCCTGTCACACAGTGTTTGGGTCTCGAATTGCCAACCTTCCAGTTAAGAAGCCCAGTGCTGTTCTGACCTAGGCCTCCTGAGTCAGTAAAACACAGAAGTAGTCCCAAAAACCTGTTTTATTTAATAGCTGTGAATTCTGTTCATTCACAGATGAGTCCCAAAGTGTCCTTCGGGATAAGGCTGATAATCACCCACCTTTATCTCCCTTGATACACTGCCAAAGTCCTAATTGGCAAAGCCACACAGAGTCCAGAATCAAACAGAGCTTCAGACTTTAAACTGCACAGAATTAACGACATTGCTTCCTGCAAAGGCCCACGTGCCTTTGCTCCTCTTTTAAGTCTTATGGGAGGGGCCAATCATCTCCTAGCCTTACTCCTTAGTCATCCTTTTTGCTTTAGCTGCTCATGCCTTCTGGCAGCTCTTCTCATGTGTGCACTAGGAACAGGCTCCTCCTGTTCCTCTGCCTCTCTACTGTCTGACTCTGGAGGCTCTGGAGTCCGCGCATCACTCCCAGATGGCCCTGGCCCCATCTCTGCCTCCAATGCAGAGCTCTCGTCCGAGCCTTCCCCAGACTCTAGGACTGGCCCATGTTCCTCCCCAGCCTCCTCACTGTCTGACTCTGCTGCCAGCTCCGCAGGCTGCTGGTGGACCACAATAAGTGCCTTACACTAGACTAGATTAAAATAGAGTTGGCAATTCAATATGTTCTTGGGATTGATAGGGAGAAGGGTATCAGAGTCACCTCAGTAAGTTGGGTAGCTATATAAATTTGATTGACAAATAAATACATACATAAAGATGGCAGCCACAGTTCATGATCAAAGTTCCTTTATATGTACATCATACTTTTATAATCGCATGTCCATATTATAAGGTAATTGTTTTAGTAAACCAAATGAATGGAATTCATACTGGGCAAGTTAGAGTTTTTAAATATGTATGAAATCTGATATCCTGGTTCTTCAAATGCAGAAATTAGATCTGTCCAGGAAAGTTTCTAAAATGTTCTAGGGTTATCTTGAATCCTTTTTCTATGAGAGGAAGTTATACATTCTGATTAACTTCAAAGTGTTCAGAGCCAGGGAAATTGTTCAAAGGTTCTTAAATGTGTACTTTCAACATATACACTTAGGCATATAGTCTCCAGCCCCATTTTCTTTTTATGAGCACCTGGGCTCACAACATTTAACTATTACATTATTGGTGATTAGCTGTTTTTCAGGAAGATGATAGAGAATGCCTGCATTATTACAAGTGGACACAATGAGAATATTTTTTTAAGTTAAAGAAAAATGTTAAAGCAAATTTCCTCTGAATCTTCAAGGGAAATTCCATTTTGTTTTTCTGTTTGTTTGTCCCATTTATTTACCACCACTCATGTACACAAACGAATGAAAAATGAACATTTTGTAATAATACTCTGTTTTCTCCAAAATAAGACATCCCCTGATAATAAGCCCAATCGGCTTTTGAGTGCATGGCAATAAGGCCAAGCGCTTATTTCAGGGTTCAAAAAAAGTATAAGACAGGGTCTTATTTTCGGGGAAACACGGTAGTAGTTTTGTTCTGTTCTTAGATTTAAATGGAATCTTGTTATACTTTAAGATCATGTTTTTCATGACCGACAGTCTATCATGAAGCTGTGCTTTTTCTTCTTTGTGACTTGAAGAATATTGCCATATGTTCTGTTTAAGTCCTTAAAATCAATCTTTATACCATTGTTCTTCTCTGGAGCCTTTTCCTATTTGTCTGAATGCTCCTTGAAGTGTGGCAAGCAGAATGAAACAGAATAATTAATTTTAAAAAAAATATCTTGGGAAGTTCTACAACAGTTTTGATGGAAAGCTAGATGAATCCACCCACACATTCAAGTTGTTGTTTCAACGTTCATTTCATCCTAGCCTTCATTTTGGTTTAAAAACTTTAGAAATGACTTTCCACAAAGAATGTTTGAATGTTTGTACACATTTCTCTTAATACAAACTTATTTTCCTAAGGCACCCATGCTTGCCAGCAATGTTTCCAAATAGAAAATATTTGTCATTATTTTTAGCTCTTTTGCATGTATGTTTATTTTCTTTATGTACTTCATTTATTAAATTTCTATGTCACTTATCTCACTGATACAGCAAGTCTGGGCAGCTTACGACATAATAAAAAATGTAAAAAGTGCTAGAAACAATTAAGTTTAAAAAAAACAAAGAAAAAGTTAAAAGTTAGAAAAATAGAATGATGGGCATGTCAGTCAACTTCAATATAGTAGGCCCCAGGCTAAAACAAAGAGGAAAATGAAATTTTAAAAAAATATTAGAATGTGCAGAAATGGATAGATTAACACTAAAAATTAAGGAGAAGGAAGAAACTTTTTAACATGGGATTTGTTTGATCAATGGCTAACTAGCAGAAACAGAAGCTAGAAACTTAAATGTATAAGAGAATTATTAATTACATAAAGAAGGTTCACTAAAATGGATAAGCAAATATTATTATTAATATGTGATCATTATTAATGTTATGAATATTATTGTTATTATTATGATTATTACTTCTGAAAACTAACTGTACCCAGACAACACACTGTTTATGTAGACATCAAATTTTTTATGTTTAATTAAAAAAAAAATAAAAACATGAAAAAAAAAATAGTAGGCCCCAGACCAAGAGGCAGGACCAAGTTTTTAATCTCTTCTCAAAGGCCAGGAATGTGAGGGTGGACCTCACCTCTTAATAAGCAGTACTGAGCTTATTTTCCCTCACAATCTGGAAACGATAAGGGAGAATTCAATTTATGTTTATGGCAGCGTTTAGGAAACATGATCCTATTTTTTTTTTAAAAAAAAAAACCCTCTGTATCTGAGAAGACTAATGCAAAGTTTATGAAAATAAGTAACTGTTGATGATCTGTTTATTTTGGTGCCACAGACATTCTACACGTTTCTCACAGATTCATTCCATTTTTAAGAGCCCTCATAAAATGCAGTTCATAGTAGACAGAGCGGAGGTGGAATAGTCCATTGTCGGAGCCCTTCAGCATATCTTATTACCCAAGCATCTGTAATTAGCGAAGTGGAATGGAGACAGACAGTCCCTTGGCATTTTCACTCTTGCTTTTTCTCTCTTATAGATGTTGGTGTTGACCTTTAAAACCCTAAACTGCTTCAGGCCTTGACTGTTGGAGGAATTGTGTCTCTCATTATAAACCTATTTAGTTACCTAGATCACAAGCATGGACTCTTTTAAATGCATCCCTCCTGCATGAGGTTCATCCAGGAAGGGTCACCACAGAAAGAGCTTCCTTGTGGCTCCAAGGCTATGGAATAACCTCTCTGAGGAACATGGTTTCAGTCCTCACTTCCCCAGTGTTTAAGAAAATAAGTATCATCCCATTTGCCAAGCCCGTAATGGCGAATTGATTTTAATGTTACCGATTTTGACTTTGACTTGAATTGCATTGTATTGCTTTCACTATAATCTTTAAAAAATAATTTGGTTTTATTGTAAACTGCTTTGGAATTCATACTATTGGACTGTATGGATTTGTAGGTCTCTCTCGGTATACAAACAGGAAAAATACATATGCACACAGCTTCTTAGCTTTGTCCATTATATCTATTTTACCCAATCCCTTTTTGAAAACCGCTAGATTGAGATTGAGATTGGGACGTGGTGGCTCAGTGGCTAAGATGCTGAGCTTGTCGATCGAAAGGTCGGCAGTTCAGCAGTTTGAATACCTAGTGCCCCGTAACGGGGTGAACTCCAGTTACTTGTCCCAGCTTCTGCCATCCTAGCAGTTTGAAAGCCCGTAAAAAATGCAAGTAGAAAAATAGGCACCACTTTTGGTGGGAAGGGAAAAGCATTCCATGTGCCTTTGGCATTTAGTCATGCCGGCCACATGACCACGGAGACGTCTTTGGAAAGTGCTGGCTCTTCAGCTTTGAAACGGAGATGAGCACCGCCCCCTAGAGTTGGGAACGACTAGCACATATGTGCGAGGGGAACCTTTACCTTTACCTTTAGGATTGAGATATCCTGATTTCAGAAACATCAGACTTCAAAAATCAGAAAAAAGATAGGAAGGAGAATATGTCTTTAGAGATTCTCAGTTATCCAAGTCATGGTTGTCTCAAAGGTATTTCCCCACCCCCCAGGACACAGCTGGATTTTCTTGTTTTGAAGAAATTTCGCTTCTCATCAAAGAAGCTTCTTCAGCTCTGACAGCTCCTTCCATTCCCCACTGTCCTGTCAGAGCTGAAGAAGCTTCTTTGATGAGAAGCGAAACATCTTCAAGAGAAAAAACAAGGAAGTCCAGTTGCCGCCTGAAAATGAAAAAGCATCTTTGAGATGATTTTGGATGTTTCTTCTGAATATGAAGACTTCCCTTTAGCTGTAATAAAGAAAATCTGTTATATCCATACATTTTTTTTCTTTAACACTTCTAAATCCATAACAGTGCAGTTAACTCATTCTAAATTCTGGAATTCACGAACTTAAACTTCATCCCCTCCCATAAAAATATTAGACATAATGATTTTTTAAAAAATTAATCAGCTCTGCTGTGTCTGCAATCTCACTTTTTTATATGGCATTTTAGGTTTTAGCCCAAATTATCTTTTCTACTGGTGCCATGTTAAATCATCATCATAGGAATATGTAGACTATCTTTGCTCTTTGTGAATAATAAAGTAGTTTTGATTCTGGTTAGTATTGGGGCAAGAGACCACCAAAGAAATACTGGAGTTTTAGGCTAGAGAAGTAAATAAATACAAAAACAAAGCAAAAAACGAACAAGGCAGTAGTAAAAGACTTACAGATTGTTACTGAAAAATATCACAAGAGGTCTAGTTCAATCAGTAGGTAAAATATATTTTCGTTTTTGAAATAATTATTTAAATGTTTATATATTTAAATGTGTATTAGGCGAATATCTTGATATATATAAACTACTAATATAAACTACTTTTTAAAACATAAACTATGGTCGATAAATATGTTTCAATCCATACCATAGTTAGAAAACAGAAGTCATTTTGTATGGGAACTGACAAAGCTTAAATTCCTTCATTTGAACATGCAATAGAGTTATTTTGTGGGAAGATAGGTGGCAAATATAGACAGCATACTAAAAAGCAGAGACATCACCCTGCCAACAAAAGTGGGCATAGTCAAGGCTATGATTTTCCCAGTTGCAATGTATGGCTGTGAAAGTTGGACCATAAGGAAGCGCCAAAGAATTGAGGCCTTTGAACTATGGTGCTGGAGAAGACTCCTGCGAGTCCCTTGGACTTCAAGGTGATCTAACCAGTCAGTCCTAGAGGAGATCAACCCCATGCTCTTTAGAAGGCCAGATCCTGAAGATGAAACTCAAATGCTTTGGCCACCTAATGAGAAGGAAGGAGAAGGCCTGGAGGAACGTTGTCCATGGGGTCGTGATGGGTCAGACACAACTTCGCAACTAATAACAACAACAACAAAGATAGGTGGCCTATACATTTTATAAATAAATAAAAACACCTTTGGTGGAATCGCCAGCTAGACTAGAAGGAGGGGTCAAGAAGAGCCCAAGTTTGGAGTTGTTGCACTGCAGTTAGTTGGCAAAGGCAGGACCTCCCTCTGAATTCTTCAAGCCTTATCATGATGTGCTCAAGGGAATGAAGTCAGTTGGGTGAAATTTTTGTAACATAGTTGACTAGCAATAAAACTGATGTTGAGATTCTTCACAAGGGTGTGTGTTTGCTTGTCGCCTTCAACGACACCCTTTCAAATTGTGTTGGTGAAACTACGAGCTCCTGGTGGTGCAATGGTTAGAATGCAGAATTCCAGGCTAATTCTGCCCATAGTGTGGAGTTCAATTTTAACCAGCTCAAGGTTAACTCAGCCTTCCATCCTTCTGAGGTCAATAAAATGAGCAGCCAGATTGTTGGGGGCAATATGCTATCTCTGTAAACCACTTAGAGTGGGCTGTAAAGTACTATGGAGCGGTGTATAAGCCTAAGTGCTATTGCTATTGCTATATACTTCCCTCCCCATGATGCTAAAACCTAGTGCCTCTTCATTAGAAGAAGCGAACTTCTGCACACATGAAGAACATGCTCAGAAGCCCATTCCCATCAAAGCAAAACAACATAAATGGTTCTCCACATTGCATGAAATACTTTACCAAAAAGGAGGACATCCAGGGGTGGGCTGCTGGGGGTTCACAGGGGTTCAGGAGAACCTCTGGCTAAGATTCTGTTCAGTTCGGAGAACCCCCAAATTCCACTCCTGGCTGGCCCCATGCACCCCACCCTGCCCCTCCCAGAAATCCCCATGCAGCCTGTTTTGGATGCAGGCAAGTGCAGGGCACGTGCGGAGGCTCAGGGAGGGCAAAAACAAGCCTACCAGAAGTTCGAGAAGGCTGGAAATATGGCCTCCAGAGGGCTTCTGGAGCCTGGGGAGGCTGTTTTTGCCCTCCCGGAGGCTCGAGGAAAGCCTCTGGAGCCCAGGGAGGGCAAACACACACACCACCCCCAACCCTCGCTGTGGTGCAGGAGGCCGACTATGCCACGCACACCATGGCCACGCCCAACCAGCAACCGGGCAGATAACCCCTTGCTAAAATTTTTGAAGGCCACCCCTGAGGACATCCTTTGTGAGTTTCACTGAAGTGGGGTACATCCGATCAAGATGAATTTGCTTGCCTTGTATAGTCCTGATCTCTAGCATAATTAGTGATTGATTAAAAAATTATTTAGGATCTAAGCATTACTTTAGAAACCTGAATAGAACTTGTTCCATCAGTGCAGACTAAAGATCAAGTCAAGATTATACCAATATGTTTACAGTTTGGGGTTACTTTATCCTATCTTGAATGTTGAGTTAATATGCAGATGTTAAATGCGAAATAAATGGATAATGCAATTCCGATCATGCTACTAAATTTATATTTTATGAAACTGGCATTTAGACTCTAATAAAAGAAGATTTGTGAAAGAAATGGAAGGGGCTCTTATTTCTTGTGGAGAACTTTATTTATTTTCCTTTTTTCATATGCAGACAGCCTCCTCTATTAATAATGTGGTTTCTAATCCACCCTCATATTTTGACATTATTTCTTTGCAAACTGTCTTCGGCATAACTAAAAATAATGTAACATATTTAGTATGAAAATGCATCTTTAAACAACTAGACATCCGTTTTAGAGCAAGGGTGTAATTAGAAATTTAAGAAAAATGTGCAATTAAACACACTTATAAAAATAAATAGATACATCCTTAGAACACCAATTTGTTGCATCATTAATATCCTTCAGTGTGGCACTTTTATAAAAAATTTACTCCTGTAATTCAAGTGGAAAACTGCTAAAGGCAAAACTGCCAGCACTTCAGCCACTGGAACCATGTTCAAACAAGCAAATCAGTTAAGTATCACCATTTAAAAACTAATGGTGTCTTATTGATGATGTGCCAACCAAGCAAATACTCTTTAGTTTTCTTTTTCTTTCTCTCTTTCTCACTTTTTCTCATTTCCGATATGATGGATGGATTATACTTTGAGACTATTGTACATTCATTTTGTACTCCGCATTCTATCTGTCCAATAATCTAGGGAGATGGTATAAAAGCCAGAACACTTTATCATCCCTATAGCAGTGTGTAGCATAATTGTCATCCTCTTTTCCTTCCTTCTAATTATTTCCATCTTAATCATCACCTATTCCTCTTTCTCCTCCACTTTGATAATTCAATTAAAAATAACATAATGGACCCATTGCGATCATTGAGATTTGCTAAGCTTACTGTGGTTCCAAGCCAATGAATGCTCAATAGTAGTAACTGTGAGTGGGATCTTGGAGTCCTTGTGGGCAACCATTTAAATATGAGCCAGCAGTGTGTAGAAGCTGCCAAAAAAGCCAATACAGTTCTAGGCTGCATAAACAGAGGGATAGAATCAAGATCACGTGAAGTGTTAATACCACTTTATAATGCCTTGGTAAGGCCACCCTTGGAATCCTGCATCCAGTTTTGGTCACCACGATATAAAAAAAGATGTTGAGACTCTAGAAAGAGTGCAGAGAAGAGTAACAAAGATGATTAGGGGACTGGAGGCTAAAACATATGAAGAACAGTTGCAGGAATTGGGTATGTCTAATTTAATGAAAAGAAGGACTAGGGGAGACATGATAGCAGTGTTTCAATATCTCAGGGGCTACCACAAAGAAGAGGGAGTCAAGCTATTCTCCAAAGCACCTGAGGGCAGGACAAGAAGCAATGGGTGGAAATTAATAAAGGAGAGAAGCAACTTAGAACTAAGGAGAAATTTCCTGACAGAACAATTAATAAGTGGAACAACTTGCCTCCAGAAGTTGTGAATGCTCCAACACTGGAAGTTTTTAAGAAGATGTTGGATAACCATTTGTCTGAAGTGGTGCAGGGTTTCCTGCCTAAGCAGGGGGTTGAACTAGAAGACCTGCAAGGTCCCTTCCAATTCTGTTATTCTATTCTAATGCTCTCCTACTGCATTATGTAGGTTCATTATGTTCATATACTTAGGAAAAAGAGTCTCTTTCTATCTCCTTCTCCAGCAACCATCACCACCAACAACCATCTCTGCCACTACCACTAGTGGTGGTACCACTGCCACAATTACCACTACTGCAGGGAGTCCTCGATTTAGGACCACAATTGAGCCCAAAGGTTCTGGTGCTAAACGAAACATTTGTTATGTGACTTTTGCCCCATTTTGTGACCTTTCTCGACACCGTTATTAAGTGAATCACTGCAGTTGTTGAGTTAGTAACACTGAATCAGGCTTCCCCATTGCCTTTGCTTGTCAGAAGATCGCAAAAAGTGCTCACATGATCCTGGGACACACTGCAACTGTCATAAATATGAGTCAATTGCCAAGTGTCTGAATTTTGATCACGTGACGATGGGAATGCTGCAATGGTCGTAAGTCTGAAAAAAAGTGTCATCAGTCACTTTTTTCAGTGTGACTTCAAACAGTCACTAAATAAATGATTGTAACTTGAGGACTACCTATAATAATGCCTATACTTGGCCAATTCTTGTTTGGCTGCTTTAATGATGGAATTAGACCATGCACAGAATGCCGGAACTCTATTTATTTGTGTTTTTTTTTATTGCTCCTGTTCATTCACATCTTCTCAGTTTCCCCACATTATCAATTGTCAGATTCTCTGGAAAATAATGGAAGGAACTGAGATATAGACAAGCATGAGATTGCAATCTGTCAGTAACTTATCTCATAAATGGCAACTAAGCCCAGGAGCAAGAACTCTTGGGGAGGGGCGGTCTCAGAAATGTCTCTTTCAAAGCATTATAAAGGTCTTTCCCTTAACGAAACTCCAAATAAATGAGGGGTGGAAAAATCCCATTGTAGTTTCTAAGATTCTGTATCGATCCCTAACACGGGCATTAAAGATATCATACTGAAGTCATTCTTGATCTTGCCCAGTTGTGGAAGCATGACAGAAATTCCCTCAAGCTTATTACAGGGAAGATTATTTATCTGGAGTTCTTTATTTGGGCTTTCACTCCTCATGAAGTCTACAGTAGCTGCCTCTCCCCCTGAACTAGCCCCCGCCCCCTTTTGCCCATCTTTCCCATCCATTTCCATTACCTTTGTAGAACGAACAGCGATGAAAGGAAGGAGAGATTATTCTTCATGCGTACTTAGAAAGACTTTATTCTGACTCCACACCGAAGTCAAAGCACTGATGATACCTAGCTTGGGTAATGAAATGCCTGCAAGAAAACAAGCAAGCTGAGAGAGCACTGAATACCTCTGCAGAAATATGGAGAAATTGACGGCTTCTTTAGAACATCTTTAGAATAACAGAGTCGGAAGGGACCTTGGAGGTCTTCTAGTCCAACCCCCTGCTTGGGCAGGAAACCCTATACCCTTTCAGACAAATGGTTATCCAAGCTCTTCTTCAAAACCTCCAGTGTTGGAGCATTCACAACTTCAGGAGGCAGGTTGTTCCACTGCTTAATTGTTCTAACTGTCAGGAAATTTCTTCTTAGTTCTAAGTTGCTTCTCTCCTTGATTAATTTCCACCCATTGCTTCTTGTCCTACCCTCAGGTGCTTTGGAGAATAACTTGACTCCCTCTTCTTTGTGGCAGCCCTTGAGATATTGAAACACTGCTATCAGGTCACCCCTGATCCTTCTTTTCATCGAACTAGATATACCCAATTCCAGCAATTGTTCTTTATATGTTTTAGCCTCCAGTCCCCTAATTTTTTTAAAAAAATTGATTTATATGCCGCCCTTCTCCGGAGACTCAGGGCGGCTTACAATGCATTAAGCAATAGCCTTCATACTTTTGTATATTTATACAAAGTCAGCTTATTGCCCCCACAAACTGGGTCCTCATTTCACCTACCTTAGAAAGGATGGAAGGCTGAGTCAACCTTGAGCCTTGGAGAGATTCGAACCAGCAGTAAATTGCAGGCAGCTGCGTTAATAACAGGGTGCTTAGACCACTGTACTATCAAGGCTCTAATTATCTTTGGTGCTCTTCTCTGCACTCTTTCTACAGTCTCAGCACCTTTTTTTACATCGTGGCGGCCAAAACTGGATGCAGTATTCCAAGTGAGAAGTGTCTTCTAAACAGCCAGTGAGCATATTTCAAACTCAGTTGCACTGGCAATTTTAAGAATATTTCGATCAAGACTGTTGAAGTGGGTTTTTTTTTTTTAATATACAGCACAGGGAAGCAACTGAAAGCTACCTTGCTTAAACTAAACTATGTAGAATTTCATGTCAAGAACTGGGGAGTTTATTCATAATTTTCTTCCTTTAAGGATCATTTGATGGCATCTCTCTCTATTTTGAAACATTTCGTTCTTGTCTCTTCTTCTAATGGCACAGTGAATTGACATTTGCAAATGTCCTGCTGGATTTTACCCAGCAAGACGGAAATGAAGACAGAGAAATATTTGCATAATGAATAATCTTCTAAGACATCCAAGAGTTTCCTAACTTGGAAACCAATAACAAAGAATGGCAGGAGATAGAACAAAGGTGTATCAGGTCTTTGTTTAGCAAACAGTCATTCAACTACCGTTCAAACTTGCAGCATTTCTAGATGAGTGGTAGTTATAGACAGTTCTGAAACCATCTGTCACAGCATTCCTATGCCACCTGATTGTGATCCAGGTTCTCAGTAACCAACCTGGACTTCAGACTGTTGCAATGTACCCAGGGGTGGGCTGTTGGGGGTTTGCAGGGGTTTGGGAGAACCTCTAGCTAAGATTCTGTGCAGTTTGGAGAACCCCCAAATCCCACTCCTGGCTGGCCCCTTCCACCCCGCCCCTCCCATCCCAGGAGTCCCCACATGGCCTGTTGTGGATGCAGGTAAGTGCAGGGCGCACACGGAGGCTCAGGAGGGCGAAAAATGGGCCTACTGGAAGTTTAGGAAACGGGCCCGTTTCTGGCCTCCAGAGGGCTTCCGGAGCCTGGGGAGGCTATTTTCGCCCTCCTAGAGGCTCGAGGAAAGCCTCCAGAGCCTGGGGAAGGCAAAAATGCTCCCTCTGTCTTGGTGCAGGAGGCTGTCTAGGCCACGCCCATCATGGTCACGCCTGATCTGTCCCCGTCTACACACACACACAAACACAGCTAGCCGAGGGTTAAGAAAGTACTTGGCACGTACACAGGTCGTTATCTCAAACTTGGCAACAATATAAGCACCGTCTGCCAAGAGCTTTTACTGCAACAGATAACATAAAATTACATACGCATTGCAAATAGTCCAGCAAAACAATATCCCTTTCGGCAGCTTCAGACGTTGTTCAAGTGACTAGCCAAAGTTAGTTTTTGTTCGTCACGGAGTTTTACCAGCCACCACCCTCTCTTATATAGTCTCTGGGGTGTGGTCCAGTGACTCAGTTCTAATCCCTAGCACGCCTCCTTAACTGCTGCAACCGTTTATCACGCCTTCGTTGGCGTGCATCCAGGAATGACGGCTCTCCTTCTTCGCTCTCATCCGAGACACCTGGCTCCTGGCTAATCTCCTCTCCCTCGGCCGGCACCTGAGACAGTGCCAGAGGGGAGGGGCCTGGAGAGGGAGGCCTGGCTGACTCCTCTCCCTCATGTTCGGAGCTTTCTTCCTCTGATGAGATAGGCTCAGAGGGCGGGGCCACAACAACACCCATCCAGCAACCGGGCAGAGAACCCCTTGCTAAAATCTTTGAAGCCCATCCCTGAATGTAACACTTAATGACCTGCACACTCCTTGTTTAACAACAGTAACTGGGGACTGCCAGAACTGTTGTTGCCAAGCGAGGTGGTCATGTGATGTTGCACTTTGCAAACACCTCCCTTAGTGATAGAAATTCCAGTTATCATTCTTAATTGAGAACTACATGCATTAGATCCCATTCTAAGGTCAATGGCCTAAAGATAATATCCAACTTCCCTCCTTTAGACATGTGACATTCAAAATAATGCTAAATAAATGTTCTTTTTTAGTATTGTTTGCTATAGGAATGTACAACATGCAGGAATAGAATATTCTGGAGATGTTTTGGTCCCTTTTTGAACTGGGCTGAACCTGCCCTAGACCACATTATTGCTAAATCCCCTCAACTAAAACCCCGATGATCAATTTTAACGTTGTGTTTTGGATGAAACAAGCCTTCCCTCGAACATCACATCTGAAATGTTCAACTGCTTCTGGAAAATGCTAAACCTCCCCAACACATTAAAATAGGCCCGAGGGAGTTCAGCACAGTCTGGAGACAAAATTGTCTATTCCAGAATATTCCAAATCATTCCATTCCTGAATCCTTCCATTTTGAACATCCATCATAACTACCAGTTCCTATTTAATTAGATACAAGAAAATTTTCCTTCGAAATTCTTTCAAAGGAATTTCCAAAAAAGTCTCCTAGATGTAGTATGGTGATTGTTTACATTTATAAATAGTTGCAATAGCACTTAGACTTATATATTACTTCACAGTGCTTTACAGCCCTCTCTTACCAGTTTACAGAGTCAGCATATTGCCCCCCTCCCCCCAACAATCTGGGTCCTCATCTTACTGACCTTGGAAGGATGGAAGGCTGAGTCAACCTTTGTTGTGGCCCGCCAGCGGCCTGCACAGATCGTGGCTGATCCTGACGAAGAGGAGGCTGGTTTGGGGTTGCGCCAGCAGCCTGCACAGCTGGCGCTCGCGTCAGACAGTGAGGAGGCTGAAGAGGATGTGGTGCCAGAGGCAGAGACTCAGCCAGGGCCTTCAGAACCTCCAGAGGCTCCTTCAGGTGGAGAGAGCGAAGTGGAGGAGCCTCTCCTCAATGCTCGAGCACGCAGGGCTGCCAAAAGGCAGGAGGGGCTACTCACGAGAAGGAGGTCTACTCAAGAGTAGGGCTTGAGGATAATTGGCCACTCCCATAGCCTATTTAAGTTGCACGCAGCTAGTGTGTTCTTGCTGGAAACAACTCGTATTATTATCAGTATTTTGGTTTATCATATCTTGTTTTCTGGGCTGGTTGCCAACCTTTGCCGGTCTTATTTATTCTTGCTACTTAATAAATTTGATAAGGACCGTTGGTGTGTGTCAATATCCTCGGAAATCTGGAGCTGGGGCAGAACAACCTTGATCCAGTGAGGATTGAACCCCTGGCGGTCAGCAGAATTAGCCTGCAATGGCACCATGCAGAGACATGGGTGCATAAATATAAGGTTTTTTCTCTGTATAATTGTCTCGCCAATGCTCTTCTTTCTGGCTTTTCACACTACAATTTAATCATCTCCCACACTCTCATACATGACACCATGAAGGAATTCCTCTGTGGGGAATTTTTCAATAGCAGGGCTATTGTCAACATTAACAGAGAAATAGTCAGATAATCTCTCATTCCTAATTCGGAGAAAGCATTCACCTATATTTCTCTTCTGCTCCTTCATTCCATCTGCATTCTGATGATAGAGCTCCAACTTTCTTACTATTTTCTTATTTGATTTTTATCCCAAATTTATTAATTTATAACTAACTCAAAGAGTGAGCATACATTATACTCCTTCCTTGTCAGGGTGCTGATTAATCCAATTCTGCCTTTGGGATAATCGCACCCTGATTAAGAGGGGTGGATCGAGACCTTTCCTTGCCAGCATACTTTAAGAAAACAAACCCGAAGATATATCTTCTAAGAAAACTCATTTATTTGTTATAAAGAAAATAAAACATCTCACTAATCTAATAGTTACATTTTTATAACGTTCGTGCCGGCCACCTCTCTGTGGTCGGACTTCTTGGCAGGAGAAGAAAGAAAAGAAAGGAATGTGGGTGGAGGACATGCGCAGTTTAGCTTACTGATAAGGATTCTTGGCAAGCTACGGAAAGTCTGATAGTCCAGAAATGAGAGCTCAGCTGGTAAATAAAAAAACGCAATGACATTCCTCTTTCTTCTCCACCCCCCCTCCCAACAACTCTGTGAGGTGAGTTGGGCTGAGAGTGACTGACCCAAGTTCGCCCAGCTTGTTTTCATGGCCAAGATGAGAATAAAACTCACAGCCTCCCGATTTCAAGGCCAACACATTAACCAAATTGGCTCTCCTTGAGAAATGAACGTAACTACATCTCTTCCCCCACCACTTTTAGAAATGTCATAAAATATCATTTCTTTGGGCTACAGCCATTCATATTATGTATACAATTTTGGGAGAATCTTGTTTCTCTAAGATATTCAAACCATAAGGAAGGCTGAGGGTCAAAGAATTGAGGCCTTTAAACTATGGTGCTGGAGAAGAGTCCTGTGAGTCCCTTGGACTGCAAGGTGATCCAACCGGTCAGTCCTAGAGGAGATCAACCCTGACTGCTCTTTAGAAGGCCAGATCCTGAAGATGAAACTCAAATACTTTGGCCACCTAATGAGAAGGAAGGACTCACTGGAGAAGAGCCTAATGCTGGGAACGTGAGGGCAGAAGAAGAAGGAGAAGGCAGAGAATGAGGTGGCTGGATGGAGTCATTGAAGCAGTAGGCATCAGCTTAAATGGACTCTGGGGGATGGTAGACGACAGGAAGGCCTGGAGGAAAGTTGTCTATGGGGTTGCGATGGGTCGGACACGACTTTGCAACTGACAACAACAAAGATATTCAACCTTCAAGTTTCTAGGTTCTATCATATCTCAAGACTTAAAATGGACATCTAACATCAAAAAAAATGTCATAAAAAAGCACAACAAAGAATGTTCTTTCTGTGCCAACTCAGACTTATTAAGACTATATTACTATTATTCTTCTCATTCTTCCTATTACCTATCTCCTTCTACTTACGACTATAACCTTGTTGTTTGTATCTTTACGATTTATATTGTTTTATTTAGTTTCCTAGTATGATTTGATTGCTTATTTAGTATCCTATGACTATCACTAAGTGTTGTATCTTATGATTCTTGATGAATGTATTTTTTATGTACACCGAGAGCTCATGCACCAAAGACAAATTCCTTGTGCGTCCACTTGGCCAATAAAGAATTCTATTCTATTCTATGAAGAATTCTATTCATGTCTGGATATCCAAGCAGCGGGAGGGAAATAAAAGGACTCCTTTTTTGATTTTTTGCTGCTTCTACAGCAGCACCTAAATTATTAAATTGGATGGAGAAGGGATGGTGAGACTCAGAGGAAGGTAGGAAAGCATTTGTATCAGTAGGCAAGTTGGGAGAAATTTCCTTCATATTTAAGAAAAACATTGCAAGATATTATTCCCAATTGGGTTGTGTGTATTTGACATCTTTAGATGTGCCCTGTAGGATGTCAGGTGAACACTCTTATTCTAAACTAGAAGTTGGAAATGACAGCCTGTTTGTTGGTCTTTAACTTCCCTACAGATGGAATGTGTCATTCCTTTCACTGTATTGAATCTGGCATATTCCTTGGATCACTAAATAATATGTTAACAGGGTAAACAAATGGGCTCCCAAAACAGATGTGCAATCCTCCATAGTTGCTCCATGGGATTTCTATTCCAGCTACAGAAACTTGCTCTTTTCTGCATGTTTTTAGTATCAACAAATTGAATCACACACAGATGACACCCCTGAGTGGAGAGAGGCACAATGCACACCAGTTGCTGTGCTTGTTTGATTGACTGTAAGGGCTTTGATTCTTGAGATGCTTGATAGGACCAAGTTTGTGGATTTTCAGCTCAACAACTTTGGGAGTGCTGCAATATTATCAAATTTTAGATCTTGATGGACTTGTACTTCTGTAGTGGAACTTCTCTGTAATTGGAGGTCCCCCTTTGGCTCAATTAACAGTTGGGAACTATTGTTAGGGGAGCATTTGCTGTGCCAAGTATTAACTTTTCCTCACTAGGAGCCACTCATTGTAGTTGCATCCTGTTTATACCATGAGTATCTTTTTCCGGTTGTTTTTTATACATCTGTTAAAGCAGTTGTCACCAACTGGTGTTCTGTGGACCACTAGTGGTCCACGAGAAAATTTTGGTGGTCCGCAGAAAATGTTTTTACATTTTTTATATTGCACTAAATCAGGGCTCCTCAAACTACAGCCCCCGGGCCGAATATGTTCAATGAACGTTTGTGTTGCTGCAGAATCTTATCCTTTGGGGTCTTTTTGTGTGGGTCAGAGGGGGGCAGAAATTCCAACTTGGTGTCTACTTCAGCCTCTTGATGTGGGGCTTTGGGCGAAGGCTGGAGGGAAGTGCTGGTGGTTGCAAAGAGCCGGAGAGCCTCGCTCCAGTGGGACTGCATCATGGCCTGGAACTGGCTGACTATCTCAGCCCGCTGAGCCTCCAGGCACTGGTTCCTGGCATGGCACTCCTGCATGTCTTCCCTCTGCTTGGAAAGCCTATGCTCGTAGTCCTCAGTGAGGTGCTTCTGCTGAGCCTCCTTCTTGGTCAGATCTAATTTGAACTGAGCTGTTTTTCCAACTCTTTCTCATGGTGGTTGCTTAACTCCAACAACTGCTTCTTGTTGGGCCCCTAAGGAGCCTTGGCGGGCAAGCGAGGAGGGGCTGGTAGGGGAGGAGCGAGTAGAGGCTGACAAGATGCCCCTCAACATGAGTGACATTAAGTTGACCATGCCCACCCAGTCACATGACCACCTAGCCACACCCACCCAGCCAGTCATTAGGCAGATCATATTAGTGGTCCGCGAGATTTAAAATTATGAATTTAGTGGTCCCTGAGGTCCAAAAGGTTGGTGACCCCTGTCCTAAAGTATACATCTCCAAGTGTTGGCTTGGTCCAGATCCTATCAATAAAGCAGTGCCACCTTGTGGGATGCTGGAGAAGAACTTAGAAAGAGTGCAGAGAAGAGCAACAAAAATGTAGTTTTTGGAGGCTAAAATATATATAAAGAACAATTGCAGGAATTGGGTATGTCTAGTTTAATGAAAAGAAGAACCAGGGGTGACATGATATCAGTGTTCTGATATCTCAGGGGTTGCCACAAAGAAGGGGGAGTCAACCTATTCCTCAAATCACCTGAAGGCAGAATAAGAAGCAATGGATGGAAACTAATCAAGGACAGGAGCAAACTAGAACTAAGAAGAAATTTCCTAACAGAACAATTAATCATTGGAACAACTGGCCTCCAGAAGTTGTGAATGCTCCAACACTGGAAGTTTTTAAGAAGAGATTGGACAACCATTTGTCCAAAATGGTATTGGTTCCCTGCCTGAGAAGGGGTTGGACTAGAAGACCCCCAACATCTCTTCAAATTCTGTTGTTCTGTTCTGTTCTAGATCATAGGTCATAGACTAGATTATGCTCAATTCCAATTCTCCGTCTGAAGCTGCTCCATGCTCGCCCTCTCTCCTCTCATCCTTGGCCACTGTTTTCCATAATTTGTTTGTTTTAGCAGCAGGAGAATCGTGTTCTGTTTTTTTCAAACCAAGTTCTCTTCTTGTACCACAAAGTCATCTTTCTCACTTCTCCTACCACCATGGCCAGATCCAACAGTATATTCAGAGGCTGTTAGAATTTTGAGGGGTATAAAGAGAAGGGTAAGTAATGTTTCAGTCACTCTGATCCTACATATCAACTCTGTGGAATTTGATGAACTGTAAGATAAAATGCAACTTCCTTCTGCTTCTCCCCTCCTTTGTTTTGCTGTACCTCTAAGTCCTGAGAGGAAAAAAATAAAAGTACCAGGGAAGAGGCTCATGAGTTGCGAATCTTTTTTTCCCACTCCTTAGGGTAGGTGGTTCAAGATCTCCTTTCTCTTTTCTCCTGCCAGCTTGAAAATTAAGTACCAAGAGAAAAGAAACATTTTTAACCTGTGTCCTTCCAAAGGACCAGCAATAACATGTTCCAAAATAATTGCATGAATGACAAATTTCAATTCTTCAGGATTCGCGAGTAGGCACTTCCCAATTGAGTAAAGGTTCCCCTTGCACATATGTGCTAGTTGTTCCCGACTCTAGGGGGCGGTGCTCATCTCCGTTTCAAAACTGAAGAGCCAGTGCTGTCTGAAGACGTCTCCGTGGTCATATGGCCGGCATGACTGAATGCC
This sequence comes from Pituophis catenifer annectens, assembly GCF_029215685.1. NCBI lineage: Eukaryota > Metazoa > Chordata > Lepidosauria > Squamata > Colubridae > Pituophis > Pituophis catenifer. The sequence continues at coordinate 116,802,544 of NW_027256884.1, read as the reverse complement.
AAAGGCACAACTGAGTAGGAGACACCTAACCAACAGCTGAGCAAGTGCTTTGTAACCAGGCATAATGCATACCAGACAATAGCTAAAGGAGCCCAAGAGAGACAGTTTGATGTTGTAGTTGATATAGGCTAGAAATCAGGACCTTGTGAGTTATAGTTCCATCTTAGATACAAAGGGTGACCACAGGCCTTTTTCCTAACCCTACAAAGGATGCAATAACAACCATAAAGAAACACCTTGCAGAAAAAAACTGAAGGGACTTGACCAGGGAGTCTCCAGGAGTCAACACTGACTCAAAGACATACACAGACAAATGGGCCTAAACAAACCTTCATACAGATAAGAGTTTTCTTATCTTGTACAATGCCCAGAATCCCTCTTTGAGGGAGATGGGGGAGCGGGGTTCAGAAATGCAATCAATAAACAATAAATTTCAGCTTCCTAGAAAATGGTCAGATAACTGCAGCTTAATAATTGCGCCCTTCATTCAGAACTTTGTGGGAATGTACTGTAGGAAGAAATATCCTTCTGGGTTCAGCTCCAAGTGGGGAAAAAGACACTGGAAACATGGAGACTGCTTGGAAAGATGGTTTAATGGTGGACAGGATCACATGGTTTGAGTTCCTGAACAGAAAAAGGGGTGAGATACAGCGAATCCCCGGGTTTTATGCCCTCTCTACGCTTTGAACTTCCTGGGGGACAGGAAGAGTATCCTGATTGGTTGTCAGACTCCCAGGGGGTGGGGGGGTCTTAGCTAGCCTTGCTGGCTGATGTAATCTTCCCAGGTGCCATGTGGTGAGTTTCTGTTGCTAAATGGGTCCCATTGCAGATGATGGTCCATTGACAAAGATTGAGTTTCTGCCTCTGGCCCATTAACAAAAGGTTGGGGGCAGGAAGGTGGGCGCTGCTTTGTCTTTAAAACATGCTTCTCCATTTCTCATACAGGGAAACATAATATTCTGCCTTTTTAATATTTCCTAAAACATTTCATTCTTCTAGGAAAGGGGTGGGTGCTAACTTCCTACAGTACACATAAACATCAGGTGAAGAAATAGTATGTAAATGTACACTAGGTGTACGCAAGTCCTTCAAAATTTCAAAATCGGTAATCAATAGGATTCCAGAAGCTGTGGGAACTCCATCACTGGTGGCTTTTAAGCAGAGTTTGGACAACCATTTGTCTGAAATGGTATAGGGTCCCTCCTTGAACAGGGGGTTGGACTAGAAGACCTCCAAGGTCCCTTCCTTCTCTGTAATTCCATTGTTCTCTGTTATACCCTCTTTTTCAAAAGCTGTCACATCTTTTTTTTTTTTTTTTTTAGGCTCATACAATTTCTCTAGAAAAGCTTCCGGCTGTTTCTATATTTCCCACATGTTCCATAGTCCCTATTTGGAAGAATCTGCAAGCCCCAGTATGCAAATCCATATTTGGACTCTCAATAAATCACATTTTTAATGCCTCCTGAAATGCCCAATCTTGTATACTAAAAACTAATAAGGGAAGAAGTAGTATATGCTGGAGACTAAAACAAAAGCACAGTTGTAGCAACATTTGATGCACCCATTTGGAAATGTATTCGTGGAATGAATGGAGAAGATTTGAAAAAAAAATAATAATAATAAAGTTAAAACCCAAGTCCTCGTAGCTATATCCATGCTCTAATTTGAAAAGCTCGATAGGAGGCTAGCCCATTAACCCATTTCATACAGAAAACTTAATTGCAAACATACCATTTTTGGCAATGTCTTTCATACAACCACAGTGGGAAGGAAACAGCAAACACTTTATATATTTTGTTCATAATAGAAGTTGGCTTCCCTGTTGAGCAGGGGAATAAATCTTGTAATGGAAATGCCTTGCTGTCATGGCTAAATGTGGGAGAACTTTCACGTAAACTCTGAACTCTTGAGTTCCAATCGGATAAAACCACTACTCAAGAGTAATATTTATTGAATTTAACATGGCTGAGTGAGCATGAATAGCATTGTGTAGCTTGGAAATGCAGCTTAAGATTTTTTGAAAAAATGAAAGATGTCTCGCTGCCCTTGAGATTCGGCATATTCTTTTCTGTTCCGATTATAGCTGATACTGTAAAATAAGTGATCCTGGCATACTCAGAGTTTCTCTTATCATTTTCACTTCTACACTCAGAAAAAAAGTAGGGCAAATAATGGATATGCGGGGAGGGAGGTAGTGGTGATTGGTATTATAGAATTCTTTATTGGCCAAGTGTGATTGGACATACAAGGAATTTGTCTTTGGTGCATATGCTCTCAGTGTACATAAAAAGAAAAGATACTTTCGTCAAGAATCATAAGGTACAACACTTAATGATAGTCATAGGGTACAAATAAGCAATCAAATCATACTAGGAAACAATCAATATAAATCATAAGGATACAAGTAACAAAGTTACAGTCATGCAGTCATAAGTGGGAGGAGATGGGTGATAGGAACGATGAGAAGACTAATAGTAATAGTAATGCAGACTTAGTGAATAGTTTGACAGTGTTGAAGGAATTATTTGTTTAGCAGAGTTCAGGAAAAAAAACTGTTCTTGTGTCTAGTTCAGGGGTCTGCAACCTTAAACACTCAAAAAGCCATTTGGCCCTGTTTCCCACAGAAAAGAAAACATCGGGAGCCACAAAACCCTTCTCGTACCTGACTATTTCTTGAGCGGCCACAAAACTAGCATATGTAGTTGAATTAAACATTCTGTTTTCTTCTGAAACTTTACTTTTCTTGGATTTATCCTCGGCCTACCAGGGGTTGAAAAACTCAATAAATCGTGTGCTGGCGGGTGTCACACATTGGTGGTTGTCACACATATTTTGAGTGACAGGGAGCCACAGCAGAGGGGTGAAAGAGCCACATGCGGCTCCAGAGCCGCAGGTTGCTGACCCCTGGTTTAGTTGTCTTGGTGTGCAGTGCTCTATAACATCGTTTTGAGGGTAGGAGTTGAAACAATTTATGTCCATAATGCAAGGGGTCTGTAAATATTTTCACAGCCCTCTTTTTGACTCGTGCAGTATACACGTCCTCAATGGAAGGCAGGTTGGTAGCCATTGTTTTTTCTGCAGTTCTAATTATCCTCTGAAGTCTGTGTCTGTCTTGTTGGGTTGCAGAGCCAAACCAGACAGTTATAGAGATGCAGATGACAGATTCAATAATTCCTCTGTAGAACTGTATGAGCAGCTCCTTAGGCAATTTGATCTTCCTGAGTTGGCGCAAAATGATGTGCATCAAGGATGTCAAACTCCTGGCCCATGGGCTGGATGTGTCACGCTCTGGCCATGCCCACACCCGGTTTAGCAAAGGGGGAAAAGTTCCGATATATCATGTGATGCTGCCATGATGACGTGAAATTGACAAACCTGATGTAGTTGATGCTATTTGACTTGTATCAGATCATGTATTTTGTACTATGAGAAATTATAGAAAAGAGAGCAGAAGCTTCTTCGATGAGAAGTGAAATGTCTTCCAGAAATACAATAAAGGTCGACTTACAATACAATTCATGAAAGGTTTGATTGGGGATAAAACAATACAGGTAGTCTTGTACAGTACAATATAATACAATACAAACCAGAAAGTCCAGTTGCCTCTTGAAAAAGTACCTTTGGGAACAACCATGATGTGGATAACCGAGCATCTCCATAGACATATAGAAAAGAGAGAAAGAGGAAAAACCAAGGAGAAACTACCACCACGTCAGTATTTCACTGTTAATTCTTTTTTTAATATACTTTATTAAAATTCTGAATAGGGACACGGCAGCACAGTGGCTAAGATGCTGAGCTTGTCAATCGAAAGGTCGGCAGTTCAGTGGTTCGAATCCCTAGTGCTGCGTAATGGGGTGAGTTCCCGTTACTTGTCCCAGCTTCTGCCAACCTAGCAGTTCGAAAGCATGTAAAAAAATGCAAGTAGAAAAATAGGGACCACATTTGGTAGGAAGGTAACAGCGTTCCATGCGCCTTTGGCGTTTAGTCATGCTGGCCACATGACCACCGAGACATCTTCGGACAGCACTGGCTCTTCGGCTTTGGAATGGAAATGAGCACTGCCCCCTAGAGTTGGGAATGACTAGCACATATGTGTGAGGGGAACCTTTACCTATTAAAATTCTATTAAAATATAAAAATCAAATAAAAATATTAAAAAGGGAAAAGATAGGGGAAGGGAAAATGCAAAGGAATAAAGAAAAAGGAAAACAAATAGCTTCCAACTGTCTTCAATAGTGTTAAAAATACAAACAGTATACACCAGCCTTATACAGTAATTTAAATTTCAATAATACCCAGTATTTCTATAATCACAAACATTTCTAATTGTCAAATCCCCAAATTAATATAGGATTTTTTTTTAGTTTCTAGCAAAGAGTTCAAAAGTGGTTTTCACGTAGAAACAAAGACAAAGTATTTTCTTTAAAGTTAATTTTAACTTTAATAGTTAAATTAATAGTAGGTAGGTAGTTTTGCCATCTCAGCCAGTTCCATTATCTTCCATTGTTGGAATATGTATTTCCATGTCTATGCATACAAAAGTCTTGCTGCAGTTATCTTATGCAGAAACAAAATTCTTATTTTTCTTTCTCCATATGCTTCTCCTAAAAGAAAGATGTCTGGTTTCAATTGTACATTTGTTTTAAGAATTCTCCGAATTAAAATACGTATTTGATCCCAATAACTCTTAACCTTCTTACATAAAAGGTACCTTCAGAATAATTACTTTTCCAATGTATGTTTGACACACCATTATACACCTTTGACAATTTATCAGGTATTAAATACCAATCATCTTGTAGAAATTCTCTTCCAAATTATAGCTCCAAGTTAATTTCATTCCCTTACTCATCTTCATTATCAATTCTAAGGCTGGTTGTTGTACTGTTATTAATTTGGTCTTCTTTATATTTAAAGTTAGTCACTTTCTTTCTCTGTGCTCCTTAACATTTATTACTTGAACTTACAGATACCTTGCATTTTCAAGTGTTAAAATAGTGTCATCAGCATAGCATGGATAATTGAGGCTATTTCATCCAATTTTAAAACAACACTCATAGTTTTCCAATCCAGCTTCCCTTAATATATAGTCAGTATCAGTGGTGGGGTTCAAAATGTTGTACTACCGGTTTGTGGGCGTGGCTTGGTGGTCTTGGCCAGGTATGTGACAGGTAGCACTTGGCCTCCTGCACCCCCCTGGGAGCAAAAACGGGCCATGGGGGGAGGTGCCACACCCCAGCACCCCATTTTGGGCCTAGGAGGCCTCCCTACACTTACCTGGGAGCCAAAATGGGGTGCGTGGGGACTCTTGGAAGGGGCGGTGTGGGAAGGGGCGGGGCCAGCCAGCAATATAACTATCCGTTTGCCCAAACTGGCCCGAACTGGCTGAATCCCACCACTGGTCAGTATGTAGTTTGACTATGGTTTAGTCAATTAACCAAATTTTATTTATACACAAGATGCAATGAACCAGAAATAACCTACATAGATTTTGTTCACACAACATATTAGACTAAAATTTTAGGTTACATTTGTAGCTTGACATTTGTATTTTCTTCATTTAACTATTTCCTAGTTCTTGAAATCAAATACTGTCCATTTATACTGAAACCCTCCCTTGTTATTCCTTCTCGAAACACAGGTAGTATGAAAGTTTTTCTCCCCTCAGCCCTCACAGTCCTTTCTTCCTTGATCCTGTTTCATGAAATGCTACACCTGCTGAGTGTTACACCTGCTGTTCTTAGACTTCCTTCTGCTGCTTCATTGTTGATGCTGGTTAGGCTCTTCCTTATCTTATAATGGCAGATAATGAATCACATTTTGGATGAAATCTAAGATAGTCACCCATTTGCTCATTTTCCTGAAAGGGGTCTGTTGGCAGTTAATATAAACAACACAAAATTACTCTGTCAGTGGCAAATACTGAATGCCAAATTTAAGTAAGGAATTAGCACTGAAATTATGGATCGTAATTTGTTTACTTAAACTTATAACTGCTGTAAAGAAGATATGAAACCACTTCTTTGTATACTTTTCCTTCCTCCTCCTCCTCCTCCTCCTCCTCCTCCCTTCCTCCTCCTCCCCCTCCCCCTCCCCCTCCCCCTCCCCCTCCTCCTCCTCCTCCTCCTCCTCCTCCTCCTCCTCCTCCTCCTCCTTCTTCTTCTTCTTCTTCTTCTTCTTCTTCTTCTTCTTCTTCTTCTTCTTCTTCTTCTTCTTCTTCTTCTTCTTCTCCTCCTCCTCCTCCTCCTCCTCCTTCTCCTCCTTCTGCTCCTCCTCCTCCTTCTCTTTCTTCTTTCAATTTTTTCTTTCATTCCCCCCCCCCCCCCGCATTTTCTCTTTTCTTTACATTATCCTTTAATTTATATTAGCTTTATTATTGGGTTTAAAATTTTCAGTAAAATACATAGGATGTAAAAATGTCATATGAATGTTCTTCCCATGTTGCCAGGTCTATGAAGCAACAGTTAAAATCTATCAGAAGATGATCTGTGCCACAAACTACTGTTAATGAGCACTTAGATCATCATTACAGAGTGCTCTGTATTATGATAGATTTAGTTTGCCATGCCCCACTATGCCCATCTACTGCTCCTACCCTCCCTTTTTAAAGATTCATTTTTAGATTTTTGTTTTTATACACTTTCTGTTCCATTATGGTTTTTTTAATGCTTTTTAATTCCTTGTACCCTATCCTTTTTATGCTGGTCTTTGACTGCAATAAAGATTTGATTTGATAATTGGAAAGGAAAGGTTTGGGGTTAGTGACTTGGAAAAGCAAATCAATTGGTTAAGAGAAGAAATTTGCTTTTTTTTTTTTTTTTTTTTTTTAGAAAACACCAATGGAATGGAAAAAAAAAAAAGAGTAATATTTCCAGTTCAGAAACTCTGTCTTCAAATATTTGCCTGCATCTAAGTTGCAGATGCTTATACATTTTTAAGGCTGGCAGGCAAACATTATCTTTACCTTATCAAAAAGAAATGATTCTGAAAAGGTTCAAATGCTGGCATGTAATAAGTGATAAGAACAGAAATGGGGTCAAAATAGTGTAAAAGAGATGCTGTCTCTTGTTTCAGTTCGGGCTTTAGAGTTTATTCACATCCCATTAAGAGGTGAATGAAATTTATAAATCTCCTCCCCTTCCCCTTTCCCCTTCCCCTTCTTCTTCTCCTTCTCCTTCTTCCTCTTCCTCTTCCTCTTTTCTTTTCTTCCTTGCATTGCTTTACTGATCAGACCATTGAACTTTCCCCAAACAAACGTGATTTTAAAAAACAATAGTTTGGAATTGGATGTCTATGGAGATTCTCAGTCATCCAGGTCATAATTGTCCCAAAGGTGCTTTTTCAAGAGGCAACTGGACTTTCTTGTTTTTTCTTTGAAGATGTTTTGCTTCTCATCCAAGAATCTTCTTCAGCTCTGAGCTAAACGTCTTCAAAGAAAAGCAAGAAAGTCCAGTTGCCTTTTGAAAAAGGACCCTTGGGACAATGCTTTGGATGTATATTTAAAACTTCATTCCTACTTTTAAAACTTCATATCTGTAAATTAAGAGCCGAGGTGGTGCAGTGGTTAGAGTGCTGTATTGCAGCTACTTCAGCTGACTGCTAGTTCAGCAGATCAGTGGATCAACTCTCACCGGCTCAAGGTTGACTCAGCCTTCCATCCTTCCGAGGTGGATAAAATGAGGACCCAAATTGTTGGGGGCAATATGCTATTTAGTATACTGTCGATTGTTGTAAGCCGCCCAGAGTCCTCAGAGAGTGGGCGGCATAGAAATATGATTAATAAAATAAAATAAAATAAAATAAAATAAAATAAAATAAAATAAAATAATAAAATAAAATAAAATAAAATAAAATAAAATAAAATAAATAAAATAAAATAAAATAAAATAAAATAAAATAAAATAAAATAAAATAAAATAAAATAAAATAAAATAAAATAAAATAAAATAAAAATGATAAGTGTAGCTCCCAAATTAGTCTAAGTGGTAAATTGGAAATATATTGTAAATTAATATTTTTGGCATGGACGGAAATATAATTAATTATGCTGCCTCTGTGAAAATGGGCAGACAAAAGCTGTGTGGAGTAGAGAAAGAAAAACATTTGCTGTATAATTTGCTGATGAGAATGTTTTACTGTTGAGTGTCATGTTTTTTGACATCTATTCATAACTTCCTAATGCTTACACACTTTTCAGTCTATCCAAATGAAACAGAAAATAGTAGCATTATCTGGGGACTGTTTAGAATTCTAAGAGATTTCTTTTGTAATTGAGGTTTGCAGAATGCCCTTCTGCAGATTTGTTTTTATTCCTTCAGCTAAAGGCCCAATTCTCAAAATTTCTTTAGCTTGCTCAATTTTTTCTGTATTAATAGTGTAACTGGGAAAAGATGTGGAGAATAAATATGAAATTGACAATATTAATGGTATACAAGGAAAACCAGATGAAAATGTTTCATAGATGGCATCTGCCGCCAGCTAGGATAGCAAAGATGTTCCCTAGTAATTCACTGAAATGCTGGAAATGTAAGAGTAACTATGGAACATACCAGTGGTGGGTTCCTCCCGGTTTGGTCCGGTTCGGCCGAGCCGGTAGCGGTGACGATATGATGTCACCGAACTGGTTCTCCCCCCTGCCCGCCCTCCCACCCCCACACACCCCCTATGTTATTCTTACCTTTTATTTGGTCCCACCCCCAATCTATTGCTGCCTCCTGAGTCCCAGCTGATGACTAGAGGGAAAAAAAACTGTTTAAACTTTTGCCGCGGGCTTCAAAGGGCCGCCCTACAGCTGATCAGTGTTAAAAGCAAACAAATGAGTCGGGTCGTAAGTGCAAGGACTGGTTGTAAATGCGAGGACCTTCCAGAAATGACTCTGACCAGCTAGCCATGCCCACCTAGTCACATGACCTCCAAGCCACACCCACAAAATAAGCCACGCCCACAGAACCGGTAGTAAAAAAAATTAGAACCCACCTCTGGAACATACTACCATCTCTGGTGGACTTGCCCAGTGGCAAAGAAATTCTGGGCCAAAGTCAAAAAGTGGCTAGAGGAGATAACACAGAAATCAATAAAGGGAGAACCAGAGCAATTCTTACTAGGGATTCCCATAGAAAATTACACAAAGGAAATACAATATTTAACATTGCACATACTAACAGCAGACCGCATAGTCTATGCGCAAAATTGGAAGAAGGAAAACTCAACAACAGAAGATTTAATTAAAAAATTTTTAGAGCGCGCAGAGATGGAGAAACTAACAAAAGAACTCAAGGAGAAAGAGGATACAGAATATTATAAAGTATGGTGTAGATGGTATGAATGGTTGGAGAATAGGAAAAACGAGAAAGAGGAATAAAGGAGAGAGAAAAAAAATGTTAAAGATCAAGGTAAAATGTAGACGAAATAAGGGAAGATAGATAACAATGTGGAGTAAGATAAAGTTAAAATATGTGTAAATAGTAAGAAAGGACCACTTCAAAAGAGCTGTTTAAAAAAAAGTGTATGTATATAAATGTTGTATGTTTGTGTCTTGTTTTAATGTGTTTACAATAAAAAACTTTTTAAAAAAATAGTGTAACTGGTGTAAGCAGTGTAATATTTTTCTTCTCTGTTTCATCAGATCTTACTTCGAATCTCTTTTCTTTTCTTTTTAATTTTTGTGTTTAGCTATTGTTATTTGTTGCTTCTCCTATTTCATTTGACCCACCTCATTAGATTTTTATTTTATTTTATTTTCATCATTGTAAACGGATTATTTGATCATAAGCCTTTGGATAGTTCTTCCTTCTCTCATTTCAACTTTCCGGTTAATCGTCTCACTTGCTTCCTATCATTATTACCGTTTGTGCCCTTCACTCTTTGTTCATTGTGAGTTCCTCTTTCAATCTCCTGAAATGTGAATTCATAGCCTTTATCTGGGGTGTCACTTTTTTAAAAGTAGTTTATTTATATTTCCTTTTACAATATCAGTTAGCTCCACTGACAGAAAAGAAAGAAAGAAAGAAAGAAAGAAAGAAAGAGAGAGAGAGAGAGAGAGAGAGAGAGAGAGAGAGAAAGAAGAAAGAAAGAAAGAAAGAAAGAAAGAAAGAAAGAAAGAAAGAAAGAAAGAAAGAAAGAAAGAAAGAGGGAGGGAGGGAGGACACCCCCCAACTACTATCATGTAAATAAAATATCAGGTACTATACAGATGAAAATTTCTCATATAAATACAACAAATTATAATCTATTGCTATTAAGGTAAATGATAAAATCCAACCATGTTTAATAAAATTGTGGTTGCTGCTTCTAAAATATCACTTTAGCTATGATTTTTTTTTTCTAATGTTGGCAATTGAAGAGGCTTTTACAACTCAACACAACTCAAGTGTTATATTACCTAAAAGTTTTCCAGTGTTGCACAATTATTGTTTTGGGCTGCTATAAGAAATAGATGATCAATTCTTTACTTTTAAGCTTTCGGATTGGTTCTGTAAAAGAATGCAATAAGCCTACCTTTTGATACATTGGCATCCTTCAGTCTCAAGAGACTATGGTATCGTGCTCTGGGAAGAGCTCCTAAAACAGCATCTAGTGTGACTAAAAAGGCCAATTTGAGAGTGGCAATCCCTTCCACACTGAGGGCAGGTACATTCTGTCACCTGCCTAGCCCCCAGATTTCGCTGGTTCCGGGACTTCCTCTTTGCCTCAGCTGAACAAGTGTCTCTTCGAATTGGAGAAGGCCATGCTACGTCTTTAGCCTCCAAGCTGAATGATCGAAGGTCAAGTTTCCCAGTTGTTAATGTCCATTCCCAGGGCCTTTAGGTCCCTCTTGCAGATATCCTTATATCGCAGCTGTGGTCTCCCTCTGAAGCGCTTTCCGTGCACTAATTCTCCATACAGGAGATCTTTCGGAATCCGACCCTCAGCCATTCTCACGACATGCCTCAGCCAGTGTAGACATCGCTGTTTCAATAGTGTATACATGCTAGAAATTCCAGCATGTTCCAAGACTGCGCTATTTGGAACTTTGTCCTGCCAGGTGATGCTGAGAATTCGTCAGAGACAGCACATATGAAAGGTGTTCAACTTTCTCTCCTGCCATGCGTAAAGGGTCCAAGACTCACTTTTAGAGCACACTGAATTCTTTGAATGGTGATGATACTTATTTCTCCAAAATATTTTTTTGCCAAAAGGGGATAACTCTATCACACGACCAGCACACGTGAAAGAATGACCTTTTTCTTGGATAACTCCTCCAGCATCTGGAAGAAAAATTGGAAGATATATGAGTGCCAGCCTAATGGAAGTCTAATATCAACAATGTATAATCTTCATTAAATTTCTTGTACTGAAGCTGAAGTGAATCTACCTGATTTCTATAATTGCTGCCAGTTTTGTCTCCTGTATGAAATTACCAGTATTCCAAGCTTCCTTTAATCCATACAATGGATCTCCTGTTTCTAATTGCAGTAATAACCTACCAATTTTTTGAAATTGTTCCTTTTGGTTATCCTAAATAATAGAGTATTAAATTCTCGATATTACTATAAAGCCATGTTACTGAAACTCTAATGTTTCTAATGGCCAGAAGAGATTTAAATTGATACCCAAAAAATCCAGATTAGTTTATCACCTATTTGTTTTTCTGATCTTTATTAAAAGGTTCACCATTTCTATAAAAATCTTTTGGCCCTAAGGATTATATACTATCCTCTGAAAAATTTCATTTTAGCCAAACCATAATGATTATCCTAATAAAAATATGCTATCAAGAGATTTTAAGGAAAAAATGTCCCTTATTAGAAACTTTAGCAAAGTTTGGTTAGAACCTTTACTGATTCTTCTTTTGTTGCTTGCCATATTATTTTAGATAAAAGCCTTTCAGAGGCTTTTTTTTTCTGAAGCTTCATTTCTGAGGCTTTTTTTCTAAAAGCTTCTTTCAGAGGCTTCTTTCAGCCTCTGAAATCTCCGTTTGCGAGGCTGGGCGGGGCTACATTCGGAGTATAAAATGCACTCAGATTTTCACCCTCTCTTTTGGGGGAAAAAGGTGCGTCTTATACTCAAAAAAATATAGTAGTTATTTGTAAAGGTTTATTGATATTTCTAGTAATAGCAATATCTAAATATTTTAAAGATTTTTAAATTATGGAGATTTTCTCTTGAGTTTTGGGGGAACTGTGAAAAAAAACCATCAGGTGTGATTTGTGAAAATGAGCAGATGGTCGTATCATAATTTCTCTCACTCCTTCTTAATATAGCTAGCTAAATAGGAAGCATTTGAGAGAGTCAAAATCACATAATCTGCAAACAGATTAAAAAAGTTACACAAAAGAATTGTTCTTAATGATGTTTCATTTTTCTTGGAAAAAAAATTCTCAAACTTTAGATTGATCATTGCTTTGCTGCTACATTGTAGAGTAGTATAGAATTAAGGTGCCAAGTATAAGCAAATTAAATAATCTCTTGAATTGGACAAGCATTTGTCTGAAATGGTGTAGGGTTTCCTGCCTAAGCAGGGGGTTGGACTAGAAGACCTCCAATGTCCCCTTCCAACTTTGTTATTCTATTCTATTCTATTCTATTCTATTCTATTCTATTCTATTCTATTCTATTCTATTCTATTCTATTCTATTCTATTCCATTCCATTCCATTCCATTCCATTCCATTCCATTCCATTCCATTCCACTCCAATCACTGGAGTGTGATCCAAAACAATTGGTGCAATTTTAACTTGTTGTAGGAAATTTTTTTTAAAGTTTTAGATTTCACTCACTAAGTCTAACTTAGTATGAGGTTTATGTCTACCTCCATAAAATGTTTGTGTTTTTGTTGCAGGTTCATAATAGTCTATCTATTGATGAATCCCTGATTCGTCTTTAAATTTAGAAGCCTCTTATAGGTTCCACGGGTGTGATGACTCAGAGGCTGAGCTTGTCAGCTCCAAAGCTGATGGCCGGGTACGAGACTCAAGTGCCATATGATGGGGTGAAGGTCCTATTGAGTATGGACTGATCCATACTCAAAAGATTCACAAAAGCATTGAACCATGGACATCACCTCAATTCTTATTGGAGAGATGTTTTATTTTCTTTTTAAAAAGATATAAAAATGAAACATGAAACTTACAAGTCTATGTCTATGGAGATTCTCAGTCATTCAGGTCATAGTTGTCCAAAAGGTGCTTTTTTCAAGAGACAACTGGACTTTCTGGTTTTTATTTGAAGACATTTTGCTTCTCATCCAAGATGTTTCTTCAGCTCTGACTGAATGGGAGGGAATGGAAGGACTGCAAGGAGTATCAATCCTTCCATTCCCACCATCCAGTCAGAGCTAAAGAAGCTTCTTGGATGAGAAGCAAAATGCCTTCAAAGAAAAACCAGAAAGTCCAGTTGCCTCTTGAAAAAAGCACTTTTGGGACTTACAAGTCTATACATGATTGTGTTCTATTGCCTCTATTCAGTGGTGAAATCCAAAATTTTTTACTACGGTTCTGTGAGCATGGCTTGGTGGGTGTGGTGTGGCTTGGTGGGCATGGCAGAGGAAGGATACTGCAAAATCTCCATTCCCACCCCACTCCAGGGAAAGGATGCAGCATAATCCCCATTCCCTCCCCACTCCTAGGAGAAGGATATTGCAAAATCTCCATTCCCACCCCACTCTGGGGCCAGCCAAAGGTGGCATTTACCAGTTCTCTGGACTATTTGAAATTTCCGCTACCGGTTCTCCAAACTGCTCAAAATTTCCACTACCGGTTCTCCAGAACCTGCTAGATTTCACCCCACCTTTATTCTATCCTATTGCTATTACCATAACTATTAAAATTACTATACTCTATTACTATTCAATTATTACTACAAAGTTAAATTCTACAATAATACTATTATACTTCTTCATGAAGCATCATACTTCTTGAATAGGTATTTCACAAACTGGACTGGACAAAAGATGGAATAAAAATCAGTGGCACCTATTCTATTTGTTCCTATTTGTTCTCTTCTCACAAAACCCTGAAGAACTACAAAGACACATACAAGCACTGCACAAAGCAGGAGAACCATTTGGCTCAAAAATAAACCTGAAAAAGAGCCAGGTTATGTTTCATAAATTCACCAAAGAAAGAAAAAAATATCTGGAGAAGAACTAGACATAGTAGATCATTACATATACCTTGGTCAATGGATCTCAATGGAAGGTGATACAATAAAGGAAATTGAACAGCATGATAAATGTGGTTGGCAGTCATTTGGCAAGCTAACCATCATTTTCAAGAACAACCTCCCCTTATGCCTGAAGAGAAAAATTTTTGTTCATGTGTGCTACCTGCTCTAACAAAAGCCAGTGAAACATGAATACTAACCTCACAATCGGTACAAAAGCTAAGAGTAGCACAAAGAGCCATGGAAAGTTACATGCTCGGCATCACAAGATAAGATAGAAGGACCTGCACATGGATTAGAGAACAAATGGAAGTATACAATGCCATCAAGAGAATAAAAGAATTGAAATGGAAATGGGCTGGTCACATAGCAAGAAGAACTGATGGCAGGTGGACCAAGGGAGTCATAGAATGGATCCCACTTGATAAAAAGTGTCCATGAAATAGACTTAAAAAGAGATGGATTGACGATATCAGCAAGTATTGCAAACTCAATTGGCAAAAGAAAGCTCAGGATCATATTGATTGGAAAGATGTGGAGGAGGCCTTCATCCTGCAGTAGATAGACAATGGCTAAAATGATGAAAAAGGAGGATGAGGATGAGGAGGGGGAGGGGGAGGGGAGAAGGGGAAGGGGAAGGAGGAGGAGGAGGAGGAGGTGGAGGAGGAGGAGGAGGAGGAGGAGGAGGAGGAGGAGAAGAAGAAGAAGAAGAAGAAGAAGAAGAAGAAGAAGAAGAAGAAGAAGAAGAAGAAGAAGAAGAAGAAGAAGAAGAAGAAGAAGAAGAAGAAGAAGAAGAAGAAGAAGAAGAAGATCATCATCATCATCATCATCACTGGTCTGCCATAACTCATCTCTCTGGAATGTCTTCTGATTTTTTTCCTTCTTGTTACTGGCCAGCAAGTGGCATGCTTACAACTTTACACATTGTGTTTTTATACTTAACATTTTTCCTTGCCTTGTTTCTTCTTCCTCCTCCTCCTCCTCTTCTTCTTCTGCATCTTTTCCTCTTTTCCATTCACCCCTTTCTGAAGGAAAAAAAAATCTTTCTTTTGTTCAGCTGCTTTACTCTCCTTGCTAATGGTTGTAGAATTTCCAAAACATGGATATGCTCCATTTTCCTTCCGACACCCGTTTCAAAGTTTATTGGCAACTCTGCTATGCTGACACTGGGCAGAAGACACAAATAGGAGGGGCAGATGGCAGCACAGGTGTTTGCAATTTTTCTAAATAGCCCCTTACTTCCACAGGGGGGCAAACAAGTCAAGATGGCAGACAGAACCATACAATCAAAGCCTTGTCCCCTTTTTACATGGGTTGTAACATAAATCAGCCGTAGGATATAAGAACACCAACAAACAAGCTTAATTTACTTGTCAACAGCAATAGATTGACAATGTGGGCAATGAGCTACTTACTGTAATCTCTTTGTGCATCGTCTAATGTTTGTATTCTATGAACGAATCCTGCTTAGAAAACATCTGGAAAGGCTTGGGAAAATGTAAAAAGAATAGAAGTTTCAAGCACAGCTGGTGGGGTAGGACCTCTTTTGTAGAATTGGCAAGAAGTCTGGAATCCTGGAAAGATGCCAGGAGAAGAAATAATGGGAGAGATGGCAGAGTGATATGCATAATTTTAAATGTTTGTACAATGAAAAGTGAGCGTGTTTATAACTATACTCTTAAAAGAACATACTGACTTCGAAGTGAGAAATATAATTTTGGTACTAAGAAGTTGGACTTTTCCCAAGGGAAAATTTCAGCACCTGCACTGTTCCTTCCCATACCCCCACCCCACCACCAAAGCTGAGAAACACAAATTAAGTGTTTCTTTAAATAAGAAGGAAAAAAGATAAATATTAGTTGGTAGCTTTGTTTGATCATGATTGGTCTTCTCAGTTAAAAAAAAAAGAGTAGTAGTTTTGTAGAGGAAAGTTTCTCACAATACTTAAAAATATTGTATTGATAGTTCTCAAAGTCAGGAAATTTCTCTTTGATTCTAGGTTGCTTCTCTCCTTGATTAGTTTCCATCCATTCCATCTTGTCCTGCCTTCAGGTGCTTTGGAGAGTAGGTTGGTCCCAGTGGTGAAATCCTCCGTGGTTTGCCACCGGTTTGCTGCCCATGCATGCATGTTGTGTGCCAAATGCACGCTGCATGCATGCACATGCACATGCACAGTGCACACCAAAGGCATGCTGCACACATGCACCTGTACAGTGCATGCCAAATGCACACTTCATGCAGAAAAAGGACGCTTAACAAGGTACACTATTTTTCAGAGTATAAGACACACTGGAGTATAAGACGCACTTTAGTTTGTGGGAGAAAAATAAAAAAAAGTTGATTGGCAGGTGGATCAGCCTCCCGGAATACCCCCAACCAGCTGTTCCCAATGGTGAATTTGAGCAACAGGTTCGTTGGTTGTGAGCTCTGTGCCTTGCTTTTTTTTCTGCCTCTGAAAGCCTCGGAAACAGAGCTTCAGAAAAAGAGGCTTTTTTTTTCTGAAGCTCTGTTTGGAGGCTTTTTTTCTGAAGCTTCTTTCAGAGGCTTCTTTCAGCCTCTGAAATCTCCATTTGGGAGGCTGGGTGGGGCTACATTCAGAATATAAGACACACCCAGATTTTCACCCTCTTTTTTTGGGAAAATGGTGGGTCTTATACTCCGAAAAATACAGTAAGTAGAACAGTGAGGGGGGGAACAGCTGTGCCACGCTATTTAGATTCACTAGAAAGCAGGATTTCCTGCTTTCTAGCGAATATAAATCATGCGGCACAGCTGATCATAGAAAATACCCGTTCAGACCAACCAGTACCTTTTTTTTACTACCGGTTCACCAAACCAGTAGCTTTTATCACTAACGATTTGCCCGAACCGGTGCGAACCGGTAGGATTTCACCACTGTTTGGTCCCCTCTTCTTTGTGGTAGCCTTTTAGATTTTGAGATTTCTGAGAATATAACAAAGAACATTCTGTTGTTCTTTTTTTGGACAACAAAGGAAACACAAGGATCATCTAACAAATCAAATTGTGCTCTCACTCAAGGCACAAATGAGGAGATTCAAATTATCTCACTTAAAACACATTATGAAAATATACTTTTCTCTACTCTAAAGCTGAGAACGGTGGAAGGAAAGAAAAGAGAATAACCAGCAGTACAGGTGGGTGGACTCGGTTACAGTGGTGATGAGTGAAAGTCCCATAGAACCAAATTAGGGGGAAGTACTTGTGCTGTAATCCTCTTTTCTCATCTTGCAGAAGATTTACAGGGAGAATATTTCAAAAATGTACTGTACTGTATTTTATACAGCCTACTATCATCCTAAATTTATCCCATTCTTCTAAAATGGAAACAGCTGAAGGCCCTTTAATATGTTCCCACTCTAACTACAGTGGGAACCGTTATCAAATTGACTTTTGAATTGATTTGAATAAAATTGTATTGCCTTCAAACTTCACATATTTGCAATGAATCTTGCCACCCTCTGGTCTCAAATTGCAAAATGAATTAGATCTTGGGTGATTCACCTGCTCTCCTGAATGCATTTCCATTTTATCACAATTGTTGGCAGGTACCATAATGCTTAATCTTCCAACCCTCTCATTTTGTTTGGGCACACTTCAGAATACTGAAACAGGCCCACTGCAGACGGGAGGGATTGGATTTCTAGCTGAGGGCTAGTCAGGAGTAAGATTTGGAAGAAAAACAAAAAGTGAAACAAAAGAAAAATAGAGCTTTCTACTTCTCTCATCCGGAACATGTAAATTGTTACAGGTAGTCCTTGACTTACAACAGTTCGTTTAGTGACCATTCGAAGTTACAACGGCCCTGAAAAAAAGTGACTTATGACCGTTCTTCACACTTACGACCATTGCAGCATCCCCGTGGTTGCATGATCCAAATTCAGACATTTGGCAATTTGATTCATATTTATGATGGTTGCAGTATCCTAGGTGTCAGGGTTCCAAGTAACACCCCCAATGAAAGAAGACTCCAAGGCTCAAAGTTCCTCAAAGTTCCATTTTATTAGAGATGTCATATTGGCACATCTGGGAAAACTCAAATCTGAAAGCTTCCAGGTTTTTCCCACCCAACAGAAAGTCCAAGTCCCTGCCCAACACTCACATGTCCATCACATGATCCAATCCAAGCACCATCCCAACTGGAGATGCCTCCCAGTCACACTCCTCCAGGTGCAGAGCAGGATGACCTTGACTCCCAGAGAAAGGAATGTTATTATGACTATATATCTCCCCAGCTCTATACAATCCCCCCTCACAGTTTCCCACAGCACTAAATGTGGCAGGCCTGAAGATCCCGTGTAAAAGATGGCTTCCAGGCCTGACACCAGTCATGTGATCATATTTTGGGACCTTCTGACAAGCAAAGTCAACGGGGAAGCCAGATTCACTTCAGAATAGTGTTACCAACTTAACAACTGCAGTGATTTATATAGCAACTGTAGCAAGACAGGTCGTCAAAATGGAGCAAAACCAGGGGTGAAATCCAGCAGGTTCTGACAGGTTCTGGAGAACCAGTAGTGGAAATTTTGAGTAGTTCGGAGAATTGGCAATTACCACCTCTGGCTGGTCCCAGAGTGGGGTGGGAATGGGGATTTTGCAGTATCCTTCCCCTGGAGTGGGGTGGAAATGGAGATTTTGCAGTATCCTTCCCCTGCCACGCCCACAAAGCCATGCCCACAGAACCAGTAGTAAAAAAAAATTGAATTTCACCACTGGGCAAAATTCACTTAACAAATGTCTCAATTAGCAACAGAAATTTTTGACTCAATTGTGGTCTTACCTGTATATTTTGAGTTGCTTTTAACCAGAACAGAAGGGCAATTTCATTGTAGATCTAAATTTTTATGAAGATATAAAGTACAGGGCTTCTGCTGTTATTAAAGCTGTCTTTTTCCATATAGTTGTGAGGTTTTTAAAGCAGAATGTGTCATAATTTGCAGTGATAATAGTGATTATGGTGGGGCAGAAAAAAAGGAGAGATTTTTGTGCTAGGGGAATAGATGCAGCTTTATATGAAGAAATTGCACCAAGACAAATTCCTTGTGTGTCCAATCACACTTGGCCAATAAAGAATTCTATTGTTGTTGTGTATTGCTTTTGTGCAGAGAAACAGGGATGAAGTTGTATATATTTTTTCTGTTATCTTATAGCGATGGAATCCATGTCAGTTGCTTATGAATAAGTTCAGTAATTAAACATGGCTCTTTATATTAATTTGACACTTTATAAGATCGTTCCATTCTAAAACATTTTATAGCAAAGAGAGCGGTCAATAAATCCAATGTTGGAGATACTGTAAGTGGGAAAGGAAAATGACAGAAATTTGCCCAATTTGGTGTGGTGGTTAAGGCATTAGGCTGGAAACCTGGAAGCCATGAATTCTAATCCTGATTTAGGCTCAAAGCCAGCTAATTGACCTTCAGCCAGACACTCTCTCTTTGCCCTAGAATGAAGCAGGCAATGGCAAACCATTTTTGGAAACTGTAGAAGCTTTTCCACGCCATTGCCAGGAATCAACACCCTCTCAAAGGCACACACACAAACGACACACTTATTTACAGACAGTCCTCAATTTACAACCACAGCTGAGGCCAACGTTTCTGTTGCTAAGGAAGACAGTTGTTAAGTGAGTTTTGTCCCATTTTATGACCTCTCTCATCACAGATGTTGAGTGAATCATTGCACTGGTTCAGTTAATAATATGGACATTAAGTGAATCTGGCTTCCCAATTAACTTTGCTTGTCAGAAGATCATAAAAGGTGATCACATGAGCCTTGGACACTGCAACCGTCATAAATACGAATCAGTTACTAAGTGCCTGAATTTTGATCCTGTGACCATGGAGATGCTGCAACGATCATAAGTGTGAAAAATGATCGTAAGGCTATTTTTTCAATGCCATCGCACTAAATGAATGGTTGTAAGTCAAAGATTATCATAGTAACAGTAACAAGAGTTGGAAGGGACCTTGGAGGACATCTAGTCCAACCTCCTGCTCACGCAGGAGACCTATACTAGGGATTCGAACTGCCGAACAGCTGACGTTTCTAATCGACAAGCTCAGCATCTTAGGCACTGAGCCATCTGGCCTTACATATAGATGCAGAAATACAAAGTTTAATGGAAATCTGTTCCCTTACATTTATTTATTTATTTGGATGTTCATTTATACAACTTAGATTATTTTTTTACTGTATATGTCAAAACAAACAAACAATACAGCAATATATTTCACCATAACCTTTTTCTTAAAAAAATATCTCACCCTATTTGCTAACGTCCTACTCAGTCTGCTGTTCAGATACTGAATGTTTTTGGTTGTCTTCGGGGGCTTTGTTTTCCCAGCCTAGATCTTAAATTGGACTTTGAATCTTTTTTCAAATAGGGGATATATTTGATTTGATTTATATGCCGCCCTTCTCCGGAGACTCAGGGCGGTTTACAATGCGTTAAGCAATAGCCTTCATACTTTTGTATATTTTATACAAAGTCAGCTTATTGCCCCCACAATCCGGGTCCTCATTTTATCTATCTTAGAAAGGATGGAAGGCTGAGTCAACCTTGAGCCTGGTGAGATTTGAACTTGCAGTAATTGCAGGCAGTTGATGTTAATAACAGTGCTTTAGTCTGCTGCGCTTACCAGGGCTCTATATAGTCTGAAAACAACATTTCTCTTCTTCTTCTTGAGGTTAACCTCAGAATACTAATAAGCAGCTTCCAGATTCTTAAGATGTAATTCTTTGCTATTATCCTCTTGCTGAATCAATGAAATGGGGGAAGGAAATAACCACACCAAGTTAAATATTCTTAGAGCGTACACTTTCCAACAGCTTGGTCATCACCATATTCATGTAAGACATAACTCACCAGTGCTAGAAACAGACTTAAAGCACTGATTACCACAGAACTGGAGAAATAAAAGGCGGCTGACAGGCATATTTCACTGAGAAGGTAACTCTCTAAAGAGACAGATGAGCTACAAGGAGAATGTGTGTGAAGTTACTTGCATTCCAGATTTCTGCTTCACAGTAGCTGACATTCCCCATAAATACTCTGTACCTAGTTCCAGTTAAGGCTGCCTGGATGAAATACTGTCCTCCTTTTGTCAGTATCAGAAACTACACGATGGGTGGACCTCAGCTGAGAGTTTGATAGACAGCTATGTTTGGGGGGGATAAAACCCCCACTGAATTTGATATCAAGCTACACTCAAAGTGAATTTGCAGAGTTTGACCAGAGGCAATATTCCTGTCTGAAGTTCTGTCTGAGGGGATTATTTGGAATTATTTTCATACCATTCAGAATAGGTTTACATAGACAGCAAAGTATACTTTGTTCTTGTAATAGGGCTGGGCAGTTCCTTAATAGGGCAGCCAGGGCCGGATTTTCCTATAGGCTAACTAGGCTTCAGCCTAGGGCCTCAAGATCAAGAGGGGCCTACATTCCCTACATTCAAATTGTTAGCAAAATTAAAATTACACTTTCACTATAGGTGAAAGGGCCTCATAAGTGGAATAGCCTAGGGCCTCTTTTCATCTAAATCCGGCCCTGAGGGCAGCACTTACATTCAAGTAGCAAATAGCAATAGCACTTAGATTTATAAACCTCTTCACGGTGCTTTTACAATCTAAGCAATTTACAGAGTCAGCATATTGGCCCCAAAAATCTGGGTCCTCATTTTACAGGACCTCGGAAGACCGAGTCAACCTTGAGCCAGTCAGGATCAAACTCATGGCAGTGGGCAGAGTTAGCCTGCAATACTGCATTCTAACCGCTGTGCCACCACGGCTTTTGATGTAGCTCTGTAGAAGGCATACTGCTTTATTTCTATAATCAACTGAATGACTGCACTGCTTCAGTTCAGAGGGTTGCTAGCTCTTCCTGGATCTTAGCCAATTTAGTAAGCCTTATCAAAGGTGTATTATTATTATTATTATTGCTTCAACCACAATAATACATGAGCATACAATAGATACAAACTCAAGGTAAACCACTCTAAACTCGACTGCAGAAAATACGATTTCAGCAACAGAGTGGTCAATGCATGGAATGCACTACCTGACTCTGTTGTTACATCCTCAACCCCCCATAACTTTAACCTTAAACTGTCTACTGTTGACCTCACCCAGGGGTGGGTTCTACTTACCTTTACTACCGGTTCGCAACAGGAGCGTGCGCGCTTCTGCGCATGCACAGATCACCCATGATGACGTTGTGGCGGCTGGGCAGAGCCTCCCGCTGGTTTTATTACCGGTTCTATAGAACCGGACCGAACCAGGGGCAACCCATCACTGACCTCTCACCCCATTCCTAAGAAGTCTATAAGTGGGCGTGCATAAGCGCACCAGTGTGCCTTCCAACCCTATCCTACTGTCCCCATTTATTTGTTTCGATTTCCTGTATTAATATCCAGGTTTATACTTATTCCTGTTATCTCATACATGTTTGACAAAATAAATAAATAAATACATACATACATACATACATACATACATACATAGGTGGGGCTGTAGGTTGGTGCAGGAATGTGATAAATGTATATGAATTTGCAGCTATCCTCTGGGAAAATATGAATCATTAAGAGGGCTAGAAAGGAATGAGTTATTAAGAAGGGACTTGGACAGGACATTATGGGGTCCACTGACAGAAGGGAGAATGAGGAAGAAACTCAGGATAACTCCATCTTCATGTTGTTTCTAAGATGGGGCAAAGAGAAACTTGGAGGGGCAGTGCGAGTGAGAATTAGAGAGGGAGGGGTGAGCAGAGAGGAACTTGGAGGGAGAGAGAAAGAGAAAGAGAAGATTTATCATTTGTGCATTATTTCAACAGGTTGGGTTTTTAATGAAGGAACCCTACGGCTGTTAACCACTACCCAAACGGGGGCTGAGGATCTTCGAAGCCACGCCATGCCATCATCATGGAAATTCATAGTGCTTCTGTCACTCACTACCTACCTGTCAGGTAAGGCAACGCTCTTAAACTGCTGTTTTAAGCACATGGCTAAGAGATAATAGAAACCCTGAACAAGCTGTGTTGAGATAAATAGAGATTCAGCTAATATATGAGCGGAGTACAGAATTTGAAATGAGCTCTAGAAGGGCTCAATCCAACTTTGCCATTCTTCTCCGGCGCTAGGGTGGAATGGTGCATCGCTAAGTAGAATAAAACACAACTTGTCTGTCAAGATAATATTTCATCCTGATTGGTGGCCTAGTGAGGTGGAGCTATCAAACAGCCAATAAAAGTGAGGGCAGACCAGCCTCTCCTATTTCTGAAATAAGAAGTCTAATTCAAGGGTATAGTCCACATGGCGGTGATCAGGTTCTCATATATCCGTGATGATGAACCTATGGCACATATGCCTGAAGTGGCACGTGGAGCCATGTCACCTGGCATGCACAGCATTGCCTGTTCCTCTTCTAGGTTTCTGGCACTCATGCGCGTGTGATGATCACCTGACCTTTTTGCGTGCTGCAGTGTCGGAAACTGGAAAAGCTGGTCTTCCATTATCCTGTGTGAACATGCGCACCGGCCAGCTGATCGTCATTCCACACATTTGCACCAGAAATCCAAAAGACTAGCTGGCCGGCGCACATGCACATGCCGGAAACCCAAAGTTCATTTTCAGGCGCACGCATGCACTCTGGGCAGCTCCTCTTCCGGGTTGGGGCCCAGATGAGTGTGCATGCACATGCGCTCCCTTTTCGGCACTCACAGTCTTATACTTTTATGTTTCTTCTCATTTCTCAGCACCCAATCTCTCAATATTTACATTGAAAGTACAACATCCCATTTCAAAATCCTACAGCTGTTCTCAGCCAGATTTTGTACACATTTCGCCTTTTAAAAAATCCACGAGGTTCATAATTTTTACATACATCTGCTTCTCCCTTTCTACCCAGAAAATGGCATAAACATGACTTTGAAGTCCCCAAAAGTCAACTTTCACTTGAGATCACTTTTATATTTCCTTAACATATGCAGCTATTGATGCAATGTTCCTATTTTCAGTTTGCTCAAGCATGGCCTAGTATTAATATAATATGATGCCATTCCTTTTATGTTTGGAGATACCTTTTAAAGAACTTTTCTTGCAGAGAAGCACAGAGATTAGCAGAGGGATCCATTCTGCATTCCCATCTGCACTGAAGCAAAATCTGTTATGGTAGTTTGCAGCATTTCAGGGTAAAAGAACACCAGTCAAAATAATAGACCCTTCAGGTTTTCCAATATTTAAGTTTATATATTATAAGAAAAAATATTTATGTAGCTACCATAAGCCAAAGAAATTGACTAATAGACCTGTTCAATGTTTCAGACAGAAAATGTGTTGTGGAGCACATCGGAATATATGTTTAGCACCTATGTATGGCATCTGAAAACAAATACATATTTTCCCAGGATTGGGCACTATTTAATAATTCTATTTCTATATGCCTGCAATTTGGCAGTTCAAATCTCACCAGGCTCAAGGTTGACTCAGCCTTCCATCCTTCCGAGGTGGGTAAAATGAGGACCCGGATTGTTGGGGGCAATAGGCTGACTCTGTAAACCGCTTAGAGGGGGCTGTAAAAGCACTGTAAAGTGGTATATAAATCTAAGTGCTATTGCTATTTAAAAATTAAATAGAATTATTAAGTGGGATGCGCATTGCCTTGGATTCAAAGATAAAAAGATGTTTTGGATAAGAAACTTCATAAAGGAGCTATGCCTTTTCCTCAAGATTGTGCAGGTGCCCAATTATTTAATAATTCTACTTAATAGAATTAAATAGAATTCCAATCTACTTAGAATGAATTAACTCTAATCTATTTAGAATGGATCTATTTAGATTAATCTATTTACAATTCTAATCCTAATCTCTATTTTCTGTGCTTAACATGATACATTTTAGATAATCTATTCTCTTAATGCATTAATACGCAATTTATTTGGAAATATTTGGTGATAGACTATATTGCTACTATTATGAGTGGTGATGTGTCCATGTACACAGTGTGGTTTCTGACCCTTATGAAGATTCATAGCAGTGGTGAAATGTAAAATTTGTTGCTACCGGTTCTGTGGGCATGGCTTGGTGGGCGTAGCTTTGTGGGGGTGGTGTCATGTGACTGGGTGGGCGTGGCCAACTATTTTTTTTAACTTTTTTAAAGCATTTTTTGCTACCAGTTCAGGCGAATAGATAGTAAAAAAATTGCTTTAAAAAAGTAAAACAAAAACATTCTGACGATCACAGCTGTGCCGCATGATCGTCAGAACCTTTTTAAAAAAAATTTTTAAAGCATTTTCTTACTACCAATTCACCCAAACTGGTAGTTTTTATCACTACCGGTTTGCCTGAACTGGAGCAAACCGGTAGCATTTTACCCCCGATTCATATTCAACTAACTCTGGAAAGTTTTGGTTTTGTGATAGATGCCTCTTCTATGGATTGACAACTGGAGTGTACCTTATGCATTTGGACCAAAATAATTTTTAATATCTGTGTTGCTTGCTGAGGATTTTTCACTTTAATTTTGCGGTCACATTTGTTTCCATTTTGTTTACTGAGACAGTTTGTTTACTGCTTTTACATTTGTTTACTGGTTTTCTGGGACATTTGCTGATTTGCTTCCCTACTGATATTTCAATCTTTCTTGAGATTTTGATGCAGGATGAGATATAAAAAGCATGAATGCAATTGGCAGGATCTAAAGGTGCCATTGCAAGTTCTCGGAGGTGTCGATAGGATATCTGGCTTTTTATATATATATAAATGGCAGAGCCGCTGTCCATCTTACAAAGCATCCTCAGCCTTGAAATCGGAAATTTTAAACTCTCTTTCTGCCATTGAAATAGTACTAATTCTTTGGGATCAAAAGTTTCTTTGAAACTTTTATGAAGTTTGCGCTATGTACGGTATGTTCTATGGCAGGGGTGTCAAACTCGATCTCATTGAGGGTCACTCAGGGTTGTATTTGATCTCGGGGGGCAGGGAGCGTGGCCAGGGTGGGGATGGCCAGCTTAACATCACTCATGTTGGTTCCTGTGATGGCCCGAGCGCTCTGCCAGCAAAAACGGGCTCGTGAGCTCCGTTTTCAGCTGCAACGGCCTCCTGCAACCCTCTGCCAGTGAAAACGGAGCTCGGGAGGGCCCTCCTGAGCTCCATTTTCACTGGCAGAGGATTGCAGGAGGCCGTTGCAGCTGAAAATGGAACTCGAGAGCCCATTTTCACTGGCAGAGGCACTGTGGACCAGTCCTTCATTGTTTACAGGGAGGCCCTGTGGCCTAGATCTAAGCATCTCACGGGCTGAATGCGGCCTGTAGGTCTTCAGTTTGACACCCCTATTCTATGGGATTTTTGGTTTCAGCTCCTTCCTTTTTTAAATATATATATATTATCTACTAGTAATAATTTTGCTAAGAAATACATTGTCTTGCATGTTGGGTTGGCTTTGTGTGGCTAGCGTTATCAACAAATGATGTTTTGCTTGAATGTGATCATTTAATCTGACCTTAAAGGAACTCCTGCCATCTAAGAGGTTTTTTTTTTTTTTACTGAAATTGATTTTTCACCTGACAGATCACCAGATCTTTCATCAGGCTGCTCCATAGATTAAAAACAAACACACACTTATTATTTCCCCTTTCCTGAGCCTGATGCCAGCTCAGCCCATTGGGTTTGATTCCGAAACAGTCCAGATTCAATGTATGCTCTGAAATCATTTTAAATCATTTTGATTAGTTCTGATTTGCTTTATATATATATATATAGGATTACGCTTTTCGAAATTCAGCAGCTAAGTATGCCCACCATTTGTTAAGGGCAACACTTGGACGTTTGTGGGTGTTGACCTTAAATGATTCTGCATTAAAACTTGTCTCAAAACAGTTGACAACTTCATTAGTTAGAAAAAGGCTCAGCTGTAGAGGCAGAATTTATATCAACACATTGGGGTTTTTTTGTTTTTT
The DNA here is from genome assembly GCF_029215685.1 of Pituophis catenifer annectens. Taxonomy (NCBI): domain Eukaryota; kingdom Metazoa; phylum Chordata; class Lepidosauria; order Squamata; family Colubridae; genus Pituophis; species Pituophis catenifer. Next base: position 116,775,429 of record NW_027256884.1, on the reverse strand, counting down.
TTTTGGCTAACTCAAGAATTAGAAGGACATATTATAAGGGACGAAACGAAGAGTCTTAAATCTATATTCTGCTCCTGCCAGACCAAACCATAAAGAATCAAGCCAGCTTGTATTTGCATAATTTCATTACTTACAGAATTCTTTTTATTTGATGCCCCGGAACATTCGAAGTAAAGTCAGAGTAGGCTGCAATATTAATATATAGATCGCTCAAATTCAAAGCTGTTCAGTTCCCAAAGGATGTCAAGATAAGCTGTAATTGTAACCATGACATTTGATCTCATTATTCTGGAATTCTGCCTGAGCTAGTCAGCTGTCTCACTGAAGCTGGGAAAGGTTTTGTCTATAGCTTGATGTTCCCCAGGTCCGTTAAGTCAGGCACTTCAGCATTTTAGCTTCAGGTATATTTCATTGCAATCCTTTTAGGCAGGAGCACAATGAATGTAGGCATTTGCTCCTAATAATGTTTAGAGACAGCACTTAAATATTAAGGGTATAAGAATATGGGAAGAAAGAGAAAACATGCATTCAACCCACAGAACGGATTGCATTCTCTCCTTCATTTTTTACAACTTGTTTGTTCTATTCCTTTAAGATGATCATGATAGTTGATGTCATCATCATCATCATCATCATCATTTTAGTCATTGTCTATCTACTGCAGAATGAAGGCCTCTTCCACATGTTTCCAATCAATACGGTCCTAAGCTTTCTTTTGCCAATTGGGCCCACAATACTTGCTGATGTCGTTGATCCATTTTGTTTTAGGTCTCTTTAAGGTAAAGGTAAAGGTTCCCCTTGCATATATGTGCTTGTCGTTCCTGACTCTAGGGGGCAGTGCGTATCTCCATTTCAAAGCCAAAGAGCCAGCGCTGTCCCAAGATGTCTCCGTGGTCATGTGGCAGCATGACTAAACACCAAAGGCGCACGGAACGCTGTTACCTCCCACCAAAGATGGTCCCTATTTTTTTACTTGCATTTTTTACGTGCTTTCAAACTGCTAGTTTGACAGAAGCTGGGACAAGTAACGGGAGCTCACCCCGTTACACGGAACTAGGGATTCAAACTGCTGAAGTGCCAACCTTTCGATCGACAAGCTCAGCTTCTTAGCCACTGAGCTACCACGTCCCTCTTTAGTGGACGCTTTTTATCAAGTGGCATCCATTCTATGACTGCCTTGGTCCACCTGCCATCAGTTCTTCTTGCTATGTGACCAACCCATTTCCATTTCCATTCTTTTACTCTCTTGATGATATCGTAAACTTTTGTTTGTTCTCTAATCCATGTGCACATCTTTCTATCTTGTCTTGTAATGCCAAGCTATTGTCATGATCTCAGCATTACAAGATCATGATGGTACGCATGATTATTTTAAGCTCTTTTTTTAATGATTCAACATTTAAAGGAAAGGACAATGTAAATTTAAGGCTAATTCCATTTCCTTCTCAATGTAGCATGCCCATACACACAACAAAAATGCACAAATGTCTACTTAAATGGGGGGGGGGGGAAGGGAAAACCTCAAGAAGCAAAATATTTTTGGAAAATTGTATTTTAATTATATGTCATTGATCAGAAAAAATCTGGTCCCCCAGATATGGAAAGAGATCCATCCAGATTTTCTTTTCCTGTTTTGAAAGAGGGGGTTGAGGTTGCCGTTTTTCCTTTGTTTTTTAAACTGTGTAAAGTCAATTTAACAGTTACTCTCTTGTTGTTCTATATTTGTATCTCATAATGTTGAGAACTCATACTAAAGATTGTTCAGCAACCCAGAATGAATTTTGAAAAGAGCTCTAAGCCAGTGGTGAAATTCAAATTTTTTTACTCCCGGTTCTATGGGCTTGGCTTGGTGGGCGTGGCAGGGGAAGGATACTGTAAAATCTCCATTTCCACCCCACTCCAGGGGAAGGATACTGCAAAATCCCCATTCCCACCCCACTCTGGGGCCAGCCAGAGGTGGTATTTGCCGGTTCTCCGAACTATTCAAAATTTCTGCTACCGGTTCTCCAGAACCTGTCAGAACCTGCTGGATTTCACCCCTGCTCTGAGCATGATAAAACTGGAATGGAGTAAGATACATTGCTAGTTCTTGAGATTTTTCATACCTGGTTTAGAAAGCAGGTAAATGGATTTGGATATCTGAAAAAGTATATTTATTTTGGATACTGTTCATTTTCCCCCTACAGTGTATCATGTTTTAATATTTCCTTATTTTTTTAAAAAAAAGATACTATACAGTATTTCATATCTCATTCTCAATGGGGTGACTAAGTTAAGCTCCTTTTTAAAATGTGATGCTGTGAAAATTAATGAGTGAATTTATATTCTTAAGATCCAATCCACCCTTCAAAAAAAAATTGAAGTATCCGTGAAAGTAGCATGTTTTTTACCACCGTTGCACACAATCAGGTTTTAGTTAAAAGTGACAGGTGAAATACAAGTCAAGAGCACTAATAAGAAAAAAATTAATGTGTGTTTCTTCCTCTTGACCCCTTTTGTTTCACTTATGGCTTTTTAACACAAAGAAGCATTTCCTTCAGTCCAAGAAGCTGCATTTACAGACATCTGTTATGCACCTCCCATCCCCGGTTGGTGGCTTTAAATTGGAAACAGCAGGACTTCATGAACAGTTGGTCTCAAACTATTTTATAGACCAGAACCAAAGTTGCCCTTAAGAGATGAACATATGTAGGATTAATGGAAATTTCAGCACCCTTCTGCCACCCTGACCTGAAGCTGTGGATGGGAGAAAGAACTTTCACCCTCTTCTTTGATCCTTTCCTCTCCATCTGGCAAGTTGGTGGCTTGGAGATGGGCTGATGAGAAGAGCTCAGAGTCCTTCCAAAAGCTGATCAATGCACAGTATTCATTTTCATAATGGTACTAGACAATGTACAGTAAACATTAGATATATAAATTCATGAAAATAGCAACAAAAGTCCAATACTCCTTTGCCTGAAGGATCAAAAATCATTAACCATGCCCATCTAATACCTAAGCAAGGGTACATTCCATCCCATCCCATCAAAATTAAAGAAGCTTCCTTAAACATAGCTATGAGTCCAGTGGTGGGTTTCAAATTATTTTACTACCAGTTCTGTGGGTATGGCTTGGCGGGTGTAGCATGGCTTGGTGGGCGTGGCTTGGTGGGCGTGGCAGGGGAAAAATACTGTAAGATCTCCATTCCCACCCTACTCCAGAGGAAGGTTACTGCAAAATCCTCATTTCCTCCCGATCAGCTGGGACTTGGGAGGCAGAGAATAGATGGGGGCGGGGCCAGTCAGAATTTTTACTACCGGTTCTCCGAACTACTCAAAATTTCTGCTACCGGTTCTCCAGAACTGGTCAGAACCTGCTGAAACCCACCTCTGTATCAGTCCTTCTCACACACAGACTGATAACTGACGTTCATGCAGGAGTTTTCCCAAGCTCCCCTTGCAGAAGTTGGAAACTGAACTTGAAATGTCTTGGAACCAAAGAAGTCTCTACGATTAAGCCATCCAGAAACCACATATCTTTAAAAAGTTTTTTTTTAAAAAAAAACAAAACAATTGAAAATGTCCTAGTATTATATCCTGGAAGGGAGATGAATGGACATTACCCTGAAGACTTATAAATAATAAACTGGACATATATCTGTGTCTCATATATGTGAGACCTGTGTACAGTGTCCTACCCAAAATATCTTTATCTTTAGCAGTTTTGTTCTGTGTATGAGCAACATTAAGAAGATTGTGGAGTCCTTGGTGCTCTCTGAGCTTCGATGCTTTCTTGCAGACATTTCATTACCCAAGTAGGTAACATCATCATTCCTAGTGAGAATGGGGTTTCTTGACGTACAAGAATCCCTGCCAGTGTTGGCGAGGATGTGGTTTCTTTCTTGATAGTTTCTTGATTACAGTATCGATTTCTGCTTGATTGTTTGTCTGCTTTATTGTGTGCCTCCTTATAGTTCTTTGATTAAGGTACAGTTTTCTACTTGATTGTTTGCTGCAGAGGTGGTATTCAGCAGGTTCTGACCAGTTCTGGAGAACTGGTAGCGGAAATTTTGAGTAGTTTGGAGAACCGGTAAATACCACCTGTGACTGACCCTGCCCCCATCTATTCTCTGCCTCCCGAGTCCCAGCTGATTGGGAGAAAATGGGGATTTTATAGTAACCTTCCCCTGGAGTGAGGAGGGAATGGAGATTTTACAGTATCCTTCCCCTGCCACGCCCACCAAGCCACACCCACAGAACCAGTAGTAAAATATTTTGAATCCCACCACTGGTTTGCTTGGTATTAATTTAAATGTTAATCACTGCACTCTAGTATATATCAACAGGGAGCAAACCCCACAATCACAAGCACTGATGATATTACCTAGTTGGGCAAGAAAGCATTGTAAGCAGACAGTTCTATCCTGAGCTACGTGCATTCTCTTCCATTGGTATTTGGAAGGTTGCCATATTGGATGGATGACATTTGTTCTAATTCACATATTATTTTAGGAAGGACAGATTTGGTTGATTGATTGGTTGGTTTGTACCAGACTCTACAAATATCAGTTTTCTCAAGTCTTTATTTATAAATCAGGAGACATAACAATTTGGGAACTGAATGGTGAAAATGCAGAAGGGGTATGTGCTTCTTTCGTCTCCATTTTAACAGATTTTTATCTGTTGCTCTTTTCCAATTTCTCATGTGATATGAGTTCACAAAATGCCCATGCGGGTCATACAGAAAATGTACAGAGAATGCCTAGACTATTCCACAGTAAACAAAATCTCATTTGCCCTCTGACCCTTGCCCAAAACTTGGCTTGGTGTTATAGAAAAGACATGTGGTTTGTAAAATTGTCTGCCTCGTATTGAATAGGAATGAAACATTATTTTTCTTCACAATAAAAGAAAGATGGGGAAAGAAAAGAGAAAAACAGTATACTTTGCTGCAGCTGGTGACCTCCAGGTTGGCAAGATATTATTTCTGTCCCATGTAGAGGACGCCAAACTGGGAAATCAGCCTCAGAATTACGAAAAATAGCAGTTATGAGCATTTTTCTTTTCTTCTTTTTTCTTTCTTTTCCTTTTCTATCGTTATTCCTGCGTAAATTAGCACTGAGTGTTTCTGACTTCGGTGATAGCAGGAATTTCCCATCATTCTTCTTGTTTCATAAAATTACAATCCCAACAATTGTGGGGTTTTTAAAAAAAAACCCAGAAAGATTCTCTTGGTGCCAAGGAAGACTGGCAGCTTTGATTCTTGCTTCTTTCTTTCCTTTTTTACTTACTTGCTTATTTACTGATTTTATTCCTTACGAACATATAATTTGCACCTTTATTTATTGAACAGCAAGAGCAAAAAGTACAAATATCAACTTCAAAACATTTCAAACATTAAAAATGAATGTGCTCTAAATGAACAGGATCAGATAACAAGCTCAAAACAACATTGGATTGGTATGTGGAAAGGGCCTTGGGAGACAGGAGAGGGATGTGCAGACTGGACATCAGGTGTGCAGAAAGTATTATATTTAATTCTACCCTTCTCAGAACTCTCTCTGTGAGTGAGATGTGTGGTCTATAAATATGATATACCTGTATAAAATAAATAAAATAAATTTCATCCAACAGAAGGAGGAATGACATGGGAAATGTATCAGAAGTTTGACCAGAGGTGCTATTCAGCAGGTTCGGACCAGTTTGCCCAAACTGGTAGCAGAAATTGTGGGTGGGCCCGCCCAACCACGCCCCCCCGCCCCAGCTCTATGCCATCCTATTTAAGGACATTTTTGAGGCAGGGCACATGCGCGGAAGGCGCGAGAGAGAGCAAAGCACATGTGCTGAAGGCCAGGCGCATGTGAGGAAATGTGCATGCATGCGCGGGGCAAACCAGTGGTAAGCATTTCTGAAACCCATCACTGAGTTTGACCCCACTTTTCTGAAGAAAGGAAAAGAGAGAAGAAATATTTTCAATCTTCCAAGATTCTCTTCATGTAACCTTACAATAAAAAGACACTTTTGGTCGTGCTTCTTATCCTGACTACCTCGCAGGGCTAACGTCTTTGTTTAATACAAGTAGTCCTCGACTTACAAACAACTGAGTCCAACAATTCTGTTGCTAAGCGAGACAGTTGTTAAAGGAGTTTTGCCCCATTTTATGACTTCCTTGCCACATTGGTTAAGTGAATCACTGCAGTTGTTATGTTAGTAACCCAGTTGTAAAATGAATCTGGCTTCCCCATTGACTTTGCTCATCAGGAGATCCCAAAAGGGGATCGTATGACCCCGAGATACTGCAACCGTCATAAATATGAACCAGTTGCTAAGAATCTGAATTTTGATCACATGACCATAGGGGTGCTGCAGCGGCCGTAAGTGTTAAAAATGGTCATAAGTTACTTTCTTCAGTGCCTTTGTAACTTTAAATGATCATTAAACAAATGGTTATAAGTGAAGGACTACCTGAATGCCAGTAGAAAGGGTGAGAGAGTTTATAGAACAAGGGAGTGACAAAAGGGAATGGAGATGAAATTCCAACTCAGTGTTGTGGTCCGCTGGCAGCCTGTGGAGCTGGCAGCAGAGTCAGACAGTGAGGAGGCTGGAGAGGAACATGGGCCAATCCTGGAGTTTGGGGAAGACTCGGACGAGGGCTCTGTGTCGGAGGCAGAGATGGAGCCAGGGCAATCTGGGAGTTATGTTCTGACTCCAGAGCCTCCAGAGTCTGACATCAGCAAGGCAGAGGAACAAGGGGAGCCTGTTCCCAGTGCGTGCATGCACAGAAGGGAAGAACAGTTAAGACAAAAGGAGCGACTCAGGAGTAAGGCTTGGAGATGATTGCCCCCCCCCCCCCCATAAGACATAAAGGAGGAGCAAAGGCACGTGAGCCTTTGCAGGAAGCAACTTTGTTCGTGCTGGTCGGTTTAAATTCTGAAGCTCCGTTTTGACTCTGTGCTCCTTGTGGCCTTGCAAAGCTAATTGCCAATTAGGTCTTCGGCAGCATGTGAAGGGAGATAAAGGTGGGTGCTTATCAGCCTTATCCCGAAGGACTGTGCAAACTTCTGTCGGACTCTTTACAAACTATTTGTGACTCATCACGGGCTGTGAATGAACAGAATTCACAACCATTGAAATAAAAAGAGGGTTTTGGAGACTAATTATGTGCTTTTTACTGTCTCAGGAAGTCTAGGTCAGAACACTCAGGTCATCTTGTGAGGCCTTTGGAGTAGAGAGAAAGCTGCTGCATGCAACGTATTTCACACATTGTGAGTTGCTGCGGCGAAAGTTAGAATCTGAATAAGGTGGGAAAAAAAGCAAGACAGAAAATAAAAGGGTCTGGAGGTTTTCTTCAAGAGGAAGCAAAAAGGAGCTATGAAAAGGAATCCATGCAAGGAGCAAGTGAAACGGCTAAATAACAGAGTAAATGAATGGATATGGGAGGCTATTACTTAAAGTAAATATAGTGCCATCAAAATTCAAGATGTTTTACAAAATAACTCAAATGAAGGCTCTTGCCTGCTATGGCAGCCTGTATAATCTGTGCCTTGCCACAGTAAAAGTAATAGATGAAGGGGAGATGAGGGAGAGATGTAGTACTAGGAGGGGGGAAAGTATATTTTTGCTTGGTTATGCATACTGGATTTATTTTCTGCAGGACTAAGGGACCATTCTTTGCAAGTAAGTCATTACTATGATGAAAAAGATTACGAGGAGGTGAATATAAAGAAATCAATGAGAAGATGGAGTGAGACCATCAAGGAACTAGTATTGATAAAAAGATATAAACTTAATACAGGGATGTAAAGTAAGCCAGTTGTGAACCACGTAAAAGAACGATCTATTTAAATGGCAGCTTGGCTTTATTGAAAGGCTTCCTGATGCTTCTTCTCTGTTGAGATGGTAGGAGAACTTCCAGAAAAAGCTGAAGTCCACTCTGGAAACTGCATGCAGTTAAGATTTCTCCAGAAACATATAGGTGAAACTCCTTAACGAAGCTTAATGAAAATCTGAAAAGAGGCATTAATAATTGGGTAGAAAGAGGGATCAATCACCAAGGAATAGTATATAATAAATATGCCCATAAGGCAGGGTTGTCAAACTCGATTCCATTGAGGGACGCATCAGGGTTGTGTTTGACCTCGGAGGGCCGGGAGTGGGCATGGCTGGGAGAGGAGATGACCATGGTGCGGGTGGCCAGCTTGACATCACTCATGTCAGGGGCACCTGTGGTGGCCAAGTGCTAAGGCAGGAGTTCCCTGAGACCCTCCCTCACTCTCATTATAATCTTCCTTCCTTCCTTCCTTCCTTCCTGCCTGCCTGCCTGCCTTTTCTTCTTTTTCCCTCCTCCTTCATTCTCCTTTCTTCTTCCGTCCCCTCTTTCCTTATTTTTCCTTCCTTGCTCTCTTTCCATCTTTCCATCTTTCCTTCATTTTCTTTGTCTTTCCTTTTTCCCTCTCTCCTTTCCCGTCCCTTCTTGCATGCTCAAATGCAAAAGGGGAAACATTTCTCCTTTCGTTTTGGTTTTAGTTTCTTTTGCTTGCCCTCTGTCAGCGAAAACAGAGCTTGGGGGCATGTGCGGAGGGTGGTACCCCATTTTCACTGGCAGAGGGCTGCAGGAGGCCATCGTGGCCAAAAACGGGGTGCAGAGGGTGCATGCAGCTCCCCCGAGCTCAGTTTTCACTGGCAGAGACACCACGGACTGGTCTTTTGCTGTTTCCAAGTCGGCCCTGTGGGCCAGATCTAGGCACCCACATGCCAAATCCAGCCCACAGGCCTTGAGTTTGACACCCCTGGTCTAAGAGTTTTACATGAAGTGAGGTTGGTATAGGACCGTGATGGCGAACCTATGGCACGCGTGCCACAGGTGGCACACGGAGCCATATTAGTAGGCACCCCAGCTCAGCTCTGGGGCGCATGCCCACGCCGGCCAGCTGATTTTCGGGCCTTCTGGGCCCACCATAAGTAGGGAAACAGGCTGTTTCCTGCCTCTGGAGGGCCTGGGGGGGTGGGGAAGGCCCGTTTTTCTTTCTGACCTGGCTCCAGATCCTCTCTGTGTATCTGGGAACGGTGAAAACAGCCTTTCCCACTTCCTTGGAGGCCCTATGGAGGCTCAAAGGCCCTATGGAGGCTCAAAGGGCCCATTTCCCCCACTCCAGACATTTTTCCTGTCCCCAGCCTCCAGAGACTCCTAGAGAGGCTCCTACAGACTCCTAGAGAGGCTCCTACAGACTCCTAGAGAGGTTCTGGAGGCTGGGGACAGCAAAAAATGTCACTTCCTATCCCACCGGGAGTTGGGAAATGGGCCTTTTCAGCCTCCGTAGGGCCTCCAAGGGAGTGGGAAAGGCTGTTTTCGCCCTTCCCAGATACACAGAGAGGATCTGGAGCCAGGTAAGAAAGAAAAACGGGCCTACCAGGCCATCATGTGCCAGGAGAGGGGGGGGGAGGGGGAGGGGGAGGGGGTTGTGCACACATGCGCGTGGGCACGTGCGTGCACGACCCTCCCCCGCCCCCCCTCTCCTGGCACGCGATGGCAAAAAGGTTAGCCATCACTGGTATAGGATGTTAAATACAACAAAAAGACCTAAATGACAAGGAACAAGAACAAAAATAACACTAGCTCTCTGTATAGGATAGAGAAATATTCAGAAAACAACTTAAACTGGCATTTTAAAAGAAGAAAATGCATAATTATGAGCTTTTGGAAATAATCATATGCACAGATATGAGATGGAGGATCCTAGCTAAGTAACAGTATTTGTAAAAAGCAAACTTGAATACCTGTTGATTATAAACTGAAAGTGAAGCAGGTATGCAAAGAAACAGAGAAAAAGTAAATCAATTTTAGGATGCATTTATTGAAATACAGCTTCAAAATCATGGGGAGTAACTGTCCCAGTTTGCTCCATGTTAGTCAAATCTCACTTTGAGTACTACATTAAACACACATTTTTGAATACCATATTGCCAATTCAGAGAAAGGGAAATAAGATAATCAAGGGGTTAGGGTTAGGGTTAGGGTTAGGGTAAGCCTTTGGGCTGCTTCCTTATTAGTGAAGAAAAGGACCAGGAATGTCATGATAGCAATATTCCAATATTTGAGGGAGATGAGGGGGTCAACTTATTTTCCAAAGCCCCTGAAGGCCAGACAAGGAATAATGGATGGAAACTGATCGAGGAAAGATTCAACCTAGAAATAAGGAGAAATTTTCTGACAGTGAGAACAATCAACCAATGGAACAGAAGTTGCCTTCAGAAGTTGTGGTCACTTCATCACTGGAGGCTTTCAAGAAGAGATTGGACTGCCATTTGTCAGAAATGGTGTAGGGTCTCCTGCTTGAGCAGAGGATTGGACTAGATGACTTACAAAGTCCCTTCCAACTCTATTTTATTCTATTTCCTAGCTATCACTGAAGTCATAGAAAGTCTATTCTTATTTCTGTTATTTGGACATGATACTTATCATATGCTAGCAGACAAATTTCCTAAGGATTTCGAGGAGTGGGAGAGATGGTGACCTAGCAACATCTCCTATGCTGAGCTTTGCACTGACTTTATGGAATTTTAGTACTCACATTGTCCTTGATTAATTGATTCCATGTCATCCAGTTGTTGTTGACATAGATATTCTCCATGATGATTTGTCCCTAATCTATTCTTTCAGGTCTTCTAAAGGTGGGCCCATCACTGCTGTGGCTGAGTCCACCCACCTTGTTCTAGCTAGCCTCTTCTCTTCTTTCCTTCCATCTTTCCCAGCATTAGAGTGTTCCGGTGGTGGGTTTCAAATTTTTTTACTACCGGTTCTGTGGGCATGGCTTGGTGGGTGGATACTGTAAAATCTCCATTCCCACTCCACTCCAGGGGAAGGTTACTGGAAAATCCCCATTTCCTCCCAATCAGCTGGGACTCGGGAGGCAGAGAATAGGTGGGGGTGGGACCAGTCAGAATTTTTACTACCGGTTCTCTGAACTACTCAAAATTTCCACTACCGTTTCTCCAGAACTGGTCAGAACCTGTTGCAACTCACCTCTGGAGTGTTCTCTACTGTTGTGACCCAGGCCCAAGTAGTTAGTATTGAATACTAACAGTTCGAAAACAAACAGACTGTATTAGAACAGCTGAGAATTAACTCATTCTCAGCATAGTCCAAACTAAATTAAAGCAAAGTCTTCAAAACACCATTCCTCAGTTTATCACCGACCTTGGGATAATTAGGCAAACTGCCAAAGGTTTTTCTTGGCAAAAGTTCAGAAGCAGAAGACGCCGACAAGAAATGAATACAATGAAACAGGAACCAATTCTCTCAACGTTGTTTTCCAGCAAAGAGGCTAAGAGCCGTTGCTTGTCTTTTGAGCCTTATGGGAGTAGGGCCAATCATCTCCTGAGTCGTCCTCTCTGCTTTAGCTGCTCCTGCCTTCTGGCAGCTCTTCTCATACATGCACTAGGAACAGGCTCCTCCTGTTCCTCTGCCTCTCTACTGTCAGCCTCTAGAGGCTCCGAAGTCCACACATCACTCCCCGATGGCCCTGGCCCCATCTCTGCCTCTGATGCAGAGCCTTCCCTAGCCTCCAGGACTGGCCCATGTTCTTCCTCAGCCTCATCGCTGTCCGACTCCGCTGCCAGCTCTGGAGGCTGCTGGCAGACCACAACATCTACAGAACTAGGTGGTCACATAATGCATCCAAATTCCTTTGCAAACTTGAGAAATAAAAATACATAAAGAAATATCCCAAGTGATAATATTCTCTTGAAATCTTCTAAGGGAACCAAAGATTATCAAGTTCTCCTCCACGCTCAGAAATGGCTGACATGTCTGCTTCACTGATAGGGAAACCATTCGAAATGGCTAACAAATATGCTGCATTGTGATTCATGAAGAAAGAAAGATTGAAAGCTTCTTTATTTGTTTGGTTTTAGCTTTTACCCCTGGGAAGAGGGCACTCAGAAAGGATATGATGGTACTGTTCACATAAGTGAAGTTGTTACATGGTAGAAAGCCAACTTTTGTCCTCTATTGTTCCAGAATACAAGACATAATGAAATTGCAGGATGACAGATTCTAAAAGCAACAGCAATAGCATTTTGACTTATATATAGCTTCATAGTGCTTAATAGCACTCTCTAAGTGGTTTATAGAGTCAGCATATTGCCCTCAACAATCTGGGTCCTCATTTTACCGATCTCAGAAGGATAGAAGGCTGAGTCAACCTCAGTCAAACTCCTGGTTTTAGATAGAGTTAGCCTGCAATACTGCATTCTAATCACTCTGCCACCACAGTTCCATACAATATCAATCAATATCTCTCAGACTGATTACTTCTCCATATGCCTTCTGCGTATGCGCAGAGCATCAAAAACAGGATGTGATGATGTTATGTATTGATACTTTTCAGCGGGAGTTTCAAACCTGCCTAAGTTTCTGATTGGTTGACAGCCTCTCCAGAATTGTATATAAGGAGGGCTGCAGCCCCTGAGTTTTTGCTGAAGTCTCACTGTATATTAAAGAGCTGTTGTCACTTGCCTGCTTGTGCCTCTTGTTATTCCCGAACCACTTCAGATGATGTCCAGGCGGATAGGCGGAGCCTCCCACAGCCGCCACTACCAGTTTGCCCGAACCGGATAGAACCAGCTGAATACCACCATGTCTTAGAGTGATATAAGGAGAGATGAAAATAAGGATTTAAATCAAAGGGTTTTTTTTTAAAAGTACTGTACTCTCCAGCTTTGCTTATGCTGGCTATAAATGATGAAAACTCTATTCTGATATCCCTGAAGGTACCAGAATGGGAAAAGCTAATTTAACGAAAGCCAAAAGTAGGAAAGTAATCTAGCTAAGATGTTCTACACATAATCATTTTTAGGAAAGGTTCTGAACTATCTGGTCTTCTGAGTAGCTTCTAATTGGAGATTTCTCCTTCGTGGTAATATTTCTGGTCTTCAGCCAATTTATGTGTCAGTATTTCTGGTCTTCAGTTAATTTATCAGTAAGACGTGATTGTCAGATCAACAGAAATAAAATGAAGTGGGAAAATTTAATCTACTACTCAGTCCTGCACAGAATGAAGGACACTCACACCATTCAAAGACAGAGTTAACAGGAAACAGTTCTCCTGTTTGACTCTGCAAACCACTGTTTCTGTCGAGCAGAGTGGTTGGATAAGTAGCTTTTCTCTATCATAGGGGTGTCAAACTCAAGGCCTGTGGTCTGGATGCAGTCCGTGGGTGCTTAGATCTGGCCCGTGGGGCCACCCTGGAAACAGTGAAGGACCAGCCTGTGGGGCCTCTGCCAGCAAAAATGGAGCTCGGAAGGGCTACACATGGTCCTCCCGAGGTCTGTTTTCCCTGGCAAAAGATTGCAGGAGGCTGTCGCAGCCAAAACAGAGCTTGTGAGGGTCACACGCGGGCCTCCTGAGCTCCATTTTCACTGGCAGAGGGTTGCAGGAGGCTGTCACAGCTGAAAACAGAGTTCAGGAGCCCATTTTCGCTGGCAGTGCGCTCGGGCCACCACAGATGCCTCTGACACGAGTGATGTTGAGCTGGCCATGCCCCGCCCCCCTCCAAGGTCAAACACAACCCTGATGTGGCCCTCAATGAAATTGAATTGGACACCCCTGTTCTTTCAGGTGCACTAGGGGAGCAAATGGGGGACTTCCACACTGGCTGTGGTTGCTGGATTGATGGCAAACGCCACTTCCCATCTCTTGCTTTCTGCTCACCACCATCCATCTTTTCAGTTATTATATTGATGTACGGGTAGTTCTCAACTTATCACAATTTAGTTAATGACTGACTTACTTTTACTAACAGTTCGCAATGGGGCCTCGCGCTTTGCTTGCACGAATGTGCGCGCTCTTCTGCGCATGTGCAGAAGCGTTCTGATGACATCAGGGTCGGTGAGTGGAGCCTCCCTCCGGTTTTACTACCGGTTCTATAGTAGAACCGGTAAACCACTGAATCCCCAAATAAATGGGGGACAGAGGAAGCTGCCATTATAAGCCTCACCATTGAATTACTTGCAGTTAATTTTACAACTTTACTTGCTTCAAAACAGAGTGGCAGTGTTACTAAGTGGAATTGGCTGATTCAATCATGTAATGCTAGTGCTTTGTCAGCTGCACTAAGTACCAATCCATTCCTGGCCAATTCAAGGTATTAAAGTTAAGCTTTAAAGCTCTTGTAGCCTGAGTAATTCAAGGAATTTATTTTTTTAATTATTGCAAGGTACTTTTATGTAACCTCAATTTATTAAAAAAGTGATTTTAAGCAGCTTATACAAATAATATGCAATAACTATACAAGTCATATTGTCAATCCTTATAGGTAGACCAGGTGAGGAAACAGAATCTACAAGAATTTGATGTAGGCTATAATTTGTTTGTTTGTTTGTTTGTTTGTTTGTTTGTTTGTTTATGTAATTTATATGCCGCCCTTCTCCCAAAGGACTCAGGGTGGCTTACAAAGAAAACATTCAACAATTCGAAAATTACATAAAAAATAAAATCCAATTAAAATTAAATTAAAATTATTTCAATGTAAAAATCCCCCAATGGATCAGCCCATTTGATAAAAAAGCCACGTCTTCAGTTCGTGGCGGAAGGAGAGGAGGTTGGGGGTTGTCCTAAGCCCGGTGGGCAAACCGTTCCCACAGAGAACGCTCTCCCCCTGGGGGCCGCCAGCCAACATTGTCTGGCTGACAGCACCCTGAGGAGGCCCACTCTGTGGGAGTGCACAGGACGATGGGAGGATCGCAGCAGATGGTCCTGCAAGTACCCTGGGCTTAAGCCATAATAACAGAATTTTGAAGGTCCGTGTTTCCATTTCCTTCTATTTTATACAAAAAGCTTTTTCCTTACACTATTTTGTTCTTTATGTTTTCCCTAACAGTCTTTGGATATCTGTTCCAAGATCATCTCTATGGTTCTCTGTACACAAAAGATCAACAAATCCACTTTATAATTTTAAAAAATCTCACAAGGCAATGATGACAAGATTATCTGTGCCCAAACCCATCTTAAATACATATACCCCTTTCCTCTACACCTCATTCTTGTAAAGGTAAAGGTAAAGGTAAAGGTTCGCCTCGCACATATGTGCTAGTCATTCCCAACTCTAGGGGGCGGTGCTCATCTCCGTTTCAAAGCTGAAGAGCCAGTGCTGTCCGAAGACGTCTCCATGGTCATGTGGCCGGCATGACTAAATGCCAAAGGCACACGGAATGATGTTACCTTCCCACCAAAGGTGGTCCCTAATTTTCTACTTGCATTTTTTACGTGCTTTCGAACTGCTAGGTTGGCAGAAGCTGGGCTCACCCTGTTATACAGCACTAGGGATTCAAACCGCTAAACTGCTGACCTTTCGATTGACAAGCTCAGCATTTTAGCCACTGAGTCACCATGTCATTCATATATATATATATATATATATATATATATATATATATATATATATATATATATATATATATATGAAGCAAAGTGTTTTCCTATCGAGACACCTAGTTTACCCCAGCATGTGGGAGGGAGCGTACTGCATCTCTTTCGCCTTTTAGCTCCAATCCAGGAGCCCTCAAGCAGTCGCATTCACAACAAACCATTTTATACCAAATTTATATTTGGTATAAATAGATATATATTTACACCAAATTTATATCTGGTATAAATATATATATTTCTTTATCAGCAATATATATATATGGCAGTTAAAAGGAAGAAACAGCTGCGATCACACATTACTCCACATTGCACACATATATATATGGAACTTTGCTTCATAGAAACTCCGAGGCAGGTGGATTCCTCAAAGAAGAGCTTTATTGGAAATATCATATTGACACATATCTGGTGAAAACCAACTCCGAGAGGCCCCTTGGTTTTCCCCTAATTAAGCGTAAAAGTTTTTCCCTCAATCCCAAACAATCAGTCACATGGCCCAATCAAGGCAGCATCCGTTGGTCTGGTGACATCACTCCTCCTTCCTCTGGCCAGGTGTGAGAATGTTCTTGGTTCCCAAGAGAACGTATTTTATTTTGACTACACAATCCCAGCTATCTCTAATCCCCCCTAACCATCCCTCAGCTCCAGTGTGGCAGCACTGAAGCTCCAAGATGGCTTCGGCCAGGCCAGCTTCACGGTTGACAAATGTGACACCTTACTTACTTCTAAAAAGGAAGTGAATTGGCTGCTCCAGTTGTCTTCTCCGTCTGTTTCAGTAACTGGAAGAGGTTTTAAACAGGTGCTGTGTGTAAATAGAAGCTGCTTCTCACATTTCCATTGAGCTGCTGGAGGCATCCCTCAAAGCTTCAAGGGGATTATAAAGTCCTTTTCAAACCAGACTGTGAGATTACATTGTTTCAGCAAAGAGAATTGTATTGCTTTATTCAACGTGTGAAGCTAACTCTTTAAAAGATCTGTAAAAGATGCAGACTCTGCTATGTCCAAGCTGAGCAATTCAGTGAAAACAGATAGCACAAGTATGGAAAAATTAGGTCTTCAATCCATATATAGAAATAAATACCGTATTTTTCAGAGTATAAGATGCACCAGAGTATCAAACGTACCATAGTTTTTGGGGAGGAAAATAAGAAAAAAGCTGATTGGCAGGTGGATCGGCCTCCTGGAATACCCCCAATCAGCTGTTCCCAGAAGTGAATTTTAGCAACAGCAACAGCAAAAGCAACTCTGTGCCTTGCTTTTTTTTTTTTTTTTTTTTGCTTTTTTTTCTGCCTCTGAAACTTCTGAAACTCTATTTCAGAAAAAACTTTCTTTCCTGTCTCTGAAAGCCTCCGAAACAGAGCTTCAGAAAAAAAGCCTCTGAAGCTCTGTTTGGGGGCTTCTTTTCTGAAACTTCATTTCTGATGCTTTTTTCAGCCTCTGAAGCCTCTGAACTTATTTGGAGTATAAGATGCACCCAGATTTTCACCTTCTTTTTTGGGGGAAAAAGGTGTGTCTTATACTCTGAAAAATACGGTAATTAAAAATGTAACCCAGCTCATGACAGGTTCAGTGCCCATAAGAAGCCTTTCCTCTCCCAAATGCCTCTTATAAATAAAATGTCAAATCCAGGGAAGATTTCACCTTCATAACAAATAAAGATTTTAGGCAATTCAGTATAATGTGAAAGTTGGATCAGACAAAAGGCGACAGAAAACTGGATCTTGACGCTTGAGCTTACTGGGATATGTCTTTAAATCCTCAACATAATGGCAAGATTCTAAAAGAGTAAGCATGATATGATTAATTTATATCCCTATCAAGAAAGTATAGGGTAGATGAAATATAAGAATTAGTTACTTTCATAAATCTGATTTCTTCGATCAGTGTAATAAATCTCAGATGCATTAGCCAGTAATAAAAAAGACAGTTCAAAATCCAAATAAAAGACTGTCTCAAATCAATTATTTTCACCCAGTGAAGGTCATGTTTGTGTGAATAAAATTAGCATTCAGCAGCAACATCTTCACAGAATTGTGAAATTTCAAACATGGGATTTGTAAATGAAGACTCAATCATCCAGACCAAAAGTTTCTAAAAAAATGTTAAATTATGGCAACTGGACCAACATTTATTAAAACTGAGATGTTTCCAAGTAACTTCTTCAGTCAAAAAAGCTTCTTCTTCAACTCTTGAATGGCAAGAGTTGGTTCATTCCAATGACTCTCTTCCTACCCAAAATTTTCATTTTCACTGAAGAGGTTACTTGGATGTGTTGGAAGAAATATCCATCTGGTCGGGGTGGTAATCACTTACTTTCCCTACCTGCTCGCAAATGTGAGCACGCCCCATCCACGCATGTGCCCGGCCTCAAAAATGTGCCCAAATAGGATGGCATAGAGCCGGGGTGGGCAGGCGGGCCACCCGTGATTTCCGCTACTGGTTCAGAAGATGTTTTATGTTTTAAAAATAAATAAAAAAACTTTTTCAAAAAAACCCCATCTTCTTCATCTTCTTTGAGGACAAACAAGGGGTGAAATGCTCCCAGTTCGGACCGGATCGCCCGATCCGGTAGTGATGGAGGCGGGTGGTTCAGAGAACCGGTAGCAAAAATCCCTTCCCTACCCACCCTGCCCAGCTGAGCCGCACAATCATCAGAGGCTTTTTCTTTTAATTTTTAAAAGCATTTTTTCTACAACCTCTTCAGAGGTTGTAGAAAAAATGCTTTTAAAAGCCTCTGATGATCCCAGCTGAGTTGCCTGATCGGCAGAGGTTTTTTTTCTTTTAAATGCCTCTGACGATCCAAGCTGAATTGCTTGATCGGCAGAGGCTTTTAAAAGAAAAAAAGCCTCTGCCGATCAGGCAGCTCAGCTGGGATCATCAGAGCCTTTTGAAAGCATTTTTTTACAACCTCTTTGCCGAAGAGGTTGTAGAAAAAATAGTTTTAAAATAAAAAAAATTGGCCACGCCCACCCAGTCACATTACCCACCACCACCACCACCACCAAGCCACACCCACAGAACCGGTAGTAACAAATTTTAGATTTCACCACTGGGACAAACACTTCAACTACCCTCTGAAAAAGCACCTTTGAGACTATGAAGTCGCTTGTTTTTAAAAATGCAAATTTAAAATAAAATCTGAATAAAGAATATTAAAGACAAAATATGTTAGCAGTTGAATCAGGAATAATAACCAGGAAAGTACCTAATTTATCTGCATGAAAATACAATGTAATCTTAGCTCATTCATCCTTCAGGAGTTCATAGTCCTTTGCCCAAGTTATCTCTTTTCTTGCTTCGTGCTCGAATTGATTCATTGTCACCTTGATCATTCTGAAGTCAGTGTGTTGGTATAAGCAAATACATTTTTAAGAAGGAAGAAATGATGGTCTATGTTATCATGCTAAGCAGTGTTTCAAATGGAAGTCCAGTTTTAGATGCTTCAGCTAAATCTCCAAATTGAATATTCCTTCCAAATCGAGTAGATGATTTGAGGTTTTCTTTTTAATTCATTCGTAAAATCATATCAACCAAGATTACTAGTTCAAAAAAAATATCCAGCCAAATAATTATTTTGAATAGTTTGAACAAATGTCTGATGCCCCTTGTTTGGGCATCAGTATTGATGGATAATTTAAGGAATTGAAATGTTGATATAAATGAACATACTGTTGAAGATAGTATGTTGCTAGCTAAGAATCTCGATCGGACTGAAAGACAGAAATATTAGTTGCTCCATTCACAAATATTACACAGATTTGGCAGATTTAAAATATATAACTTAACCTACTTTAAAGATCACATTGTATCCATCACTAGAGATGTAAGCAAAATATTCTAAGAAAGGGGAGCTTTATTGTCTTTTGGTACTTTCTAATGTGCAGCTGAAAAAAGAAATGTTTTTAATAAAGCAATAAGCAAATGAAACTTTCCACAGTATTTAGGGGCAAAAGATTTGAGGAAACATTTCACTCAATTTCTCCCAGTGGTAGAGAAATTGTCTAATCGTTTTCTGAGGATAATACTTTCCATTCGCTGCTTATTTCCCTCAGTTTCTCATGCCCTCTTGATGAGTCTTCTCATTTTTGCTTCAGTATATTATTTTCCCTTGTATAAATTTGGTTTGTCCCTTTTCCATAATAGTTTTCATTTAGAGTTCACATAAAATTTCATGTCATGATAAATGCCTAACTATTACTTCTCCCTGACCACCCGGTCCTTCAAGGGTTAACTAACCACATATCCCATAATCCCTGTAACCACTCCTTACCTCTTGACCCCTCCTCCTGGGTACAAAAGGGCCAACCACATGTTCCACAGTTGATTCCAGATGTATACCTGAAAGAGAAAGGTACAAGGTCAGTGACCTCCAGTACCAACAGACCAACAATAAAACTACTGAAAAGAATTGGGCTATGTCTTTGAGTTATTGGGCTAGATCCAGTTTCAAACAAAATGGTAGCAGAGGTCGGTTGCCCATAACTCCAGACAATGACTGAACCCAACACCTATCCTGAAGAAGCAAACAGAGCACAGACCAGAGCTCTTACCAAGAAGATGGCTGAGAAGCTTGCAACCGAAGCCACAGCCATGGAGGAGACAGAAGCTGGAAGCGAACAGGACTCCAGCCTGGACTCACAATCAGATGAAGAGGGGCCATCCAAGGAAATCATCGCCCCGGAAGAAGAAACAGCACAGAAAATGAATAAATTCAAACTCTCCATCCTGAAACTGATGGAGGGAAACAGCAACAAAGAAAACCTCATCGCGGACCTTCAAAGCCTCTTCGAGCAACAAGAAGCAGCGATCGAGGCCCCAAAGACCACAGAGAAAGAAAAGCCAGCAAAAAAGGGTAAGCCACCCCAACCCGATGACCCTGAGCCGGCAGAATCCATCTCCGCGCCCCCTTCCCGGCGGCCATCTTGGGACGAGCACCAGCCAATGGGAAGCCAGGATTTGAATCCCTTGGCGCGAAAATGCCCGAACCCCGAAACAGACGAGGGAGACTCAGAAAGTGACTACGAAGAGCCCAACTCTGAAAGCGACCACGAAGAGATCGCAATAACAAAAAGAAAAACGCCCACCGATCTCGAGTTGCAAAAGGCAATCGAGACCATCACCGCTGCCCTAGGCTCTGCTTTCGAGCCTCCCGCGGCACTCAATAAATCGAAGAAAAATCCCGGGGGGCACAAGAAGGCCAGGACAACCAACAGAGACCAGGCAACCGAGGCACAGCCCACAAAAAACTCCGCGCGCACCAGCAACCGGCACAAAAGACCGCCCGCCTGCAGGAAAAGTCAACCGCAGGACTCGAACTCACCACCCGCTACACCGACAACGCGAGGCCCGAGGCAGAAGAGAAGGACCGGCTACTCACCAACGCCACGACACCCATCAGGCCAGTCCACGCGACCAGGGACCAGCGACCACGAGGGAGGATCAGCCGCCGCCGCCGCCATTGCCGCCGAGCCGCCGGGAGCAGGAAGTCCTCAACCTACGACCTCCGCTGCTGCCGCGCCGCCGACCCGCGAAAGTCCTCGACTTACGACCGCGTCGCCCCCTCACCTTCTGCCCTTCTTCGCCGGGGATCCGGCCATCCAGCAGTGGTGTCCACCTCAGGGAGGGATCTTCGGACCCACCGGAGGCGGGTCCAGCCTCCCACCGACGGGCCTAGGCCTAGGCCTGGGAGCTCCAGCAACAGGAACCTCACCCGATGGACTCCAGCGCGGAATGAGCTTCGCGCATGCCCAGTACCTGCCTGTAATAAGAGAAGCAAGTTACATAGATCCAAGCAAGTACAGAATGGCCACAGACATCCCAAAGCCTTATTGTGAATTTAATCACAACTTGGACCATGGACAGCTCCCCCCAGTAAGTAACCTTACTAACATTTCTGGGGCAAATTATGCCAATTTGCCAAAACTGCAGTTAGATGGGGGTAATATTATAGAGTGGAGCCAACAATTAAGAGTTGCTCTCATGAGAGAGAATGCACTGTTCCTAGCTAACAAACCTCCCCAAAAGCCCTGGTCACTGGAAATTGACTGCATTCATCACAGGGCATTTTGCATCATGTTAACCTCCATTCCATCCGCTATGTATCCATCTATTGAGGACAATCTAACTGTTTATGATATTATGCAAAAATTATGTAACCTGTTTTATAGCCAAAGCAGAGCCACCACCACTAGACTATCCAGGGAGTTCCACTCCACCAAGCATAAGGCAGGGGTCCCCATGAGTGAGCACATCTTAAAGATGAATGCTGCAAGGACAGAACTCATGCAGAGGGGGGAAATCATCACTGAAGAGAGCATGATAAGCATAATCATAAACTCTCTTGATAGCAGCTGGGACATATTCATGACCCAACTAAATAGCCTCAACATGCAATACCTCACACTAGGCTCACTGACCAGTCAGCTTGTTGCAGAGGACACCCTGAGGAGGGAACGCCAACTAGCCAAAGGGGACCCCAGACCCACAAAGAGGGTGGATTTCCAGGATAGGGCCAGGGATACCTCAGAATGTTATTCTTGTGGATCGAGGAACCACTTAAAGAAGGATTGCCCCAGGAACCATAGGGATAGGGGACAGCACGACAGTAGAGGGGGAAGGTCACCTGAACGCAGGTACCCAAAGGAAAGGGGGCGAGGATGGTCACCCAACCCCAAGAAACACCACGAGCGCAGAGACCACTCCAGGGAGAGTAGCTCTGGCTCCATGTACGGGATCAGGCACGATGACCCAGATGACAAACACAAGATAGAGAGAAACTCATGGCTTCTAGATTCAGGGGCCACAAGTCACACTACCTGTAACCCAGAGCTGCTAGACTCACTCACAAAAATAGACTCAGAGATAAAGGTGGCAAACCAAAGCAAGGTCAGAGTAGTGGGGAAAGGAAACGTACACATCACACAGCTAGGGGACTTAAAGGAGGTACTGTACATACCAGAGATTCCCCACAATGTGCTAGCCATCATGAGGCTAACACGAGACACAAATATAGAAATAAAGTTTAAAGATGGAAAGGCACACTTGATCAAGCAGGGGAAAGAGATAGGAAAGGTAACCATACACGAGGGACTCCCCTACTTCACACCCAATGCAAGAGAGGAAGAAGGCATTGATACCAGCACAAACCACAGGATAGATAAGTATCCAGAAACAGAGGGGGTGCAGCAGGAGGCAGGAAGTAGCCATGAGAAGACAAGCAAGTCCGTATCTATCGGCAAGCCACTGCATGATAACTGCGCCCATCTCCTCCACAGGAGACTGGGACACATAAGCTTCCCCATTGTAAAGAAAATGACGGAATGTACCGAGGGTCTCAAAGTAAAGAACTGCGAAAACTACTTGGAGTGTTCAGTTTGTAAGCGTTCTAAGATCAAGGTTAAGGCCATCCCCAGGGGATCCAAACGAACCACGGAATACCCCTTCCAATTGGTGCATATGGACTTGGTAGGGCCAATGAAACCCTCTGTAGGACATAGGAAGCGGTTCTTCCTCACGATTGTAGATGACTACACCAGGTACGGGTATGTCTACTCCCTGAGACACAAAAATGAAGTGTTCCAAAGGTTTAAAGAATTCCACAGGAGAGTAGACATGCAACACAACATGAGAATAAGGCAGATAATGACCGATAGGGGCTCAGAGTTCATGGCCAAAGAGTTCACAAGGTGGCTGAGGGAGCAGGGCATAGCGCATTACACCTCTTCACCTTTCTCCCCCTTCCAAAATGGAGTCTCAGAGAGAAAAAACGGGGTGTTGCAAACCATGATGAGATGCGCCCTGGAGGATGCTGAGATGGGGCAGCATTTCTGGTCAGAGGCATTACACTACGCCAATTACACCCTGAATAGACTGTGGTCAAGCTCTATCAATAAGACACCATACGAGATGCTATACAACAGAAAGCCCAACATTGCTCACTTACACATATTCGGCGCCCCAGCTGATGTCCACATTCCCAGGCAGCTAAGAAGAAAGGGGGAAAAATTATCAAAAAGGTTAAGGTTCGTGGGTTACGAACCGGGCACAAAGGGCTACAGATTTGTCGACAACAATAACCGTTTTGTGGTTTCCAGATCAGCCAGTTTCCACGAAAACGCAAACTGGTCGAGGGTACACTCCAATGACATCCCAACCAATAGGGTCACGTTCGAGCATGACCAAGGGGAAAGGGAGGTCAGAGAGGTCACAGGGCACAAAGCCAACCATCGCAAGGCAAGCGTCAAAGGTTGGAAAGAAGGGCACCCCTCACTGAAGATAGATGACCTAACGGATAATGAGGCAGACAACATGCAGGAAACCGAACCAACCCCCAGCAGGCCAATCAGAGGAACCAGAAACAAGCTACCAAAGAAGTTAGAGGACTACGTTATGACCATCCACAACACCCATTTCACGCCCAGCTCATATGAGGACATCCTCGGGCTCCCCCAGGAAGAAAAAGAAAAATGGATGTCTGCCATGGAGAAGGAGATGGAAAGCCTAAGGAACCTCCAGGTATACTCACCTGCCCAAGTTCCAGGGGACAAAAAACCAATAGGAACCAAATGGGTGTTCAGGGTCAAGACATTAGAGGACAACAAGGTCCTATACAAGGCAAGATTAGTCGCGCAGGGTTTCGCCCAAAGATACCCCGAAGACTATACAGACACCTACTCGCCAACCGTCAGGGCGGAGAGCGTCAAAAGCGCCCTGGTGATAGCCACCATCCTAGGCTTGGAGGTCTTCCAGTTCGACGTGCAAACAGCGTACCTGCACGCCGAGTTGGACAAAGAAATATACGTCAAGGCGCCGCCTGGATACAACAAAGGCGAGGACCAAACCTGGCTGCTGAACAAAAGCCTGTACGGACTCAAGCAGTCAGGCAAAAGGTGGTATGACTGCCTGGCCAAGGCCCTCAGATCCATGGGCTTCGAGGCCACCTCAGCCGACAAATGTTTCTTTACGAGGAGAGAAAACAACACATTCGAGGGTGTGCTCGTTTACGTGGACGACATCTTGTACATCAGCAAACACAAGGACAGATGTGACAAGTTCGCCACCGACCTGGGTAGCCACTTCTCCCTAAAGTCACTCGGGAAGATTGACAGGTACCTAGGGGTCCAAGTGATAAAAACCAACAAGGGCTTCCGCCTCTCCCAGAGAGAAAAGATCATCGAGCTGCTGTCCAAATGCAACATGTCCGAAGCAAAACCCAGCGAGACCCCCATGCAGCCTGAGTTCCTGAAGACCATGTATGAGGAATCTGAATCCTTCACAGACAACAAACTGTATAGATCAACGATAGGGTCACTGCTATACATATCCAACTGGACCAGGCCCGACATCGCCTTAGCCGTCAATCTACTGTCCAGGCATGTAAGCAAGCCCACGTTAATACACTGGAACGCCATCAAAAGACTACTCAGATACTTAAAATTCAGCGCGGATGCCCTACTCTGCCTAGAACCAGAAACATCCGAGAAACCAAAGCTAACCTGCTATGCTGACGCTGACTGGGCTGGGGACATAGGATGCAGAAAAAGCACCTCTGGCTACGTGCTACTACTCAACAATTGCCCCATCCATTGGTACACTGGAAAGCAAAAACTGGTGGCCACATCAACCACGGAAGCAGAATTTGTTTGCCTATCAAAGGCCGCAAACAATTTAGTATGGTTCGATGACCTGCTCTGCGACATCTGGGCTGAACCCTCATATCCAATAGTTATCCACGAAGACAACAAAGCAGCAATAGAGATCTCTAGGGCCGATGCCATAGGTCAGCGTTCTAGACACATTGACATTAAATACAAACACGTCAGGCAGTTTTCAGAGATAGGATTCATTAGAGCAGTACACTGTGACACAGAGGAGCAAACAGCAGATATTCTCACTAAACCCCTACCACATAAACAACATGCTTACCTAATGTCAAAAATGCGTGTTTGCTTGTAATTCATGTCTGTACTTGTGTATTTCCTGTATATGCGCATACATTACCCCTGGTATCCAGTTAGGCATTTAGAGGGGGTTTTGTCATGATAAATGCCTAACTATTACTTCTCCCTGACCACCCGGTCCTTCAAGGGTTAACTAACCACATATCCCATAATCCCTGTAACCACTCCTTACCTCTTGACCCCTCCTCCTGGGTACAAAAGGGCCAACCACATGTTCCACAGTTGATTCCAGATGTATACCTGAAAGAGAAAGGTACAAGGTCAGTGACCTCCAGTACCAACAGACCAACAATAAAACTACTGAAAAGAATTGGGCTATGTCTTTGAGTTATTGGGCTAGATCCAGTTTCAAACATTTCATGTTGGCATTTTGCATATTTCTGTAAACAATTTTGGCTTGTTTGCAGTTTTACCTAATCTGTACATTAATCCATTACTTTTGTTAACAAATTAATTAAG
This sequence comes from Pituophis catenifer annectens, assembly GCF_029215685.1. NCBI lineage: Eukaryota > Metazoa > Chordata > Lepidosauria > Squamata > Colubridae > Pituophis > Pituophis catenifer. The sequence continues at coordinate 116,749,605 of NW_027256884.1, read as the reverse complement.
ATTTAATCCCTGAGGAGAATTTCTCCCCACTCACTCGTATTCCTAGTGAAATCTTTCGTGCTGAAAGATTTTCTTTTTCTCTTTAAGCACTAAAGTACCACAGAAAGGATAATACTTGTCCACTGATATTTAGAAGCCCCACCACTCTTATTTTTATTTATTCATTTGTATCCTGCCTTTATTATTTTTACAAATGTGGCGAATTTATCCAACATACTTTCCTCCTCCTATTTTCCCACAACAACCATGTGAGGTGAATTGGGCTGAGAAAGAGTGACTGCCCCATGGTCACCCAGCTGGTTTTCATGGCTAAGGCAAGACTTGAACTCAGGATCTCCTGCTTTCTAGCCTGGTGCCTTATTCTCTTATTCAGAAGGTTCTAGAATTCTTCCGTTTGCTTGCATTTTTAACAAACTGGTTCTGCAGAAAGAAAAAAAATGAAAACCCCTGGCATACATCCTGGGGAAGAAATCTTAAAATAAAATCATATGATGAGATTTTTATCAATAGTATTTATTTTTCTATGGAATTTAAAATGAATGAGTTAAAAGAAGCATATCAGCATTTTTTCCTCAAAAACATTCATTCTTGGAATTTAAGTGTTCTGAGAAATTTGAAACTCAGATATCATTGTACCTCTTAGTAAACAAATATAATGCTGATCAAAATTGTTTTGTAATTTAGAAGGGCTGGGGAAAAGGCATCCAGAGTCTTAAATAGAAAGAATATTGTTCTTAACCAAAATACACGTTCGGAAACAGGCTAACACTTTTAAAATAAGATTTCGTTTCAGTCCCTCATTTCCAGAAACTGTTAAATCCTGCTTGTATTTAGAGCCATCAAATAGAAATATTTCTCATCTGTGCAAAATGTATCATACTGTAAATAATTTATTGGTCTGTCTCTAGGGAGATAAGCTTTGCTAAAGACACCAAATTAATCATGGAACCAGTGGTGTTTGCCTGATGGTTAAGAAATGAGAAACTGTAAAATTACAGAAAGCCCATCCCTTGTTCTCTCAGCATGCTGTTAATGGAAATTTCACAGTATCAAGAAAAAAAAATTAGACGCATAACAATGAATTTATGATCCACATTGAAAGTGCTGCTGTGGGGCGCAGTGGTTAGAATGCAGTATTGCATGCTAACTCTGCCCACTGCCAGGAGTTCAGTCTTGACCGGCTCAAGGTTGACTCAGCCTTCCATCCTTCCAAGGTTGTTAAAATGAGGATCCCCAATTATTGTGGGCAATGTACTGACTCTGAGAGTGCTGTAAAGCACTATAGAATGGTATATAAGTCTAAGTACTATTGATAAAGTTGTGCACCATATTTGTGGTTGTGTATGTGTGCACATGCATGTATGCATGAATTGCACTGTATTGCATAATTCAATTTAAAAACTTTGTCTAAGAACATAATCAAAACATTCTTTTTTTTAATAAAATATCAGTAAAATCCAAGACTGGCACAAACCTTTTAGATCCAGGCAAGGATTAGAAAATATTTGAAGGGAGTATGGAAATGTTCAGAATTTTGAGAGCATGCATTGGGGCTTTCATAACATTCAGAAAATGACTGCTAAGATTTCCATTATCAGCACAGTTGGGAGAAATATCCATTTGGTTCAGTTCCAAGCCAGGAGAAAGACACTGGAAACATGGAGGCTGATTGGAAAGATGGTTTAATGATGAAGCAGAACCATATGTTTTGAGGTCCTGGGCAGCTTACCACATGGCATTGAGAGTGAGGGGTATTTATAATTTCTCTTGGGCTTTGAACTTGAGCTTCCTATTCAAAAACATGTATTCTATTGGCTGTTGTAGCCATAGCTGGCTCTTTAGGTTGTCTGAGCTCCCAGGTTTGGTTGAGGTTTGGAGGGTGTGGTGCAACTGAGATGAAGCAATGAAGGAGCTGGTCTTCTAAAAGGGTGTTGGGCAGTTCCTATTATGGCTTAATGGCTTTGTCCTGGTTGGATCTTGAGTGAGGGCTAATACACTGCCTTTGTTTCAAAATATCCTGTCTTGAATGGATTTCTGCCTGCGGTATTTGCCTGCAGTATTTTACCTATGAGTAGAGCTAGCTATCTCTTTATCTCTTAAGTGCTGACATCTGCTGAGGGCTATTGCAAAAGGTGGGGGCTGCTTTCTCCCTCTAAAAAAACATGTTTCTCCATTTCTCATCCAGGGAAATATAATATTCCACCTTTTTAATATTTTTCAAAATGTTTCATTCTTCTAGGAGAGGGGTAGGTGCTAACTTTCTAGGTAAAGTAAAGGTAAAGGTTCCCCTTGCACATATGTGCTAGTCATTCCCGACTCTAGGGGGTGGTGCTCATCTCTGTTTCAAAGCCGAAGAGCCAGCGCTGTCCAAAGATGTCTCTGTGGTCATGTGGCCAGCATGACTAAACGGCAAAGGAGCATGGAACACTTTTACCTTCCCACCAAAGTGGTCCCTATTTTTCTACTTGCATTTTTAATGTGCTTTCGAACTGCTAGGTTGGCAGAAGCTGGGACAAGTAACGGGAGCTCACCCCCTTACGCAGCACTAGGGATTTGAACTGGACCAGTACGCTCCCACAGAGAGGGTCTCCTCCCACAGAGAGGGTCTCCACCGTCGGTTAGACAGTGTCGACTGGCAACCCCCAGGGGGAGAGCCTTCTCTTTGGGGGCACCCGCCCTTTGGAACGAGCTGCCCCGAGAGATTTGTACGGAGGTACTTTTCGCCGCGCCCTTAAAACGTTATTATTCCATCAAGCAGGGCTGGCCTAAATATTTTTAATGGGTTATTGTATTTTAGATGATCGGCCAAAACTATTTAATAATTTTAAATTGTTTTTAACTTTTATATTGTGGGTTTTATCTTGGCTGTACACCGCCCTGAGTCCCCTGGGAGAAGGGCAGTAAAAAAATTTAATAAAAGTGAAACTGAAACTGAAACTGCTAAACTGCCGGCCTTTCGATCGACAAGCTCAGCATCTTAGCCACTGAACCACCACATCCTTTGCTAACTTTCTATAGCACCATTAAAAAAAATCAGAAGATTAACAGTGTATAACAGGACTTAGTATTTTATAGTGAAGATATAGAAGGTCATGGTTAGTTATCGTGGTCAATATCACTTAAAAATAGATACTTATATTGTCCCCATTAGTCATTCTAACTTGTCCCCAAAATGTTTATCACTATTTCTTCCTACTTTTTAAAGAATGTTTATCACTTCCAAATGTGGCCAAACATATTCTTAAAACTGAACATTATACTACAAATAGTCAAGGAATCCAGCCTGGCCTTGTGATAGCTAAACCTGAGAAAGTTGATGTGATTATTTATTGCAGGTGGCCAGTGAAGAAAATTGCCAGAAATGTGATGGTGGCTAGCAGCTAGGTTGGCTTCAAAAAAAGGGCAGGGCAGTGGAAGTCATGAGGATGAATGACTCACGACAGCAATTTGTCTTTGAAGGTGACCTGCTGGGAATCTGGTGGGTTCTGTTGGAAGAAATACCCTTCTGGGTTCAGTTCCAAATGGAGAAAAAAGACACTGGAAACATGGTGACTGCTTGAAAAGATGGTTTTAATGGTGGACAGGATCACATGTCTTGAAGATCTTGGGTGAAGAAAAAAAAAGGGTCGAGATGCTGAGAGTGCCTGGGTTTTATGCCCCCTCTGGGGTTTTGTTTATTGTTATGTTATGTTATGTTTATTGGACTTCTATACCGCCCTCCTCCCGAAGGACTCAGGGCGGTGTACAGCCATATTAAAACACATATAGATTTACAGAATTTAAAAACAATTTAAAATCGAATATAGAAAAATTTGGCCCACAGATTAAAAACTAACATACACCCATTATAAAATTCATATTAGGCCATAGGTTTTTATATTAGGTTTTGAATTTGAGCTTGCGTTCTGATTGGTTGTCAGACTCCCATGGGGCCATGCAGGGGCAACTCTGTAGGCTGTGTTTTTGAGGACCAAGTTTGGTTGAGCCTTGCTGGGTGATGATGTAATGAAAGGGCTCTGGGCAGTTCCTACTATGGCTCTGCCTGAAGGAGGTAGATCATTGTTATGTAGAATAGACTGGCCCAGGCCTTAATGGCCCATTGACAAAGGTGGGGGGAGGGGCTGAGTTTCTGCCTCCCTTTTAGGGGAAATATTCTGCCCTTTTAATATTTCCTAAAATATCTCATTTTCCTAGGAGAGGGGTGGGTGCTCTTTGTGCAGTTGAGAAAAAAATGGCTGGACTAGATGGCCAAGGGCCCAATCCAGCAGAACACTGTTTATGTTCTTAGATTCTAGAAAGATTTGACATATTTTTCCTTTGGCTGTTGTTGTTGCTAAGATCAGCTAAGTCATCAAACTCAATTGGTCAGAATGTTCTAAAGTTCTAAATGTCTTGTTGCCTTCAGCCAGCAAAATGAAACTGGAGACAGGATTTGATACGTGTCTTCTTCTGGTCTTCTATCCTCAGTTAGAGTAGCTGGTTTATTTCCCTCTATAGATTGAGGGTGTTTGTGTTGTTATGCTATATTATGCTCTGCCATGCTATAAAAGTTGTTTAATAACCTAAAACCAGATAGAAAATAAGAGGGGAAGTGAATTTAAATGATGATTAGAAAATACTAAAACGACAGGATTACAGACAATAATGTCCACTTGTTTACCATTTTAGGAGCTGCTAAATATTTCCCTAAATTTTATAAGCAGTATAGGCAAGCAACCCTGAATAGTTAGGAAAGAAATAATGGCAGTTTGAGATTGCACTTGGAGATCATTGTACTCCCCTATATAGTGAGCATACTCCAAAATGTATGGAAGATTTAAGGAACGTTGTTCCAGATGTCCATTTACATGCCATCTGCAGACTTCTGCAAATTGCAATGTAGGATTTACTTTTAATTGCAACTTTTAAAATACAGCCATACTTAACATATATTATTTTATGGACAGCAATTGAGATATAGCAAGCAGACTTAATAACTCATATGCTCAACACAGCAGGTGGATTTTGCTTGGTTTTGTTAGAACATATATTCCAATCACAATAAAATTTATGACCCCTGCTGCCTTAAATGTAAACTAGCTTGCAATCAATTTGCTTTAATAAAATTAATGCTCAGCTGTAGAAGCAGAGATGGAGAGTTCTTTGATGCTTTTGTGCATGTGTAATGGGATGCAAGTATTACAGACTAAACAGACTAAACATATCACATGTCAACAAAGAACTTTCCCACTAAAGAAAGATTTAAGGTTGTGTAGCTTCCATTCATCAGTTGGATACCAAAATTTTAATTATCTTACAGGAGAGATTCAGAGATTTCATTTTCTTTCAAAAAAGGGGGGACTTCATAAACAACTGACAAAATTATGCTTCCTGAATGTTTAATTGAACTATCAGATAGAATCAATCATTCTATCTAACAAAGAATCTCTACCCCAAAATAAGGTTGACCCCAGTTGCCAATGTAGCCTAGACTTTATACTTTGCATGCTAATTAAGTGGAATATATAACAAGCAACCATAACTACATTTAACATGAGGGCAGGTTTCAGAACACAGAAGAGCTGTGTGCATCAAAACGCTTAACCTTGGCTTGATGGTACTTGGATTTCATAAGCAAAATTTCTACCCAAGAACTAGCATTTGTAATAAAAAAAAATGTTGTCAACAAGTATTCACATCTTTTGTTAGTTTCAGAACAATAGCTCTTCAACTGTCTTTGTGATTTGTGGGTCCCAGCTAAAAAATTCTTACGGAGTCATCATTACTGAGTTCCTCATATGAAATTATGCTGGAACATACACAAACACACATACCTGTTTATATATATAGATCGATTGCATATTTTCATTTCAGATCTACTGTACTATTTCTGATGAGTTGCTTTCTAAGTCATAACACAGTGCCCAGGGACTAACGACAGCTGAGGTCCTGGAAGCTTCTGGCTAAGCTTCAATAATATCCCAAAATGTAATAATGACACCTTTTCAAAAGCTAAATCTTGTTAGCAAAGTTTGGAGTTTGGCACAGGGGAGCAGATGCCAATTCAGTAACATCCATATATGAATAATAAACATCTGCCTTTATTATGGGCAGATTTGAAGATGTTGTACTTAGGGTTCCTCCTCGGAGTGAAGAGGAAGTGCCCTATTGACATCAGACATACATCGGTCCTGACAACCAAAGTGAATTCTGCCCCAACAATATGAGAAAAACAGCACCAGTCTTTCTTTCTTCTCCTGGTTGGCTGAATATGTACATTTATTCTCTCATTACCAACTCAGTATGTGTTTTCCAGCTACGTTGTATTAGCTACCACCTTCGATTCCCTATCCGACTTGTCTGCTCCAATCTTTGTAAAGAATCTTGTCCTGCAAACTAACTGGAATATTAACAAGTGAGGGCTGCAATCTTTAGGAAAGGCATGGTAATTGCCAACAGAGCATCTGTAGAGCTGCCACCGTTATTTTTGCCTGCGGAGAATTTTGAAAGGAATTTGATGAGTTTCTGCTCAGGTGGGAATTCTCCCAGGAACTTAAAAAGAATTTCAAGCTGATAAGAAACGTTCTTCAAAACATCTCAACAGGGCACTCTGACGTGGTGGACTTTTGTTCCTTTTATTTATTTATTTACTTTTTAAAAGGCTTTTTTTTTTTTTGGAGCTTTTCAATAATGAATCATACAAACATTTTGCAAATCAGTGGTTTTGTGCACGAGGCTACTGTACCTGTGTGACCCAAAGAAGGCTTGGAATGATGTGAATAAGGATGAAAAATGATTTTACTTGCTGGGAATGGATTTGGATTTTCAGCCCAATAGACCACGAAGAGATAAAAACCCAGATAAGTTTTATTTTTCATCTTCTCAAACAAAAACAAAATCTGATTCATTTTTGAGAATTATGTAAGATCCTTTTGCTTTTACTTACGGTTATATACAGTGATGGCTAACCTTTTTGCCATCATGTGCCAAAAGTGGGGGAGCGCAGGGGGAGGGTTGCACGCACACATGCCCACACCCATAATTCAATGTGCCCCACCCCCTGTGCATGCACGGGTGACCCTCCCCCCCCATTTTTGCCACACAATGGCCTGTTTTTCGCCCTCCCGAGGCTCCAGAAGCTTTCTTGGAGCCTGGGGAGGGCGAAAATGGCCTTCCCCACCACCCCCTGGAGGCCCTCCAGAGACTGGAAATGGCCCATTTTCCAACCTCTGGTGGGCCTGGAAGGACTGAAAATCAGCTGGCCGGCACACGCATGCACACTGGAGCTGATCTAGGGCAACGCTCACATGCTCACAGATATGGCTCCTCGTGCTATCTGTGGCACACGTGCCATAGGTTCGCCATCACGGGTTATATACATAGGTGGGTTTCACATAATTTTACCACCCGTTCACCACACACTGAAAATGTGAGCATGAGCGACCTTCCACACATGTGCTTTGCTCACGCACACGGCTTGCACGCATGTGTGCAGCTTAGAAAATGTGGCTAAATAGGATGGCATAGCGCCAGGGCGGGTGGGCAGGCAGGTCTCCACTACCGGTTTGCTCGAACCGGTCCAAACCGGTTGAATACCACCACTGGTTACATAGTCAGTTCAGGAAGTGCTGAAACTGCTCTTCCTGTTTCAAACAGTACCTATAAAAATTGAAAAGAAATTCTTTGATGATTTGAACAAATTGGACTCTGGAATTTATTTGGCAAGGAAAAAAAGCGAGAATAAAATTGAAAATACTACAAGAATCTAAAGAAAATGGAGGGTTTGGACTACCAGACTGTTTTTTATATTACCAAGCATGTGTGATAACATGGTTAAAAGAATGACTAACCCTCAGGCACAAGACACTCTTATACTTAGAAGAACATGATCTACAATTAGAATGGCATGCAGTGGTGAAATCCAATTTTTTTTACTACCGGTTCTGTGGGTGTGGCTTGGTGGGCATGGCTTGGTGGGCATGGCAGGAGAAGGATATTGCAAAATCTCCATTCCCACCCCACTCTAAGGGAAGGATACTGCAAAATCCCCATTCCTTCCCCACTCCTGGGGGAAGGATATTGCAAAATCTCCATTCCCACCCCACTCTGGGGTCAGCCTGAGGTGGCATTTGCCAGTTCTCCGAAATACTCAAAATTTTCATTACCAGTTCTCCACAACTCGTCCGAACCTGCTGGATTTCACCCCTGATGGCATGCCTTCCTATGGGAATAAAATCCATAGATACTTTCAAAATAACTATATAAGAAACTCACTAATATCTGTATGGGGAAAAATACAACCTAAAATATACTTGAAAATCCCAGAATGGCTCTCAACGATGGAAGCCTTCACATACCCAAATCCGGTGAAGTTTGAAAAAATTGTGCTGAAGAAAAAAAGTAAAAAAAAATCTTATCCAAGTCTTTTCCAAGGACTCTGCACTGTACGGAGCATGCAGGACATTTTTTCCTCTATTAAAAAAAAATGCTTCATGCATTTTCAAAAAGGATTACATTTTCTCTTTTCCCCTAAAGAGACCAGTAATTTTATGCCTGCATATAGTCCTTCTTTAAGGGAGATGGGCAGTTAAGCAATGCAAAACATAAATAAATAAAGTAAGTAAATAAAATATTATTATTATAGTGGGCCGCACAATCAAGCAGATGTTTAAACAGGATTAAGCATTTTAGTCCATTTATCCAGTATTTCCCAAGGACCTGGGAGAGACAGATGTTATTGTTTAATAATATCAAAGGTATCGTTGCAGGATGTAAGCTGTGCCAAGTAAAGCTGCCATTTGTAATTGACAGATGATGCTTTTGTCAATGCTGATAGTGTACAAGTGGTACTCCAGATGTTTTGGCATTGCATCTAAGGCACCTACTATGACTAATACTTTTGCTTTCTTTTACCACATTAATTTTACTTCTATTTGCAGCTCCGTTTAGCTTGTGATTTTTTTTCCCCTCAGTTCTTACTCTTCTCTTTTGCTGTCTCCTGGTATTGCAATGTCCAGTCTTTTTAAATCTTTCTTATCAACAATTGTTAAGTCTGGGGTGTTCTGTGGCAGATGCTTGTCTGATGGAATTCTAAAATCCCAGAACACTTTAACTTCTTTATTTTGTATTACTTTATCTGTTCTTCCTGGCAGGCAAATGGTATTTCTTGCAGGTATTCCCATGCACTATTTGTTGCTATTTTATCATCCTGTTGTTTGTAACCAATCGGTGCAATCATTTTGCAGCAACTAACTAGGAGCTCCACTGTTTCTTCAGCTTTGCAGAGATTACATTTGCTGTCTGTTGCTGCCTTCCCAATTTTGGCTTTGTATGCATTTGTTCTTAAGGCTTGATCTTGTGCAGCCAGAAGTAGCCCCTCTGTCTCTTTCTTCAACTTTTCTGCTCTTAGACATTGCCAGGCCTTGTTTATTTTATTTTATTTATTTATGAAACATGTACGAGATAACAGGCATAAGTATAAACATGATTATGAATACTTGAAATGGATATGAATAAAAGGGGACATTAGGACAGGGACGGTAGGCATGTTGATGCGCTTATGCACGGCCCTTACAGATCTCTTAGGAATGGGGTGAGGTCAACAGTAGACAGTCTAAGGTTAAAGTTATGGGGGTTTGGGGATGAAACCACAGAGTCAGGTAGTGAATTCCAGGCATTGACCACTCTGTTGCTGAAGTCGTATTTTCTGCAATCGAGTTTGGAACGGTTTACCTTGAGTTTGTATCTATTGTGTGCTCGTGTATTATTGTGGTTGAAGCTGAAGTAGTCATTGACAGGTAGGACATTGTAGCGGATAATTTTATGTACTACACTTAGGTCAGACCGTAAGTGGCATAGTTCTAAATTGTCCAAGCCCAAAATTTCAAGCCTGGTGGCATATGGTATTCTGTTATGAGCAGAGGAGTGGAGTACTCTTCTCGTGAAATACCTCTGGACTCTCTCAATTGTATTAATGTCAGATTTAGAGTGCAGATTCCAGGCAGACGAGCTGTATTCGAGAATTGGTCCAGCAAAGGTTTTGTCCTTATCTTGTCTACTGTTTGTTTGTTTTTTTAATGTACTGGCCACGTTTGGTCTCTCTGACACTTCGTAAGACTTCATGGTATATTGGCTTTGGAGCATCTTCTTCCCGGTCCTTCAACTATTCTTCCAATGCTCTTTTTTTCTTCTTCAACTGTCTGGTATACTTGCAGCATTCTATGCTCACCTATGCTCCTTGGTAAACAGAGTCTGTCAACATTGCTGTGTGGATGAAAGGCATGATTCATGATCACTTTTCTGGTGTTCCCATCCAGGGTTTTTAGTTCTTCTTGAATCCAGTCCATTATTCCAGCTGTATATCTAATGACTGGAAATTGCACAAGTCTTAATCACCTTTATGATATTTCCAGTATTGAGATTGGACTTTAAAATAGTCTTCACTCCTTTGATGTATTCACTAATAACCTTCTCCTTGATTTCAATGTGTTTTATGTTGTCAGCTTGAAGAATGCCTGTTTATTTATAGTGACCTTCTTAATTCAGACTCTTGAGATAGGGTATCTCAATTCCTTCCGTTTTCATTATTTTTCCTCTGTTGTTGGTGAAAGTGGTACATTTGTTCAGTTCAAACTCCGTTGCAATATCTTGGCTGTATTTTTGGACAATATTGAACAGCAATTCTATTTCAAATGGTGGGGTTTTTTCCCCCATACAGCTTCAATAAAGGAGGTGGGGTAGAGTGACAGTCATTTTTGATGTTTCATAGCCATAGCCTCAGGAGTGAAATCCAGCAGGTTCTGACAGGTTCTGGAGAACCGGTAGCGGAAATTTTGAGTAGTTCAGAGAACTGGCAAATACCACCTCTGGCTGGCTCTAGAGTGGGGTAGGAATGGAGATTTTGCAATATCCTTCCCCTGGAGTGGATTGGGAATGGAGATTTTGCAGTATCCTTCCCCTGCCATGCCCATCAAGCCACGCCCACCAAGCCACGCCCACAGAACCGATAGTAAAAAATTTGGATTTCACCACTGCATAGCCTAACTTGACTGTTGAGTACTGTTGACAGAGGAAATCACTGCAATAACAAACAGTAGTGATGACAATGTCTCCCTGAAAGATTCCTCTCTTTATATTAACATCTCCCAGTTTCTCACCATTGACCAGAAATTGTGTCTTCCCTTGTGGCCATTGACCTTTGCACAAAGCTTCCGATTTTTCTACTGACTTCTGTTATTTCTAAGCACTTGATTGTCCAGTCAGGGTGGCAGAGAATCAAATGCCTTCTCGTAATCAATCAAAGCTGCATTCAGTTTGGACTTCCTTCTCTTGTAGTTTTCCAAAATCATCTCGTCAATTAAGAGTCGATCTTTTGTTCCTCTGCTGTTTGGGTGATTTCCATTCTGCTCAACTGGAAAAAAAGCTTATTTTCAACTAGATGTTTTGGACTGCATCCAACTATGACACCAGTTAGCAATCTGGAAAGTTGTTGGTAAGCATGTCATTGGCCTGTAGTTACCTAGTGCTGTGCCTTTTTCTGGCTCTTTCATTATTAGGTAGGTTTTGCCAGAGATTAACCAATCTTCAATTTCACTTCCTTGCAGTATGCTGTTAAACTGTAGGCATAGACCAATAAGAGGTTTCAACCAATGCAGTTCATCTTTAGTATTTACCAATTCTTGAACTTCCTTGCTCTTTTCTCCACTATTTCTGCTGTTATTACAAATTCTTTCCTTTCAGCTGTTTCTTTACTCTTAGCCACCTCCTTTAGCCAGGCTGCATTCTTGCTGTCTATCTTTGGATTGTGCCACCTGCATCCAGAATTGCACTGTTTCTTCTTTGTCAGATGTTTTTTTTTTTTTAATTTGATTTATATGCCGCCCTTCTCCGGAGACTCAGGGCGGCTTACAATGCGTTAAGCAATAGCCTTCATATTTTTGTATATTTATACAAAGTCAGCTTATTGCCCCCACAAACTGGGTCCTCAATTTACCTACCTTAGAAAGGATGGAAGGCTGAGTCAACCTTGAGCCTGGTGAGATTCGAACTTACAGTAATTGCAGGCAGCTGGTGTTAATCACAATGCTATCAATCTGCTGAGCCACCAGGCCCCATGTTGACTGATTCACTGCAGTTTCTCCATTGATGGAATCATAGAAATGCTTCCGATTCAGCTGAAATTGGAGATACTGTCTATACTGTGCAATTCAAGTTTCGTATCTGCTGATCTTCTTGGCTATGGCTGTTATATGAGCCGTGATGATGCAGTGGTTAGAATGTAGCATTGCAAGCTAATTCTGCTGACTGCCAACTGCCAGGCGTTTGGCATTTCAAGTCTCACCAGCTCAATGTTGACTCAGCCATTGATCCTTCTGAGATTGGTAAAATGAGGACCCAGATTGTTGGGGGCGATATGCTGACTCTGTAACCCACTTAGAAAGGGCTGTAAAGCATTGTGAAATGGTATATATGTGTAAGTCAGTGGTGGTATTCAGCCGGTTCGGAGAACTGGTATTAAAAAAAATGTTACCGGTTTGGGCGAATCAGTAGTAAAAAATGTCCGAACTGGTATTTCCGATGATCAGCTGTGCTGCGCGATTTATATTCACTAGAAAGCAGGAAATCCTGCTTTCTAGCAAATCTAAATCGCATGGCACAGCTGTTCCCTCCCTCACTGTTCTACTTCCCTTCTTAAGCCTCTTTTTTCCACACTGCACGGTAGCACCTGTGGTGCACATGTGCACGTAGCAGCTTTTGACAAGCACTGCACATGCAGATGTGCAGCATGCATTTGGTGCGCACCATGCATGCACACAGCAAACCAGTGGCAAACCTTGAAGGATTTCACCACTGGTGTAAGTGCTATTGCTATTTACTGCTGTATTATTTCCAGTGCTTCCTTGATATTCCTTATTTCTAGGTCAAAGGTCAGTAACCCAGGGCTCTGGAGCCGCATGTGGCTCTTTCATCCCTCTGCTGCAGCTCCCTGTTGCCGGTCGGCTCCACAATTGATAGGGCTTTCAGTTAGGAGAGGTAGAGGAAAAAGGATGCCGCACTAGGAGGAGATTCTATGGTGGGGGAACTGGACTTCAGGTTGGCTCCAGAATTGAATGGGGGGCTTCCTGTTAGGACCTTTGTGGCTCTGAGTGTTTAAGGTTGCCGACCCCTGTTCTAGGTAATAGTTTTTAAATTGGTATTCTTTGCTTTTCTTAATTCTTCAACTTCTCTTTCATCTGTTATTATTGTCACTACTACTGTTATTGTTGTTCTCTGAGGAGAGATGCTATCACCAATGTTGGAAAGGACAGATTTGCATGTCCAGTGGAAGGCAAGATTGAAAAAAAAAATCACAAGTAAACAAATAGAGAAGAATTAAAAAATATTATGATTTTGGAAAAACAAAGTTATGAGCTCATGTGATTATAGTAATGCCAGCTGTAAACATTAAAAAGGGCTGGATAAAATATGAATTAGGAAACTTCCTAACTACGTTATTTCTAATGTCTTTGCAACTTGAACTTCATGAAAAGAAAACAGAATCGGGGGGTTAACAATAGAATTTCACAGTGCCTTAATTTGATATTATTTATGATACTAATCTATGCAATTTCCCCACTGCTGATAACACTTCATATACTTTTGTTTTAGTATATTCTCCCTTTGTTTTGTAGCTGGACTTCCTTTCCCTGCATGTTGCATAAACCACAGATGTGATAAAGGGCATAAATTAGATCATAGGGAAAACTTCCTTTCATTTCATATCTGTCTTTACTTAATATTTAATGTTAAACACTATTGTCTTTTATCAGGCCCACATGGCCAATTGAGAGAGAAGGAAGTTGATGTTTTGGAGATAAATTAGCTTTATTGCTTTGTGTTCCTATAGCGCTCTAAATGAACTTTTCTGGTCTTTTTTTATTGTTGGTATCCTACGGCTTCCAAAAATCTATTATACTTCTGGCTATACTAGATATGCAAGTAGTCTCAAGAAATGAAAGGCTTTAACAGACTTCATTGATACATTGGTCAATTACAACTGAACTGGATTAAATCACAGGCTAATTGTAATCAGTATTCAAGGCAAATTTAATGGGTGGGGAAGAAAGTTCTGGCTATTTTTTCTTTTTGTGTTCAGCATTTTTGTTCTCAAAAAAAAAAAAGAGAGAAAAACCAAAATAACGAAAGAAGTCTTTCCTAAGAAAAAAATTATTGTACAAGTGTACATGGAGCCAGTGGTGATATCCAATTTTTTTTACTACCGGTTCTGTGGCGTGGCTTGGTGGGCGTGGCTTGGTGGGCATGGCAGGGGAAGGATACTGCAAAATCTCCATTCCCAACCCACTCCAGGGGAAGGACACTGCAAAATCTCCATTCCCACCCCACTACAGGGGAAGGACACTGCAAAATCACCATTCCCACCCCACTAAAGGGGAAGGATACTGCAAAATCTTCATTCCCACCCCATTCTGGGGCCAGCCAGAGGTGGTATTTGCCAGTTCTCTGAATTTCTGCTACTGGTTCTCCAGAACTTGTCAGAACCTGCTGGATTTCACCCCTGCATGGAGCTCATGTTTATCCCTAACCTAACATTGCACCTTTGAACTGAATGTTGTCTGTGCTAATATGCAATGTATTTAGGGCTTTATATGGTCTATCCCATTCATGTCAGTACTTAGGGCAGGCCCTAGATTTTCCCTTTCCTGTGGAATTAACATGGTCACTAACATGTTCAAGAGTTCTGCTTTATTCTTAATTGACATATTATCATGTACAAGAGCCCCTGGTGGCACAGTGGTTAGAATCTAGTATTGTAAGCAAACTCTGCCCACAGCCTGCAGTTTGATCCTGACTGGACTCAAGGTAGAATGAGGACCCAGATTGTTGGGGACAATATGCAAATAATTGTAATAATAAACATTGTAAAGCACCCAGAGAGTGCTGTAAAGCACTATGGGATGGTATATAATTCTAAATGCTATTGTTATGTACCCTAGTCACTTTAAGTTAAATGATCAAAGCCAAGAAACTGAGAACGAAAATTAACCTTTATACATTGCTACTGCTGTGGTTGCTGTTGTTAAGAGAGCTCCATGTGTGACAGTTACACCATTCGAACATAGTCATACTTTGTGCCTACTTATTTTCCATCCATTTGAATTATAAGTCACATTATCAACAAAAAAAAAAAACCCAAGCAAAATATCCAAATTAATAAATAATACATTAAAAATAATAAAATTACAGAAAGTCTATCTGCCGTATTGTCAGAAATCCATTTTGGGACGTGTTGCATTCTTTACTGAGATAATATAATCAGGGCAAGTATATTCCCTCTGTATAATCCTTTGTTTGCATAGTCGATGGAGAAGCCAGATAGGAATTATAGAGAATAAAGTATGACCCATATAGAGAATTCAATTACAATGGGTTCAATATTTGAAGATTTGAACAACCATATAGATTTTCTTCATATTATGAAGAAAATCTATCCATGTGGTTGCTAAGAGTCAACACTGAGATGATGCCACATAATTAATCAATCATTTAGAGCTGTGGTAGCACAGTGGTTAGAATGCAATATTGCAGGCTACTTCTGCTGCCTGCCGGCTGCCTGCAATTTGGCAGTTCGAATCTCACCAGGCTCAAGGTTGACTCAGCCTTCCATCCTTCTGAGGTGGGTAAAATGAGGACCC
Organism: Pituophis catenifer annectens; assembly: GCF_029215685.1. Classification (NCBI taxonomy): domain Eukaryota; kingdom Metazoa; phylum Chordata; class Lepidosauria; order Squamata; family Colubridae; genus Pituophis; species Pituophis catenifer. Next base: position 116,733,934 of record NW_027256884.1, on the reverse strand, counting down.
AGATTGTTCGGGGCAATAGGCTGACTCTGTAAACCAATTAGAGAGGACTGTAAAGCACTGTGAAGCGGTATATAAGTTTAAATGCTATTTGCTATTTAGAGATCAGCACTCATTCATTCATTCATTCATTCATTCATTCATTCATTCATTTATTCATTTATTGGTTCAATTTATATGCCGCCCTTCTCCGGAGACTCAGGGCGGCTTACAATGCGTTAAGCAATAGCCTTCATACTTTTGTATATACCTGCTTAGTAGAGCTTTCCCACTCCTAATTTTTTCCAATTCTGAAAAAATATAAAATGTCCTTCAAATATCTGAATATGTGAATACTTCCCTCTATTCCTTCATCTTCATTTTGAATATATGCAAATATTTTGGATTTTATTTGATCTGTATTTTTCACCAAAGTGCAATAGGCATGACTGAGAACTTGAATGGTTGTGCTTGTGGAATTTTCCATTTGTCCATGTTAAATGCCTGATTATTCCTGATGGACAAGTTGTTTACAGGGAGGTAATAATTAGGGAATGATTTTTGAATAATTTTGCCCGGTCCAATTTGTTCAGACATGATGCAGGCAACTGACCACAATAATTGTACAAATTAGCAGTAGTTGAAATAACATTTGCATTCCTTTTGCTATGGATGGAATTACAGAAGTGATGTTGATGGCACGCGTGCAGAGACCCAGAGACTTTGCCAAGGGATGGCTTTTTAATTTGGATTGTTTCACATGTACAACGCAGCTTTGAAAAACAGAGTAAGAACTACAAGTGATCAAGTCCCCATGGAATGACAAGCTTGTTGATGATAAATTCATTAAGACTGCTGTACAGTTGGAATTCCTTTTCTATTGTTAAATACTGCTGCTACTTGACATTTTTGAAGTTCCACAGTCTTTATGGACCAGGGCTATTAATACTGCAAAGGAAGACAAATGCGACCTAAAGTTGACTGTCATGGATACTCTTGCATTCAAGTACAGAAGCTTTCCATAACTGATATCTCCTAGATAGAATAGACAATAGAATAATAGAGTTGGAAGGGACCTTGGAGGTCTTCTAGTCCAACCCTCTCCTTAGGCAGGAAGCCCTACACCACTTCAGACAAACGGTTATCCAACATCTTTTTAAAAACTTCCAGTGTTGGAGCATTCACAACTTCTGGAGGCAAGTTGTTCCACTGATTAATTGTTCTAACTGTCAGGAAATTTCTCCTTAGTTCTAAGTTGCTTCTCTCCTTGATTAGTTTCCACCCATTGCTTCTTGTCCTACCCTCAGGTGCTTTGGAGAATAGCTTGACTCTGTCTTCTTTGTGGCAGCCCCTGAGATATTGAAACACTGCTATCATGTCACCCCTAGTCCTTCTTTTTATTAAATTAGACATACCCAGTTCCTGCAACCGTTCTTCATATGTTTTAGCCTCCTGTCCCCTAATCATCTTTGTTGCTCTTCTCTGCACTCTTTCTAGAGTCTCCACATCTTTTTTACATTGTGGTGACCAAAACTGAATGCAGTATTCCAAGTATGGCCTTACCAAGGCCTTATAAAGTGGTATTAACCCTTCACGTGACCTTGATTCTATCCCTCTGATTATGCAGCCCTATTTATGCTTATAACTTGATATGATACATATTGAGGGTACCAGGTGGGAGAAGATTGATGTGCAGAATTCCTTGTACTGATAGAAGAGAATATTTGTAGTTCAAGGTTGAACCAATCAAGAAACTACCAATGCAGACAACAATCTAACAGTAAACAACAGTCTGATTAAAGAACCACCAAGAACATCCCTCCAACACTAACAAGGCAAGCCACTAATATATAAAAAGAGAGCAAACCCTATTCCTTTTTAGCACTGATGATGTTACCCAGTTTGGTAATGAAAGGTCTGCAAGAAAATCACCAAGCTCAGAGGACACCAAGGATCCCACAAAATTCCTTGTGTGGTGTCATCATCTGTCCTCTCCAATACATATTTTAACAAGTGGCAAATGGCTTTCTCGCCACTTCTTCATACTCCCAGACACAATAGTTCTCCATAATACCTCCCACAGGGTCTTTCCTTACAATCTGACAGTGATATTTTAGAAGGTGAAAGCAAGTTTCCTCAAGAAATTGTGTTTTCCTTTTTAAGCATAATATTCAAGCTTCCTCCTATTACAAGGATAACAGAAAGGTTTTGATGCCTACCACAATTCATTACAGTAAAGATAGAGAAAAGAAGTAAACACAAATGTAAGGGCTACTATTAATAATCTCCTGTTGTGTAATATTAGCAATAAATGAAAAGTCATGTCTCCAGTGACAAAATAGCTTTCTGATGCAGTGACAATATAAGATTTCCCATACAGACATAAGCAGTAACTTTTTTAAAAAAATCATTTTATGGAGAATTAATAGCAAGCCCATTTTAAACTTATGCTTTCTGTCTATTTATTTCCCCTGTTTTCCTTTCTTTATGCTTGCTGTAAGTGGAATACCTTAGGGGATTTTAAAGATCAGAATAAAAGTTTGCAGAACAAGTCCAAGCCACTACCACAGTTAATTTGTTTTTGCTGAGTCCATTTTTCAATATTGATTTTTCTATCTGGGCAATACATTGCCAGGAGCAAGAATTATTTGCAGCTGAAAGCATTTGTTTTATTTGTTTATTTTAGGGTAGATAGATTCCATTTCTGTATACTGTATTTATAGCTCATATAAAGAAAGGAGAGAAGAGCATATAAAGGGATTGGGGATGGTGGAGAGAAAGGGAGAGAAAGAGAAAGAAAATAGGGAATACAACTGCAGCATCTTTTCTTAATTTTCTCCCATCCCAGTCAGCCTTGTTGTATGGCAATTAAGGACAAGCTTTTCAAATGCTAGAAATGTCAGTGATAAAGCAAGTTGTGGGAGGAAAAAGCAAAGGATTTGAACAGATTAACAGAGTTGGAAGGGTAGATCATCTAATCCAACCCCCTGCCCAAGCAGGAGACCCTACACCATTTCTGACAGATGGCAGTCCTGTCTCTTCTTGAAAGTCTCAAGTGATGAGGCTCCCACAATTTCCGAAGGCAACTTCTGTTCCACTGGTTGATTGCTCTCAATACTTGGCACAACTGCCATGTATTTTTGATGGTCGCTGTGTCAGGTGATGGCCCTCCGTGACCTTCCCAACCGACCCCCAACGAGCGGAGTCAATGGGAGAAGCCAGGTTCGCTTAATGACTGCAAGATTCACTTAGTGTCTGCAGCAAATAAGGTTGTAAAACTGGGTGCCAACTCACTTCACCACTGCCTCAATTAATCGTGAGGCTTACCTCACACACCCAATACACTACTCTCGGCTCCCAAATGGGCATTTTAGGCATCAAAAATTTCTCCAATTTCTCCCAAGGCAAAACTACTCTGATGGACAGCAGCGAATCAACTTGTCCACTTCCCTGAGAAAATACCCCGAAGGCATTAAGACAGATTCTTTTTTTCATTACTCAGGTAAAACTCTAAGAGGGGAGGGGGAACACTGAATTCTGTGACTGACAGGTCTTCTTAAGGCTACCTACTAGAGTGAACTACTAGAACTCCATTTGTTGTTAATTGGATATAATAACAGAATCCTGAAAACCTGCCAGAGTTCCAAGGCATAGTATTTTGAATATCTTTCTCATCCTTCCTCTTCTTCCAAGACTGAGTTTTTTACTGTTCTCTTTTATTATCTCTTAATGTTCCTACATTCCTTTGTCAACATTATCTCTCATTCTTCTCAAGTCTGTGCTCAAATCAGAATGTTGTCAAGATTGAACTGCTTTGCTCCTTTCGAATCTTATCGCTATTCAACTTGCCTTTGAACTGGGGGAAGGGAAGGGTTTTGCTCACGAATCGTGAGAGCCTGGAAACCATCAAAGTCACCAATGCAGGTGCCTGAGAAGAAGATGGACTGTTCCCATAACAAAATAATGTCTCATAATTGGATAATGTGAACACCCAGGGATGGAGAGAAAGGGAGGCTATTGTTTAACTAAGCAAGCCTTTGCATGGGAAAACCATTTCACTACTCAATATGTGCGGCCAAAGAAGGGTGAGGAAAGGATTATCAAAGGATTAGCGCTGATCTGTTGCTTAAGATATCCCCCTAAAGCAATCTAGAAAAATCTAGCTTGCTTATCTAGACAAGCTCTGGAAAACCAAGATAATAAAATGCCCCTGGCTCTCAGGCCTCTTTAAATATTGTGCAAAATATTGAATGATCGCAATAATAGGGACATTGACCAGATGCAGGAGTGGCAGCTGTTTGGAACAGAAGTAAATGCAGAGCAGTTCAAACGTTGCTCCCTCTGGCACAGAAAAATTTACAGGCCTTTTTACATAGAATATCAATCAAAGTAAAGCATATTGTAGTCAGAACTTGGCATGTTTTCCCCCATGGTCTCTTGATAATGCTGGACTCCTTCAGTGCTAAAAGCTTATTAAATGGAATGAACCCTTAGGCCAATCCTATGGAAATTTAAATGGCAAAGAATCTCATTGAATTTTTTTTATTTATTGCACAGTTTATCATGCCTGGGGTTCTCCTGATATTTTTCCCCCAGAAAGATGGTAGAACTGCCTGTTTCCATTTCTATGTAGTGGGAAATACAGACTTAGCCTGAAAGTTGGAAGTATTTTTTTTTATTTGTTTATGAGTTTTTAAAACTTTGAGAAAGGCCAATAGGGTTGGGGGTCATTCTAATCTCCAAGGCAACAATAATCCGCAAAGCAGAGGCTACAGCAGAAAAACAACAGTCTTCTAATTTTCACCAGTCAACACACTGGCTGACGGGATCTGCAGCATGCCAAATCTGTTGGATCAAGTTGGATGGGTAGAATCTTGGAAAAAGGCAGTCAGGTCAGGTCAGGTCAGGTCAGGTAACCTGGTCCTAACCAGCACCTTGAATTGTACCTGGAAACACACCATCAATCAGTGCAGCTTACAGAGTCATGGTGTTAACAAACAGTAGTGGCCAAAATTGTGGAAACCTTTTGGGAAAAGTGTACTTTTGAGGTTTGATGGCTAATAACACCACTTTTTCTTTTTTTCTTTTCTTTTTTTTTCTTTTCTTTTCTTTTCTTTCTTTTTTTTTTTTTTTGAGTCTCAAGATAATCATATTCCATTGCTGGAATGGCCTTAGCCCAGACCTTAACCCAATTGAAAATCTACGGAGCCAACTAAAGAAACTTGTTAGTCAGAAGTGATCCAGCAATAAAACTCAGTTAATAGAAGCAATCCTTCAATCTTGGTTTCACATTAGAACAGCTGCAGAACTAAAAGACTTGGTTCGCTTGTTGCAATATTTTCAGGATCAGACTCAATAAAGATAATAGAAGTTAGAGATTTAAATATATTTCTCTTTAATCATAATAGGCATTCTATATTCGCTGAATATTCAAGATAGAAGCAATGAAAATGGGGAGGATGGCTCCTTATATATACAAGGGGTGGAGCCAGGAATGGGAGTGGTAAATTATGAATACATTAAAGTCCAAAGAATAAGTTAACCCCTGATGTTCCATATATACATTATTTACACATTAGAGAATAAGGCATTTACATCTGACAAATCCCCCTCTAAATGCCGGTTCGTTATACAACACCAGTTACATTCAGATTCAGGACAATATAATACATATAATTTAGAAGTTAAATATTTGTGTTGTTTAGAAGGTAAGGGTTTTGTTAATATGTCAGCTAATTGTTCAGAAGTATCACAATGTATTGCTTTGATGAATCCGTCTTGAGATAGTTGTCTCACGTGCTTAAATTTTATATCAATATGCCTGGACCTTTGTCCAATTGCATCGGATCTAGATATTTCAATGGCCGCTTTATTGTCTTCATGCATAATAAATGGTAAAGTAGGTTTCTTCCAAATATCTGTGATCAAATCATTGAACCATACAAGGTTATTTGCAGCTTTAGACAAGCAAACATATTCCGCTTCTGTGGTAGAAGTGGCTACCAGTTCTTGTTTACCAGTATACCAGTAAACTGGACAATCGTTCAATAGAAAAACATAACCAGAGGTACTCTTTCTGCATGATGTATCACCAGCCCAATCTGCATCAGCATAACAAGTAATTTTTGGTTCTTTGTCATTATTGGGTTCCAATATTAAACAAAAATCTAATGTACTTTTCAGATATCTTAAAATTCTTTTGACAGCTTCCCAATGATACAAGGTTGGTCTGCTAACATATCTTGACAATAAATTGAGAGGTAATGCAATATCTGGCCTAGTCCAATTAGATATATAAAGGAGTGAACCTATAACTGATCTGTAAAATGTGTTGTCTTTAAACTCAGGGGAAGATTCATCAATGTTTCTGAGAAAATCAGTTTGCATAGGTGTGTCACATGTTTTGGCATTATTTAAGTTACATTTGTTTAGGAGTTCAATGATTTTATCTTTCTGAGTAAGTTTGAATCCCCTTTTTGTTTTGTTAATTTGTACACCAAGGTATTTGTTCACTCTACCTAGTGATTTCAATGAGAAGTGTTCGTTTAACTTATTTACAAAGATTTCCCTGCTCTCTTTATGCTTTCCAATATATAAAATATCATCCACATAAATTAATACAAATTCAATATGATCATTACTCTTTTTTACAAAGAAACAGTTATCAGCAGTGGTGGCGTTGAAATCCATGGTTTTAAGTACTTTTACCAAACAATCGTACCATCTTTTGCCAGATTGCTTCAATCCGTACAGACTCTTATTTAATAACCAAATTTCGTTCTTATTAGTGTATTGACTGTGTGGTGCTCTTACATATATTTCCTTATCTAATTTTGCGTGTAAGTATGCAGTCTGTATGTCATATTGAAACACGTCCAGATTGAGTGCAGATGCTACTACAAGAGCTGTTTTGACACTCTCTGTTCTCACTGTTGGTGAATATGTGTCAGTATAGTCTTCTGGATATTTTTGTGCATAACCTTGTGCAACTAGTCTGGCCTTGTATAAGGTATTACCTCCTTCTAAATTCTTAATTTTATAAATCCACCTGGTACCTATAATTGTTTTATCCTTAGGTGCGATCGCAGGTGTGAATACATTTAATCCTTGTAAACTTTCTATCTCTTTTTCCATAGCTAGTTCCCATTTTTCTCTTTCTTCACGGGGAAGTTTCAATACTTCCTCATATGTATTAGGTGTTATTTGTTCTCTATCCATATGCATTATGTAATCTTTGTATTTATTTGGTATTTGGTTTCTATTGTTTCTAATATTTCTTTCAGGTTTGCTATGGTTGTCATGCAAATATCTAGCTTCCTTTTTTGTTAATGTGTCTGTCTTTATTTTATGCTGACTATTTGTCCAAGTTTTGGTTTTGTTCTTACTTTTGTTAATACTTTGATTTTCTGTTGTTCCTTCCTCGCAAGATATATTATCTTTGCTTTTATTAGGAAATATTTCATTAAGGTGCAATTTAGACCAATTGGCCTGCTCATGGAACACAGCTGTTCTGGATACTATAAATTTGTTATTATTATCAATGAATCTGTACCCTTTGGTTCCAGTTTCGTATCCCATGAATCTTAATCTCCTGGATACGTTTTCTCCCTTTCTCCTCAATTGTTTAGGTATGTGTACGTCTGCAGTAACTCCAAATATGTGCATGTGTGCTAATTTGGGTTTTCTATTGTACATCACCTCATATGGTGTCTTATTCACAATACTGGACCATGTCCTATTTTGAGTGTAATTTGAATAATGTAAGGCTTCTGACCAAAATTGTTTGCCTAAACCAGCGTCCTCTAATGTGCATCTAATCATGGTTTGTAGTGTGGAATTCTTTCTCTCTGCAATCCCATTTTGAAATGCAGAAAATGGATTGGACGTGAAATGTAGCATCCCTCTATCCTTTAACCATTGGGAGAATTCTTTAGACATGAATTCACATCCCCTATCTGTCATAATTTGTTTTATTCTAATATTATGTTGTGTTTCTATGCGTTTGTAGAATTCCTTAAATTTCTGAAAGGTTTCATCCTTGTGCTTTAATGTGTAAACAAAACCATAGCGACTGTAATCATCCACTATTGTTAGGAAGTAACGTTTTCTATAGGTAATTGATGGAGTTAATGGACCAACTAAGTCCATATGTACCAAATCAAAAATATTGTTGGTTGATCTGTTAGATTTTTTTGGTCTGGGACTGGTTTTTAGTTTGGTGGATTTACATACTGAGCATTCCAAATAATTTTCACAATTTTTTATTTTGACACCTTCTGCGTGTTCAGTCATTTTTTGTACTACAGGAAAGCTTGCATGTCCTAACTTCCTATGTAAGATGTGAGCACACTCATCATGAATTGGTTTACCTATTTTTGGTTTCTTCTCATTGTGTGTATTTTTGTTATCATGAGTTATTTTACATTCATCATTGTCACTGTTACTGACATTTTCATCATCTGCTTCAATACAATCTTCCATATTTGAATCAATGTTATGTAACCATCTTTCTTTGGTTATCAGATAGGGTAGACCCCCTTTTATCATCACAGTGCCTACATTTGTTTTGTTCTTTTCTATAGTTGCTTTCCCCTTTGAGAAAACTATATTGATGTCAGATTCTCTGCTTAGTTTTATAGCACTCAGTATGTTGTGAGGTATTTCTGGGATTAATAATACCCCCTCTATTTTCCCTAAACCAGGCAAGGTCACATTTCCTCTGCCTAATACTTGAACCTTTTCTTGATTAGCTACCTTTATCACAAACTTATCTTCTGTAAATGAAGATAATATACTTTTGTTGTTAGTGGTGTGATTTGTTGCACCAGAATCAATAAGCCAATTATTGTTCTCATCTTGTTGTGTTCTGGTGCTGTCTTGTTTATTTAGCCCATTTAGTGACCCAGATTTTCTCTCTTTTGAATTTTCTCTACCCCCTCTACTTTCTCTGTAATTTGGTGGACTTCTATATTTGTGTCTATCTGTGGAAGATTGTCTGTAATTGTATTTGCTCCTATATTCTGGCCTATGTCTCTCCCTTGGGACTTTGTGACAATCTCTTCTACTGTGTTCCCTGGATCCACAATTGTGGCATCTAAAGGCCTCATTATATTTATCTTGAAAGACTACTTTCCTAAAAGATTTGTGTTCTGTTTGGTTACTGAAACGATTTTTTCTTGAATTGTCTTCTGCTATCAATTTGTTAGATAGACTTTCTATTGATAAATATCCCAAATTAATGGTATCTAAGTGTGACATAAAGCTATCCCATGATGGATCAAGTGAATTGATAATAACACTTTTCATTGTTTGATCTGAAATCACTTCCCCCCTCAATTGCAGCTCAGCTCTTATTTTGTTTAGATTTATCAAATGCTCACTTATAGAAACCCCTGGTTTCACTCTAGAAGAAAAGAAATCCTTAGACATTCTTGTGGTTGTGGCTACGCTATCGCTGTGAAATAGATTAAACATGCATTGAATTATTTCTGATACAGTTAGGTTTGGTTTGATGCTATGATACATTGCAGGAGACACGCTAGAAATTATTATGAAAAATGCTCTATGATGTAAACAATCTATTTTTAAAGTCCAAGGTCTTCTTGGAGGACTAGTTATAAAGAATAGTAAATTTTCTTTCATAAAAATAACCTGAAGCTGTTGGTACCACTCTTGTAAATTAATGCCATCAACTCTAAGTTTTGGGAAGTCACTGGGTAAATTCCCTACATTATTTTGTCCATTACTTACAACCTGAGGCAGTCCGTGGTCTCTCAAGTGCAGGAAATTACAGAACGGCATTGGGATGCTTGTAACGAGTCTGCGCGGTTCTCTGGCCAGTTCAAGTCTTTCGGGGCCGTCTACGTAGTTTTGCACATGCGCGTTGCTCATTTCTTCTTTGGCGCCGTTGTGGAAGGTTCTCTCCATTTCAGCTCTCTCGATCCGCTCCTCTTCAGATGAGTCGGTCTCTGGCTCGGTTTTTGGGGCTTTGGTGATGGCGACGGTTCTTCTCTTTCTCTTGTGTGCGCTGGCACTCGATTCTGTCTGCGGTGTAGGACGGAATCGGCATGGCTCTCTGGGCTCGGGTGTCGTCGTTTTCGAAGTCAGGATGGGAGCGTGCAGGTCTTGAGTTGTCGGTTTGATTTCTTGCTTCTTTGTTGATGTCTTGGAAATTTTCAATCTTGGCCCAAAAGCAGCAAAAAGCGTTTTCATTGCTGACTTTACTTGAGACTTTGTTAAATCGTCTTCACTTTCTGATTTTGGTTCATCTGAAGAGTTTGAGACTTCTTTTTCACTTTCTTCGTCTGATAGCGTTTTTCGCGCCAGAAATTTTGAACTGAGCGTTTTGATTGGCTCTGCTTCACTCTCTTTTGAAGTTCGTTGAAACCAAGATGGCTGCCATTCAAAATTTCGCGCGATGTCACATCTTTTCTTTTTTACAACTATTTTCTCAGTAGTCATTTCACTCACAGTTTTTTGATCTTTGGGTTTTTCTTTAATGACGTTTTTCTCTCTCGCTGCTCCGCTGTTTCTCAGCATCTCCTGGAGGTCCGCGATGAGGCTTTCATCATTCTTTTGGCTTTTTAGTATCTTTAATATCTCTGACCTGAGTTCGTTATTTTCTATCTCGATTTCTTCCTGGTCGTTATTTTCACTCATCAGTTCTTCTTCTTCAGTGGTGTATTCTTCGGATTCTCTCGAAATCGCATTAGTGGATTCGTTGATTGTCTCTTGATCAGTTTCTATTTCTTTGCTGTAGGCCCTGGTGTTGGGCCTATCTTTCTTGGACATTTTTAATTACTTATTGAGTCAATTAACCATCCTCTGCTACCAGCTTGTTGCAATATTTTCAGGATCAGACTCAATAAAGATAATAGAAGTTAGAGATTTAAATATATTTCTCTTTAATCATAATAGGCATTCTATATTCGCTGAATATTCAAGATAGAAGCAATGAAAATGGGGAGGATGGCTCCTTATATATACAAGGGGTGGAGCCAGGAATGGGAGTGGTAAATTATGAATACATTAAAGTCCAAAGAATAAGTTAACCCCTGATGTTCCATATATACATTATTTACACATTAGAGAATAAGGCATTTACATCTGACACACTCCATGGGAAGACGTTGTAAGGCCGTAATTCATGCTAAAGGTTACCCAACTAAGTATTAACTGACATGGTGATCATTTTTGTATATCTCGTTTTTTCTACGGTGATCATTTTTGTATATCTCGTTTTTTCTACGGTGATATTTTTTGTATATCTCATTTTTTCTACGTGTTTCACTTTTCTTCTTTATACTGTAACTGCTATTCTAATAGCAAATCCTTCCTAAAAGTTATTCCATTACATTCTTGATTAAATTATCTTTCCATTGATATATAATTTTATGGTACTACTCCCCCAAAAAAGGTGGTGTTATTAGCTAGTTTTAGAAAATACACTTTTCCCAATAGGTTTCCCCAATTTTGGCCACTACTGTATGCTGTTGTAGCCAGCACCAATTATTACAGCCAAAGGTTACATTGATATATAATTTTATGGTACTACTCCCCCCAAAAAGGTGGTGTTATTAGCTAGTTTTAGAAAATACACTTTTCCCAATAGGTTTCCACAATTTTGGCCACTACTGTATGCTGTTGTAGCCAGCACCAATTATTACAGCCAAGGGTTATATTAAATTAGATCAAAAGTCTCGTATATGCAGCCACATTATATGCAGGTTTGCATTGTGCAACCTTATAATATAATATGATTAATTTGGCTGCTGATTATCCCATTTCTGGGGCACACCATGCACTTAACCTGCTAAAATGACCATCAAGACTACCATCCCTGAAGTTAAGATATTGAATGAATGCACATGTTAGATCTATATTTGAACTGGTGACGGTTGTCATGGGAACAGAGCAAATATGAGTGTTATTATTTATTATATCTCTATGAGCATTTTGCCAATAATATTTTTTTTATTATTTTGGAAATAAGGACGGAGACTAAAACTCCATCAATTTTTCTGTTGCTTTTCTTTCCATAACTATAAACTAGACTAAAACAATGTTATTGTACATTAGCTCTATACTCATGCTTGGATGTTCTGAAATACATTCATATAAAAGGGAAAAAAAGATGAATGTAAGCTCAATATTTAGTTCCAACAAAAATGCAATATAAAACAAAAAGACTGAAAGCCGTATCTAAGAGAGAGCTGCAACATTTTATTGATCAGCTTGCCATAATATAAAATTATCTTGGGTTGAAAGTAGACAGATAAGACTAAACTAACTCTTTTTTAAAAAATAAATAAATCAGGACGTATATTTTACAGACCATTGCTACAAGACATTCTCCTGCATTTTGTTTTTAAATCCAAGAAAAATAGAGTTCAGCTATTTATTTATTTTTTAAGCAGATGGAAAAGTTTGCCTTCCACTCCACAAGTCACAAGAGAGAAATGAAACATCCTTGGCAGTTCTTCAGCCAGTTTCGTGCACATCTGATTAATGAAATGAAAGTGTTAGGAGCCATTTGTCTCTGAAATGAGGAATAGAAGCTGATGAGGGTGGAAACAGTACACCTGAACAATCACTTTTCCTATATCTTCCTTGATCATAATTCTTTGGAGCAGCAAAGTGTAAACTTTTTATACTTCTGAATAAAAAAAAAAATTCTATGTTCAGAGTTTAGAGAACACTGCAATTCAAGTTGACCAACAACTAATAACTTTGGAGTAATTAAGTCCTCTTTTTTCCAATGGGACTATTCAGGGGTGGTATTCACTTACCTTTGCTACCAGTTTGCAAATGAGAGCATTCCACGCATGCGCAGAGCATCAAAAACGGGATGTGATGTCATCCAGATGGATAGGCGGAGCCTCCCGCAGCCACCGCTACCAGTTCAGCGGAACCAGATAGAACTGGCTGAATACCACCACTGGGACTATTCTGCATAACTAGTGGAGCCCTTGGTGCTCTCTGACCTTGGTTGTTTGCTTGCAAACATTTCATTATCTGATTAGGTAATATCATCAGTGCAAATAAGTGTGAGATTTGCTCCCTGTTTATATACAGTAGCTTGTCCTGCTAGTGTTCGTAAGAGTGTAGTTTTCTCCTTGGTAGTTTCTTGATTAGGGTATTGTTTTCTGGTTAATTGTCAGGTGTTAATCCCTGCTTACCTAAGTGTTGGCTGCTGGATACAATGTGTTCTGGTCTTTTCGTTTCCTTCTTTTTTATTTGAATGGTGTGTAAATGTTGTTTATCTCTATCTGTTGCTTAACTGGCTCAGAGACCCTGCCATAATTTCTAGATTTTTTTCACCTACATAATTAGATCAGCACAGATTTTTTTTTGAAAGCATTTTAAAGTGATTCCTAAAACCAAGTGTCTTCTCAGTTAAAACACATGTTTTAATTTAGAAAATGTAAGACAGAGCCTCATTCATCTATATCATTAAACAAAGAACAATGCATACCAGGGGAGAAAAAAAAACTTTAAAGATCCATTTCTCTTCTTTTATGTGTGTATGCATAAAATAGTAAGGTAGGTGTTATATCAGGAAGCATTGTTGAGTACGCAACATAAAGTTCACAGAATGTCATAGCTAGTTTAGCAATGTTTGCCCACTAAGTAGATTAAAGCAAACTGATTATTCAGGCTGGTACTTATTGCAAGTAAAGGATTTACATAGATTTCCTGTGTTCATATTATCATCGCTCTTAGTTCTCTCGTGGGGCAGATTCAAGGCTTGTTTAGCTTTAGGTTCCACCAAAGTTTGCATTTTAAAAAACTTTTTTTTCCTTTCTGTTGCTCTGAATAACAGATCTTTATTTAATTGTGGCGGATGTATAACCTTTTCAAATGAAACACCTAAGGATGGTTTGGGGAAATTTGATTAGGATGAGACTACCTAACCCCTTGGCAATATTTTCAATTGCAATCCTGGAGAAGTTCAGGCTAGAATTGTCACTATCTGTGGTCAGCAATTAACCAAATATTCCTCTAGAACATCTTCCAAGATTGTATGCTGAAATCCATCCACATCCATGAGATGCAGTAGGAAGACTATTTTGCTTAGCTTGACTCCACACAGCATGAAGGTTGAAGTCTTCCCTTAAGAAGTAAGGTGACTCAAACAGGAGCTTCAAGGGGACATAACCACAGGGTCACTGTGGCAGTGGTGGGTTTCAAAAATTTTTACTACCAGTTCTATGGGTGTGGCTTGGTGGGCATGGTTGGTGGGTGTGGCTTGATGGGCGTGGCAGGGGAAGGATACTGTAAAATCTCCATTCCCACCACACTCCAGGGGAAGGATACTGAAAAATCCCCATTTCCTCCCGATCAGCTGGGACTCGGGAGGCAGAGAATAGATGGGAGCAGGGCCAGTCAGAATTTTTCTACCAGTTCTCCAAACTACTCAAAATTTCCTCTACCGGTTCTCCAGAACTGGTCAGAACCTGCTGAAACCCACCTCTACACTGTGGGCTACAGTCCTTTCACTGGCAGTGGCTCCTTTGAATATGATAGCCTCTAGGTTGCCAAAGTGTGAAGTTGCAGTCACAACTCCATTGGCCAACATGATGCTGCCAGCTAATGCTGCCATAACCGAATGCTCTTGCCTAAACCTGAGACCCCACACAACCACTTTATGGTCTGTTTTGTTGCTCCCCTCTGGGAGGAGGTTTCAAAGTATTTCTAGCAGGACTTCCAGATTCTGTAAGTTTTGTTATCTGGTAAACTCGCAAGATTCGTTTTTCTCGCCATATACAGATATACATCCAAACCAGACTATGTTGTTTCTATTTATCATATAATATAAGTGGATATATGCATATTTTTTATTTATTTGTCATGTTTATGTAGTGTACCTTGGAGGTGGTGAACCTTTGACAGCTGTATGCAAATGTAAAATGCAAATACATTTTAATGTATGCCAATTAGTGTACATTTAAAGTGACAATAAAGTTATTCTAAGTCTAAGTCTATACCTCTAAAGATTACATTCTGATCAATTCTGATGATAGTTCAATGTACAACTAGTGATACACATTCCAAAAAGTGGTGGGATTCAAAAAAATTTACTCCCGGTTCTGTGGGTGTGGCTTGGTGGGCGTGGCATGGCTTGAAGGCATGGCTTGATGGGTGTGGCAAGGGAAGGATACTGTAAAATCTCCATTCCCTCCCCACTCCAGGGAAAGGTTACTGCAACATCCACATTTCCTCCCGATCAGCTGGGACTCGGGAGGCAGAGAATAGATGGGGGCAGGGTCGGTCAGAGGTGGTATTTACCGGTTCTCTGAACTACTCAAAATTTCCACTACTGGTTCTCCAGAACTAGTCAGAACCTGCTGAAACCCACCTCTGATTCCAAATCACTTTGGTTATTCTCCAGTCTCCATGGTAGGTTTCTCTCTACAATCCTCACTTGAACCAGATTCCAACCACTGCAAATTCCATCCAGTTTTAAAAACCCATTTATAACATTTGTAACAGTAACAGAGTTCAAATCCTATCCACACTCTACTTTACCTCCAGTGTTGTTACATCTTTCTACTCCACTGACAGCATATGTCACTTCACCACAATCCAATTTACCACCAAGCAGAAAATAGCCATCACAGAACGCCATTAAAAATTATGTATTCTGCAAAGGAAGTTCTCAACTTCACCATTTTTTTTTCTCAAGAATGTCTTTGGCCTCCAAATAGGCCCCATAATCTTTCTTTGAAAAATAAAATTATTAGTCAGCTACAGCTAGCTCTTTGTGCAGTCCCACTCACTCACACACGTAACAGTGATTTAGTGGGTTTATTAATATTCCCCAGCAGTTCTTCACCAAAAACCTAGAACTGTCACAATTAAGTCCAGCCAAATGCAGACCGATGCTAGTCCATAGAGCAATGGCCAATAAGTCCACAAGGCACTTGAAAGTTTCCCCAACCAGATAAATCCACCAGGCAAAATTAAATCCGCAATATAAGAAGGTTCACAGGCAAGAAAAAAGTCCAGAGTTCACAACGCACAATCCAAAGTCAAGGCATTGTGCCAAATCCAAAGTCAAGGCAGGAATCACAACAACCAGGAAACACATGGCTAGGAAATATATACATTGTTCCCAACATTGTCTCATTCTGTCTGCTGTGCTAAATAACCAGCTTCTGGTGCATCCTATAAACGAGACAGGACTGCCTTCTTGCGAGTAGTCAGACTGACCTTCACTGCCCCTGCCCTTTCTCTGCCCTATGTGTTCTCTCATCAGGTGCAGAAGACAGGTTCCTTATGACTGATTAGCTGCAGCTGTGTGCTTTCCCACCTGAAGCCTCAGGGCTGTCCTGCTGCAGCTGTGCTTCAGCCAAATGACTCTCAGCCAGCTGCTCGTTGGTTTCTCTCCCATCAATCACTCCCCCTCATTTGAACGCACAGCCCCTGCCTCGGACCCATTGACCAACTCCCCTCCTGATGTGCCTGGGACTGGTTCATCCTCTTCCAAACTGACTTCTGGAGAGGTATCTGAAGAAGCATCTGGGGAGCCATTACACCCTTCTTTTGAAGTGTACCTACTGTCAGGGTTCCAAGTAACACCCCCAACGAAAGAAGACTCCAAGGCTTGAAGTTCCTCAAAGTTCCATTTTATTAGAGATGTCATATTGGCACATCTGGGAAAACCCGAATCTGAAAGCTTCCAGGTTTTCCCCACCCAAGTCCCTGCCCAGCATCCACATGTCCATCACGTGGTCCAATCCAAGCACCATCCCCACTGGAGATGTCTCCCAGTCCTTGACTCTCAGAGAAAGGAATGTTATTATGACTATATATCTCCCCTGCTCCATACAATTCCCCCCTCCCAGTTTCCCACAGCAGTAAATGTGGCAGGCCTGAAGGCCCAATGCAAAAGATGGCTTCCAGGCCTGACACCTACATGCCCAGGCAAAGATTTTCTGAAATTTGAAAGCTTGTACCTGAATCTTTAATTAAAATTGGCCAAAGGTGTCTTCCCAAATAGATTTTATCTCTGTAATAAAATTATGCACATTATTCCCTCCATGACTGAAGGCCGAACCTTTAAAACAAATTCATCAGAGAAATCTAACCTTACTGTTTTATTTATAAAAGAAAGTGCATGAGAGAGATTTGTTCTCTATGTTGCACATTATTAACAACAGTGTTGCTCAGTTTTTTAAAATAATTATATATAATTATGAACAAATATCTTGTTAAATGGTACACTACCTTATAATTGCCTTCTGAATTCAGCAGCGTCTTTAGTGATAGAAATAACTGTATGATTAAATGCAAGGTTAAATGATATTGAACTCTGATAATTCTATTGCGCTTCATGGAGCTTACCACTGATGAGAGATATATAGGATTGCACTGTCATTCATTTGCTGAAAGCAAGATAGGAATAATCATACCACAGATTGCACAACAATACTGCGACCAAGGAAACAAAATCTTATCACTATCTGGACTACCAAATATATTCAATAAATAAGCTGCCCAGAGACATTTGCTATGAGAAGGTTGGCAAATAAATTTAGAATAGAATAGAATAACAGAGTTGGAAGAGACTTTGGAGGTCTTCTAATCCAACCCCATGCTTAGGTAGGAAATCTTACACCCCTTCAGACAAATGGTTATCCAACATCTTCTTACAAACTTCCAGTATTGGAGCATTCACAACTTCTGGAGGCAGGTTGTTCCACTGATTAATTGTTCTGTCAGGAAATTTCTCCTCAGTTCTGGGTTACTTCTTTCCTTGATTAGTTTCCACCCATTGCTTCTTGTCCTGCCCTCAGGTGCTTTGGAAAATAGCTTGACTCCCTCTTCTTTGTGGCAGTCTCTGAGATATTGGAACACTGATATCATGTCTCCCCTAGTTCTTCTTTTCATTAAACTAGACATACCCAGTTCCTGCAACCATTCTTCATATGTTTTAGCGTCCAGTCCCCTAATTATTTAATAAATAATATTGATCTTTGATTTCATTGAATCAAAAATCTAATCTCTTGTTCAGTGCAGAAATCCAAACTTAAGTATCTCAGATGGCTATCTAGCTACCACTTGAACACACCCAATGAAGAATATCTCACCAATTAATCACCTTTTTTGGATAATTGGCTTTATTGCTGAATTGTTCCTCCCTCTGGAAGTATTTTTACTCCCAACATTAAAAATCATTTATTTGCAAATCTGTTCCAGTGAAAAATGTGAAGAAGCATCCAAACGAAGAAGCATCTTAGTGCTGACTAAACGAAACGCTTCTGTTTCTAAGAAAGCCTTATGCCTACACATTAATGATTCAACAAAATGGGTGGATTTTAAATGAATCTTGACAAACACAAAATTAAAAACAGCCATTTTGTCAAAGTAAAGACATAACATAGTCTATTTGGGGGGAAATTACATAAATGAAATCCTGAGTGCAACATTGATAGCAGCGACACTTTTAATGCTGTAATCTTCACACACACCATTTGGAGACTCACAGTAACAACAACAAAAACCCAGATACCTAGATCCACTTCCTCAAAAAGTTTGACTTTTCTAGGCCTCCATAGCATGGTTAAAAATTATGGGAGATGTAGTTCAAAACAAAAGTCCCTTAGCTTATCTAACCCAGTCTAAACCATCAAACGCCAGTCGCTTGCTCCAATGAGAAATTATTTCACTTTCCTATTGCTCTCACTTAAATCTCAGCATAAAATTAATCTGCGATGCCTTGAAATATGTTTGGGAGACGGGCTTGACCTATTTATTTAGGTGTTTATGAAAACATTTTTATGCTGGTGTTTTTCCATGATTAGCACTCAACATGGTTTAATGACGAAAATATTAAGTCAAGGCTGAAGAAAGCAGAACGCCGAAATGCATCAAGCAGTGTAATCAGGAGGGTGAAGGAGATCAGCTCAACACTAAATTGCAGTTACATTAAATCCTCATTAATACCCTTTCAGCCAACATCTAGCTTTGGTTTGGGCTAAGACTCCATCGATACGCTTTTGGTACATTTCTACCACTCTCTGTCAGGGAGGGAGGGAAGAAAGTAAAAGAAATAAAAGTAAACCTTTGCTTTCTCCTTTACTTAAAAGTAGCCAGGTTTTTATTTTGACAGTTGGAGAAGGAAATGATGACTTTTGTGTCCCATCCAAAGTCAGCTCTACAATTGGTTAAATTGCCTTCTTTGCCATGCCCTCTAAAAGTTCACTCAGCTCAGATCCTTCCAAAGAGCTTGTGGGCTAGATAGATTAAGATTCCAAACCAGAATTTTCCCGTATTAAGTATAGGAGGTTCATCTTATGCACTCATATAGGAATAAACGTCAAGATATTCAAGAGAATTTGGTTCTAAATAAATTGGCATGAGTTTGGCAGTACACAGTGGTAGGATTCAACTGGTTCACACCATTTTGGCCGAACCAGTTGTTAAATTGCTGGCTCCCCGCCTTTTCCAGAAGTCCCCATGTACCCCATTTTGGCTCCTAGGTAAGTGCAGGGAGGCCTACTAGGCCCAAAATGGGGCACAGGGGAGTGCGGTGCGGGTCCCTGTGGCCCATATTTGCTCCCAGGAGGCTGCAGGGAGGCCCAAAACGGAGCACAGAGGGGCAGCGCACCCCTGCCACCCGTTTTTGGTCCCAGTGGGGGTGCAGGAGGCCGAGTGCTGCCTGTCACACATCCTGGCCACGCCCACCATGGCCACGCCCACCAGCCAGTCATTAGAGCAGAAAACCGGTTGTTAAATTATTTGAATCCCACCACTAGCAGTACATAGTTTCCAAGAAACTTCCCCAGGATTATCTTTGGGGTTATTTTCTTAGTAAATGCTGATTTAAAAATCAACAACAGCATTGCTCAAAATCAGACGATTCCTAATTGTCAAATGATATGGACAAGGATAGGGAACGGTTTTGCATCGCATATCCTCTGCAAGAATCCAAAAAAACTCTGAAAGTGTATCTCCAGGGAGCTTCTAAAATATTGCCAGTGGGTGAGTTTTGCAGTAGTGTTGAATTTATAAAGCCCATGCAAAATTAAACTCAGTGGGATTTGCTTCTGAGTAAGTACGCATTGGTTCACTCGGAAAATGGCATTTTTTTTTTAAAGCTGAGTACTTAAAACAAAACTTACTTTAAATACAATCTGAAAATCCAGCCCTGAAACTTCATGGCTTATCTAAACCCCAAATTCCAATCTCTAATTAGTTGTTACATCACTTATTTATCCTTTCCACCCCATCTCATTATAGAGGCACTGCTTAACACTTAACCACTCTTAAATAAATAATCCCTTTAAATCCAATCAAACCTTTTTTTGCCTGAATCAGGATTACTGGATTTCTTTCTTAACAAACATATTGAATTTCTGTTGAGTTATTTTCTGTTGGCTGTTTCCCTGGATTAAGTTTCATTGTGTTGCAAATGTTTGAAAACCAAACCTACATCAATGACATAGGAGTTAAATATCCATTTGGACTTTTTGCTGTGCAGTGTTGGAAATAGAATGTAACGGTATCTGCATGAAATTCCCAGATGACACAGTTATCAAACTGTATCCTTCTTCCTGATAATTAGCCTAGACAGGGATCTCAACGTGTGATTCTCCAGCTATTACTAAACCATGACACCTATCATGGTAAAGCACAGTATAACCAAGCCAATAGAATTGCAACATATAACCTGACCTCAGGGATGGGCTTCAAAAATTTTAGCAAAAGGAGTTCTCTGGGTGGGTGTGGCCATGGTGGGCATGGCCTAGTCAGCCTCCTGCACCATGGTGGGAGGGCATTTTTTGCCCTCCCTGGGCTCCGGAGGCTTTTGTCAAGCCTCCAGGAGGGCAAAAACAGCCTCCCCAGGCTCCGGAGCCATTAGGCCCATTTTTCGCCCTCCCCGAGCCTCCACGTGCACCCTGCATTCAAAACAGGCCGTGCATCCAAAACAGGCCGTGTGGGGACTCCTGGGAGGGGAGGGGCAGGGTGATCGGGGCCAGTCAGGAGTGGGATTTGGGGGTAATCTGAACTGCACAGAATCTAAGATAGAGCTTCTCGCGAACCCCAGCAGCCCACCCCTGCCTGACCTGTATATTGTTAACAAAAGCAATCAAATGGCATTATCTTGACTTCTATCAACCTGGCCAGAGTAGTAAATTCATGCAGCCCTGACAGAAGTTCTCTTTAAGAGGAAACACAAGTCACCACCACCAACCTTTCTAGCATTCTGACTTCTGTAAAGAAATTTATCATCGACTTCCATTGTTCCCATCGTAAAGTTCCAAAGGGTGTTTTATTTTTTTCCTCAGAGCGATCACCTTGCTAAATATAATGACATCTCTTATCTTGCTTCCAAGGCTGATGCTTTCAACAATCTTAATACAACATGCCAAAACCCAAACATCCTTAATTTAAGGAAAAGGCCTTAATTAGAACCACTGTGTTGTGTTTTTTGTCGTGATGATATCAAAGAAGTGGTTGAGAGCTTCCTGCAGTGATAGATATGAAGGATAAATAAAGGGCAAAGAAATGTCACTATGGTTAGGATAGAATGCTAGAGGCAAAAATCCCCCCCCAACCCAAAAAAATATTTAAGGAACTTACAAAATGTTAATAAATTATGGCGTGGCAGCAAAAGGGAAGGTGTTAGATTTGTGACAATTTTTGCAAGTGCACAGGGGATGTTGGCTGACATGTTATGCTATGCTTCTGTAATTGTGATCTTATCACACCAATCTAATATATTCCTTAGTATCAATAGACCAACTTTCTCGTTCTCTTTGAGGTGATTTTTCATTTCACTTACATTAACCTGTGCTCCTCCTTCTTAGAATGTCTCTGATTTGGCCCCCTCTCAAGATCTATTTCAGAAATGTGATACACACTGACATACGTACAGTATACGTACAGGTAATCCTCACTTACTGACAACTTCATCCCTTTGAAGTTACAGCTTGAAAAATGAATCTTATGACTGGTGCTTGTAATTGTGTCTATCCCAGCATTCCTGCAGTCACATGAACAAGATTCAGGTGCTTGGCAATGGGCGTGTATTTACAACAATCGCAGGGTCACATGATCACCATTTTCAAACGTCACAGCTGGTTTCTGTCAACCAAAGTCAATGGAGAAACTGACAGGAAATTGTAAATTGCAATTCCAGACTTAACATCATCTTTTAATGACCCCTTAATCCTTTGTGGGGCGAAATCTGGGCAACTGAACAGAGCTAGCAGAGTGTTTAATGGCCGGATGCCCTTACTGTTGCCTATGCGGTGTTTTGTTCAGCAGATATATTCTCATTGTGCCTAGAGAGAGAAATATCTGCCTCTACCTAGGATCGAACTCACAGCCTCCTGATTGTGAGGCAAGAGCTCCACCTCTAGGCCACTGTACCACTCCTTTCACCAATCACACTTCATGACCTGTGGTAATTCACATAGCAACATTGTAAGTCAGTGGATTCATCTGAAATTGCGTTTAACCTCAGGGCTAAACCGAGCATGGGCATGGCCAGCGTGTGATGCATCCGGCCCACGGGCCGGGAGTTTGACAGCCCTGCACTAGGACATAAACCTGGAAGGAATAATTTGTCTTTCATGGAATAATCCTCACTCATTACTTCAGTCCCTGCCTCAAGTGTTAAGTAATTATTTAATGTTAGATTATTTTTTACATTTAATCTAAAACGAGTTTTAAAATGGAGATATGGGAAGATAAATTCATTTATAATTATTATTATTTTATTTGCCAAATTCTTAAAGATAAAAAGTTTAAGGCGACCGTGCGGTTTCTGAATATTTATTTAAAGGTCCACAATTATAGAAAGTTTTTTTAAAAAACCACTAGCCTAAAGCTTCCACATTAAGCTCTAACACTTGACGGCTCTTAGCAATCTTCTGTCCCACAACTATTCCACTTCATATATAAATAACCAGTCTGAATTAAATTAAGGCATAAAATGTTTATGCCTTCCCACCAAATTCAAGTCCTGTGGCTTTTGAACTGCATTAAAAGACCACCACAGGTCACAGATCTTTCAACTGAGACAAAAGCTAAGTATGGGTTGAGGGGATTGTTAAATATTTTATTTTGAATAAGAGCTTGATTTTTCTCTATTACAACACAAAACTGTACATTTTTTTTTAATGCCCTGTTCCACCCAACCACCCTCATTTTCCAGCAAAAAAAATATATATATATTTTACCGATCTTAGTAGAAGAAAGAATTATCTTGACAGGATGGATAATGTTGAATCTTAACTTCCAGCATACAGATAGTCCTCGACTTATAGCAATGTTACGATTAACAAAGTTGGAAGGGATCTTGTAGATCATCTAATCCAACCCCCTGCCCAAGCGGGAAACCCTACATCATTTCTGACAAATGGCAGTCCAATTTCTTCTTGAAAGTCTCAAGTGATGAAGCTCCCACAACTTCCGAAGGCAACTTCTGTTCCACTGGTTGATTGTTCTCACTGTCAGAAAATTTCTCCTTATTTCTAGGTTGAATCTCTCCTTGATCAGTTTCCATCCATTATTCCTTGTCTGGCCTTCGCGTGCCTTCACTTAGTAACCGTTAGAAGTTACAACCGCACTGAAAAAAGTGACATGACCGTTTTTCACACTCATGACCAAAGCAGCATCCCCATGATCATGGCAACTGACTCATATTTATGATGGTTGCAGTGGTGGGATTCAGCTGACTCCAGCCTGTTTGGTAGAACCGGTTGTTAAATTGCTG
The DNA here is from genome assembly GCF_029215685.1 of Pituophis catenifer annectens. Classification (NCBI taxonomy): domain Eukaryota; kingdom Metazoa; phylum Chordata; class Lepidosauria; order Squamata; family Colubridae; genus Pituophis; species Pituophis catenifer. The sequence goes on along the minus strand of NW_027256884.1, from coordinate 116,710,230 downwards.
GCTGACCCCACCCCGCCCCTTCCAAGAGTTCCCCCGTGCCCCATTTTGGCTCCCAGATAAGTGCAGGGAGACCTACTAGGCCCAAAATGGGGCGTTCGGGTGTGTGTGCGGTGCAGCCCCCCGCAGCCCGTTTTGGCTCCCAGGAGGCTGCAGGGAGGTCTACTAGGCCCAAAATGGGGGCAGGGAGTGTGGCGCCCCCCCATGGTCCGTTTTGGCTCCCAGGAGGCTGCAGTGTCCCAGGGTCATGTGATCACCTTTTGTGGCCTTCTGACAATGGGAAACCACACTCACTTAACAACAGTGTTACTAATTTAAGAACTGCAGTGGGTTCACTTAACAATGGTGGCAAGGAAGTTCATGAAATGGGGCAAAATTCGCTGGTCACCTCAACGCTCTCTACATGGGGCTGCCCTTGAGGACGACTCGGAGGCTTCAGCTGGTGCAAAATGCAGCCGCGCAGGTTGTGATGGGAGAATCCCGATTCTCCCATGTTACACCCCTCCTGCGCGGCTTGCATTGGTTACCGGTTGCCCTCTGGGTGAGATTCAAGGTGCTGGTGATGACCTATAAAGCCCTACATGGCTTAGGTCCAGGATATTTGGTGGACCACCTACAGCCAGCAACGATATCCCATCGCCCGGTTCGCGCCCATAGAGAGGGCTGTCGGCTAGACGGTGCCGTCGGCTAGATGGTGCCGGCTGGCGGCCCCCAGGGGTACAGCCTTCTCGGTGGGTGCGCCCACCCTCTGGAATCAACTTTCCTTGGAGCTCCAATTAGCTCCTGACCTTCGCACCTTCCGTTGTGAATTAAAAACTTGGCTTTTTAAATCGCTTGACCTGGTCTGATGGGGGGTTTTAAGGGTTAAATTTTAAATTTTTTAGATTTTAGATTTTATTTTGTACTGTGGCTTGTGTTTTTATTATTGTGAGCCGCCCTGAGTCCATTGCGAGATAGGGCGGCATATAAGCCGAATAAAATAAAATAAATAAATAAAATTCACTTAACAAATGTCTCACTTAGCAACAGAAATTTTAGGCTCCATTGTGGTCATAAGTCAAGGACTACCTGTACTTACTTTCTAACTCTACAGTTGAAGGTTTACAGCAGTTGTCTAAGTCACCAAAGAACAGAATTGGAGACTTTTTCTAGCATATTATTTTTTTCTCCTTTCCTGTCCTGCTCCTGTACTGTTTATGAAATATAAATGGCTGGCTTTTGTTTGATAAGCAGACTTATGACAATGGTGCAGGATTACTGGAGACAGAGTTGATTCTTATTTACCCAGCATAATTACTTAATGATGAGTGTATGCAGTTTGTTCTTTGTTTGTTTAATTTTCTATAAACAAGCTTGTATATTATGACTCAAAGTTTCAGCAGACTAAGTAATGGAACCGTGTAATGTTTGCAACTTTGCCTGAAGAGCAGTGTAAAGTGCACCATGGAGCTAATTAAATAACCCTGCTTAATTGAATATATTGCTAACAGCCCTATAAGGCAAATCTCTCCTCTTATGCTATAGAAACATTGAAGCTGCCAAATGGATTTAACCACTTAATTATGTGACATGACAATCGGTGCCTGTTAAATAATGATTTAGAAGGACAATAAATAAATAATCTCCCACCCCAACGCTTAAGAGCAATGCATTGCTTTCCAGTCCCCAGATAGAACCAAAGCAGTTCGGAATGCAGCAGACTAGAAGTTGTCTTTCTTATCTAAAAAAAAAAAAAAAAAAAAAAAAAGGAAGTCGACTGTGAAACGTATAGGAAGGAGAAATATTTCTATAACCTGTAAATGCAGTGTTAGGTTTGATTAGGATTTGATTTATGCAACCTTTGCCTTTAAAAAGCTTAGAATAGCAATATTTATCATAAAAAGAATGAAAATGGGGCAAAGGTTTTGTAATGAAATCTTCAGAATGATACAACAGGAATCCGTAGCTCCATATTTCCACTTGGAAATTGACAAGCGTACATGCATGAATGGTCTACTGATTATTATGCCCAATTAGCTTTATTATGCATCATAGTTATTGCTGTTCAAGGCCCCTTTCAATGCATAATTACATCTCACTCTTGTGTCCTGAATCACATGGCCTTTGAATTGAGACAGAATGGGTCATGACCTTTTCCAGGATGATATCCATTCAGGGATTTAAAGAACAGTATTATAACCCTTGCAATTATTCTCTTTCATCCTAAACATCCCTGATTAGTCGGTCTTTCTTCATAAGAATTTCTCACACTGCTATTTTTTTTTTTTTTTTTGCAAATAAAGAGCCAGGGTGAATTTTATTTCTTCTCCCATTTTATAGTCCTCTTCCTACATTCATCGCCTTTCAGCTCCAGTCCAGGAGCCCTCAAGCAGTCGCATTCACGACAAACGATTTTATATCAAATTTATATTTCGCTGATAAAGAAATAAAGGGAGACTGATGAGAGCTAAATAGCTTGAAATAGATTTATACTAGTCTCCCTTTACTTCTTTATCAGTGAAATATAAATTTGGTATAAAATGGTTTGTCGTGAATGTGACTGCTTGAGGGCTCCTGGATTGGAGCTGAAAGGTAAAAGGGATGCAGTACGCTCCCTCCCACATGCTGGGGTAGACCAGGTATCTTGATAGAAAAACACTTAATCTCTCCCCTGGCTCAAGCTGCTGAAGGGAGAACTTGTTGCTCAGAGGTTAATACAACTGCCTAACATGCATGCAGCCCAAGTTCGAATCCAGGTAAGGGTATGGCTAGCTGATGAGAGCTAAATAGCTTGAAATAGATTTATACTAGTCTCCCTTTATTTCTTTATCAGCGAAATATAAACCATATATACATATATATATTTCTCTTTAGCCAGTTCTTCCTACGTAAAACAAAATTTTTATGCAGCCCTAGTTCAATGAAATCACAATCCACTAGTTTCTAGGCTTTTTTTTTCTGTCAGCCAGCAAACACTCTGCTGCCCATTGGGAGACTAAGGAGACTAAGATAGATCTATTTCGGACTTATAAGTCCTCATCAGTTAGCCACACCCTCATCCCATGTATACAATGGGCAGCAGAGTGTTTGCTGGCTGCCAGAAAAATAGCTTAGAAACTAGTGGATTGTGATTTCACTGAACTAGGGCTGCATAAAAATCTTGGTTTACGTAGGAAGAACCTGGCTAAAGAGAAATACACATAAAGCCTACGAAAAGGAAAGAAAACAAATATATATTTATAGTTATATATATAGTTTGTGTGTGTGTGTGTGTGTGTGTGTGTGTTTTCTGAGGTTTTCATGGGTGTTTATATGTAGGTCTTTGGTTATTCGGGTTTCTTCTGCATAAAATTGGAAGTGTCTTGGCGACATCCACCACACATCCACTTGTGAATAACACAACAACTCAGTCAGAAAAGAGGAACCAACTTCTTCCCTGGTCCAACACCTTAAAGCCACAGGACATGAAATTGACTTTAAAAAGACCAGAACTATCACCAAAACTGAACACTTTAACAACAGAATAATCAGAGAAGCCACCGAGATAGAAAAACACCCACACAGCATGGATAAATGAGATGATACTTCCCGCTTACCAGCCATTTGGAAACCCACCCTTATTGACAAATGAGTCCCTAACACAAAAAATGACACCAGACCCACACTCACGAAAACCACATAGGATGTCACCACCACACATCCATGCAAAAAGCAAACCCAAACCCACACCGATGATGAGGCATGGCCACAAACCAGAAGCCAGACCACAGCTGCATCATTAGCCACTTTAAACCCCTCCAATCCATACATGAAGCAAACTGACACCCACCATGAATGTGAAGCCAAACAACAGCAACGCAGCTCACCAGCTCAAAACCCCCTGCAACTCAGACCAACCCGAGCACAACCAAGCCCCCACCCAAACAGAACACACCCCCATCCAATCAGAGCACAGCCAACCCCCCATCCAATCAGAGCACACCTCCACCCAATCAGAACACAGCCAAGCTCCCACCCAATCAGTTCACACCCCCACTGGCAGTTAAAAGGAAGAAACAGCTGCGATCACACATTGCTCCCAGAAGCATGAAGCCGAGAACACCAGCCTGAAGATGACCAATGAGACTTTGACGAAACATCGCCAAGACACTTCCAATTTTACGCGGGAGAAAACCCGAATAACCAAAGACCTACATACATACATACATTTATATTTATATTTATATTTATATTTATATTTATATTTATATTTATATTTATATTTATATTTATATTTATATTTATATTTATATTTATATGTATGTATGTAGGTCTTTGGTGATTCGGGTTTTCTCCCGCATAAAATTGGAAGTGTCTATATTTATAAATATAAATATAAATATATATATAAATGAAGATATAGTTTATATCTTATTTATGCTCATAAATCACCAAGTGCATTATCCAGAAAGACCGGTTGATATCCAAATAACTATTTTCGATAAAACCAAGAACGGGATCTTACCTCAGAGAATTTAAATTTAAACAAGATACTCTTTTCCCAAAGGTAGGTGATGTGGTGTGGCTTGCTTGGATGTGCACACTATCCCCTTACCAGAAACAGGCATTTATAGCACATTTATATGTACATAATGAAAGAGTACCATGAGTACATAGAAAAGCCAATTTGGACTATTATAGATTCATAGAATGTAAGTGTTGAAAAGGGCTTTGGAAATTATGCCGTTTCAATTTTTGTCCCCTGCAGAATCTGCTAACTATATTATCCTTGACACACAGGGAAGCCATCCAGCCTCTGGAGTCAATAAAAGATAATTCACCACTTCCAAGTCAGCCTGCTCCATTGTTCTTTCTGTTAAGAACTTTTTCCTAATATCCAACTGCAATCTACTCCTTTTAATTCAAAAAGCATCTTTTTTAAAATTTGGTGTCTGTTTATATACAATAGAAAAGACTCGGTATCTGTAGCTCAGGATTCGTCCTTGCTTGTTCTCTGAGCTTAGTTGTTTGCTTACAGATGTTTCATTACTCAATTAGGTAATGCCACTTAACCACGTCAGTGAAATAGGTGGAAGGTAAATTTTGTCCACATGCTAAGATTAATATGTATACATTTGATGGGTGTGTGTGTGTGTGTGTGTACGACTCCGCATGGAACCCGCACTGTATATCGGACATTAATACAATTGAGCGAGTCCAGAGACATTTCACAAGAAGAGTTCTCTACTCCTCTGCTCACAATAGAATACCTTATGCCACCAGGCTTGAAATTTTGGGATTAGACAATTTAGAACTACGCCGCCTTCGGTCTGACCTAAGTGTATTATCTGCTGCAACATCCTACCTATCAATGATTACTTCAGTTTCAACCGCAATAATACATGAGCACACAATAGATACTGTTGTGACCCAGGCCCAAGTAGTTAGAATTAAATACAAACAATTTGAAAAGAAACAGACTTTATTAGAACAGCTGAGGATTAACTCATTCTCAGCGTAGTGCAAACTAAATTAAAGCAAATTCTTCAAAACACCATTCCTCAGTTTATCACTGACCTTGGGATAATTAGGTAAACTGCCAAAGGCTTTTCTTGGCAAAAGTTCAAAAGCAGAAGACGCCGATAAGAAATGAATACAGTGAAACAAGTAGCAATTCTCTCAACGTTATTTTCCAGCAAAGAGGCCAAGAGCCGTTGCTGGTCTTTTAAGCCTTATGGGAGGAGCCAATCATCTCTTGGCTCTACTCCCGAGTCATCCTCTCTGCTTTATCTGCTCCTGCCTTCTGGCAGCTCTTCTCATATGTGCACTAGGAACAGGCTCCTCCTGCTCCTCTGCCTCTCTACTGTCAGCCTCTGGAGGCTTCGAAGTCCACACATCACTCCCCGATGGCCCTGGCGCCATCTCTGCCTCTGACGCAGAACCCTCATTGGGCCTTCCCCAGCCTCCAGGACTGGCCCATGTTCTTCCTCAGCCTCATCGCTGTCTGACTCCACTGCCAGCTCCGCAGGCTGCTGGCGGACCACAGCAGATACAAACTTAAGGTAAACCGCTCCAAACATGATTGCAGAAAATACGACTTCAGCAACAGAGTGATCAATGCCTGGAATGCACTATCTGACTCTGTGGTTTCATCCCCAAACCCTCATAACTTTAACCTTAGACTGTCTACTGTTGACCTCACCCCATTCCTAAGAGATCTGTAAGGGCCGTGCATAAGTGCATCAACATGCCTACTGTCCCTGTCCTAATGTCCCCTTTTATTCATATCCATTTCAAGTATTCATAATCATGTTTATACTTATACCTGTTATCATATGTGTTTGACAAATAATAATAAATAAAATAAAATGAATAAATGTTGTATGAATTCAGCCTGTTTTATTTATTATTCAAAGCAGTTGCACACTGAGGTGTAATTCTAAGTTATTACTTTAGCAACTTACATGGGATATGGCCCCTGTAAGGTTGACAGATTACCCCAGAAATGTGACCTGCAAAGATTGCTTGTTGAAAATCTGTAATTCCTGCTAAGTCTGGTATTGGAGAGAAGCATTTTTGCAAGGCGTCTTTTTCTAATGGAAGCCATCACATAGAAAATTTGCAGTCTCACTCCAGCTATTTAGAAAATGTTTGAAAATGTGGCTTTGCCAACGTACATTCAGGGAATGTGAGTAGTTAGAGATACCTGAGAGATGCAATGAAAAGATCTAATGATGTTTGTGTTTATAGAGTTACAAATTGCTAGCATCTGAAATATTATGATATGATATATTTTGATTGTTTTGTTTCCATTTCACAATACTGCTAATTTAGTCTTTTGTATTTGCCTTTGATGAGCTTAGAATTGAAACAGCATACATCTGTTTGTAATAAATGTGTAAGTATGTTGGGTGGTTTAAAATGGACTAAATCAATCTGTAAACAAGATAATTATTTACTGTGTGGAATTACTGTTATTCTTCAGCCAGTTATGTGGATTACACATAATGTCAATCAAACCTATAATGTAGTCATGGTATTTATTAGGTGTAGACTAGAAAATGTGGAAAATAAGGGTATATGTTTAAAGTCTTATCATTCTGCTTTTCCATGAGTTGTCAGATTTTATGCATTTCACATATACACATTGTCTCACACATATAAACACTAGTACAGGTACTGTAGTCCTCATTTAATTACCCAAATTGTAACGGGCAATTCTATCATTAAATGCAGCGATCATTAAGCAAAGTATCACATGACTGCCCTGCTTAGCAAAGGGCTGTCCTGGTTACAATCACTAAGTGAAGCAATAGCTTCACTTAGCAATCTCCAAGAAGTCTTTTATGATGCATAGACTGTATTTATGAGACCTAGAATTAGAATATCCATGAATTATGTCAATTTTTTAAAATCAAAAATATTATATTGGAGGTAGATAGATTTAATTTGAGTCTGACAAATTAAATTAAACCATTCCTACCAGATGATTGGGACATGGTGGCTCAGTGGCTAAGATGCTGAGCTTGTCAATCGAAAGGTTGGCAGTTCAGCGGTTCGAATCCCTAATGCTGCATAATGGGGTGAGCTCCCATTACTTGTCCCAGCTTCTGCCAACCTAGCAGTTCGAAAGCATGTAAAAAATGCAAGTGGAAAAATAGGGACCACCTTTGATGGGAAGGTAACAGAGTTCTATGCGCCTTTGGCATTTAGTCATGCTAGCCACATGACCACGGAGACGTCTTCAGACTGCGCTGGTTCTTCGGCTTTGAAACAGAGATGAGCACTGCCCCCTAGAGTTGGGAATAACTAGCACATATCTGCGAGGGGAACCTTTACCTTTACCTTAGCAGATGATTGTCCAGATTAGTTGAAGGAACAACAACACAGTTCAGTACTAGAAATGTCCATTTGTTGTATAACCCGATCAGTGGAATTTAAAGAGTGGAATACTCTTTCTGAATAGAACAGAACAATTCTATTGGTTGATTGATTGATTGTAGCAGCCATCTCCAACTGGATACCCTTCCCATCATCTACTGAGAATGTTATTTGATACTGTTGGTTGAGGAGGATGGGACTTAGTAGTCTTGCACCTCTGAAGGCTGTAGGTTGGAGCAGGATCATTATTATCATTATTGTCATTGTTGTTATCATTGACTCATAACCAAGAGAGGGTTATTGTTAGTCAAGATAGAGGACGTGATTTATCTCTATCATATACTGTGAAAGATACAGCTGTTACGATGTGGTCTCTTGCATAATCAGACCAGCTTGGAATTCACAGGATGGAAGCTTGCACTGTTCATCTCAATTAATCTTACAGGCTGTGGCTAATCACATCCCCACCAGGCAGGCTCACATTTCTCACCAAGCTGGGATTATTAAAATCCATATTTCATGTTAACAGTCAGGCATGTGAGATTAGTTGCTAAATAGTGTTGCACCTGCCATAAATACCCTCTTCTGGTTTCTTCTGAAATGCCACTGCAGTCAGAGGTGATAAAGAAGGAGGTCCATTCAAAAGCAGTTTGCAAGTCCTTCTTAAACATATTATTTCTTCTCCTTTTTTATTCTGATGTATTAGCACAGATATCAGAAACTGGGCAAAAACACAACCCTCCCCCCTTCTATGGTACAATAATTCCCAGAGATATAAATAAGAGCTGGAACATATCATTAGCTGAATTTAAAGGGTGAGTGTGTCCTTACATGGTCTTCTCACTCTATCTTAAATGACAGCCTACATTTAAGAGACGTAGGCAGTACAGCGCGATTGCACAGATCATTGGTTTGTTATAGCTGCTCAAAGATCCATATCAGGAACTCCTGCAGAAACTTGATTGAGCAAAGGTAAAACCTGATGGAAAGCCAGTGTGGTGTAATGCATAAAATATTAGACTAGAAGTGGAGAGTCACAGGTTTAAGTTCATCTTCAATTCCAGAAGTTCACTTAAGAACTCATGGTTTCTTTTCTCTTCTCTTCTCTTCTCTTCTCTTCTCTTCTCTTCTCTTCTCTTCTCTTCTCTTCTCTTCTCTTCTCTTCTCTTCTCTTCTCTTCTCTTCTCTTCTCCTCTCCTCTCCTCTCCTCTCCTCTCCTCTCCTCTCCTCTCCTCTCCTCTCCTCTTCTCTTCTCCTCTCCTCTCCTCTCCTCTCCCCTCCCCTCTCCTCTCCTCTCCTCTCCTCTCTTTCCATTCCATTCCATTCTATTCCACAACCTACCCTATAATATTATTATGAAGGAAATGGAAAACAGCTGTGGTAAAAGACAGGATAGGCTCTCTTTTGAAGAGACGTCAACAAAACTGTTTACTATTGGCTCCCTCATCTGTACCCCTTCCACATTAAAAAAAAAAAAAGATGTCCTGAATAATCCAATTGGAGTACTTTGAGTGCACATTTTTTTAAAAACATTAAAAGTTCAACTAGAACACCAGTGAGGATGTTCACAGGACTTATCTGATGATTGGGTTGATTTCAGAAGTCACTGTTATTGTAACTTAGAAGATGAGTTACAATAGAACTCTTTGGAATCTCAGTAATGTTTTACTTTGTGTTTAAGGATTTACAATTCCGTATGTTTTGTTTTGTTAAGATTCAAGCCACTTTCCATAATCTGTTTGAATCAGAAAGGGTGGGTTTCAATAGAGTCGGTAAACAGATAAACGAGAGATTGCCACTCGCACAGTTGTGACTGCTGTCTTAGTCTACCACCCCCTACCTCCTTCAAGATATTAATGTGGAAAAATTTTAGGATTGTTGGTTGGTACTATTTGACCAAACCACAACAAAAAGGAAGAACGCTAAATTAGGTAAGGAAGATATTGGGTGGAAAAATTGTTTGGCAATAGCTTTCAAATCAGGAATAGCAAACTTTATATGTCCCGGAATAAGGGATCAGACAACTTTTTCTGGACCCACAACCCTGGAGGGGTTCAATCTGCATATTGTTCTGGCTCTTAAGACTATTGTTTGGTTTTGAGAGAGGTCACTGCAGGAATATTTCCTTGTGTCAATATATAAATGAAAATCATTCTGTGGAAATAATTGTGATATACAGAATTATCTGGGAAACATGTTTCTCCTAGGAGAGTTGCATTTCCTAAATTCTCAGTATTCCCAATAAATAAACTTTTTATTCAAAATTAGTCCTACAAGCAACAACAAAAAAAAAAAAAAAAAAAGGAAGGGAAGGGAAGAGAAAGAAAGTACATGAACATATGCCAAGGTATGTATAAAGGGAATGGCATGTAGAAATGTGTGTGTTTGCGTTAGGGAAAACAATTCACAGAAAAGCATTGCATTTGGGAAAATCACACACAACTGAAGATGTGTGCATGTAGATGAATGCACCCAAGCACATGTTCAGGTTTTCCCATGTGACATCAGGTGTAATTCAAAGTAAGATACAAAAATCTGAAGTTGAAAAATGAGGAAAGAAGAGAAATTCTGTTTGCACTATTCAGCTCTCCTTGCTCTCAAAGATGAAAAAGCCTAAAAGTAATAGAATTACCAGTGGAAAATACTTGGCCATTCTGACCAATATAGAATATTTAAAATACTTGCGAAAGAGAAATTACGTGTACAAGCCATCAGGCTGTGTTGCATTCAGATTAGAGAAGTAGGCTAGTCACTAAATTAATGCGATTTGTGTTGCATTTTCAGAGTGCGCTTCAAATTGTCATTCTAACTTCTGTGATCTGGACTTGGACCATAATAAATGGTTTGCTCATTCATGCAAAAAAAAAAAAGTGTGCTGACAAGCAAAGAAATGCTTTTTTTCTCTACTGTGAATGTGCTCTTCGACAAGTTTTTTCTTTCCCTTTCCTTCTGTCAGCCTAGTCACCTCTACTGAAAGCTGAGGCCGCAAAACTTTCAGCTGGGCCCCTGGTTCTTGATCGGTTTTCACAGATATTTTTCCCCCCTCATTCTGGGATGCTGCGCTGCTGTCCTTCCTTTTAAAAAGCTGATGCTGTTAGTCAGACACCTGTGATCTTGCCTGATCTGCAGAGGTAATAAGCAGCCTTTTTTCTTTGCCCTTCTTGGAACATTTACCTCAGCAGGTGTGTGTGTGTGTGTATGTGTAAAGAAAAGACCTGCACACTTATGCATGAAGACTAGACTAGATTGGACTGGACTGGACTGGACTGGACTGGACTGGACTGGAATGGAATGGAATGGAATGGAATGGAACAGAAAAACAAAATAACAGAATAACAGAATTGGAAGGGACCTTGGAGGTCTTCTAATCCAATCTCCTGCTTAGGTAGAAAACCCTATACCATTTCAGACAAATGGTTGTCCAATCTCTTCTTAAAAACTTCCAGCTTCTGGAGGCTAATCTGGAGATTAATCGTTTTAACTGTCAGGAAATTTCTCCTTAGTTCTATGTTCTTCTCTCCTTGATTAGTTTCCATGCATTGCTTCTTGTCCTGCCCTCAGGTGCTTTGGAGAATAGCTTGACTCCCTCTTCTTTGTGGCAGCCCCTGAGATATTGAAACACTGCTATCATATCACCCCTAGTCCTTCTTTTTATCAAACTAGATATATTGAATTCCAGTGACCGTTCTTTATATGTTTTAGCCTCTAGTCCCCTAATCATCTTGGTTGCTCTTCTCTGCACTCTGCACTCTTTCTAGAGTCTCAACCAGTGGTGGGTTGCTTCCAGTGGTGAAATCCAATTTTTTTACTACTGGGTCTGTGGGCGTGGCTTGGTGGGCTTGGTGTGGCTTGGTAGGTGTGGCTTGGTGGGCATGGCAGGGGAAGGATACTGCAAAATCTCCATTCCCACCCCACTCTGCAGCCAGCCAGAGGTGGTATTTGCCGGTTCTCTGAACTACTCAAAATTTCTGCTACCGGTTCTGCAGAACCTATCAGAACCTGCTGGATTTCACTCCTGGTTCTCTCCGGTTCTTATGAACCAGTAGTAAAAGTGGTGGGAGGCTCCACCCACCCGCCCTGACGTCATATTTGGCAATCTGTGTATGCGCACTCCCGTTACGAACTGGTAGTAAAGATAAGTAGAATCCACCCCTGGTCTCAATGTCTTTTTACATCGTGGTGACCAAAACTGGATACAGTATTCCAAGTGTGGCCTTACCAATTAATATTGAGTAGGATAGACTGAGATGGCCAGGAGTCTGCTTTCATTTTCCTTATGATGTGAAAATATCATCTTGCACCTGAAAATAAACACAGGAATGCCTATTCTTTAAAAGAGGGGAACCATTTTTGTTTTGTTTTTTGTAACTAAGATAGTACTTGGTAATTGAAACGGGAAAACCTAAACTTATGTTGCAAATGAAGTAGAATGCAGGCAGCCCTCAATTTACAACCACAAAATGGGCCCAAAATTTTCCTGTTGCTAAGCAAGACAATTGTTAAATGACTTTTGCCGTATTTTATAACCTTTCTTGCCATAGATGTTAAGTGAATAGCTGTAGTTGTTAAGTTAGTACCACATTTGTTAAGTGAATCTGGCTATCCCGATGACTTTGCTTGTCAGAAGGCCACAAAAGATGATCACATGATCTCGGGACCCTGCAACCGTCATAAATACATGCCAGTTGCCAAGCATCCAAATTTTGATCACATGACCATGGGAATGCTGCCATGATTTGTAAGTGTGAAAAACAGTATATAAGTCACTTTTTTCAGTGCTACAAAAAGATAATCTGAATCAACTATAGTATGTAGCCTACATCTAAAACACATATTTAATTATTATGACTTGTTAGCAGTGAAGGAGAAACATATTTCAATACTGAAACAAATATATTTACTTCATGCTCACATAAAACTGTAGGACTTGAAAAAACAATTTCACTTTATAGCTGTTTGTAAAAGCTTCAAAAAAGAAACTGTAGTTTTTTTTAATAATGTTTTTCTTTTATTGTCTTTACGAGCTATCACTTTTCCCTTTTAATGCTCTTCAATCAGTGCTAATAAAAACAAGCTTTTTTTATTTTTACAGAACCATCATCATCATCATCATAAACATACAGTATTTACTGGGTATATCTATTTTTAGTTATTTAATTGTGGCTATTTTTAGTACAGTAGTTTCCAAAGCTGATATTAATAGCTTAATACAGAATCCTTGGGACACATTAAAAAAGCAAGACATAATTTTCTTTAATACATCTTGTTCTGACAGACAGAACTAAAGTGTTTCCTGTACTGGAAAATGTACCATGGGGAAGAAAGATGAATAATCTTGTTTTAAGTTTTAACTAATATGAGCTTTAAACATAAGTTTTCGATGGGGAAAAATAACCAAATAATAAGGATGTTATATAAGGATGTGAGCCTTCATCAACTAAAGCTTCCCTTGACTGATTCCTAAAATTTAATACCTTGAGACTATACTTTTCAAGAGAATATATTTCTAATACATTTGGGAGGGGGGAAGTACTCTGTATATCAGCCACCCCTAATATAAGATTTAGCAGATTTCTAGAATTAGTGTTTCCCACACTGGTGAGGAATTCTTGGTGATCCAACACATAGAAAAGACACTAGCATTGGGAAGGTTGATATACAGTATAATGTGTTGTTGGAAGAAATATCCATCTGGTTCAGTTCCAAGCCGGGAGAAAGGCACTGGAGACAAAATGGAGGCTGCTTGGAAAGATGGTTTAATGATGAAGCGGAACCACATGGGAGGTTCTGGGCAACTGACCACATAGAGTTGAGAGTGGAGTGTGTGGGGGGGGGGGTTATACCTTCTCTTGGGTTTTGCACTTGAGCTTCCTGTTCCTGTGCAAGAACATGTATTCTATTGGCTGTTGTCAGACTCCCATGGGGCCATGTAGGGGTCATAGCTGGCTCTATAGACAAAGTACAAATCCAAGGTGTTTGTCTGAGCTTAGTTTGGTTGAAGTTTCTGAGAGTGATGCAATAATTCCTATTGTGGCTTTTGGCTCTTGGGTAAGGGCTAATCTTCCTTTCTTCAGACTTTGCTGCAGGGAATAACGGATTACCAAAACTGCATTTCTAAAGCTGCCCAACTCAGTATCCGCTTGAGAGCAGGGAGCTGGGGCTCTGAGTTTCTATTGCCCTTAATATTTTTTTTTTATTTCTCTTTTAGAGGAAATATTTTATCCTGCCTTTTTTAAAATATTCCTCAAAATATTTCATTCTTCTAGGAGGGTGGGGTGGCTTCCCACAGTGTTTTTTAGCAATTCTGAACCACTAATAAGAAGGCTTACTTATCAGTGGGTCTCTCATAGGAGAATCTCAGGTTCTCCATGTAGCTCTGCAAAATCATTGATGGCTTGATCAATGCAAACCAAAGCAAAATTTACTAGCATTGTCTTATGCCTTGTATAAATAAATAAAGGTAGTTCTCAACCTATGACCTATAATTAGGACTGGAATTTCTGCCATTAAAAGATAGTGTCATTAAGTGAGTCGCACCCGATTTTACAACCTTTTTTTCCCCATGGTTGTTAATCAAATCTCACCATTGTTGAATGAATCCAGCTTCCCTACTGACATTGCTTGAGGGAAGCTACCCAAGAAGATCTCAAATGGTGCTCATGTGACCTTAGGATACTGCAACAATTATAAATACATACCCAGTGCCCAAATCATGATCATGTGACAGCAGGTACACTGTGACAGTTATAAATGCGAGGACCATTCATAAGTCAAATTGTTCAGTGTCATCGTAACTTCGAACATTCAATAAAGTTGAAAGTTGATGACTGCCTCTGCAAATATGCTGAATGTGGGGAGGCTCTCTCTTAGATCTATGTAAGTTTTATAGCTAGAATTCAAAGCTCATTAAGTTAAAGTTCCTGGTTAAACTACTGGCAAAATATTTAATTGTAAAATTGCAAACTATTGTTTGTAAGATTAATTCTACCCAGCAGGGGCAAGATTCACTCATATGCCCTTGATGAAGATTTATCTAGTCATTTAATAGATTATTTTAGCTACTGGGCTTATTAGAGGATATCCTTTAAACCACAGTACAATCAACAAAAGCTTCCAAAAGTTGCTATAAATGTTTAATGTATCAGAATGGGAGATAAATTATTACATGCATCGTTGAAAGTAAATATATTCATTATGTTTCATTTCAGTTACTGTACAGGAGATCATTTCTGATCTGATCCCAAAGAATTAGAAAGTTTTGTTTTCCCCATAACTATCCTATTATATGGCAGAATTGCATAGGAGGGATTTCTGCCAGTGGTGAAATCCAAATTTTTTTACTACCAATTCTGGGGGCATGGCTTGGTGGGCTTGGTGTGGCTTGGTGGGCGTGGCTTAGGGGGCATAGCAAGGGAAGGATACTGCAAAATCTCTATTCCCACCCCACTCCAGAGGAAGGATACTGCAAAATCCCCATTCCCTCTCCACTCCTGGGGGAAGGATATTGCAAAATCTCCATTCCCTCCCCACTCTGGGGCCAGCCAGAGGTGGTATTTGCTGGTTCTCCGAACTACTCAAAATTTCCACTACCGGTTCTCCGAACTGCTCAAAATTTCTGCTACCTTCTTCTCCAGAACCTGTCAGAACCTGCTGGATTTCACCCTTGGTTTCTGCTCTATCAAAACCACTGCTTTGCGTTTTGTTGTATGAACATCTGAAATGTTGATGCTTGGTTTCTTATGTCCTCCTCTTATGCCTAGACTGGACAATGTACAGCCCTCCACAACCAAGTATAATTCAGATACATAGACAATTTATCTGAAAATTGTGGCAATGAAAATCCAAAAATTCTAAAGGACTGGTTTATTAAAAGCAGTTTTATACTCTCAGCACGGCTGCAACCGGGGTGGGTTCTAAATTTTTTACTACCGGTTCTGTGGGCATGGCTTATTTTGTGGGCGTGGCTTGGGGTAATGTGATTGGGTGGGCGTGGCCAACCTTTTTTTTTTACTTTTAAAAGCATTTTTGTATAATCTTAAGAGGTTGCAGAAAAAAATGCTTTTAGAAGCCTCTGATGATCAGGCAAATCTGCTGGGATCGCCAGAGGCTTTTAAAGGGATTTTTTTTCCTGCAACCTCTTCAGCTGAAGAGGTTGCAGAAAAAATGCTTTCAGAAGCCTCTGATGATCCCAGCTGAGCCACGCGATCATCAGAGGCTTTTTTTTTAACTTTTAAAAGCATTTTTTCAGCCGAAGAGGTTGTAGAAAAAAATGCTTTTAAAAGTAAAAAAAAAACCTCTGATGAGTTGGGGGCGACCGGGCCGGGGACTAATTCGGGGGGTGTGGCCAGCCAATGTTATTACCAGTTGTCTGCACTACTAAAATTTTTTTACTACCAGTTCTTGCGAACCAGTGCGAACCGGGAGCAATCCACCACTGGTTGCAACCCAAAGGGGGAGATAGACTCTGAAGGGAAAATAGGAATCCACGCTGGCTCAGGAAAACTGGGAGTTGAAGTCAACAGGTCATAAAGGGGGCATAGTTGCTGACCCATTATATACAAAGGATTCAGATGAGAAGTATATATAATCTCAATAACCTCTTCCATGTATTGATTACACTTCATCTTTCAACATCTGACAGCAGGATTGTGAAATGCATGCACAGAGCTGAAAATCGTACAATTTGGGAGGACAATGTAAAGCAAGGACATAGTTTAAATACACATTTTGTTCCACACAACAGCTGAATTTCAGTTGGGAAATATAAACTAGATAGTACTAGATTACTGTTGTGGGTTTTAAAGTCAAGTTTTTGTTGCGCAATTATTGGTAGTTAAGATAATCCTTTGAATGGCACCACATTGCAGTCAATATGAGCACAGAGGAGTCATAACGAAGCTGTTTCTTTTATTCATGGTCAGTGACTGCTTTGAAATGTTTCTTGCGTTTTGTTTCTGTCCTTACTTATAATAGTTCTGATACATTCAAAGCTTTTTTTTTTTTTTTTTGAGGAATAGAGGACATTGCACGGATTGTTTGAAAAGTTTCAGAATGATCTTCAAATTTATGGAATGCAGTCTCCTTTTTCCCCAGCTCTATTTTACAGTCACAGATCTACAATAAAAATATATGGTGCAATCAGTGGGGAAGATCAATTTAACTGAATGATGACTGTGAATTGTATTATTTAAGGAGGAAATCCACACCTTCACAGACTTAACCATACAATTATGAAACTGCTGACACTCTTCATCCTTGGTACGAGTGCCTATTCCCTTTCTATTCTAGGAATGTAAAATGATTTTTCATGGATGCTCCTGGGAACACTTTAGAGTTTTCATTCCCAGAAGATCCATGGTGGAACAAATGCTAATCGGTATGGAATTTGATGAGTATTCAATCTTCTCCAGGAAAAAAGAAAGGTTTCATTTTTCAAAATGTGTAAGATAACTGGTGCGGTGGACTTTTTGTTATTATTAATGATCCTTTTGTGGCAAACATGTTTCCCCATGCTAAGAGCTTTTAAGGATGCTTCGTAGAGTCTAATGAGTCTTTGTAGAATTTCTTGAGACAACTGTGTTATTATACAATGTGGCATTGTGACGTAATAATTCCAGAAAGGGCTATAAAGGAAAATTCCAAATCGCAGTGAGCATGAGGGATCTTTTTGCTATGAAAAGAAAAATCAACAGCCCCGACTAAGTTATACATTTTCAGCTGTAAGTAAAATCCCTGATCTGTGCATTTCATCAAATATATGTCAAGATAATTTATTAAAAGTCTGGACATAATTTTTTCAGGGAGTATACCTACCCTGTAGAACCCTACTCTCTGCATGGGGCACATCTTGAAACATGTGCTGTGTATAAATTCATGTATAAACCTATTTGATAAGTTGATACTTTCCTTACAAATAATGTTAGAATAAAAGCTGTAGAGACAGAGGGAGCAACATCCTGCAGATATCAAGGTACTGAGCTTCTTGCAATTGGACATGTTAACTAGATACAAGAACAGTTTTTTCCCGAACGCCATCACTCTGCTCAACAAATAATTCCCTCAACACTGTCACTACTAAGTCTGCACTACTATTAATCTTCTCATTGTTCCTATCACCCATCTCCTTCCACTTATGCCAGTATAACTGTAATTTTGTTGCTTGTATCCTTACGATTTATATTGATATTGTTTCCTGATTGCTTATTTGTACCCTATGACTATCATTAAGTGTTGTACCTTATGATTTGTGATGAACATATCTTTTCTTTTATGTACACTGAGAGCATATGCACCAAGACAAATTCCTTGTGTGTCCAGTCACACTTGACCAATAAAAAATTCTATTCTATTCTATTCTATTCTATTCTATTCTATTCTATTCTATTCTATTCTATTCTATTCTATTCTATTCTATTCTATTCTAATGAATTACTAGAAGCCGCAAAGTTGCAGTTCTTATATATCCAGTAATGTGTTAATTAGTCTTTAGGTAACAGAGTGTGTTATATGTTTTATTGTTATCAAGCTTTTCTTGATACTTGAAAAATTAGTTTGCTAATAACCTATTAGGTAAAGGTTCCCCTTGCACATATGTGCTAGTCATTCCCGACTCTGGGGGGCGGTGCTCATCTCTGTTTCAAAGCCAAAGTGCCAGCGCTGTCCAAAGACGTCTCCGTGGTCATGTGGCCAGCATGCTAAATGCCAGAGGTGCACAGAACACTGTTACCTTCCCACCAAAGGTGGTCCCTATTTTTCTACTTGCATTTTTTACGTGCTTTCGAACTGCTAGGTTGGCAGATGCTTGGACAAGTAACGGGAGCTCACCCCGTTATGCAGCACTAGGGATTTGAACCACTGAACCACCAACCTTTTGATCGACAAGCTCAGCATCTTAGCCACTGAGCCACCGCAACCTTTAATAACCTATTACCACTATACAATACCTTGCAGTGAAGGATGAGGGAACCGTCTTTGGCCCATTACATCAGCTCATCCTATCAGGTCCAGTAGGGAAAATATGTTGTGGTCCCCAATATTAATTACAATTCAGGATATCAATATGACAAGCATAAAATTATGAGCTGAGGTGGCGCAGTGGTTAGAGTGCAGTACTGCAGCTACTTCAGCTAACTGCTAGTTCAGCAGATCAGCAGATCAAATCTCACTGGCTCAAGGTTGACTCAGCCTTCCATCCTTCCGAGGTGGGTAAAATGAGGACCCAGATTGTTGGGGGCAATATGCTATTTAGTATACTGTCTTTGGTGTAAGCCGCCCAGAGTCCTCGGAGAGTGGGCGGCATAGAAATATGACTAATAAAATTATTTGACTTTTTCATCCAAAGTTGAGTATGATTAGAAAAAATAACCACGGTGACTCAGAACAAAATGAGTTTTGATTTTAAACTGTATAATATTTCATTGAAAGAAGAATATAGATAAATGGAACAAATTTGACAAGAATTAAAATATCAAAAATAGGAGAAGAAAGGAAAAAGAGAACGAAAATAAAAAAGGATTATTGAGTTTTTGACTGCTCTTTTTTTTATACATCTGCCGATTCACAATCTTTCTACACATTTAGGTCCCCTTAGAAACCAGACTGCAAGTGGTCATATTTTGCCATTCTGTGTAATGTTTTGTGTGGATGGGATATATTCCTGCTTAAATGTAGTTATACTTCAATAGTGTATATGCTCTATTAGTTTTGCCATTGTTGCATATTTTTCAGCTTTTAAGTTCCCAATCACAGTACTGGAATTGTCTCTTTCTTCCAGTGTTGAGCAAATATTATTCTCTTGCCATAAGTATATATCTCATGATTTTTTTCTGAAATTACACCTGGTAGGAAAAGTTGTTTATTCATTTCAAATTTAAATTCCAACATTTCCTGCATTATACTATGTATGAATATCTTTCCAATACTTTTAAGCTTTAGCAGCTTAAAAGTATTGGGAAAAGTCTTTCCAATACTTTTAAGCATTTTCTTTTGTTAGATGTTCACCACATGAGGTAAAATATTCCTTCTGTTTCGTGACACTTCCAAGATTTATTATTGTATAATTTGTCTTTTTTAGATATTATGATGGAGTGGTATACCATCTGTAAAACATTTTGCAAAACATTTTCATTTAGATTATTAATTGGGGTAAAATTTATAGATTTAATCCATAATTCTTCTCACTGGTGTGTTGTGACTTTTTCTTAAAGTTTTGCATCCATTTTATCATTGAGTTTTTTATTTGTTCTGTCTCTATATCCTGCCTATGTAGCATAATAGATGGTGTTGCTTTGTATGGACATTTCAAAATCTATTTTGTTTTATTTTCTTAATGTCCCTTCTTCCTTCTTGAGATCTATTTCTTTTTCCTTTCTGGCTATTTGTAAATGCATCAACCATATTATGTTCCAGCCTTCACTGAGTGGTTTTTGCTGTATTTTCAATCTGTTCATAGTATCTGAATGAATCATATCTGCATAAGTAATTACATTTTTCTTGTTGTAATTATTTCCAACATGAAAAGCCTTTGAGGAAGAAGCTATAGGTGAAATTGTTGGGTTTATTATTGCCTTTGTAGAATTCAGACTTTGCCTAATAATGTGCCCTTTTAAGTTTTTATCTTCCTTTACATCTTTATTAGTAGTGGGATTCAACATTTTTTACTACCAGTTCTATGGGCGTGGCTTGGTGGGTGTGACATGGCAGGGGAAGGATATGCAAAATCTCCATTCCCACCCCATTCAAAGGGGAAGGATACTGTAAAATCTCCATTACCACCCCACCCCACTCCAGGGGAAGGATACTGTAAAAATCTCCATTTCTACCCCACTCCAGGGGGAAGGATACTGTAAAATCTCCATTTCCCCCCCACTCCAGGGGAAGGATACTGTAAAATCTCTCCATTCCCTCCCCACCCCACTAACCTGCTTTCCAGCTCTGTGTGCAGGGCAACAAAAGAAGACTCAGCCGAGAGGCAGCGAATAATGGGTGTGGGGCCAGTCAGAGGTGGTATTTGCCGGTTCTCCAAACTACTCAAAATTTCCGCTACTGGTTCTCCAGAAGTGGTCAGAACCTGCTGAATACCACCTCTGATCTCTATGCCATAAATATCACTGAAGCCCATTGGCTTATCTGACTCCCTTCAAAATTGCTCTATTATTAATTTTTTTTAAGGTGCCTTATAAGACCAATCAGTATAATAGCTTGTTTGATTTTAACATGCTCGATATGAGGGCTGCAAAGACTGTCAGAATCATAACCTGCATCCAAGACATCAAACAGCTAGGTTTTTAAGGCTTTTCCTGATCTCTCAGGTGCAGCTTTTCAAAAGAAGGTGTTCCCTCAGGACACGCAGAGAACAAAATATGTCTCTGCAGAATAGGTAAAGGAGAGAAGGCCCCAAGTGAAAATGTCTCTGGGGTGCTGCTTTGATCACTGAATTTTTCATGCTTTTTGGCATTAATAAGTTAGACTCCTGCAATGATAGAAAGAAAAAGAAGATAGTAAAAGAAGAAGAAGAAGAAGAAACCTCTTAACAGATATAGAGATCAAACTTTTACTACTTCTGACAAAGTTCAGGATCCAGTATATTTACTCTGAGACCAATAATATTTCTGTTATCAAAACGTTCCTGGGGAAGAAGAAGGGAAAATGAATAAGAAAAAAATAAAACATGAACATATCCCATAGACCTACATATCTAAAAAAATCTCCCGTTCTTTATTTTCTGGCTTTAAAATGAACCAGTAGGCGTTTTGCTTTAATATCACTCCAAAACACCCAACTTGAAATTCTTCCTTTTAGCAGAAAGGAGCATCAGGTTGTGCCACGTTTGTTCAGAATAAACTTTTTGCATATGCCAGGAAAAATAGGTTGTCAAACTACAGGAGAAATGTGGTGGATATATTGGCTGTCCCCCATATATTGGCTGTTCCATTTTTTTACTACCAGTTCTGTGGGTGTGGCTTGGTGGGTGTGGTGTGACTTGATGGGTGTGGCAGGGGAAGGTTGCTGCAAAATCTCCATTTCCACCCCATTCCTGGGGGAAGGATATTGCAAAATCTCCATTCCCAACCCACTCTGGGGCCAGCCAGAGGTGGTATTTGCCAGTTCTCTGAACTACTCAAAATTTCCGCTAGCGGTTGTCAAGACCCTGTCAGAACCTGCTGAATAGCACCCCTGGCTGTCCCTAACATTAAATCACTCAGGTATACCCAGAAATATTTCAGAATGTCCAGAATATGATGGATCAAATCACCAACTCACACCAAATTCACTTTATGAGGATGGAGAGCACATTTTAATTCTGATTTTTTATTTTTTTAATTATTGGTTTTAACTGCATTTCTTATAATATTTATATATAGCTTTTACTTTTTTCTGGCTATTTGTACATTGCCCAGAGTCACTCTATGAGTGAGATGGGAGGTCCCTTTATATGATAAATAAATAAACTTCTTTTATATTACTTTTGTTTATTTTATTTTTTTGTAATTTTTATTTTATTTTATACACAAACAAACATTTAATACATCATCCCTTCCGTGCGACATCTCGGTGTTTTCTCTGTAACTTCTTTTTTTGTTGTTGTTGCTTCTTCTGTCTTCATTTTCACCAAATCTATTACATTTCTCCAAAAGTACACTATTCTAATTATACCATTTTCTTACATAGCTATTAATTTACTTGTCTGTATTTCTTTTCTAACCAATGATAAAATTGATCCCATATCTTAAAGTATTCTGAATCCTCTCTTTCTTTAATCATCAAAGTTAATCTATTCATTTCTGCACAGTCTAATTTTTTTTTAATTACTTCTCCTTCCAAGGGTATTTTCTCTGCTTTCCAATTTTGTGCAAAAACAATCCTTACAGCTGTTATTACATGTATAATCAAATAAGTATTTTCTTTGCTAGTTTTCTCTGGTAGGATACCCAGTAGGAACAGATCTGGTTTTAAATCAATACATTGTTGTGTCATTTCTTCCAACCTTGTCTTAATTTTATTCCAATAGTTTTTAGCTTCTGGGCATATCCACTACATATGATAATAAGATCCTGGTAGCTGGTGACATTTCCAACATTATAAATAAATAAACTTGAATCTGTTCATCTGTTGAGACCTTAGAGAGAAGACCTGCTGAAGGTGACCTTCCCAAAAATAATTCTACCTGCAAGAATCACATAATGAGACTTTCTCAGTCGTGGGCTTCCTTCTTTGAAGCAGCTTGCCCTCAAATATGGGGACGGCCAAGTCAGTTTTTGCACGGCTATGAAAACATCGTTCTGAAATGAAAATAATGGTCATGACCAAATGATTGAAGTCTCATCCCTATTTATGTGCATCAGTGCATACAAGCAAAGGGGTTGAGTTTTGATTGCAGTAGAGACATAGCCCATGAATGAAGAACAAGGATAAAACTAGGTGTTTGATCAATTAGAAAGGGTGAGAAAGCAAGCTTAATATTTTTTTTTTATTAGTTCTGTTTTGAATTGGAAGGGAAATCCAAGAATTGAGACAAAACATCTAAAAAGATAAAGCGTTTTTAAATATGTTACAGTCAGGTAATTTTAGATTCTAGCTTTATTGAACACACATGTTCACCAGTGGTGAATTCCTCCCAATTTGGCCCGGTTCGGCCGAGACAGTAACAGTGACGATATGATGTCACTGAACCGGTTCTCTTTGTTTGGGAGCCCCTCCACCGCCCCCCTGCATTATTTTTACCTTTTATTTGGCCCCACCCCCAATCTATTGCTGCCTCCCAAGTCCCAGCTGATCGGCTAGAAGAAAAAAAACTATTTAAACTCTTGCCGCAGGGCTTCAAAGGGCCGCCCTACAGCTGATCAGTGTTAAAAGGCAGTGTGGTGGTAGACCGATGCCTCTAAAAACGAATGAGTAGACCGGTGCCTCCAAAAACAAATGGGTAGACTGGTACAGCTCTGCAAGCAGTTAAAAGCCTGGTAGACCAGTACCTCTGCTAAATCCTAAAGGATTGTCACATGACCATCAAGTCACGCCCACAAAATAAGCCATACCCACAGAACCAGTAGTAAAAAAATTTAGAACCCACCCCTGGTGTTCACCACGTCATTTTTTCAGATGTGTGTCATTTCACATACTTTTAACTATAATATGTTAACCTTTCTGTCTGTCCTCCAAAAAGCAGCTTTGCCTTCTTCTTCTCCAAAACTGAATTGGAATGGCATTAATGATCTTACAGATCAATTTTAAACACAACAGCCTAAACTAAGACTATGTATACTTTATTCTGATTCGACAACCTTAAATATTACTTTCCTTTTCCATATCTTTCTACATTTGTTCATAAAGGTTTTAAGATTGCACATGCAGCATGAATACTAGTGCAACCTACAAGTTGGCCAAAACACTGTTACAAGCTTTAATGTGAGAAATAACCCATGGCCCCTACAATAATCCTTTCCTTTTCAAAGGAAGAGGCCTGGTGGGTGTAACATCATTCACGGAGTCCTTATGCTTAGTTGGGAAGAAGAAGAAAGAGTGTGGAAAGTCATAATTGGGGAATTTCTTTATTTCCTGCAGAGCTAAAGACAATGGGCAGCAATGAAAGCATTTGATGCTCTTATCCTAGCTATTGCACATTTTTCTGACTGGCATTATTCCATAAATATATACCTTATGAAAGTTAAGACATTGGAATTATGAATAATCACCACCAGTTTCTTGGATGAGATTATTGAGCTTCTTATATTTTACATCCTTGCAGTCTTTTAAATCCAGTTGTGCTGTTCAGCTTCTTTAAGAGAGAGTTTGAACAGAAACGTCTTCAGTACTATTATGTTGAACTTTTCTAATCCTTAAAGTCCTTTCTCTGGAATTTTTCTTTCTCACAAGAATGAATAATGTAGACCATGAAGAATAATTTGGATTAAATTAGTAAAATCATCTGTTATTTTATTAGCTGTTACTTCTTCCTGTTCTTCTCTTTCTCCCTTCCTAACATATTTATATTCCAGCTAGGCACTCTGGGATTTAACAGTAACAGAGTTGGAAGGGATCTTGGAGGTCATCTCCTGCTCACGCAGGAGACTTGTACTAGGGATTCAAACCGCTGAACTGCCGACCTTTCTGATCGACAAGCTCAGTGTCTTAGCCACTGAGCCACATAGCCAGGCAGATAGATAACTGAGTTCCCCTTTCTGTCTTCTCATAATTCTAATAAATAGATTATTCTTATTTACTCATTTTCTTTCTTGCTCTTTTCACCTCCCAACCCATTTTTCTTTTTCTGTCTTCCTAAAAAGTCTTTATTTTGTCCACATTGGGTAACGGAGAGAAAGTCAGAATATTCATGCCAACCAACCGAAGCATCTGAACATTTAAAGTTTGACTGCTTGTTCGCTTTTTTTGGGGGTGGGCAATTTGAAGCGTTCATGTTCCTCCAAGCGCCCGATGTGTGGTCTGCAAAACCTCTGAAAGTCACTTGGTGAAATTCAGCTGAAAAATGGTTAAAAATCACAGTGTCCCAAGAGAGACATTGCTACCCCCTTTCACCAGAAACATTATTCTACTAATCCAACTGTCAGGGTTCCAAGTAACAGACCCAACTCAATCAAAACTCCGAGGTCTGAAGTTTCCTCAAAGTATGAATTTATTAGGCATGTCATATTGGCACAGCTGGTGAAAACCCAACTCTGAAAGACCCGAGGTTTTCCCCACCCAAATCAAAGCCCAAAGTTCTTTCCCCCAGTCCACATATCCATCACATGATCCAACCAGGTCATAGTCCCAACTCCAATTGGCTTCAGTCCATGCCTCCCCAGCACCTGGTGGGAACGTCCTTGGCTCACAAGAGAAAGAATTTTATTTTGGCTACAAGTCCCCAGCTCTCTCTATTTCCCTCTCCTGTTCCCACAGCTCCAACCGGCCTCGCTGTGGCAGCCCTGAAGATGCTCCAATATGGCTTCAGGGCTGACACCAACCTTCCAAAGAATTTACCAAATCAGTTGGTCGCATGCAGAGTCAACCCAGTTGCCTCATTAAGTCATTGAAAATTGTTCTTGGCATTCTGATTCTTTGTTTGCCAGCAGATTAAGTGATAAGACAAGCTTTTATGAGTTAAGGCAGGACTGTCAAACTCCCGATCCGCAGGCCAGATGTATCACACGCTGGCCATGCCCACGCTCGGTTTAACAAATGGGGGAAACAGTCTTGATACGTCACGTGACACATGGTGATGACGTGAGTTTGACACCCCTGAGTTAAGGGGTAGCAAAATGAATGCATCTTGTATGATGTCTCCTTAAGTATCCCTTTCTCTTCCATTCTACTTGAGAATGAATCAATGGATGATGAGCGGAAAGAGAAGCCCTTGGATGGCTGTGATACTTTGCCTTGGTGGATCATCAGTTTTTCAGTTTTAGCATTTAATTAATTAATTAAATGTATACGCCACCATGTTGCTCTTGAATTAGAATTGTTCACAAAATATCCCAGACAACTTTGGACCCTTGGGTCATTCTTCTTTCTGCATATAATATAGGCTTGCATTGCTTGTCTCACAATCCTAAAGAGAGTCCTTATGAAGCCTCCACCACTACCTCCTCCTCCCCTTCTTGACCCATGGAATAGGGACTGGAACAGTGGGAGACCTGCACCCCTCTCCCCATTCCAGTATTTTCCCAGGGGCCCCTTTCCTTCAGGAAGGAAGAGGGGCCACCTTTTGACTACCAACATCCCCCAACCAGTCCTATCTTGAATCTGAGTTGCTCCCTCCTTCTTCTCTCATTGGCCATCACCATGCAACCTATGGGTTTCTAGGAAAGTGTAGTTGGTGGAAGACATGCTGGCACTGAAGTGGCTACAAGTTTGCCAAATTTCAGTCTTACGGGTTCCAAATTTTGGAAGCATCCTGTGAGTTCTCCCATTTGAAGTACATTGATTCAAAAGTGGTTGCTCTGGGATGCATCGTTTCATCCAATTAAAGGTTACAAAGCATTGAACATACATGAGAGTTTTAGTAGTATATACTATAGCTAAAAAAGGTAAGTGCAGAAACGTTTAAATGGTAGTTGGCTACAGCCCAGTGTTTTGCTTGGGATTATTCCAATTTTTAGGGAAAGAAAAAGTTAGACTGGGGTGGTTCACAATACCCTGGGAGAAAAATGTAAATTACAGTGAGCAACCCCATTGATTTTCCTTGTGTGACTGGCTGCACCCTCCAAGGCAACCATTTTGAACAGATCAGCCTCCCCATGGTAGCCATTTTAAAATGGGGCTATTGATTGCTTGAAGCTTGTATCTGGTCCTGGCAGTCATCATTTATTGATTTAACAAAGCATATCATGGTTTAAGCAAAAACTCAGCCTCCTCCATGTACTCATATATTTCCACTGATTTTTTTTTTTTTAATGAATAGAAATTCACGGCCCATGCTACAAGAAAAATAAGTATTTAATAAGGCCTTTTTCTTACCTCTTGAGATTGTTTGGGGAACTTAAGTTGTCTCCTAAAACAAACAGAGAAAAAGCTATTTGTTCAATGTCCTTTCTGATGCAAGGCTGTTTGAACATTTACCTGGCAGCATAAGTAAATTTCAGGCTTTTCACCAATAACTTCACATTTCCTTTGTCCCCCTTTCTATCTTTTAAAAATCTCATTGAATGGAACTGGCATATTAACTCTTTCACAGCAGGACCATGTAATTTTATAGAGCCCTGGTGGCGCAGTGGTTAGAATGCAGTATTGAAGGCTAACTCTGCTCACTGCCAAGAGTTCAATCCTGACTGGCTCAAGGTTGACTCAGCTTCCATCTTTCCGAGGTTGGTAAAATGAGGACCCAAGTTGTTGGAGGCAATATGCTGACATTTGTAAACTGCTTAGAGAGTGCTGTAAAGCACTGGGGAGTAGTCTATATAAGTCTAAATGCTATTGCTATTGAAATATTCAGAAAGAAAAGATTTATGAATATGGGAATATTGAAGGGTTGTTTTTTTTATTTTATTTTTAATATATTTTATTAAACAGTTTTTTTTAAAGAAACAAAAACAGATATTTACATCTTCTTCTTTTCAACAGTTTCGCATCAGGAATCCATATTTATACATTTTCTCTCTCTTATCTTAATATATCTTTTATACATATATTTCTAATATATCATATATATATATATATATATATATATATATATATATATACCATTATAATATATTATATTATTCTAATTATTTTATTCACATTTGACATAAACATGTACCTAATTTCCTTTCCACAATTTTTATTTCTTCCCATTTCTTCCTATTTCTTTCCACCTAATTTAACCATTATTGTCCTTTCCCCCCCCCTCTTTTCCTCCAACCATTAAGGTTGACTTTTTCCAAGGGCTGAGGGAGAGCGACTGGTCCAAAGTCACCCAGCTAGCTTCACACTTAAGACAAGATGAGAACTCATAGTCTCCTGCTTTCAAGCCTGGGGTTTTAACTGTTACTTTCCTCTAAAGGTAGTTTCAAATTGCTTCAAAGAGTACCTGTTTCCACCTTCAATAGGATTAGACCACCTTACAGTGGTCGGATGTTCTTATGAAATGAAGTAGTGCTAAGAGATGAAATGGAATTGGGGCATGCACTCGTGCCTTACTGAGAGGCTTGGGCTAAGCTCTTTAGCCAGTGTTAGCACAGATCTGTATTTTTGTTGGTTAAGCATTCTCAAACTAAGATGAAATTACAAGCTTTGGCTGTTTGCCACCAATGTCCTCACAAGATCAAGTGGTTTTAAATTTGAGGGCCACCATATCCCAGAGATGTTCCATCTTACTTCACAATAAGAATGTACTGCCAATCAGAATTTACCAGCAATCTGGTAGTCTTCCTAGATTCATGGTTCCTACCCAAGGAGGTAGGAACTATGGCTAGGAGGGCCTTTCAACAATTCTATTTGGTGAGTCATTTAGATTTTGTTTCTTTTTCTAAGTCAGCAGAACTCTAATAGTACACCTTACATTTTATCATTTAAAATCAATGAAGAAATAGAAATCAGTATTTCTTTTACAGTTTTAGTTTTAATCAGCCATCCTCTGTTAAAAGACTATTTTTTTTCCCTATGCACTGTAAAAAAGATAACTCTGTATCAGATTCCTATGATATGAATAGCCAGGTGAGGTGAACTGAATTCAACCCGGTAAGCTCCTTCCTGCCACCTTGAAAGCCTGACCACCAGGTTCAATAGCTGATCAGAAGATTTGGAAGCGAATTTGCACCATGTATGAACAGAATTGACTTCTGCCTATCAGATGTGCCATGAGGGCTCAGAATAAGTATTAGAAGGAAAGGAAGGTTTCATAAAGCAACTCTGAAAACCCTGTAAAGATAAAATGATAGAACACCAGCAATTTTGTAGCTGGACAGAGAATAAAAGGTAAAGCTAAAGGTTCTTCTTGTACATATGTGCTAGTTGTTCCCAACTCTAGGAGGCAGTGCTCATCTCTGTTTCAAAGCCGAAGAGCCAGACATTTCTGTGGTCATGTGGCCAGCATAACTAAATGCCAAAGGCGCACGGAACGCTGTTACCTTCCCACCAAAGATGGTCCCTATTTTTCTACTTGCACTTTTTACATGCTTTTGAACTGCTAGGTTGGCAGAAGCTGGGATAAGGAATGGGAGCTCACACCGTTACACAGCACTAGGGATTTGAACTGGTGAACTGCCGACCTTTTGATTGACAAACTCAGCATCTTAGCCGCTGAGCCACCGCGTCTCTTGGACAGAGAATAGAAGATGCAAGAATTGTACAATGATATTGTATGGGCCTGAGAGTCCAGCAGTCAGAAGTACAGGCAGGAGTATCCATCAGTTAAGACACAAATTGTCCAGAGGTGTATTTCAGCTACAACGACAGCTCTAGTTTTGCTCTTGTTACAGATTTGAGCTTTGGGATCTTATGCAATAAGGAAAAACTCAAAAACAAAGCACGGAAGATAGTCTTTGTTAACTTCTTATCTTTATTGATAGCAATTACTAAACATACTCCTGTATTCTTAGTCACCAAGTTCCACTATGGTGCTGACCAGGTACTGTAAGGAATGTTGGTTGAAGACATTTAACATTGTTAAAATGGTTGTGTGCATAGATGATATCTTCTGACAGGTTCTTCTACAGACCTTCATTTAACTTGTGCCTGAAGCCCTCCATCATCCAACACTTCAGTTATCACGTCCTATATGTTCACTGGCATGTTGCCATGACTGAGTTAAGTAAAACTTGCTGCATGGTCATTCTTTAATTCCTTATCAACTGTCATTTGGCCTTGTCTGGCTTCAACTGATATCAGCTTCCTGGCTCTTGTGACTATATGGGACTCCCTCAATCATTTTCTGTCTTCTGTCCATTTGGTGTCACTTGGATTCTTATACACATTAAATTCCTCATGCAGCCCTACCAGAAAAAAAAAAAACAATCATATCACCTTTGCTATAATTTTAGTAGAGCACTCAGACAATGTTCTTAAAGCCACAAAGCTGTATGATTTGGAGGTTGTCCAGGCCCTAAAGAAATAAGATCTATATAAAGACCTGAAATGAACAGACTGGGTTGATATGTTGGTCCCATGGACTGGAATGGATTTCAACCTTCACGAGTAAAAGGTTAGTTTAATTAACTGTTAGCAAAAGCTGTTTACAAGCATCTCCCACAGTGCTGACAACACATCCAATGATTAATTTATAGGATTCCTGGGGGAAACACTAAGCCACAGAAAGGTCTTAACAATACACACCAAGGTGAATGGAACATGGTGAAATATTTAGCACACACCAAACCACAGCATGGAAAGTTACTTAAAGTCCAGGCTGTACAAGGGAATTTGTTTAGAATAAAAGCACACAAGTCTTAAAGGGAGAGAAAGAGGCTAAATCAGAAAAAGATGAATAGTTTCATCACCTCTGGATATTTCATTTTCATGCATAATGCTTGCATTATCTCAGTCACCAATAATTTACACACGCTTCATTTATTGCCTTTGATATTGAGGAATCAACTTTGTGGGTATATGTGTTTGTGTCTTCAAGTCAGTTTTTGACTTCTGGCAATTGCCCAGATTAGTCACTGCACTTCTCTTGACAATGGTTTTCAAAAGTGATTTGCTATCATCTCTTTCTTAGGGAAGCATAGAAAGTGACTAGCCCAAGGTCACTTGTGCCCATGTGCTGCAGCTGCCAAAAAAGCAGATCCAGTCCTGGACTGCATCAACAGAGGGATAACATCAAGATCACAGAATGTGATCATGCCACTTTATACTGCACCAGTGAGGCCACACTTGGAATACTGCATGCAGTTCTGGTTACCACGGTACAAAAAGAAAGAAAGAAAGAAAGAAAGAAAGAAAGAAAGAAAGAAAGAAAGAAAGAAAGAAAGAAGAAAGAAAGAAAGAAAGAAAGAAAGAAAGAAAGAAAGAAAGAAAGAAAGAAAGAAAGAAAGAAAGAAAGAAAGAAAGAAAGAAAGAAAGAGTGGAGATCCTAGAACAGGGGTCAGCAACCTATGGCTCCGGAGCCACACGTGGCTTTTTGGGCCCTCTGCTGTGGCTTCCTGTCAGGTGATCCCACCATTGGCTGGTCCCACCCCTCCCCCTCCCCTCCCAGTCACTCCTCACCTGGCCTGAGAAGGCAAGGGTGATGGCGGGAGATGGAGAAGCAGCCAGGGCAGAGACAGAAAGATACAGAGAGAGGGAGAGAGAGAGGGAGACATAGAGAGATACAGAGAGAGAGGGAGAGAGGGGGGAGAGAGGGAGGGGAGAGAGAGATATGTCAAAAGGATTTTGTGGTTCCTGGTGTTTTTTAACAACTGGTTCCTTGCCCTAATGACCGGCTAGGTAGGTGTGGCTGGGAGGGGGTCATGTGATTGGTGGAAGTGAGTGACATCAAGTTGGCCATTCCCACCCAGGTTTTGTGGCTCCTGATGTTTTCTTTTCTGTGGGAAACGAGTCCAAATGGCTCTTTGAGTATTTAAGGTTGCAGACCCCTGCCCTAGAAAATGTGCAGGGAAGAGCAACAAAGATGATAAAGGGTTTGGAGGCTAAATTGTATGATGAATGGTTGAGGGAGTTAGGTATGTCTAGCCTATCAAACAGAAGGATTAGCGGGAATATGAAAACAGCCTTCCATGGGTGTGCTTATAACCAATGGTGGAATGCTGCCGGTTTAACAACTGGTTCGGAGAGCAGATGCGTCACACTGAAAATGGAGCATTTAGAAGCTCAGCTGCTTCCAAGTCAGCAATGTTAAGCAGAACAGCGAGGGGGGAGAGAAATCAGCTGTGCCGTGTGATTGAGATGAGCTAAAAAGCAGGAAATAAAGGACAGGATAGGGCAGGGGTAGATGAGCGGGGCCAGCTGATCATCGGAGGCACCGGTTTGCTTGAACCGGTCCGAACTGGCTGAATTCCACCTCTGCTTATATCCCCAATCAGGAACACATTATAGAGATTACAAATTTTCTTTAGTATTATATGGTGGGCAATTGTGGAAACCCAGGAAAAAAAACCTGTTTTAAGATGCCGCCAAAAATTCCATGCGTGCAGTTGAAATCACATCCAGCTATTCGAACAGAATGGAAATTAATTTAGGAAAAAATGATATTTTCTAATGTTTACAATGTATTTTCTAAAACTGCAGAGTTATCTGGGCATAAAAAGGGTAAAAAATAAATAAGGGATCGGCAGACTAAATCGTGTGATGAATGGTTGAAGGAACTAGCCGCGTCTAGCCTATGGAAGAGAAGGATCAAGAAGAACATGATAAGGCACATGTCTTCCAATATTTGAGGAGCTTTCACAGTGAAGAGAGGATTGATTCATTCTGCAAAGCACTAGAGTGCAGGATAAGAAGTAATGAATGAAGAAGCTTGTAAAAGAGAGAGCAGCCTAGAAGTAAGGAGAAATATTCTGACAGTGAGAACGATTAATGGAAGTGGAACATCCTGCCTCCCCGAGTTGTGGATTCTCCATCTCTGGAGGCTCTCAAGAAAAGACTGGTCAACCATTTGACTGGGATGTTGTAAGTTCTCCTGCCTTGAGCAGGGAGTTGGACTAGAAGATCTCTGAGGTGCCTTCCAGCTCTATTATTCCATGTTCTTGTCGAGTCAGTCACTAGGCAATTTGTATCTTCTTCAAGAGAAGAAACTCCTCTTGGAGGGGTTAGGGGAGATATGATAGCAGTGTTCCAATATCTCAGGGGCTGCCACAAAGAAGAGGGAGTCAAGCTATTCTCCAAAGCACCTGAGAGCAGGACAAGAAGCAATGGGTGGAAACTAATCATGGAGAGAAGCAACTTAGAACTGAGGAGAAATTTCCTGACGGTTAGAACAATTAATCAGTGGAACAACTTGCCTCCAGAAGTTGTGAATGCTCCAACACTGGAAGTTTTTAAGAAGAGGTTGGATAACCATTTGTCTGAAATGGTGTATTGTTTCCTGCCTAAGCAGGGAGTTGGACTAGAAGACCTCCAAGGTCCCTTCCAACTCTGTTATTCCATTCCATTCCATTCCATTCCATTCCATTCCATTCCATTCCATTCCATTCCATTCCATTGGAAGCAGCTTCAGATGTGGGCCATTAAATCAAAATAATCCACAATTTACTTTTCCATCAACCTATATTAAGGTACAGTCCACTAAGGCAGTATTCCCACCAGTGACTTATGGTGTCTGCTGCAGTCATCCAGCTATTGCTTTGCCAAAATAACAATAAGCGTTATATCACTTCAAGGATGGCCTGGTGACATTAAAAGATGCTATGAGTCATTAGTGGATAAATAGCCTTCCCATAGGTGCAAGGTCATCGAAGCTTCATCGTTGGGGAAAGATTTAAACCT
The DNA here is from genome assembly GCF_029215685.1 of Pituophis catenifer annectens. Lineage (NCBI taxonomy): Eukaryota > Metazoa > Chordata > Lepidosauria > Squamata > Colubridae > Pituophis > Pituophis catenifer. The sequence continues at coordinate 116,676,558 of NW_027256884.1, read as the reverse complement.
TCATTTCCTCAGTCAGAGCATGGTAGCCTAAACATTCTTTTCTCATTCATTAACTCAGGACATGCCCAGTGATTAATTCTTTGTGAACTGGAGTTATTACTTTCATAATTAATTCCAACAACCCATTTAACATCTCTGGTGTTGCCTCATTTCTGTCCAATGGCTGTCAAATTGTTTTGGGTCTCTCATTCCTTATCACTTATAAGTCTCAAATGCTCCAAACATAGAGTTTTAAAGTATCATTTATATATATATATATATATATATATATATATATATATATATATATATATATATATATATATAAAATATTTGAGCGGACATAAAAGTTGCTGGAGGTTTTTTAGAGTATGTATATGTATGTATGTATGTATGTATGTATGTATATATGTATATGTGTATATATATATATATATATATATATATATATATATATATATATATATATATATATATATTTAACAACTTTGTCTACATAGGAAGAAAACCCTGATTACAAAAATATCATACATTTAAGCCTATGAATTAAAAAGAATAAATATTTGACCTTTACAGGGAGGAGTCATAAAATGTGGGTGTGGCTGGCTGAAGAGGTTCAAAAAAACCGAAGTCCCAGTCCCAGTCTCCCATAAGTCTCAGAATAAACAGCACAAAATGTCTGACAGGCCTGAAAGTGATGATTGGAGATTTCATCCCACCATGGCCATTTAACAACTTTATCTACATAGGAAGAAAACCCTGATTACAAAAATATCATACATTTAAGCCTATGAATTAAAAAGAATATATATATATATATATATATATGTATATATGTATATATATATATATATATATATATATATATATATATATATATATATATATATATATATATATATATATATATATATATATGTTTTTTCTTCTAGCCAGGTTTTCCCTACGTAGCCAAGGTTTTTTTTGTAGCTCCAGCTCAGTAGAATCTCATCTACTCGGTTCTGGGCTTTTTTCTTTTCTAACACCTAGCAAGCTCTCACTGCTAGGTGGGAGACCTAAATAGATCCATTTCTAGCTCGTTAGCTGTCATCAGTAGGCCACACCCATCTCCTCCCTGTAAAGGCATAGTATCAATTTTCTTACTTCTTCGTAGGGTCTATGTGTGTTTTTCTTCTAGCCAGGTTTTCCCTACGTAGCCAAGGTTTTTTTGTAGCTCCAGCTCAGTAGAATCTCATCTACTCGGTTCTGGGCTTTTTTCTTTTCTAACACCTAGCAAGCTCTCACTGCTAGGTGGGAGACCTAAATAGATCCATTTCTAGCTCGTTAGCTGTCATCAGTAGGCCACACCCATCTCCTCCCTGTAAAGGCATAGTATCAATTTTCTTACTTCTTCGTAGGGTCTATGTGTGTTTTTCTTCTAGCCAGGTTTTCCCTACGTAGCCAAGGTTTTTTTGTAGCTCCAGCTCAGTAGAATCTCATCTACTCGGTTCTGGGCTTTTTTCTTTTCTAACACCTAGCAAGCTCTCACTGCTAGGTGGGAGACCTAAATAGATCCATTTCTAGCTCGTTAGCTGTCATCAGTAGGCCACACCCATCTCCTCCCTGTAAAGGCATAGTATCAATTTTCTTACTTCTTCGTAGGGTCTATGTGTGTTTTTCTTCTAGCCAGGTTTTCCCTACGTAGCCAAGGTTTTTTTGTAGCTCCAGCTCAGTAGAATCTCATCTACTCGGTTCTGGGCTTTTTTCTTTTCTAACACCTAGCAAGCTCTCACTGCTAGGTGGGAGACCTAAATAGATCCATTTCTAGCTCGTTAGCTGTCATCAGTAGGCCACACCCATCTCCTCCCTGTAAAGGCATAGTATCAATTTTCTTACTTCTTCGTAGGGTCTATGTGTGTTTTTCTTCTAGCCAGGTTTTCCCTACGTAGCCAAGGTTTTTTTGTAGCTCCAGCTCAGTAGAATCTCATCTACTCGGTTCTGGGCTTTTTTCTTTTCTAACACCTAGCAAGCTCTCACTGCTAGGTGGGAGACCTAAATAGATCCATTTCTAGCTCGTTAGCTGTCATCAGTAGGCCACACCCATCTCCTCCCTGTAAAGGCATAGTATCAATTTTCTTACTTCTTCGTAGGGTCTATGTGTGTTTTTCTTCTAGCCAGGTTTTCCCTACGTAGCCAAGGTTTTTTTGTAGCTCCAGCTCAGTAGAATCTCATCTACTCGGTTCTGGGCTTTTTTCTTTTCTAACACCTAGCAAGCTCTCACTGCTAGGTGGGAGACCTAAATAGATCCATTTCTAGCTCGTTAGCTGTCATCAGTAGGCCACACCCATCTCCTCCCTGTAAAGGCATAGTATCAATTTTCTTACTTCTTCGTAGGGTCTATGTGTGTTTTTCTTCTAGCCAGGTTTTCCCTACGTAGCCAAGGTTTTTTTGTAGCTCCAGCTCAGTAGAATCTCATCTACTCGGTTCTGGGCTTTTTTCTTTTCTAACACCTAGCAAGCTCTCACTGCTAGGTGGGAGACCTAAATAGATCCATTTCTAGCTCGTTAGCTGTCATCAGTAGGCCACACCCATCTCCTCCCTGTAAAGGCATAGTATCAATTTTCTTACTTCTTCGTAGGGTCTATGTGTGTTTTTCTTCTAGCCAGGTTTTCCCTACGTAGCCAAGGTTTTTTTGTAGCTCCAGCTCAGTAGAATCTCATCTACTCGGTTCTGGGCTTTTTTCTTTTCTAACACCTAGCAAGCTCTCACTGCTAGGTGGGAGACCTAAATAGATCCATTTCTAGCTCGTTAGCTGTCATCAGTAGGCCACACCCATCTCCTCCCTGTAAAGGCATAGTATCAATTTTCTTACTTCTTCGTAGGGTCTATGTGTGTTTTTCTTCTAGCCAGGTTTTCCCTACGTAGCCAAGGTTTTTTTTGTAGCTCCAGCTCAGTAGAATCTCATCTACTCGGTTCTGGGCTTTTTTCTTTTCTAACACCTAGCAAGCTCTCACTGCTAGGTGGGAGACCTAAATAGATCCATTTCTAGCTCGTTAGCTGTCATCAGTAGGCCACACCCATCTCCTCCCTGTAAAGGCATAGTATCAATTTTCTTACTTCTTCGTAGGGTCTATGTGTGTTTTTCTTCTAGCCAGGTTTTCCCTACGTAGCCAAGGTTTTTTTGTAGCTCCAGCTCAGTAGAATCTCATCTACTCGGTTCTGGGCTTTTTTCTTTTCTAACACCTAGCAAGCTCTCACTGCTAGGTGGGAGACCTAAATAGATCCATTTCTAGCTCGTTAGCTGTCATCAGTAGGCCACACCCATCTCCTCCCTGTAAAGGCATAGTATCAATTTTCTTACTTCTTCGTAGGGTCTATGTGTGTTTTTCTTCTAGCCAGGTTTTCCCTACGTAGCCAAGGTTTTTTTGTAGCTCCAGCTCAGTAGAATCTCATCTACTCGGTTCTGGGCTTTTTTCTTTTCTAACACCTAGCAAGCTCTCACTGCTAGGTGGGAGACCTAAATAGATCCATTTCTAGCTCGTTAGCTGTCATCAGTAGGCCACACCCATCTCCTCCCTGTAAAGGCATAGTATCAATTTTCTTACTTCTTCGTAGGGTCTATGTGTGTTTTTCTTCTAGCCAGGTTTTCCCTACGTAGCCAAGGTTTTTTTGTAGCTCCAGCTCAGTAGAATCTCATCTACTCGGTTCTGGGCTTTTTTCTTTTCTAACACCTAGCAAGCTCTCACTGCTAGGTGGGAGACCTAAATAGATCCATTTCTAGCTCGTTAGCTGTCATCAGTAGGCCACACCCATCTCCTCCCTGTAAAGGCATAGTATCAATTTTCTTACTTCTTCGTAGGGTCTATGTGTGTTTTTCTTCTAGCCAGGTTTTCCCTACGTAGCCAAGGTTTTTTTGTAGCTCCAGCTCAGTAGAATCTCATCTACTCGGTTCTGGGCTTTTTTCTTGGCTACGTAGGGAAAACCTGGCTAGAAGAAAAACACACATAGACCCTACGAAGAAGTAAGAAAATTGATACTATGCCTTTACAGGGAGGAGATGGGTGTGGCCTACTGATGACAGCTAACGAGCTAGAAATGGATCTATTTAGGTCTCCCACCTAGCAGTGAGAGCTTGCTAGGTGTTAGAAAAGAAAAAAGCCCAGAACCGAGTAGATGAGATTCTACTGAGCTGGAGCTACAAAAAAACCTTGGCTACGTAGGGAAAACCTGGCTAGAAGAAAAACACACATAGACCCTACGAAGAAGTAAGAAAATTGATATATATATATATATATATATATATATATATATATATATATATATATATATATATATATATATTTCTTACATCTACTCGGTTCTGGGCTTTTTTTCTTTTCTAACAACTAGTGGGAGGTGGAGGTGTGAACTGATTGGGTGGGAGCTTGGCTGTGCTCTGATTGGATGGGGGGGTTGGCACCCAATCAGAACACAGCCAAACTCCCACCCAATCAGTTCACACCCCACTGGCAGTTAAAAGGAAGAAACAGCTGCGATCACACATTGCTCCTAGAAGCACGAAGCTGAAAACACCAGCCTGAAGATGACGAATGAGACTTCGTCGAAACGTCGCCAAGACACTTCCAATTCTACACGGGAGAAAACCCGAATAACCAAAGACCTACACACACACACACACACACACACACACATATATATATATATATATATTTATTTCTTTTGATTCATAGGTATAAATGTGCGATATTTTTGCAATCAGGGTTTTTTCCTATGTTAAAAGATGTTAAAATGGCCATGGTGGGATGAAATCTCTATTCATCGCTTTCAGGCCTGTCAGACATTTTATGTTGTTTCTTCTGAGACTTATGGGAGACTGGGATAGCACTATTTCGGCCTTTTTAGACCTCTTCAGCCAGACACACCCATATTTTGTGACTCCTCCCTGTAGAGGTCAAATATTTATTTCTTTTGATTCATAGGTATAAATGTGCGATATTTTTGCAATCAGGGTTTTTTCCTATGTTAAAAGATGTTAAAATGGCCATGGTGGGATGAAATCTCTATTCATCGCTTTCAGGCCTGTCAGACATTTTATGTTGTTTCTTCTATATATATATTCTCAGGTTTTCGCGGGTGTTTGTATGTAGGTCTTTGGTTATTCGGGTTTTCTTCCAAGTAAAATTGCTTGAAGCTGAAAACACCAGCCTGAAGATGACGAATGAGACTTCGTCGAAACGTTGCCAAGACACTTCCAATTTTACGTGGGAGAAGACCCGAATAACCAAAGACCTACATATATATATATATATATATATATATATATATATATATATATATACACACATATACATATACATATACATATACATATACATATACATATACATATACATATACATATACATATACATATACATATACATATACATATACATATATATATATATATATATATATATATATATATATAGTCTAAAAAACCTCCAGCAACTTTTATGTCCGCTCAAATATTTTTTAAAAAAATCAACAACACATCTAAAAGTTTCAGTATAATCCTTAAGAAATGCATTTGGGTAAAGTTCTTCACTATTAAAATACCAGGACAAAATTATAGCCTCATCATATGTACAAACAGGAGAATTTGTTTTTATAACGCAAATCTCCTGGTAACAATAAAAGAAGATACATACCTGACATAAAGGCATACACAAATATGTAGCTAAATTTTTATGAAATCATCTCTTCCATTTTATTTTTTTGCTGTATCACTAGCCAATTACTTAACTGGCTCATAAAGTGCATTTATTGCTTTTTTAGTTTTAAAACTAAATAAGATGACTTTGCACAATAGAGTAATAGTTGTTGCTTATTTATATAATATACTGTGGTTGTATCCATACTCTCTGTGCAAGTTGCCAAAAAAGTCCGAGCTACTCAAAAACCTTTTAGAACCAAAGGAAAAAGTGTGCCCTAAGTCATCAATTTAGGAGCAAAAATCAATGACACTCCTGCTGTAAAGGATAAGAATGATATACCCAATAAGAAACAACTGTCCCATTCTTTCTAAATACAAGTAGTCCTTGACTTATGACCATAACTGAGCCCAACATTCCTGTTGATACGTGAGACATTTCTTTAAGTAACGCTGAACAATATTCTAAAGTTGGTAAAATATTATGGACTAGATTTGAAAATACGAGGATGAATGATATATCATTCTCCACAGCAAGGAGAAGCTGAGATGGTTAAAATAACAACAACAACAACAACAACAACAACAACAACTTTATTGTCATTGTACGTGTATACACAGTATACCCATACAACGAAAATGATTCTTTTATCCACATAAGAGATTATATTTAATTTTGTCTCTAGTTTGAAATTGCTTCCGGATTTTGTGTTTGCAATGAATAAAAAAATAAATAAAAATGAAACTTTGATTCTGTTTTTTGTAAATGAGACAGGCTTATTCTTATAGAAATGGCTTGTACATACTGTTGTGTAAAAGCAAAAAGTTGTCGTTGTAAAGCTCTTACCTTTGACTGTGCCTAAGAGAGTTGGAAATTGCTGCCTTTTTCTCCCCCCACTCCCCACTCCCCGCCCATTGCCAAAGGTGGGCTGCTGCAGGTTCAGACCGGTTCAGGCGAACCGGTAGTTCCAACCACCAGCTGGCCCGCCCAACCGCCCCAGCTCTATCCTGTCCTATATATCTCACTCTCTGGCTCACTCACCCCACCCACGCAACCCAGATTATTTCTGCACCTTGCCCACTCTACTCACCGTGCAGGGGTTGGTTCTACTTACCTTTACTACCGGTTTGCAACGGGCGCATGCTTGCTTCGCTCGCAGATACAAGAGTGCTTCCACGAATGCACAGAAGCTTCTGCACATGTGCAGATCGTTCATTATGATGTCCGGGTGGGTGGGCGGAGCCTCCCACCACTTTTACTACTGGACAGAACTGGGAGAAACCCTCCACTGTCACTGCGGCTGCCCGAGAAGATGTGCTGGAAGTCATGCGCAGGAAATTGCCGTGTGTTTGAAACTGCACGCTCAGTTTTGGTTCTGCACTAGGCAAACTGGTTGTTAAATTATGCGAAGCCCACCTCTGCCCATTACACCATACCCCCACTTTTCCCCTTCCTCTCTTCTTACTTTACCATGGATTTTTTTCTTCTTTGTATTTTATACTTCAATAAACTAGTAAAAAAAAGTTAAACTGAGAAAAGAAAGGCTTTGCATAAATCATGGTCCAAGTGAGGTATCCTGTTGAAGCTTTGCATTGCCCTACAATATCTATTTCAGCACTGGTGAGGATTTGCAGTATTCAGCTCTATGCTTCCGCATGTCACGTTGATTGTTCGGAAGCAGCAAGGATACTATAGACACTTCCTTGGAAAACAACATAATTAAAAGTTGCAACATGGAGAAAAACATCTAGTGACATTTAGCTCAACATGCTAGGAGTAAAATGTGTGTATGTGTGTGGGAGAGAGAGATACGGAGAAAATGTCTGTATCAAGTGAAGGTCACATTTGCAAGTATTATAAGCAAAAGTCCTTTCTAATTAGAGACGCAGTAAATGTCACAGAATCCTAGCCACTGACCAACTATTCCTTAAAAGTCCTCTCTTGCAGGTAGAAAATCAGAAATTCTTTACTCAAGTGTAAAGTATTGTTTGGTGAGGCACAATGCTTCTCTACCAGCCAGTGTTTATCTGAGTTGCTTTTGAATATGGGTATAATACTATTCTAGGGACACGGTGGCTCAGTGGCTAAGACGCTGAGCTTGTCGATTGAAAGATCGGCAGTTCAGCGGTTCGAATCCTTAGTGCTGCATAACGGGGTGAGCTCCCATTACATGTCCCAGCTTCTGCCAACCTAGCAGTTCGAAAGCACGTAAAAAATGCAAGTAGAAAAATAGGGACCACCTTTGGTGGGAAGGTAACAGCGTTCCATGCATCTTTGGCGTTTAGTCATGCTGGCCACATGACCACGGAGATGTCTTCGGACAGTGCTGGCTCTTCGGCTTTGAAACGGAGATAAGCACCGCCCCCTAGAGTTGGGAACCACTAGCATATATGTGCGACCTTTATCTTTATCTTTTTATAATACTATTCTGAGATATTACTAAACCTCTCTCCAAAAAGACCTGTTATCTAATAACAATCCCTATGAACACCCATAGGCAAAACCAGACTGAGTTTTGGCAGAAATCTAAATCTGCCAGTTGTGAAAATTCCACTTTTTTTCTCAACCCTAGCACTATTGCTGGATATTTTCCATTGCCCGGTGATATTCAGTGGAGCAGGGAGGAAAACGCTAGGGGAATTCACTAATCCCTGTTCTTAATATATTTGATACCGCTTTAAATAAATTATCAGGCAGTTCTACTTGCCAACAATCTGCCTGTAGTAGGTTAGGGAATCTTCATTATGCTTGCATAGTTTCCTGCCAGCTCAAGGATGTTAATTCAGCGACTGAGAAAAAGAGTCACCCTGGAAGAAGAATTAGGAGAAGGAGTTGGTATCTAGCTGGGCTTTGGGAAATAGGACAGAGACTTTAGGATTTGTATCTCTGTGAAGGAAGTCACTCTCCTGTGCAGGGTTTGTGATAAACAATCCTCTAGCTATCTTAACACAGCATTTTCGCACCTAGAATAGAATAACAGAGTTGGAAGGGACCTTGGAGGTCTTCTAGTCCAACCCTCTGCTTAGGCAGGAAACCTAGGCATATTCTTAGGCATATTCACAACCACGCAAATGCTCAGGAGGGGGGAAAAAGCTGTCAAATTCTAAGAAGGAAGAATAAATGATAAACTTGCTTGTTCCAAAAGACCTGATTTAATATTACTTAGATGACTTGTAAAAAGCAAAATTAAATCATGTCTTTTGGAACTCAAAAAGAACTTGGTTATTAGCCCTGAGTGGGACTCCCACATGCAAATTTAAAGAAATGATATAATTAAATGAAACTAGACCACTAAGAAGTATTTTATAAATATGGTATGGGTTTTTAAGAAAAGAAAATCAAGTTATGAATTCTAGAATGGTTTAGGGAAAGAGAAAAGGAGATTAGTTTGCTTAGGGGAAAATCCAGGTTGTACTCTTTGTTGATGTTCAGTGCAGACTCTAAAATGATTAAAAACTAAAAATTCCTTCTAGCTCATTTATTGAACATTTCTAAAGCCATTTTTAAGAGAATCAGTATCACTAGGATCACAGAATCCTCATGAGTGGCATAAAACGATTACAATTAAGATTATGATTTTATTGCAATTTTAAAGATGTGTATATTCAGTATATTTATGCAAGGGATGTGGTGGCTCAGTGGCTAAGATGCTGAGTTTGTCAATCGAAAGGTTGGCAGTTCAGGAGTTTGAATTCCTAGTGCCGCATAACAGGGTGAGCTCCCGTTATTTGTCCCAGCTTTTGCCAACCTAGCAGTTCGAAAGCACATAAAAAATACAAGTAGAAAAATAGGGACCACCTTTGGTGGGAAGGTAACAGTGTTCCGTGCGCCTTTGGCATTTAGTCATGCCAGTCACATGACCACGGAGACTCTTTGGACAGCGCTGGCTCTTCGGCTTTGAAACGGAGATGAGCACCACCCCCTAGAGTCAGGAACAACTAGCACATATGTGCAAGGGGGACCTCTACCTTTATATGTATTTATGGTTTTACTTTAACGTTGTAAGCTGCCCAGGAACGGGTGGCAAACATATATGATAAATAAATGAAAATAAAATAAATAAAACAGGCCCTGTTCAATTAAATGGCATTTTTAATATTAATTCCTTTCAAATAGAGGAGCACTTCAGCAGCTGGAAAACTCAGTATAGTGAGAAATATTATTACCAAGACTTTAAATGAAGATTAAAAATGGGGAGCTATTTACAATGGCTGCATTTAGCTGGTATAAGATGAATTCTGCTTTTCTGTTTTAAATTGATTGTAGATAGTTTTAGATAGTTTTGAATTTGTTTTTATTGGATTGTCTTCACCTGTTATATGTCACTAAGGGTTGCTTAGATGAGAGGAGTAGCTGTACAAACTGAATAATAAGTGAACAACATGATGTATTTTGCTGTTACAAACTTCTTATTTTTGAACTGTACAAATTTATATCACTAAAACTTCCTTTTCATTCTTCTTTGCTAAAAAAAAATAAGAACAAAACCAGGTTAAATCCATGAAGAAGATAGAGATATGTCAGTCCTGTTAGACAGGTCAGATCAGATCAGACAAAATTTGATGGACATTAGAACTACACTTTATTGAGGTGGGCTATAATAACAGTATTTTGCAGGTTTGATTATAGAAGTACCCCACCCACCCACCCTTTCTTATAACTCAGTAAATCAGGGAGATATTTGACTGTGTTGCATCTGAATATTATCTTGTTTTCCAGGAGTCAAATAATGTTTAAGGTCCCCTTACTTATATTATGATTCCTGCATATTTCTAACAAGGTCACCTCCCTTACTCTTTTAACAGAACAATTAACAGAACAGAACAGAACAATTAACCAGTGGAACAACTTCCAGAAGTTGTGAATGCTCCAATACTGGAAGTTTTTAAGAAGAGGTTGGATAACCATTTGTCTGAAGTGGTGTAGGGTTTCCTGTCTAAGCAGGGGGTTGGACTAGAAGACCTCCAAGGTCCCTTCCAACTCTATTATTCCATTCCATTCTATTCTATTCTAAATAAATAAATATAATAAATAAATTGCTATGCAGTCCAAACCTAGACCCAGTTTCCCTGCTATTGAGGGTTTTTCCCCCTCCCCACTTCTTATTCTTGTTCTGATTTTCTGGAGGAATAGAATTTGGAATAATATAAGCTTCTTTGAATTCAGCATAAAAGTTACAGTACAATATAGTCTTTGTTGCACAATCAGAGGATGAGCTGTTTTTGCCCTGAAAGGGTTAATGTGCAAACAGAAAATGAAACAGGGTCATTTGGGAGAAAATGTTTCCTTAGTTTCCAATCCCAAATAGAAATTACTATAAATCGACTGCCACTACATTCTAGAACAGTATATATCTTGTCAAAATTATTACTAATCTACTGTCACTACATTCTAGAACTGTGTATATCTTGTCAAAATATGATAAGAAAGCTATCAAGAGACAGTGGAAGATAATATTATAAAGAAAACCACATTATATTGCTGGGTAGAGAATTTCGTTAGGTCTACTTGATGTTGCATGCTTCGTTTTAATTTTTAGCTTAACATAGTGGACTACTTTTATTTTCTTCCTTCCTTCCTTCCTTCCTTCCTTCCTTCCTTCCTTCCTTCCTTCCTTCCTTCTTTCTTTCTTTCTTTCTTTCTTTCTTTCTTTCTTTCTTTCTTTCTTTCTTTCTTTCTTTCTTCTTTTTCTCGGCCCAACAATATTACATTACAAAACTAAATAATTCATTTTGCTGGGAAGCAAACAAAGCTGAAAATAAAAGCTATATAGAAAAATAGGATGTAATTTCAAGGCTGAGTGGTCATCACATAGGAGCTCGTAAAAGGATAAGATTCCAAATTTGGGTTTTGAAAAAGTAGTTACTCTTGATTCACTTTGATATTCCCATATCAGTCCAGTGCTAAGGGAGAAGCTATTTTTGATCTGCAGAAGAGGCTGCGTTTTTATTTTTAATGGTAAAACTCACATAGATAGCAGATCAAAGCTCCTTTTATATCATCTTGGGTGGTGGGAGGGTGAAGGAGTCCTTGTTTGTCCCAGTATTGCAGAACTATTTCTAATGCATGGGTGGGCCTCAAGAGGTCTCCATATTGTGTCCACCTCCACCTCCCACAGCAGTGGGTTTCAGATTATTTTATTACTAGTTCACCGTGTGTGCGCCTACCTTCCATGCATGCGCCTGACCTTCCACACATGTGCTTTGCTTGCTTGCGCTCCTTCCGTGCATGCGCCTGGCCTTGAAAACATGCCTAAATAGCACAACTTGGAGCCGGGTGGGGGATGGGCAGGGCAGGCCCACCCGCGATTGCTGCTACCAGTTCGGGCAAACCAGACCGAACCTGCTGAATACCACCTCTGCCCTCACAACTCATGACATTGAAAAAAGGGGGAAATCAAACCTGAGATTCCTAAATTCTTCCCCCCCGCCAGAAAATCACCAAAATATAATTTTTGCTCCTTCAGAATGTTAAATATGATCATCTCTTTATACACTATTAAAACTCTCTTTGTCTTGACCTTTAACTGAAAGAAACAGTAAAACGAAGGGTGACATTTTTGGAACAAAAAATGGGGGACCACAAATGGGCTAAATTAAAGAATTTGGGACCCATAACTCTCAAGTGAATGAAATTTGGGGAAGATGTGGCTGCTTCAGAGGAAGGAAGGAAGGAAGGAAGGAAGGAAGGAAGGAAGGAAGGAAGGAAGGAAGGAAGGAAGGAAGGATTTTGATGCTCCCTTGCCAGCTTCCCACAAGGAAACTCAATAGGGAAGCCAACCGAAGCTGACAATTGTCCCTATTCCCACTGCTCCCCCCCCCCCACTCATCTCTGTTTAGGTAAGGAAACACCATCGAAACAATGATACAAAGCAGCACAGCCTGTCTGGTTAGACACTAAAGCTTGTCTATCCTTTAATTTGGATTATTCCTCTCTAAGAAGAACTGTGTGCGAATGGCTTCTCTCTAAGTTCAAAAGCACGTAAAAAATGCAAGTAGAAAAATAGGGACTACCTTTGGTGGGAAGGTAACAGCATCCCGTGCACCTTTGGTGTTTAGTTATGCTGGTCACATGACAATGGAAATGTCTTCGGACAGCGCTGGCTCTTCGGCTTTGAAACGGAGATGAGCACTGCCCCCTAGAGTCGGGAATGACTAGAACATATGTGCGAGGGGAACCTTTACCTTTACCTAATGTTCTAGGACAATTCTTGAACTGATCAAATGCAGCAACAGACCAGTTTGTCAGGAGTATGCAGTTTACCAATATGTCTAACACCAGAGATACATACTTCAAAGAAATTAGTAGCAACATGAGTGAGACTTTTGCAGTACTCTGTCTATGGAAACTACCTCTGACGAAGATTCAGAAACTTCAGATGATGGATACACAGTAATAAGGTTGCTATTTGATAACATATGCATTTTAAATATTTGCCCTTGTTGATCAATTACATTGGTCAATTTATGGTGCTAGTTTTAAATTTGGAATTTGTAAAATGCTTGTTTGAGGATCAATTGATGCTTGGTGCTATAAATTTCAGAAAGGTTTTAAATACAGCCCAACTAGCAGAGATCATTTGTCAAGCCCCTAATGCAGGGGTGTCAAACTCACAGCCCGCGGGCCGAGTGCATCAAGTGCTGGCCCCACCCTGACTGATTTAGTGAAGAGGAAAAAGTCACATGACACTGCCATGACGCCGTGAGTTTGCCACCCCTGCTCCAGTGGTGAAATCCAATTTTTTTTTACTACCGATTCTGTGGGCGTGGTTTGGTGGCCATGGTGTGGATTGCTGGGCGTGGCAGGGGAAGGATACTTCAAAATCTCCATTCCCACCCTACTCTGGGGCCAGCCAGAGGTGGTATTTGCCGGTTCTCAGAACTACTCAAAATTTCCGCTACCGGTTCTCCAGAACCTGTCAGAACCTGCTGGATTTCACCCCTGCTCTGCTCTAATGTATGGAAATGAATGTAAGGAGGAGCAGTTGATCATCATTTGCTCTGCTTTTAGAAAAAGTCATCAAGTTTTCTCTCTTCAGTGAGGTTTTTCATACATGTAATGTTTCCTTATACGTTGTAAGTTTTATTCATGACTATATTTCTCTTTAATTGCTTTATTTCTTAAATTTTAGTCTGCAGTTAATCATGATGAAAATAATGTTTTTGCTGATGAGACATTTCTGAAATTTTTAGCACACCTTAAACCTTAAGAGGAACTCTAGGAGCAGCAACTGTTGATTTTTTTTTCCAGTTAATAAGTGAAAAGTTTTATTTGTGATGGAAGTTCTTGGAATGCTCATTCCTAAGGAAAAAAAAACCCCTTTGGCTTTAAGCAACTTCATCTGCTGTTATTTTTGTCTCCTGTTTATCGAACAAAACCGATTTTCAAAAATGTGAGAAAGGGATAAGAGTCAAGAAATTGGCAGTTAAGAGGATTGCTTAGATGATGGTGATAACACTAAAATAAAAACATTGAGTTATTTTAAAGTAAAAAAAAAAGTGGATAATTTGGTTTAGTGGGTGACTTGTAAAATAATTTTAAAACATTAAAATAAATGCCTGCAGAAAACATTGGGATCCCAGTCCTGCACTTATCCACTACAAAATCTCTTTAAATCAAAATCTATTATCAAAAAGCCTTCCCATTTCCCCATTGAAAGAATCAATAGAAGTCTTTATAGTTTTGATAAATAAACTATTTGTGGTTCAGCCAAGAAAATACAGGACAAAGGTAGCAACTAATCATTTTAGCCTTCCTTTGTTACTTCCACATAGAAGTAGCTGCCAGCTGCAAAATCAAAATAAATTAACAAGCAAACAAGAATGACTGATTAACTGTATTCATAATGTTAACACTAAACAAGAACATTCCCATAGTGCACACAAAATGCTCAATAAATCAACTCAAACTAAGGAAGTATCTTTGCAGTTTTAAAGGCATCTGAAGCTCAACACAAACCATGCATGCTAAAGCTTACCAAAACAGTTCACCTCCCAATGACCAGTTTTGGGATTCAGCCGGTTCGCACCACTTCTGGAGAACCGGTTGTTAACTTTCTGAGCAGTTTGGCAAACTGGTTGTTGGAAGAAATCATTAGGGCAGAGAACCAGTTGTTAAATTACTTGAATCCCACCACTGCCAATGACACTGATCTGATGAAACCTCCTTAACACAAGACCCATCACAAGACTCAGTGGTGACTCACAGCTGACCCTCACTTGACACACCCATATCTGAAGCCCTTATAAACAGAAGAACATGGACATCCCCTAAACTCCCCTGAAGATGTTACCTAGCCTGGTAATGAAACCAACCCTCAAGCTCGGCGAATGAACCTTCACCCTTATCCTACACCCAAACTATAGATATTTGCCACTATTGCACAGTGTTTGATTTTAGACAATTTTAGCCATGTTAGCTACAACTACAAAATACTTCCATGCATGTGTTGGAAGAAATGTCCTTCAGGGTTCAGTTCCAAGTGGGGAAAAAGATGCTGGATTCATGGAAGTTGCTTGGAAAGAAGGTTTATTGAAGAACAGGATCACATGGTTTGAATTCCTGAACAGAAAAAGGGCCGAGATGCTGAGAGTACCTGGGTTTTAGGCCCTCTGTTGGGCTGTGAATTTGAGCTTGTATTCTGATTGGTTGTCAGACTCCCATGGGGGCCATGTAGGGCAGTGGTGGGATTCAAATTTTTTTACTCCCAGTTCTGTGGGCATGACATGGCTTGATGGGCATGGCTTGCTGGGCATGGCAGGGGAAGGATACTGCAAAATCTCCATCCCCACCCAACTCCAGGGGAAGGATACTATAAACTCTCCATTCCCTCCCTACTCCAGGAGAAGGTTACTGCAAAATCCCCATTTCCTCCCGATCAACTGGGACTCGGGAGGCAGAGAATAGATGGGGGCGGGGCCAATCAGAGGTGGTATTTACCGGTCCTCCGAACTACTCAAAATTTTGGCTAGTTCTCCAGAACTGGTCAGAACCTGCTGAATACCACCTCTGATGCAGGGGCAACTCTGTAGGCTGTGTTTTTGAGTCCCAAGCTTGGTTGAACCTTGCTGGGTGATGTAATCTTCCCAGGTGCCATGTGGTGAGATGCGTAAGCGTAATCCAATCATGTCCCGAGGGCCATATCTTAATCCCATCACCCTGGAGCTGAAGGTCTTTTGTGTTGTAGACAAGATGTCTTTGGTCTTTCTGGGGCTATTAACAAAGGTGGGGGCCGTTTTCCAATAGCATGTTTCTCCTTTTCTCATCCAGAAAGGTATAATATTCTGCCTTTTTAATATTTCTTAGAATATTTAATTTTTCTAGGAGTGGGGTGGGTGCTAACTTCCTATACATGCAACATGTATACTTTCGAATTATAAGGTTGCATAGCCAAGTGTGGCTTGATTAGCTTACCATAGGTGTAATCCATCCATCCTTTCACATGTAAGTTCCTCATCTTTTTTTTTAAAGGCCATGGCTTACTTACTCACCGAACTGTAGTGGCGCAATGATTAGAAGGCTATTTCTGCTGCCTGCCGGCTGCCTGCAATTTGGCAGTTCAAATTTCACCAGGCTCAGGATTGACTCAGCCTTCCATCCTTCCGAGACTGGTAAAATGAGGAGCCAAATTATTGGGAGGGGGGCAATATGTTGACTCGTTAAACCACTTAGAGAGGGCTGTAAAGCACTGTGAAGCGGTATATAAGTCTAAGTGCTATTCCTATTTCATATACCTTTATTCAGTCTGAACTGGTTTGGTTGGTGAGAACTTGGCATAAAACAGCCCAGTCACAGAGTTGAAACAATTAAATCTCTGAAAACACAGCTCAAAATTAATCAAGTTGTGCTTTGTTCCATCCATGAAACAAAATTTTCTAACCAGTACCTTTATGGCCAGACTATCCAAACAATGATTTGAAGGTGCAACAATCTGAGGGCAAAACATTTTGCATCTCTTTTGTAAATGTAGAATCATAGAATTCTTTATTGGCCAAATGTGATTGGATACAATCACAAGTAATAAACAGCAAGTAATAAGTCACAGATCATAGTAAACAACAATTGATAAATCACGAGAAACCAATAAGAGAAGATAGTAGGAAAGATGAGAAATGAGACTGTGCTTGGCACAAGGAAAAAATTATCTTTGTATCTAGTACAGGGATGTTAAACTTAAGGCCTGCAGGCTGGATCCAGTCTGCAGGGTGCTTAAATCTGGCCTGTGGGGCCAGTCTGAAAATAGCAAAGGACTGGCCTGCGGTGCCTCTGGCAGCCAAAATGGGGCACGGGGGGACCATGTGTGGGCCCCCCGCACCCCATTTTTGGCCTAGGCTGCCTCCTGCAGCACTCTGCCGGCTCCGTTTTGGTTGGCAAGGTGCTGCAGGAGGCTGTCCAGACTGAAAACAGGGTGCAGGGGGCTGTGCAGGGGGGCCTGCCACCCCAATTTGGCTAGCAGAGTCCTGCGGGAGGCGTCCGTCCCATCTTCCCGCTCCTGGCCAGCCGGCAGAGGAGAAGTACAATGCTGATCCAGCCCTTGAAGAAATACAGTTTTACACCCCTGATCTAGTAGTTTTGGCAGGTCAGTTAAAACTTACCATTCTGACTTTACAACCATGATGGGTCAGCTCCAATACAATCGTAAGTTGAGGACTACCTGTATACATTTCAGATCAATAATGACACAAGGGAAGGATGCTATCTCACATAAGACCCCAATTTCTGTCTCTGTCCTCCCCAGAGCAGATGGAGAATACACCATGTTTACCTGGCTCCCTCTTTCCAGCAAATATCAGAATCCCATTTCTACTCAAGAACCTTCATAAAGGTTCTGGTTATGAAAGATATGCATATCCTGATGAGAAAGATCCGTTTGTGTTGCCTAAAAAGCTGGATCCGTTAAAGGTTTAGTGTTCTTATCTCCAGTTTTTGTTTCTTTTTTTGTTTCCAACCTACCCAGAATGCTCTGCAGCTATTCCAGGGATCCATGCCACATACGCTGCTCTTTTAAGACTCAGATCCGCCAGTTCATCTTACTCCTCCTCTGCCATTAACTTAAAGAACAGGCAACGACCAAGTTACCCTGCCATGGGAAGCATCTCCTCTCCAGATTGGCATGGGTCATCGCAGCCCTATTACCCACCAACAAACCCCGAGCCATTCTCAGAGGCCTTCAAACAAGAGGGTATGTACTTCACACACACACCCCTTTTCTCCATCCATCACACTGAAAAGATCTGAGATTGTGACGTGTTCAGAAATGATTTATGTTTTTGCACCTTCCCACCCAACTTCAGCAAACAACTTCCACCCTTTCCCATGTTTTCATAAATCTTAAAATAAGCCTTTGCACTATGTTTCCTAGAATCCTATTAGTGAAACCATATGAAGGTAGCCCTGGTAAACTAGACTTGAAGTAAAACTGCATTACTGTCCATATTACAGAGCAGACCAGAGCAAAGCAGAACAGAATTCTTTATTGGCCAAGTGTGATTAGACACATAAGGTATTTGTCTTCAGTGCAGAAATTTTCAATGTACATGCAAAGCAATAGAGTAATAATCATAAGATATAATTATATCATATATGAATTGTGTGTGTATGTAGTTATTATTTATTTATTTATCTTATTTATATTTATATTTTGGTATTATATGAGATATAAAATATAATAAGAGGAGGTAGTCGAGAAGATGAGAAGGATAATGACAATACTACAGCCATACAAAAGTGGCTATATCTCCACCTTTGAAAATCAATATAGTGGGCCCTAGAAAACTAAACTAGTTCTCCCCCAATTGCCCCAATATTTTTACAGCTGACGCCATAATATTAGTCATGTACTGAAACTTATAGCTGTGAAGCTCTATATGCCAAAATATATTTCATCATCAATTATATTTTGTAAATGTTTTCCCAGGAGGAAATGGTGTTTCTGTGTGTGTTTGTGTGTGTGTTTGTACAGTATTTGTGTGTGTGTATGTGTGGAGCTTGTCAATCGAAAGATCGGCAGTTCAGCGGTTCGAATCCCTAGTGCCGTGTAACGGGGTGAGCTCCTGGTACTTGTCCCATCTTCTGCTAACCTAGCAGTTCGAAAGCACGTAAAAAATGCAAGTAGAAAAATAGGGACCACCTTTGGTGGGAAAGTAACAGCATTCCATGCGCCTTTGATGTTTAGTCATGCTGGCCACATGACCATAGAGGCATCTTCGCACAGCACTGGCTCTTCGGCTTTGAAACGGAGATGAGCACCCACCCCCTAGAACATCTAGCACATATGTGTGAGGGGAACCTTTACTTGTACCTTTTATGTGTGGAGAACCTATACAGTAGAATAAATTACTCAGAAGTTCAGTATTTAGTATTAGTATTATTTTATATCAAAACCCATAAACACACCTACAGTTTATGGCTTTATTTTTTATTTTTAAAGGAAATATTGTTACCTCTCTTCACTGCTGAGTTGTAGTTGCCTGATTTTTCCATCCCAGATTTGTCAATTCTCTATGACAAGCAAAGAGACATCTATCTAGGAAGCCTAACCCCTCATGAGTGTAAAGCCAGGAGTTTTAAGGGTATTAATTCCAAGGCTTCTATCAAGCTTAAAATGATCAGGTTGAAAAACTATCAGTTCCAGTCTTGTAGTTTAGGGAGCAACATCTCCTCGTCTATCTTTTCTCCCTTGTTGGACTTGGAGTACATGACCCTTGGCTCTTGCTTAAGTCCTTTTCATCAAGTAAAAACCACGGATGCCAGGAAAGCCCATAACACTGCATCAAAAGAGTGTTTTATTGTCTGTTCTACTACGTGCAATCAAATATTTTGTTATCTTTTTTCTATGAAATATAGAAACAGATATCCCCAGGCTCAAGCTACTAGAGTATCTTTTAGCTTTCAGTTTGTACCTATTCTCAGCCACAAGAATGATAGAAGTCTGAAAACCTGCTGAATTTCACACAGCGTTCAAGTATTTGCAACCACAGTATAACATTGAAATATGTTTGTCCCCTTTAGTGAGCTTTTGCAAAACTGATGCAAGCTTCATGTTTTCAGTCTTAAATCAAAAGGCACTATTGCTCTCATCCAATGCCAATGGAAAGAAAATGTGCCTTAGCTAAAATCCAGGAAGGAAGGAAGGAAGGAAGGAAGGAAGGAAGGAAGGAAGGAAGGAAGGAAGGAAGGAAGGAAGGAAGGAAGGAAGGAGAAGAGGAGGAGGAGGAGGAGGAGGAGGAGGAGGAGGAGGAGGAGGAGGAGAAGGAGAAGGAGAAGGAGAAGGAGAAGAAGAAGAAGAAGAAGAAGAAGAAGAAGAAGAAGAAGAAGAAGAAGAAGAAGAAGAAGAAGAAGAAGAAGAAGAAATAATCAGATTGTTAATTTACTTGGATTTGCTGTTTATGTACACCAGCCTGAAATTTGCAAAAATAGATTCAGAAATAAAATCAGAAGGTCTGTTTCCACAGTAATGAAGGTTAATTGAAAGACTATGAGCACTCATAATCTGAAGTTGGTACATAGCAATTGTAAATTGAAAGCAAATAGTCAAAGAATGAATACAAAAGTGAAAAGTGATGTCCAGATTAATGAATAATAGCTGCTTTGGGGAACTATTGTAACACTTCACTTTCTATTAAATCAGCCAATCTCAAGGACTGTGTTCAGTTATGGAAATCGTGCTTTAAAAGGGCCAGAAGCAAACAGGCAGATATTCAGACAACGGCAACAAGGATGATTCAGGGACCAGAAACAAGTCTTATGAACAGAGATGAAGGGAACTGGATATGTGAGCAAAGGAGATTGAGTAAAGATGAGATAGCACACTCTTATGATTTACCTGAAAGATGCCACCTAGAACCGTGATGGCAAACCTATGGCACACATGCTGGAAGTTGCATGCAGAGCCATCTCTCTAGGCATGCGAGCTGTCACCTGTTGCTCTTCCGGGTTCCGGCGGGCTGGCCAGCTGGCTTTCATGTGTGCAGAAGTGCTGGAAATTGGAAAAGCAGCTGCCCGGTGCGCACTGGGAAGATGATTTTCTGATTTCCGGCGCATGCATGCACACTAGCCACCTGGTCTTCTGGTTTCTGGCATGCATGTGCATGTGAAGACAGCTGGCCTGTGCGAATACGCACCGGAAACCAAAAAATCATCTTCTTAGCGCGTGCATGCGCACCGGGCAGCTGCTATTCCAGTTTCCAGCGTGCATGCTCCCGTTTCGGCACTTGGTGCTGAAAAGATTCGCCATCAGTGACCTAAAGCAAAAAGGCCCTCAGTGCTCTCTTCTGTTCCAAAATACAGAACACAGAATAATATTTTTAAGTTACATGAAGAAAACAAAAATTCCATCGGAGGTTCAAGAAAAATCTAACAGTAAAAGCAGTTCCAACAACCAATTGCCAAGAGAGGTAGCAGAACTGATTACCTCGATTTTCTCCCAGCAGGCTCTGAAACTGAATTACATTTAGTTCAGGCTTCACCATACTTAGAATAGACTATTTAAATCAACAGCGTTGAGCTGTCAATCCAATTGTCTGTTAACAACAATAAGCCCCTTTTGGTACATAGTAGAATTGCCCCCTCTGGAAAAAAAAAAAACCCAGCATGTGTATATTCTCTGCAAGGCCAGGAAAATGTGACAAGTTGAACAATTGTATTAAAACAGATTTCCAGTTTAAAAAAAAAAAAATTGTATTGCAACATATTGGGGCTTTTTTAGGTGAATGTTTTATTTATTATTTTTGAATATTTATATCCAGCTTCCTGTTCAATAGCAATGAAGCAGTTCAAAGTGTTTTGAATAAAGAATAAAACAGCAGAATAAAACAATACGTTAAATATATATTTATACTCTAATCTAAAGAAAACTATACTTTAAAAAGCATGAAGGGAAAGGAAAGGAAAAACAAAACAAATTGTTCAACCATTGAAGGTCGTCAGTGGTCGATGAGAGTTCCTAATGAATTTCAGAAGAGAAAACATTCCAGACTGTAGATCAGAGGTGGTATTCAGCAGGTTCTGACCAGTTCTGGAGAACCAGTAGCAGAAATTTTGAGTAATTTGGAGAACCGGTAGCAGAAATTTTGAGTAGTTTGGAGAACCGGTAGCAGAAATTTTGAGTAATTTGGAGAACCGGTAGCAGAAATTTTGAGTAGTTTGGAGAACCGGTAGCAGAAATTTTGAGTAGTTTGGAGAACCAGTAGCAGAAATTTTGAGTAGTTTGGAGAACCAGTAGCAGAAATTTTGAGTAGTTTGGAGAACCAGTAGCAGAAATTTTGAGTAATTTGGAGAACCGGTAGCAGAAATTTTGAGTAGTTTGGAGAACCGGTAGCAGAAATTTTGAGTAATTTGGAGAACCGGTAGCAGAAATTTTGAGTAGTTTGGAGAACCGGTAGCAGAAATTTTGAGTAGTTTGGAGAACCAGTAGCAGAAATTTTGAGTAGTTTGGAGAACCGGTAGCAGAAATTTTGAGTAGTTTGGAGAACCAGTAGCAGAAATTTTGAGTAGTTCGGAGAACCGGTAAAAACCACCTCTGACTGGCCCCACCCCCATCTATTCTCTGCCTCCTGAGTCCCAGCTGATCAGGAAGAAATAGGGATTTTACAGTAACCTTCCCCTGCCATGCCCACCAAACAGCACCCACAGAACCAGTAGTAAAAAATTTTGAATCCCACCACTGCTGTAGATGTGCCTGTGCGTGTGCGTGTGTGTGTGTGTGTGTGTGTGTGTGTGTGTGTGAGAGAGAGAGAGAGAGAGAGAGAGAGAGTCTACACATGCTTTATTTATTTACTTAAATATCACTCAACTCTTAATGGACTTGGAGAGATCACAGTAAGAAACTGCTAAGGACAAGGAAATATGTATCAAAATAATCAGAATAAAGGAGTAAAAGGTACAATGAGAGAGAGAGAGAAAGATCCACACAATGCAAAGAGGACTTAAGTCATCCACACCACTTACAGTTACAGTTTCTGTAACTACTATTTTTTTAAAAAACATTTAACTCTATATATGTTTATATATGTAAAATATATATATGTGTGTATACTCTAAATGTACGAGATAAAAGCAGTTAATGAAATCATGCAAAAAAAATCAATATACATGTGAACAAATTAATACAAAATACTCAGGAGTGGGCTTCAAAAATTTTAGCAAGGGGTTCTCTGCCCGGTTGCTGGGTGGGTGTGGCCAAGGTGGGGTGGCCTAGTCAGCCTTCTGCACCATGGTGGGGGGGGGGGGTATTTGCCCTCCCTGGGCTCCGGAGGCTTTTCTCAAGCCTCCTGGGGGGCGAAAACGAACTCCCCAGGATACAGAGGCCCTCTGGAGGCCGGAAATGGGCCCGTTTCTGGCCTTCCCAAACTTCCTGAACTTCTGTTTTTTGCCCTCCCTGAGCCTCCATGAACATCCTGCACTTACCTGCATCCAAAATGGGCCGCATGAGGACTCCTGGGAGGGGGGTGGTGGGGGTGGGCAGGACCAGCCAGGAGTGGGATTTGGGGGTTCTCTGAACTGCACACAATCTTAGCTAGAGGTTCTCCCGACCCCTGCAAACCACCAGCAGCCCACCCCTGAAAATACTGTTTATTAAGGCTTTTAAGACTATTTGGAAACATTAGGGAAAGTCACATATTTTAAATGGCTGTATTTAATCTTTATATGAAAAGAATAGATATTGCAGACAATCTGGGTATCAAAATAGCCACAAAGCTGTGTAGTTTTAAGGAAACATACACTCCAAGTGTATTAAACTCCACATTTTGCATGGGAGGGCTTAATAATTTGCGGAAACTGTATGTGAATACTTGAAATATTACATGACTACTTGGGGAGGGGGACATGGATATCAATCAAATTTATGCAGACTTGCATAAGTTTAACTCAGTGTCTGTCCACCTTGGCAACTTGAAAATGTGTGGACTTCAATTCCCAGAATTCCTTAGCCAGTATGTTGGCCAGGAAATTCACATATCTTTAAGCTGTCAAGGTTGAGAAATACTGCTACAGCTTGATAACATATATTGTAATTTAGAATCTGTAAGAAACTTGCTGAAGTTCAGAAGTGGAGGAGGCTGACAATTGACAGGTGTTACTAAAATCTTGATGAAAAGCAGGCAAAAAGTAATACCGCCCTTGGGAAATTAATGGTATTAAGTGATAACATATGCTTGTCTGCGTTTATTTCTCAATAGATCTGTCTTTGTTAAGGAAAGTCATTGATTTATTATGTATCAGCATCCTTGTCATGATTCGTTATAACCTATTAATTTCTCCTCCCATTTTATGTTCTTGCTTACAAATTATAACTAAAGTTAGAAAACACAACTTGGTCTGGAGTCAGCTGAGAGAATTTTGACCTTTGGGAATTTAGAACTATGGATTCTGCAGCTCTCAGTACTGAACCATCCAGCCATTCTTTGTTTTTTGGTTTTTTTGGGGTTTTTTTTTTCTGAGCTATTTTTTTGCTTCCTGATTGGTTATCAATTCTGCTTTACCTGTTTTCTTTGTTTGTGTTTTAAAATGCCAGGCACAACTTTAAGGGCCTCTAGATCAACAATTAGACAAAATAGCATTATGGCTACTACTCTGATACTTTCTTTAGGAATAAATTTGGATAATCATCCTAATTAATAATTATTATGTAATTAATTAATTAAATCATACGCATATATTATCAGTTATGAGTGGTGCAGTGGTCTAGAGGTGGAGCTCTCGCCTCACTATCAGGAGGTTGTGAGTTCGATCCTAGATAGTGGTATATCTCATTCTGGGCACAATGAGTAAATATCAGCTGCAAACTCTGCATTGGCAACAGGAAGGGCAACCGGCCATTAAACACTCAACTCCATTCAGTTGCCCTGACTCCACCCCGCAAGGGATTACAGGGCCCTTTTGCCTTTCAACTCCAATCCAGGAGCCCTCAAGCAGTCGCATTCACGACAAACCATTTTATACCAAATTTATATTTCGCTGATAAAGAAATAAAGAGAGACTAGTATAGATCTATTTCAAGCTATTTAGCTCTCATCAGCTAGCCATACC
The DNA here is from genome assembly GCF_029215685.1 of Pituophis catenifer annectens. Classification (NCBI taxonomy): domain Eukaryota; kingdom Metazoa; phylum Chordata; class Lepidosauria; order Squamata; family Colubridae; genus Pituophis; species Pituophis catenifer. Next base: position 116,651,878 of record NW_027256884.1, on the reverse strand, counting down.
CTTACTTGGATTCGAACTTGGGCTGCCTGCATGTTAGGCAGTTGTATTAACCTCTGAGCCACAAGTTCTCCTCCCTTCATTAGCTTGAGCCAGGGGAGAGATTAAGTGTTTTTTTTATTGAGACGCCTGGTATGCTCTTCGTATGTGTGCACTAGGAACAGGCTCTTCCTGCTCTTCCTCCTCTGCTAACCGCCTCTGCTAACTGCCTCTGGAGGCTCCGAAGTCCGCACATCACTCCCCGATGGCCCTGGCCCCATCTCTGCCTCAGACGCAGAGCCGTCGTCCGGGCCTTCCCCTGACTCTAGGACTGGCTCATTGTCCTCCCCAGCCTCCTCAATGTTCGACTCTGCTCCCAGGTCCGCAGGCTGCTGGTGGACCACAATACATGAGTGCGACATCAAACAAAACAGCAATTTGCTTGTGCATGCCATCTGCACATGAGTGTGGTGTCAAAACAGCGTCGCCACTACCGGTTCACCCGAACCAGTCTAAACCGGCTGTATACCACCTCTACTTGGAATGTATCAAAAGCCCCACATCTTGACTTTACAGTTAGCTTATAATAAATAAAAAATATACTTATGAAAAATCTTAATGCATATCTTAACAGTTTCTCCAGAAGCACAGAAACAGAAGACAATTTAAAGGCTGTCATCCTAATTCCCTGTAAGATTCGGAAATGCTGATTTGTAAGACCCTATTTTATATCACAACATTAAAATGTCTAAAGCTGCCGTACACAGCAATCCACAGTTTAGTGTAATCTGTAAATCCTGTTTGTGGTTTTTGTAGGATTCTAGATGCATTTCAGATCCTTTGATTCTTTTCAGGTCTGAAAAGGTAGTTAATGTTACAGTCTCTACCGATTTACATGAATTGAGCCCCTGTGAACACAGTGGCATTTATTTCTGAAAATCTTTGCGAACTAAAATGTCAGCATTTTTTTTTAAAAAAATGATGTAATGCTTTCTACTTGGTTGTTGTTTGTTTGTTTGTTTGTTTTGGCATAGTTATATATTCTACTGGTAGTGCTGTCTTTATCTGCTGCAAACCGCTCCGATCTTTTGAAGTTGGGTGATGTAGAAATGTAATGAAAAATAAATATCCACAGATGTGTTCAGATAAATCTCCCAGAGATAGATTGCCAATAGTCACATATGTGATTTGCTAAGGAATCCCTTTTGTGTTCCTCTGAGAAAACCAAATTGACAAGGATTGATCTGAATCATTATGTCTATTGAGAAGGACCAAATCATGCCAATGTTTAGGCACCAAAGCGTTTTTGGTGCGTGCAAAAAAAGGCTTTCAAATGAGCAGATGAAAATCATTCGTTTGTTTAAGAGCATTCAATCATGGGGATTAGGAACTGAAAGACACAAAGCAAATTACTCTGTCATTTATTTATGTAGAGCAGTGTTTATGCAAAATGCTACAAGTCCTTTAACTAAATTTCCAGGAAGTTAACATTTTCAATTTCTTTTTCTTCTGGCTGGATCATGACAAGCAGAAAATCAATGGGTGACATTTTCACCAGCAAATGAAAAGCTGCTGTTCCGTATTGTGTATATCGGTTCATTGGAAACTGGCTGGTTACTTTGAGTTGGTCAATTTTACAGTTCAAACACAGACAGAGATGCCTGTAGGAGTGTCAAAAGTCAACATGTTTGCTATTGCACATTCAATACAAGTAGAAAAAGGGAGAAAGGTCTTTGACTATATGGTTCTAGTTGCCATATTGCCTTTCTTGACCTTTCCTGCAGATGCTTCTTTCATTATTAAAGTTCCATGCAATCATTTCCCAAAGGTGGTTTTTGAAGAGGGAATGGGACTTCCTGTTTTTTTCTTTGAAGATGTTTCACACCTCATCCATGAAGCTCTGAATAGCTGAATAAGCTTCTTAGATGAGAAGCGAAATGTCTTCAAAGAAAAAACAAACAGTGCAGTTCAGTGGTGGAATCCAAATTTTTTTACTACTGGTTCTGGGGGCATGGCTTGGTGGGCATGGCGTGGCTTGGTGGGCATGGCATGGTGGGCGTGGCAGGGAAAAGATACTGCAAAATCTCCATTCCCACCCCACTCCAGGGGAAGGATACTGCAAAATCTCCATTCTCACCCCACTCCAGGGGAAGGATACTGCAAAATCCCCATTACCTCCCCACTCCTGGGGGAAAGATATTGCAAAAACTCCATTCCCACCCCACTCTGGAGCCAGCCAGAGATGGTATTTGCCGGTTCTCCAAACTACTCAAAATTTCTGCTACCTGTTCTCCAAACTGCTCAAAATGTCTGCTACCGGTTCTCTAGAACCTGTCAGAACCTGCTGGATTTCATCCCTGGTGCAGTTGCCTCTTGAAAAAGCACCTTTGGGACAACCATGACCTAGATGACTGAGAATCTCCATAGACATTTTCATGCAATCAATCAAAATATTCCACAAATTTAAAATTGGCAGGGCCATCATCATGTTTTTTGTAACCCCTTACATGAATACTCCTAAGATCTCTAGAGAGATGTATATACAATAAAAAATATGACATAGATATTCAACTTCTGTTCATTTCTTAACTAAATAAGCACAAGATATTCACCAATCGTGTTTTCTTCGAAATATATTTGAAGTGCATCATGAAAGCATATTCTCTTTCAAACCAAAGAGGAGGAAAAAATAGAAGACAATCTTTTTTTCTGCAAAGTGCTAATTTAAACTCATTTGATATGTACGATAGAACTCTACCTGTTTATACATATAATTCTATCTTACTTAAACAGTAATTTCATTCCACTTCAGCATCCCCAGTCCTGTATTTTATACAGTGTACCTTTCCTTCATTTATGGAAAAGCCATGTGTCGCTTAGAATGGATTGTTGGCTTATTTATTTATTTTATTTTTATTTTATTAAATTTCTATACCGCCCTTCTCCCGAAGGACTCAGGGCGGTGAACAGCCAAAAGATAAAACACAGAGATACAAAATTTAAAATAGATTAAAACAGATTAAACAATTTGGCTAAATTTTAAAAATATCCCATAATTAAACAAATTAAAATTAGTGTTTAAAATTTAAATTTAAAAATTTTTAAAAGGGAGAAGATTTAGGCCTTGATAGAGCCTTGATAGTACAAGGGTTTAGTGCACCCTGTTATTAACACAGCTGCCTGCAATTTCTGCTGGTTCGAATCTCTCCAAGGCTCAAGGTTGACTCAGCCTTCCATCCTTTCTAAGGTAGGTGAAATGAGGACCCAGTTTGTGGGGGCAATAAGCTGACTTTGTATAAAATATACAAAAGAATGAAGGCTATTGCTTAACGCATTGTAAGCCGCCCTGAGTCTCCGGAGAAGGGCGGCATATAAATCAAATTAAAAAAAAAAAAAAAAAGGCCAGGCCAGCTTGATGAAATAAAAACGTTTTAAGCACACGACGGAAGGTGCACAGATCCGGGATCCTCCGTATCTCCGGGGGGAGCTCGTTCCAGATTGTAGGCTTAGTTAAAGAGTTAAACGATGAATAACATGGCCAGGCACACATTTGGATTAACCAGGCAGTTTACCTTAATAAGTAATTCAAGTACTTATTTTGTCTTTGAAAATTGGATGTGATTGATTTTGAAAACCCTGAGTAAATGGCTGATCCACAAGAGACGAAGATCCCTTTATAACTGGCTTCTGAAAATACGAACATTGATAAAACATTAAATCTGAACTCCAAGGGGGTTGGGGGAAAAGGATTGATAATCTCTGAAATGGATCCTGTACATTTTCCCACACTGACCTTTGATATTAATAAAATCTGTTCCATGATGTTTTGTTGGAAGTAGCTTTTTGAAGGCAATCAAAGAGGTACTTTTGTTTCAAATTTTGGATAGGATTAGCTACTCAAAATCAGTTTGGATGCTAAAAATAGCTTCTGTTCATGTGCCTTTCAATCACGTTGAAGTGCCTGCTTTTCCACTTCAGTTTGAAGCATCGAGATTGAATGACTCAGCGTTCTGAGTTAAGGCACCATCTTGAATTTAGATTGCCAGAAGCTTCCATTTATTTATTTTATTTATTGAACAAATTTATATAAGCTTATAAGTGCTATGGGCTTAGAGTTCAAAGCATTGTTAGAGACCCCACACACTCACTTTATGGTCTGTTTCTGTTGCTCCCCTCTGGGGGGAAGTTTCAAAGTATTTCAAAGAGCCGAGGTGGTGCAGTGGTTAGAGTGCAGTACTGTAGCTACTTCAGCTGACTGCTAGTTCAGCAGATCAGCGGATCAAATCTCACCGGCTCAAGGTTGGTTCATCCTTCCATCCTTCCGAGGTGGGTAAAATGAGGACCCAGATTGTTGGGGGCAATATGCTATTTAGTATACTGTCTTTGGTGTAAGCCGCCCAGAGTCCTCCGAGGGTGGGCGGCATAGAAATATGACTAATAAATAAATAAATAAATAAATAAATAAATAAATAAATAAATAAATAAATAAATACATTTCTATCAGGACTTCCAGATTCTGTAACAGCTTTGTTCCTTATGCCATCCATTTGGGTAAACTTTCAAGATTCATTTTTTTTCCTCACCATGTACATGTATACATCTGAACTTGACTGTGTTGTTTCTCTGTGTCATATAATATATGTGGGTATATACATAATTTTGTATTTCTTTCTCTTTTCTTTCTTTCTTTTTCTCTTTCTTTCTTTCTTTCTTTCTTTCTTTCTTTCTTTCTTTCTTTCTTTCTCTCATCATGTTTATGTAGTGTATTTATACACTAAATTATGCAGTGGCTCAGTGGCTAAGATGCTGGCGTGTCGATTGAAAGGTCGGCAGTTCAGCAGTTCAAATCCCTAGTGCCATGTAACGGGGTGAGCTCCCATTACTTGTCCCAGCTTCTGCCGACCTAGCAATTTGAAAGCATATAAAAAATGCAAGTAGAAAAATAGGGACCACCTTTGGTGGGAAGGTAACAGCTTTCCGTGCGCTTTTGGTGTTTAGTCATGCCGGCCACATGACCACGGAGACATCATCGGACAATGCTGGCTCTTTGGCTTTGAAACGGAGATGAGCACCATCTCCTAGAGTCGGGAACGACTAGCACATATGTGCAAGGGGAACCTTTACCTTTTTATGTAGTGTATATTGGAGGTGGTGACCCTTTGAGAGCTGCATGCAATGAAATTTCATTTTAATGTATGCCAATTAATATATTTTCAAAGTGACAACAAAGTTATTCTTAATCAAAGCCTAAGTATATAGCCATTCAGCTCAAATATAGGTTACTCTGGGTGGCACGTTACAGCAATGACTCAAATGGGGGGGGCTACAAAGTGTATCTCTGGGTATGGGTGTGATGCTACTAGAATATACTGGGTATACCCACTGGGTATGGGTGTGATGCTACTAGATGTACTACATCTTGGCATGTATAGGTAGCTTACTTACTGATAAAACTTGATCTAACGGACCTTCTGAGTATTTGACAGCTCTAAGATACATGTATATTTATATCGTTTGATGGTTGGGAAGAGAATGAATTGTTTCTGAAGTAGATCACAAAAATTTCAAAAAAATTATACTGAACAATTCATAGCTCCGAGCAAGAACTTTCACTAGTAATCTCTGAAGGAAATGTTCCTTTTTGTCTTCATAGAGGGTGTCGATTATGGGCCGATGTTTATTCAAGAACCTGACCATGTGATCTTCCCCATGGATTCAGAGGAGAAGAAAGTATCTCTCGGTTGTCAAGCCAGAGGAAATCCTACCCCAACCTACAGGTAGCTAACATGTTTTAGCAATGGAGCTGAGCTGCCTATTTTGATTCCAAGTCAGCGTACAGTAGTCCTTGATTTACAACCTTTCATTTAGTGGCCATTTGAAGTTACAATGGCATTGAAAAACAATTAACCTATGACCATTTTTCACACTTACGGCCCTTGAAGCATCCCCGTGGTCATGCAATCAAAATTCAGACATATGGCAACTCTCTTGTGTTTATGATGTTGCCGTATCCCAGGATCATGGGATCACCTTTTGCGACGTTCTGACAAGCAAAGTTCACGGGGAAGCCAAATTCAACTTTACAACTGCGTTACTAACTTAACAACTGTAGTGATTTGCTCAACAATTGTGGCAAGAAAGGTCATAAAATGGGGCAAAGCTCACTTAACAACTGTCTTGCTTAGGAATTGAAATTTGGGCTCAGCGGTGGTCATAAGTCGAGGACTACCTGTAATTCTGTTTTTAGCTAAAATCTATTCCATTGTTATTTTAAAAGATTCAGTTATAAAATTATCTTAATCTATTCATTTATGTACCTGTTCTTTTTTTTCTAAACATATGCATTTTGCAAACTGAAACCATTGTCAATGTACCGTGTTTCCCCGAAAATAAGACCCTGTCTTATATTTTTTTGAACCTCGAAATAGGCTCTTGGCCTTATTTTTGGGGAGGTCTTATTATTTTGGGGCACATGGAGGAAACCAGAGGAAATGGTGGGGACTGGCTGAGCATGCATTTAAATATTTTTAGGGAGGGCTTATTTTCAGGGGCGGCTTATTTTAGCGCATGCACTCAAAAGCCCGATTGGGCTTATTATCAGGGGACGTCTTATTTTCAGGGAAACAGGATATATCTATCCTCGCAGAAAGCATTGTTTTCCCTAACGTACACTTTTGTGCAAACTTTCCCCAATAGTGCTAATTTTTGTCTGCATTGTTAAGAATGTTACTCCAGTTTGAATATTGGTTCAGACTATGAAAATTGGATCAGTTCTTATTCATTGCAAAATCAACTACCTAACTTGCTTAATGGGTCCTTTATTCCTGCTTCCACTAATTATTATCACCCGTTTGATGATGAAGCTTCCAAATCTGCTATATATATGTTTTTAAAATTTCATTTATTTGTCTGATAGAAAGACTTGAATTAAGGACCATCTATGTAAAATATAGCGCATTATATATATATATATATATATATATATATATATATATATATATATATATTTAACTGCAGGTTAATAATATGAAGGGACACTGGCTCAGTAGCTAAGACACTGAATTTGTCGATCAGAAAGGTTGGCAGTTCAGCGGTTTGAATCCCTAGTGCCGCTTAATGGGGTGAGCTCCCGTTACTTGTCCCAGCTTCTGCCAACCTACCAGTTTGAAAGCACATAAAAAATGCAAGTAGAAAAATAGGGACCAACTTTGGTGGGAAGGTAACAGCGTTCCGTGCTCCTTTGGCATTTAGGCATGCCGGCCACATGACCACGGAGATGTCTTCGGACAGCATTGGCTCTTTGGCTTTGAAACGGAGATGAGCATTGCCCCCTATAGTCAGAAACGACTAGCACATATATGCAAGGGGAACCTTTACCTTTACCTTAATAATATGAAATTCACCTTCATCGTTTGTTGTGGAAGAAGGAATATTTTTTTTAGATTTGGAGCATTATATCTCAGATAAATAATTTGAAGGGTAATCAATTCATAGATCTGCTGTTCAAGTTTTGACCTTTATTTGTTAATTTGTTTTGTTTCTATATTGCCTTACTCCCTTAGGACTCCTGGCAGTTTACAAGACACAGTAACACAATAAAAGCATTCAATAAAACAATATAGCAATTTTAAATTATATTATTAAAAATTCCTGAATTATTATTTTCACCTTTAAAAGTTGTTCCACACAAATCTGTTTTTAAGACTTCTTAAATCCCATGAAGAGAGAAGAAATGATACAAATCTCTTACAGAAAATTATTGCAGAGAGTAGTGCTATAACTAAAAAGGAACTTATTTCTAACTCTTCCCCGAAGCTAACATAGCAGGGGAAATGTCAGTAACCCTACATATGATTTATTTTTTATTTATTTATTTAAACATTTATGTTGCCACCCCTCTTTTAGCCAATCCACTACAGTACCTAATGATGTACATACTGGACAGGCAATTCTCCCTCACATAGATGATACTCCAGGCATCTGGGTCTCCAGCCATATAGAGTTTTCTAGTAAAATATACCACATTTTCAATTTTCAAGCTTTTGTGTGCAAGGGTTGGTGGGTTGTTTTTTTTTTTTTTTTGCACAGGTTTTATGTGCAAAAAGCAGTTCTCATCCACCAGTAAGTGGACTGTTGTAGTTTGTGCTAACTGTAGCTTCAACAGCAGTTCTGTGTAAAGAACATTGCAACCATTTGTACAAGGGTTGATAGGGTTGCAAGTAACCTTTTTCTCTGAATAAGGTTGTGATTGGTGTATCAGCTAGAGCTGAGCAAAACCTCCATTACCCAGAGACTCAAAGTAGACAAGAGGCTAATAGACATTACCCATAGACTCATTACCCATTACTCATTACATTACTCATAGACACTACCCATAGACTCAAAGTAGATATGAGGTACATCCCTAGGTTGCAGTCCTGCTCCTTTAAGGAGATTGCTATCCCACCCTGAGTCACCACTGGAGCAGAAAAATCAAGTCCTTTCTGAACTTTCCAACAATGTAGGCTTGCTAGGATTCAATTTCAGGTTTTCTATCAATTTCTTCAATTTTCAGGTATCTGGTCAAGATTTCCACTGTGTTACTGCCTTGGTTTATGTTGAGTTTATTTTTTATTTATTTTAGAGATTTATATTGTCACCTATTCACATATAACGACTCAAAGCGGCTTACAAAAACATAAAAACATCCTATAAAAAAAAACAATAAAACTAATAAAAGAATCATTTATAATAAAATAATAAAATAAAATAGCTCAGTTGGTCTTCTAGGTAGGCTTTTATGAATATTACATTTCAGTAGATAATTTACATTACAGATTATTGAACATCTGCCTTGTGCTAAAAGCATTGTATACAAAGTATAATCAATATGTGGATGTTTAAAAATGATCCAGCAGATGTCATTTACCTTCCTAATTTATTCCTAGATTAATCCTTGATCATCCCTTGAGCATTCTCAATAATTTTACCAATTAACATTCTGCATTTGGCACAATTTTCTGTAATTGCAAGAGCCATACAAAGTTTGGCATGCTACAGTGAGAGCTGGCCTCCCAAAACATGAAATGCCAGAATCTAAGGAATAAAATTAGTGCTTTAAACTTGTGGAAGATTTAATATGTCAAATTCTAGGGATGTGCATTTGTAGAAGAAAGAACCTGGGGGTGGTGTGAAAAGGGGGATCATCCTAGAATCCCTACATAGCCATAAGAAAAGTAAGTCCAACACCCCCTCCCTTGAGTGTCATTGATCGTCATCAAACTCCAAGCTTGTGCCAATCGTTAGTTGAGAAGATTCCTGGGCATAGAGTTTTAGCAATAAATCAGCATTTATAATAAATCAGATGGTCTTTCACAACTGACAGAAATGATTCAGAAATGATTTGGAAGATGTCCTTCAGAAGTTACATGATTGCAATCACAACACCTTCCTATTATTCACTTAAGTGAATATTATGCACTTTTCGGGCATTGTACACAAAAAGTACAAGTGGGCATATAAATGTAATAAATAGATAGAAAAACAGCTACCACTGCTTCAAATTTGCATTACCAATAATGAAAGAATGCTAAGGAATTCCAAAGAGGAATGAAATCGGTAAATAGGATTGCCAAATAAATAATAAACAAATGGAGCTGCAAGAGGCAGGACAAATTGCAATTATGGTACATAATTATGGCACCAGAGACAAGTGATTAAATTTCTTTTGATGTTTTCCCAGTTTAATTAATCAACAAATTCTGAGAGCCAGATAGAGAAACAAATACCTATATGTGGTTTCTGAACATAGGATGGATAAGGAACAAAGAATATCAGAATTAAGATAAAACTACGTAGGGTGGCCAAATGTACAAAAGAATGGTTGAATGCCATGCTAAAGTTTCATACTTTTCACAATATTACACACATCTCAGAAATATGGACACCGTTGGGTACACCAGGAAAAAATATGCTGAAAAATGTGTATTTGAAATAAAAATACAAAATGTTTTCTTAAAAATTTGTATTCTAGAAAATACCCATGCATCTGAGTATTTTGCATAAGAATGTTATGCAAATTTATCAACTGAAAGCCAAATAAAAGTGAACCCGTTAATTGTATCAAATTATTTCAGCTGTCCATATTTTCTTGAAATTGATTCTTCTTTTTGTGCCATATCCGTCATCGGATCATGTTGGCAATCCTATTTTTGTCAATAGCCGCATGAAAAAGTTTTTTGTCCAAACCAGTCCTTAGGTTTTGAAGCCATGATGTCCTTCTTCTGCCTGGACCTCATTTGCCTTCAATCTTTCCCTGGAGGATTAAGTGAAGGATGCCATATTTTTCTGGGTGTCACATCACATGTCCAAAATATTCTAACTTTTGCTTTTTAAGGGCTTTGATGATTTCCCTTGGCTTTCCCAGGTGGCTTATTACCACTTCATTTCTGATTTTGTCAACCCCGGTTATACGTAACAGCCATCTGTTAACTTATTAAACTATTTATTTTTCTTTCCTTCCAAGGTGGCTCCAGAATGGAACCGAGTTAGACATAGAAAGTGATTACCGCTACAGTGTAATAGAAGGAAGCCTTATTATCAACAATCCCAGTGAATTAAAAGATGCTGGACAGTACCAGTGTTTTACCACCAATGTCTATGGTACCATTTTGAGCAGGGAAGCATCACTTCAATTTGCATGTAAGTAACAATTTTGTTATCCCACTTTATAGAGCTAACAATGTCACATTGAAACAACGCGGAAAAAAACTCTAATTGCATCATGAAGAACCAGACAATTATATTCATATCTACGAATATAGGAATTGTATGTATGTATGTATGTATGTATGTATGTATGTATGTATGTATTTATTTATTTATTTATTTATTTATTTATTTATTTATTTATTTATTTATTTATCAGATTTGTATACTGCCCTACTCCCGAAGGACTCAGGGCGGTGAACAGCCAAGATAAAATACAGAGACATACAAAAGTTAAAAAACTATTAAAAGCAAAGTAAATAATTTAGGCTCAAAAGACAAATTTAAGAACATCCAATTTATCTAAAAATATTTAAAACCCAATTTAAAAGGGAGAGTTAGACCAGACCAGCCTGTTGGAATAAAAATGTTTTTAGGGCGCGGTGGAAGATGCGTAAGTCTTGGATCCTCTGTATCTCCGGGGGGAGCTCGTTCCAGATGGCAGGTGCCCCCACAGAGAAGGCTCTCCCCCTGGGGGCCGCCAGTCGACATTGTTTGGCCGACGGCACCCTGAGGAGCCCCTCTCTATGGGAGTGAACTGGTCAGTGAGAGGCTACTGGTGGCAGAAGGCGGTCTCGTAAGTAAAATTTTTCTTTTCTTTTTTTCTTTGGTTTTTTTTTTTTTTTTGGATTTTGCACTTTTGGACATTCAACATTTTGTATTTTGTATAACTGGTTCATATTTCTGATGGTTGCAATGTCCTGGGATCATGTGATCAGTTTTTGTGACCTTCTGACAAGCAAAGTCAATGGGGACTTACTAACTTAGCTGCAGTGATTCACTTAACAACTGTGGCAAGAAAGGTTTTAAAGGCAAAACTCACTTAACAACGGTCTTGCTTAGCAATTGAAACTTCAAGCTGAATTGTGATAGTATGTAGAGAAGTACCTTGTATTTCATTATTTTAGTGCAGAGTACTTTTGTCTGTTTGTTTTCCATATAAGCCACCTCTCCATTGGTCTAGCCCAGGGGTCGGCAACCTTAAACACTCAAAGAGCCACAAAGGTCCTAACCAGAAGCCCCCATTCAATTTTGGAACCGACCGGAAGTCCAGTTCCCCTCCTCCTAGCACGGCATCCTTTTCCCTCTGCTGACCAGAAGTCTGGTTCCCCCCACCATAGAGTCTCGGTGTCCTTTTTCCTCTAACTGTCCTAACCGAAAGCCCTATCAATTGTGGAGCTGACCAGCAACAGGGAGCGACAGCAGAGGGATGAAAGTGCCACATGCGGCTCCAGAGCTGTGGGTTGCTGACTCCTGATCTAGTCAAATGCTCTGATCTGAAAAAGCCCCAAGAAGTGTATGATGTTTTCCTAGGATTTAACTGACCTTCCCCTGAACTTTTTCCCTGAACTCAGTTAAAGTGTGAAAAGCTAGAGAGGCAAAAGACAGATGCAAATGATGAAAGAGAAACATAAACATCCCTCAGCTTCTCCCTAATGAATGAAGTTCTAAACTCCTAAATCTGCTCGCAAGAATTTAACTAATTGTTTATTTTGCCCCTTTGGGCGAAAAATGAAAACAAATTATGTTCCATCAAGGGAATGTGAATGTGAACCAAAAACAGAGAATACATTTTGAGCTATATTCATCCGATCTGCTGGAGTGAGGAGTTCAAGCAATATTGGGTAACCAAACCAGACAAAAGAGTTAAAGACACAAAGTTGACATTAGGACTGAAAACAAGGACAAAGAAATCATCCCCACCTTATTTTTATTTTCCTGGATGACAAATCCCAAGGTTGATGATTTTGAAGAAAGAATTTACTGTACACCAGCATTACAGAGCAAGAGACTGCCAAACTGACACAAGTCAAAAGGTTTTTAGGCTTATCTCAACAAGATTTATAGAGCACAATGGGTTAATACAATTGGAATTGCTAATTGATGAGATATCTCCTCAGTCCATCTGCCTCACCGGTAACTTGTATTTACATAATAGCATCCCCCCCATCAAACCCACCTCATCCCAATTTAAATTTTACATCAGTTCAGCCACTGCATGAAGCTGACAAAGTGAGCTATACTTTATAAAACCTTATGCCTTTTAATAAAAATTTTAGTGGCTTTAAATAAAATTTAAATGAAAAGATGAGGCCAGATTCTTTTTGATCCTGCTTGTCCTTGTGGGGAACAATTTTTTATAAAAAAAATTTATAACAATTTTTTTTATAAAAACAATTTTTCTCATAAATATTTTCTATTTATGAGAAAATAGATTTTTACATCAAAACCTTGGTACTAGGATGCCGACAATGAACTTTCTTGCTAACAATTTAGAAAGCACATTCAATTACAACTGATCCCTTTATAATTTGGATAAATCCAACAATCCTGATGGAGTATTGTGTGTATGTATGTATTCCTATAAAACAGGGGTGTCAAACACAAGGCCCACAGGCTGGATCCGGCTTAGATCTGGCCCACAGGGCTGCCCTGGAAACAGCAAAGGACTGGCACGGGGTGCCTCTGCCAGTGTAAATGGAGCTTGGGGGGGCACACACCCCCAGGGCGCCATTTTCAGCCACAATGGCCTCCTGCAGCCCTCTGCCAGTGAAAATGGAGCTCAGGGGGACTGCGCACAGCCCACCAAGCTCTGTTTTCGCTTGCAGTGGGCTGCAGGAGGCCGTCCTTTTCAAAGAAGAAAAGGAAGGAAGGAAGGAAGGAAGGAAGGAAGGAAGGAAGGAAGGAAGGAAGGAAGGAAGGGTTGACAGAAGGAAGAAAGATTATAATGAGAGTGATGGGGGGGGTCTGAGGGAAGTCCTGCCTTAGCACTTCACCACAACAGGTGCCCCTGACAGGAGTGACATCGATCTGGCCATGTCCACCCTGGCCACACACATCCTGCCCCCTGAGGTCAAACACAACTCTGATGCAGACCTCAATGAAACAGAGTTTGACATCCCAGTTATAAAACAATGGGTTTTGTTGTACTCTTCTGTTTTAATTAATATGTTGATTCATTCATTGATTCCTTATACATTATAATGGCATTGTTGATTCTTAGTGACCAGATAAATAGATTTTCTCATGATGGTCTTTTCTTAACCTGGCCTTTCAGGGTTGAATTCAACACCAACCAGAATTCGCTGTAATAAAAAATAAAATAAATTGAATTAATCCACCCTGTTATTAGTTGTTCCTTTCTCTTCCTTTCACCTTTCCCAGAATTAAAATCTTCTATAGGGCAGCAAATACCTCACAATTATTTTATTCAAGCCAAGCATTTGCCTTTCTTCTCTTGAACCAGAAGACATGTGGAACAACTTCATTGCATCTCTAAAGTCCCTCCCCAAAATGAGAAATGCCCTCTCAAGATGTAGTAATTTGAGCTTATTGCCATGCTGACAAGGCATTTGAATTGATAATGTGACATCTCTGACTTCCCTCACAGCCCGCTGAGTGAAGAACCTGGAAACTGCAAACCATCGATCAAAAGTTTAATTCTTGCAAATTTGTATCAGATGCAAAATGAATTTAGAGCAAGAATCCCATGCTGTTCTCAGCTTTTATCTCAATATTGCCACACAATTGAATTGATAGGGTACATTTAAATACTCAGTGTGATGCTTTCTAGTGGATTTGGATGATTCGGGTAGTAATCTAAAATGTATTTTTTTTTCTGAGATAGAAGAATCCAAAGGACCTACGATGCCAGCAGCAAGAATTCATATTAGAGGCTAGAAAAACCTTCATCCTCACCAATAAAGGCCAATTTTCCATACTGAAAAATGCATGGAGGAATTGGGCAACAACCTTGCTGGAAGGATAGAGGTTTTGAATGGTTCAAACTTTCTACACCCTCAGCCAAATACCCAAATTGGAGGGAGGAAGAGAATATGCCAGAGGTGGTATTCAGCAGATTCTGACCAGTTCTGGAGAACCAGTAATGGAAATTTTGAGTAGTTCAGAGAACTGGCAAATACCATCTCTGACTGGCCCCGCCCCCATCTATTTGCTGCCTCCTGAGTCCCAGCCTCCTGATTGGCTGGGTCTTCTTTTGTTGCCCTGCACATGGAGCTGGAAAGCAAGTTAGTGGGGTGGGGAGGGAATGGAGAGATTTTGCAGTAACCTTCCCCCTGGAGTGAGGTGGGAATGGAGATTTTACAGTATCCTTTCCCTGGAGTGAGGTGGGAATGGAGATTTTACAGTATCCTTCGCCTGCCATGCTCACCAAGCCATGCTCACCCAGCCACGCCACGCCCACCAAGCCATGCCCACAGAACCGGTAGTAAAAAAAAAATGAATCCCACCACTGGAATAGGCCAAGTGCCTGCCATATTACTTTTTTTATCAGGTCCTCTTTAAAAAAACCCAGTGATGATGATAATGTTATAAATTCATTGTTGTCCAACTCCTGGTGATTCTACGGGCCAGGTCTCTCCACATCTTCCAATCTTGCACTACTTCTTTGAGTTGTTCTACGCTATGGATGGTGTCAGCTTTGACAGTATCCAGCCACTTTGTTCTTTA
Organism: Pituophis catenifer annectens; assembly: GCF_029215685.1. Taxonomy (NCBI): domain Eukaryota; kingdom Metazoa; phylum Chordata; class Lepidosauria; order Squamata; family Colubridae; genus Pituophis; species Pituophis catenifer. The sequence goes on along the minus strand of NW_027256884.1, from coordinate 116,636,686 downwards.
ATTGCTTAATTTAATTTAATTGCTTTCTCCAGTGAATTCACCTGCATGACATGACCAAAATAAGTGAGATGCAGTTTTCTGTTTTTTGCCTTCCATTGACATGTTTAGTGTTAAAAAAAGAGTAACAAATAAGAAACTAAGAAGCTGCGTATCACCCATCCTCAGCATTATTCTCCATTTTCAGTATGCCTGTTAACCTCAAATCTGTTCAGTGCACATGCACAATGCAGACGACTTCAGCTTAGTGTTCTTTTTGGAAGGATGTACAGTTGTCAAAAAGACAAACATACTTGAAAGGATTAGAGGGTAACTTGAAATAACTTTATTCATTTGAATGTGACCTTTTCCCATGGCTGCTGCTTTATGAGCACAGATCCTAGAGCTGTGATGGCGAACCTATGGCATGCGTGCCACAGGTGGCATGTGGAGCCATATTGGTGGGCATGCGAGTGTTCCCCTATCTCAGCTCCGCCAGCTGATTTTCAGACCTGCCGAGCCCACAGGAAGTCGGGAAACAGGCTGTTTCCAGCCTCTGGAGAGCCTCCAGTGGAGGGAAGGCCCATTTCTCTCCCCAGGCTCCAGAGGCTTTCTAGATCTCACCAGAAATCAGCAAACAGACTATTTTTGGCCTCCAGAGGGCCTCCCAGGGGGGTGGGGAAAGCCTCTGGAGCCTGGGGAGGGCAAAAAAAATGGGCCTCCTGTGCTCACCGTGCCATCACGTGCCAAAAGCGGGGGGAGCTCGGTGGGGTCATGTGGGCATGCGCAGGGGGACGGGGAACATTGAATTATGGGTGTGGGCACGTGCACGTGTGACCCCCCCCACTCCCCCAACTTTTGGCACACGACAGCAAAAAGGTTAGCCATCCCTGTCCTAGAGTGCAGTCTACTCTCTGTATTCCAGACCCCATCTGTTTTAGGTGTGCAAATAGATTTTTTTTTCTTGCTTAGAGACAACTGGACTAAGCATGAAGCAGCCTGCAAGAACCTAAGTGTATTTAAGTGACACTAATAGCAGAAGGTGAGAAAATATCCAAAATGCTCAGGACACGGATGCTATGGTTTTAAAATATTAAAAATGTTAGATAGCTGCTAATATGATTGCTGCTGTAACATTGCAGAACAATATTTCACTTTCAGTGGGAACTCAACTGAATAGGAGTATTCAGCGGGTAATTAAAATGAACAGACTGATAGAGCAAGTATGTCTGAAATAGTTAAGATTTGGTCAACTTTTAGGGAAAAAAGTTTAGCCTCGCCTAAATCTTCTCCCTTTTAAGTGTAAATTTTAAATTTTTTACTGTATTTTAAAATATGGGTATTTTAAATTATGGGTATCAATTCAGTCTAATTTATTTAATTCATTTTATTCGATTTTAAATTTTGTATATGTATGTGTTTTATTTCATGGCTGTTCACCGCCCTGAGTCCTTCAGGAGTAGGGCGGTATAGAAATTCAATAAAATAAATAAATAAATAAATAAATAAATAAAATATGATGACAACAGTTTTAGGCGACTAAACATGGATCAATGACAAATTATCAATATATAGCGTTAAGTCTACCAGCAGCACATATTTGTCAAGACTTATCAGCTTCTATTCTCTGTCAGGCTCTCGTGAATATCCATAATTACATGCCCATGAGACGCAAGAGGCACCTTGATGAGATACCTCTTGAGCAATCAAGTCAATTACACCAGAATGATTCAGATCTACAACTGCTTAGGTCAACGCTTTTTGCTGAGGGCATGAGCATAATTCACTTAAGCCCGAAGTCAATACTGCCACTATGCCTTTTGAAAGAAGAATGAAGTGCAATTAAAGTGATGCCTGGGGGAAAAAAAATTATGGCATAGCAATGCATGGGATTCAATCAGGAATTGTAAAAAATTGTGCTGATAAGACAGTGTGCGATATCTACTTTAGGGAAGATCAATGGAAAACAGAAAAACATCTCTATGAAAATAAGCGATTAGTCTTATTTTTCCTAATGCAATAAAGGAGAGTGCCTTTATTTGCAATTCATTAGAGGTATCTAATACACATGTCTGACAACAGGACTGATAACTTAGTGTGGGTTGGTTTATTAATTTACATCCTTGTGATGACTCCCCTGTTATAATGAAGTAAAACGTCCTCCGTTCATAGATTATTTTGTTTTTTTGAGGTCTTGGTATGACAGTATGATTTAGATTCTGCCCTCCACATCTCTCCAGCAGATTTCTCAATTTCACTTTCTTCCCCCAAGTTTATTCTGTTGATTGTTTCTGGCTCCTTAAATCTATTTTCCATTTAGGACACAGAAAGACAAGTACCGATTAGCTATAACTCATATCTCCCTTTGCCAATGGGTTGCAGCATAATAACTATTCACTGACAGGCAGGATAAGAAGTCCTCAGTGACACAGACAAATAAATCAATAGGTACTGGGAGACAGCCTTTATGCTGCATGTTTCATCCTGAATACTACTGACAAGTTTGCTGGAGTCCTTGGCATCACCTGCAAACTGCTTTTAATGAGCTTTACTGTCTTTGATGGGTCATGATCATTACTACATACATTAGACCCAGTCCCGTTCTTATCAACCCTTAGTAAGCACATAGATGGTTAGATTTCTGCATCCAGATTTATATGTCTGCTGAAGATGGGATCATGAATCTTGGAAGCACAGTCAAAATAGGTGTAGCATGTAAGGTATTCAAGGAAAACACGTACACACAAGCACATGATAATACTTACCATAGATGAGCCTTCTTTGTAAAAGCAGGAAGTGTCATGACAATATTGGAATACCGGATCTATGAATCTTCCCTTGTCTAGAAATTCTCGAATACAGCTCATCTGCCTGAAACCTGCACTGTATATCGCACATTAATACAATTGAGTGAGTTCAGAGTATTTCACAAGAAGAGTCCTCCACTCCTCTGCTCACAATGGAATACCTTATGCCACCAGACTTGAAATTTTGGGATTAGACAATTTAGAACTACTCTGCCTTCAGTCTGACTTAAGCATAGTACACAAAATTATCTGCTACAACTTCCTACCTGTCAATGACTACTTCAGCTTCAACTGCAATAACAGAAGAGCACACAACAGATACAAACTTAAGGAAAACCACTCCAAACTAGACTGCAGAAAACATGACTTCAGTGACAGAGTGGTCAATGCCTGGAATGCACTACCTGACTCTGTGGTTTCTTCCCCAAACCCCCAAAACTTTAACCTTAGACTGTCTACTGTTTGTTTGTTTGTTTGTTTGTTTGTTTGTTTGTTTGTTTATTTATTTATTTATTTATTTATTTATTTATTTATTTATTTATTATATTTCTATACCGCCTTTCTCCCGTAGGACTCAAGGCGGTGTACAGTCAAGAAAAATATAGATACACAAACATCATAAAATTGCTAATTAAAATTATTACTTAGTTTGGTCAATTAAATAAAACCCAGAATTAGATAACATTTTAAAAAACATTCACATGTTCATATGTTTAGCCCCGCCTGTTGGAACATCAGGGTTTTGAGGGCACGGCGGAAAGCACGGAGATCAGGGATATTTCGTATCTCAGGGGGCAGTTCATTCCAAAGGGTTGGAGCCCTCACAGAGTCGCCAGTCGGCATAATTTGACTGACGGTACCCTGAGTAGTCCCTCCCTGTGAGAACGAACTGGTCGGTGGGAGGCTATTGGTGGCAAAAGACGGTCTCTTGTTTGTTTGTTTGCTTGTTTGCTTGTTTGTTTGTTTATTTTTCATGTTTCTATGCCGCCCACTCTCCAAGGACTCTGGGCGGCTTACAACAAAGACAGTATACTAAATAGCATATTGCCCCCAACAATCTGGGTCCTCATTGTTGACCTCACCCCATTCCTAAGAGGTCTGTAAGGGGTGTGCATAAGGGCACCAACATGCTTTCCGTCCCTGCCCAACTGTTCCCATTTATCCGTATCCATTTCCTGTATTCATAACCATGTTTATACTTGTATCTGTTATCTTATACATGTTTGACAAATAAATAAATAATAAATAATAATAATAAATTCTAGGATGGAATTTGGAGAAGATTCGGTCTGCAGACACTCTGTTTTCTGCCTCGTGCTCTTCATGAGTTCGTGCTTTTTAATTTAATTACCCTTCTGTATGCGCCTTTTGGATTCTCCATATCAGTACTCAGTTCGGTCTAGTGGTTAAGGCACCAGGCTAGAAAGCAGGAGACTGTGAGTTCTAATCCCACCTTAGCCATGAAAGTCATCTTGAGTGGCTTTGGGTCAATCACTTTCTGTCATCCCAATTCACCTCCTAGGATTATTGTTGTGGGGAAAATAAGAGGAGGAAGGTGTGTTAGATATGTTGACCTATTTGTAAAAATAGTATTGGTGGGATATAAATAAATAAATAAATAAATAAATAAATGACACTATAGTATCATATGCCCCCACCTTTTGTCCTGCTGTTGATTACCTTGTGTTTTCAGTTAGACACAATTTCCTTCCTTTCTGAACCTTTGTAAAGGGGATACACAATTTTTTTTTTTAAAAAAAATTAGTCTCTCTTTAACTTTTTTCTCTCTCTCCATATGATTTGTTATGGATAGGAAGAAAGAGCTGTTTCCCACTGTTGATTCTACATGGCACAATGATAATGATTAAAACACTCACACCGAATCCAAACACTAATTCCCAAAATCTTTTCTCCAACAAAAGAATATACAGTGTGTGCAGAACAATATAGATGGCCAACTAGAAAAGAAAAGAAAAAACTATGCTGGTGGAAAATTAATGGAGTTATAATGATTAGATCTATTAGATAAATACATTTATGGAGTTAGTTGCCTTTTGCTTTTTGTTACCTTCTCCTGTACTTTGCAGAAAGAGGACACAGGTGGATGTTGATTGGATGCATTTTTCTAAGGCATTTTTCTGCTAACAATGTCATTCATTAAAGAGAATGGTGCAGTGGCCTAGAGGTGGAGCTCTCGCCTCACTATCAGGAGGCTGTGAGTTCGATTCTTGGTAGTGGCAGATATTTCTGCTGCGAACTCTGCATTGGCGACAGGAAGGGCATCCAGCCAGTAAACACTCAGCTCCATTCAGTTGCCCAGACTCCATCCCCGTAAGCAGGGGTGGGATTCAAAAATTTTATTTATTATTTATTTATTTATTGTTTATATTTATATACCGCCCTTCTCCTGAAGGACTCGGGGCAGTGAACAGCCAACAGATAAAACACAAGAAACACAAAATTTAAAAACAGTATTAAAATCCAATTAAATTAATTTGGCCCACAATTAAAAGCAACCCTGTATTAAAACCCATAATTAAACAGTTTAAAAATTAAAACAATTTAAAAGAGTTAGGCCAGCCCAGCTTGTTGGAATAAAAACGTCTTTAGGGCACGGCGGAAGGTGCATAGATCCGGGATCCACCGTATCTCCGGGGGCAGCTCATTCCAGATAGTAGGTGCCCCCACAGAGAAGGCTCTCCCCCTGGGGGCCGCCAGTCGGCATTGTTTGACCAACGGCACCCTGAGGAGCCCCTCTCTGTGGGAGCCTACTGGTCGGTGGGAGGCTATCGGTGGCAGAAGGCGGTCTCGTAAATACCCAGGTCCTAAGCCATGGAGCGCTCTAAAGATGGTAACCAATACCTTGAAGCACACCCGGAAGACCACCGGGAGCCAGTGCAGCTCACGCAGGAGAGGTGTTACATGGGAGTGCCAACTCGTCCCCATAACTACCTGCACAGCCTCATTCTGGACCAGTTGGAGCCTCCGGGGAGGCTCAAGGGGAGCCCCATGTAGAGAGCATTACAGTTAGCAACTGGTTCTCTGCCCGGTTGCTGGATAGGTGTGGCCATAGTGGGTGTGGCCTACTCAGCCTCCTGAACCATGGTGGGGGGCATTTTCAACCTCCCCAAGCTCCGGAGGTTTTCATTGAGCTTCTGGGAGGACGAAAACAGCTTCCCTCGGGCTCCGGAGGTTCTCCAGAGGCTGGAAACAGACCTGTTTCTGGACTTCTGGAACTGCCCGTTTTTCATTCTCCGAGAGCCTCCACATGGGCACTGCACTCCAAACTGGCTTCCAAACTCCTGGGAGGGGCAGGGCAGAGTGGGCGAGGCCAGCCAGTCCTTGCAACTACCAGTTCGGCGAACCAGATGTAAAATTAGCATCGAACTGGTCTGAACCAGCTGAATCCTACCCCTGCCGGTAAGGGATTATGGGGTTATTAAAAGACAAAAAACAAATGTCATTCATTAAAGAAAGCTTCTTTTTTAAAAAAAGCTGTAGAAAACTCAACAATATACGTTAAATAATTCAAACAGTAGAACTGATTGACCAGATATATATGTGATAAGGGGGCAGAGGTTTAAAATAGAAAGATATTTCTATTTAGAAATAGCTACCAAATAGCTAATATATAGTTATAGCTACCAAATATTTGGTTGTAGAAATAAGAGGATTAACTTCACTAAGCACCATTAAATGATGAAAAATCACTGGTAAATCATGTCATGTTTAGGTTATTTTATTTCATAGTTTTGATAGTTAATTGTAACCTTGTGTAAACTATTTGTTGGGGTGGGGTTTCTGCTAACTGATCTTATTTCTCTAAATCTCAAATTGTTTCTATCCTACATATCAGAGAACAGTATTGTTTCCTGGCTTGCTTATGTATTTATTTTATCGATTGATTGAATAAATTTCCGGAAGCCATTGTGCAGTCTTCACAATCTCAATTTAATATTTGTTACAAAATTGGGAGGATTAATTCTCATTTACCAATTTGTTTTGATTTGCAAAGTTTAGGTGCCTTTGAGGAGTTGCCAATGATGCCTGTTTAAAAATGCTAAATTTTAGTAAGGTGTGATCAGAAATAAACCAGAGAATTCTCAATTCTCATCTATTTCAGCCAAATTCAGTTGTTCAAGTTTTTTTTTTTTTTAATTTGATTTATATGCCGCCCTTCTCCGGAGACTCAGGGCGGCTTACAATGTGCTCAGCAATAGCCTTCCTCCTTTTGTATATTTATACAAAGTCAGCTTATTGACCTCACAAACTGGGTCCTCAATTTACCTACCTTAGAAAGGATGGAAGGCTGAGTCAACCTTGAGCCTTGGCGAGATTCGAACCTGCAGTAATTGCAGGCAGCTGGTCTTAATAACCAGCTTAATAATAGGGTGCCTTAGACCACTGTACTACCAAGGCTCTTTTTCTAACATTTTTCAATGTTAGACCACAATCACTTGTCCCTGCTTGCTTGCTTACCTTTTCCGATTAATATGTATGATGTCTATCATAGAAGAAAAGTCTTGGTGGTCTTAACTAAGCCCTACCAAAAAAAAAAAAAAAAAAGCTGGATATTCAGGGATTCAGCCATAGACCTTTAAGAATTACATACTCAAAGCCATTCATTTGGAAGGATGAATCTATATCTCAATTTCTCTGTCTCGCATCTCAAGAAACTTTCAAATATAGCTTTGTCCTTTCTTTAAAATTAAAAAGAAAACATACACCAGAATTGTTACTCATCTATTACAAGGTTTCTGTAGACCAGAAAATGGAGTATCTTGTTCCAGGGTACATTTGTGCATTCAAATAATTCACTCAGGTTTCTGCTTTGTGCCTGCCAGATGTTTTTTAAAAAAGAAGAATTAGGGTGTGAGGGGAATGGAAGGGAGAATGTATCAATAGCAGCTTCAAGCACATCAGTGCATAAATTATCCAATCGTGTGGCAGGAAGTTAAAATGGCTTCTTGTAATCAATCCAAGCTACATTCAGTTCTTTCTCTTGCAGCTTTCCAAAATAATCTTGTCAATTAAGAGCTGCTCTTTGGGCAGTTTCCTTTCTGGTCAGGTAGAGAAGAAATAATAATGATGATGATGATCACGATTATGATGATGTTGGTTGTCTTTTTCATACATTTTCCTATAAGTATCTAGGATACCAGACTTTATGGCCCTGTTAATTTTCTTTTGCTGCTAGGTGTGCATAAAAATGTAAATGCATAATATTTAAATAAATTAAATACATAAATAATAAAAAGAGACATAGATATGTGATCCAGGGAAAGAAAAGTAAGCAAAGAAAAATAATTGCAATCTACAACCTTTGGTTTAAGAATGCCCTTGGAACACTGCCGCATGATTGGATCAAATGCCTAGAAATAACAAGAGGCCGTAGAAACATCAGAAGTTTTGTGCAAAGATCAATGGCACAATGGAAGTTGCTGGTCAATGGTGATAGACTGAGATGTTACCACTGAGAGAGAAAAACCTTTGACCACTATTGTTTGTCATTGCATGGTTTTCTCTGTCAACAGTATTCAGCGTGGCTATCAAACATCAGAAACATTAGCAACAACTTTATTTCAGCTGATGTTTTTCCATATTACTTCAGATCACTTGAGAGCTATGTACTTTAGAGAAATGATGACAGCAATATTTTTAACTATGTTTTTGGCAAAGTTTGCCAGAGCGCAATGGAAAACTGTAAACGATTAAAGCTTACTTTATTTCATAGTCTAAATTAATAGAATTAATGACTGCCTTTCCCAGTTTTTATGTTTAATTACAAATTTATAAGAAAAATACGTAACTAAAATATTTTGAACTGTGTTCATTGTAATCATAATCATAGTCATAAGTTTATTTGTCAAGCATATATAAGATAACAGGTAAAAGTATCAACATAATTTGAATACATGAAAAGAGTAAGTAAAAAGGAATATTAGGACAGGAAAGGTAGGCACGCTAGTGCACTTATGCAATACTTAAAACAATACTTAAAACAGCATTGACATAGGAGATACATAGATTAATCTAGCAAAAAAAAAGGAAAAGAAAGGTAGAATCAGAATGCAATGGTAAATTATTGTGTGGGTATATACTATATAGATCTTTTTTTCTATCATTGCACATGTTATATTTAGAATTGGGTAATATAATTCTAAAAGCTAATTATAATTAAAGTCACACATATTAATTATCTGCTGTAATATGTTATCCTTCATCAAATATGGTTGCATCACAACATCAGATATTCCAGGCATTGTTTGGATGACATTAAATTAGTGAGTAAAAATAATAAGGAGGGAAAAGAGGATACTTCTCCAATTAAATTTATCAGTGTTGTTGTTGTTAGTTGTGAAGTCGTGTCCGACCCATCGCGACCCCCATGGACAACGTTCCTCCAGGCCTTCCTGTCCTCTACCATCCTCTGGAGTCCATTTAAGTTTATGCCTACTGCTTCAGTGACTCCATCCAGCCACCTCATTCTCTGCCATCCCCTTCTTCTTTTACCCTCAGTCTTTCCCAGCATTAGGTTCTTCTCCAGTGAGTCCTTCCTTCTCACTAGGTGGCCAAAGTATTTGAGTTTCATCTTCAGGATCTGGCCTTCTAAAGAGCAGTCAGGGTTGATCTCCTCTAGGACTGACCAGTTTGATCACCTTGCAGTCCAAGGGACTTGCAGGAGTCTTCTTCAGCACAAAGGCCTCAATTCTTTGGCGCTCAGCCTTTCTTATGGTTCAACTTTCACAGCCATACATTGCAACTGGGAAAACCATAGCCTTGACTATTCGCACTTTTGTTGACAGGGTGATGTCTCTGCTTTTTAATATGCTGTCTAGATTTGCCATAGCTTTCCTCCACAGGAGCAAGCATCTTTTAATTTTTTGGCTGCAGTCCCCATCTGCGATGATCTTGGAGCCCAGGAAAATAAAATCTGTCACTACCTCCCTTTCTTCCCGATCTATTTGCCAGGAATTGAGAGGATGGGTTGCCATGATTTAGTTTTCTTAATGTTGAGTTTTAAGCTAACTTTTGCACTGTCCTTCTTCACCCACATCAAGAGGCTCTTTAGTTCCTCTTCACTTTCTGCCATTAGAGTGGTATAATCTGCATATCTGAGGTTGTTGATATTTCTCCCGGCAAATATAAAATTTATCAGTAGGAAGAGACAATTCTTCCTCATATAGGTCCTTCCTTTTAGAAAAAGGGAAGTATTGGACTTTATTATAAGGGTCTTTAAAACAGGGATCCCCAACCTCTGGGCTGTGAACCAGTACCAGTCCATGGCCTGTTGGGAACTGGGCTGGGCAAGTGTGTGGAGCTTTATTTGTACATGTGTGGGATTTGGTTGCATGAATGTCATTCTCTCCCCCAGCCACCACCATCATTGATGTTGCTGGTCCACAGACCCAAAAGGTTGGGGACCGCTGCTTTAAAATATATAAATGGATATCTGGGCAATTGGAAGATCCAAGTAATTTTGTGCATTGTGAGTGTCTTATTATCCTTAAATATAGGAGAAAATAACCTCATGGAAGTCCATTTGTAGCAACATCTGCCAATTTTGGAAGGATTGTTTCTGAAACCATAAAATTCTTAGGTTATGCCAGGGGTCTGCAACCTAAAACATACAAGGAGCCATTTGGACCCGTTTCCCACAGAAAAGAAAACACCGGGAGCCACAAAAACCCTTCCCATGCCTGACTATTTCTTGAGCGGCCACAAAACTAGCATATGTCGTTGAATTAAATGTTCTGTTTTCTTCTGAAAGTTTTCTTTTCTTAGATTTATCCATGGCTGGCCTACCGGAGGTTGAAAAGCTCAATAAATCGTGTGCTGGCGGGTGTCACACATTGGTGGTTGTGACACATATTTTGAGTGACAGGGAGCCGCAGCAGAGGGGTGAAAGAGCCACATGCGGCTCTGGAGCTGCAGGTTGCTGACCCCTGGGTTAGACTATCAGGTTAGAGAAAGCTGCTTTACATGCATGACTTTCACAAGTGAAAATAGAAATAGAAATTAATAGAAATTAATTCTTCTGCTGATTTAGAACAGAAGCAGAGAGTAGGACTGGAAGATGCCACTGCATGCTGCTTTTTAGGCTACACAGTATCTCAGCTTAACCAAGAACTTACATGTCATATGAATCCAGTGGAAGTTAGCATATTAGATTATGGGGACCACTAACATAATGTAACATGTAAGAAACACATAATTCTTTTTTTTTTAAGTTTTATTTTCTTTTAATACAAACATTTCATCTTTCATTAAACAGTGTGTCATCTGGGTACAATTTTTTTGTGTCGTAACAGTTAAAACTTACCACCATATTCATTATTTATATCTATTCTTATATTCTTATATTTCATCCCTACAGATGAAAATGTGATTAAGAAAATATTAGAATGTGCGGAAAAGAATAGATTAACACTTGCAATTAAAGGAAAGGAATAATCTGATTACTATAATATATGGGAGTTATTTTATCAATGGTTAGAGAATAAATATGAAAGCAAAGTATTATAACATTAAATAAGTTAAGAAGAGAAATGTTACAACAATAGGTATGTTAAGTATTAGTAAGAAACAATAATTCTTGATTGTGGAGTGGAAGATGGTTGAATACATTGAACTATGGAAATTCCATTTAAAACAATTTGGGAATAGCTCTATACTGTGGACCAGAACATTAATATTTTGGAGCGATGTTCTTTAACATTCTCAGCTAAAGATGGGAATAAAAGGGATGGATGAAAATAATATATATAAAGGTGGTGTGGCTTAGGAACAGACAGGTTCATCAATCCTCATGGCTTACGTCTGAGTAAATATAATAAATAATGTCTTTCCTTGGACTGAAAAAAAAATGAGGGATGGAAGAACTGAATCCTAACCTCAGGCATTGGTCAATCCTTTTGTTTTCCAAACAGCTTTAATAAAATGAGCTAACAGATGTAAAACACTAGATTATGAAAACTACAGCTCATTCTCAGCACAGCAATAAGAGAAGTGAACCCCAAGGGAAAATTGCACCTTTCTCAGACTACTTCTTGTAGCAAAGCATCAACAAGGATACACATTTTCAATCAAACTAAGTATCCATAATCCTTATGAAATTAAATTCATGATGAAGACAAAGAGAATTTATGAATACTGGGTCCTACCTCAGTACAATTTCTCCCTCTTCTAACTGAGAAAAAAATAACCCCAACAACTCTGAAACAGATAATAAATATAGCTTGTATCTTTTGAAGGTATCTGATTGTAAATATAAATACAATAGATGTTCGCATATGCATATATACAGTGCATGCACTATTAAGGGTTATTTGTTTTAGAATTTGAAAACTTTTCATTCTCAAAAATTCTTCAGAGTGTGGAGGCGTACTGTGGCCTTCACATGTTACATATTAGCCTCCCTTCCCTCCTTCCCTCCCTCCCTACTTCCTTCCTTCCTTCCTTCCTTCCTTCCTTCCTTCCTTCCTTCCTTCCTTCCTTCCTCCCTCCCTCCCTCCCTCCTTCTCTGCCATTCTTTCCCTCTGAATGTCATTACAACCTAAAAAATATAGTGGCATGATTCCTTTATGTGGCACAGCATGATAGAAGTTGATAGAATCCTTGAGATGAATTAGGGCCTTGGGGATTCTCAACTTCAATATCCTGTCCCATTTAAGTCTGTCACGGAGTCTTTAGAGGAAATTTGGGGTTTCCTTTGTAATGGATTGAACAAGCTCAGAGGCTGATAAGGCTTAAAAAAAATAAGCCTTTTTTTTCCAGGCTTAGATATCTAACATCTGAAAAGGATGGTTGGATAGTCCTATAGCACATGGTCATTAGATACTAACTTAAATCTTTAGCAATACCAACAGAAATAGCACTTAGACTTATATACCACTTCATAGTGCTTTACAGCCTCCCTAAGTGGTTTACAGAGTCAGCATATTGCCCCAAACAATCTGGTTCCTCATTTTACTGACCTCGGAAAGATGGAAAGCGGAGTCAACCTTGAGCTGGTCAGGATCGAACTCCAGGCTGTGGGCAGAGTTAGCCTGCAATACTGCATTCTAACCACTGTGCCACCATGGCTCCTCCTCCTCCTAAATCTTTATTATATCTATATTTTACAGATCATCATTTTTATTTCACTCTTCCTTACTTGCCAAGTATAGTTGTTTGAAAAATTTCTGACATTATGTCTCAGCCATCAAATCCATATGCAGACCAGACTGGAATTGTGTAGAAACAATCTGAAAATAAGAATGTAACTCATTGCACTTCAATATGTATTTTACTTCAGCATGTAACTTTATTTTATTGTGTGTATTTGTTACTTAGTTTCGTGAGACAACATCAACAATATTGGATATCTTTGTATGGCTAAATAAGTGAAACAATTTTCATTAATCTGCAAGAAAAGCATCTTATTGTTGTAATCTTGTTGTAATTGAGAAAATGTTATATTTACAGATCAGTAAGTAGGGAGAGATGTAGAAATAATTTTTGTGTTAGTTATTTCAGCTTTTGAGATGTTGCAAGAATTCTTACATTTAATTATGATGGTAACTGATTTTGAGATCAGTGATCTGTGACAACACAGAATTATCAAGTGCTTAATAGTCTCTTCCATTTAATTAGTGACTTTTATATACTATACGTGCTTTTTAAAAAGCCGCACACATTTAAATAGAATTGCCATTAATATATTACTCTTTTACTTGCTTTGATAATGAAAATGTACAACCTCTATGGCAAATGAGTACAATCATAAATTAAACATAATTTAAAATGAAAAAGATAGTCTGTGCATTAGCAATTGCAAATACAAAAGATGGAAGAAATATTGAAATGATGGCTTTGGTTTAAGCCCATTAACACTCAGCTAAAGATGAGCTAAAGATGTCTTACCCACTTAGCAGATGTGCTTCCAGATTCTAATTATGACAGATAGCTCTTAAGGAAAAAATAATAGAAAAGACTTAGCTATTTGAGAAATCCTAATAAACAAAATGAATAGAGCAGTCTGTTAAAATCACGTCCAAGCATTGTAACATGTATTCCACTTTGCCATTAGAGTGTTCAACTACTTCTTATATCAATGTCACAGATTATATTTTTATTGTGTATAAGGACAGAGTTGCTAGTGTGTGTGTGTGTGTGTGTGTGTGTGTGTGTGTGTATATGTATATCAGATACAGTATTTACCATTTGTTGTGAACAAATTAATACGTTGTTCAAGAAATGTCCAAGTTGTTCTAGCAATTATTTCTGGGGGTTTATGAAAATGTACAACTGAGGCATTACATGTGATTTGATCATTCATTCATCCATGCATTCATTTTCTACAGTTTAATGTCCCTCCTTATACACACACGCACACACACACACACACATATAAGATGGGCTGAGCTGAAAGCAGGGGTGAAATGCTACCGGTTCGCAGCGGTTTGGGCGAACCAGTAGTAATAAAAGTACCAGTTCGGGTGAACCAGTAGTAAAAAATGCTACCGGTTCGTCTGAACTAGTATTTCCGACGATCAGCTGTGCCGCGCGATTTATATTCGCTAGAATATATAAAAGCAGGAAATCCTGCTTTCTAGAGAATCTAAATCACGCGGCACAGCTGTCCCCCCCTCTCGCTGTTCTACTTACCTTCTTAAGCCTCCTTTTTCCACGCTGCGCGGTAACACCTGTGGTGCGCATGCGCACGAAGCAAACTGGTGGCAGACCTCAGAGGATTTCACCACTGGCTGAAAGATATATATATATTTAGTTCAGTCTAGTAGTTGTGGCACCAGGCTAGAAACCAGGAGACTGTGAGTTCTAGTTCTAGTTATGGGTACTTCATCATAGAGGCTTTCAAGAAGAGACTGGACAGCCACTTGTCAGAAATGGTATAGGACAGAGGTGGTATTCAGCAGGTTCTGACCAGTTCTGGAGAACTGGTAATGGAAATTTTGAGTACTTTGGAGAACCAGTAAATACCACCTCTGACTGGCCATGCCCCCATCTATTTTCTGCCTCCCGAGTCTCAGCTGATCGGGAGGAAATAGGGATTTTGCAGCAACCTTCCCCTGGAGTGGGGAAGGAATGGAGTTTTTACAGTATTCTTCCCCTGCCATGCCCGCCAAGCCACACCCACCAACCATGCCATGCCCACCAAGCCACGCTCACAGAACCGGTACTAAAAAAAATTGAATCCCATCACTGGTATAGGGTCTCCTGCTTGAGCAGAGGGTTGGACTAGATGACCTAAAAGTCCTTCCAACTCTGCTATTTTGTATTCTTTTATTAAATATAGCATATTAAAACATTAAATATATGAAGGTTTTCCCCAAATCAGGTAGCTAAGGCTTCAGAAGAACAACAGAGCCTGTTTTGTATGCAAGAAGTGCTTGATTCGTTTCCTTTTTTTTTTTCCCTCCCAGTTGGTTTAGAAAACTCTGAAATGATGAAAAGCTGTTGCCAGTTAGAATACCAAGATATAGCATTCAGTAAGCTGGCTCACCACAAAGCAACTTCCTGCACTGCTGGGTTCTTTGTTCCATAAGTCAAAAAGAAAGATTACGGTATTATAGAGCTATGTTGTGTAGCTGGAATGAGTAGAAGCAATTTTGGTGTTGAATATTATAACATTTGGAGACTGTTCAGTCTGAAATGTTGTACATTTGTACTGGACATGTAAACTGTGGAGTCTCACTCCATGAATTAGATGAACAACAGAGTAACAGTTGGAAGGAACCTTGGAGGTCTTTTATTCCAACCCCCTGCTCAAGCAGGAAACCCTATACCATTTCAGACAAATGGCTGTCCGATCTCTTCTTAAAAGCCTTCAATGTTGGAGCACTCACAACTTCTGAAGACATGCTGATTAATTGTTCTCATTGTCAGGAAAATTCTCCTTAGTTCTAGGTTGCTTCTTTCTTTGATTAGTTTCCATCCATTGCTTCTTGTCCTGCCTTCACGTCCTTTGGAGGATAAGATGATCCCCTCTTCTTTGCAGCAACCCCTTGGGCAGGACAAGAATGGATGGAAACTAATCAAGGATGGAAACTAATGTCACTCCTAGTCCTTCTTTTCATTAAATTAGACATACCCAATTCCTGCAAAATGTTTTATCCTTTTTTTTTTTTTTAATTTGATTTATATGCCGCCCTTCTCCGGAGACTCAGGGCGGCTTACAATGCGTTAAGCAATAGCCTTCATTCTTTTGTATATTTTATACAAGGTCAGCTTATTGCCCCCACAAACTGGGTCCTCATTTCACCTACCTTAGAAAGGATGGAAGGCTGAGTCAACCTTGAGCCTTGGCGAGATTCGAACCAGCAGAAATTGCAGGCAGCTGTGTTAATAACAGGGTGCACTAAACCCCTGTACTATCAAGGCTCTTCAATTCCTTAATCATCTTTGTTGCTCTTCTCTGCACTTTTTCTTAACATATTTTTAATATCGTGGTGACCAAAACTGGATGCAGTATTCCAAGTGTGGTCTTACCAAGGCATTATAAAGTAGTATTAACCCTTCCCGTGATCTTGGAACAGCAAATTGTACTCCCTCTTAATCTTTTTTAATCGATTTGTAAGCTTATGAGTCTCCGATCTGGGAACAGTTATTTATTTTATTTCCCTCTGTGTCTTTGAGGACTTTTGGTATGATTTGGAAGCTTATCTGAAGGTTCCAGATTTGGTATGAAGATGGTAAAAGTGGCAAAGCTTTTTTAAAAAGAATCTTTTTAGATTTTCCTCCACATTTCCTTCTCGTATACCTTATTCTCTGATGGATGTGGAAAGTATTGCCAAAAGTTTAACTTTTATTTGCCACTATTCGAAACTATTTTGACTATTTCACTATTTCATTGAGAGGGCCAAATTCAAAGGCTCTTTGGAGAGCTGAATGCTGCCTACACTGATGTCAGAAGTGAAATCTAGGTGATATTCTTAGTTTATCCTATTCAACCATAATTATGAAACTCTAATTTAGAAATCTTCAACTGTAAAAACAATTTTTCTCCATTGATTTATTTGATTGCTGCCAACCACCTTCTAAAAACTGCAATCGTTTTCTTAAAAAGCTGACAGGTTTCTGACGACTGGAAAATACAATTTTGTAAATTGTTTGTTTATCCAAGCAAAACTCCAGCATCTTTTAAAGTGAGGGCAGTGAACATTAATAATTCTTTTGCTATATGTTAGTCTGGTTTTTGTGCTTACATTATCAGCTCCAGAAATACCTAGACCTGTTTATTCTTACTTGTTTATGCACCGTAAGATTTCCCCAAGCTGGGATTTTATTCCCATACCCTGGCCTCTAGACTGTCTTAAATCCTTTTGTATGTAGATAATAAAAATAAAGTAGGTTTAAAACAGGATCCACTATTTTATTTTATTTATTTTATATTTATTTTATACCGCCCTACTCCCGAAGGACTCAGGGCGGTGAACAGCCATAGAATAAAACATATAAATACAAAATTTAAAATAGATTAAAATGAATTAAATAATTTGGCTGAACAAATTAAAAACCCCAATAATTTAAAACCAGATTTAAAATTTCCATTTAAAAAGGGGAAAGACTTAGGTCAGGCCGGCTTGATGAAATAGGAAGGTCTTGAGTGCGCGACGGAAGGTACGCAGATCCGGGATCCTCCGTATCTCTGGGGGGACCTCGTTCCAGATAGTAGGTGCCCCCACAGAGAAGGCTCTCCCCCTGGGGGCCGCCAGTCGACATTGTTTGGCCAACGGCACCCAGAGGAGCCCCTCTCTATGGGAGCGTACTGGTCGGTGGGAGGCTATTGGTGGTAGCAGGCGGTCCCGTATAGTACTATGTACTATAGAGAGTAAATACTAATCAATAATGATAGCAACAACAATAAATAAACCTTGACATTTGCCACCTTTCTTGGAAAATTGATGGTGTCTGTATTAATTAATCTAAGGCAGTGATGGTGAACCTATGGCATGCGTGCCAGAAGTGGCACGCCGAGCCATCTCTCCGGACACGCGAGCCATCGCCCGTTGCTTTTCTGGGTTCCAAAAGACCAAGTGGCTGGTGCGCATGCACGTGCCAGAAACTGGAAGATCACATTCCCAGTGCGTGCATGCGCACAGGGCAGCTGCTCTTCCAGTTTCTGGCAGACGTACATGCACACGCACGCTCCTGTTGATGCCGAAAAGGTTCACCAAAACTGATCTAAGGCATTTAGATACATGGGTATCTGTTCATGCTTCAACTGCTGTGAAAAAGAAACGATTAAGATCTGTCTCTCGCTCAGTGGATAGTACTGCAAATATTATTCTAAGTTTTGCAAACGGTACTTATCATGGGCTGCAATAAAAAAAAACGATAGACTAAAGCAGGAGTGTCAAACTGGTGGCCCACGGACCGGATGCATCATGCACAGGCCATGCCCACCCCAGCTCCACAAAGGGAAAAATGTAATACATCACGTCACGGCAATGTGATGCCACAAGTTTGACACCCGTGGAATAAAGGTATGAACTACAGTATTTGGGTTTTTAGCACCCAGATCTGTAATGATCATTAATTTGGTTGTTGCTGAAGTTGTCCACACTAAATTCTTAGATACAAATTCCCCTATGTGTTCGCAGCTCCTTGGTAAGGCTGGAATCTGGATTAATGCCCATAGAAGAATATATCTTGCTTTGCTACTTGAAAATGTGGCTTTGATTTAATTTTCTTTCAGAGCTCCTTGGCCTCCTTAACCTTCTAAAGCAATTTCACATCATCATGGATGACTGGTATTAATTCAAACCTAACATTTTGCAACCTACATGCCCAATATCTGTCTTCAGTTGGCTTTGAGAAAGAGCTTCCTCTGAGCTGAAACAGCAGATTTCTTTACGTATAGGTAGATCTGCAGAAAGATTTAAGCTCTATTCCTACCATGTTTAGGTCATGTTTGCTCCGTAGACTTTCAACTGATACTTTCTTTGTTCACATTTTATGCATGACTCATAGGAAAGCTTTACTTTAACTAAATTTGATCTTGTGCTGTCATCACTATTGGAAGATTTAGTAATACTCCTTTGGAAGACTGCCTTTCTCTTTGCCCAGTGGGGAAATTGAATCTATTGTATATGTCCTTCTTCACTGTCCCTTTTTATGACATGATATGAAGTTTTTAATAAGCCCTTATTAATCAACTTCCAGGGAAGTTCAGAAGAGAAAATTATTCTTTTCCTTTTAACTGACAGGCCAATAGCTATTTGCAGATCGACCATGAGATTCGATTAAATTGCCCTTATTCTGCAGTAATATTATAGTTATTATCACTTAATATACTATAGGTGTAACATTAAGGTTCATATTTTTAGTGGTGCATGCGTTATATTCTTTGGCTATAAATAAAAATTAACCTAATCTAATGTAGCTGTTTATGGGGATAGTCTGCATCAATTATGCAGTGCTCATACTCGCACGTGTGAAAAATTCTTCAGGGGTTTTGGATCAAACAAGCAGCAGATAATTTCAAAGAAGTAGAAGTGAAAAGAAGCCTGCTTAGAATTTAAATAGGCAGTTAAATTTCCCAGGGAGACCTGCTACTTGAAGCTGGGAAAGCATAAATGATAACATTTATTTTCATTTTCATCTCCAAGTTTTGTAAATACCAATCAATAAATAGGTATTTATTTATAAATAAATATTTTTATTTATTTATAAATGGGTATTAATAAATAAAGGGGACGCGGTGGCTCAGTGACTAAGACACTGAGCTTGTCGATCAAAAGGTCAGCAGTACAGCAGTTCAAATCCCTCATGCTACATAATGGAGTGAGCTCCCGTTACTTATCCCAGCTTCCTAGCAGTTCGAAAGCACGTAAAAAATGCAAGTAGAAAAATAGGGCCACCTTTGGTGGGAAGGTAACAGAGTTCCATGTGCCTTTGGTGTTTAGTCATGCCGGCCACATGACCATGGAGACATCTTCAGACAGCGCTGGCTTTTCGGCTGTGAAATGGAGATGAGCACCACTCCCTAGAGTCGGAAACAACTAGCACATATGTGCGAGGGGAACCTTTATTTTTACCTTTATCAATAAATACATAAAGTCATCAGTTGTCGTTATGGTTTTGTTTCCTCTTACTTGCAAAGATGAAAAAAAATGAAGAATTTCTGTTCCGGGTTCTAAAGTATGAAATAGTTTACTTCATTTTTTTGCAAACCCAAATTTTCATCAGTTAGACAAACCCCAAGTTGAAACTTTAGATTACCCTGTTTCCTTCAAGTTTGGCAAAGACTTTGATTTGAGATAATTGAAGGAGTTGTATGCTTATCTTTTTTAAAGTATTGCTTCAGTTTGTGGATACTTGTGGATACTTCAAGCTGTGCGAAAGATATATCAAATCTAGATTTTATGAAAAGGGATTATATTAGAAGATGTACAAGCTTTGGGATTTATATTATAATGACTGAGAAAAATAGCCTTCCACCCTTTAAAATACTGCTGGTAATGGAAATGTGATTAAGCACTGAAAAATGACTCTTACAGGATTCTTCTTTACTGCTTATGCAGATTGTGTGCAGTGTTTATTTGGTGAAATCATAATGTGCATAGATTTTGTACTAAAATTAATATTATAGGGATGTTTGTGAAGGTTGCCCTTAACATTTTTATCATTAAGGGCAGCTAAAGGCAAAGTGGAACCAAATCTGAAGAAGATATGGTACATTTAAAGAAATGGCATGCAAATTTGGCATTTGTTTGCTCTAAAGAAATGTCTTAAAAATAACTTAAAGAAGTCCCTATGTGAGAAATAAAAGCATTATGTTGCATTAAATATACATTGACTGATCCAGTTGTTTGCACTTGGAGAAAGAGATATCGTATTTTTCGGAGTATAAGACACACCTTAGTTTTGGGGGAGGTAAATAGGAAAAAAAAAATCTGCCTACCAGGTATTCATCTGGCTAACGCCCTTAGCTTGGTCAGCTTCAGCACATTAGTTCGCTGGTTTTGAGTGTGTGCGGTTAGAGCTGAAATAAAGCTTCTAAAGCACAGCTGATCATCGGAGGGAGCAGCAATGAGAAAACCAGGCGAAGCGCGGAAGATCGTTTCACTTGCAAGCGCCTCATTGGGGCTGAAAAACAGCTCCAAAAGTACAGCTGATTGTCGGGGGAGCTCCAGTGACTAAAGCAGGTGAAGCACGGAAGGAGTAAGAGAAGGCAGCAGCTGTTCTGGGTAGCCATTTTGGACACCGTGTATCACGTTTTCAGTCTCCAAACGCATCACATTTTCAGGCGGCGATTGGCAGCGATGTGCTTTGGTGATCCCTGCAGCCTTGCAGGGCTCTCAAATGGAGCATTTGGAGGCTGAAAACGCGATGTGCAGAGCCCAAAAACACAAGCCATTGTCAGTGGCAATCTCTGCAGCAAGGAAGAGGACGTGCGGAGGCCGAAGGATGGGGGCTGGTGGGTGGGGCTACATTCGGAGTATAAAATGCACCCAAATTTTCAGCCTCTTTGAGGGGGGGAAGTGCATCTTATACTCTGAAAAATACAGTTTATCCACACAGCTGGAGTCAACAGATGTTTGGTTCCCTTATCTCTAACCCAGCACAACTGGTTCAACTGGTTGTTATAATAGCAATGTTGAATTTTCTTGCTTCCATCTTCTTTCCATTTGCAACAGTGACATAGATAACCTAAAAGCATTAAAATGGTATACACTATTGGTTTTTTTTTTTTCCAGGACAAAAAGTAACTAATTTTATTTCTTATTATAGTACTTTATACAATTGTATGTAGCAATTCATCCACTCTGTCTTATTAGTTGACCAATGCAATCAAATGTACTATGATTGAAGGACTTAGTACCACTGATTCAGAGGTAATCCCAGGTTATGTTTATGCTCACACATAGAATATATATGGTATACACTATTGTAATGGACTTTCTTTTGCATCTAAAATATCCGAGCTGTCCTTTCTGAGGCAGGTTTAGACGCCCATCAATAATATAAAGCTCTGTTATATTTGATCACATGTGCTAAAAATTCAATGACAGCTTGGCTTATACAGAGTTTCTTCAGGCTGTTGGAGTTCTCTGAGCTTTCAGTTTATGCTATACTGCTCAAGGTGTCAAAACTGTCAAAAACTGACCTTTCTACATGAGGGTAGCAGCACATGTTCCTCTTTACTCTAGGAAATATTAATATGAATGTTATAGCTCACCCTTCATGTCACAATTCATTTCTTTGCGCTGACATGCAGCCATTTTGTCATCTCAGCTCAGGCCAAAATGACAATCCAACATCAAAGCAAGGTTGACTAACTTTTGAAAATCAAAAGTCTTATACGTAGAGTTTGATCAGATTTCTCTTAGAAGTCTTACTTTCCTACTTCAGGGTATGTGTGTATTTTACAAATTAAGAATAGATGTTATGAACCACTAGAACTAAAATCACAGAAAATTTACTTCCTTGTCTTGAGGTATATAATAAAGATTATCTTCTTAGACAGTGAAATATGTCCAGGATTAGCCTGCTTCACATACTATCTGGGCTAAGAAGACATTCAGGACAAGAAGAGTTATAGTGACTCCTTGTTTGGCCTAGGACCATGATGGCGAACCTATGGCACACGTGCCAAAGGTGGCATTCAGCACCCTCTCTGTGGGCACGCGAACCGTCACCCCAGCTCAGATCCATCATGCATGCGCGCATGTGCTCCTCCCACTGGTCAGCTGGTCTTTGGGTCTCTGTTGCATATGTGCGAAGGGCGGGACACATGCAGGGGCATGTGTGCATGCACAAGGGGGCTGTGTCCAGGGGGCCATGCATGCATGCGCGGTGGGGTGCGTGCAGGGGGGCACATGCACAGAGGCCGGTCTCACATTGCATTTTGGAGGTTCGGGCACACGCACTTTGGGCACTCGGTCTGGAAAAGGTTAGCCATCACTGGCGTAGGATCTTCCTTGCCTAACCGCGATTCATGGCCTGGGATGTTATAGCACAGTTTGCAATAACAGTGAAAACCAATAATTCCCAATCTCAATCAAAGAGAATATTTGTAGTTCAGGGCTGAAATGAGGAGTCCTTGGTGCTCTCTGAGTTTGGTTGTTTTCTTGAAAAAAAATTCATTACTTCTTCAAGAAAACAACCAACTGCTCATCAGTGCTAATCAGGAGCTAGTAGCACTCCTTACTAGCACTCATGATGTAACCTAGTTTGGGTAATGAAATATCTGCAAGGAAAAATGTTCAGAGGGTATGAAGGACCCTTCAATTCCCTTGAGCAAATACCATTCCCAGGCTCCAACATCATCCTATCCAGTGGTGGGATTCAGCCAGTTCTGGCCGGTTCACATGAACCGGTAGTTAAATTGCTGACTGGCCCCGCCCCTCCCCTCCTGCCCCTTCCAGGAGTCCCCACATGCCCCATTTTGGCTCCCAGGTAAGTACAGGGAGATCTACAAGGCCCAAAATGGGGCACGGGGGGGTGTGGTGTGCCCTTCGTGGCCCATTTTTGCTCCCAGGAAGCTTCAGGAAGGCCTACTATGCCCAAAACAGGGCACAGGGGATGGCACATCCCTCTGCAGCCCATTTTGCTCCCAGGGGGGTGCAGGAGGTCAAGTGCTGCCTGACACACCCCTTGGCCACACCCACCCAGCCGGTCATTAGGGCAGAAAATTTGGCAGAGAATTAGGGCAGGTTGTTAAATTATTTGAATCCCACCAGTGATCCTATCCTAATGCTTAGGGGGAAAGGAGCCCTTGGCAGCTTTCTGGATGGCTAAATGGTGTTCCTGCATCTCAGGGAAAGGATGTTCCACAAAACAGGGGCAGCTAAAAAAAAGACATACTTTCTAGCTTCATGCAGATGGAAATATTTAAGGAAAAAGATCTGGAGCATGGCCATCTTATCTGACCTGGTAGCGCATCAGATACCCTCAGGGAGAGGTAGACTTTTTACCAGTGGTGGTATTCAGTTGGTTCTATCCAGTTCAGGCAAACTGGTAGAGGCAGCTGCAAGAGGCTCCGCCCACCTGCCCAGATGTCATCACATCCCGTTTTTGACCCTCTGTGTATGTGCGTGTGCTCACATTTGTGAACTGGTAGCGAAGGTAAGTGAATACCACCCCTGCCCTTTACATACATTTTTTAATTAAGTTTTTTTCCCTTAATATAAAATGCAAATAGAAAAAAGACAGAAAAGGAAAGGGAATAAAGTAAGAGAAGGGAGAAAGAAATAAAAAAAAAGGCAGTGACTTCTGAGGATTTTGGGTACAGTAAGATACATAATATCATTTTTAGATATGCCAAATAATATTCATTAGCCATTTCTATAACAATAACCCACCTATTTATTAAAACCCAAATTCAATGTTTCATATATTTTCCCTCTATCACGCAAAAAGTCCAGGAGTGGTTTCCAAATAACCACATTCTTGTTCTTCATTAATGCAATCAGCTTCACCATCTCTACCAGTTCCATTATCTTTTTTAATTCATCCCTCCGTTGTGGGGTTAACGCTTCTTTCCAAAGGAGAACTAGTCCCATCAATGCCTGAATCTGTGCCATGTAGGGCTTTAAACATGATAGCCAGTGATTTGAATTATACCTCTTATAAGGTTTGTTTCAGGGGTGGGTTCTACTTACCTTTACTACCAGTTTGCAACGGAGCCACGCGTGCATGCGCAGAAGCATTCTGATGACGTTGGGGTTAGTGGGCGGAGCCTCCCGCCAGTTTTACTACAGGTTCTATAGAACTGGTGCAAACTGGGGGCAACTCACCATTGATTTGTTTCGAAATATATGAACCAAGTATACATTGCTCCTTAAATATGACACGCTTCTTCTCTTACTAGGGGAATAGTATCCCCCTCTCTGTGGAGCAGAGGCAGCATTTGGCATCTCTTAGTAAATAGGTTTTGAAAGGTAATTTTCATTTGTATCGACTAAGCGTTTAAAGGGTGCATTGGATTTCTGGAAAACTAATAGGCAAACTGAGTTCCGAGATAATAAGTCAGCCTCAGCTCTGGTTTTACCCCCGATTGCGAATGCTATTGCATTCATGTATCCCACATTGTGGGTGCTTTATGGTATCCTTCAATTAAAGCCAATGAGAAGATGTGTTATGAACTTCATTTTTTAACCATAGCAGCAATATATTTTCCCGTAAGCTCATGGAAGGACAAATAGAGAAAACACAGGAGATGGGTATTTTTTGCAGCTGTGACATTTGCTGTGCCAGGATCTGCCTGAATTGGGAATAATCTATGCAATTTATAATAGAGCTTCACTTTCTATTATCTCAAGATCCAGTTGGAACGATAACTACTTGTTGGCATTGCTAGAGTAGCTGTTGTTTTGGTTTATTCCCTTTTCTCCTTTCCTGGCAAAATCCCAAACTGTTCCTAGGGGAAATCTTGAATGCATTTTATGGTTGGAGGTATTTAAACGAAAACTTGGCAAGACCTGAAGGTTCTCCCTCTCCTTATTATTACATCAGCATTTTCTTCTTTTAGTAATGGCTACAAACAAATATTGAGTGTTGGAGAATGAGGCACTCAGCTTAATACTAATAATATGGCAATACGTATAGCTTGGAAAAATATTTACAGCATTATACCTCATCTATGTATCATACATTCTTTTCCATCGTTCTTTCTTTCTGCCTCATATTTTGACTTCATTGCCTTTCTACTTGGGTGCATTTGATAGAAGATGCTGTGGTATCCTTTCTTGAAAGCTAAATGCAGCTCGTGTGATAGTTCATTATTTGGTTTAAGAAAACAAGGAGAAAGAAAATATGCCTGTGTGATTGACAAGCAAGTCATTGAAAATACAACAGAAATCTTTAATTTCTCTGTTGCCCTGAAATGATATGTGGGAATGGCCTTGGGAACGGAGGTGTATTTTCCTTCAGAAAGTCTTTCCCATAAATAACAACAATCTTCTTTTGCTGTGGAAACTAGAAACTAGCCAATTAATCAAATCTGATAGAATTTCATAGAAAGGAGCACTTGACCTTTGGCTTGGAGAAAACCCAGTGTTTGCAGATGTGCAGAAGTGTTTTAAAAAGAAACTAAATTAATTGGTGTGGGTTCAGTCTCTAAAAATAATATGCTCAGAAGTTGTGAGATGTTGGTTGACTCTTGAGGGGGAAATGGAAAAGTGGTGTGGAAGAATGACATGGAATATCTAAAAAAAAGACATTGTTGGCTTTTTTAAAAAAATCTTTACCTTATGTATTCAGTGCTCATGGGTTTTGTTGCAAGTCTCCTTTAGAGAAATCAAAATGCCTGAAAGAAGCATTTTAGACTATTTTAGTCTTTTAGGGAAAGGACCATTTAGTCCTTTCCCTGATTTTCTATGTATAATAATTTTAGGAGAACTAGAGACACACATTCCTTGTAGAATCTGAATTGGTAACCTCCCATCCTATCAGTGGTGGGTTGCTACCAGTACGCAGCAGTTTGGGCAAACTGGTAGCACCGACGATCACCTGGTAGAGAACCGGTTCCTCCCGATGTTCAGATTGGCCGGCCCACCCGCCTGGGCTCCTTTTTTACCTTTATCTTCTCAGCTGATTAGCTTGGCAGAGTGGATTGCCGCGCGAATCAGCTGTGTTCTCCCCAGTAGAAACGCGGAAGTGGAACGTTTTTGAAAACTGTGCATGTGCGCGCGCATGAAGCATGTGATCAGCGAACCGGTAGTAAAACCGGTAGCAACCCACCACTGCGTCCTACTTATAACAAGTAAATCTAAATAAATAGATTCAAGTAAGAATTGCTATCTTGGGGGGGAGGTCTTTATAAGAATTTGAGAATTTAAAGAATTCATATGAATTCCGCTTACATTTCCTTGGGAGGCTTTACTCCAGGTCATCTGGAGTTAACACTGACTCAAAGGCACACATATACAAACACACCCCAGCCTAAAAATTGTTAGCTGCAGCAAAAAGGGGCATTCTTGGTGCTCTCTGAGCTTGGTTGATTGCTTGCTGACATTTCGCTACCCAGCTACACAACAACATGTTGTTGACATTACTTAGTTGTGCAATGTAAGCAAACACGATCAGACCTGCATATATTCTCTTCTGTGAGAGTCACAAATGCATCAAATAAAATTAACTAAAAATAAAATTAAGTTCCTTCATTTGTTGCTGTGGTGTTCTGCTTCCATTGTGATATAGTGGTCTCAGGGGTGTCAAAAGAATTAATATGGCAGTCACAATTGCAAGATCAAAGTCTCATATTTGTCTCCAGACTTGAAAATAAACAAATTCTGTATACTAAGCCCTGTATCATATCAAAAGAGTTAAATCTTTGGTCTTTGTTTTACACATGATTAAGTGTTTTGATTAAATTAGGATTAATGCTGCAAACCTTTCTGCTGCTAATGGAAGCTGAGCCTCTCAGTACCCTTGTGTGTAGTATTTTCCTTGCCAGTCTGAAAACACCTGAATGCCAATTAATTCTCACTTGCAAATAAGACTTGTGCTGTTTACTGAAAACAAGCCCTTTACAGTGGGTAATTGAATTTAATAAAATAAATGCTCATTTCTACAAGCAGTTGTTTTTATAAATAATTTTGCAATAGCTCAGATAACATCCCTCATTTAAGCTATTTGGCATTCAGGGCATATAAATGGTGGCTTAATGAAAGCAGCAATACATTAAATTTCCCAAGCAAAAAATAAAACAGTTTTTTTTTAATATTAAAATGGCTTCAGCCACTTCACACATAATATTTCAGCTTTGATTCTGTTAAATTTAGCGATGATATTTTGGTGTGGAAAAAAATAATGTCGTCTTGAAGTCAATACATTTGAGTTTGAAATAGTTTCTGTTTTATTTCTGTTTTGTTATTGGGAACTTCACAAATTTGCTCTCTAATAATAGCTACCAGAAATATTTTTGAAATAATTTCTGCTGTACTTTCTTAATAGAATTTTAACATTTTATCTGTAGTTTCATCTTGGTAAGTATTGATGATCATAATATTATGAAAGAAGCATGTTCTGAAATGTAGTTGATTGATTTAAAAATAGGGATACATAATTATTTTCATCCAGATCTCTTCTCTTTTGTTGTGGCAAAATGATTACTTTTGCATATTATTTTTGAATGCTATCTTGTTGTATTTTTCAAATTGTGTTTAATTCATTTAGAAATCCAAATTTCTAAACACATACTAAAAAAATCCTTTTGATTCTCTATCCTTGGTAAGAGGGGTTTTTTTACAGACTTTAAATTCTAGTAAATCTGATGTATTTAAAACAAAGGCTATATCTGAAATTTCCAGATTCAGATTAATCCAGAAAACAGGATTAATAATTAGTCTGAATTGATGCCTGATATCCAGGATAGTGTAAAATTGACTTGTAAAGTAAAGGAGACCAAAATACTCTCAGTATAAAGAATATAAAGTATCTTTGCTTTGTTGTTATTGTTGTTAGTTGCGAAGTCATGTCCGACCCATTGCAACCCCATGGACAACATTCCTCCAGGCCTTCCTGTCCTGTATCATCCTCTGAAATCCATTTAAGCTCACGCCGACTGCTACAGCCACCTCGTTCTTTGTTGTCCCCTTCTTCTTTTGCCCTCAATCTTTCCCAGCATTAGGCTCTTCTCCAGTGAGTCCTTCCTTCTCATTAGGTGGCCAAAGTATTTGACCACCTAATACTTCAGGATCTGGCCTTCTAAAGAGCAGTCAGGGTTGATCTCCTCTAGGACTGACCAGTTTGATCACCTTGTGATCCAAGGGACTCGCAGGAGTCTTCTCCAGCACCATAGTTCAAAGGCCTCAATTCTTTGGCGCTCAGGCTTAACTTTCCCAGCATTAGGCTCTTCTCCATCTTTGCTTTACAAGTCAGTTATTATAAGTTAATGCTTCAAGTGGCAAAGTTGCATATCATCTTTTACAGAAATTAAACTGGATTCCAGAAAGTTTCATGAATTTGTTTATGGAGAAATTGACATCTCTTGTAATTGACAAATTTATATTTTGACATATTTAAACTGAACTCCTTGAGGAGTTTGGCTGACGGCTCCTCCAGGTGCCGTCAGCCAAACAATGTCGACTGGCGGCCCCTAGGGGGAGGGCCTTCTCTGTGGGGCCACCTACTATCTGGAACGAGCTCCCCCCGGAGATATGGAGGATCCCGGATCTGCGCACCTTCCGCCGTGCTTTGAAGACACTCCTATTCCAGCAGGCCAGCCTGGCCTAATTTTCTCCCCTTCTTTTAAATTTTTAAATTGAAATTTTAATTTGTTTTAAATTATTGGGAATTTTAATTGTCTCAGGCAAAATTATTTAATTTGATTTTAATTATGTTTTTTAACTTTTGTATTTATGTGTTTTATTTTGTGCCTGTTCACCATCCTGAGTCCTTCAGGAATAGGGCGGTATACAAATTTAATAAAATGAAATGAAAAAATGAAAAAATGTTTCTTAAGCATTACGAAATCTCAGTCTGTCTTTGTGTAGAATTCTGAGCTTAGTAACACCAGTGCCAAAGTTCATGAATGAAGCTTCATAAAAATGCATATATAAACATTCATTCAGAAACATTAATTCAGCTTGTTCCTCTAGCTTCGTAGAACTTAAAGTTAAGTTAGAGATGTGACAAAACATTACTCTGTCAAGAAGGAAGCATGGCAGAAGAAGAAGTAAATGTCGCCAGTTCATGTTTCTGCCATGATTAGATGAAAACAGGGGAAGCTCCTTAATTTGAACTATGACATAAATGCCTCTAGCTAGTGGCAGAGAGATTTTTTTTAAAAGCTTATCTTACAATGTTGGTATTCAACAGTAGCAAGAAACCAAATTCTCCATGAGAAGTGTTACTAAATGATTCAAAGTGTTCAGAGAAAGTAAAAATCAGAATAGCTGGTATTTGAAATTTCATTCTAAGAATTTCACTTGTGGAGTAAGACGCTGTTGCTGCCGATTTCAGCCTCCTCTTGCATCATTTATCAAATTTGAAGTAAATATTGCAAGTGTTCTTCACTTACATGCTGAACATCTGTAATAAGTTAACAAGATAACCTTAAAAATAATTTTCAGTAAATGATAAGCAATCAATAACCTTCAAGGGTCGTACTTACCAACTGGGGAGGATGATTTGTGCAGGTGGTTTTGTTTTTCCAGCTCCCATTTTAAATTGGCCAAACATAAAAGTGAAAGGACAAAAAAAATTAATAATAATCACAGCTTATTCTACTCTGGTCCCTGGTTTCACAAGTTTTTTCAGAAGTTCCTCATTACATTGAATGTCACACTTACAGCAAAACAGATTTTCATACTTTAACCCCAATATCCCAGGTTTTGTTTTGGGTTTTTCATTTTTTTTCCCCCTTGCCTGTTTCACATTCCTGTCTTTACCCAGGAATTGTCTGTCTCTTAGCTGGCTGACCCTGAACAGCTGTTATTTTGTGCTACCTAAATGATTTTTTAAAACCTCATAGTAAGATAGCCATCTGTGATCTGGCCCATAAACTTTGCTTCTCCATTGGTATATTCAAAATATTAAATTTCTGAACTATTTAGAATGGAATAGATAGATGATAGATAGATAGATAGATAGATAGATAGATAGATAGATAGAATTCTTTATTGGCCAAGTGTGATTAGACACACAAGGAATTTGTCTTTGGTGCATATGCTGTCAGTGTACATAAAAAGAGAAGATACATTTGTCAAGAATCATAAGGTACAACACTTAATGATAGTCATAGGGTACAAATAAGCAATTGACTCATACTAGGAAACAATCAATATAAATTGTAAGGATACAACCAACAAAGTTATAGTCATACAGTCATAAGTAGGAGGAGATGGGTGATAGGAACGATTAGAAGACTAATAGTAATAGTAATGCAGCCTTAGTGAATAGTTTGACAGCGTTGAGGGAATTATTTGTTTAGCAGTGATGGCGTTCGGGAAAAAAACTGTTCTTCTTTCTAGTTGTTCTGGTGTGCAGTGCTCTATAGCGTTGTTTTGAGGGTAGGAGTTGAAACAATTTCTGTCCAGGATGCGAGGGGTCTGTAAATATTTTCACAGCCCTCTTTTTGATTCATGCATTATGCAGGTCCTCAATGGAAGGCAGGTTGGTAGTAATCGTAGTAATCTACCAATTCTAATTGATAGAATACTTTTGACTTACATGCAAGAACAATCTTGTCCTCATTGTACTTTACTTTTTTCCCCTGCACTGAATTTGTAATTTGCTCAATCTAAATGGAACCATTGTATTTTTAAAAATTGTATTCAATTTTCTATTTTGTCTATCCCCCATTCTCTTGGACTTGGCCCAAAAAAATGCTAGAGAATTCCTGGAGCCCGGCACGTTAATAAATCAGACATCAGCAGGCACACAGAGATAAACAACATTTACATACCTTTCAAAAGACACAATCAAAAAGCTAAAAAGGAAACAAAAAAGACCAAAATACCTCCTTGACAGCAATCAACACTCAGATAAGCAGGAATTAACACCAGGATTAATTCCAGACCAACAATCAATCAGTAAACAATGCCCCAATCAAGCAACCACCAACTGAGACAAGCAATCAAACAGTAAATAACAGCATAATCAAGCAATTGACAAGAGGAAAACAACACTCCCATCAACAGTGACAGGGCAAGCCACAATATATAGAGAGAGCAAACCCCATTCCCTTCAGCACTGAACTTGTTACTTAGTTGGGTAATGAAATGTCTGCAAGAAAGCAACTAAGATAAAAGAGCAAAGACTCTACATAACTAACATTCCTTCCTCCTCCTATTTTCCCACAACAGCCTTGTGAGATAACTGAGGCTGAGAGAGAGTGACTTGCCCTAAGCCACCCAGTTGGTTTTCATGCCTGAAATGGGACCAGAACTCACAGTCTCCTGGATTCTAGTGTGTGCCATAACCACCAGATCAATTTTTTTCTAAGGTAAAGGTAAAGGTTCCCCTCACACATATGTGCTAGTTGTTCCCAACTCTAGGGGGTGGTGCTCATCTCTATTTCAAAGCCGAAGAGCCAGCGCTGTCCAAAGACGTCTCCGTGGTCATGTGGCCGGCATGACTAAACGCCAAAGGCGCATGGAATACTGTTACCTTCCCACCAAGGATGGTCCCTATTTTTCTACTTGCCTTTTTCTTTACGTACTTTTGAACTGCTAGGTTGGCAGAAGCTGGGACAAGTAACAGGAGCTCACCCCATTATGCAGCACTAGGGACTCAAACTGCTGAGCTGCCGACCTTTCAATTGACAAGCTCAACATTTTAGCCACTGAGCCACCATGTCCCAATAAATTGGTCCTAGAGTAAGGTATTTGATTAGCAAGTACAGTGGGCCCTTGGTACTCAACCACTTTGAAACTCAATGAATTTAGTACTCAATGCATTTTGACATGAAAATTTTGTCTTGGTACTCATTGTTTGTTTGGTTTTCAACGCACAAGCTAGAGCTAGTTGGTGTTGGCTGCCTTATGACTGACTACATTATTCCTTATGGGAAAATTTTGTTTAGTACTCATCATTTTGGTACCCATTTGCACCTCTTGGAACCAATTAACAATGAGTAACAAGGTATCACTGTACTCTAGTAAATTACTTTCTTTATTTTCTGGCATTCTCTTTGCTAATATATCACAGCTATAAGCATTCATGACAGGCGTGAAGAAGAAACAAATTATAATCATGAAGATGACACAATTTTTGTATGGTGACATCATAGCAAAAGCACTTAGACTTATATACCACTTCACAGTGCTTTACAGCCCTCTCTAAGCAGTTTACAGAGTCAGCATATTTCCTCCAACAGTTTGGGTCCTCATTTTACCCACCTCAGAAGGATGGAAGGCTGAGTCAACCTTGAGCCTGGTGAGATTGGAACTGTCAAATTGCGGGCAGCCAGCAGTCAGCAGAAGTAGCCTGCAGTACTGCACTCTAACCACTGCGCCACCATGGCTCAACATATATCATGATGTATGTTCATCAGGTCGACTTTACCATTGTTTATTATAAACACCAATGGAAATAACACAAAAACTTGAAAAGCTTATTCCAACAGCAAGGTCAAAATTCTAGGATCAACATTGGGAAGAGGATGAAAGGAAAGTCACAATCCAAGCCCCACCCCTTTTGAATCTGCACGGGATCCACACTCCATGGGGGTGGGACTTGCATCATTTCAGTCCGTCCACCATCCTACTGATTTTGACAGGATTTTTATGCCTGTCTGTCTGTGTGTGTGTGTGTGTGTGCACGCATGTGCATGTTTCAGTTCATGCCAGTTTTATACTCCATTCTTCTTAGTATACCTGGCTTGTCAACAATTATTTTTCATGGTTTGTTTGTTGGGCCAGTGGGCTACAGCAGTAGTGGGTTGCCCCCAGTTCGCATCGGTTCTATAGAACCAGTAGTAAAACCAGCAGGAGGCTCCGCCCATCGACCCCAACGTCACTAAAATGTTTCTGCGCATGTGCAGAAGAGCGTGCACCCAAGCAAAGCGAGCGCACGCACGCGGCCCCGCTGCAA
Source organism: Pituophis catenifer annectens (assembly GCF_029215685.1). Lineage (NCBI taxonomy): Eukaryota > Metazoa > Chordata > Lepidosauria > Squamata > Colubridae > Pituophis > Pituophis catenifer. The sequence goes on along the minus strand of NW_027256884.1, from coordinate 116,603,414 downwards.
ATTGGTAGTAAAGGTAAGCAGAACCCACCCCTGGGCCACAGTACTAGTCTGCAGTATCGTATCATTAAATACCGTTTATTTTTGATGTCTGAAATGAAACATAATGCCTTTTTTAGGAATTTAAAAGGAAATGAGATTACATCTTTTAAGAGTGTTTAGCTTGGAATTCATGTTTTCTGTTCCACATGCTTCCTCATACAAGGCAATACTTAATTTTCAATTATATTATATGACATCCATATTCCCATAATTGAAGTGTCTCTTTCAGTGGTGGGTTCCTCCCGGTTCCGCCCGGTTCCACTGAGCTGCTAGCGGTGATATGACATCACCGAACCGGCTCTGCCCCCCCGCCCCCCCCCGCCCCCCCTACCCCGCGTTATTCTTACCCTTTATTTGGCCCCACCCCCAATCTATTGCTGCCTCCTGAGTCCCAGCTGATGGCTGGAGGGAAAAAAACTGTTTAAACTCTTGCCGCGGGGCTTCAAAGGGCCGCCCTACAGCTGATCAGTGTTAAAAGAAAACAAATGAGTAGACTGGTGCCTGCAAAAATACATGAGTGCCTGCAAAAATAAATGGGTAGACCAGTGCCTGCAAAAATACATGAGTAGATCAGTGCCTGCAAAAATACATGAGTAGATCAGTGCCTGCAAAAATAAATGGATAGATCGGTACAGCTCTGGAAGCAGTTAAAAGCCTGGTAGACCAGTACCTCTTCTAAATCCTAAATAATTGTCACATCACCATCAAGCCACGCCCACAAAATAAGCCACACCCACAGAACCGGTAGTAAAAAAATTTAGAACCCACCCCTGGTCTGTTTATAGGAGGAGTAAACTAGGGAGAATTTAATCCATCCCCTCCCCACTTTTTATAATTTTTTGCTGTCATTGAAATAAAATTATTTTAGTGGAACCATTGAGGGGAGGGCAAGGTCCTGTCCAGGTCAGTGAAAACAGAAAATTAAGAAATGAGTTTATTACTCTAGCAGAATGAAATATAAAATCCCTCTTTCCTATAATCCTACTTTTGTCCTGCCACACATACAGCAGTTAATTATTTACATTACAAACCCATACGTATTAATTTATTTATGCAATTTACACCACTTCTATTTTGTCTCTTTCTTCAAATCTGTTTCTACTCTAGCAGCAATTAGAGAAGCATATTATCTTTTCTTTTCTTTTTTTTTTTAAAAAAAGAAGAGTGATAATTGCTGCAAGATGTCTATGAGTGCATAAATTTTTGTTATGACATGTTTCCCCTTACTGGATTCTTTTTAAATATATTTTTTAATTAACAACCGTACTGTCTTGAGACTTTCAAAAACGTGCAAATTGGTTTTAACGACAGCAAAATAGATTTCCATCTTATTGCTCTTAATGATCTATAATTTATTTACACTCAGTGAGGACAATTTTGAGAGCAATTTTGTGAATTGTTGCTGCTTATGGCATCTCTTCCAAACACTTGTGTTTTCCAAGAATGCAATTATCCAGGCACAGAGGTTTCATTAGTTTCCTTAGGATATTGCTTCTCTTTCTGGGAAATGCCCTCTAAGAGGATGATAGATGGGGTGGAGACTGGAAACGCTATAAATTTCCATATTTTACAGCTACACTTTGGAATGGGTAAAGATGCCTTTAATGGCTCTTTGGAAGAATGGGAAACAAATATTTTGGAAGCAGAAAGAAACTGAAGACAGAAACCGATTCGTGAAAAAGACCAAACATGTAACTAAAAACTCATAAGTGCACTTCAGGCTGTTCTGCTGAATCTGGAAATCCTATACATGAGTACACTGTATCTGTGTTTTTCTAGGAACATGCAGAAAGAGAAAGAGAGAGGGAGAGGGAGAAATCCTGAATTAAGATCCAGGGTTAACAAATAACAAATTATAATAACAGATAGCAGATAAACAGAGTTGGAAAGTACCTTGCAGGTCATCTAGTCCAACCCCTGCCCAAGCAGAGACCCTACATCTGCCTCTACCTCAGTGGGGAAATCCACATTTTTTTACTACTGGTTCTGTGGGTGTGGTGTGGCTTGGTGGGCGTGGCTTGGTGGGCATGGCAGGGGAAGGATACTGCAAAATCCCCATTCCCTCCCCACTCCTGGGGGAAGGATATTGCAAAATCTCCATTCCCACCCCACTCTGGGGCCAGCCAGAGGTGGTATTTGCCGGTTCTCCGAACTACTCAAAATTTCCACTACTGGTTCTCCAGAACCTGTCAGAACTTGCTGGATTTCACCCCTGCTCTACTTAGGATCGAACTCACAACCTCCTGATTGTGAGGCAAGAGCTCCACCTCTAGGCTAGGAAAATGTTTCTCTATCAACAGGCAGAAAGAGAAAGAGAAAGAGAAAGAGAAAGAGAAAGAGAGGGGGAGAGGGAAAGAGGGAGGAGAAGGAGAGGGAGAGGGAGAAATCCTAGATTAGGATCCAAGGTTTGTTTGCAACTTCATTTATTTTTAAGTATTGGGAAAATGGGAGAATACTTAGATATGTTTAATAGCATGGATGAAGGATAATGGGACCAGGGGTTTAGTCTTCCAAGCTTTCAGACTTATGCTGGAGCCCATCCTCAGGGAACCTCTCTATAGCAGAGTGGGTGCTTTGGGTTATTCTATGTGTGGTGTTTATATGGTGCTTGTTGTGTACTGCTTTTTATTGCTGTTGATTGAGGTGTTGATGGCTGGCTGTTTAGTCATTGGCTGTTGCTTCCTTGTGCTGCCAAGCCCTCACCTGCTAAGTACTTGATAAGTTGGTGGTAAATGAGCTGCGGTGGCGCAGTGGCTACTTCTGCCGGCTGCCTGAAATTTGGCAGTTCAAATCCTACCAGGCTCAAGGTTGACTCAGCCTTCCATCCTTCCGAGGTGGGTAAAATGGGGACCCAGATTGTTGGGGGCAATAGGCTGACTCTGTAAACTGCTTAGAGGGGGTTGTAAAGCACTGTGAAGTGATATGTAAGTCTAAGTGCTATTGCTATTGCTAAATCAGCACTCCTATTGACTGATGAAGGGCCTGTTCCCCAGGCTTCAATCACTTCTCTGGCTGTTTTTGTGCCTGCTCGTCTAACAATCTTGGACAAGCAGGCACATCAATCTAAAATTGTTGGATGAGCAGGCACAAAACCTCTGGCCCAGGTGACCAACCCAAATTGGATCCTGCATATTTAATACTTTATAACGATTCGGATATTAAGCATGTGTTGAACTATATTGATACTTCAATGATGTCTGGATTTATTAGTGTCACGTACTTTTGTTTCCCTTTCTAATATAATTCTTGTGTGGTTTCATAGAGAATACATCCTTCTCCAATCCAAAGGACACCATTTATGCAATGTCCATAGTTATGGCTAGACATGCTATCTTTTGTTAGATGATTATCTCTCAGAGTTCTGTAACTTTTCTGGTTCCCAACTTTGTTCAGCAAAGGCACCAAAAAAAAGGATGGCTTTTTCAGAATTAGAAGTAGGAACAGCCAGAGGGCCTGCAGAATAAAAAAGAGATTTGTGATACTAAAAGAAAAACAAGTATCTTCTGCCAACTTGCAGCAATGCAGTGAACTAATGCAGTAAAAATAAGGACAATCTCCTAAAATCATCTTCTTTTAATGACTTCATAATCCCTTGTGGGCAACTGAATGGAGCTGAGTGTTTACTGGCCGGATGCCCTCTCTGTCGCCAATGCAGAGCTTTGTTCAGCAGATATATTCTCATTGTGCTCAGAGAGAAAAATATCTGCCTCTACTTAGAATCGAACCCACAGCCTCCTGATTGTGAGGCTAGAGCTCCACCTCTAGGCCACGGCACCACTTGTCAAACTCCTAAAATGCTCTGAGAAAAGTATGAAAAGAAAACCTTGTTTTATAGTGAAGGAAACATTTGGAGAAAATAGCAGCCTCATATTAAGTTTAATATAGCAAGTATAGGTAGAAACTAAAAATAGAGATCCAGAAGAGAAGGTTTCTCTACAGTTGCATTATTAAAAATAAGGTATATAAATGCATTTATGCCAGCATCATGTACAATCCTGCTTTTCTGTTCTGTTTGCATGACATGACTGGCTAATCTTGTCTCCTGAGAATGCATAATCACCACTGACTCACACTGGGTTATAGCCACAATTTCAAGATTCCAAAAGAAGCTGGCATTTCCTACAATTTCTTTTTTCAAGGTTTCAAAAATTTTGGTAGCTAGATTGGGCTTGGAATGGTGTCAGGAGGGTCTTTTCCATCTAATACATTCTTTTTTCTGATTCTCTTTTGCTTCTGGGAGAACAAAAATTAAGAACAGAGAGCTGAAGTGCCTAGAGAAGCCCTGTATTTCATGGCCCCATCTAGGAATACAAAATAGATGGAGTTGGAAGGGACCTTGGAGGTCTTCTAGTCCAACCTACAACTTCATCTGAATATCAGGACTTCATCCGTTCTGTTCTGGCAGCTAGATGGGAGGGTTAATGTACACCTGTTTGCAAAACTCAGCTGAATGGGGGCAGTTAAAATCATCCTATATTATAGATTTTGTCATCTTTTTATATCTATCAGTCATTTTTACCACTAGGACAAATGGTGAGGATCTTTTTAGGCTCAGAGCATATGCTTTCCATCAGGCACCTCCATCCAGAGACATGTACACAGGGGTGGGCTGCTGGGGGCCGGATGGGTTCGGGAGAACCTCTAGCTAAGATTCTGTGCAGTTCGGAGAACTCCTAATCCCACTCCTGGCTGGCCCCTCCCACCCTGCCCTGTCCCTCCCAGGAGTCCCCACGCTGGGGGGGGGAGCAGGGTAGGAGGGGCCAGCCAAGAGTGGGATTAGGAGTTTTGGATGCAGGTAAGTGCAGGGCGTGCACAGAGGCTCGGGGAGGGTGAAAAACGGGTCTACCAGAAGTTCAGGAAGGCCAGAAAGGGGCCCATTTCTGGCCTCCAGGGGGCCTCTGGAGCCTGAGGAGGCTGTTTTTGCCCTCTTGGAGCCTTGAGGAAAGCCTCCGGAGCCCGGGGAGGGCAAAAATGCCCCCCCACACACCGCTGTGGTGCAGGAGGCCAACTAGGCCACACTCACAATGGCCACACCCACCCAGCAACCAGGCAGACAACCCCTTGCTAAAAAGTTTGAAGCCCACCCCTGCATGTACACAGGGGTGTACAATAAGGTGACCAGATTTTAACATTGGTAAAGCAGGACACCCACCATTTTGTGGGCGTGGCTTGGAGGTCATGTGACTGGGTGGGCGTGGCTAGCTGGTCATGTGACCGGGTGGCCATGGCTATGTGTATAGAAAAAAGTCATTTCTGACAGGTCCTCGCACTTTTGACTGGTCCTCACACTTATGACCATCGTCACATTTATGCCCATGCAGCATTCTTAACAACCATGTCACTCATTTCACAACTGCTTCTCTTCACCATGGTGATAAGATAGGGCAAAAAACATAAAATGTGAGGACAGTTGTAAGTTTGAGGACTGGTCAAAAGTGCGAGGACCAGTCAAAAATAACTTTTTCAGCCCTCTGAGTAGTCCATATGCACAAAAGGACTAACCAGAGGGCTGAAAAAAGTCATTTCTGACCGGTCCTCGCACTTTTGACCGGTCCTCGCACTTATGACTGGTCATCATTTATGCCCATTGTAGCATTCTTAACAACCGTGTCACTCATTTCACAACTGCTTCTCTTCACCATGGTGACAAGATAGGGCAAAAACATAAAATGTGAGGACAGTCGTAAGTTCAAGGACTGGTCAAAAGTGCGAGGACCAGTCAAAAATAACTTTTTCAGCCCTCTGAGTAGTCCATATGCATAAAAGGATACAGCAATAGAGAGGGATGAAGGAAGGGAAGGGAAATTAGAGTAGGAGTGAGGGTAAGAGAGGGAAGAAGAGAGGAGGAGAAGGAGAAAGGAAGAGGAAGTAGGGAGGAGAAGAAGAGGGGGGAAGAGAAAGTAAGAAGGAAAGAAAAGAGAGAGGTGGTAAGTTTAAGGAGAAAGATTGCTGTACAAAAAAAAAAGATGAAAGGGAAGAAATCCAACCCCAAACAAATATAAAGATATTAAGATAAAGAATGGATTGTTAAACTTTAAAGAATAAAAGAGAACAAATATGAATAAATAGCAATACTTAGAAACACACATACAAACATACAATGTATTTTCTTTGAACAGAATATTTGGCTGGTTCACAAATTTAAACAGTGTTTAGTTTTTTCAATTAAATTTACAATTTCTATATTTCCTTTTTGCCATATTTATTCCTCATCTATTTTTTTAAAAAACCAATATTACCCTTCATCCTCATCTCTAATCTTAATCAAATTCAATTTTTCCCTTCTATTCTATATTATACCCCTTCCCATTGTCATCTATTTTTATATCCATCCTCACATTGGTTAATTATGTAATTATGTAATACAGTTGTTTAACACAAATTCAACATTTTAATATAAATCAATTAGTTATATAACTATCTTTTTTGTATATTAATCAATATGAACATGAATATTCCAATTATTTCCATGCAATCCAATTTCTTACAAATCAATTAATTATATTTACCAATAATAATAAACCAAATAATTTCTCTCATATATTCCTGCAAACCACAACTTAAGCATTTCTGCTTTCAACACAATATACAATTAATAGTATCTCAATTATTACAATTCCCTAGTTAAATAGAGCTTTTTTTCTTTTGTGTTTTAAAATCTTGAACTCTCCTCTTTTTCCCTAAATTTCCCATTGTTTGCAGTTTTGCACCTACCTTTTTTGGTGAGGAAAAAGAAAAAGAAATCTCTCTCTGCCTCATTTTGCCACGTTGCAGCACACCCTGCTTTACTTTCAGTTTCGCTTTTTCAGCATAGTTAGGGGGAAAAAATCTCCAGCACTCTGCAGCTAACAACTACAGAGCCCTGAGCAAAACAGCTGAGAGTCGGGAAGCCGATCTAATCAACTTGTGCTAATTAACCTATGCTTAAGCTTTAAGGGGCTGTTTTTTCTATTTTTGCAGGCATCGGTCTACTCATTTTTTTTCTTTTAACACTGATCAGCTGTAGGGCAGCCCTTTAAAGCCCAGCGGCAAGAGTTTAAACAGTTTTTTCCCCTCTAGCCATCAGCTGAGACTCAGGAGGCAGCCGGGAGCAACCCACCACTGCACCGTTCCCTAGCTTGTCGTGCATTCTTTCCAAAAATCGGGACTTTCTAAAAACGCCGCGGGACGTGGGACAAATTGTTCAAAAGCGGGACTGTCCTGCCAAAAGCGGGACGTCTGGTCACCTTAGACTGTACAAGGGCTGTGGCATAGGGACATGTTTAGACACACTTTGCCTCTGACAAGTTCTCAAGTTCTGAAAATGAAGGTGAGGGGAAAAGATCTTGAGAAGCTTAAAACAGAGAGCCTGTTTGCAATATGTTTGTTCATATTAAACAATGGAGAGCTGTAAAGGACAGTTGGGCCAAATTAAAGAAAATGTAATATAAGAAGATCGTAAGGTCTATTAGAATGTATGTTTTAACAATGAAAGTTACACAAATACCTCAGATTACATGAGCCAATTACTCAATCTAAGAAGGCTGCTTAAAAGTAATGGAGTAAAATTGCAACATGAGGTCTTGTTGCTTTCCTGATATATTTCTGCCCCCATTTTGATATACTGAAGAAACAGTGGTACATCCCAAGAATCAGGCTTTAGATCAGATAATATGCAAAATATATGAGCAGAAACCCCTAATGGGAATAACAAAAGAGAACCCTGTCTTTAAAACCAGTGAAAAATCCTATTTTACCAGTAAAAGCAAATCACTCTTGAGGGTGTTTTGTCCACAAAGAATCAAAACCTTAGGAAGCCTTTTGGATTTGCAAATGAAAGGAAAATAATGAAGGTGGAGATTTGTTTTCCCCCAAAGGCAAAAGTGGGAAAAGGTAAGGAAAAAAATGCATTCTGGGAAAGAAATGGAGATGCCTCAAAGAAGCCTCTCGGAGCCACTAAGGATAGTAACGATCTGAAGTCATGCATGGACAGAAGTCTGTAGAGATTCTCAGTAATCTAGGTCATGGTTGTCCCAAAGGTGCTTTTTCAGGAGACAACTGAACTTCCTTGTTTTTTTCTTTGAAGATGTTTCGCTTCTCATCCAAGAAGCTTCTTCAGCTCTGACAGGATAGTGGGGAATGGGAGGATTTATACTCCTTGTAGATAGCTGGTCATTTGCATCCTTTTAGAGCAGTGTTTCTCAACCTTAGTAGCTTGAAGATGGGTGGACTTCAATTCCCAGAATCCCCCAGCCAGCAGCGCTGGCTGGGGGATTCTGGGAGTTGAAGTCCACCCATCTTCAAGCTTCCAAGGTTGAGAAACACTGTTTTAGAGGGTCGTTGAAGTACTTAGAGGTTTATCTTACCTGAGTGGTGCTCCTGGGTCCCGTAGACTGCAATTTTTCCTCTGGAAATCCATTCCTATTCCCACACCATTCAAAGGGAGTTGATCCCAAATTGTATAGCTAAAAGTCTGTAGTACAGACTACTGTATGTAGTACAGACAATTAGCTATACAATTGGCTATACAATTTGGGATGAACCTTACAGACTGAGTAGTGCTCCTGGTTCCTGTAGTCTGCAATTTTTCCTCTGGAAATCCATTCCTACTCCCACACCATTCAAAGGGAGTTCATCCTAAATTGTATAGCTAAAAGTCTGTACTACAGACCTTTAGCTATACAATTTGGGATGAACTCTACAGACTTATAACTATACAATTTGGGATGAACACCCTTTGAATGGTGTAGGAGTAGGAATGGATTTCCATAGGGAAAATTGCAAACCAGGAGCACTTCTCGGGTTATCATGAGGACACAGATAAACCTCCAAGTGCTTCAAAGACCCTCTGAAAGGATGCAAATGACCCGCTGTCTGCAAGGAATATAAATCTTTCCATCCCCCACTATCCTGTCAGAGCTGAAGAAGCTTCTTGGATGAGAAGTGAAATGTTTGAAGAAAAAACAAGGAAGTCCAGTTGCCTCCTGAAAAAGCACCTTTGGAATGGTCTTGCATGGATAGTGAAGTACCTGCTTTAACATTTAAAAGTAAAAAAAAAACAAAAAACTTTGTTGATCTTGATATAAGTTTCAAAGTACAGATCATACTGGTAAAGTTTGCAATGGATTATGAGACTTTACGGTAATAAAGTGCAGACTGAATATTGAAGAGTCCGATTTTTTTACATGTTAAGAATGCACTGTACATTTCCAGATTTAGAGTCCAATTTATGAAGTTTTAGTCACGCAGTCAGAGAGAGGCATGGAGTTGAATTTGTTGATGCAAGTTTACTCGGTTACAAATAAGGATGGAGATCTGCAGTTGAAAAGAACAGCATTACAATCTGGCCTTTACAGACTGAATTCACAATGGTGAATCCACTGATAAGAGAAAACGAGCTGACCTTTTAAAGCTAGCAAAATAATGTTAAGGGAGAAATCGCACGGAAGCTCGGCGTAGAAAATTAGGTCAGTGGGAGACAGAAGAAGTCAGGAAAAGACAAAGGAAAGAATGGGCCATAAACTTCAAAAGTGCAAACTGAAAATGTGCCAATCAATGGTATTTGGTGTGCTTAACATAGGAAATATTCTGGAGGGCTACAAGGTATAAAAAGTACTGAAAGACAAACAGGATTTGGAGCTCCTATTAAGACCTATTGGCAAGGTATCACTATTTTCCCACCCTTATTTTATCTGCCTGTTTGAGCAGATAGTGGTGGCCTAGTGGTGAAAATGCTCACCTCCCACTCGGAAGTGTTGGAAGAAAAATACATGTCCAGTTCCAAGCTGAGAAAAAGGCACTGGAAATAAAATGGAGGCTGATTGGAAAGAAAGATTCTCATGCTGTTGGTGATTAATTGAAGAGTAAGATTCATTGTCACCAAATGGGATTTTACATGGAAGCGAGGACTTAGCAGTATAGAAAACTATACCGTGGAACAGATCCTATTGCTGTGGAATGGATAGCCATTAACCAAAGATTGGTACCTGGTACTTTGAGAAAAGATGGAAGATGTGAGTTGATATCCAAGATGAAATGAAGGGATGTTGAAGGAATACAAATACCTGAACCAAGACCTTAAAAAACTTCAGGCCCCTGAAGTTAAGTAAGCCTCCTTAATAGCTTGCTTAGGCATTTGTAAATGCTTGCTCAAGAGTTATCTTCAATCAGTACTTCCATGTTTAAATGGGAACTAGAAAATAACCAAACACAAAAACTGACTTGTACCAACCCCTGCTTAATTAACTGTGAATTCTCATTATAAGCAGAAAAGCTAATCCATGTTGTCAAAGATTGGCATTTGACATCTTTACTGGACAGTATTTATTATACATCTATTTAAAAGTTGTTTGCATCCACCTTAAATAGGAAAAACCTCTATATTCTGTCCTCAGCACTGTTCACATAAATTTGGCTGAAACAGATGATCTGGTCTCCACTCATAAATTGGGTCATCGGGGAATTTTGCCTTTCAGTGTAACTGGAAGATTGAGTTCTAGTTCTACTAGATATCCATTCAAACTGCCTCTGTCCAGACCCAGTTTGGTCTGGTGGTTAAGGCACCAAGCTAGCATCTAGGAGACTGTGAGTTCTAGTCCCACATCAGACATGGAAGTCGACTGGGTGGCTTTTGGTCAGTCACTTTTTTTCAGCCCAACTTACTTCACCGGGTTGTTGTGGGAACAATAGAGGAGGAAGGAATGTTGGATATGTTCGTTGCCTTGAGTTATTTATAAAAATAATAAAGGCTGGATTAAATAAATCCCATTTCTTTGCAGTTGAATGGTTTGATCAATAAGACAAATGGCAAGAGAAAAATAAGAGGGAGGAGTCCTCACATGCTGTTACTATATGTTTCCCCATGAAGTCTAGTGTTAGTTAAATAAGTATCTTGAGCTGAGGTGGTGCAGTGGTTAGTGTGCAGTACTGCAGGCTATTTCTGCTGATTGCCGACTGCCTGCAATTTGGCAGTTCAAATCTCACCAGGCTCAAGGTTGACTCAGCCTTCCATCCTTCTGAGGTGGGTAAAATGAGGACCCAGATTGTTGAGGGCAATAGGCTGACTCTGTAAACCACTTAGAGAGAGTTGTAAAAGCACTATGAAGCGGTATATAAGTCTAAATGCTATTGCTATTGCTATTGCTATGTTTAAGAAACAAAATGAAAGCTGTTTCCTTTTCTGTCTCTCTATTTCTCCTTATGTTTCCCTCTCTTTGAGATATAGTTTAGGTAGAAATGAATTTCTCTATTCTTAAGTATTTCTTAATGAAACTTATGCTTCAACAATAATGGATGCATATTAGCATTCACTGCTAGCTGAAAAAAGCCCATATTCTTCAACCATTTTTTTTGGTAATATAAGCATTTTAATGAAAGATATTCAGTACTCTTTCAGAATTGCACTTATATTCAGGTGTACATCCACTGACTTCTGATGAATTAAAATATCAAGTTGAGGTTTGAATATTTTTTTAAAAAAATCCTTTTAATATTTTGCACACACTTTGGGTTGGATTGGAAGTTTATAAGGCTTATAAATAACAATTTATCTCTTTATTAAACAGCTGAAAAGCCAAGTCTCATAGTTTGTTTATTTATTTATTTATTTAACATATGGCAAATATATGGACTTATAGTAGTTCAAATGTTAATGTCCAGTCTACCCAGCCATTCAGGGACAGGGTGGTTTATGTTGAAAAAAAATCAAACATTGGGCCAGTGTAAGCTCTTGATGGACATTCGGACACAATGTGGTGGATATTTTGTTGAGGAGCATCACAGTCACACTGTGGGTAGAGACAAGACCCCACTTAAACAATGAGTCCTGGCAGACACCATGTTGGGTACGGATCCTGTTCAGAGTTGGCCAATGCTGGCGCATCTCATAATATTTGAATATTACATATAAAGTTAAGACCTGCTTGCTTTTAACTGTCCAAATTTCAGAATTGCAGGTAGGTTCTCTTTCCCTCACACACACACGCACGCTCTCTCTCTCTCTCTCTCTCTCACACACACACACACACACACACACACACACATAGAGAGAGGGAGAGGGAGAGGGAGAGGGAGAGGGAGAGGGAGAGGGAGAGAGTCTTTCATATATTTTGTATATTGTAAAACCCAGTCAGGGGTTAATTTAATTTTCTGTTCTTAAATTCTCTAATGATTTCAGCAGGAAAACAGGCAGCCTGTTTATTTATTTTTTTCTTCACAGAAAGAAAGTTCATTTTGGAATCCAACTGCTACTGACCTCATTCTTCTTGCAGAAATATATTTTCCAGCTCTTTCCTTCAGCTTTCTTATGTTACTAACCTATTTCACCTTCTAAAAATAAGCATCTAAAACTACCAGGCTAATAATATCAAATCATGAAAAAATTATTTCTGTAAAAGTCCTGTCACTCTATTCCTCTGTGAATGGTATTATTAATCCTTGCCTGCACTGGATAATGTTTATAAGAAGCCATTGTTCCTTATGTAAGATGATAACTATCTAAATTACAGGTTCAAGGGCAAGCAAAAAAAAAAAAAAGTAGCACAGAAGTAAGGAGATGAAAAGGTAACAAGGAATTAGGTGTAACTCTTGAATTTTGACGAATAGAATCTAGTCACTGTTACTGTGGTGTACTTGACAATTTCAAAATCCAAGTTCAAATTTATCCTCAACCACAGAAGCTCCCTCAATGACTTTGTGCCATTCAGCTTAATCTACCTCAGAAGATTATTGTGGGGAAAGATTGGATGAGGTAGCACTACACATTCTACCTTGAGCTCCTGAACAAAAGGCATAATGATGGTGCTGTTGTTGTTGTTGGTGATGATGATGATGATTGTTTGTCTAAATGTATAATCGCCTCCTTTATTATAGGACTCCCTTATTATAGGGCAGCGTAGAAAACAAAACAAAAATCCATAAAAATAGATAAAACCTAAAGCTACCTAGACAGCAAAGGCTAAAATGAGGTAAAAATCACACAATCAAATCAAACCGAACAGGGGCCCTCAATGCAACAGATACATTAATCTCAGGCCGAGGGCCAAAATCAGATTTTAAGAGCTTTCTAACACCCTAGGACCATGATGGTGAAGCTATGGCTCACGTGCCACCCTCTCTGATGGCACGTGAGCCATCACTCCAGTTCAGTTCAGCTCCTCTGTGCATACGTGCACATCTCCCGCCGACCAGCTGGTCTTCAGGTCTCTGCCATGCATGTGCGGGGCGCATGCAGGAGGGCCATGTGTGCATGTGTGGGAAGGGGGGGTGCATGCAGGGGGGGTGCACATGCACAGGGGGCACGTGCGGGGGGATGCGCAGGGGGCACACTTGCATGCATGGGGGGTGGGGCACATGCACAGCGGCCACACGTCCATTGCATCTTGGGGTTCAGGCGTGCACGCATTCATTCACACACACACATATGTGCTTTGGGCACTCGGTCCGGAAAAAGTTAGCCATCACTGTCCTAGGAGACATGGTACTGTCCTTATCGCTGTCAAGCCCAAGCCTCCGCTCGACAATAATGGAATGGGAGGGGGGAGGAAGAGGATATGCACATGTACCTGATACCACAGAACTGCGCTCAGCAAACCGGACAAACAAGGACGTAGGACTGCACCCAGATACTGGACACACAAACTCACAAATGGTGGTGGTGGCACCGGGAATAGGCGGCCGAGGGGTCGGGCTAGGGAAAAGCGAGGGGGGGTTGACCGGGACACTCCCATGAATGAGAAACCCGGAAAAGGGGTGCGCGTGACTGCGTGTCACAGCTGATTGTTATCCAGCCGGTAATAAGGGAAGGGTGGGGCAAATGTATAAAGGGCACTATGTAGCGGCTGTTCGTAGTGCCAACTTTAAACTACTATAGAGCTCAGCGTTGTTCCGGAGTTCCTGCTAAGCATTAAACCAACTTCACTGAAGACTCTGCATGTGTCCTGTTGTGTTTTCTTGCTACCTGCGAATCGCCCAGGAGAAGGAGCTGAGAATCGCTGGGGACTGCTTTTCCACAGGGTGGAGGCTACAAAACAGAATGTATAAGAGAAGATCTAACAACTAAATTAATAAGCCAAATGTGTTCCCCATCTGAGCGTAAGAGATGTCCCAAAGGTGCTTTTTTTCCCCTAAAGGCAAATTTCTCGGTTTTTTTTCCTCTGAAAACATTTAGCTTCTCATCCAACAAGTTTCTCCAGGCTTCCTGGGTGAGAAGTGAAACATTTGCAAAGAAAAAAACCAAGAAAGTCCAGTTGCCCTTATTTTTTTAAAAAAAAATTACCTCTGGGACAACCATGACCCGGCTGATTGAAAATATCCATAGACTTACCTTCAAAGCCAAGAAGACTCCTGTTCCAAATGCTGCTAAAGAAACAGATACAGATGGCCATGGGTGGGCTTCAAAAATTTTAGCAAGGGGTTCTCTGCCTAGTTGCTGGGTGGGCATGGCCATGGTGGCCATGCCCACCTAGTCAGCTTCCTGGACCACCGGGGGGGGGCTTTTTTCCCTTCCTGGCCTCCGGATGCTTTCCTTGAGCCTCCAGGAAGGCGAAAATGGCCTCCCCAGGCTCCAGAAGCCCTCTGGAGGCCAGAAATGGGCCCGTTTCTGCCCTTCCTGAACTTCTGGTAGGCCCATTTTTTGCCCTCCCTGAGCCTCCACTCGCACCCTGCACTTATTTATGTGGCCCATTTATCCAAAATGGGCCACATAGGGACTCCTGGGAGGGGTGGAGTGGGCAGGACCAGCCAGGAGTGGGATTTGGGTGTTCTCCAAATTGCACAGAATCTTAGCTATAGGTTCTCCCGAACCCCTACGGACCCCAACAGCCCACCTCTGCAGGTGGCTTATTTGTAGATAAGAGAATTGTCTTTGACAATAAATTACAAAATAAGGACATTTTCCTTCCTTCAATTTACCCATCTTAATTGCTTGTGCCAGTATTTTGAAGTCAGTGACCATTCCTCCTGCTTTGTTTCAATATATTTGTTTTTAAATCATTTAGGCTGAACACACAAATAGCAAACTTTATTGTAGGGTACAAATGAAGTGATTAGGCAACGTTGGAAAAAGGGGGGGGCGTCATTATACATACTTCAGTTTCAGGTGAGGGAAAGGCTTTGTGGGACTGGAACAATAGAAAAAGATGGAAAATTATTGTTTATGTTCTTTATGTTTATGTACATTTACACCTTTCTTTTCATCCAAGCTGAGTACACAGTAGATAATCATAACTATAATTAGTTACAAATATACCACTGCTCCTGCTAGCCTCTCTCCTTTCCTGTAATTTTAATATATATTTTATTAGTTTATTTGACAAAATCCAAAAAAATGAAAGAATATTTTTAAAATGCATCATAACATGTGCTTCAAATACAATTGCAAAGTGGATCCATCTTCTTTATCATGTTCCAAGTCTGATATTCTCAAAATTCTTGTGATATCAACAAATTCCTACTATTTGGGACATAATTTAACATTCTATTTGTATACTTAAGCTTAAATTCTCTTTTTAGTACTAAATGAATAAAAAAACAAATATTGAACCAAAATGGAACCACTTCAAGTAGTACCCTGTTTCCCCGAAAATAAGACATCCCCTAATTATAAGCCCAATTGGGGTTTTGAGCACATACACTAAAATAAGCCCCCACCCAAAAATAAGCCCTCCCTGAAAATATTTAAATGCAGAGCTGGAAATCAGGTAAGATGGCAAGAGGAGCCCCATCTTGCTCCACGCACCCCAAAGTAGTAAGACCTTCCCGAAAATAAGGCCAAGGGTTCAAAAGGGTTCAAAAAAATATTGCCCCATTGGCAGAAGAACAAGACAATAAAAAACAATAAAAATGTCCCGTATGGCTATGCAAGAATTAAAAGATAATTCTTTTTTTTTAAAAAAAATCTTGAACCTGAACCAGTGTATTCTCTTCAGATGATCAGAAAACAGGCCACGGTTTCAACTGTCTTTTCAAAGTAGATTTTATGGCAACTAGCTTACTACCTCCAGCTCATTGCCGCCAAGAAAGTCCTAGTCTAATTTAAGATAGAGTCGGACCGGGGTGAAATGCTCCCGGTTCAGACCGGATCGCCCGATCCGGTAGCGATGGCAGTGGGTGGTCTGGAGAACCGGTAGCAGAAATCCCTGCCCCCCCCCATGCCCATCTGAGCCACGCAATCATCAGAGGCTTTTTTTTTTTTTACTTTTAAAAGCATTTTTTTCTACAAATGTTTTTAAAAGTTTTTTTTTAAAAAAGCCTCTGACGATCGTGCAGCTCAGCTGGGATCGTCAGAGCCTTTTAAAAGCAGTTTTTTTAACAACCACTTTGGCTGAAGAGGTTGTAAAAAAATGCTTTTAAAAGGCTCTGACGATCCCAGCTGAGTTGCCTAATCATCAGCGGCTTTTTTTTCTTTTAAAAGCAAAAAAAAAAAAAAAAGCTTTTAAAAGAAAACAAAAGCCTCTGACAATCAGTCAACTCATCTGGGATCGTCAGAACCTTTTAAAAGCTTTTTTTTTACAATCACTTTGGCCAAAGAGGTTGTAGAAAAAATGCTTTTAAAAGTAAAAAAAAAAAAAAAGTTGGCCATGCCCACCCAGTCACATTACTCCCACCACCAAGCCATGCCCACAGAACCGGTAGTAGCAAATTTTACATTTCACCACTGAGCGAGACATATCCATAGCTGGGATCATAAGCAAGATCTCCCCATAACAAGAATTTGACAGAATTAGGGAATTCAGACTTTTAAAATATTTTTAAATATTTTTTAAAAAATAATGTTCAGAGCTTTATAGTCTAAAGTGAACACCATGAATCATAATATCTTCTCAACAGGAACCCATGGCACAGATTTTCCAATAGAGCCAATCCCAAAGCTCCTTTTTCAGGAGGCAACTGGACTTCCTTGTTTTTTTTTCTTTGAGGACGTTTCACTTCTCATCCAAGAACAACCCTCTAAAACAGGGGTGTCAAACTCGCAGCCCACGGGCCAGATGCTTCATGCACTGGCCACGCCCACACCCTGTTTAGCGAAGGGGGAAAAAGTCACGATACATCACGTGATGCTGCTGTGATGATGTGAGGTTTTTTTTTTAATTTGATTTATATGCCGCCCTTCTCCGGAGACTCAGGGAGGTTTACAATGCGTTAAGCAATAGCCTTCATACTTTTGTATATTTATACAAAGTCAGCTTATTGCCCCCACAAACTGGGTCCTCAATTTACCTACCTTAGAAAGGATGGAAAGCTGAGTCAACCTTGAGCCTGGTGAGGTTCGAACTTACAGTAATTGCAGACAGCTGGTGTTAATCACAATGCTATCAGTCTGCTGAGCCACCAGGCCCTTTGACTCCCCTGCTCTAGAAGGATGCAAATGACCAGCTGCTTGCAAGGAATATAAATCCTTCCATTCCCCACTATCCTGTCAGAGCTGAAGAAGCTTCTTGGATGAGAAGTGAAACGTCTTCAAAGAAAAAAACAAGTAAAGTCCAGTTACCTCCTGAAAAAGCACTTTGGGGACAACCATGACCTGGATGACTGAGAATCTCTACAGACCAATAGAGCCAATATTGCAAACATTTGTATGGTTTATTAGTTAAGTTGCAGTATCCTTTTTATAACACTCAAGAGCTTTATCCAGGATACAGGTAAGATGCACAGCTTCCTCACCTCCCTTTGTATCTCTTTCAACTGTACACAGAATGGCTTTTTATTAGGGAAGAAATCAATAAGTGAGAAATTGTAAAAGAGCTATTAGATACCTGTTATAAACCGGCATATCACCCAATGCCTTTTGGCTGACACATTTCTGCATCCTCTAAGAAATAATAAAAATGCCACATGGAATATCTCTATTTACTAGCTGTAATTATCCAGAATACATTGAAATGGATGTTTTGTTCTCTTTTGTGTTTTTGAGGCATAGAAAAAGCTATGGTTTTTTAGCATAAGAAAGAAAGGAAAATAACTCTGTATGGACACTAATATTGAAAATGTTTTCCTTGCGAATCAAAATTGCATTCTTATGTTAACAGATCTGGGGAATTTCAGCGGACGAACAAGAAGTGCTGTCTCGGTGAGAGAAGGTCAAGGTGTGGTACTAATATGCTCTCCTCCACTTCACTCACCAGGTAAGGTTGGCTGAATGTTAAATTGATAGCAACTCTGTGGGCTCATAATTTTCAGCCGTGATCTTGATAGTGGATCAGTAAACGCTTTGATACCCGAGCTATCAAAAGAATAATTAAAGTCTGTGTCTCGTAAAAGCTTCTGAACCGGAGTTAGCATTTTTGAAATAAGGTTAAACTAATCCATTTTGCTCAGTGAATAGAAACAGCAGTAGCAGACAGTAGAATAAGAGTCGTCCAAGGACTTTCTCCCACCCCGCCCCGGTCTCAGAGCTCTGCTAAATGTCAGAGCTGAGAGGGATGTTGTTGAAGCCCATGTGAAATGATTCATTTTTTCTCATTCAGATATGAGTTTGATCATGGTCTTCTTTCATGATCAAATTATGATAGTGGTTATTTTGTTGTTG
Organism: Pituophis catenifer annectens; assembly: GCF_029215685.1. Lineage (NCBI taxonomy): Eukaryota > Metazoa > Chordata > Lepidosauria > Squamata > Colubridae > Pituophis > Pituophis catenifer. The sequence continues at coordinate 116,584,870 of NW_027256884.1, read as the reverse complement.
GATGTAGCTCAGTTGAAATTTGTTCAGATACAGTAACCTTCTACCATGTCCTATATAGATGTTGTTGCAGAGGACGGAACTAATGCCCCAACTTCTCATGAATCATACATAAAAAGATAGACGGAGCTTTCATACCATCAAGGCTGCCATCTTGGACTTACCATATTTTTCGGAGTATAAGATGCACATTTTTCCCCCTAAAAGGGGCTGAAAATTTGGGTGCATCTTATACTCCATGCAGATAACAAGATAAAAACCACAAAATAAAACAATTTAAACAATAAATATTAACATTAAAATAGCTAAGGAAGGAACCAATATGCAAGGACAATCCGCTCTTAATCCATTAACTACCTCCAGTATGAAACACCAGTTGGTAGAGCCAGATTTTAAGGCCCTTTTTGAAGGCCAAGAAGGTGGGGCGGATCTGAACTTAAGGGTCATGATATTCCAGAGGGCAGGAATCATGGCAAAAAGCTCTTCTCCTGAACCCCGCTGACCAGAAATCCTTGACCAACAGAGGCCATGGCCTTCTGCCAGTTTGAGTGGAATGGGCCAAATCCATTGGGCTGAGATGGTTTCTCAGGTAAACTAGACCCATGCCATAAAGGGCATTAAAGGTCATAACCAACGCTTTGAATTGGAGCCTGAAGCAAACTCACAAACAGTGCAGCTTATGCAACAGGCTTGTTACATGGGCCACTTTAAGGCCTGTTTGGGTAGCTGCTTTATGTACCAGCTGTAGCTTCCATTTGCTGGTTTTTGATAAATAAACATCATGCTTTATTTTCTGATAGCTGAACTGAATGGTGTGCGGGCTTGCTCTGATCTAGATGTATTGGCTGATATTGGAATTGCCAAAGGCCACTTCCTTTGGGATTATCTATAAAAAAGCCACAGTGTTGTTTCTATAGGAGAAGGATAGACAGAGCTTGGGGTTGGAGACAAAAAAATAGGAATCAGCCTGGAGTTGTTTACATTCCCACAAATATCCCACAAGCAACTATGACTGATGGAAACAAATAAAACTAGAAATTACCCACAGTCTGTCAACTCGCAAAGCATCCCTGACCTGCTCTCGAGTTGCCATAGGCAGAAGGGAGGAAACTGATGAAGCAGCATGGCAGCCACAACCAGAAGCACATTCCACACATACCTTTTTCAAGGCTGTTACCGGCAACAGCTGGAGGGGCGTGATCTCTACAGCCCGCAAAAGTGCTCCGTTGGAGAATGTGATTTATGACACACCCTGGGAGGAGGAGGGAAACAGGGTCATAATTGGGCCATAAATTGGGGGGCAATTTGTGGGGCAGAGCTGGCTTCACTTGGGTACGTGCCGACATGTTGCTCCTAATAAATAACTGGATTTCTTTTGAAGCTTGGCTCCATTAGGGCATCCGTCAGAACCCTGACACAGTCATTTACGAACAGATGTCAGGAGTTGACAACCTCTCTGGGCCATTGAGCACATTTGCACTGAGGATATTATGGGAACTTTCTCAAAATGCCACAAGAGAAGAGGGTTGTCTTGTCTATGAGAAGAAATGTTAGCCAGAAGCAAACGGTTTTTGTTAGTTCTTACTGTATAAAGCTCTTCTAATAAAAATGCTGCTAGAGAAGTAAGAGCCTTGGTAGTACAGTGGTCTAAGGCACCCTGTTATTAAGCTGGTTATTAAGACCAGATGCCTGCAATTACTGCAGGTTCGAATCTCGCCAAGGCTCAAGGTTGACTCAGCCTTCCATCCTTTTTAAGGTAGGTAAATTGAGGACCCAGTTGTGGGGGCAATAAACTGACTTTGTATAAATATACAAAAGAATGAAGGCTATTGCTTAACGCATTGTAAGCCGCCCTGAGTCTCCGGAGAAGGGCGGCATATAAATCAAATTTAAAAAAAAAAAAGTTGGTACTTTATAGCGTAACATCTTTCTCTCCCTTTCCCTATATAGTGAGTCAAGAAAATTCTCAGCTTTTTGATGTACAGTATATATTTATTTTAACATATAGAATCATTTAGAATAATCCAGCATGTGGTAACATCTTTTAGAAAATGTTTCCATTTCCCTTGTCTACTGACTTGTCATACTGAACTACAGTGTTAGGAATTGACATAAAAATTGAAAGTTCCACAGGGATTTGTTTAGGACTCAAAAGAAAAGGTTCTTCTAAATCTCAAAGTCTTAGATGGAAAATGTTGAAAAGTTCTATTAAAATATACTTTAATGTTGGGAATAATGCATCAATGTGAAATTTTGCCTCAGGTTTCCCTTAGAGGAGCATAGAGATGATCTTAAATTAGTAAAATGTTTGATAATCAGATTTGTTATGATTATGGAAAATATTGTGCATAATATATACATATTTGTGTGTGCATGTGTTTATTGTACATTATTAAGGTTTATGCTACAAATAAGAGATTATTTTGCTGTATAGATTTGGAGACTTTTGGATTGTTACATTTGCATATTGTTTATATGATGTTTTTGTTTGAATTTAGAGATTATTTTATTATATATTTGTATTTGTACTGAATAAAGTCAGGAATCAAATTTCTTTTTTTTATTTTTGTCACTTTTTAAGTTCTTCCCACTTTGATTGGATTTGTCCTTTTTTAAAACTCTTTTTTTGTTACTTTGCACTTCACCTTTCTGTTAGTTTAATTAGTAAAGCATCAACTGAGGAAAAAACAAGAAAATGTGAGAAAGAAACTAAAGATTGTCCTACTTGGCTCTCTTTGGCATAAGAAGGAAAAGAAAAGAGAAATACTGTGAGATTTTCATTAATGCCAATTCTTTGTGGTACATCAGGTCTGGAGACAAATACCAGAAGTAATGCTAGAACTCTACTTTATCAATATAGGATTAGTAGCAAAATCTTGAAAGTTTCATAGTGTTTTTATCAGCAGCTACTGTTTATTTTCTCAAAAATCATCTCTGGGTTCTTCTACACTTCCACTGTAGACAATATAAGTCAGTGGACCATTAAGAAGATACATCTCATCCTTGAGTTGACCTTGTCTAGGTTAAACAGTAAGGAGGATTAAATTTGGTTACTGCATTGATGGGTTTCTACCCATGAATTTCAAGATCGTTGACTAAATTAGAGGGTTAAAAATATCCTAGAAGACAATGGCAAATGATGTGTGATGAACTACATGGATGTACTCAGATGGTCGCCAGACGTTGAGCTGAGTTTGAGGGCATTGCTTGTCTGTCATAATAAATGATAGAATTATTCTAAGCAGGCACAAGGTGTCACATGCATATGGATAGAATGTTCTTCTTTGGATTAAATAAAATAAGGGTGCTGGTGCCATGATAGATTCCTCATTCCAGCCTTATGATATATATATATATATATATATATATATATATATATATATATATATATATATATATATATATATATATATAGAGAGAGAGAGAGAGAGAGAGAGAGAGAGAGAGAGAGGGAGAGAGAGAGTAGTTTTCATTCCACGTATTTTAGAAAATGTTTCCATTTCCCTTGTCTACTGACTTGTCATATTGAGCTAGGAATTGACATAAATGTTGAAAGTTCCACAGGGATCTGTATAGGACTCAAAGGAATTTATGTATAATGATACAAAAAAATTAAAAAGACACCAACGTTTGGACATTTGGTCTCTTATGGCCCAGAAAAGAGATCTAAGTACCTAATGAAAGGAAAAAAATGCATATAAAATGCATATATTTGAGAAAATTGTGTACAATATAAATATGTTAGAAAAACTTGCATATGAAATTATGTGTTTTAATTTGCTAATTAATGCATTTATAGAAGAAATGATATAAAAGAAACCTGATTTATCAATATCTAGATAGCATTCACATGAAAAACTTTCAGGTTTAATCCTGATTTAAAAAAATAATAATCAGTGAGTGATGCCAATTCTGAAAATTCTGACAATATGGAGTAAATAGGATAATATAAGATCTCTTTCTCTCTCTCCACACAAACACACACAGAGAAAGAGAGAGTAATCCTCTAGAGGGAGATTTATACGAAGGAACTTTTCCTTCACTAAAATATACGTACATTCCAACATAATTGTACATATTGTAATGCTCTCTACATGGGGCTCCCCTTGAAGAGCACCCAGAGGCTCCAACTGGTCCAGAATGCGGCCGCGCGGGTAGTTATGGGCGCAACTCGTTGTGCCCGTGTGACACCCCTCCTGCGCGAGCTGCACTGGCTCCCAGTGGTCTTCCAGGTGCGATTCAAGGTGTTGGTTACCACCTTTAAAGCGCTCCATGGCATAGGACCCGGGTACTTTCAAGACCGTCTTCTGCCACCAATAGCCTCCCACCGACCAGTCCGTTCCCACAGAGAGGGTCTCCCCAGGGTGCCATCAGCCAAGTTATGTCGGCTGGCGACACCCAGGGGGAGGGCCTTCTCTGTGGGAGCCCCAGCCCTGTGGAATGAACTGCCCCTGGAAATACGTAAGATCTCCGACCTCCGGGTGTTTCGCTGCGCACTGAAGACCCTGTTGTTCCGCCAGGCAGGGCTATCAATATAATAATTTTAAATTGGGGTATTTTAATTTTTGGGGTTTTAAATCGGCCAAATTTATTTAATTATTTTAATTTTTAATCATTGTTGTGTCCTGTGTTTTTAAATTGGCTGTACACTGCCCTGAGTCCTTCGGGAGAAGGGCGGTATAGAAATAAAATAATAATAATAATAATAATAATAATTATTATTATTATTATTATTATTATTATTATTATTATTATTATTATTATTATTATTATTATTATTATTATAGATATCAGCTTATTAATTCCAACCCATTCCTCATTCCTGATAGTATCTTTATAACTGACTCCAGTCTAGTGAAATGGAGATTATTAAGCTTTAACTAGGGAAAAAAATGGAAAAAAGTTCAACTTGGAGAAAATGAATCTGTGATGACAACTGAATAGGTGTGAAGGTTGCATTGCTATGAATTTATATGAATTTTCCAGTTAAAAACTGAAGGACTGTGCATACTTCCATCATCCCACAGCTGCTTCACCATTCTTCAATATGTGTCTTATTTCAGTTGTCCCCATTTTTTTCCCTTTGGACAATGTGGGTTACTCTCATCAATATGATAATTATGGATCTTCCAGTGCTGATAGTTTGTCTATTTCTACCCTCAGATCTCCAAGCATTGTGAATATTAATTTCTGAGCTGCTCATTAGCAAACTAATCACTTTCGAGGTTAGCAAAGTTCTTACACTACTGCATGAGGATTTTGGCAGATATCCCACCACTTCTAGAATTTTCTTGCAAATAAGCATACCAATTATTTTGATGACTCTAGGTGGGAACACAAATATCTTACCTCACTAAGTTGATTATCATTTGTAATTGCAATTAAAGCCAATGCCTCAGTAAAGACCAGATGATTGAATGCACATTTTTGTAATTGGGGAGTTTCAGCAGAAAGCCCATGTGAAGAGGCAAAATGAGCAAGATGGTGGTTGCAATATAAACCCCATCATCATCATTTTCATTTAATGACCCCATAATCCCTTGCAGGGTGGAGTCTAGGCAACTGAATGGAGCTGAGTGTTTACTGGCTGAATGCCCTTCCTGTCACCAATGCAGAATTATTTTCAGCAGATATATTCTCATTGTGCCCAGAGAGAGAAATATCAGCCTCTACCTAGGATCGAACTCACAGCCTCCTGATTGTGAGGTGAGAGCTCCACCTCTAGGCTACTGCACCACTCTGCAATATAAGGCCCATCCCTTATGAATATCCATGTTGTACTGATATCTGATGCTCCATCTACCATCTTGCTGATGTTGACCGTCTAGCATAGGGGTGTCAAACTTGCGTCGTCACGGTGGCATCACGTGAGACGTATCGGGACTTTTTTCTCCTTCACTAAACCGGGCGGGGGCAGGGCCAGCACATGACGCATCTGGTCCATGGGCTGTGAGTTTGACACCCCTGCTCTAGCAGAACTTTCAGCCTTGAAAATCGTTTGAATTCCTTCACCTTGTGTCAGCCCTTCAAAATGTTTCAGACCAGGGAACCAATACTGTGTCAGTACTACTCTTATTGTAAAACTGTAGTAACATAATCTTGTTAAGCCTGAATGTGCTTTCTTTCTGTGTCCTTTTATCTACATGTGAACTAGAATTGGGCTTGTCTAAGACAAACATTATATTCTTATCCTGGATTCTGGGCCCTTTTATCTAACCATCTCCTTGGTAGCAGTACTTCCGCCTGTCCGTCAAGGCCATTCCTTCTTCCCTCAATATCTTACAGGTATTAGTAACACTGTGTCGGAACTCTGACACACTGTTTCCTATTCAAGATTCCTGGCTATCAACCCTTGGGACTCCACCTTTACGTGGCATATCTAGCAAATTGACATCCCATATTTGTGAATGTACAACTGGTTCTAGACTGTTTGATTATAGCACTGTATCATTAAACTTAGGGGACGCGATGGCTCAGGGCTAAGATGCTGAGCTTGTTGATCGAAAGGTTGGCAGTTCAGTGGTTCGAATCCCTAGTGCCATGTAATGGGGTCAGCTCCTGTTACTTGTCCCAGCTTCTGCCAACCTAGCAGTTCGAAAGTACGTAAAAAATGCAAGTAGAAAAATAGGGACCACCTTTGGTGGGAAGGTAACAGCGCTCCGTGCGCCTTTGGCATTTAGTCATGCCGGCCACATGACCACAGAGGCGTCTTCGGATAGTGCTGGCTCCTCGGCTTTGAAACGGAGATGAGCACCGCCCCCTAGAGTCAGGAATGACTAGCACATATGTGCAAGGGGAACTTTTACCTTTACCTATCATTAAACTGAATAGAGTTGTGAAAATTTATCAGGCTGCCCGTGAAGAGACAAATTCCATACTACTATTGATTATTTAAGATATCTCAGGATACTATGTGTAAAAAGTAAGTAAATTAAAAGGAAGCAGTGGTGATGCGTCCTCTCTTTTGCTGAAAGTGTATTCCTAGAAAGTGAACATCAAATATTAGCTGCTGTAGCTGAGAGCTTGAAGAGGAAATGTAATCAGGGGATGCAGCCTTGGACTCCAAATAAGACAACAGATGGCTATGCATTATCACTAAATAACAATTATTTGACAAGAGGAAGATAAATGGGAGCAGGCTGCTGGTTTCCCAGTAGCACCCCATGATATATAGGATAACAGAGACTCAGCTGCGTTTTATATATATGTAAGATCAGGTGAGAAAGTCAGATTTTGCTCGGCAAGGAACTGTATGAATAATAAGTGGATAAGAGTGAGGCTGATAGTGATTTATTAGTCTAACACATGGCTAAACAGAAATATTGGCATCATTAGGCAGCTGATTAACTTTTGATAAATTGGGTTGTCTGACTTTCCTACCTGTGTTCCCAATTATTTTAATTGTCTCACACACCTCTCCACTCAGAAAAAAGTTTCCCCAAAAAATATTTCAAGTTTTAGGGCCCAGCTTTTCATTAATTGGAAGTGTTCTGTAATTGAAGGGCACTTGAGACACTGAATGTCCAGCTTTCTCGTATCTTACACTGCCTACAGCATATTTAACTTGCTTACTGAATTATTACATATTAAGCTAACCCAGCTGGCTGGCTGGCTGGCTGACAGCATACAGCACACTAACACAAGCACACACCCGACAAGGTGTGAAGGTTAATATTAATCAAGCACAGTATATTTATCTGAGTGCTGCCATTTAGTCTTTTGCTGATCTGGTTAACTACTCTGTGTGCTCTGCAGAATAATCTTCAGTGAGGGCAGCTTTGTTTTCATATTCAGCCATTTGTTGAAGGACAAAAGAGTGGCTCAAGTCCAGCTTACTATACAAATGTGAGATCCTTTGCTATTATCAATGGCAACATACAACTATTTATATACCACTGGGGGGGGGGAAACGATATTAATTTTTTTTTATTTTCAAAAAACCTTTATTAAAATTTAAAATATTAAAATACTAATACAAATACATCTGTAACAAAAATATGTCCATGATAGTTGGGCAATTCAACGTCATTCCAACAGTACACAAATCTTAACTCTATTCATATATTCTCAGATATTCCTTCTTGATCAAATACATGTAAACACAATTTATGTCTTATTTTGATCTATATATTTATATTTCCTATTTTTATTTTCTATCCATTAGAATACCAGTTTTCCCAGGTTGAGTAATATTCCAAGTCTTCCTTGTTATTTAATTCTATAGTAAGTTTGTCCATTTCTGCACACTCAAAAATTTTCCGGATTATTACACAATTTGTCGATGTGTTGGACATTTTCCAGGCTTGTGCGAGTACAATTCTTGCCACTGTAATAATATGAATGATCAAATATTTAATCTTTTTAGGATATTTTCCCTTAATGATCCCCAGAAGAAACAGTTCAGGCTTCAATTCTATTTGGCAATGTGTAATTTCATTTAACCATTTTTGTATTTTAATCCAGTAGTTTTTTATTCCTGGGCAAAGCCACCATACATGAAAAAAGGTACCTTGTGCTTTTTTACATTTCCAGCAGGATATGAGGGTGATTTGGCTGCGACATCTGTCACCCCATTGATCACCAGGGTTGATTCGGCTGATCTGGCTGGCTAGACGGGTGTCCCCTTCCTCCCTCACCGCTCCATGTGTGTCCCTCCCAAAGCTGTACGCTCAGTGGAAGAGGACAACTATCCCAGACAGAAGGAGTGTACTGATCTTCGGTCAAGGGTATACGATAGCTGCGCTCCCCTGCTAGAACCTCCAAACAAGCTCAAGGGAAAAAAACAATATTAAAAACACACACAGTATTATTTTCCCCCTGGAGAGGACATAATCTATTTAAACTTATCTCCTCAGGACACCATCATAGGGCATATTTGTCCATGTAGTAGGCTATATTGCTATTATCCTTGTCATCTTCTCATCTTTCTCACCTCTCATCTTTCCTTCTACCTTCTCCTATTGATATATCATGATATATCAATTGTTGTTTGTATCTTATGATTTATGATTGTATCTTATGATTTATAGTCTATGACCTATCACTCTGTTTGTATGTACACTGAGAGCATATGCACCAGAGACAAATCCCTTGTGTGTCCAATCACATTTGGCTAATAAAGAATTCTGTTCTGTTCTATCCATCAGAACAAGTTCTGTCAGAAGACTGGTAATTTATCTTGCTTCTGCAAATCCTTTCCCCTTAACCACTGCCCTAATGATTCAGGAAGGGACACCTAGAACATATTGAGAGGGAGAGGAGACAAGGAGAAAAATTTTATTCCACAAATGAAAGGCTACTTACTGTATATGGCTATGGACTTTTCATTCAGCAGTTTCCAGAAGGCTTAATTTTTGATGTTTCATGAGAGATCTGCATGAGAAGTGGTAAAACTTTACTGTAGAGAGGCAGATATTTAAAGAGGCAGAGAAACCAGACTTGGGAAATGTGACCTAAATACCTCTAGTACATGAATGCTCCCTGGCTTTCAAAGCAGCTTTTTCCACTGTCAAAACCTTCTTAATGTTATATGGCAGTGATGGCTTTTCCAGACCGAGTGCCCAAAGTGTGCGTGCGAACCCCCAAAATACAATGCATGCGCACCCCCCCATGCATACCACATGGCCCCCCCACATGCCCCCTGCATACACCCACTATGCATGTGTGTGCAGCCCCCCCGCATGCAGCCTGCCCCCCACGCATGCATGGCAGAGACCCGAAGACCAGCTGGCTGGTGGGAGGCATGTGCGCATGCGCGGCGGAGCTGAGCTGGGGCGATTGCTCACGTGGCCGCAGAGAGGCAGCTGCATGCCACCCCAGGCACGCATGCCATAGGTTCGCCATCACTGTTATATGGTGTCCATTTATACCTTATCTCTGCAGGTTGAATATATTCAGCTCTTTCAACCACATTACATAAAAATGTGGCATCTAGGATTGCGTTCATTCTTGTTAAAATATTTATCCTACACCCTTAGGGTTACCAAAACTCATGAGGTTGATAGTATTTTGTTTTTTCCCATTTTCAATCTTTTTCCAGCTGAAAGAAATGTGCCCCCCTCCCCCTAGATTTACGGATTCTCTGTTTACTATCATTTGAACTAGAATAGCAAATGGGGAGAGGGAGGCATTCTGTGATAGCCACAAAGCCATTCCGTTTATAAGTGCAGGATCAGCTTTTGTCACGAATCTACTACGTTAACTCATCTTTGGTAGCTCTGTGCAAAGCAGCAAGAGAGAAAGAAATTCCAAAGATTTATCACAGTAATTAAACTTGAATAAAGGCAAAGTCACAGTTTGTGGTTTTATTTGGGCAGGTATGTATGTGATAGATCAAGAACAACGAAGAGCTCAAAAGGAAGCAATTTCATTTCTAGGTAATAATAAATAGATGGTATCACCTCCTCCTATGTGGAATATTCCAGCGCAACAAATAAATTGCTTTCATTAAAGACTTGCATGGAGATTAATGAACATTGATAATAAGCTGTATGTGAAAACATACCATTTACTGTACACAGAAGGGAGGAATATGGATATATGGGGCATAAGAAAAAATGCTATCCTTTAACTTCTACTGTACGTGTCTCCCTGGTTTCTGAATGTGAAGTGCATACTGAAGTTTTTCAGACTCAGAAAAATAAATGTTTTTCATAAAGGTAATCTACAGTTTGCATCAAAAAGAGCTGGGCTTCTAATTCATTGTACTGTAGTTTGAGGTGTGGTGGTGGACAAGGGTTTATGTATACTTCTCCCTTCCATTATACAGCTGATCGATCACTTTTCAAATTTCAGCAGATCTTTATACTCCAATGCTTCCGAAAGAAAACTAAAGGCCTTTGACATTGCAGCCAGTTCTGATATCAGTGGGAAGGAGCTGATCTTGTTGTGAGACTATACAGTACAGATGTCAGCACTTCAACCTGCATTTACTCTAGTGCTGACATAAGAAGGAGAAGAGGGGGCAGCTGGCAAGAGGATGCTTGACATTTCACCTACTTATTTTCCTTGAAGATAATATCCCCTAGGAGATGAGAGGGAGGGGGACATTCCTGGGAGCTTAGGTAGTAGATATGGGGAGAGTGATTGGAAGAAGGCCAATGAGACGCAGAGATTTGGGGAACGGAAAGGGAGGGTTTGGGGTCAGGAAGTCAGAGTTGGCTACGCCACGATCGGGGGCAGATTGTCGTGCTTAATAAAATGAAAGATTTCTTCAAAGACTATCTGTTTGGAAATGCAATTTATTTTATTTGAGACGATATTGAAACCTGACAACAGGTACAACCCAGAGGTGATATTCACTTACCTTCGCTACCGGTTCACAAATGTGAGTGTACACATGCGCAGGGCCTTCCGCATGTGCAGAGTGACAAAAACAGGATGTGATGATATCCGGGTGGGTGGGCGGAGCCTCCCGCAGCCACTGCTACCGGTTTGCCCGAACCAGATAGAACCAGCTGAATACCACCACTGGTACAACCGCAACCAAGCCCAGAATTTCCATTGGTAAGCTAAGCAGCTGTTGATAGCAATACCACTTAGACTTATAAACGTCTTCACGGTGCTTTAGAGCCCTCTCTAAGCAGTTTACAGAGTCAGCATATCATCCCCAAAAATCAACGACTAAGCCAACCTTGAGCTGGTTAAGGATCAAACTCCCGGCAGTGGGAAATGCAGAAAGTCTGCATGATTTTTGTTGTTGTTGTTGAGGCAAAGAAGCATTGTGATTTGCTCCAGAAAAGGCACTTCCCCTTACTTCAAAGTCTCAACTTCAACTCTTAAGTGCCACATATTGTGAGGATGCCGAGGAGTGTCTGAAAACAGAGGAAACTGGAGTAATTTGCTAACTCTCCTTGCTCTACAAAATAAGGGACTCCTTGTTTCCTCAAGCAGCTTTGATGGGGTTCTTTGACTGAATCTTCACTATACAACTATAGAATTTGATCACTGTAGAACTTCAGAACTTCACCACTGTAGAATAGGGGTGTCAAACTCAAGGCCCGGGGGCTGGATCCAGACCATGGGGTTCTTAGATCTGGCCCACGGGGCCAACCTAGAATGAAGCAAAGGGCTGGCCCACAGTGCCTCTGCCTGTGAAAACGGAGCTCAGGAGGGTTGCATGTGGCTCTCCCGAGCTCCGTTTTCGCTGGCAGAGGGTTGTAGGATTCCGTCCCAGCTGAAAACAGAGCTCAGGAGCCCATTTTCGCTGGCAGAGCACTCAGACCACCACAGGTGCCCCAACATGAGTTATGTCGAATCAGCCACACCTACCCTGGCCACGCCCAACCTGGCCCCCCAAGGTCAAACAAAATCCTGATGCAGTCCTCAATGAAATCGAGTTTGACACCCCTGCTGTAGAACTTCAGAAAGTTCTACAACACTACTGCTTTGGCCAAAACTTGGGTGTTCAAGTTCAGGTTGGAATTCGGGTAGTATATCTAAACTGCAAATCTAAGACAAACGCATCATCTGTCTGGCACAGGTTGGATTTTTATTTCCTGATCTGCTCTTCAGTTCTTCTACCAGAACTTCTTCGGTTTCCTATGAGAGTATTAAGGTGCTTAAAATGATCATATTTGCTTCCTTATAAGACCAGTCTACAGATAGAATTAAGCCAGCTTTTTTTAAAAAATGAAAGACAAATTCAGAAACTTATTTTAGAACTAATGTTGAATGGAAGAATTAAATGATGCCATTCATCAATCTGAACTTTTAAGAATACCTTTTTAAATTACAGAATTTTTTACTTCTTAAATTACAGAATATTTTACTTCTTAAAATACCTTCTTAAATACCTTCTCTTCTATTAAGGAATACCTTAATAAGTTGCAGAGCAAAATTATTTACAAACTGCCTGAGGAGAAAGGAAGTTTTCACTAAATATAGATATCAGAGAGAAAAATCCAAATTGCCTTCTCAATATTTGAGGATGATTTGATTATGATTAGAGGACTTTTTTTTTCATATAGCTATTTAACATAAATACTTAAGGAAAGCTGACTTGAATATGTAGATTTTGGGCTGAAGTGAATTTTGAATTTTGATGAATACTTACACCTCCTTCACATATATGTAATGAATGACTAACTTGGTCAATATTCCCTTGTTCACATAAGATCAGTTAAAATATAGTCTGCATATAGTAGAATGGAACAGATATCATAGATCATAAACCATAAAGAGTTTTCATATCACCCAAATAAGATAAATAATTTCATTTCTCACATCCTATAGTCTTTCGGTGTTGGATGATCCAAGGATGACATCAAGTGGTGATGTGCATACATGTGTAAATAAACCCATAATCATCTGAAGAAGGTTGAAAGAGAATGCCGTCTTCAAAGAAATAAGCAACTTCAAATATATTATGCAGAATTTTCAAAGATATGCCTGCAGGGATTGGAGATAACTATTGTTTCATGCGTTTACATTTTAAGTTTTGCTACTTCAGGTCTACCACATGATCCATAGAATTCTCCTCAATGGTTAATAACAAATAATTTCAATATTAGACAAAATCAACTTCAAGGATCGCTTGCATGTGGCATAATAATCATGAAGTTTGAATCTTTACTTTTGTATTTTGTGTGCCATTCCATGTCATTGCCATGCAACACATATAAATTCAGAATAAAACGTTTTATTCAAAACAGTTTTATCTTAATTTTAGGACCCCGCTAACACAAGGCTTTTGCTAATGCAAAGCAAACAGTATGTGGCATCTCTGATTCATTCAACCTGATGTGGCATCACTGGTTAGGTTGATGCATCCTAACCATTTGATGAACAATTTCCTCCTCCTCCTCCTCTTCCTCCTCCAGTGTTTCAAAAATTCATGATCCATCTTTTTATCAGATTTTCATGAGACTAACCTGGCAAACTCATATTAGATATTATAGAATAGCATGGGAAATGATCTGATGGCTCCTTATAAGATTCTCTGAAAGAGAGAAAGAGAGAGAGAGATCAAATAACAGTTTTCAAGGAATAAAAATGGACCTCCCAATTTATTTATTTATTTGTTTGTTATCAAAAGGAGGAGAAAAATGAGAATTCATCATGGGGAGGGAGCGGGAGTCACATCAAAAATATTTCACAGTAGAACACTGGAACTTATTCCTAAGGAAGTCAGGGGTCCTTCTAGACATGAAGAAATGAATAGATCCTAAGACTAGATGCAAAGAGATATGATGTTATGAAAAGTTGATCTTTGCAGAGATATTGGATACTGAACTCCTGGAGGGATCTTAATAAACGAGTTAGGCTATTCATAAAATGAATTGCCAACTCTGCCGTCACTAGGGTGCCTTAATCACTTCAACACCCCAAAGTTGTAAATAGCAAGGTTAACTGGGAGGTAATGGCTCCATCATAGCATTCCATGAGGATCCCAGTTTACAATTAATTCTACCGTTCAGGATTTTTTCCCCACCTCCTACATTTTTTTATTACACTGTGGTAAATGCTAGATAAGTTGCACATTAAAGATTCCTTTCTGACATCTGTATATTTGTGGTTTTCGGTGAAGACAGTTGTGTGATCTGTGCTAATTTGTTGACACCTCTTTGAGATAGAAATCTAGCAGATAGCTGTCAAAATATAATATATGTCTATACAGTAACTGGATATTTCTTGAAACAAAAAGAAAAGAAGCTTCTGCTCCATGAAGCTATTGGCAACAGAATCTTAAAAGTCCTCCCTGTCTTTATCTTTAAGAAAACTAGGGAGGGTTAAATCTTCTTCAAATTACATTTCTGCCCCATTCAGATTTCTCTTGTCGGATCATTGTCTTGGTTGCAGCTCTACCCCCTGTTCCTCAAGGTTATTTTTTCTGGCCATTACAGCAGAGGTGGGTTTCAGCAGGTTCTGACCAGTTCTGGAGAACCGGTAGCGGAAATTTTAAGTAGTTCGGAGAACCGGTAGTAAAAATTCTGACTGGCCCCACCCCCATCAATTCTCTGCCTCCCAAGTCCCAGCTGATTGGGAGAAAATGGGGATTTTGCAGTAACCTTCCCCTGGAGTGGGTTGGGAATGGAGATTTTACAGTATCCTTTCCCTGCCATGCCCACCAAGCCATGCCCACCAAGCAATGTCACGCCCACCAAGCCACACCCACAGAATCGGTAGTAAAAAAAATTGAAACCCACCACTGCATTACAGATAATTAATGTCTCCATCCCAGGCTGGACAAGCGAAACATTTTGTGTTTTTGAACAGTAGCAGTGGATTTTCTATTATAGAACTAACCTTGGCATTTTTATATTTAGAGAGTCAGAAGTGACAAATCTGTCAGGGAACTGGAGTGAGGCTGCCTGAGAGCTAATATCGGGTGTTAAAAGTTCAGCAACTTGGAAACATCAGGAGGAGGGGATGAGATAATAGAAATGGAAAATACGAATATAAACATAGATTGGAAACCTTTGTGATAGCTCTAGAAAAAGACAGTCTTTAACAGCCTTTATCAGTTCTCTCCTTTTTTTATTGTTTTTTCCAGTGCAGCTGTGAGGAATTGCAGGCAGAAAATTAAGAGAAGTAGGCCTCTAATTCAGCATGGGGGTACATGTTAGACTTGAATGAAATATTCAGTCGTCCCAAACAAGATTTCTGCTTCAAATCCTGAAGAGCTGTTAATAGTTTTGAGAATATTAATTTACCTGAAGGGGGGTTTGTGGAGGGGGGATCCTAGCGATGACAAATGACATCCATTGTGAAAGTACTTAATATATGATTTTCAGTTATCGATGATATCATTTGCGATTCAAAAAAATCATTAATTTTAACAAAGCATAAAATACAAAACTATAAAGAAAGATGAAGGTAAAATAGGGGGAGTAAAAGGGAAAGAGATATAAGTGTAGGGTAGAGGGGGAAAAGAAAAAAAAAGCATTGACTTTCAACTCCTTTTGGTGCAGTAAAATAAGATCATAACATGAAATCTCAAGTTTTTATTTTTACAGTATATAGTATATACTAGCCATTTCTATAACACCAAACCGATCTAATCAGCAAAATCTAAAATCAAAGTTTCATTGTTTTCCTCTTCAAGCACCAAGTCCAAAAGCTTTCCAAGTAGAAACAAAATTAATTGTGTTCTTTTCTTTAATCAAAGTAGTCAATTTAGCCATCTCTGCTAGCTCTAACAACTTTTGCAGCCATTCATCCATTGTGGGAATCACAGTATCCTTCGGTCAGCATGTATAACATTAAAGTTCCAAAAAAATTTCTAAGTTCTTTATCCATTAGACCTAAAAGAAAAATCTTTGGTTTTATCTTTATGTTCACTTTAAGAATCTTCTGTATGTCCACTATAAATGATAAAAAGTTCCTTCTTTACATTTACAATGACATCATTTAATCATTTCCTCGGCTAAAATATATGAAGAACGGTTGCAGGAACTGGGTATGTTTAGTTTAATGAAAAGAAGGACTAGGGGAGACATGATAGCAGTGTTCCGATATCTCAAGGGCTGCCACAAAGAAGAGGGAGTCAAACTATTCTCCAAAACATCTGAGGGTAGGACAAGAAGCAATGGGTGGAAATTAATGAAGGAGAGAAGCAATTTAGCACTAAGGAGAAATTTCCAGACAGTTAGAACAATTAATCAGTGGAACAACTTGCCTCCAGAAGTTGTGAATGCTCCAACACTGGAAGTTTTTAAGAAGATGTTGGATAACCATTTGTCTGAAGTGGTGTAAGGGTTTCCTGCCTAAGCAGGGGGCTGGACTAGAAGACTTCCAAGGTCACTTCCAACTCTGTTATTCTATTCTATTCTATTCTATTCTATTCTATTCTATTCTATTCTATTCTATTCTATTCTATTCTATTCTATTCTATTCTATTCTATTCTATTCTATTCTAATAATAGCTGAAACAGCCTACAATCAGCTACAGATCTCTAGCATCCTGGCATGTATACATTTAGCCATACATGTTCTTTTTAGCTCATATCATCCTGGATGTAGGAAAGAGAGAGAGAGCATGGGTTCTCATTTTTTTTCACTGTGAGAAGGAGGAGAAAGTGCAGGAACTGGGTATGTCTAGTTTAATGAAAAGAAGGGGCTGGGGTGACATGATAGCAGTATTCTAAAGGGCTGCCACAAAGAAGAGTGAATCAACCTATTCTCCAAAGAACCTGAAGGCAGGTCAAGAAACAAAGGATGGAAAGTAATCAAGGAGAGAACCAACCTAGAACTAAGGAGAAATTTCCTGACAATTAGAAATCAGTGGAACAGCTTGCTCCCAATCTTGTGGGTACCACAACACTGGAGGTTTTTAAGAAGACATTGGACAGCCATTTGTCTGAAATGGTATAGATCTCCTACCTAAGCAGGGGTTGGAGTAGAAGACCTCCAAGGTCCCTTCCATCTCTGTTATTCTGTTAAAGTCTTCTGGGAGACAGAACAGGAGAAATGAATTAATGAACTTCAAGTAAAAATGGATGCTAGGCAGTGTTAGCTGCTGAATTGATGGGTATGAGGAAAAAGCTGGGGAAGACCATGAGTAATATTTACAAAGTAAAGTGAAAAAAAAAAAGAAATTGAAGAGGATGACAAAGAACAATTCTAGCTTTCCCATATGACTTTGAGGGGAATGTTAAAAAAAGAAAGAAATCAGCTGTGGAAAGAAAATGCCAGGGATAGAAGGTCACCTAGCCAGTACAATGAGACATAGATCTATCTGTGCGATCACTGAGAGACAACAAGGATTTGATGGCACATAATTAATCAATCAATAGCTCTCCTTTATATTTACTCAACTCTCCAAGTTGCATACATATACAATAGGTAATTGTACAAAATGCTTAGCCAGATTCACACTTCTGGTTAAGGTAGAATTGAGAGGGATGGGAACTTGCTTGGGAGGAATTTTAATTTTTATCAAGCCGTAAATAAATCTCAGCTTGGTGTTTGTCAGAAAATAAAGTTAAAATTAAAAGTTGCTTTATTGTGCTGATAAACACACTGGCACACAGAGACACGCACACATACTGTACACAAAGAGAAAGAGAGAGAATCATACCCCATGGACCCACAAAAGCTTCTGATTAATTTACTACATAAGTTACTACTCTTTCTCTGGTGTTCTCTGTGGACGCACCAACCCTCTGGAATGGGTTACCCATGGGGCTCCGGACGGCCCCCAACCTCCGCTCTTTCCACCGTGACCTGAAGACATGGCTTTTCCAACAAATTTGCTGATCTGATGGGCGATTTTTAATTGAGAGATTTTAATTGATTATTTTAGTAGTTATCTTTATTGTTTTCTTCGTTTTAATTTTTTTTTTTAAGAGCTCCTAATATTATTTTATTCCATTTATAGTTCAGATTGGTTCAAGACTTAGTGAAGATGTGAGTGATAAAGAGGTTTTCATAGATCATATTTAGTAGATCTGTATGCTTTTCGTTTTAATTTTTGTGAGCCGCCTCAAGTTCTTCGGGAGAAGGACGGCATATAAGTATAATAAATAAATAAATAAATAAATAAATAAATAAATAAATAAATAAATAAATAAATAAATAAATAATACTACTCACTACATAAATATTAGTTATACTATTTGTATGATTGTATGATGTGTTTGTCCTCATCTTGCTATCATTGAGACTTGTTATGGCGGCCTATGGACAGAGAGGGTTTTTTTAGACGTTCTTTCCAGTGTTTCTCAATCTCAGCAAGTTTAAAATGGGAGGACAGCTGGCTGGAGAATCCTGGGAGTTGAAGTCGCCCGTTTTAAACTTGCCAAGGTTGGGAAATACTGCTTAGGCTACTTATTCTAAAGGACAACATTACTTTCCCCTGCTTTTATTAATTATGCCTTTGTTCACATGAGTCTCTGATCACTAGCCAACCTATTTTGGCCCAGTATGTCGGACAAACTTAGCTGTACAAAGTTAGTTATTGTGCACAGTCAGAAAGCTGAATGAACTATCATCAAGAATCAAGATGAAGAGTAATTGTGCATGGCAGCTTGCTTCATTCCCATATTTTTTAATGTTGGAAGTAAAAGCAGGAGTGAAATCCAGCAGGTTCTGACAGGTTCTGGAGAACTGGTAGGGGAAATTTTGAGCAGTTTGGAGAACCGGTAGCGGAAATTTTGAATAGTTTGGAGAACCGGCAAATACCACCTCTGGCTGGCCCCAGAGTGGGGAGGTAATGGGGATTTTGCACTATCCTTCCCCTGCCGTGCCCACCAAGCCACGCCCATCAAGCCATGGCCACATGAACCATAGTAGAACCGGTAGTAAAAAAAATTGGATTTCACCACTGAGTAAAAGGTATATTATTAGTTTGGACTCTTGACTTCTGATGGGCTGCAGGTAACCACAGTGATAGGAGAAATTTTTGATGCCACTTGTCCCTATTTTTTGGGAGGGGTTTTAAAAGTTATAAATGGGAGGTAAACTTCTTCCATACCTATCTTTTACCATGATAAACTTTTGCCAGTTTTTGGTGGCAAAGTGACTGAATTTCCAAAATAATATTTTAGAACAATATTAGGTGGGGTGGGGAGTGGTGGTAATAAGAATAAAGGAATTGCCTCTTAGAAGTATCACATTTTTATTCCTAGTTTTAATTATTCAGAATAAATAAGGATGGGGGAGAGAAATTTCACCAGTCAAGCTTGATAACATAATCTCAGGAGGCCAGAGGACTGCAGATTGCTCAGTCCTTCTTTAAGTTCTGGAAATATGAGATTTGTTTTGCTTTTCTGTCATCTCCGGGAAGTAAAATTAAATATGGTGGTTTCATATGGCATTTAACATACGGTATAATATATTTCCAAGAGCTGTTCAGCAAAAGTCCATGCAATGTTAATACTAATTCCTTCTTAAGCATTTGGCATATTTTATTGCTTCCTATTCAGCATAGCTCAGTGATTAGTAATACATTTCTCCATAACTAATCTTTAATCGTCAAGTTTTGATTCCTCCACACCAGGCATTTAGTCAGACTGTAGAATTCTGGAATCAACTGGAGATCTTATTCAGCGTAAAAATATCTACATGTGCTGAAAATAATTCCCCACAGCTAAGCATGCATGTTTTCCAAATTCATTGAAAATACTAATGATAAATAAACACATGTCTTTGTAAAAAAAAAAAAAGCTGTCCCATAATCCCATAAACATCTGCCTTGGTCCATGGAGAAAAGTACTGAAGTTAAATAGGTTCCCTTTTTCAAACATATGTAATTTGCTCTTTTGAGTGCAGTGGCTTTATCACAAAGAGATTCAAAGTATTTGGCTCTTTATTTTACAGAGATCATCTACAGCTGGGTATTTAACGCATTCCCCTCCTTTGTGGCAGAAGACAGCAGGCGTTTCATCTCCCAGGAAACAGGCAACCTCTATATATCCAAGGTGCAACCATCAGACGTTGGGAGTTATATCTGCCTCGTGAAGAATACAGTGACAAACGCCAGGGTCCTTAGTCCTCCAACTCCATTAACACTTCGAACTGATGGTAAGTTAGCTGTTTCTCAAAATTGAAATGTATTGGGGAAGTTTTGTAGAAGTATAAGGACTGTTTTTCTATGGAGATTCTCAATCAGCCAGGTCATGATTGTCCCAAAGGACAACTAAACTAAAAGACAACTGGACTGTCTTGGTTTGTTTCCTTTGAAAGACGAGTCAAAGAGGCCATCCTCCTTCAACACATGGGGAGAGATACGACACCACCTATCTCCTGTTTACAACCCAGTCCTTAACGCATTGTAAGCCGCCCTGAGTCTCCGGAGAAGAGCGGCATATAAATCAAATTAAAATAAATAAAATAAAATAAAATAAAACAGACCAGGAAGGTTCCACACCCATTTGCACTCGGGTGACTCTGAGGCTACAGATAAACCCACTACTTGGCCTCCATGACTCTCAGAGTGCTATGACTAGAAAACTGCAAAGAATGTAAATTCGTTCATTTCCCACTAGTCACTTAAAACTAAACAAGCTTCTTAGATGAGAAGCCAATCATTTTGACTATTTCCAAGCAAAATGGGAAAATTGTGTAGCATTGCAAAATGTTACTTACTTAAGCAATTTTGAGAATGGAAGTAGAAACCTACATGGACATTAGTAATAACTATTAGTTTTGACAGCTGCATCTTTCATTACCAGTTACTAAGGAAAGAGTTAAAGACTCATATCCTTTGGTGAGTTCCCATATGTTCAGTATTTTGTTGAATATTGAGTGTTGCAGAATGCTGGACTAGACAGACTTTTGGTCCAATTTATCACCAATGCTTAGGAATAAGCATTAAATTTCAGGGATGTGCATAAATCCAGATTCAAAAAGCCAACATTTGAGTCAGATCTTGCATGGGTGTCCTTATAGGCCCAGTCAGGAACACATTATAGAGATTACATATTTTCTTTAGTATTATATGGTGGGCAATTGTGGAAACCCAGGAAAAAAAAGCTGCTTTAAGATGCCTCCAAAAATGCCATGTGTGCCGTTGAAATCACCTCTGGATATTAGAACAGAATGGAAACTAATTTAGCGGGAAATGGTATTTTCTAATATTTACAATGTATTTTATAAAACTGCAGTTATCTGGGCATAAAAAGGGTAAAAAATAAATAAGGGATCTGGAGATTAAATCGTAAAATGAATGGCTGAAGGAGCTAGGCATGTCTAGCCTATGGAAGAGAAGGATCAGAAGGAACATGATAAAGAGCATGTCTTCTAATATTTGAGGGGCTATCACAGAGAAGAGGAAATTGACTTATTTTCCAAAGTACTAGAGGGCAGGACAGGAAGTAATGGATGGAAGCTCATTAAAGAGAGATCCAACCTACAAGTAAGGAGAAATTTTCTGACCGTGAGAACAATTAATCAATGGAATAGCTTGCCTTCTAGAGTTGTGGGTGCTCCATCACTGGAGGTTTTCAAAAATAAACTGGACAATTGTTTGACCTGGATGGTATAAAGTCTCTGCACTGGGCAGGGTTTGGACTAGAAGACCTCTGAAGTACCTTGCAGCCTTTGATTCTATGTTCTAAATAGGTAGAATATATGAATGTCACACAGTATTGTGTTCTGTCCCCATCTTCACACACACACACACACACACACACACAGCCAGCCGAGGGTTAAAGGAAGCACTTGGCACGCACAGTTTGTTATCAAAAACTTGGCAGCAATACGAGCACCGACTGCCAAGTGCTTTTTACTTAATATCCCTTCACCAGATAAACAGAAATACACACATTTTATAAATAGTCCAGTTCCAAACAAGAAACCTTCGGCAGCTTTAAGCGTTGTTCAAGTGACTAGCCAGAGTTAGTTTTTGTCCGTCACAGAGTCTTAAATGGCCACCACACTCTCTTATATAGTCTCTGGGGTGTGGTCCAGTGACTCAGTTATAATCCCTGGCACGCCTCCTTAACTGCTGCAACCGTTTATCACGCCTTCGTTGGCGTGGATCCAGGAACGACAGATCACCTCCCTCGCTCTCATCGGAGACACCTGGCTCCTGGCTAATCTCCTCTTCCTCGGCCGGCACTTGAGGCAGTGCCAGAGGGGAGGGGCCTGGAGAAGGAGGCCTGGCTGACTCCTCTCCCTCATGTTCGGAGCCTTCTTCCTCCGATGAGATAGGCTCGGAAGGCGGGGCCACAACATATTGCTCCTCTTTTAAGGCAGGACACATGCTTAACATTAGATGTAAACTACACTAAAATGCAATATATAAATGAAAAAATATTTACCAAAATATCCTGTTGTTCATTGATGAAGCTATCCAAGCCATATAACTTGATCTGTTTCATAAAATCTGTTTGACACGAGATGATAAGCCTCTGGGAATAAATAAATTTTGATTCAGCATTATTTTTAAAAAAAACAAAATCTGTCAAGCTTTTTTGAGAAGAAGGTTTACCAAACCTTCCTACAGCTTTTTGGTATATTGGACTTCAGCTGAGTTATTTCAAGAAAGTCCAATCCATCTCAAGGAGCACCACAGAAAGCTGTGCTAACCATTTATTGGTTGGTTGGTTGTTGGTTGGTTGGTTGGTTGATTGATTGGTTGGTTTGTGAAATGTAAGTATACCAGAGGTGGGTTTCAGCAGGTTCTGACCAGTTCTGGAGAACCAGTAACGGAAATTTTGAGTAGTTTGGAGAACCAGTAAATACCACCTCTGACTGGCCCCACCCCATCTATTCTTTGCCTCCTGAGTCCCAGCTGATCAAGAGGAAATGGGGATTTTGCAGTAACCTTCCACTGGAGTGGGAAGGGAATGGAGATTTTACAGTATCCTTCCCCTGGAGTGGGGTGGGAATGGAGATTTTACAAATATCCTTCCCCTGCCATGCCCACCAAGCCACACCCACAGAACCGGTAGCAAAAAAAATTTGAAACCCACCACTGAAGTATACCCATCTCACTCTCACCTTGCATTATTTTTTTCTAGTGAAATCAACCATTGAAAATAATTACCTGCCCTCTTAGAGAAAAATTTGCACAAACTCTTATGCTTTTCCCCCCTCTTTTTTTCTGATGAGGAAAATAATTCAGAGGCAAATTTTCAAGAGGAAAATAGAACCCACTTCTCAGTTCCAGGATCCCAGTACAAAATGTCTTCCTTGATTCCTGAATTTTACACGGCAACCTTCCCCCGTCTTACCTATTTTGGTTCACAAAAGAAAAACAGCATATAATAACAGTTACATTTCATAATAAAAATCGTACTTAATATTGAAAGACTAGAAGACGTTAGAAAGTTCTGGTTATACAACTTTTTCTATTTTTTTATTCACCTAACGCTGGGACAGGAATAGCTCTCATTAAAATACTGTATTTAAATACAAAAGAATCTCCAATTTGTCTAGAGAAAAGCTTTTCCCACCCTCCAAAATTGTCTCAGTTCCATTCCTTCAACTGATATCAAAGAAAGAAGAAAGTCCATCAATCCGTAACTTGAAGAGACCTTATTATGAAACATGTCCAAAATTCTGCTGGGAAACAAAACTCGCTTTCTGGCTCAGGCAGCTAAAATAGCATGATAATTCATCTGGATTTGTTAATGGTGTTTTTTTAGTTTCATTTCAAATGAATGCCATTTTGACAAATTCTTTTACAGGAATGGTGCAGGCCACAGATCAGAAATCTAAGGTTCTTATTCCTTATGTGACAAGAGAGACTTTATTATACAATACCACCAAACCTCAAACAAAATGGATGATATCCACTTATTTCTATGAGGCACAAATGACTAAGTTCAAGTGATTCTATCTAGATACATTATGCCAAAATTAGTTCTCTGGAGAGGTCTATAAATCTATAATGCTCAGAACAGTGGAAAGAAAGTATATTTCTGAATCAGAAGTGGGTTTCAGCAGGTTCTGACCAGTTCTGGAGAACCGGTAGCGGAAATTTTGAGTAGTTCAGAGAACCAGTAAATACTACCTCTGACTGGCCCCGCCCCCATCTATTCTCTGCCTCCTGAGTCCCAGTTGATCGGGAAAAAATGGGGATTGTGAAGTAACCTTCCCCTGGAGTGGGGAGGGAATGGAGATTTTACAGTATCCTTCCCCTGCCTTGCCCACCAAGCTACGCCCACCAAGCCATGCCACACCCACCAAGCCACACCCACAGAACCGGTAAAAATCCCACCACTGTTCTGAATGTAAAGCAAATAAACAAAGTCTATGTGTATGTGTGCATGTGTTTGTTAATCTTTATACACACATAAAGTACACATATATACAATGCCCATCAATGATTGGTTTTAAGAATTGCCAAACTAGTTGGCAAGATAAGGAAGCAATATACAGAATAACTTTACAGAATACAGAATAACAGGAGTTGGAAGGGACCTTGGACTTCCTCTAATTCAAGACATTGTTCTAGCAGGAGACATCTCTGCTAACTAATCTTCCTTTGGATGCAAGTGGAACCATCTCAAATTCTGGTCTAGTTTCTTTTTGGCATTGTACTGTACAGTACATGCATTGTACTCGGGGTGGGTTCTACTTACCTTTACTACCGGTTCGCAACGGGGCCACGCGCATGCGCAGAAGCATTTTCATGACATTAGGGTCAGTGGGCGGGGCCTCCCGCTGGTTTTACTACTGGTTCTATAGAACCGGTGCAAACTGGGGGCAACCTACTACTGGAGCAATGGAAGCTTCTGCGCATGCGCAAATCGGCAATTATGACGTCCAGGTAGATGGGTGGAGCCTCTCACCACTTTTATTACTGGTTCTAAAGAACCGGACAAAACTGGGAGCAACCCACCACTGATTGTACTGTATAGGAAACACCTCTTTGGAGGCCTAAATTTCATCCTCTATAAACATATAGAAAACTCTAACTTCAAAAATGCAACTTTAGTATTTTTTTTCTTGTTAACTTTGTTATCAGTCTGTCAATCTGTGGTTGACAGTTGTCAATTTAACAAAAGTTAACTTTGGACTTTTGTGTTTCAGAGGTGAAGACTACTGCAAAGTCTGAAATACAGAATTGTCTGAGTTATTTTTTTAATATTTTTTTTACTT
Source organism: Pituophis catenifer annectens (assembly GCF_029215685.1). Lineage (NCBI taxonomy): Eukaryota > Metazoa > Chordata > Lepidosauria > Squamata > Colubridae > Pituophis > Pituophis catenifer. The sequence continues at coordinate 116,559,382 of NW_027256884.1, read as the reverse complement.
TTCTTTCAAAGGATGGACATAAGATGAGTCCACAGAGCCAAGGAAAAGATATAGCGGCAATTCCCAATGTTTTATCCCAGTTTTCATTGGCATGGTAGTTTCTATCATTGCTAGCCAATAATAACAGGTTGTGCTTGTCATCCAATAGCCTCTAAGAATTGAATGTTGGTAAGGGCTTCCATAGAACAAGAGAAATAATGGAGGGAAAAACAAGCCGGTAAAAGAATATAGACATGAGACAGGGTTATCTGTCAAACAAAAATAAAGCAAAGTTCTTTTAAGGCGATCGTGTCAATGTTTGCAAACAGAATATTTATCAAACAGATTTTTTCACAAAAATGAAGAGACCTACATTTACAAACATCCAATTATCATAATCCTTTCTGTGGCTTTGAATTTTCATGGATGACAACATTTTTTCTGGAATTACTTTTCTGTTGTAGTCAATGCAGTTAGGCCTTGGTATTTTATGGCAAGAATGCTGATGAGACAACATATCTATATATTTATCTTCATTGAGATAGCTGAATTACATTATAGTTTTATGTCAAATCCTACAAGTATAGACATTCGCTTGCCTTTATATTAATCTTTTATTTCCTTAGAGCTGTGCCGCAAAGGGAAACTTATTTTCTTGATATGAACCAAATTAAATGAAAACATCAAGAAATCCTTGAATGGATTCTGAATAAAATGAATACCTCATTTGTGCAGATGTCCTTGACAATCAGTCCTTTCTCACTATTCAATTTCTTTTTGTGCAGACCTAAAAAACAAAAGTTTCATCAGGAAAAAAAAAAAAGGATCATGCATCATTTCATTAACAGCCTTTTCACATTGAGTTAGACACTCGGAGGAATTATTTCATAAGTGTTTACAAGCAATTCCAAGAGCATTTTGGAAGACTTTTGGAAGTCCCTGTTACCAAACTGGAAGCAGTTAAAGTGCCTTTACTGGGAGAAAAAAGAAACCCAGAAACTTTGCAAAGGATAAGAAAATACAAATGTGATTGAGATTACAACATTTGCTGTTTGATCATAAAGTGCACTTTTCAAGTTCATATATTTTTATGAGATTGTTTCCCCATTCTGGAATGTAGCCAATAAACTATTTCTTTCAAACTAAACAATAAAGGCATGAAAGGTTGTTTTCTATGATCTTCAGTCAACATTTCCCAAAGATATGCAGAAATCTTTCCATGATGTTTCCAGGCTTTTCCATGGTTTTCCAGGGTCTTCAGTGTCTCTCTCCCTCTCTCCCTCCCTCCCTCTCCCTCCCCCCTTTCTCTTTCTCTCCCTCCCTCCTTCCCTCCCTCTCCCTCCTCCCCCTCTCTGTGTATGTATATCCAGCCGGATCTATCCGGCTCGTGCGAACCGGTAGTGCCAGTGGCGGGAGGCTCTGCCCACCCGCCTGGATATCATTACGTCCCATTTTTGACCCTCTGCGCATACACAGAAGAGGCGCATTCCCGAACCGGTAGCAAAGGTAACTGGATTTCACCACTGATGAGTATACTTATTAGTACTGTTCAATATGGAGCTCCTGAACCATCAGTTCTTTACAATTGTTAGCCTGTTAACCATTTGGAGAAGAAACAGCAAGCTTAGTTTCCCTGTTTGTTCTTCTCTTTAGCTCTGCTTGGTTCTCTGCCAGTTCTCTTTGTTTCAAGTAGAAAGTACTTTAGGTCAAATTTAAAGTCAAATTTATTTTATTAGCTGACTTAACTTTAGGTGAGAGAATGAGGTGGCTGGATGGAGTCACTGAAGCAGGAGGCATGAGCTTAAATGGACTCCAGAGGATGGTAGAGGACAGGAACGCCTGGAGGAGGAGGATCATGGGGTCACGATGGGTCGGACACAACTTTGCAACTAACAGCAACAAACTTTAGGTGACAGTGTTAGCTATTGCTAATAACAAGTCCCTTATTGTTTTAGCTTCAGAATATCCTGCCCCAGTAAGAAAGAGATCATCAGCAAATACTCTTATGCTGTTAGCTTTTGATTCTCCATATTGGAAAATTTCAGAAGCTGTGGATGTTGACTACAAGTTTGTGTATATTAGCCAAAAGGCTTTGCCAAAGTAGCTTGTCTTCTTGCTCAACCCACTTTTGTCAAATGTCAAATAATGAAAAAAAAAATTTTTTTTCCAAGAGGGAAAAATGCCACATGATAGCTAGTGAAAAGTGATTCTGCTATAGTATCTGTTCAAAGATTTGGGGGTCTATTCAGAAGGATAGTTTTTCAGAGAGTCTAGACCCTGTAACCGAGTTACTAATCCATGTTGTTTTGGTGTCCCTCAGAATTATAATCTATTTCCTGCTTTAACGGTTCCTCCTCCTCCTTTTAGGAATCTAAACCATTAGGAAGGTTTCACGCTCGAATATATGTCAAGTTTAAGTTTTCCTACCAAATGTCCTTCCCTGAAAGACATTTTCAGACTCTTGCCGTAGTGTCTCCATAGTCCCAGCAGCCACATGACAGTGCTCATTAGTTTGCGCCACATGCAAGATATTATGATATCATAATGCAATCAATTTCATGGGCTGCATTGTTTTGCTTCCCAGCAGAGGTCTCAAGACCTCCCCTCCCACAATAATAAATTCCAACTGATAGACCTCTTGGGTTGCAAAGTTTAATTCTGCATTTCCCCATTATTTTTAGAGTATGCTTGTTAGAGATTAAGATTACCTGGCAGCATGGAGCAATAACTCTCCCTACAGGGAGGAAACACTGTGATAGCACACTACAGGTGGTGCAAAAGTCCAAGTAATAGTGAACAGATTGTAAACAATCAAGTGAGTTACATCCACCTAACTAATAATGCTTACCGTGTGTATCTCTAGGTCTGGGACTACTACATGGAAGCTCTCGGCACCAATATTATAAGAAAGATTCAAAGAACAGAAACAGGTTCAAAGGAGGAGAATGAGGATGACCAGGGGAGTTGAAACTCAGTCCTAGGAATATAAATTCTAGGGAGTGGAAATGTTAAGTCTTGAAAAGAAAAGGCTGGTGCCAGGAAAGGTATCTTAGTGCTCTTGAAATAGATTCGAACCGCTGAACCGCTGACCTTTCTGATCGACAAGCTCAGTGTCTTAGCCACTGAGCCACCACATCCCTTATCATATTGGTATTTGGGAGGATGCTCAGTTACATCCTCCCAAATACCAATATGCAGCAGATTTCCAGGCATGATGGCAGGTAGAAAATTAAACATTTGTTTACCTCTCCACTTGTAAGCTTTGTAACTAAGAAACTGTCTTGACAGCATTCCCTGAAAACTTGGCATGAGATCTATAGTGGAGTTGGGGCTAACGTGTCATATCCTGCCATTCATGAACCCACTGATCTCTTTATGAACAGCGTGCATTATGTGTGGACAGGCCGTCTCTAATGCACCAAATAAGTTTCTCATTATAAGCTGTGAAGTAATGGACATTTGACTTTCTACTGATAAAGAAAAAGGTTTGGCCCAGGGGTAAAATGCTACTGGTTCAGACCAGTTCTCCTGAACCAGTAGTAACAAATGTTACTGATTCAGGTGAACTGGTATTTCCAACAATCAGCTGGGCGACGATCAGCTGTGACATGGGATAAATATAAATATATTATATATATAAATATAAATAAATATAATATATCATCAGATTTCCTGCTTTCTAGCTAATCTAAATCACGTGGCGCAGCAGATTTCCCCCCCTCGCTGTTCTACTTACCTTTGCAGAATCAGAAGGCTTCAAAATGTTCCTTTTTTTAGCACTGCGCAAAGCGCATGCTCGGTAGCAGACTCACAGAACTGGTAGCAGACTTCAGAGGATTTCACCGCTGGTTTGGCCCTGTCTGACCTTTATTATGGAGAAAAGTCTGAGACACCCCATTTTGCACAAAGCATAAGCCACCTCTGGGAATGTACCTTTTTCTCATTTTCATAACTCATTCTGGGCTAACTGGTTGTAACAGATCATCAGAACAACTTACAGCTGAATGAGAGCAGCGAGCCCTGCATGCAGTATAGAGGAGACATAGACATTATGACCATCCAAAGAGTTTAGGAGGAAAATGTTTTTGTGCTTCACCAAAATAGTCACCAGAAATTTGAAGGAAAGAGCAATGGAAAAGGTTGATTGTTTTTTTGTTTTGTTTTGTTTTTGTCTGTTTGTTTGTTTGATGAAAAGTCTCGGTTGAAGCATGAGGTGTGGCAAACATGTTTTTGGAATATGGGAAAGGGTTGTGGAGATGAAAGCATGGAAGAGGTGTTTATCAGACAGAACAAAACAAAACAAAACAAAACAAAACAAAACAAAACAAAACAAAACAAAACAAAACAAAACAAAACAAAACAAAACAAAACAAAACAAAACAAAACAAAACAAAACAGAAGAACACAGTTATAAGGGACCTTGGAGATCTTCTGGTCCAACTCCCTGCTCGAGCAGGAGACCCTATACCAATGATGGTGAACCTTTTAGGCACCAAATGCCAAGAAGGTCACACGGAAATATTGTGCATGTGCACGCTCGTCAGGGCCACACTCTGGAAAAGCCAAACTTCTGGGTTCTAGCACACGCCTGATGCCAGTGTGCATGCGCATGCCGGTTTTTGGCACTGCTGCATGTGCAAAGAACAGCTGATTGTCACGCACGCATGCACACCAGAAACCTGGAGGACAAACAGGCAAGGCTGCGTGTGCCAGGCGACATGTCTTCGCGTGCCACTTTGGGCACTCGTTCCATAGATTCGCCATCAGGGCCCTATATCAATGACCATTCCAGAGAACTGGCTGTCCAGTCTCTTCTTAAAAGCCTCCAATAATGGAGGACCCACAACTTCTGAAGGCAAGCTGTTCCACTGATTAATTGTTCTCACTGTTAGGAAATTTCTCCTTACTTCTAGGTTGCTTCTCTCTTTGATTATTTGGTTGACCCTCTCATCTTTGTAGGAGCACCTTAGATATTGGAGTAAAAGAATATTTAAACCATTTCTTCTTTTTATATGTGAATGATCAAGTCTAATGGAACCAATGAAAATAATGAGTTAAAAGTGTATCTTGTTTGTTGGCAAGAATAAAAAATGCCATATGACAATAATAAATCAATATAAAGTCTAACATGTTTCCAATGTAGCCCTTTTTCAAAAGTTCTCTTCTTTACAAAAGAACATGGGTTTATTTTTTCTCTCTTTGGTAGTAGCTGTTTGTATAAAGCATGTATTAAGGAAAATTTGCAGCTAAAGGAGCTATTTCAGATGGAAAGGAGAGGCATCCTAGAGTTTTCCAAATTCATGCTTGAGGTAGAGACCCCTTTTTCTCTCTTTTTTAATATTAAAAGTGATCCCCTCAAATTCAAAGAAAGAGATTCAGAACTGACAGTAGCAAACATACAAACAGAGATTCCTATAAACACATACACACACAAATATATTTATATTATAAGCAGTAAGTAGTTAATCTTAGGTACTAAAATTGATCTTTGAGATATAAGAAACCAATTACGATTTTACATTTGATACATATTAGTTTTACAAAGCCAAATTGTATACAGTTTTATATTTTTAAAATAACATTTGTATTTTATTTATTTACTTAAATTATATAAAACCTTTACAATTTTTAAGCATGCCAAAGTAAAACTGAAGAGCAATCAGTCTGGAAAGAATCTGTGTAGGCAATCACTAAGAGTCAACACCAACTTGAAGGCACTTCATCAATCAATCAATCATATTGTTTTCATATATCTTCCTATTCTTTTTGTTAAAGATATTATTGGTTGTACAATTTCACCATTGTAACATGTTAATGGATGTCATCATCTAACCATACTATTTTTGTTATTGGGCACAGAAAAGAACAGTGAACTTCCTAAATGTTCATGAAACTGCTATCTAAATATATTTTAAGTGATTGTATTATTTTGAGGAACAATAAAAAAAATCTACTGTGTCAAAGGAGGGGTTGCTTATTACAGATTTAACTCATTTTTATTAAAGGGAAAAGATTCCACAAATCATCCAAGTACTGAACAGTCATATAGTATATCCATCATTCTGACCATTAGTTTGGAACATTTAGCATAAGAAATAAATTTTTGCTTCTTTAAAAATAAAATGCTACTGTGGTGGTATTGTAAAATCCTAACTGTTTAGATTACATTGGGGATGTATCCCTAATTGGAACCATTTTCCTTCATAATCATATCATTCTTCTCTAGCTATTGGACGATCTCACTTCAGCGATGGCTATTTTACTCATAAAGATCTTTCTTTGTTTTCCAGGAGTGATGGGGGAATATGAACCAAAAATTGAGATCCATTTTCCATTCACAGTTACAGCTGCTAAGGGATCCACTGTTAGGATGGAATGCTTTGCACTGGGCAAGTAAGTATACATTCTTTCATAATTGATTATTAAAATCTGAGATCATTCATTTAGCTGATAACAAACTGAGAAAGAAAGAAAGAAAGAAAGAGAGAGAGAGAGAGAGAGAGAGAGAGAGAGAGAGAGAGAGAGAGAGAAAGAAAGAAAGAAAGAAAGAAAGAAAGAAAGAAAGAAAGAAAGAAAGAAAGAAAGAAAGAAAGAAAGAAAGAAAGAAATATTATATACACACAAATTCCTGGAGAAAATCTACATGGCCACTAAGAGTTGACATTAACTTGATACATATTCAATCAATCCGTATACTGTATATACATGATATATAGATGTCATATAGATGATAGATGATAAATAATAGATGATGAGAGAGAGAGAGAGAGAGAAAGAGAGAGAGAGAGATGATAGAACTGGTAGGTGGCAATAGTGATAGATGATAGACAGATAAATAGGTAGGTAGGTAGGTAGGTAGGTAGATAGATAGATAGATAGATAGATAGATAGATAGATAGATAGATAGATGAGAGGGAGGAGGGAAAGAGAGAGAGATATGAGAGAGATAGAAAGAGAATGATACAATTATGATAGAGTTATGAAAGCTATATGTGATATTTTATCCATAAAGAATTACTCCTATAAAAGTTTGGGAGACTTACCCATACATTTCTAAATTCCAAATGAAGTTTGGAAATATGTTGGAACCAATGGAGGAAGGTACAATAGCCCTTGATTTACAACAATTCATCTAGTGATTGTTCAAAGTTACAACAGCACTGAAAAAAGTGACTTATGACCGCTTTTCACACTTACAACTGTTGCAGCATCCCCCATGATCAGGTGATCAAAATTTGGATCCTTGGCAACTGGAGTCACATGATCAGGTTTCGTGACCTTTTGACAAGCAAAGTCAAAAGCGGGGAAGCCAGATTCACTTAACAACCTGTTACTAACTTAATACCTGCAGAGATTCACTTAACTACTGTGGTAAAGAAGGTTGTAAAATGGGGCAAAACTCACTTAACAAATGTCTTACTTAGCAACATAAATTTTGGACTCAATTGTGGTTGTGAATCGAGGAATACCAGAGGTGGGTTTCAGGAGGTTCTGACAGTTCTGGAGAACCGGTAGCAGAAATTTTGAGTAGTTCAGAGAACTGGTAAACTCCACCTCTGACTGGCCCCACCCCCATCTATTCTCTGCTTCCCAAGTCCCAGCTGATTGGGAGGAAATGGGGATTTTGCAGTAACCTTACCCTGAAGTGGGGTAGAAATGGGAATTTTACAGTATCCTTCCTCTGCCATGCCCACCATGCCATGCCCACCAAGCCATGCCACGCCCACCAAGCCACACCCACAGAACCGGTAGTAAAAAAAATTTGAAACCTACCACTGAGGAATACCTGTGCTGGAAATCAAAAGTAGCTAAGTGTCTTTTGCTTAGTTTCACATTTTTCCCTATTTGGCCTAAAGCCATTTTTAAATCCATATTTTCAATGTCTATGTTGCAGCACATCGCATCCTCTTCTCTAATGGTAATTCATAATTGTTATCAGTGACTGTGTGCTTACTTTTCATATTTGTAACTTCTCAGCCAAGACTCTTAAAATAATTATCTTGTCCTTAAATTCTTATGTTGGGGTTTATTTTTAACCTCCATGTATGAAGTTAGGAATTTTGATATATAAATAAACAAAACAACCTCCTACTTTGCAAAACCTTTTTGAGGTCACAGATCCATACCATTTTATTTGTCCATGGGAAATATCTAATTAGACTTCCCAACTTGATATATTAGTAAACTGCAGTTCTGAGTATGCAGAAGGATGATGCATGGTAACTGAAATATAAACCTGAAAACCATAATCTCTTGTCTGATTCACTATCTAGTCTGCAGTGGTGAAACCCAAATTTTTTTACTACCAGTTCTGTGGGCGTGGCTTGGTGGGTGTGATGTGGCTTGGTGGGCGTGGCTTGGTGGGTGTGGCAAGGGAAGGATACTGCAAAATCTCCATTCCCACCCCATTCCAGGGGAAGGATACTGCAAAATCCCCTTTCCCTCCCCACTCCTGGGGGAAGGATATTGCAAAATCTCAATTCCCACCCCACTCTGGGGCCAGCCAGAGGTGGTATTTGCCGGTTCTCTGAACTGCTCAAAATTTCTGCTACCAGTTCTCCAGAACTTGTCAGAACCTGCTGGATTTCACCCCTGATAGTCTGATTCAGATGTGTTCAGATATATGCAAGGAGATACTAATATTGTGAAAATGTTTTTGTGACCACACTGAACGCCAGTTGCACAATATTTAAAGAAAGCCATAGACTCTTTGCTTGTTAGTGTGTGTGTGTTCCTTACAGTTGAATTAGAATTATAAAATCATTTATGAGTAAATAATTTAGTATGCCATAAGAGTAAGTTGATGAAAGAGTAAGAGAAGCAAATGAAATGTATTGTATCGATTAAGAAATTAGGAAATGCTCTAGATTCATATTCCATTATATCCAGAGAGCTGGTGTTTGTGTGTAGAAATGTAAACACACTAATACATACATATACAGTACATGGAATAGTATATTTGCAATCTCCACGAAATACCTGTCATCAGCTAAGGCCAAATTTATCACTGATAGTGATAAATTTACATCCCAATATAAACAATTATGGTCAATCAGTGTTTACTTAAGAAAATTAGGCAAATATTTCTGAAAGTAGGAAGGGAACTCTATTTATCTGTCTTTTTTTAACAACAGAAAATACCAAAATATACATTAAATTCAGACTGTCCTCTGTTTGAACTTCTAGGTACTTCTTTGGAGATCCCACGTAATTCCAGAAAGAGATTGTTGTATAATATTCCCATGCTCCAAAGCTGATTTTTGAAACTTGAGATTTTATGATAGATTGTCAGATGCTAGATTAAATCTTAGAGGCAGAAGCATAAACATTATTCTAGAAAAAAATATGATCAGAGAAAAACCACAAAAATAATCAGTGCCCAAGAAAACAAAGTATTATGCAGAGAGATTAATAGACCTAAGAACATTTAGCTTTGAGTAACTAAGAACAGATATCATGGCATTCTTGAAATACTTAAAAGTATGCTATGTAGAAGTAAGTCAAAACTTATTCTTAATTATTTTTGGGGTACAGAATAATGGATTGAAGTTCTAGAAAGGCAGTTTCCATTTGAATGTTATTAACCGTAAGGATGGTTTGACAACAGAATCAGTAAATTAAAGAATAGTTTGAAGGCTCTTTTTCAACTCCATGCTTGTATATATATTATTAATACTGTTTAAGAGAACATGTCAGCCAAGAGCACTAACATCTGCACAATTCCATCTCTGATATTGTATGTATCATCCATCCCTTTCTTGATACAGAATTCTCTATGCAGTTTGGGGCATGTGTAATATTTAGTTACACACTGCAAAATGGCTTCCGCATATGTAGCTGTATCCAAAAAACCATACCTTTTTCCATCAAATCTGCCTCACATATTTAATTATGCTAGAAACAATTTATGGATGTGCAGAGAAATAATATGCCACAATTATAAGTAGGAAAAAAAATATACAAACCTAAAATAAGAAGAACAAGCCCTGTAGGATTAAACTATTTTCTCAATATAAAACCAGCTATCCAGAAATCATTATTTAAAGACTTTTTAAACCTTGCCTTCTCAATCAGTGCAAAGACATGCAGTCTTTTCAAAGACTGAAGACTGTTTTTAGAGGGTGAATCAAGAGGATATATTATAAGGTAAAGGTAAAGGTTCCCCTTGGACATATGTGCTAGTCGTTCCCGACTCTAGGGGACGGTGCTCATCTCCGTTTCAAAGCCAAAGAGCCAGCACTGTCTGAAGACGTCTCCGTGGTCATGTGGCCAGCATGACTAAAGGCCAAAGGCACATGGAACACTGTTACCTTCCCACCAAAGGTGGTCCCTATTTTTCTATTTGCATTTTTTTACGTGCTTCTGAACTGTTAAGTTGGCAGAAGCTGGGACAACTAATGGGAGCTCACCCCATTACATGGCACTAGGGATTCGAACCACTGAACTGCCGACCTTTCTGATCGACAAGCTCAGCGTCTTAGCCACTGAGCCAATGCGTCCCTTTATATATTATATTATATTATATTATATTATATTATATTATATTATATTATATTATATTATATTATATTATATTATATTATATTATATTATATTATATTATATTATTATATTATATTATATTATATTATATTATTATATTATATTATATTATATTATATTATATTATATTATATTATATTATATTATATTATATTATATTATATTATAGACTGATCTAAAATACTGTTCTACTTTTTGGTGTTTTATTTTAATTTTGCTATTACTAATTTTGCTTAGGGCCACTGGATTTGTTTTAATTCTTATGAGTCATTCTGAGAGGGTGTTTTGTGTTAATAAATACATGTCCTGGGAGCCTGGATAGCTCTGCAGACAAGGCACTGTAATTTAACACCAACTATCTGCAATTAAAGTAAGTTCGAATCTTGCCAGGCTCAAGGTTGACTCAGCCTTCCATCCTTTCTAAGGTAGGTAAATTGAGGACCCAGTTTGTGGGGGCAATAAGCTGACTTTGTATAAAATATACAAAAGTATGAAGGCTATTGCTTAACGCACTGTAAGCCGCCCTGAGTCTCCGGAGAAGGGCAGCATATAAATCAATTTTTTTTAAAAAAAATGTCCTACATTAATTTCTTTCTTTTTTAAAAAAAAATAATTTTATTGAGTATTTTACACTTTAAAACCAAACACCCAAAAGCAAAAGAAGTCAAGAGACAAAAAAGAAAACAAAAGCACACACACATCAGACATTGAAATACAATACTAACAACAGGTATATACAATTTTACAACTTTCTGCATCGACTTTTGTCTTTACTCTTAACTTTTATCCTAATTTCTATGTATCTCGAATACTATTCATTAGCAGTAGGAGTTATCTCCTATCTAGTCCTACTTCAGTCCTCCGAATAAAATCCAGAGAATTTATTTTGAAACTTTTCAGAAGTTCTTAATGGAAAGGTCAATAATAGCTGTAAGGTTTATTGAAAGATAGGTTGACCTTTTCTACCGTATTACTGCTGCAGGCTCAGCATACTGTGTGATGAGTAAAGCGTCCCCAGCAGGGCAGCGATAAAACCCAGCAAGCTTGATCAGTGTCTTCTTCATTCTGTTGCTATTTTAAATGTTACCCAAATATAACTAGCGTTATTGGATAATTGAAAAATGGACCAAAGGAATAAAAATGGACCTGTGTATTATAAATCATAATAAGCAAGTTCTACCAACAGTCCTTGAGTAATGGAGGGGATGAGAGAAAATTTCATAAACCAGCTGATTTCTGAAACTAAACATCTTAGTGTCTTCCATCTTCCATAACTTCACGAATGGAACCATTTGGGGGAACTGGCACATCTGCCAATTTTAATTGCTATCCATTGTCTTGAGTTCATTTCAGTTTCTTTTCACATCAATTTATGAAGTTAAAAATAAGAGAAAGGCAATCTGTACAAATATTTAAATGCATTGTCCTGCACAATTTTCTTGACATTTGTATCTTAACCTGCTTCTTAGGCTTTGCTTTCCCTTTGAATTGTGAACTATATCTAAACTCTTTGAAAGATTCAGATTTCAATAAATGTGAAAGAAAAGATTTGTTTTCCACATTCTGGGCATAAAGTCCCTTCATTGCAAGGGATGGGGAGATTTGAATATATATAAATATGAATGCAGATATCTGCCCAATCAGACATATCAGTAAGAAAACATAATATAATCTATTCCAGTATGATTTATAATATACCTTTCCAAAAATATGAGTATATCTATATAATAAGGAATAAGCATTTAATTAAAAATCTGTTCCACTGTTTGCATCCAATGTTAGCTAAGAAATAAAAATGCATTAGTTATAAATTTCTCATTTTCTATTTTTTTTTTCTTTCCTTATCTCAAAACCTGTTTATCATTTATCATGTTTCTGGCTCAATTTGAATTTTCTTCAGACAAATTATTTGCATCTTTTTCTCATTTCTTCTAATGGACTTATTTTATACAATTTTGCCTCCAACTACATCTTTCTTGCAAACAATTTCCTGTGGTTGTGCTGAGCACAAAACTTGAAGCAGTTTAAGAGTGGCCATGTCATACCTCTTGGCAGCTCCCTTAAAGAAGCTGTAACTTTTCTTGTGCTTTGAACAGTCCTATAAAAATATGCCTTGAATTTGATGATGGCAGCATCAGTTTAGAGAAGTGAAAATTGCAACAGTTAAGTTAATGTTTTGAATTGTGCATTGGCTTGAAAGTAAAAAATTAGGATAGTTATATTCACCTGCCTACCTGCTTAACTGGAAAACAAGAATAGCATCAGTGTTATTTTGTCATTAACGGCAACTGTTCCCTCCCCCCCTTAAATCAGCTAATGCCGTAGTATTTAGCCATTTTCACCTGCAAATATCTGCAGTCAGGGATAAGGGGCAATGGTGAAATCCAATTTTTTTTACTATCGGTTCTGTGGCGTGGTTTGGTGGGCGTGGTGTGGTGTGGCTTGGTGGGTGTGGCTTGGTGGGCATGGCAGGGGAAGGATACTGCAAAATCTCCATTCCCACCCCACTCCAGGGGAAGGATACTGCAAAATCTCCATTCCCACCCCATTCTGAGGCCAGCCAGAGGTGGTATTTGCCGGTTCTCTGAACTACTCAAAATTTCCGCTGCCGGTTCTCCAAACTGCTGAAAATTTCCGCTTCCAATTCTCCAGAACCTGTCAGAACCTGCTGGATTTCACCCCTGGATAAGGGACAACTGAATATGAATTCAGGCTAAAAATAATCCTGCAAGAGCAATTGGGTCTATGACAATTCACCACAGCCAACTTGCTACGGCCAACTCGCCATGACCAACTAGCTGTGGCCAACTCACCATGGGACAACTCACCACAGCCAATTTGCCATGGGACAACTCACTGTAGGACAAGACTTATACTAACATCAAAGAAATGGTGGAATAGTATCAAGAGCCGCAGCGGCGCAGTGGTTAGAATGCAGTACTGCAACTTACTTCTGCTGATTACCGGCTGCCAGAAGTTTGACAGTTCACATAGGACAGGGATGGTAGGCATGCTGGTGTGTTTATGCAAACCCCCTTTAGGGGCCACTTAGGAATGGGGTGAGGTCCACGGTAGACAGTTTGAGGTTGAAGCTTGGTTTGAGGTTTTGAGGATGTAATGCTGAAGTCGTATTTTCTGCAATTGAGTTTGGAGCCATTTACCCTGAGTTTGTATTGATTGTTTGCCCATGTATTATTGAGGTTGAAGCTGAAGAAATTGTTGACAGGTAAGACATTGTAGGAGACAATTTTGTGTACTATGCTTAGATTGGAGTGCAGGTGGCACAGTTCCAGATTGTCCAAGCCCAAAATATCAAGTCTGGTAGCATAAGGGATTCTATTGTGAGTAGAGGAGTGGAGTATTTGCATATTGTGCTCAACAATCTGGGTCCTCATTTTACCACCCTTGGAAAGATGGAAGGCCAAGTCAACCTTGGTGGCACAGCAGACTAAAGTGCTGTTAAGTAACACCAGCTGCCTGCAATTACTGCAAGTTCAAATCTCACCAGGCTCAAGGTTGACTCAGCCTTCCATCCTTTCGAGGTAGGTAAAATGAGGACCTGGTTTGTGGGGGCAATAAGCTGACTTTGTATAAAAAAGAACACCGCTTGGAAAGGGGGGCGAAAGCCCTACTAAGCAGGTATATACAAAAGTATGAAGGCTATTGCTTAACGCATTGTAAGCCTCCCTGAGTCTCCGGAGAAGGGCGGCATATAAATCGAACCAATAAATAAATAAATGAAATAAACGTTGAGCCCGTCAGAATTAGCGGTGTGCAGAGTCAGCCTGCCATCCCACTTTCTAACCACTGCACCAGCAGGACTCTTAAATCAGTGAAGATTGACCTTTGAGTAAAAGAAAAGACTGCTTAGGGCTTTATCACTGGACAAGAACATCTTCTTGAGGCTTGTCAAGCAAGAGGAAGTCATGGTTGGCAGCAAAAGTGATCTTTGAATCAGATTCAGATTCTCGGTCTTATTGCCGAGCAGAAGAAAGTTCTATCTACCAAGTCACGTCATCTACAAATCGGGAGCCAGACAGAGAGTCCTTATCTCTCTTTTCCAGCTTTCATTGCACAAGTGCGGTCAGTTGTACCCAAACTCTGTTTGACTTCTCTGAAGTAATTAGATGAATGATATTTCAGGCTTAATCTGATGCCTTGAGGCTGTGTCAAGAGGTAAATATGCATGAAATTCCCCTCCTTTCTTTTCATCCTACTTCTTTTCCCTCTTCCCTGCCTTGTTAGCATTTACAAATGTTTCTATTGTTACCTTTCACCAGGCAATCATTAGGGAGCAGGGACTCTTTTATTTTTCAGCATTTCAGTGAACGTAAACAAATGCCAGTTTTCACTAATTGCCAAATATTGCTTGCTGTAGGGCTCCATAGTTTTGTTTTCCTTATGATTTCGGCTCAAGCTATCTCAAACAGCTTCTGTTCCATTGTAACTGTGAGAATGACAAATATTCCTGAGAGATTTTCTGTGGTAAGCAGTTGGCAAGTATTCCTTAGAAAAACCTGGGCTTTTAGTTACACATTAATGGTTTATTAATGGTGTTTATTTGGAACTGCCAATCACCCCGGGCTCCTGGAATTAAAAACTGAAGTAGAAAAAAAGGCCATATGTGTCTGTCAAACATATGAAAAGCCCAAATCCTACAGACATTTCAGATGCATTCTTTGTTCAATTGTTCTTAATAAGAAAAGGAATTCAAAAACAACCCACCTAATCAACTGGATTTAAAAAAAAAAAAAAAACCTCTCAATTACCATGCAGCAATATTAAGCTGTTCTTGTTGTTGTTAGTTGCGTTCCTCCAGGCCTTCCTGTCCTCTACCATCTTTTGGAGTCCATTTAAGCTCATGCCTACTGCTTCAGTGACTCCATCTAGCCACCTCGTTCTCTGTCGTCCCCTTCTTCTTTTGCCCTCAATCGTTCCCAGCATTAGGCTCTTCTCCAGTGAGTCCTTCCTTCTCATTAGGTGGCCAAAGCATTTGAGTTTCATCTTCAGGATCTGGCCTTCTAAAGAGCAGTCAGGGTTGATCTCCTCTAGGACTGACTAGTTTGATCGCCTTGCAGTCCAAGGGACTCACAGGAGTCTTCTCCAGCACCATAGTTCAAAGGCCTCAATTCTTTGGCGCTCAGCCTTTTTTATGGTCCAACTTTCACAGCCATACATTGCAACTGGGAAAACGGTAGCCTTCACTATACGCACTTTTGTTGACAAGGTGATGTCTCTGCTTTTTAGTAAGCTATCTAGATTTGCCATAGCTTTCCATCCCAGGAGCAAGCATTTTTTAATTTCTTGGCTGCAGTCCCCATCATTTTCCTGGAGTCCAGGAAAATAAAATCTGTCATTACCTCCATTTCTTCCCCATCTATTTGCCAGGAATTGAGAGGGCCAGATGCAACATTAAGCTATGGTGTTTATTTATGTATACATATACAGATTCATCAGTAAATTAATAAATTTACTTCCCATTTCAAGGGGGATCCTTAAAATGTTATAGATTTTTTTTTAACAATTTAAAATACAAAGGATATAATATTAATTAAATATGTAAAGTTATTGCGGCTTTTGAAACCAAAATAACTTCTTTTTTTTTGCCCTGTAATCCCTTAAATTGGAGTAGAGTTGGGGCAAGTGGATGAAGCTGAGCATTTACTGGCTGGATGCCCTTTCCGACACCATGCAGAGTTCAGAGCAAACCAAAATACACCCATGTATATTCAAGCATCAGAGAGGGAAAAAGCTGGGATGGAAATAAAAACTTCAGAATTTTCAGGTGTCAGCAGCAGGAATAACACCAGCAAATAAGAACCTACAAATAAGTGTGGAAGATCTTGAGGGATGAGAAGAAGAG
Source organism: Pituophis catenifer annectens (assembly GCF_029215685.1). Taxonomy (NCBI): domain Eukaryota; kingdom Metazoa; phylum Chordata; class Lepidosauria; order Squamata; family Colubridae; genus Pituophis; species Pituophis catenifer. The sequence goes on along the minus strand of NW_027256884.1, from coordinate 116,542,998 downwards.
ATGTTGTCTAGGAAGCAATCAAACAAGAGAAGGAGGATCCCCTGGTGGCTTTCTAATCAGAAAAATAAATTTAGGAAGGACCCCAATGGATCAAGCAGTTAAAAGTTTGTACATTCAGACTTGCAAGATTTTGTTGTTATACCTATACAACAAATTAGGATTAGTTCATTTTGCCACCATTTCCTTTCTGATTTATCTGGAAGGGATGATAAAATATGTGAACCTGCAGACATTGAGGCAATCACAAGGCTTCCTTTAAGGTTCTCTGCTCTCTTGTTAAGGGAGAACATATTCCAAAGGTAGCAGGATCCTAAAATAAACTTGCATCAGCATACAGCACAGTTAAAAGGAAGAAGAAAGATAGTTACCTGTGCCACTCCACCAATATGAGTGGAAGATAATTCAGAAGAATAATTTTATTTCCTTCTATTGATGGACAGTGGCGATGTGAAGTATTTGTCATAAATGATTTTTCCCCCCATGGGATCAGAAGCCATTGGATGAAGAATCCAATTTTACAGAGCACTTCATTTGCATCCCAAATGAATATCGGTACCGTTTCCTTGCAAACTTAAAAATGATTCTTTCCTTCTTCGTCAGGAATTAGAAAACTTTTGGGACGTGGCCACTCATCCCCACCATTGTCTGCTTCATCTTCCTTGCAGGGGTCCCCAACAGTGGTGGGATTCAAAAACATTTACTACCGGTTCTGTGGGCGTGGCTTGGTGGGCGTGGCTTGGTGGGCATAGCAGGGGAAGGATACTGTAAAATCTCCATTCCCTCCCCACTCTAGGGGAAGGTTATTGCAAAATCCCCATTTCCTCCCAATCAGCTGGGACTCAGGAGGCAGGAGCCTTGGTAGTACAGTGGTTTAATGCACCCTGTAATTAACACAGCTGCCTGAAATTTCTGCAGGTTCAAATCTTACCAGGCTCAAGGTTGACTCAGCCTTCCATCCTTTCTAAGGTAGGTTAAATGAGGACCCAGTTTGTGGGGGCAATAAGCTGACTTTGTATAAATATATACAAAAATATGAAGGCTATTGCTTAACGCATTAACGCCCTGAGTCTCCGGAGAAGGGCGGCATATAAATCAAATTTTTTAAAAAAAATAGATCAGGCATGGCCAGTCAGAGGTGGTATTTACCGGTTCTCCGAACTTCTCAAAATTTCTGCTACCAGTTGTCCAGAACTGGTCAGAATCTGCTGAATACCACCTCTGGTCCCCAATCCTCAGGCTATGGCCCACTATCAGGCCTTGAGCCCTTCAGTACCAGGCCACAGAAGTTTGTGCACTCATCCCCATGAGCAGCAGGTAATGCGTGCTCCATTTGCACAAGCAGTGGGCACGCATGTCTGCCACTTGCACAAATGGAACTACATGTGCGCACTTGCCTACCACTCGCAGAGTCATCCCCTATTCCCTCTCCAGCTGGTCCACAAAGCCAGAAAGTTTGGGGAACTCATAAATTCCCAAAGGTGTTTTTTTCAAGAGGCAACTGGGTTTTCTTGTTTTTCTTTGAAGACGTTTTGCTTCTCATCCAAGAAGCTTCCTCAGCTCTGGAGGGATGATGGAGAATGGAAGGATTTATACTTGCAGACAGCTAGTCATTTGCATCCTTTTAGAGCAGGGGTCTTCAAATTTGGCAGCTTTAAGACTTGTGGACTTGAAGTCCACAAGTCTTAAAGCTGCCAAGTTTGGGGACACCTGTTTTAGAGAGTCATTGAGGCCACCTGGACTCTCTAAAAGAATGTAAATGACCAACTGTCTGCAAGGAATATAAATCCTTCCATTCCCCACCATCCAGCCAGAGCTGAAGAAGCTTCTTGGATGAGAAGTGAAACATCTTCAAAGAAAACCCAGAAAATCCTGTTGCCTCTTGAAAAATCACCTTCAGGATAATTATGACCGGGATGGCTGAGACTCTCCATAGACATCTGTTGTAAAGTGCTGGGAGCATTCATTTTAATTAGATTGTGGTTTGCTTTTACTTCTCACAGTAAAGGGATTAGTTAAAAATGAAACCACCAGCATACTCCCCCAATCAAGAATTACTTATTTATTAATTTATATTTTATATTCATATGCAGCAAGTTAATTGATGCATTAATAAATGTAGTAAATAATAACTTAATTAAATGTAGCTAATTCCCAGTCCTCCATGATATCATCCATACAACCATTCTCTAAATTTGCCAATAATCTAGGAAGGTCACTGTTGCAGGTTGGCCAATAACAGAAGAAAATAGGCACTGGGATATGTATACTTACTCCTTTTTTAGTGACTTCCCCACTTAGCTACTATTCACCAATATGACAGTAATTAAAAAATAATTTCCCAACCAATGTGTGCATTTACAACCAATATTTTTGCACGTTAGCATGCCAGAGTGAGAGTAATTATGGTTTAGTGGCAACCTCAGTTAGTGATTATTTACAAATGTGAAGATAATAAAAATTCATTTTCCAACCAATGTGGTCATTTACAACCAAATTTCATGCATCTAATAACAATGTATGCCAGAGTGAGAATAATGCTGACACACTTATAGGGGAAAACCTTAAATGAGATGGTAATAACCAACCATCAAACTTTTGACTTGCATTTTGCAATTTAAGAGCAATTTCCTTTGAAATCATTAAAACTTTACAGCCAAAGTATTTTACATTCCTTGAAAAATTGGCACTTTACTCATCAGTTTGACTTATTGGCTTGTTACCTCATCAGAAAGGGGGAGAAATAAAATCTTGAAAGAGACCTGCTGATGGCCCAGACAATGTAAAAAAAAAAAAAAATCAGCATCTTTCCAGATATAATGAATAGCAGTAAAGTTGATGCGGCATGCAATTAAAACAAAATAAAGTTTAGTTAACTCTATTCAAAGTTGGCGACATTAAATTGCTTAGAAACTTTTGTAATTGATCAATTCCATTAAAAAGATCCTTCCTCCAAAAGTTAGGAATAATCTTATATATAATGTCAGGCTTGCCCCAGCTAGGTCGCTAGGAAAGAAAGACTCTCGATTCCATTTGTTTGAAGTGATAGGTTCTTTTACTAAGGAATAGGGGTTGCAAGGCTGGAACTAAAGTTCCCATGCAAAATGCTACAGCATTTACACCTTCTCCTTGGCCCTCCTCCCTTGACCTTGCCTTCATCCAATGGGGTTCCATGTAGGAGTTTTGGGAACCACTCAGATGTTTGGTATGGCTTGTTGCAATTCACATTACTTTCCCAGACTCAGCGGCCTTGAAAGCTGGAGTTGGCCAGTTTTTCAACCTCTGGCTTCCGTCAGGCCTGTCACCCTACCCCCCAATTGCTCATCTCTACCCTCTACACGCCAATTGTCTACTTCCTTTCCTCCCCCCTTCCTCTTACTATTTATGGCAGGATGCCAGCAGAGCTGAAGATGGCAGTTCTGACATATAATCAGATTCCTTGGGTCTGTATAGCTTTGTCTTCTGTAACTGGCGGTGGCTTTTTAGTGATTCAAACAAAAGTTTTCTACTTCATCCTTTCATAATTTAGTGTGCCAGGAACTGGATTTCTGTATCTATTTTTTTCTGAAAGTATTGAAATGTATGGGTAGGGTCTCAGAGTAATGCAGAATGTTTTCCTCCTGGTTCAAAGGAATCTGATCTTTTTTCCATTCTATCAAGAATTTCTGAAGCAATTGCCAGAAACTGCCATGAGAAGTCTTTTTAAGTATAAAGTAACATGTTCTTGCAATATATAAAACAGTCATGTAGATTTATTTGAAGGAGAAACCCATACCAGTACTGCTGAATTATTTGATAATGTGATTTATATTACAATCAGACAGCCATCCGCCTAGGAAGTCTAATAGAAATGGCTTTTGAAAGAAAATTACAAGGCAAAAAAATAACTTCCTTTCCTATTCAGAAAAAAAACCTGTTCATACAGAATAGCCTAAGAAATATTGACTTTCCTAATAACATCCAGGCAAAGGAGGCAGTAGCTCAGTGGCTAAGATGCTGAGCTTATCGATCGAAAGGTCGGCAGTTCAATGGTTCGAATCCCTAGTGCCGCATAACCGAATGAGCTCCCGTTAGTTGTCCCAGCTTCTGCCAACCTAACAGCTTGAAAGCACGTAAAAAATGCAAGTAGAAAAATAGGGACCATCTTTGGTGGGAAGGTAACAGTGTTCTGTGCGCCTTTGGCATTTAGTCATGCTGGCCACATGACCATGGAGACGTCTTCGGACAGCGCTGGCTCTTCGGCTTTAAAATGGAGATGAACACCGCCCCCTAGAATTGGGAAAGACTAGCACATATGTGTGAGGGGAACTTTTACCTTTATCTTTACCTTAATATCATCCAGCCTGCAGTTTTTGGCTGATAATTTGTCGATTTATTAATTTATTATATATCCCACTTTCCACTGCAGTGTATGCTCAAGACCAGTTGATTAGCCCAAGTGATCTACTGTACATCAGTAAAATAATGCATGCATCTACCTGCCCATAATCTGATAATAATCTTTATGATTTATCAGTCATAAAGGATTCTTATCAGGATTCTTCCTCTGTTGTCTGTAATTCCTCTGGGAATGGCCTTGGGAGACAAGAGGAGAAAAACCACAGGTTGGAAATGGTCAGATAAGAGGCAACAGACCCAGCAGAAGGAATGTGACTGAGCCAAACAACTCAGAAAAGTCTTGGATTGTAATGGTGAAGGGGGAGAGATGTACAGGTAGTCCTCACCTTACAACAGTTCATTGAGTAACCCTTCGAAGTTACATCACTGAAAAAAAGTGACTCGTGACCATTTTTCACACTTAACAAACCATTGCAGCATCCCTTTGGTCATATGATCAAAATTCAGATGCTTATGACTCATAGCTATTAAGAAATAGAAAATAGAATAGAATAACAGAGTTGGAAGGGACCTTGGAGGTCTTCTAGTCCAACCCCCTGCTTAGGCAGGAAACCCTACACCACTTCAGACAAATGGTTATCCAACCTCTTCGTAAAAACTTCCAGTGTTGGAGCATTCACAACTTCTGGAGGCAAGACATTCCACTGATTAATTGTTCTAACTGTCAGGAAATTTCTCCTTAGTTCTAGGTTGCTTCTCTCCTTGATTAGTTTCCACCCATTGCTTCTTGTCCTACCCTCAGGTGCTTTGGGGAATAGCTTGACTATAACAGTTTATAATATAGTATAGTATAATATAATATAATATAATATAATATAATATAATATAATATAATATAATATAATATAATATAATATAATATAATATAATATAATATAATATAATATATTATATTATATTATATTATATTATATTATATTATTATATTATATTATATTATATTATATTATATTATCATATCATATTATATATCATATCATATCATATCTATAACGGGTCCTATGATCACCTTTTACAACCTTCTTACAACAAAGTCAATGGGAAAACCAAATTCACTTAACAACCATGTTACTAATTTAACAATTCTAGTGATTGACTTAACCACTGTGGCAAGAAAGTTCATACAATGGGGCAGATTTCACTTAACAAATGTTTCACTTAGCAACAGAAATTTTGGGCTCAATTGTAGTTATACCCATGATGGTGAACCTATGGCACGTGTGCCACAGATGGCACGCAGAGCCCTTTCTGCAGGCACGCCAGCCATCGCCCCAGCCCAGCTCCACTGCATATGCGTGCACCTCCCATCGGCCAGCTGGTCTTCGGGTCTTTGCCGTGCATGCAAGGGGGCAGGGCCTTCCCCAATCTCTGCAGGTTCCACCCTCTGCAGATGCCTCTCCATGGCAGGAAAGCAGGAGAAAGCTAGGATGCGATGGGGGAAGAAACTGCAAAGATCGGAAGAGGCACGGAAGGCAGGAAGGCAGGAGGCATTCAGTGGGGGGAGAAACTTTGGAGATCATAGAAGGCAGGAGGCAGTTAGGATTTGATGGGGGGAGAAACTTTGGAGATCGTGGAAGGCAGGATCGGTTTATGTTCTGGTGACTTGCCTGTCTATGTGGGTGTGGGGGCAGTCTTACAGATTCTTTGGTTGGGTTGTTTACTGATGGCTCTTTGGCAGTTTCCTGATTGGGGTATTGCTTACTTGATTGTTGGTCTGGAGTTAACCTTGGAGTTAATCTATGGCAGGGGTCGGCAATCTTAAACACTCAAAGAGCCACAAAGGTCCTAACCGGAAGCCCCTGTTCAATTCTGGATGCTGATTACTGAAAGAGAGGCAAGGCCCCAGAATATAAACTGACAGCAAACAGCACTCCTTACTAGCACTGATGACGTTACCTAGTTAGGATAATGGATGTCTGCAAGAAAACAAGCAAGCTCAGAGAGCACCAATGACCCCTCTTAGTAATTTTCAGAGAGCCAGCCAATGCTCACAAAACATCTGTTTAGTGATATGGAGTAGATAGCTCCTCTTCTGAAGCCAACTGACCCAACTCGACATTTCAGTCAGTCTGGCATCTTCCAGAATCCTTAATCCCTAATGAGAAATCAATCTAGTTATCCAGTGGAAAGCTTTGCATCAGTTTTTACTTCTGTCCAGTCGTGCTTTCTCTTCAACACAATATTTTCCTTCCAATTGTATGATTTAATCACTTAATTTTTAAAAGTCTTAATTTTCGGAAAGCGGGAAGTGTGCAGGACAGCCACAGCACTAGTTAAATATTCTCAGCTGAAAGTAAAATAGATCAAGCAGTTCACGAGCCTTAATTGTGATTACGCTTTATTGCTGCTTAGACGATTAAGTGCTTAAATTAGCAGGTAACAGGATCTATATTCTTAACGGCAAGGAAGAGCTAATCATGCCTTCGCTAAATATTTCAGCCCAGTTCCAACAATCTCGTGGAGGAAAGTTAATGGACCCAATCCGAGCAAAGCCCGCCTGAGGAAGTCCCAAGCAGTGCTCGAAATCCCAAACGTGCAACTGGAAGATGCAGGGACATATGAATGCAAAGCTGAGAACTCCCGGGGAAGGAATGTTTTCCGAGGACAGTTGCAAGTATACAGTAAGTTTTATAATTAATCTCTAGCAGCATCTTTCTCTTACCAAGTGTTAATTAGCCTCAGTGCTTGAATGTGTACATTCAGACATGCAAAAAGTCTGTAGAGATTCTCAGTCATCCAGGTTGAAATGGTTGTCCCCAGCAGTGGGTTTCAAATATTCTTACCACCAGTTCACTGCATGCATGTGTGCATGCGTGCCTTCTGTGCATGCAACCTGGCCTTCCACGCATGCGCCCGGCCTTGAAAACATACCTAAATAGGATGGCATAGAGCCTGGGCAGGTGGGTGGTTCCACCAGCGATCTCTGCTACCAGTTTGCCCGAACTGGTACGAATCGGCTAAATACCACCTCTGGTTGTCCTAATGGTGCTTTTTCAGGAGGCAACTGGCCTTTCTTGTTTTTTCTTTGAAGACATTTCACTTCTCATCCAAGAAGCTTCTCATCCAAAATTGCAGAGTACAGGAACCAGGAGCACTAATTCATGTGACCCTGAGGACACAGATAAACCTCCAAGTGCTTCAAAGACCCTCTGAAAGGATGCAAATGACCCGCTGTCTGCAAGGAATATAAATCCTTCCATTCCCCACTATCCTGTCAGAGCTGAAGAAGCTTCTTGGATGAGAAGTGAAATGTCTGAAGAAAAAACAAGGAAGTCCAGTTGCCTCCTGAAAAAAACACCATTGGGACATTCAGACATGCACCTTTGTCGTTTGATGGAATCTGTTTTAACGTTGGATGCATTTCAGCCAGAAATAATAATAATATTATTATTTTATTTTATGACTCAATAAAAATGTTAAATGAAGATACTTAGGAGCTGAGGGCTTGACAGCACAAGGAATCAACAGCCAACTGACAGCCATCAACACCAATTAACCAATAGGAAGGCATCACATAAATACGACTCATAGAATAGCTGAAAGTACATATTGCAGTACAAAGTAGTTCCTTGGGGGTGGGCTCCAGCACAAGTCTGAAAGCTCAGAAGAGTAAACATCTGGTCCAGGGGTGAAATCTACTTACCTTCCCTACCGGTTCGGAAGTTCGCCTGCTGTCGTCACGCCATCATCACATCCGATTTTTTACCTTCTGTGCATGCACAGAGGGTTAAAACAAGGAAGTAACAATGTCCGGGTGAGTGGGCGGAGCCTTGCACTGCTGCCGCTACCAGTTCACTGAACCATGCGCTGCTGGCACTACCGGCTCGCACGAGCCAGACAGAACCGGCAGGATTTCACCACTGCTCTGGTCCCAGTGATCAATTCAGATTGGATCCTGCAGAAATAGTTTTTCCGGATAGCATATATCCGTGATGGCGAACCTATGGCAAGTGTGCCAGAAGTGGCATGCAGAGCCATCTTTCTGGGCACAGGAGCCAGCATCCATTGCTCTTCCGGGTTCCAGCACACCGGCCAACTGGTCTTCACGCATGTGGGAGCGCTGGAAACCAGAAGAGCAGCTGCCCAGTGCGCATGCACACACTCTGAAGATGATCTTCCAATTTCAGGCGTTCACATGCACACTGGCCAGCTGGTCTTCACACGCACATGCATGCCAGAAACCGGAAGACCGAGTGACTGGTGCGCATGAGCATTCTGGAAACCAGAAGATCATCTTCCCGGTGAGCGCATGCGCACCGGGCAGCTGTTCTTCCGGTTTCTGGCACGCGCCCCCATTTTGGCACTCAGTGCTAAAAAGGTTCGCCAACACTGGCATATATCAATTTTGATGAGAATAATAGTCTCATGCTAAGCCCCAAGAGATGGTTCCAAAGTACTGTCTTCTACTGTCTCTTTTCCAAAATGAAATTTTCTTTTAACCTGGAGGGAAGGTATAACAAGTGATAGAGGGCTGAACTAGGACATTAAGGAACCAAGTCTGGCTACTCATTTTGATGAGTCAATGATCATTTCTAGTCTTTCAGCAGGCAGAAATTTATTATTGCTCTGATTTATACCCTCCTTACTATGTTCAGAGAAACAGCCTCAAGTCAGTTAATGGAAATGTAAAACGCAATGCTAAATGTTGTGGCCCATCAGCGGCCTGTGCAGTTAGTAGCTGATTCCAACAGCAAGGAGGCTGGTGTGGTGCTGCGCCAGCAGCCTGTGCAGCTGGCGCTCGAGTCAGACAATGAGGAGGCTGGAGAAGATGTGGTGCCAGAGGCCGGGATTCAGCTAAGGCCTTCAGAACCTCCAGAAGCTCCCATAAGTGAAGAGGACGAAGAGGAGGAGCCTCTTCTCAATGCACGAGCGCGCAGAGCTGTTAAAAGGCAGGAGTAGCTCCTCAGGAGGAGGTCTCCTCGAGAGTAAGGCTTGGGGCTAATTGGCCATTCCCCTAGCCTATTTAAGGAGGATGACGACTGATGAAATTTGCAGGAAACAACTTCATTCATATTCCTTCACGTCTTGATTCCAAAAACGTTTCATTCGGTTCTTGTTTCTCTCTTGTCATTTTTCCTGCAAATTGCTTCTGGGCATTCTGCCAACCACGGTAAGATTATGGTTATCTGAAATACTGTGCCTCAGAACTGAGTTATTATTCTTTGGATTCTTGGGGGCTGTTAATGAAGTTAAATGAACAGCCCTTGTTCAGAAAAGACTGATTTAAATCGTACTTGTGTTTGAACAACTACTAAGAAAGCTCATTAGTAGTCCTTAATTAGTAAACTAAGGTTTGTACGGACTTTGTGTGTGCTGTGTTCTTTGGGGTCCGTAGCTGGGGCAGAACACTAAAGATTAAAAATACAAAATGTATACTATTAAAAGCATAGTGAAATGCTAAATGCTGAACAAGAGTACAGGAGAAGATATGCTAAGAAAGATCAAAACTAGCCTTCCTACACATCTGAATGACCAAATGAGTCATAATAAAATAAATAGATGATAGATAGATAGATAGATAGATAGATAGATAGATAGATAGGAGAGAGAGAGAGAGAGAGAGAGAGAGAGAGAGAGAGAGAGAGAGGAAGAGGAAAGAAGGGAGGGAAGGAGGGAGGGAGAGAGAGAGAAAGAGAAAGAAAGAAAGAAAGAAAGAAAGAAAGAAAGAAAGAAAGAAAGAAAGAAAGAAAGAAAGAAAGAAAGAAAGAAAATTTATATGAATATCTTACTCAGGACATGTGATTCTGGGCAATACACAAAGGAAAAGGAAAAGAAAACCAGAATCAATCAATACACTATATCACATTAAAACTTATTAAAAGTTTTTAGATGAAGTGATTAGAACTGAAATCTTCTATAGCTCACCCACTGAGGACTCTTTTCCCTGCTTTAATAATTAGTTTCCTCACTTTGAACTCAGCCTGGCAACCAATGCAGATTTCTTTTAGTCAGTATGTGATCTTTGTATCCTATACCAATTAGCAAACTGAAGAAAGTGGAGGCCTTTAAGTCAATAATCAGTAAAATTACTGGGCTGCCTCCTGTAACTGCACAGAGGAGTCCCTGAAGTTTTCTCGAACAAAGTGTCTTGCTTCTTCCTAGTGTTGGAAGTCACTGGTCCAAGGTCACTCAGTTGATTTTGTACCAAAGGCAGAACTCGAACCCATCTACTCTGGCTGGTGCCTTACCAACCACATCAAACCAGCTTTTATTTAGCAGCTTACCTTCTGCATTTTGTCTTGGTTACGCTTTCCAAGAATAGATCACATAGAATATGTAGTCAGGATGGGATATGATCACAGTATAGATTATTATCAACAAAACTAAATTTAGAAAGGGTTGAAAATGACGGGCTAAGCATAACTGCGCAAAGATATTCTGTATCTCAGCCTCAGCCTGTCTATTCAGTGATAGTTGAGGATCAAGAAACATTCTCAATATATAATCTTGCCTGCTCTTCCAAAACAATCCCCACATCCAATTCCAACATAATCTCCATCGTGTCACAATTTAATTTTAGTTAGTTCACCTTCCTCAAATTTAGACAACATTCAAAGGTACTGGTTGCTTCCTTGGTGTTGGATGATGAAAAGTGATAGAGATGTATTTTATATGATAGTTCCTCTTCCAAAGCTCCAGATGAATCCCCTCAGTGGTTTAATGGAAATGTTCCAGCTTTATGCACCCATGTCATCCTTCATTTACATTTCATTTTATAAGTCTGATAAAAGAAGACCTAATATTAAGGACATATGGATTACTATAAATCTGATCAGTTTTATTCTTTTCATTAGAAGGGCTGCATTTTGCTCTGTCAGGTTATTTTTATCGTAATTTTTTAAAAAATCTGTAAAAAAAATAGTATCATGTTCCATGTGCAATGTTCTCTCAGAATTTTAATCGATTTATTGGCCACATCAATCCTCAAATTTAGACAGCATATAAAGATTTTAAACATTAAAATAGATATAAGCGGAAACAACAATATGCATACTGTATGTTTATGAAAAACACAAACCTCTCACTTCAGGGAAACAATATACAATATACACCAATAACAGAATAACAAAATTGGAAGGGACCTTGGAGGTCTTCTAGTCCAACCCCCTGCCCAGGACTGCTCTCTCATTCACGAATGAACCCAAGAGCAAGCCATCCTGAGCAAACTAGAAGCACAAGGATACAGAAAGACTTACAGAAGACCCCTATCTGCTTCCTGGAGACTCATTGGAAAACTCTTCCCAAATAATTGGTCAAGTCCACCACCCAGGCAGAATCCAACTCTGAATGGATCCAAGTAGTTTTGTCCATCATATTCAATGGTGGGTTGCTACCCGGTTCACCCCAGATTGGGCGAACTGGTAGCGGCGGCGGTGGGAGGCTCGCCCACCCCGCCTGGACGCATCTGCGCATGCGTAGAAGAGGTGTGTGTGCACGCAAGTGCGCAAGCGCCCACGAGCGAACTGGTAGTGACAGGTTTTGAAACCTGCCCCTGATCATATGCCTAGAATATTATTCACATGAGTCCTTCAGCAAGCATCTTTCCCTAATGTATGGGTTTATTAATATCAAATCCCTGAGAAATCATGATCATGAAATACAAAATATTCTTTTCTTATTACGGTACTTTCTGCATACAATTTGGAGAAACACAGTGTCTTTTCAGGCAAGTTCCTCATAAATAATTTTTTTGAAACAGATTTTCAGCTTGAGAAAAATAAAAGGAACACATTTCATGAAGTGTTAAGTTTGCCTCAGAAAAATTGAGGTATTATTGATCTCAAAAAAATATATTGTAAATCTACTTTGGCGCTTGGTAGCAATACTATTAACCAATGCATTCAGCTTTCCTTCCTTCCTTCCTTCCTTCCTTCCTGCCTGCCTGCCTGCCTGCCTGCCTGCCTTTCTTCCTGCCTTCCACCCACCCACCCTCCCACCCTCCTTCCTTCTTTCCTTCCTTCCTTCCTTCCTTCCTTCCTTCCTCTTTCTTTCTTTCTTTCTTTCTTTCTTTCTTTCTTTCTTTCTTTCTTTCTTTCTTTCTTTCTTTCTTTCCTTCTTCCTTCCTTCCTTCCTTCCTTCCTTCCTTCCTTCCTTCAACCATCTACTTTCCCTTGCTTCCCCCTCTCTCCTTCTTTCCATTTTTCCTTCCTTTCCATGCAGCTGTATCTTTTTTTTTTTGGTTTTCAACTAAAACTGAGTTAACAGCCTCCCATGGGCATTATATCATATCTTCACGCCTTAGGGCCACTGGTTTGTAAATAATCAACCACCCCTTTACCCTATGGCTAGCTTCAAACTGGGTTTGTGGATTACAGCTGGCATTGGGAGAAACACTCTTGATTTGCATTCCTCCTTCGGTACTAGCTCTTCCATCTTCCTCAGTCATGCTCAGTTTGTCAGCTGGATTTGATCCAGCTCACTGGAGATGCTCTCGGCAATGCCTGGAATGCACCGAGGCAGCCCTGTCTGCTTTTCTGTAATCACAGGTTAATTTGATTCCCCATCATATCTAATGCAAAGAACCAGATGTATTCGGATTGCTTCATGCAGCTGACAATTTGGAATGATCATTTCATCTGTCTCACCCACTTGGCATGACATGCCTCCGAACTAGTGATAAAAATGACCTCCCATTGGATGTTGCTAGGCCTGCTCTATTTTGTCCATTGAAATCTACATTCCCAGGCCCCCATCATATTTTTTTTCTGTCAACAACAGTGAATTGTCTCCCCTCCCCCCATTATTCAGACTCTGCTCAAGTAGGGCCCAGTAAGTGACTTTTAAATAATCTCACTGAATGTCTGAATGCCTGTTTTGGTCACAACATTAAAAAGAAGTTGAGACACTAGAAAGAATGCAGAGAAGAGCAATTAGGATAATTATGGGGCTGGAGGCTAAAATTTATGAAGAACAGTTGCAGGAATTGAGTATGTCTAGTCTAGTGAAAAGAAGGATTAGGGATGACATTAGGGTATTTGAGGAAATACCACAAAGATGCTATTTTCTAAAGCACCAGAAGGCAGGACAAAAAACAACAGATGAAAAATAATCAAGGAAAGAAGCAACCAAGAACTGAGGAGAAATTTCCTAACAGTGAGAACAATTAACCAGTGGAATGGCTTGCCAGAAGTTGTGGCTGCCCCATCATTGGAGGTTTTTAAGAAAAGACTGGATTTATTTATTTTATTTATTTTATTTTGTCACATTTTTATGCCGCCCAACTCCCAAGGGACTCTGGGCGGCTTACAACAGAGAATAAAACAATGCAACAATATCCCATACAAAAGTTAAAAGAAGACATTAAAACATTAAAACATTAAAACACATACACTCCAATTTGTGGCCGGGTCTCGCAAGATCACTATAACGAGATCAATGGCCCCAGGCCTGCCGTAAGAGCCAGGTCTTCACCGCTTTCCGGAAGGCCAATAGGGTGGGGGCGGTCCAGACTTCAGGAGGTAATTGGTTCCAGAAAGCCAGGGCAGCCACAGAGAAGGCCCTCCCCTGCGGGCCCGCCAGCCGACATTGTTTAGCTGACAGGACCTGGAGGAGACCGATTCTGTGGGATCTTACCGGTCGCTGGGAGCTATGCGGTAGAAGGCGGTCTCGAAGATAGCCTGGTCCTGAGCCATGTAGGGCTTTAAAGGTAATAACCAACACCTTGAATTGCGCCCGGAGACTGATAGGGAGCCAGTGCAGCTCGCGGAGAATTAGTGTAATGTGGGTGTATCTAGGTGCACCCACTATAACTCGCGCGGCTGCATTCTGGACCAACTGTAGTCTCCAAACACTTTTCAAGGGTAGCCCCATGTAGAGCGTGAGGTATAGGGTCTCCTGCTGAAGCAGGGGCTTGGATTAGAAGACCTCCAAGGTCCCTTCCAACTTTGTTATTCTATGTTATTCTATGCCTATATTTCAAATGAAAGTTTCTAGAAAATATTTTAGAGGCCTTCCCTACCTGGCCATTAAAAACAGGAAAAATATATGCTTCTTTTTTCTGCCTTATTGCCATAACTTTGCTTATTCTTACCTCCAGCCTATGAGGCAGACAGAGTCAAGCCATCCTTAGCTGTTCTGATGTTGAAGTAGATCTTCTCATTGATTCCAACATTAACCAAGGGCACACTCAAAGTGTATGACATTGACTAAGCTTTATCACCCATTACTTTTAAGGGAAGTTAAGGGAATTGTTACAGAGAGAATAATGGCAGAATATGGATCAGAACTGGGGACCACAAATTTCAATGCTGGTATAGTTTTCTACTGATTTAGCAATGATTAGTTAAGCAGGGCATAAATTAAGATCATGCCAGACTTCTGGATGTTTATCAGCTTAAGTGTGCAAATTAAGTTCTAACTTGTTCATATCTGCATGAATGACATGGCTACTGTAATTGGCAATGAAAAGCAAAGAAAAGACATATTGGAATTATCTGATCTGTTAATCAAAATCAGAGTCATATGGATGACATGAACACCTTGATAAAATACTTGAACAGAACTCAGGTTCCTAAAATCCGCTAATCCTCAAAGACTGATCCAATCTCCCATAGGGATCCTTTAAATCACGGGTGTTAAACTTGAGGCGCGTGGACCGGATGCGTCACATGCTGGCCATGCCCACCCCTGATTTAGCGAAGGGGAAAAGTTGCAATATGTCACATGACAATGTGTCTTGTGAGTTTTCCACCAGACGTGGGTTTCAGCAGGTTCTGACCAATTCTGGAGAACTGGTAGCAGAAATTTTGAGTAGTTCGGAGAACCGGTAAATACACGTCTGACTAGCTTCGCCCCCATCTATTCTCTGCCTCCCAAGTCCCAGCTGATTGGGAGGAAATGGAGATTTTGCAGTAGCCTTCCCCTGGAGTGGGGAGGGGATGGAGATTTTACTGTATCCTTCCCCTGCCATGCCCACCAAGCCATGCCACACCCACCAAGCCACACCCACAGAACCGTTAGTAAAAAAAATGTGAAACCCACCAATGTTTTACATCCCTGCTCTAAATCATACTCCAAGGCCAATAATAGAGCCTTGGTACTACAGTGGTTTAAAGCACCCTGTTATTAACACAGCTGCCTGCAATTTACTGCTGGTTCGAATCTCTCCAAGGCTCAAGGTTGACTCAGCCTTCCATCCTTTCTAAGGTAGGTTAAATGAGGACCCAGTTTGTGGGGGCAATAAGCTGACTTTGTATAAATATAAAGTATGAAGGCTATTGCTTAACGCACTGTAAGCCGCCCTGAGTCTCCGGAGAAGGGCGGCATATAAATCAAATTAAAAAAAAAAAATAGTCCTTTAAAAAAAAAGCAATCAAAATTGCCACTAAAGAACTCATTTCAAGGTTGGTACCCTTGAATTATTTCAAAGTGTATTTTAGTAAACCTGTGCCAAGAAAATAGTCCAGGCTGAATATTTGTCTGGACTAGCTTAATGTTCTCAAATAGATTTAATTAAAGCGAACAATTGACTGATATGTTTAGTCTCATTAATTTTTGCTTGGTCTTAAATTGTGAATAATGTGGGTTTTTTTCAGACAGAAGTGTTTGCTTGAGCAGTCTTTCATACAGCAAGAAAATTGTTTAATGCTTGCAATTTACCATAATTATGTTAACAATTTCTCTATTGTATTTTTTTGTTTGTTTTGGCAATATTTGACTATTATTGTTGAGCATAACAAATTATTTATATCAAGTTTTACCCCAATTATTTGAATTATATTTTTTTAATCTGATGAAACAATTCTAAATACTTTTCAGTAAGATTTATGCATAACACGCTGTGTCTCTTGTTCATTAAGCTGAATGTCTTCAGGTCAAGCAGAATGTGGAACATTTATTTATTTATTTATTTATTTATTTATTTATTTATTTATTTATTTAAGAAGTATTTATATGCCGCCCTTCTCCCGAGGGACTCAGGGCGGCGAACACAGATTAAAAAACATGCTATAATAAAATCCCGCTAAAACCTGATTAAAATCAATAATAATAAAAAATAATAATACCCAAGAATCAGAATCAGCCCATTCGTTGGAATAGCCAGGTCTTCAGGCCTCGACGGAAAGAACGGAGATCCGGGGTCGTCCGGAGCTCGGTGGGTAGTTCGTTCCAGAGGGTAGGGGTGCCCACGGAGAACGCCCTACCCCTGGGCATCGCCAGACGGCATTGCCTGGTCGACGGTACCCTGAGGAGAGCAGCCCTATGGGAGCGGACAGGACAGTGGGAAGCAGGCAGGAGATGGTCCTGCAAGTACCCCAGATCTAAGCCATGTAGGGCTTTATAGGTCAATACCAGCACCTTAAGGGGATCCGGAGGACCACCGGTAGCCAGTGCAGCTCACGCAGGAGAGGTGTTACACGGGAGTAACGAGGAGCTCCCATAACAACCCACGTGGCTGCATTCTGGACCAGCTGGAGCCTCCGGGTGCACCTCAAGGGCAGCCCCATGTAGAGGGAATTGCAGTAATCCAAGTGGGATGTAACCAGGGCATGAGTGACCGTGCGAAGGGCATCATGGTCTAGAAAAGGGTGCAACTGGTGTACCAGGCGCACTGTGTGAAAGCCCCCCTGGTCATGGCCGTCAAATGATCTTATGCTTTCTACTAATAACTGTGAAGCTCTTGCAGATGGCCCCATTTCAACATATAGTTGAACATAGTTGAACTACGCTGAACATAGTTTAACACATAGTTCTTTCTTTCTTTCTTTCTTTCTTTCTTTCTTTCTTTCTTTCTTTCTTTCTTTCTTTCTTTCTTTCTCCCTTCCTCCCTCCCTCCCTCTCCCTCTTTCTCTTTTGCTTTTTCACAGAATAACAGAATAATAGAGTTATTGAAGGAAACTCGTTATCATTTCAGACAAATGGTGGTCCAATCTCTTCTTAAAAACCTCCAAGTGTTGGAGCATTCACAACTTCTGGAGACAAATTGTCCCACTGCTTAAATTGTTCTAACTGTCAGGAAATTTCTCCTTAGTTCTAGATTGCTTCTCTCCTTGATTAGTTTCCATCCTTTGCTTCTTGTCCTGTTTTGGGAAATAAGTTGACCCCCCTCTTCTTTGTGGCAGCTCCTTAGATATTGGAACATTGCTATCATATCATTCCTAGTCCGTCTTTTCATTAAACTAGACAAACCAAATTCATGATGGATTTTTGAAGCAAGATTTTGAAACCAATCGATATGTTCTTACATTACTGGTCAATTTTTGCTGGACAAACCAGTGCATATGAACATCCATAGTTCAGCAGACCTTATCCCCATCTAGGTAAGTCTGTTCTATTTGTTATAACCATGACAGATGCTCAGAATAGGAATGGTTTTCTTGAAGCTATTTAAACTCTAATTGAAGACTGGCCAAATACCAAATAGCATATGTGATTCATTTTTAAATTCAGTCCAGTGTAATAACAGTTATTAAAGTGCTCCAGTGATCTCATTCTATCCAAAATAGATCCTTTGCTGTGTTGCTTCTCCGTTACCGACTTACACTGCCAAATATCTTATTTGGCACTCCATGATATTCAAGCCTCTCAATCTGTTAGACTTCAATGTCATATAGAAGAGATTTAAACACTCTTCAGCAATTTGGATTAATGAGTTAAGCCTTATTAATTTGAGAAAGCTTTTTTTTTCTTGGCAGCTAGTATCGATAACATACAGTTGTTCTGTAGCTTGCACCATCAGCTGTCATTGCTAAAGCCTTATGAGGTGAATAGAGTTTGGAGTTAGCCACATAGCTGGAGATTTCTACAAAACATAAAATTAAGACTGAGAAATTTTGCTTAAGTAAATATTTTGTAAATGAGATGGAATCCAGAGATTCAACTGTGAAACTAGATTGGTTTGATTATTCTAAATCCCTATTTAGTCATACAATGATGAGCCAAGACATTTCCAGACTTATATGCTTTGTATCTTTGTTCAGTTATGTATACAATACTGAAAAGCTCTTCTTTCCATTTTGTATAAATTACTACTTCACGGAGCACATGTTATTATTAAATTATTATTATGATTCATCATCCAGTCATTCAGAAGTTCAGACTGGCTTTGGCAGTATGGTCTGCCTATCGAGGCTTTTCCAATTGCCTGGGATAGGCAGATGTGGGGGTTTGATGGTGTTAAAGGTATAGTCTTAGGATGTAAGCTGTTCTGAGTAAGGTTGCCTTTTTGCAATTGACTGATGGTGATTTTGTCAATGCCAATGGTATTCAAGTGGTGCTCCAGTTGTTTTGGGATTGCACCCAAGGCACCTATTACTATTGGGACCATTTTTGCTTGCTTCTGAATCAGAATAGAATGAGCTGGAAGAGACCTTGGAGGTCTTCTAGTCCAACCTATGCTCAAGCAGGAGAACCTATACCGTTTCAGATAAGTGACTGTCTAGACTCTTCTTAAGAACCTCCAGTGATGGAGTGCCCATGATTCCTGAAGGCAAGCTGTTCCACTGGTTAATTGTCCTCACCGTCAAGAAATTTCTCCTTAATTCCAGGTTGCTTCTTTCTTTGATTAGTTTCCAACCATTGTTTCTTGTCCTGCCCTCTGGTACTTTGGAGAAAAATTTGACCCCCCTCTTCTTTGTGGCAGCCCCTCAAATACTGCTATCATATCACCCCTAATTCTTCTTTTCTTTAGACTAGCCAAACCCAAATCCTGAAGCCAAATTCTGTCACAGACATTCTATTTGCAGGTCTTTGCATTTTGTGATCTTCTCCAGTTCTTTCTCTTCTACTGTCTCCAGGTACCACCACATCCACTAGCCAGACCTTTTGGTCTTTTTTATTTATAATTGTTTATAATCTGGGGTGTTGTTTGGCAGGTGCCTGCCTGTTTGAATTCTAAAGGCGCAAAGCAATTTAGCTTCTTCATTTTCTGTGACTTTCTCTTTTTTATGGTCCCATCAGTTCTTGCTTTCAGCCAAATATATATTTCTTGCAGATCTTCCAATGCACCATTGTTGCTACTTTGTCATGCCGCTGCTTGTAGTCAGTCAGTGCAATCTTCTTGCAGCAATTTACCAGATGGTCCACTGTTTCTTCAGCTTCTTTGCAGAGGCAGCACTTGCTTTCTCAATTTGTGTGCATTTGTTTGCATTTGTTCTCAATTAAATTATTATTAAGTTATCATTATTATTACATTTATTTACCACCCATCTTACCACAAGGTAACTTTGTGTAGTTATATGTCATGTTAAGTCATTATTTTTAACCACAGATCATTGACCGGGTACATACAACATTCTAAATCATAAGCCATATTAGATCAACTTCTTGTGTAATATATTATCCTAGTTCTTTGTTATTTTTCTAAATGGACAGAAGATGGATATTTTTAACTATGATTACTGTAAAACCACTTCAGACTAAATTATACCAAAGCTGGCTTCTTTTTCTAAATGTATTTACTGATACATTTAGAGTTCTGATTATGCTATACAATAAATTTCATTTTATCTGAAACGTAAGTGGAAATGTTTGATAATCTCATTCCTACTATAAGTCTGGGGACAAAGGAGGAAAGAGTATGGTGAAATCTAGGAGGAACCAAATTTTCTTTTCATAGTAGCTCTCCCAATGTTAAAACATACTGTAGTTTAATTTTACAGCTGAACACATCCAATGCTATTACAATCTGTAATGTAAAGATAGCCTTGACAACATGACTACAAATTGATTCATCCTTTTGAATTAAAGGTTTTGTCAAATTATAAAATTGGTTGATGCAGAATATATATTCAGAATGAGAGAGAAAAAGCTGTAAAGGTACTCTCATTCATTCTTCACTTTGATTAATGGAGTTTCTGTCTGTCTGTTACAAATGAGGCCAAACTATAAATGATAGAAGTGTAACGTCTGCTCCCAATGAAGATGCCCAAGTTCTATGTCAGACTGATGATCTTACACAGATCACTTTGAAGTGCAGAGGAGAGCAACCAGGATGATTAGGGGAGTGGAGTCTAAAACATATGAAGAATAGTTACAGGAACTGGGCATGGCTAGTCTAGAGAAGAGAAGGACCAGGGGAGACATGATAGCAGTGTTCCAATATTTGAGGGGCTACCACAGAGAGGAAGGGGACAAGCAATTTTCCAAGCCACCCAAAGGCCAGACAAAGAATAATGGATGGAAACTGATCAAGGAGAGACTCAACCTAGAAATAAGGAGAAATTTTCTGACGGTGAGAATAATCAACCAATGGAATAGCTTGCCTTCGGAAGTTGTGGGAACTTCATCACTGGAGGCTTTCAAGAAGAGATTGGACTGCCATTTGTCAGAAATGGTGTAGGGTCTCTTGCTTGGGTAGGACTAGATGGCCTACAATGTCCCTTCCAACTCTGTTAATCTGTTAATCTTCCCATCCCCCAGAGCAAAAGGAAGGCAAGTAATTAAAATAATTCAGATGTCTGCATCCTTTTCATTCTTTTACTCTATAATTGAAACTTAACCACAAAAAATGGCAATGGATAAGAAAGGAAGAGATAACAAATCTGGGGGGGGGATATCTGCAGACCTTTGAAAGAGTGGTTTCCTTTGACCAAGATTCCTTTGACCAACATACCTTTGTTAAACAACTATATGTAAAAACAAAATGAGCTGCTATATTTCACCTTCACTCCAGCTAAACTTCATAGAGCAGTTAGGCTTATCTTACCCTGAAGGGTAATGTTCATATTATGATTAAATAAGAACATCCTAAAGGCTCTGTGGCTAAGACGCTGAGCTTGTCGATCAAAAGGTCAGCAGTTTGGCAGTTCGAATCCCTAGTGCGGTGTAACAGGGTGAGCTCCCATGACTTGTCCCAGCTTCTGCCAACCTAGCAGTTCAAAAACACGTAAAAAATGCAAGTAGAAAAATAGGAACCACCTTTGGTGGGATTCTGTCCACCTTTGGCATTTAGTCATGCCGTCCACATAACCACGGAGATGACAGCGCTGGCTCTTCAGCTTTGAAACGGAGATGAGTACCGCCCTCTAGAGTCAGGAAAGATAGCACATATGTGCGAGGGGAACCTTTATCTTTACCTTTAATGGGGAAATCAGACTTTAGGTACCAAATAATACAACAATTTGTCTTGGATAGAGTTGGCAGTCAATGGTGTTTGTATCTAAGTACAAAGTATTAAGTACTAAGCACATTTCCTGATTGTTCTCTTTTAGAATTCCACTTATCCCCATTTCTGCTTGAGCTAACAAATTTACCTGCAGTCACTAACTGGTGACTAAATTTAGTCCATCATAATATTTGCCAATAGGTGCTATTGTTCTCGTGCCTTATTTTGAAACTTCCCGTTGCTTCAAAATCCAGCAGAGCTCTCAGTGTGCACAGGCAGCATGACAAAATGGGGACTTACACAGTTGAAACAGCATGGAAGATGCTATTTTTGGCTTGAAACCCATATCACAGTTCACAGCATCCATATAACTCACATAGTGATGATATCTTTGCTTTTCTGGCCCGTGCTTGTGATAATGATGTTACCACCCAAAGACATTTAATCAACACCATCCCCGTCATGCCAGGACATTTTGAGTTTCACTTTGTTACCTCAGTTTGTTCAGCCACTTCTGATTGATCAGCTTGTGTCTGACCCATTGCTGGAAAAATGCTCAAAAGTACCACCAGTAATCACCAGTAATTACTTATCACCAGTAATATTTGATCACCTAAATTAGTCATACAGTATTTGATCACCTAATTAGTTTAAAGCAGTGTTTCTCAACCTTACGAGCTTGAAGATGCATGGACTTCAACTCCCAGAATTCCCCAGCCATCCATGGAGAATTGAAGGCCACGCAACAAAATCCCAAGGTTGAGAAACACTGTTTTTAAAATATCAGTTAAAAGTTCCACAATATTAATCACCGGGATCTTCTGTTATTATTGTTATTGTTGGCAGCATATCCACACTGGACAGAGAGACTGAACGATACCCAGTTAGACAGTGGGGATCAACTGCGGTGGGAGTGTAGAGCTTCTGGAAAGCCGAGGCCAACTTATCGCTGGCTGAAAAATGGGAATACTCTACGGCCAGAGGTAAGTATGCTGTAGTTTTATTTGCTTTCAGATTGTCTTAGGACATGGGTCTCCATACTTGGCAACTTTAAGACTTCTGGGACTTCAATTCCCACAATTCCCCAGCCAGATGGCTGACTGAAAAATTCTGGGAGTTGAAGTCCAGAAGTCTTAAAAGTCACCAAGTTTGAAGTGGCCTGTCTTAAAATAAGGTTTTGGGCTCAGATGCCAATTGAATTAGGATGTAAAACCATGATATATTTAGTGTCATTCTAGAGCCGAGGGCTGAACATTTTCCAAGTGGAGACAATTCCCAACATAGATGGAGCCAGGAAAAAAATCTGAGATGATCACAGCAACAACAACAAAATAGCTTTGATTTAAATAACATTAACATAAATTAATTATGGGGAATATGATTACTTCCTCTGTATTTAAGAATTCTTCTCATTTTTCATATTAGCATTCTAATTTGTTGGCAACTGTTGGAAGAGCTCTGATATTTCAAGAAGCTTAGGGGCCTTAATTAAGTTTCCTTTTTTAAAAAAAAGATTAACATATATTTTTGTTATGGCTTAAGTTTGTATCACCTGTTATGAATCTATACTTCTTTTTTTCAGCCTTAGATCTGTGGCATCCTAAATCTGAATCTTTCTTTCTTTCTTTCTTTCTTAAAGTGTGTGTGAAAACCCACAAGAATATGAAGAGGCACTTTTTAAATTTGTGCATTTCCTTTTATATATTTTATTATTTTAGGTGCCCTATGCCCTAAATGTCATGATGAGATGCAATCAAGAAAATAGCCATTCAACCATTTACTCCTCCTTCTTCCTTATCACTAATAAAACAGAAAATATTAGTTGCATTCTGAAGTCTTCTTATTGCAAGCAAATACTTTTTTAAAAAAACGCACCAAATTTTCTTTATCTTGAACTAATTATTTCATGTTAAGATTTCCAATTATATTGTGGCATCAACAGTGTCATCTGCTGTGCTCTTCACAACTAATAAAATCAGTTCCTGGTCACAAGGTAGTTGGTTATACTTATCTATATCTATATTCTTCTGTAGTAAATGATTGCAATCCATTTATAGAGATCCATATCTATAAATGGATTGTAATCATTTATTACAGAAGTATGTAGTTTAACCCGCAGGTATAAATATTGTTAGACATCCACCTCTTGTATGCCGTTGCATTTTATTGCAAGGTGTTCAAAACAAGGTGTCCAAATACTCATGAAGAATGAACTCACTTCGCTCATTCCGAAGTATCATTTTCTCAGCTTTTCAGCGTTTACAAAATGTTTTCTTCAACTCCTTTTCATAATAATGGCATTTCAAGGATGCTTTTCTCTCCCCTCGAAACTGTGCGCTGTCTCGAATGAAAAGGCATATAGGTAGCACCAGCTTTACTGAAGAGAAACCATCGTACCCTAAAATCCGACTGTAAATCATTTATTTTCTGGCAAGTCGGAACACTAACCAAGAAGTCAAAGGCTTATTTTCTTAGCTCAGATGAGTGCTCTGCTACAACAACAACAAAACAAAAAAAAATCATATTTTTATTGTCACTCAGTAGGGATTCCTTGCTTATTCCAAAGCAGCGAGTTAAATCTGTTCCAGTTCTATGATACTTATGATACCAAAACATTATGCATCATGTTAGCTATATATTACAATCTGCTTGACAATGTTACTGTCTTTGCAATTCTGGACAGCAATGACAAATGGTACAAACTAAATAAAAATCAAATCCTCAGTAAACTACCATAATAGTCTATGCTTGGTTTGCCTCACTAACTACATAAGACAGTCCTATTCATTCCCCCACACCCCCACAAGATTAGCACGTTAGTAGCTCTGAATAATTGCTGATAGCAATAAAGGATCAGAACAGTGAGATTTCGTATAGTCACCAAAGTCTCATTTTTAAACATGAGCAAGGATAATCCTCGCCAACATTAATCGTATGCAGTGTTAAGCACCCAAAAACATTTTAACATAGTCACAGATAAAACAATGGAAAAACTGTCAACATGGCAGTCGGTAAAAGCTCCTTTAATAAATGTTAAGCACACAAATATGTTATTCCCTTTGCTGCCATCGTTACTTGAGCTAAAGCTGAGAAACCAATAACTTTTCCTGATGTTCTTTGCTTTTGTAGAATTATATTTCTATTCCATTACAGAGCAGGATTGAGATGGTTAATGGTGTACTGATGATCCACAGTGTTAATCAGTCAGATGCTGGAATGTATCAGTGCGTAGCGGAAAACAAGCATGGAGCCATCTATGCCAGTGCTGAACTGAAGATTTTAGGTTTGTATTTAAGGCTGTTGTTCTTTTTTCCATTCGTTTGTTAAGACTACAGTGTTGATCCAGAGTCCCAAAAGAATGAAATGAAGGTGTTCATTTAGTTCATAGGTAGTCCTCAACTTATGACCACAATTGAGCCCAAACTTTCTGTTGCTAATAGCAATAGCACCAGTGGTGGGTTTCTAAAATTTTTACTACCGGTTCTGTGGGTGTGGCTTGGTGGGCGTGGCAGGGGAAGGATACTGTAAAATCTCCATTTCCATCCCACTCCAGGGGAAGGATACTGTAAAATCTCCATTCCAGGGGAGGGAAAAAAATCCCCATTTCCTTCGAATCAGCTGGGACTCAGGAGGCAGAGAATAGATGGGGGTGGGGCCAGTCAGAGGTGGTATTTACCGGTTCTCCAAACTACTCAAAATTTCTGCTACCGGTTCTCCAGAACTGGTCAGAATCTGCTGAAACCCACCTCTGAATAGCACTTAGACTTATATACCACTTCACAGTGCTTTTGCAGCAGAGGCATACGGCCTTCTGCGCATGCACAGTAGTCAAACATTATGTCCGGACAGGTGGGCGGAGCCTCCCGCAGTCGCTGCTACCAGTTTGCGTGATCTGGACCGAACCGGCTGAATCCCACCACTGTTTTGCAGCCCTCTCTAAGGGGTTTACAGAATCAGCCTATTGCCCCCAACAATCTGGGTCCTCATTTTACCAATCTCAGAAGGATGGAAGGCTGAGTCGACCTTGAGCCTGTTGAGATTCGAACTGTCAAATTGCAGGCAGCTGGCAGGCAGCAGAAGTTAAGGGAATCGCAACAGTTGTTAAATTAGTAACACAGCTGTTAAGTAACACAGCTGTTCCCCATTGACTTTGCATGTCAGGAAGTCACAAAAGGTGATCACACCACCCCACATGACTCGGCAACTGTCACAAATACATGCCAGTTGCCAAGCATCCAATTTTGATCACATGACCATGGGGATGCTGTAAATAGTAGTAGTAAATAAAGCCCCCCTCATCTGTGATCTTGTTCAGGAGGGGGGAGCGGACCTGGCGGGTATTACGGAGACCTGGTTGGGCCCGGAGGGAGGGGTCCCTCTGGTAGAAATGTGCCCACCAGGCTTCCGCGCATTCCATCAGCCGAGGTCACAAGGGAGGGGCGGGGGAGTAGCGGTTATTATTAGAGAAGGCCTTAGGCCCAGGGAGACCACTGTACCTCAGACAGCTGGTTGTGAGTCCCTCCTTGTGAAGTGGGGCCATGGGGTTCAGATGGGCTTGCTGATCACGTACCTGGCTCCCTGCCGCGTGGCAGCAACCCTGCCTGAGCTACTCAACGTTATTGCTGCGGTGGCGGTTGATACCCCCAGACTTATGGTCATGGGGGATTTCAACCTGCCGTCCGTGGGCGAGACGTCTGAGGTGGCTCGGGAGTTCATGGCTTCCATGACGGCCATGGATCTGACCCAACTAATTCATGGCCCTACGCACACTGGGGGAAACACACTGGACTTGCTTTTTGTCTCTGGACAGTGGTTGAGTGATCTTGAGATAGGGGATGTAGTCATCGAGCCCTTGTCATGGTCGGATCACTCTCTCCTTCGCCTTGACCTTCGTACCGCGGCACCCCACTGCAGGGAGGCGGAACCGATAAGATGGTACCGCCCCAGGCGCCTGATGGAACCCGATAGGTTCCAGACGGAGCTTGGGCCAATTCCTGAGGTTCTGGCTCACGCCTCGACTGGAGACCTAGTGGCCGCCTGGGATAGGGCGGCCGCTGGGGCCCTGGATCGAGTCGTGCCTTTGCGGCCTCTGACCCGGCGCGGATCTCGCCTTGCTCCTTGGTTTACCGAGGAGCTGAGGGAGATGAAGCGCCGGAAAAGACGCCTAGAGAGTAGTTGGAGAGCTAGTCTTTCTGAATCGGACCGGACACTGGTTAGATCCCATATTAGGACTTACCTAGTGGCGATAAAAGCAGCAAAATGTACGCATTTTGCTGCTCTTATTGCGTCATCAGATAATCGCCCGGCCGCCCTGTTTAGGGTGACCCGCTCCCTGCTCCACCAGGAAGCGCGGGAGGACCCCTTGGAGGGAAGAGCCGAGGACTTTGTTCAGTATCTGTATGACAAAATCACTCAGATTCGGGAAGGTCTGGACTCTGACTGGGTAGATCCAGCGAGAGTGACGGAGGCAGGTCTTGAGACTGTTATCTGGGATGAGTTTGATCCTGTGACCCCAGATGACGTGGACAGGATTCTGGGTAGATTGAACGCGACCACATGTTTGTTGGACCCGTGTCCCTCCTGGTTAGTGCTGGCTTCCCGGGAGGTGACGCGAGGCTGGCTCCAGGGGATTATAAATGCTTCATTGGGTGAGGGTGTCTTCCCCGCCGCCCTTAAGGAGGCAGTGGTGAGGCCCCTCCTCAAGAAGCCTTCCCTGGACCCGGCAATATTGGCTAATTATCGTCCAGTCTCCAACCTTCGTTTTGTGGCGAAGGTTGTTGAGAGTGTGGTTGCGGGACAGCTTCCCCAGTACCTGGATGAAGCGTCGTATCTGGATCCGTTCCAGTCGGGTTTCAGGCCTGGATACAGCACGGAAACGGCATTGGTCACGTTGGTTGATGATCTCTGGAGGGCTCGGGACAGGGGCTGCTCCTCTGTCCTGGTCCTGTTAGATCTCTCAGCGGCTTTTGATACCATCGACCATGGTATCATGCTGCACCGGTTGGAAGAGTTGGGGGTGGGAGGCACCGTACTAAGGTGGTTCTCCTCCTTTCTCTCCGACCGGTCGCAGTCTGTGTTGACAGGGGGGCAGAGGTCGACCCCGAGGCCCCTCATATGTGGGGTGCCGCAGGGATCGGTCCTCTCGCCCCTTTTGTTCAACATTTATGTAAAGCCGCTGGGCGAGATCATCCGTGGTTTTGGGGTGGAGTACCATCAGTACGCTGACGACACCCAGCTGTACATCTCCACCCCGGATCACCCCAACGATGCCCTTGAAGTGATGTCCCAGTGCCTGGAGGCCGTACGGATCTGGATGGGGAGGAACAGGCTCAGGCTCAACCCATCCAAGACCGAGTGGCTGTGGTTTCCGACGTCCCGATATAGTCAGCTAATGCCATCGCTGACTATTGGGGGCGAATCATTGGCCCCCACGGATAGGGCTCGCAACTTGGGTGTCCTCCTGGATTCATGGCTGTCGTTAGAAGAGCATGTGACGGCCGTGTCCGGGAGGATTTTTCATCAGGTTCGCCTGATCCGCCAGTTGCGTCCCTATCTAGATCGGGACTCCCTACACACAGTCACTCATGCCCTCGTTACTTCTCGTCTGGATTACTGCAACGCTCTCTACATGGGGCTCCCCTTGAGGTGCACTCGGAGGCTCCAACTGGCGCAGAGTGCGGCCGCGCGGGTGGTGATGGGAGCGACATGGAGTTCCCATGTGACACCTCTCCTGCGCGAGCTGCACTGGCTCCTGGTGGTCTTCCGAGTGCGCTTCAAGGTTCTGGTTATCACCTTTAAAGCGCTCCATGGCTTAGGACCTGGTTATTTATGGGACCGCCTGCTACCACCAATAGCCTCCCACCGGCCAGTACGCTCCCATAGAGAGGGGCTCCTCCGGGTGCCGTCGGCCAAACAATGTCGGCTGTCGGCCCCTAGGGGGAGAGCCTTCTCTGTGGGGGCACCTACGATTTGGAACGAGCTCCCCCCGGAGATACGTAGGATCCCGGATCTGCGCACCTTCCGCCGCGCGCTTAAGACTTTTCTATTTTATCAAGCTGGCCTGGCCTAAATCTTCCCCCTTTTTAAATGTGGAAATTTTAAATTTTTAAATTTTAAATTCGTCTTTTTATAGGGGTATGGGTAAGGCATTTTAAATTGGGGAGCCATTTTTAGATTTAATTCTGTTTTAAACGTATTTTAATTGTTTATATTGTATGTTTTTTAACTTTGGCTGTGCACCGCCCCGAGTCCTTCGGGAGAGGGGGCGGTATAAAAATCTAATAAATAAATAAATAAATAAATAAATAAATTGTCATAGGTGTGAAAAATGGTCACAGACAGTGGTGTCATTCAAATAATTTAACAACTGGTTTGCCTAGGGTCAGGTTGGCTGTCGCGGGAGGCGTGGCCCATCCTCATCCTGCACATGTGGGATGAGCCTCCTGTGACAGCCAACCTGACCCTGGGAGAACCCACACACACACTATCAAAGTGGATCCTGGTTGCTGCACTGTGTTGCAATGGAGATACAGGAAATGGAGTAGCCGGCCCAAAGGAAAGAGGATGAGCAGGGAGAAGAAAGAGGGAAAGCGGCCCGTTTCTCCATTGCAGCGCAGTGTCCAGGATCCACTTTGATAGCAGGGTGGTGATAATTTAACAACCAGTTCAGTTGAACTGGTGCGAACCAGCTGAATCCTACCACTGGCCATATGTCACTTTTTTCAGTGCTGTTGTAACTTCAAATGGTCACTAAACGAATAGTGACTCCCTATTCTACTATCAAGGATTATCTGTACATCCTTTGACAGTTCTTTATAGGAAAAAAAGGTAAAATGGAAATGTTATAAACAAATCAACCATCTGAAAACTGAGTCAATGCTCCAAGCTGAGTTATATTTCTGATATATATGTATGGGAATAAAATTATTGTTATTATTACATCACACTTAAAAACATAGTGTGGAACAGAAATAAATATAAATTTGCTCTGAGTAGAGCAGCCAATAAATTTGATTTAAAGATAAATACATTGTAATGAAATGAAAGTACAAAGTAGCTAGCTATCTTGTTGCCCTTATCTCAACAAATCGAATAAATATTGCAGACTTTCATCAATCAAAACTGTTCAATAGAACTAAGATTTATAAAGATTGAGATATACAATATATGGAATTAAACAAACCATTCTCATCAATACACAGAAATTATGTATTAAATTGCAAGCGTGTTAAAGTTTTCAGAAGCCTGCTAGCTATGAAATGTGTCCATTGGAATAGATGTTATTAGATCCTTTCATCCTGTCATTCTTGACCAATCTTTCATTTCTTTCTTTCACTCATAAATAATGCAGTTATAGCATGAAAGAATATTTAATGGGTAAGATAAGGTTGGTAAGATTAATGGATCTCAGCCCATCCTCATATATTATATACTTTGTTTAACAGCTATATAATTTTGCATTATAAAGACATTTCATGAGGGAGAGTCAACCAACCAACCAGCCAAGGTGATGTGCCATCTTTGAAAATATTTCTTGACGTAATGGGCTTGGATGGTTCCATTGAGATTGATTTCTTTTCTCAATAGCTTCTGCTCCAACTTTTCCCCTGAGTCAACTGAAGAAGACCATTATTATTACCAAAGGCCAAGAAGTCACTGTGGACTGCAAACCACAAGCTTCTCCCAAACCAACCATTGGGTGGAAGAAAGGAGAAAAAAACGTGCGAGTAACTAAAAGGTCAGTTGTCCATTCATTCATGTTTACCTTTGGCTTCCATTGGTGTTTGCAAGAAAAAGATAAAGCACAAGAATATTCAATCAGCAAGTTTGAGCTATTAGATATTTTACATTATATATGAAAACGGTGTCTCATCATTTTGATAATGAAGTTTCATACAGTACATATTGTTCATAATTGGCAACAGTCTTGATTTATATTTATTTATTTTTATTTATTAGTTTGTCAAACATGTACAAGATAGCAGGTATCAATATGAACATGGACATGAATGAAGGAAATGAGTACAAGTAAATGGGGACAGTAGGACAGGGACGGTAGGCATGTTGGTGTGCTTATGCATGCCCCCTTTACGGGCCTCTTAGGAATGGGATGAGGTCCACAGTAGACAGTTTAAGGTTGAAGATGTGAGGGTTTGAGGATGTAACAACAGAGTCAGGTAGAGCATTCCAGGTGTTGACCATTCTGTTGCTGAGGTCGTATTTTCTGCAATCAAGTTTGGAGCGGTTTACCTTGAGTTTGTATCAATTGTTTGCCCATGTATTATTGAGGTTGAAGCTGAAGAAGTCGTTGACAGGTAAGACATTGTAGCAGACAATTTTGTGTACTATGCTTAGATCAGATTGCAAACGGCGCAGTTCCAGATTGTCCAAGCCCAAAATTTCAAGCTTGTTGGCATAAGGGATTCTATTGTGAGTAGAGGAGTGGAGTATTCTTCTCGTGAAATATATCTGGACCCGCTCAATCGTATTAATGTC
This sequence comes from Pituophis catenifer annectens, assembly GCF_029215685.1. Classification (NCBI taxonomy): domain Eukaryota; kingdom Metazoa; phylum Chordata; class Lepidosauria; order Squamata; family Colubridae; genus Pituophis; species Pituophis catenifer. Next base: position 116,512,064 of record NW_027256884.1, on the reverse strand, counting down.
CGATATACAGTGTGGATTTCAGGCAGATGAGCTGTATTTGAGAATTGGTCTGGCAATTGTATGCAATTAGAAGGAAGGCATGAATCTTCTTCTCAAGGGACGTTCTCAAGGGAAGAAGATTCTTTGGAATTTTTCAAAATTACAAACAATCAGTTCTAAACAATCAATGCCAACATTTTATTCCAACAAATATTGACAGCAAGATCCAATTTGGATTGGTCATTGGCACCAGAGGTTTAGTCTTCTAAGCTTTTGGACACATGCTGGAGTCCATTCTCAGGGAACGTTTCTCTACTGGAATGCGTGCTAAGCTATGAGTCCTATTTATGTGGTGCTTGGTTGGGTATGGCTTCCTACGGTTGATTAGTGTGTTGATGGCCGGCTATTGGCTGTTGTTTCCTTGTGCTGCCAAGTCCTCGGCTCCTAAGTACCTGATAAGCTGGTGGTAAATCAGCACTCCTGTTGACTGACAAGAGGCCTGTTTCCTAGGCTTCAATCATTTTGCTGGCTATCTTTGCACCTGCTCACCCAACAATTTTAAAATTGAAAATTGAATTAATTGAAAATTGAAAATTAAAATTGAAAGCGAAATTGAAAATATGTCTTTGTTAATTGCAATGTTGGCAGCAGTCATTATTTCTGTTCTTGTGCATAAGCTCCTAAGCAGGTTTTGGATCTATTTGTTCAATCCCTTTCCCTTTCTCCTACATTTCTTAACCTTCCCACTTCATATTATGATGCTACTTGTCTTCATAGTTTTTAATTAATCCTTTTTTAACACAAAATGGCTCACTAGCATTTTCAAATTGTCTGTAAGATCAAGAAAAGAAAATGAAAAAAGAAAAGAAAAGAAATGCAAAAAGTTATACAAATGGGGAGGGGAAAAATGTAAATAAGTGACTTCTGATCTTTAGAACAGTTACATTTAGTCTCTCCTTTTTCTGTAAAATTATACATGATTCTGTTCTTCCCATAATTAATCCTTTTTAATCAGCAAATCCATAAATCACCAGTTCATTCTTTTCCCATTTTCAGCAAAAAATAAAAATAAAAAAAATCCATAAATGGTGCCCAGTCTTTTATTATTTGTTTGTTTGTTTGTTTGTTTGTTTGTTTGTTTGTTTGTTTAAATTTCTATACCGCCCTTCTCCAATATAGGACTCAGGGCGGTGAACAGCCAAAGTAAAAACAAGACATACAAAATCTAAAAACTGTTTAAAATAATTAAATATTTTGGCCGTAATTAGAACAATTCCAATTTAAAATCAGTTTAAAATTTGACTCAAGCCAGCCCAGCTAGTTGAAATAAATAGGTTTTCAGGGCCTGACGAAAAATCCCGAGGTCTGTTATTGTACGTATCTCTGGGGGGAGGTTGTTCCAGAGGGTGGGCGCCGCCACAGAGAAGGCTCTCCCCCTGGGGGTCGCCAGCCGACATTGTCTGGCGGACGGCACCCTGAGGAGGCCCACTCTGTGTGAGCGTACTGGCCGGTGGGAGGCTATTGGTGGCAGAAGGCGGTCTCGTAAATACCCTGGCCCTGAGCCATGTTATAAAACATGCTTGATGTATTACCCTCATCAAACACACCAATTTTGCCATTTCTGCAAATTCCATCATTTTCACTATCTACTCTTCCATCGTGAGAGTTCAGTATTTTTCCATCTGTGTGCATATGATATTCTCTCTCCTCCTTGTCTAGTTTGTTGATCTAAACCTCTTTATCCCTTTTACATTGCCCTTCTGTAATGGATCTCTGGATGACCTTGGGGGATAAGGGAAAAAGAGGCTGCCTAGGAAACCATCAGGCAAGAGAAGGAGGAGCCCCCAGTGCCTTAATGGCCAGAGAAAGAAATTTAGGAAGGACCCACAGTAATGGGTCTAGCAGTCAAAGGTAATGGGTAGTTTGTATTTTCAGACTTGCAAGTTTCCATTACTCTGCTAAACACCTAATTCCCACAGCACTGTCTTATGACTAAGGATATTTACAGGGGTGGGATTCAACCGGTTCGGACCAGTTCAGGTGAACCAGTAGTTATGGCCAGCGACTGAGCCTGCCCACCCGCCCCAGGACTATCCCGTCTGATACAATCGCCGTGTTTTTCACGCCTTGTGTGCAAGGCGTGCGCGAGAGCAAAGCTCTCCCGTCCTATACAATTGCCATGTTTTTGACACAGTGCACATGTGTGCAACATGCGCACGCACACTCACATTTTTGATTCTGGGTGAACCGGTTGTTAAATTATGTGAAGCCCAACTCTGGATATTTACCAGTGTAGTAGGGTTGTATTGCCATTATTTTTCTCTTCTTTTCTATTACCTCCTATTGGTGTTTTATGATTTATTACTTTGTTGTTTGTATCTTGTGATTGATTATTGTATTTTATGCTTATATTATTTTATTGTATTATGTACATTGAGAACATATGCACTAGGGACAAATTCCTTGTGTGTCCAATCACACTTGGTCAATAAAGAATATTCTATTGTGTTCTATATTCTATTTTGTTAATATAGCCTTGCAATAAATTAGAATTAGTTCACCTTGTCATGTTTCCTGTCTGGTCTACATGTAAGGACTGACACCTTAAATTTATCACCTATATCTATCTGTCTGTCTGTCTGTCTGTCTGTCTATCATATCTATCATCTATCTATCTATCTATCTATCTATCTATCTATCTATCTATCTATCTATCATCTATCTATCTATCTATCTATCTATCTATCTATCTATCTATCTATCTATCATCTATATCTATCTATCTATCATCTATCTATCTATCTATCTATCTATCTATCATCTATCTATCTATCTATCTATCTATCTATCTATCTATCTATCATCTATATCTATCTTTCTATCTTAATTGTTTTTGTGCCACTCATCTCCCTTATGTGGGAATGAGCGGTTTACAGATTATGATACATTATTCCAGATTTCTAGATTTTAACTGCTTAATTTTAATAATGTCTGTGCTAGGTTGGGAATCCTGAGAGATGAAGTCCATACAACTAAGTAGCACCAAAATTTAGGACGGTATGTTAATAGGAAACTTGAAACTGGGCTTCAAATATTCAAGATATTTTACTCTAAGGCAGAGGTCTTCAAACTTGGCAGTTTTAAGACTTGTGGACTTCAACTCCCAGAATTGAAGTCCACAAGTCTTAAAGCTGCCAGATTTGAAGACCTCTGCTCTAAGGGTATGTAATTTTGTCTCCCCTGCCCCCACAAAAATATATCCTGTGTTGTGATCTTCTGAATGACCCCTCTGAATGTTGCTACCAAATTGTGATATGATAAAAGGGAAGGTATTTTAAGATATGCTTGGAGTAATTGTATTGATTTGATGTTAATTACTGTTAGAGCTTTAATTTTTGTTCCAAGAAAATGTATTTTTGCTAATGTTGCTCTGAGAATTCAATTTTGCTATGAGAAGAGTAAGTGTTGCTTATTTTTTTTACATGTAGAAAAGAATCGTAGTATGTGCATATATAGATATGGAGAATCATACCTGTACAAAAGTCATATTTCTATTACGAGCCATCTTCAGTTTGAAGTGGTCATATTATCTACGCCAGGGGTGTCAAACTCACATCGTCACGGCGGCATCACGTGACGTATTGGTCCCCCCCTACGCTAAACCGCTCGTGGGCGTGGCCAGCACATGATGCATCCAAATTCATATTCAATTCAAATTCAAACCTTTATTGTCAGAATACAACATGTCTGCTATGAGATTGGCTGAGCCTCCCTTCGTGCACCCCCCCCCAGCACAACACAACTCACAGTGAAAGACAAAAAAAATCCCTATCCCAGTGAATCCTGCTAACAATCACGCAATCCTATTGCACCATGCAAACTTATTGCATATCGCGCTGGCCCCACAAGTAAATCGTACTATGTTGTTGTAGTTATTTTTCATTCAGGAGTCTGACAGCCCACAGATAAAAACTGTTCTTCAGCCTATTTGTGCATCTGCCTATGCTTCTATATCTCCTTCGTGATGGCAGGAGAATAAAGAAGGGCTCACCAGAGTGTGAGTCGTCCCTGAGGTTTTTTCCTCACTCTTCTAAGGCAGCGAGCCCTAGTGATGTCGTCTAGTGGTATCAGGGGACAGCCAACGATGTTTTGCGCTGTGCTCACCACCCTCTGTAATGTTTTTCTATCCGTGGTTGTCAAGCCAGCATACCACACCATAATGCACTGAGTGTTCTGACCCAGGCTTCCCGAGTCATTAAAACACACGAGTAGTCCCAAAAACCTCTTTTATTGCAACAGCTGTGAATTCTGTTCATTCACAGATGAGTCCCAAGTAGTTATAAAAAATCCTTCGGGATAATCACCCACCTTTATCTCCCTTGACACGCTGCCAAAGACCTAATTGGCAAAGCCACACGGAGTCCAGAATCAAACAGAGCTTCAGGCTTTAAGCTGAACCGAATGAATAAACGTTGCTTCCTGCAAAGGCTCACGTGCCTTTGCTCCTTTTAAGTATTATGGGAGGGGCCAATCATCTCCCAGCTCTACTCCCGAGTCGTTCCTTTTGTTTTAGCTGTTCTTCTGGCAGCTCTGTGCATGCGCACACTGGGAACGGGCTCTTCCTGTTCATCTGCCTCGCTGAGGTCCGGCTCTGGAGGCAACACATACCTCCAAGATGGCCTTTTCTCTGCCTCCGATGCAGAGCCCTCATCCGAGCCTTCCCCAGACTCAAGAACTGGTCCATGTTCCTCCCCAACCTCCTCACTGTCCGACTCTGCTACCAGCTCTGCAGGCTGCTGGTGGACCACAACACTGAGTGAGGACGCTTTCTATTGTGGACCGATAAAAGGTGGTCATCAGTTTATTTTTTCCCAAGTCTCTAAGGAAGTGGAGCCAGCCCACAGGCCAGGAGTTTAACAGCCCTGATCTATGCTATCTACCTTCTGCTGCACCTGAAACTCAACTACATATGATCTAGAAGTGTGTAAATCAGAAAAATAAGAGAGAGCTGTAGCTGAAATTAAATAATTTGAAATGAAAAACAGATCAATGATGATTTTGATATCTTGCTATGGATTAGCAGAAACTCTACACTAACTTATCTGAACTTGATAGAACTTTTTTTTAAAGATTTAGGTAATAGCTCTACTTGCTCGGTAAATTGAATATAGAGTTTAAACCAATGAACAGATTCATCTCTCTCTCTCCGCTAACCTACAACTTTCATGCACACCCAAATGTCTTCTCATTACTGAGCTTTCACACCAGCTCATTACTATCATTACATGACCATTAATTATATTTAAAATAAAATGATCCCAAATGAGTTTAGCAAAGGAAAATCTTATTAAGATTCTATTATTACTTACTTTACTCTGCAGAGGGAGGGGGAAAAAAGAATGGGGTTTAATTATCTGCTTTTAGCTAACAAAAACCTAATATTAGAAAGTCAGTGTCTTTTGGAAAAATGTAATGGGTTTGCTTTGGTTTATTAGTCTTTTCTGAAAATGAATGGCAATATCAGACCAAAACTCTTTGCATTTCAGGATGTGTGCTTCAATTTTATGGTGGATGATTACAAGCTGATTGCCAATCCTCAAACATTTAACTAAACTATATCAGCACCCAACAAATCCCCCCTTTTAATGATTTCCAATTCAATAAATTCACCAAAAATGTTAAAAACTAACCTACGTAATGCTCTGTAGCAGGGATGACCATTGAATTTAAAACGAGAAGTTTGCTTTCTGAAGGGCTATGGGAAATTGGAATGATATGACTATTGTGGTTCCTATCTCTCTTGTTTTAGAGCAGGGGTGTCGAACTCAATTTCATTGAGGTCCACGTCAAGGTTGTGTTTGACCTCAGAGAGCTGGGGTGGGCATGGCCAGCATGATGTCACTTATGTCGGCGAGCGCCTGTGGCAGCCCGAGTGCTCTGCCAGTGAAAACGGGCTCCCAAGCTCAGTTTTCAATTATGACGTCCTCCTGCAACCTTCTGCCAGTGAAAACAGAGCTCGTGGGGGGCACACACAGCCCTCCTGAGCTCCGTTTTCAGCTAGGATGGCTTCCTAGAACCCTCTGCCAGTGAAAACGGAACTCGCCCTCCTGTGCTCTGTTTGTTCTGGCAGAGGCACTGCAGGTCGGTCCTTCGCTGTTTCCAGAATGGCGCCATGGGCTGGATCCGGCCCCCGGGCCTTGAGTTTGACACCCCTGTTTTAGAGTAAAATAGAAAAGCAATGCAAAATTGTATCCCCAATTTTCAGCACTTTGAGCCTATTGGGAGCAGGTTGAATTTTTAAAAGCCTTCCCAGAAGTCTCCCATAACCATTCCCACTCATGATTTTGAAGAAAAGGAAGTTCTCCTGATTTTGTGTCTTTTTATCTTTATCTTTATTTGATTTATATACCACCCTACTCCCGGAGGACTCAGGGCGGTGAACAGCCAAACGATAAAATACATAAATACAAAATTTAAAAACAGAATAAAACCGAATTAAACAATTTGGCCCAGACAGATTTAAAACACCCCAATCATTTAAAAACAGATTAAAATGTTCATATTAAAAAGAAAAAGGGAAAAGATTAGGCCAGGCCCGCCTGGTGGAATAAAAAAGTCTTGAGAGCGCGGCGGAAGGTGCGCAGATCCGGGATCCTCCATATCTCCAGGGGGAGCTCATTTCAGATAGTAGGTGCCCCCACAGAGAAGGCTCTCCCCCTAGGGGCCGCCAGTCGACATTGTTTGGCCGACGGCACCCGGAGGAGCCCCTCTCTATGAGACCGTACCGGCCGGTGGGAGGCTATTGGTGGTAGTAGGCGGTCCTGTAGATAACCAGGTCCTAAGCCATGGAGCGCTCTAAAGGTGGTAACCAAAACCTTGAAGCGCACCCGGAAGACCACCGGGAGCCAGTGCAGCTCGCACAGGAGAGGTGTTACATTGGAACGCCATGTCGCTCCCATTACCACCCGCATGGCTGGTGGCAATTTTGTTGCCTCTTTGCCCCTCTGATTATTTCCCATGACTCAATCTCCATTGAAAAGGGGCTACCTTTTAAAATTATTAATATTTTTTATTAATAATTTTAAAAGTATTGGATTGCGCCAATTTGGACAAATTGACGCTTGAATTGAAAGGATTGATGGACTCGGATTTTTACGTAATATGGGAGAAATGGTACAATTGGATCGAAAATAGAAAAATGGGGGGAGAAAAGGCAAAATAAAATGGTAGATTTAGTAAAAATGTACAGAGTATAGGTGAATTGTAGTGTGATGATATGTAAATGGTCACAGTCATGCACAAGAAGTGAATAAGAATTGTTTAATCTGTGGAAACTCAATAAAACAAATTTAAAAAGAAAAAAAAAAGAAAAAGAAAAGGGGCTACCTGATTTTTTCTCAGAATTGGTGTGTATAGAAAAATCTTGATTTAATAGTTTTGTTTTAGTTAAGGTCCCCGAGACCAAGGGTCTCCAACTTTGGCAACTTTAAGACTTGTGGACTGCAACTCCCAGAGCTTTGCTGGCTGAGGAACTCTGCGAGTTGAAGTCCACAAGTCTTAAAGTTGCCAAGGTTGGAGATCCCTGCCCTAGACAATTACTATTGACTTTATTTCTCCACAGTAGAAGCTACTAACTATCTGAAATATGTTAATTAAACTTTATTTTATTTATTTATTTGTATTTTCGTCAAGCATGTATATTTTAGGACAGATACAAGTGTAAACATAATTATAAGTACATGAAAAGGATACAAATAAAAGAAAACATTAGGATTGGGATGATAGACATGCTGGTGTGCTTTTGCATGCCCCTTACAGACCTCTTAGGAATGAGATGAGGTCTACAGTAGACAGTCTAAGGTGAAAGTTTTGGGGATTTGGGGAAGAAGCTACAGAGTCAGATAGTGCATTAAAGGCATTGACCACTCTATTGCTGAAGTTATATTTTCTGCAATTGAGTTTGGAGCGGTTTACATTCAGTTTGTATCTATTGTGTGCTCTTGTATTGTTTTGGTTGAAGCTGAAGTATTCATTGGCTGGTAGGACATTGTAGCAGATGATTTTATGTACTATGCTTAGGTTAGACCAAAGACGGTGAAGTTCTAAATTGTCTAAGCCCAAAATTTCGAATCTGCTGACATAAGGTATTTTGTTGCAAGCAGAGGAGTTGAGGACTTTTCTTGTGAAATATCTCTGGACTCGTTTGATTGTATTAATCTAGGAACACATTACCAGCTGATTCTCCTGATGCCCAAGTGGTGGTTTACAGATCCTAAAGTAAGAGAGAAGGCAATTTCAGAGGACTCTTGAGGGAAAATAAGAAGGAGACTATTCAATAATAAGATGTACTGAGAATTGTGTCGTTGCTGCTGGTTTAATTTTTTTTTTCTTCCCTTCTCACATCAATCACAGTTTAATTGACCTCTTTTAATTAATAATCGAAATTAGAGATCTGGGTATCATTGAGAGACAGAAAACCGTGACAACTTTGACATTGCCGCAAAAAATAAATTCCACAATAATTTCCTTCTTTCGGTTAGACGCAAGTTATTAATTAGCCCTAATACTCTAGCTGCAGCATTGATTCTGAATCAGCGTGGGGAACTGAAACTATTTTAATCAAAATGTTACTGATTTAATTTGAGTCTTTTGTTTTAGAGCTACGTGCTAACATAAGAAGCTTTTGTGCACGATACAAACAAACAAGCATGATGGATTATGAGAAAGAGACATGAGGCCGAAAGTTGGAAGTTCCTGGAGATGCGTGGCAGTTACCATAAAAGCAAACTAATATCAATTGAGGATGCAAGCAGTGGTCTGCATATTATTATAGCTTTTTAATACCCATAAAAAACCTGATCCCCCTTCTTTTGACTTTTATAGGAAGATTTACTGAGTGACAAGGGTGAATAAAAAGCTATTCTTTCAGTGTTACCGTAATATCCTAAAAAGACTTCAAGCCATACAATTTTATGATTCTATTAATACTTTGCTGCCTCCAGTTCTGATAACTTGCTGCATCTCAGATCAGCATAGGTTTTGGGGGCAACAGAGAAAAAATTGACAATGATGATTAATTGATGTTGATTGATTTGATATATTGATTTATATTTGTCAGATTCACCCACTCTGGTTGACAAAGATGGCAACTTTTCTATTAACAATGCTAAAGATTAGTTATGGCTGTACAGCAAATAATATTACTAGTTTTACATACAGTCCTCGACTTATTATCGTTTGCTAAACAACCAGTCAAAATTCCAATGAGACTGTAAAGCACTTCTGGCCATCCTAAAATATCATGCCATCTCTCCTCGCAGTCATGTGTCAGCTTAGAAACTGGCTCACTTTTTTTGACCAATTGCATGATTATGTGTGACTGAGGTACCCAATGATTTTTCCAGTTTCCAGGAAAAAAATATCAAATTCAGAAGAATGGGTTCACACTTACATGACTAACTGACCATTGTGAAAAAATTGGGGGAGGGGAGGAGAGGTAGGAGATGACAGGAAAGGAGAGGAGGAAAGGAGAGGAGAGCAGGGGAGGAGAGGAGAGATGAGGAGAGGGGAGAGGAGAGGAGAGGAGAGGAGGGGAGGGGAGAGGAGAGGAGAGGAGAGGAGAGGAGAGGAGAGGAGAAGATGATAAGTATCACCACTATCTTATAATGAGGTGCTACAAGAAAGCTAAATATTACATATATTTGCACTATATTATATTAAATCATATTGTGGGATTCTTGGTGCTCTAAGCTTGGTTGTTTGCCTGCAGATGTTTTATTACCTAATTAGATAATATCAACATCAATTCAATCTGAGCTACAGGTAGTCTCTTCATGATGTCACTCAGAGAAGAGGCATTTTGAAACTTTCAGGAGCTCATAGACTAAACAGTCCTCAGCAAGGAAACCATCAACAATTTAATGATGGTTTCCACAACATAGAAATCAAAGAGCCTTTTCATTCTACATACCAATTATTCCACAGTAAAAGCTTGTGTTATCTCCTCCATGCATAACCAATTACACTTGTACAGTTCTTAGTATTCTGGGATTTAGTCAGAAGAGTGAGAATTGCTTCTTTATAATATTATGTTTATGCAATGAAAATTCTTTCATTAACTGTATTTAGAAAATTATTTCTGACAGAACAAACGGCCCCATGCTAAGAAAGAAATGACTTTTAATAAATAGGGATTCATCTTCAGAGGTGGCTGCCAGGGGTTTACTAATTTTTTTTTCTCTCTCTCTCCAAGATATCGTATTATAGGGTAGAGGTTCTGTTTTATCTATGCCTTCAGCAATATGCATTTATCCAGGCATCATGCAAAATTAAGACTTGATATGGGAAGGAAAGTTATATCAGTGATAGCAGGTATATGTTTCTTTGTCAAACATGTACAAGATAACAAGTATAAGTATGAACCAGGGGTGAAATTCAGCAGGTCTGACAGGTTCCGGAGAACCGGTAGCAGAAATTTTGAGCAGTTTGGAGAACCGGTAGCAGAAATTTTGAGCAGTTCGGAGAACCAGTAGTGGAAATTTTGAGTAGTTCGGAGAACTGGCAAATACCACTTCTGGCTGGCCCCAGAGTGGGGAGGGAATGGAGATTTTGCAGTATCCTTCCCCTGGAGTGGTGTGGGAAGGGAGATTTTGCAGTATCCTTCCCCTGCCACACCCACCAAGCCACTCCCACCAAGCCATGCCCACAGAACTGGTAGTAAAACAATTTGGATTTCACCACTGGTATGAGCATAAACATAAAGAAAGAAAGTAAATACAAATACATGGGCACAGTAAGACAGGGACGGTAGGCACGCTGGTGCACTTATGCACGCCCCTTTTATGGACCTCTTAAGAATGGAGTGAGGTCCAAGGTAAACAGTTTGAGGTTGAAACTGTGAGGGTTTGAAGCTGTAACAATGGAATTGAGTGGAACATTCCAGGCATTGACCACTCTGTTGCTGAAATCGTATTTCCTGCAATCGAGTTTGAAGCGATTTACCTTAAGTTTGTATCGATTGTTTGCCCATGTACAATTGTGGTTGAAACTGAAGAAGTTGTTGAAAGGCAAGACATTGTAGCAGACAATTTTGTCTGCTATGCTTAAATCGGACTGCAGGCGGCGCAATTCCAGATTGTCCAAGCCCAAAATTTTAAGCCTGGTGGCATAGTATGATTGATTGGTATGATTGAAGTTCAGACTTTCTAATAAAAAGTGGAGAAAGAAATGTCTTGGAATGCTGTATTTATATAACACTATGCTTGCAAATAAAGGGACGTGGTGGCTCAGTGGCTAAGACGTTGAGCTTGTTGATCAAAAGGTCGGCAGTTCAACAGTTTGAATCCCTAGTGCCGCGTAATGGGCTGAGCTCCCGTTACTTGTACCAGCTTCTGCCAACCTAGCAGTTCGAAAGCACGTAAAAGTAAGTAGAAAAATAGGGACCACCTTTGGTGGGAAGGTAACAGCGTTCTGTGCGCCTTTGGCATTTAGTCATGCTGGCCACATGACCACGGAGATGTCTTCAGACAGCGCTGGCTCTTTGGCTTTGAAACGGGATGAGCACCGCCCCCCTAGAGTCGGGAATGACTAGCACATATGTGCAAGGGGAACCTTTACTTTATACATGCAAAGAAGGATAAAGGTTCTCCTGTCCAGTTGTGTCTCACTCTCTGTTTCCTAGCCAAGAGAACCAGTGTTGTGCAAAGACATTTCTGTGGTCATGTGACCAGCATGACTCTATGCCAACATGCAGGGAACACAGTGACCTTCCTGCCAAAGTGCGACTGTTTGATAATGCACTAAAAAAGATGAAAGCAATTAAATTAGTTCTATGGGAAATTTGTTCCAATATTAGAAGGGCTATCACATAAAGGAGGGGGTCAACCTATTTTCCAAAGCACCTGAAAGGCCAGGCGAGGAATAATGGATGGAAACTGATCAAAGATAGATAGCTGCACTGGCTCTCAGTGGACTTCCAAGTGCAATTCAAGGTGTTGGTCACCACCTTTAAAGCGCTCCATGGCATAGGACCAGGATATCTACGGGACCGCCTTCTGCCACCAACAGCCTCCCACAGTTCGCTCCCACAGAGAGGGACTCCTCAGGGTGCCGTCAGCGAAGTTATGTCAGCTGGCGACACCCAGGAGGAGAGCCTTTTCTGTGGGAGCTCCTGCCCTCTGGAATGAATTGCCCCCGGATATTTGTAACATCTCTGACCTCCGGGTTTTCCGCTGTGCCCTCAAGACCCTACTGTTCCGACAGGCGGGGCTGTCAAATTGAATGATTTTAAATTGGGTTTTAATTTTGGGTTTTAAAATTCGGCCAAAACTATTTAATGATTTTAATTAATTTTAACTAGGATATTGTATATTTGTATATTTGTATTTTAATTCTGGCTGTACACTGCCCTGAGTCCTTCGGGAGAATGGGCAGTATATAAATAAAATAATAATAATTTATTATTATTATTATTATTATTATTATTATTATTATTATTATTATTATTCACAACTAAGGGCCAAGGCTAACTCTGACATCATCTACATCTAAGGCAAAAAAGTCACAGTACATCACATGATGTGATCGAGTTTGACACCCATGAAGTAGATAGACAACTGTGACTACTTGAAATTGTAGTTACAACTCATCTGATAAGCACTAAGTTGAAAAACAATTTCTTTCTCGCCAGGAGTAGAATTTTTTTTTTTACTTATCATCACTTGATTCAAAATGGCATTTTTAAAACCTAATTCTACACATGCATTTTTTTTTCAAAAGAGAAGAAAAACAAGACAATTCATTGTGTTAACCGTGTCATTTCAAAACAGCATCTGTTGACATAATTCATATATCCTAATCTAGATTTTTAATTCCCCATAGTAGAGGAGAAAATGACATGGGTTTATTTTAAATGGCAATTGAAAGGGCTTCTAATATAATTGTATATCTTTCAATGAATTTGATTGCTTGGGGACATCTTCATAGATTGTGATTTATGAGCACAGAAGGACTCAAGAGACCTGCTTACCAATTTTGATGGATTTTACACATGTCATTTTAACTGGCAATACTCGTAGAAAAAAAATAAGAAAACTTCTTAGGCTTCGTCTAACAACGAACTGGATTTCATTATAAAGGCTTTGTGTCTTTTAACATAAGGTGTAAGGTGAATAGATGCAGTACTGCCAGGACAATAAATCTGTCAATTGTGATAGTTCACAGAACTGTTGTTTCTGTTGCATGTATGCTACTCATTCCCACAGGTTCTAGCCAGCTAGCCAGTAGTATAAACATATTTTTAAAAAGCCAAACACATAAAAGTATTACTAAATAAATGCTAACCAATGCAAATACTATATAGCTACAATGCTGTTTTCCAACCAGTCTCCTTCTAAATAAGGCATAATAGGTAGTAGGTCTTTGAGGTTCCTGAAGCCTAAGAGGTATGAGACTGATTGAATTTCCACTGGCAGGGAATTCTAAAAAATGGGGATGACCACCAAGAATACTCTCCCATCAGGTGACAATCCTGTAGGATCAGGATCTGGAGGAAGTTTATTTGATCTAGTTGGACAGAACGACAGTATAGGACAGTGATGGCGAACCTTTTCAGCACTGAATGCCCAAACTGGAACGTGCATGCATGTGCATGGCAGTGCGCCCACCGGAGCACCGGAAACCTGAAGACCAGCTGACCGGCACATGTATGTTTGGCTGTTTTTAGCCATTTTTGGGCCATTTTTGGTTCAAAAAATGGCCTGAAAAACGACCTGAAAACAGCCCGAAAAACGGCCTGAAAATGACCTGGAAAACGGCCTGAAAAATTACCTGTTTTTTTGGCTGTTTTTCGGGCCATTTTCAGGCTGTTTTCTGGGTGCTCCGGCACCAGCTGGTCAGCATGCATGTGCATATGCATGCCAGACATCAGAAGAGCAGCTGGCAATGTCATGCGTGCCCACAGAGAGGGCTCTGTGTGCCACCTCTGGAACGCACGCCATTGGCTCGCCATCACGGGTCTAGGAGATGTTGATCACTCACTTAACCAGATACGGCCTTAAAAATGATGATTAGCATCTTGAATCACATCTGGAAGTCAACTGGTAACCAATGTAACTCCCTATGCAATGAGGGTCAGTAGGTGTTTTGAGCTGGTTAGAATGCAGTATCACAGGCTAACTCTGCCAGGAATAGGATAGGATAGGATAGGATAGGATAGGATAGGATAGGATAGGATAGGATAGGATAGGATAGGATACGATACGATACGATACGATACGATACGATACAATACAATACAATACAATACAATACAATACAATACAATACAATACAATACAATACAATGAGCTGGAAGGGAATCCTTGGAGGTCTTCTAGTCCAGCCCCCTGCTCAAGCAGGAGAACCTATACCAGGGATGGCTAACCTTTTTGCCATCATGTGCCAGGAGAGGGGTGGGTGGGAGAAAGTCGCGTGCACACGTGCCCACCCGCATGCGCGTGCAACCCCCCCCCCTCCACTCCTGGCACATGGTGGCCTGGTAGGCCCGTTTTTCTTTCTTACCTGGTTCCAGATCCTCCCTATTTATCTGGGAAGGGTGAAAACAGCCTTTCTCACTCTCTTGGAGGCCCTCCAAAGGCCTGAAACGGCCCATTTCCCAACTCCCGGTGGGACAGGAAGTGACATTTTTTGCTGTCCCCAGCCTCCAGAGCATCTCTAGGAGCCTCTCTAGGAGTCTCTAGGAGCCTCTCTAGGAGTCTCTGGATGCTGGGGACAGCAAAAAATGTCACTTCCTGTCCCACCGGGAGTCGGGAAATGGGCCCTTTCAGCCTCCTTAGGGCCTCCAAGGGAGTGAGAAAGGCTGTTTTCACCCTTCCCAGATAAATAGAGAGGATCTGGAGCCAGGTAAGAAAGAAAAACGGGCCTTCCCCACCCACCCCCAGGCCCCCCAGAGGCAGAAACAACCTGTTTCCCTACTTCTGGTGGGCCCAGAAGGCCCGAAAATCAGCTGGCGGCATGTGCATGCGCCCCAGAGCTGAGCTGGCGTGCCCACTAATATGGCTCCGTGTGCCACCTGTGGCACGTGTGCCATAGGTTCGCCATCACGGACCTATACCATTTCACATAAGTGACTGTCTAGAGACTCTTCTTAAAAACATCCAGTGATGGAGCGCCCACAATTTCTGGACCAAGCTGTTTCACTGGTGAATTGTCCTCACAATTAAGGAAGTTTCTCCTTAATTCCAGGTTGCTTCTCTCCTTGATTAGTTTCCAACCGTTGTTTTTTGTCCTTCCCTCTGGTGCTTTGAAGAATAATTTGATTCCCTCTTCTTTGTGGCAGCCCCTCAAATAGTGGGATACTGCTATCATGAGTTTGATCCTGACAAGGTTCAAGATTGACTCAGCCTGTCATCCTTCCAAAGTCAGTAAAATGAGATTGTTGGGGGCAATATGCAAACTCTATAAATTTCTCACAGAGTGCTCTAAAGCACTATGAAGTGGTATATAAGTCTATGTGCTATTACTATTATGCAAAAGCCCCCCCAGCCACATCTGCCACTGCTCCTCAGGTAGAACTTGTGAATGTAAGAAGAGAAGAGAAGAGAAGAGCAACAAAGATGATTAGGAGACCGGAAGCTAAAACATATGCAGACCAGTTGCAGGAACTGGGTATGTCTAGTTTGATGAAAAGAAGGACTAGGGGAGACATGATAGCAGTGTTCCAATATCTCAGGGGCTGCCACAAAGACGAGGGAGTCAACCTATTTTCCAAAGCATCTTAAGGCAGGACAAGAAGCAATGGGTGGAAACTAATCAAGGAGAGAAGCAACTTAGAACTGAGGAGAAATTTCCTGACAGTTAGAACAATTAATCAGTGGAACAACTTGCCTCCAGAAGTTGTGAATGCTCCAACACTGGAAGTTTTTAAGAAGATGTTGGATAACCATTTGTCTGAAGTGGTGTAGGGTTTCCTGCCTAAGCAGGAGGTTGGACTAGAAGACCTCCAAGGTCCCTTCCAACTCTGTTATTCTGTTAAATAAGAGAATTAACAAATTGCAGACCATCTCTGAATGTGGATACAAATTCAGAGTCAAAAGTGAAATGTCCGTGGAATCACGAGGGCTGTGAAGCCACACCATCTTGAAGGAATTCAGTTTGAAGTCTATTCCTCCCATTCCAGACTCTGAAAGTTTCTAGCCACTGGATTAGCCAGCCATGTTTGGGGCAACCAATATCTGGATGACCGAGAATCTCAATAGACACTTAAAATAGCTTTGGGAAAGAAGGAAAATCTTGCCCACTTCCACTAGTCCTAGTTTTATGAGAAAAAAATCTTTACATATTTCAAAACATTTCAGCAAATAAAATATATTCGTGGCAGTCCATTTGCTGTGTGAAGCCTGACACTGAGGCATCTGAATGTATTGTCATTTCTTCCCGTCATCACATTTTTGCCTTTCCGAACAAAACCTTCCCAATACCATTTCTTTTTTGCCAAACTTGAAATATTTTATATATGCAATCAGTAGGAAACTATCTATAGTATTTCCTCACCTACATCTCCAATATTGCTGTCTTTTATAATCTGAAGAACTTTTTTCCTTTGTTCTTGCATTTTAAAGTCAATTTAGTACATGCTTTTTCATCTTCACTTTTTAAGTGTATAAATACATTGTCATCTGTCCTTGAGTTCATCCCAAACACCTGCAGTCTCATAATTGGTCTGTCATTGATAACAAAAATTCCTGGTTTGTATGGCCTTTGTTTTCAGAAGAATGCACACAAACTGTTTTATTTCTTATATAGATATTCTTCATTAACACAGTGGGGGGGAAACAATCCTCTGCATACGAATGTGTGAAATTCTGTTGTGTGGCATCAATATGCATTGACTACTGGAAGTTTTGCAAACGTATAAAGCATTCATCCATACTCTAAAGTTGTCACACAGAGAATTTATAATAGAGCAATGCATTGCCTTCCAACAAACTCATGCTGAATTGGTCTAATTTGGAAAAGCATTTAAATCACATAAGACTCAGGGCTTGGTTTTGTTCCAAATTGTTAGATATTCATCCCATTTTTTATTTTATTTACTTATTAAATTTGTTTGGCGCCCCTCTTGCCACAAGGTGACATTTTACAGCTATCATGGCATTGTGGTAAATATGGACTAGAGACAGCCCGGGTCAAATCCTTCCTGAGCTTCAGATGGTTACTAGCAGAGGTGGTATTCAGCAGGTTCTGACCAGTTCTGGAGAACCGGTAGCGGAAATTTTGAATAGTTTGGAGAACCGGTAAATACCACCTCTGGCCCCACCTCCATCTATTCTTTGCCTCCCGAGTCCCAGCTGATCGGGAGAAAATGGGGATTTTTGTAGTAACCTTCCCCTGGAGTGGGGAGGGAATGGAGGTTTTACAGTATCTTTCCCCTGCCACGCCCACCAAGCCACGCCTACAGAACCGGTAGTAAAAAATGTTGAATCCCACCACTGGTTACTAGCGTGGAGAAATATTGAAGGAGAGTATGCTATGTATATCACCTACAGTTCTAGAAAGATATGTGGGATATAAATTAAATTCATGCACGGGGTTCACTTTTTCCTGCAAATTTCATGATGAAGTCAGAATGCAGTGGAGCATATTTCAACAGTTCCTGTGTTATTTTCTATTAATAGGAGCTCCCTGGCACAGTGGTTAGAATGCAGTATGGCAGGCTAACTCTGCCCACATCCTGACTGGCTCAAGATTGATTCAGCTTTCCATCCCTCTGAGTTTTGGAGGCAATATGCTGACTCTGTAAACTGCTTAGGCTATAAAGCACTATGCTGGGGTGGACCAGGTGTCTTGATAGAAAAACACACACACATACAAACACACATATATATATATACATATACAGAGAGAGAGAGAGAGAGAGAGAGAGAGAGAGAGAGAGAGAGAGAGAGAACACACACACACATATATAATACACATACACACACATTCTGTTAATTAAGTAACCTGCTGTGACCCCAACTTACAACTTACGGACCAACTGAAGTTACAATGGCACAGGAAAAAAAATGATTTATTGCATTGTCTTTGCACTTATGTCCATTGCAGCATCCCCCCATGGTCAAAGGATCAAAATTCAGATACCTGACAAATTGTCATGTATTTACAATGGTTGTGCATCCCGGGTTCACGTGAATGCCATTTGTGAACTTCCCAGACGGTTTCTAACAGACAAAATCAGGAGGAGAGTGAAACTGGAGATGCCTTAATGATTGTGTGATTCACTTAACAATCAAGGGAAAAAAGTCATAAAATCAGGTGTGACACATTTAACAATTGCCTTGTTTGTAATGGAAATTCCGATCCCAATTGTGGTCACAGTCAAGGACTTTCTGTATGTGTTTCCGTTTACAATGGATCCATCCACAAAACCCACAGCCATTTTTCAATTGCTTCTTCCAATGGATGAATGTTTCTGAATTTATTTTTCTCTGCAGTCCCAGGCCGAATCCAACCTATTTTCAAACATTTTTTACCCCTCCAGCTTCTCCCACATGCTCAATTTGGTACTGTTCTACTTAGTTTTCAGAGAGTTTTTCTGTTGACTGACAGACACCTGAGTTTGTTCACATAATTTCTTTCTGATATTCTGTTGTGTCAGAAAGAACAACAAAAAATAGAGTTCCCTATCAGTTTAACCCAGATCTATCCTGGTGCTATGATTCAAAAACTCTATCAAATCCAGTGGCACTTTAGAATAGAATAGAATAGAATAGAATAGAATAGAATAGAATAGAATAGAATAGAATAGAATAGAATAGAATAGAATAGAATAGAATAGAATAGAATAGAATAGAATTGGAAGGGACCTTGGAGGTCTTCTAGTCCAACCCCCTGCTTAGGCAGGAAACACTATACCACTTCAGACAAATGGTTATCAAACATCTTCTTAAAAACTTCCAGTTTTGGAGCATTCACAACTTCTGGAAGCAAGTTGTTCCACTGATTAATTATTCTAACTGTCAGGAAATTTCTCCTTAGTTCTAAATTGCTTCTCTCCTTGAATAGTTTCCACCCATTGCTTCTTGTCTTGCCTTCAGGTGCTTTGGAGAATAGCTTGACTCCCTCTTCTTTGTGGCAGCCCCTGAGATATTGGAACACTGCTATCATGTCTCCCCTAGTCCTTCTTTTCATTAAACTAGACATACCCAGTTCCTGCAACCGTTCTTCATGTTTTAGCCTCCCCTAATCATCTTTGTTGCTCTTCTCTGCACTCTTTCTAGAGTCTCAACATCTTTTTTACACCGTGGTGACCAAAACTGAATGCAGTATTCCAAGTGTGGCCTTACCAAGGCATTATAAAGTGGTATTAACACTTCACGTGATCTTGATTCTATCCCTCTGTTTATGCAGCCTAGAACTGTGTTGGCTTTTTTGGCAGCAGCTGCACACTGCTGGCTCATATTTAAATGGTTGCCCACTAGGACTCCAAGATCCCTTTCACAGTTACTACTATTGAGCAAGGTACCACATATACTGTACCTGTGCATTTGGTTTTTCTTCCCTAAATGTAGAACCTTACTTTTTTCACCATTGAATTTCATTTTGTTAACTAAGATAATTAGAAAGAACTTGTTTAATTTAATTCACTATCAGATATTAGAGCATTATCAGATATTATCAGATACTATCAGATATTAGAGCATGTTATTTTTCTTTCATTGGGATCAGTTTATTATAACCAGATACCTTATTGTCTTAATTATCTCAAAGACAAAAAAATCTATCTGCATATAACCAACCAAAATATAAAAATGGTGGATTGACCTTTAAATTTACCAATTCATCTCTATTTCTTCCCCACGAGATCCTACAAAGTGACATTGCTTTTAAGATGCAATGCAACAAAGGTAATGCCTCAACTCTTTACCTGTTAAATAAATAAACTACTCAGATTAATAATTAAATGTAAAAAAAGACAAAATGCCTCTTTCCCTTTGAAAACGAAAAAAGAAAAGAAAATTAACTATGTCTATTTGTGGAAAGCAAGTAGCAACTACAAGTAGTCCTCAACTTATGACCACAACTGAGCCCAAAATTTATGTTGCTAAGTGAGAAATTTGTCGAGTTTTGCCCCGTTTTACAACGTTTCTTGCCACATTTGTTAATCACAGCAGTTGTTCAATTAGTAAGATGGTTGTTAAGTGAATCTGGCTTCCCCATTGATTTTACTTGTCAGAAGGTCACAAAAGGTGATCACATGACCCCAGGACACTGCAACCATCATAAATATGAACCAATTGCCAAGCATCCAAATGTAAATCACATGACCATGGGGATGCTGCGATGGTCATAAATCAGCAGTGGGTTTCAGATTATGTTACTACCGGTTCGCCATGCATGCACATGCTCGCTTCATGTGCGTGCATGCCCAGTTCACACACATGCGCCCGGCCTTCCACACATGCACCCGGCCTCAAAAACATGCTTAAATAGGATGGCATAGAGCAGGGGCGCATCGGCGCATCGGCACATGGGCGGTTGGACAGGCCCACCCCCACTCGGAATTTCCGCTACCGGTTCAGGTGAACCAGTCCGAACCGGCTGAATACCACCTCTGTCATAAGTGTGAAAAATGGTCATAAATCACTTTTTTTCAGTGCCGCTGTAACTTTGAATGGTCAATAAGCAAACTTGCTGAACTTCCTGGTCGAGACCACAGTTTAGTTCCTAGGGTTGATGAAAATTGTAGTACAAACCACATATTAAATTCAGCAATAATAGAAATATGCATATATATTCCAGCTTCAAGAAGTGAGATATTTCAACAGATTCTGAAAGAGAGGTCATAGGTAGCAGAATCTGAACAAATTAATTAATGATTTTGGCTTATTTGTATAGGTTCTTTCCACCCGATCTCCAAGGTCCACACTTCAAACTGAGATATCCAACAAAGAAACAGCTCCCAAACAAAAGAGCTAAGAAAACTATTTTTGGTGCACACTGAAAGGAGGAAAAATTAATTCTAGACTGCAAGGACATGATAAAGCTAAGGTTAAGCAGCTTTCTTTCATTTGTCCACTATCAATAGCTGCATCTCAGAGCAGCTTTGAAATATGACAATAGAATCTGAATACTGTTCATAAATACTGTATATTTTAGCTTCCTTTCTTTCTAGCATAGCACAATTACGGTGTTTGTCGTGATTGGAGTCTGGTTCTATGCTCCCAACCTCCTGCTATATTCCTAAAACTATTACAATCCACAGCGTTAACTCAATCCATTAGCAAAATTTATGTCACCAGGCTGGTAAATTAATAATACGTTTTTGAGCCTGTCCCTTACAGCAAGTTTGAACAAAAGTGTGTGGGGGGGGGGGGAACGGACCTATGAACAACAATATACTTAATATATTTCTCTTGGGTCCAGTTTTCAGCTTTTTCCAAAAAGAAAAAAAGAAAGAAATTGTTACTGTATTTTGAATTAGCCATTTTTCATGCCACCCTCTATTATTATGCTAGTCGTATTAGTAATTGCCTAATTTCAAATGCCAATGCATTTGAGGGTTATTTATTTCTTTGTGATATACACTCCTCTTTGTATAGGTGCGAAAACTGCAGCTAACTGTAGCTTTGGCTGCCCTGTGTTTTTGTCTTTAAATATTTTCACCTACATTTTGTAACCTTATAACCATCTTTTCTTAACTATGGGCGTGCAAAGATTAAGTGGGTTGTCAGATGGCATACTGCTCTGACACCTGTTTAATGTGGGACCATTTTCAAGATCTCTACCAAAGTAGCGCAGGTTTGCACAAGCAATAGTTCCAATGATCGTGTTTTTCCTCCCACAGATGGAGTCCACCCAGCTACTCCAATAATGTTACAAAATTATAGCTTTCTCTAGCCTATCAGAGCCTCAACGTGGCATCATCAATTGACCTTATCTGAGAGCTTAGAAGCTAAGCAGAATTGGGCTTCCATCACAATGGCACATCTATTATCTATTGTCTTGTTTGTCCTTCCCTCCTTTGCAGACATTAGGGAAGTAACAAAAAATTGGAAGAAAGCAGAAACGTAGAATACAGAGGCCCAGAGCACAGGAATCAGATCTGTATTGTTGCCAAAAGTGCCACATGGTTACATCAATGAAACTGCTACTGTGTTTCCCCGAAAATAAGACCCTGTCTTATATTTTTTTGAACCCTGAAATAAGCACTTGGCCTTATTGCCATGCGCTCAAAAGCCCAATTGGGCTTATTATCAGGGGATGTCTTATTTTGGGGGAAACAGGGTAGTCTTGAGCTCAAATCAAAGGAGGCTTTGCTTACTATGGTAATTGGTATGGTAATCTCCCGCAGAAAAAATATCTTTAAAAAACCCCACAACATTCACATAACCTGTTTTAGGCAGAGATTCAGTAATGCATCACTAGTTTAAATATTTCATAAACAGAGTTTCAAAAGACCTTTTCAATCTTTTGATTTTCATGAAGTTCTTAAAGCTTGCAACACTTAATAGGATTTTTATTTCCTTGAAAAAAATAATAATTTTAGTACTGAATTCCATTTAGTGAATGTGCAAAATTCAACAGAACTTAATGGAATACATTCATCATAACTAATCTAAGTGCTTTTCTTTTTCTCTAACTTCACTTGGCTGAGGAGAATCTAATGGTCTCCTATCCCAAAGGTGTTTTTTCAAGAGGCAACTGGACTTTCTTTGTTTTTCTTGAAGATGTTTCACTTTTCATCCAAGATGCTTCTTCTACATAAAGAAGAAGACACAGAAAATGAGCCCCATTGTTAATACCAGTATATAATTTCATCTTTGTGATGTAGCATTTCCTCAACATTACTTAGAACTTCTATTCAGTGAAAATGGTGCCCATGTTTTGAAGAAAAATATATTTTCTTACTATAGGGATATACAAATTTATAATATGAGGCACATTCAAAAAAAAAATTTTTTTTAGGTTGCTCAAGTCATGCGAGAGGGTCATCTCTTTATTTCTAAGGCAGTGGTGGCTTGTTTCTTTCTAGAATCTTCCCAAAGGAACCATCTTTTTCCAGGCAAGAAATCTTCTTCTTAATTGTCATTACCTTTCTTGACTATCTAAGGACATGTTTGCTTAGTCGTTTTGGAAATCGATTTAGTGCTCAAAGTCAGCAATGTCAATAAACTCTTGCATAGCTTCTCTAGTCTTTTTCGTCTTGTTTTCCCAAGGTTCACTTTGTCTTTAGTAGATGCATTGCTATCTTTCTTGGCCTTCAGCCAGTTTGATCTGCCTCAAATACTCAAGAGAAGTTTACATTCACCTTTCAGTTAGAAACAGAAAGCATAATCTGAAGTAGGAGAAAACCACTGAACTTTGGTTAGCATAGAGAAGATGCAGAGTTGTATAAATCAAGTTGGCCGTGACAGGTTGATCAAACCATAAAGCTGTTATTGATCTAGTAAGGATATGAATGGGGCAGGGGTGAAATCTACTTACCTTCCTTACCGGTTTGGAAGTGCACGCGCCATCACATGTGCGTGCAGATCCTCTGTGCATGCACAGACCCTCTGTGCATGTGCAAAACTTTCCACGCATGCACAGAGGGTAAAAAACACCTTGCTTCCTGGCTAAAACCAGGAAGTAAAGACACCCGGGCGGGTGGGCGGAGCCTCTAACTGCCATTGCTACCGGTTCTCCGAACTACCTGCCACAATTGCTACCAGATCACTCGATCCGGTCCAAACTGGGAGGATTTCACCCCTGGAATGGGGTGGGGTGCATGGAAGGAGAAGTTTTGAGGGGGATGTTTCATGTGAATGTAGCCAAAAGCAGAGGATGATGAGAAAATAAAAAAGATCCTAGCCCTATCCAGAGCCGGAGTTTGTAACCCACACATTGTATTTTCCATTCTCAAACCAGCTATATATCGTTCTTGTTTTGTTATTTTTTTTTGTTGCACCTTTAAGATAAAAGAGGTGATAATTAGCAATAGCACTAAGACATATATATATATATCACTTCACAGTGCTTTACAGCCCTCTCTAAGCGGTTCATATTGTCCCCAACAATCTGGATTCTCATTTTACTGAGCTCGGAAGAATGGAAGGCTGGGTCGGAATCAAATTGCTGGCAGTTGGCAGAATTAGCCCGCAATATTGCATTCTAACTACTACGCCACCACAGCTCTTGAACAGAATATGTATAGTAATATAAAAATGTCACTTCTCGCTTTTGGAG
This sequence comes from Pituophis catenifer annectens, assembly GCF_029215685.1. Classification (NCBI taxonomy): domain Eukaryota; kingdom Metazoa; phylum Chordata; class Lepidosauria; order Squamata; family Colubridae; genus Pituophis; species Pituophis catenifer. Next base: position 116,487,860 of record NW_027256884.1, on the reverse strand, counting down.
CCCATTTCAAGATGGTGCTTGACAATAGTCATATTTTGGTTTTAGCTGCTTGGTGAATAAAGGTTGGATCCCTTTGCAAATATCTATCCTCAAGTTTGCATTATTTGTGTCCTTTTATCCATTGGTCAACTTTTATGCTTGCAAAACTTGACAGAGAGCTGCAGGGCAACCTTGGAAATAGGATTCAGGTTGTGTTACTTTCTGCTATCAATCTATTTTAGCAATTCAATAATTTACCAGCCAGAAAAAGACTTGTCTCTCCTCCAACTCTCTCCTCTTCCCCTTTCTTTCTCTCTTTTTCTCTCTCTCCACATACATTCTCTCTCTCTCTCTCTCTCTCTCTCTCTCTCACACACACACACACACACACACACACACACACACACACACACTGCTGCTCCTTGAATAAAAAGTGTGGTTTTTTTTCGCAACATGTGCAATACAGCAGAGCAGCATAATTTTGAGCCTTAAACTATAGGCAGTTTTTTACAATTCACTCAGCTATAGTATACAGTGCACCTAGAATGAAAATCAGCCAGTTTTCTTAGCACTATATATAGCTGCTCTTAATATTTTATGTGGTGGGAGGAACTAAATTCATAAATAATAAATCCAGACCACCTAGATAGAATATAAACTGAGAGTTTATTTGAAAGAAAAGAGAGGTTAACCAATGCAACGTTATACCAATAACACAAGGGTTTGGATTTATTTTTCCATCTTCTGCTATGAATTCCAGTTGCAAACATTAGAATGTCATAGTTCAAAAACAAATGAGCAAACAAACATAAATAAGGTAGTGTAGTATTTTATCTCACTTTAATCGATATATCCTGCAGTCTGATCTCTGGGCTGTAGATGAAGTTCAAATCCTTTTTTGTAGTTCCAGAAGATACTTTGAACCACAATGATTAAAAATAGTGCCATAGTTTCCTCTTAGTTCAGAATAAATGTCAGTCATAGTACAATTTTTTTTTAAAAAAAAATTAGAACTGACTTCAGAGCTTAGAGATCAACTTCCAGATACCCCCTCTCAAGTGAAAGTCATGGTCATTTCCAGTTTGCACCCTTGTTGTACCCAATACAGACTTAGTCTTTCCCAAAAATTGTAGATGTACCAAAGCACCAAAGGGCAAGACAAGAAACAATGGATGGAAAGTAATCAAGGAGAGAATTCCAACTTGGAATTAAGGAATGAGGACTAACAGTGAGGACAATTAACCAGTGGAACAGTAGTTGCCTTCAGAAGTTGTAGGTGCTTCATCACTGGAGGTTTTTAAGAAGAGACTGGACTGCCAGTTCTCTGAAATGGTATAGAGTCTCCTGCTTGAGCAGGGGGTTGGACTAGAAGACCTCCAAAGTCCCTTCCAGCTCTGTTCTATTTGAAAGTATGCCCCATTGAATTAATGGGATTTTGTCTGGATTTGAAAGTGCAAGGTTTAAAAATCACAACAGAAATTATAGATGATTGTTCCCTAGCAAAATGCAAAATACTGTTTTAAAAGTGATTTCTGAAATTGCAGCTAATGTTTACTTACATTACAGTTAAATAAAAATATGCTGCTGAAGATAAAAATCCTCATCAGATATCTTACAAGCAATATAAATGGTGAAGTCTCCTTCACTTTAAGCTCTGACTAAAATATGTGAACGTATCCATTATGTAGTCTTGACACCAATATGAAAATTGTTTGTGACCTTTCTCCCACTACTAGTCCTCCTCCTCTTCTCCTTCTTTCCTGTCTTCCTTCCTTCCTTCCCTCCCTCCCTCCTTCCTTCCTTCCTTCTTTCTCCCACTTTCCCACCCAATTACTGTTCAGATCCAAAAAAAAAAGAAGTCCTAGCTTGATTTTTACATGTACGCCCAATATAAGCCCCACTTCCAAAATAAGACCTAATTAAGACCCCTCCCACTCCAGGGTGCATGGATAAAAATTAAGCTAGAATGGGGATGGGGCTGCCCTACTACAGTTGCAGCAAGGCCCGATACCTGCCTTGCTAGCCCATTTCTTCTGCAGCCAGCAAGGCCGGCAAGGCTTTCCTGAAGGCCTCTGCAGCCAATAACAGAGTTCCTGATCGATCCAAAGCTCTGTTATCGACTGCAGGAAAGCCTTGCCAGCCACAGAAGAAGTTTCTGAAGACGTCTGACAGTGAAAAGGAGGCTTGGAGGGACGCGCACAAGTGCGGTAAGTCAGTGGATGACATCCTCCCGAAAATAAGACCTGGTGTCTTTTTTGGTGGCAAAAAAAATATTATAAGACAGGGTCTTATTTTCAGGGAAACATGGTAGCTCAGCAGAAGTGCATTATAAGTCCGGCATATATGGACAAGAATTCCCGTAGACTTCTGGAGAAGCCAAATGTTCTGAGTGGAAGCTTCAGCGTTTTTCTGGAACGCTGACACTGAGGTTCTTTCATCCGCATATAACACAAGGCTGTTATTTCAATGGAATAATTAGAATCCAAACATTGCTTGGAGCTGATTTTGGCCCCAGGTTGATGGCAGATGTGGAGGATGAGCCAGAGATCCTATCATCCAATGTTACTGGTGAAAATACAGGTGGTACTTCAAGGACAGGTTCAAATCTCCTCCTCTCTCAGTAAGGCTTTTGGAGTCCACACAGTATTGGCATCCAGGAATACCTTCTTCTAAAGGACATCCTGAGGGACATTATTCTCACCTGCCAAATTTAATGACTAACTTGGCACAGAAGATTGGTTCCATCTGCTTAGCAGAGAAAATTAAACAAAACCTTTTCTACCTTCCCCACTAAATGGTTAAAAATTCAATTCTGGATATATCTCCTTTTACTGAAACAGAAAGCTGGCCTCAAACACAGACCTCCCTTGTTCCCAGAATATCTAATTTCCAAGTACTATGTAAACCCAAGCTGGTGTAGTCTGAACATCATCAACACAACATAAAACAAATTCAATATGCACAGTTTGATTTAACTTTCATAGTAAATATACATATATTAAGAATGATGGAGAAAAGAAGTGATTACATTAACCATAAGTCACTTCATCACTATCCTAATTTTACCTCCTGTACAGCAGGGCCACGTTTCACTTAAAAATGAAACACTTACACCAGTCATGAAGAAATGCCTGGCATGGTGATCTGGTCCACAAAGTGCTATTTGACTGAGCTAAGCAATTAGATACCTGCAGATATAATAAAAGGCAGGCTTCACTCCCATCAATCATCAGCTGCTGTTGAGGGTTCAACATTTCTATTTAGCTTTCCGCTGTATGGAATTGTTGCCAACAATGAATTTGCAGGGACATGTCAACTTGGATGGATGGAGAAATGCTTACCTGTGTCCAGATGGCTAATAGGCTCCTCTCTTTTTGAGTTCATATTTGATATTTGAAGATACAGAGCTGCAATTCCTTTTTCATACTTAAGTACTATACTGTGCTGTTTTGTGTGTACCATATAGTAACATACATCAATTTCAGGAGGCAAATATAATGGCTGACCAATTTATAAAGTAGGAATACAAAGTGGTCAAGAAAGTGATTTCTCTTTTAAACATCTTTTCTGTTTCATCCTCATCCCCAAATTGGAGAAATGCGGGCAGAGGAGTGAGATCAGGAAATCAGTGGTGAAATCCAATTTTTTTTACTGTCGGTTCTGTGGGTGTGGCTTGGTAGGCGTGGTGTGGCTTGGTGAGTGTGGCTTGGTAGGCATGGCAGGGGAAGGATACTGCAAAATCCCCATTCCCTCCCCACTCCAGGAAAAGGATACTGCAAAATCCCCATTCCCACCCCACTCTGGGGTCAGCCAGAGGTGGTATTTGCCAGTTCTCTGAACTACTCAAAATTTCCGCTACCAGTTCTCCAAACTGCTCAAAATTTCCGCTACCGGTTCTCCAGAACCTGTCAGAACCTGCTGGATTTCACCCCTGCAGGAAATGCTTCCTATTATTTACAGGAATAAATAATATACCATGACTACATTTTACTTCCCCAAATGATTGATAACATTTCAATAAGATTGATATCCCTATCACCGGAAGAGATTGGAAAGGTCCAGAGAATAAAATAAAATGCAAGCGCTCTCATTTGAATTCTTAAAACATTTCTGGTTGGAATAAACGTAGGTGGTTTTAGAGCAAGAATGCTGCAAGCATTTGCGAGTGTGTAAGAGATCATCCATTTTTAATTTTTAAAAAATATATCGCTATCACACAAAATGTGAGAAGATTGCAGCTCTCAAACACAAGAATAAGAGAGCATTTTTGTGTACCTGCTTTTGTCCTCCCTCACATCTCACTATGTGAATTTCTGTTTTTTTTCTCTCTCTCTCTGTCTCTCTCTGTCTCTCTCTCTCTCTCTCTCTCTCTCTCCATCCCTCCCTCCCTCTCCCTCTCCCTCTTTCTTCCTCCCCCTTCTGCGTGTGTGTGAGAGAGAGCTTTGATAATGGTCTGTCAGGCTTGATAATGATTAATAATGATAATGTTAATTATGATAATAGTAATGAGAAGAAAAAAGAACTAGATCTAATCTGAAACCACCAGAGTTCATTTGCCACCTTTTCTTCAGTTATTCCACCATGAATTGAAATATTGGTTGTAAATCTGCAGCAGTTAGATCACACTGCAGTCTATCTCCCCAGAGGCAAGCAGGAATCGTTTCTTTGTGCTCTTCGCATTGTGTTAGGTTAATTGTACAGAATCTGCAGTGAGCAAATTTCAGTATTATGCTCTATTCCAGGGGTGTCAAAACTCGATTTCATCAGGCTGTGTTTGACCTCAGGAGCTGGGGTGGGAATGGTCAGAGTAGGCATACCCAGCTCAACATCACTTGTGTCAGGGGTGCCTGTGGTGGCCCAAGCACTCTGCCAGCGAAAGTGGTTCCCGAGTTGTTTTTGGCTGCGATGGCCTCCTGTAACTTTCTGCCAGTGAAAACGGAGCTCGGGAGAGCCGCACGCAGCCCTTGCGAGTTTCAATTTCCGCAGCAATGGCCTCCTGCAACCCTCTGTCAGTGAAAATGGAGCTCTGTTTTCTCTGGCAGAGGCACCATGGGCCACTCCTTTGTTGTTTCCAGGGCATCCCCGTGGGCCAGATCTAAGCACCCCTGTGGGCCGGATCCGGTCCCCAGGCCTTGAGTTGGACACCTCTGCTCTATTTGGAAAGAGACTGCCCTGAATCATAGATTTAAAAATATCGGGACAAAAATGAACAATTGAACAAAATGAATTTATTCCAGTTCATGGATTCTTAACTTCTACTAAAATCAGTCTAAGTAGAAGCACACTGAGGAATCACCCAATGGAAAAGCTTATCCATGCATGCAGCTCATCCATGGTAAGGTGGGTTTATTAATGGTGTAGATAGAGAGAGAAAGTTCTTTGATATTCCAATCTGGTTCTCTTCAGCTTGTAACATTTTCCTCCTGAAATTTCAGAAAAGTGAATTCCAGCAGCTACTTTACACTTTTTAAATTAGCATGCTGATTGTGTGTGAGCTGTGCAAGGTTGTAGGTAGGAGAGAAATCACTGCAGAGAATCCCTTTTCAGGTTAATGTTCTGAATTCACAGAACAGAAGCTACAATCTTGTTTGTTTTTTTTAATTTGATTTATATGCCGCCCTTCTCCGAAGACTCAGGGCGGCTTACAATGTGCTCAGCAATAGCCTTCATCCTTTTTGTATATTTATACAAAGTCAGCTTATTGCCCCCACAACTGGGTCCTCAATTTACCTACCTTAGAAAGGATGGAAGGCTGAGTCAACCTTGAGCCTTGGCGAGATTCGAACCCTGCAGTAATTTCAGGCAGCTGGTCTTAATAACCAGCTTAATAACAGGGTGCCTTAAACCCCTGTACTACCAAGGTTCTTAAATCTCTTGTTTAAATCTGCTCTTCTAAATACTCATACAGGTCAGGCCAAACACATTCCAGAATCTTTTATGAGGATTAATCAGCCAGCATCTTTCACCAAAGAGAGATATCTCTGAGAGGAATCTACGTGTCCTAGTAGACCACCACTAAAGTTCGGGCCAGCTACCAAAATTGCTAATATGGTCTTAGGTGCATCAACAGAAGTATAGTTTCAACATCAAGTGAAATGAAAATACCACTTTATACTGCTCTGCTGAGACCACACTTGAAATACTGCATCCAATTCTGGTCACAATGATACAAAAACAATACTGAGACCCTAGAAAGAAGGCCAAGAAGAGCAGCAAAGATGAAAAAGAACCTCGAGGCTAAATCATATGATGAATGATTGAGGGAATTGGGTATATCTAGTGTTGTGGTCCTCCAGCAGTCTGCAGAGCTGGCAGCGGAGTCGGACAGTGAGGAGGCTGGGGAGGAACATGGGCCAGTCCTGGAGTCTGGGGAAGGCTCGGACGAGGGCTCTGCGTCGGAGGCAGAGACGGGGCCAGGGCCATCTAGGAGTGATGCGCAGACTCCGGAGCCTCCAGAGTTGGACAGCAGAGGGGCAGAGGAACAGGAGGAGCCTGTTCCTAGTGCGTGCATGCGCAGAGTTGCCAGAAGGCACGAACAGTTAAAACAAAAGGGACGACTCAGGAGTAAGGCCTGGAGATGATTGGCCCCTCCCATAAGGCTTAAAAGAGGAGCAAAGGCACATGGGCACTTTGCAGGAAAGCAGTGTTGTTAATTCTGTTCCCAGCCGGCATCTCTGTTTGATTCTGGAATCCGTGTGGCTTTGCCAAATAGATCTTTGATAGAGTATCAAGGGAGATAAAGGTTGGTGATTATCCCGAAGGACTTCTCCTGAAGGACTTTTTGAAACTAATTCAGACTCAGCTGTGAATGAGGGTAATTCACAGCTGTTGCAATAAAAGAGATTTTTGGGACTACTCGTGTTTTTTAATGACTCAGGAAGCCTAGGTCACAACATCTAGTCTAACAAAGAGAAGATCTAGGGGTGATATGATAGCAGTCTTCCAGTACTTGAGGGGCTGTAACAGGGAAGAAGGGATCAACCTATTCTCCAAAGAACCTGAGAAGTAAGGAGAGATTTTTCTGCCAGTGAAAACAATTACCATATTTTTCGGTGTATAAGATGCACTTTCCCCCCACCCCCAAAAGTGGGTCAAAATGTCTGTGCGTCTTATAGAGCGAATGTTGCCAAAGCCCCATCCACCCACCCACTAGCCCCCACCCTTCAGCCTCTACCTCCCAGCAATTTGCCTCTTTGCAGCAAACAGCAAACAGCCTGGTCATCTTCAGCACAGCCTGATTTAGCACAAGCAGCTGATTGGCATTGGATCTGTGTCCCGGAATACCACCTATCAGCTGTTCCAGGTTGCAGGAATGGCTGCTGCCCATCACTGCCGTCACTGTCCATCACATTTTTAGCCTCCACATGTCCCATTTTTGGCCTCTGAGCACCCTATTTTTGGCCCATTTCAGGAGGTGGAGATAGGCAGCAGTGGTGGTGATCCCTGCTGCCTGGAACGGGCCAAAAACGGGATGCGTGGAGGCTGAAAACAGGATGCGCAGAGGCCAAAAATGGGGCACGCGGAGGCAACAATAGGTGGTGGTGGCGATGGGTGGCGACAGCAGCGATGGGCAGCGGAAATCCCTGCCACCTGGAACAGCTCATAGGCAATATTTTGGGAAGCCAATCCAATCACCAATCAGTTGCTCATGCTAAATCAGGCTGTGCTGAAGCTGACCAGGCTGTTTGCTGCAAGGAGGCAAATCGCTGGGAGGCAGAGGCAGATTTTTTTTTCTTATTTTCCTCCCCAAAAGCTAAGTGCATTTTATAATCTAAAGCATTTTATAGTCCAAAAAATACGGTAATCAATGGAATGGCTTATCTTTGGAAGTTATAGGTCACTGGAAGTTTTTAAGAAGAGACTGGATAGCCATTTGTGCAGAATGGTATAGGGCAGTGTTGGTGAACCTTTTTGGCACCGAGTGCCAAAACGGGAATGCGCGCACGTACGCAGGGGAGTGGCGGAAACCAGAAGAGCAGCTCCCTGGCACGCACACTGGAGAGTGCCAGAAACTGGAAGAGCAGCTCCCTGAAGCACCCACGCGTGCCGGGAAGCTGAGCTTCCGGTTTCCGGCGCTCCCACATGCACGAAGACCAGCTGGCCAGCACGCATGTTGGAAGAGCAACGGGCGATGGCTGGCGTGCCCGGAGAGATATGCCACTTCTAGCATGCATGCCATAGGTTCACCATCACTGATATACTGTAGGGCAGTGATGGCTAACCTTTTTGCCGTTGTGTGCCAAAAGTGGGGGGAGCGCGGGGGGGTTTGTGCGCGTTTGTGCCCACACCCATAATTCAATGCGCCCTGTCCCCCCGCACATGTGTGACCCCCCTGCGCTACCCCCACTTTTGGCACGGTGGGCTGGTAGGCCCATTTTTCTCCCTCCCCAGGCTCCAGAGCCTTTCTAGGAGCCTGGGGAGGGTGAAAACTGCCTTCCCCATCCACCCGAAAGCCTTCTGGAGGCTGGAAACAGCCTGTTTCCTGATTTCCAGTGGGCCCGGAAGAGCCAAAAATCAGGTGGCTGGCGCGTGCATGCGTGCTGGAGCTGAGCTAGGGCAACACTCACATGCCAACAGATACAGCTCTGTGTGCCACCTGTGGCACCCGTGCCATAGGTTCGCCATCACAGCTGTAGGGTCTTCTGCTTGAACAGGGTGTTGGACTAAAAGACCTCCAAGGTCCCTTCCAACTCTATTTTTCTATGTCCTAAATATGGAGTTTGCCCTATATAAATAGTTAATAAATAGTTAATAAAGCACCTTTGGCGTTGAATCATGCCAGCCACATGACCACGGAGACATCTTTGGACAGCGCTGGCTCTTCGGCTTTGAAACGGAGATGAGCACCACCCCCTAGAGTCAGGAACGATTAGCACATATGTGCGAGGGGAACCTTTACCTTTACCTTTATTTAGCTAAAAGTCCACATCAGCAACAATTTTTGTAGCTTGGGTGTCAAAACAACCATTAAACTTATGGAATTTTTACATAAATCATCTGTGTGCACTTACAGATAGTGCTCGTTTAGTGATAGCAGTTGGGACCAGCAATTTGGTTGTTAAGTAAAGTTGTCACTAAGAGAAACCATGATTATGCTTACGATCTTACTTCAGCTTTCTTTTACTTTACCGGGACGGATTGTAAAATTACTTTTTCACCATCATCATAACCGGGAATGGTTGCTAAATGAGGTAGCCACTAAATGAAGCCTACGTGACATTCTCCAAATGTGAGAGAATAACAGTGGAAAAGAAGTATTGCCCTGCTACACTGATTTGTGTGTTTGTGATTTTTCAAGATGTATCTAGTAATCTAAATGCTGGAGTATTTAAATCCTTGGTATGCTCCAGATGGTTCCTTTTATGTTCTCAGTTGCATATACTGAGTCACCTTCTGCTGAAGTAAAAACAAGCAGCCATCATACCATTTTTATATCAGAATATACAGTATCTCCATCTGTTGTTGAAAATCTTCCCTAGCTCTGTTATGTCTCATTCCCAATTTTTTTTTGTTTTTCACAGCCTTTGATGCCAATTAGATTGTGTTATATCACCTTGGGCCTTCTAGATTTATGACTTGCCTCTATTATGTCTCAACTAATTGTCTCCAGATAATGATGCTTCCTTCATTTTGTCAGATACTTTGGCTGACTCCTCTGTAAACCTCAGTTTTCAGTTCATTACTGTTTGTGATTTAGTAGGGGCAAGTATGCTCTTCTATTTTTGCCACTGTAGCACAGTAATTGATTCCTTCATGCGAACCAATAAATGCCTACACATTTGTTTTAATTGCAGAAGTGCATTGTCCTTTGCTACACAATGTATCATGAACAAATAATTTGTATAGCAGAGATAAGAATTTAAGCCAGGGGCACTTTGTCTTCTGCTGGCACATCTTTCCTTGTTTATGCAGTGAATAGAGAAATCAGTAATGTTTTCCTTTTCCCAGTGCCTTTAATCAGGGGCCGTTAACTTTATCATTGTTTGAATGGGACAGTGATCTATTTCTGACCCCATATTTCTTTTCCGTTTATTAAGTGTGTTTTAACTTGCTTATTATGGCTGAGATCCCATAGGACTGTTTTAGCTCTGCAAAGAATATCTGCTAGTCCACAGCACTTTTGTTTTACTTTTCCTTGTCTTTTTCTTGCAACTGACCTTGTCATTTCCCAAACTACTTTGAAAGCTAGACATACCCAGGAATTGAGTATGTCTAGCCTAGTGAAAAGAAGGACTAGGGGTGACATAATAGCAATGTTCCAATATTTGACGGGCTGCCACAAAAGATAGCAATAGCACTTAGACTTGCAGTGTATACCGCTTCATAGTGCTTTTATAGCCCTCTCTAAGTGGTTTACAGAATCAGCATATTGCCCCCAACAATCTGGGTCCTCATTTTACCCACCTCAGAAGGATGGAAGGCTGAGTCAACCTTGAGCCGGTGAGATTTGAACTGCCGAACTGCAGTCACCTGAAGTAGCCTGCAGTGCTGCACTCTAACCACTGTGCCACTTCGGCTCTATGATGAAGATGAAGAAGGGGTTAACCTATTTTGCAAAGCACCAGAAGACAGGACAAGAAACAATGGATGGAAACTAATCTAGGAGGGAAGCAACCTAGAACTAAGGAGAAATTTCCTAATGGTGAGAACAATGAACCAGTGGAATGCCTTGCCTTCAGAAGTTATGGGTGCTCCAACACTCGAGGCTTTTAAGAAGAGATTGGACAGCCACCTGAAATGCTATAGGGCAGGGGACCCCAACCTCTGGGCCGCAGTCCACTTGTGGGCCGTGAGCTCTTTGCAACCAGGCTGTGGAAACAGAAGTCATCTTCTGCGTGCACATACAAATCCCCACTTGTGCAAGCAGCTGGCGAGCATGTGCACGCATGCTCTGTTTGGGTGAGTGGTAGGTCTGAAAATGGAGTGCAGGGATACATGTGTGCTTGCTGCCCGTTTCCCCTCTCCCCCCACCCCACTGGTCCACAAAGCCAAAAAGGTTGAGGAACTCTAGTATAGGATCTCCTGCTCAAGCAAGGGATTGGACTAGATGACCTCCAAGGTCGCCTCCAACTCTGTTATTCTGTGTTCTCTGAAAAGGAGCATTTCACAGAGATTTTCACTGTTGCTAATCATCTGAGTTGCAAAATTTCAACTAACTTCCAGCAATGCAAAAAAAAAAACTTTTAAGCATTGGTTACCACATGAAGGTCTTCCAGAGACTTCTTGGATAGATGTGGTGTTCCTAAGAATGGCTTTCTGTTAAAAGAAAACTAGATATCAGGTTGGTTCACAAAGTCAGGGGTGAAATGCTCCCGGTTCGGACCGGATCGCCCAATCCAGTAGCGATGGCGGCAGGTGGTTCAGAGAACCGGTAGCAAAAATCCCTGCGCCACCCCCCCCCATGCCCAGCTGAGCCGCGCGATCATCAGAGCCTTTTTTTTTAACCTTTAAAAGAATTTTTTCTACAACCTCTTTGGCCAAAAAAATGCTTTTAAAAGTAAAAAAAAAAAAAGCCTCTGATGATCACGCGGCTCAGCTGGGATCATCAGAGGCTTCTAAAAGCATTTTTTTTTGCAACCTCTTCAGCCGAGGAGGTTGTAAAAAAAATGCTTTTAAAAGTAAAAAAAAAAAAAAGTTGGCCACGCCCACCCAGTCACATTACCCCACCACCACCAAGCCACGCCCACAGAACCGGTAGTAACAAATTTTACATTTCACCACTGCACAAAGTGCTTGTGACCTAGGAGTAAGCAATGTTTTTGGTGACAAAGGGTCAACCTTCACATTTTGAAAAACTATATAGGCAATTAAGGCAAGTTGTTGATAAAAGTGTGCAGAATGACTTCACACAGAAGGGTGGGGGCAAATAGTTGTTTTTATTTATTTAATGCTTTTAATAACAATAACAACAATAATTGTGTGGACAATGATAGTTTGGGCAATTTTTTTTTGGATATAACATAAAATTAGATAATTGGCAAAAACTTTGGGAAAGAAACTAAAAACTGATGATGGCAACTACGTATAAAGAAAATTTGTATAAAATGTTTTATAGGTGGCATTTGCCACCGGCAAGATCAGCAAAAAGGTTGAAAAACATGTCCACCAAATGTTGGAAATGTAATCAAATGTTGGGCACATGCTATCACATGTGGTGGACGTGCCCAAAAGCAAAAAAAAAATTGGACAAAAATACATACATGGTTAGAAAGAATGTTAAAACAGCATATACACTATAAGCCAGAACTATTTCTGTTAGGCATAATAACAGAAAAATATGATAAAGGGAATGTACATTAAGCAACTTAGAACTAAGGAGAAATTTCCTGACAGTTAGAACAATTAATCAGTGGAACAACTTGCCTTCAGAAGTTGTGAATGCTCCAGCACTGGAAGTTTTTAAGAAGAAATTGGATAACCATTTGTCTGAAATGCTATAGGGTTTCCTGCTTAAGCAGGGAGCTGGACTAGAAGACCTCCAAGGTCCCTTCCAACTCTGTTATTCTATTCTATATTTGATATTACATGTTTTGACAGCAGCAAAACATATGTGAACTGATTGTTGTTTAGCTTTGCTATATATCACTCAGAGTCACTTGTTTGTGACATGGGCAGCTATATAAATTTGACAACTTAATAAATAAAAATAAATACGTTTGGAAGTTTGAAAAGTGTCTCGGTATTGTTGCTAAGAAATGACATGGATATGTCAATACAGTCACTAGAAATGAGCTGGACTCAAGGGAATGTTTATTTTTTAACATAAACACTTGATTAAAAATAATACGTTGAGTGCTGGATACTTTCTATGTCTGTCCAAAAAAGATACCACTTTAATTTGTTTCTACCTGTACTTTTTAAAAAAGGGATAGCATCCAATTTCATCTCTGTTCTCCTGTATTCAGGGACATTTCCTCTTTTGACAAGAAGAAGGCATGCTCTATGGAAACTGTCAATTCTGTTCACCATCAGGACTTCTGAATTGATTGCTAAGGTTTAAAAGCCCCAGAAGGCTCAATCGTAGCTTCTAAGGCCTGGAGACTTATAATCAATAGATTGTTTGCAAGTAGCAATGAATGCCTTTTTTAACCATAATATTTCTGGCAATAAACAGGAAAGGATGCATTTTTCCCCTTTTTGCTAAATGTAGACTCAGAATTCCTCTTGTAATATTAGCCGAAAAGAGATGTCACTTTACTCATTTTGCTGGTCATAACATACAATAACTCAATTCTTTTTCTAAATTCCTAGTGCAAAATTCCAGTCTCATTAGCTATAAAACATCACCCATTAGGATCTCTTCTTTAGTACAAAGTGGTATGACGACTATATTTTGCAATATCCGCCTTTCTTTCAGGGTGTCTACATTACCAAGGTTAAACTGGATATTATAGGAAACTCCAAAAAATTAAGAATTCTTCCTATATACTTCAAAGTGTTTGTTTATAACTCACTCGTAAACCTGTGAGCTGAATATCAATGAATTAGAATGTGTTGGCAACAGGAATAAGACATTAGTTTAGTTTAGTTTATTATATTTATATACCGCCCTTCTCCCGAGGGACTCAGGGCAGTGAACAGCCATGGTAAAAACAATGTACAACAAAAATTAAAAGCTTATTAAAATAATTCAATCATTCGGCCAAATTTAAAACATCCAACTAAAATCATTTTAAAACCCCTGTCAAAACCCAATTTAAAAAACCTTTATCCTGTCAGACCAGCTTGCTGGAATAATAGGGTCTTCAGAGCGCGACGGAAGGCACAGAGGTCGGGGATCCTTCGTATGTCCAGGGGCAGTTCATTCCATAGGGCCAGGGCCCCCACAGAGAAGGCTCTCCCCCTGGAGGTCGCCAGCCTAGTTAGTTAGTTAGTAACAGTGGTGAAATCCATTTTTTTTTACTACCGGTTCTGTGGGCATGGCTTGGTGGGCGTGGTGTGGCTTGGTGGGCGTGGCATGGTGGGCATGGCAGAGGAAGGATACTGCAAAATCTCCATTCCCACCCCACTCCTGGGGGAAGGATATTGCAAAATCTCCATTCACTCCCCACTCTGGGGCCCAGCCAAAGGAGTTATTTGCTGGTTCTGCTCAAAATTTCCGCTACTGGTTCTCCAGAACCTGTCAGAACCTGCTAGATTTCACCCCTGGTTAATAAGCAGTGGGACAATCAGAAGCAAAAAAAAAAAATAGTATTCAGGAGTCATTGGCCTTAGATTTGGCCAGCGGGATCACCCTGGAAACAGCAAAGGACCAGGCTGCAGTGCCTCTGCTAGCAAAAAAGGAGCTGTTGTGGCCAAAAATGGGACCCGGGTGGCTGTAACAAACTAAAAACAAAACAAAAGGAGAAATGTTTACCCTTTTGCATTTGAGCATGCAAGAAGGGACAGGAAAGGAAAAAGGGGAAGAGGAAAAACAAAGAAAAAGAAGGGAAGATAGGAAGAGAGCAAGGAAAGAAAAATAAGGAAAGAGGGGAAGGAAGAAGAAAGGGGAATGAAGATGGAAGGAAAAAGAAGAAAGGGAGGGAGGGAGGGAGATTATAATGGGAGTGAGGGAGGGTCTGAGGGAAGTCCTGCCTTAGCACTTGGCCACCACAGGTGCACTTGGCCACCACAGGTGCCCCTGACACGAGTGCCATTGAGCTGGCCATGCCCACCCTGACCACACACCCCTCCTCTCCCCCGAGCTCAAACCCAAGCCTGATGCAACCCTCAATGAAATCAAGTTTGACAGCTCTGATGTATGTGCATGTGTATGTATTTCCTTTTATGATAAACAGCATTATGCGGAGTACAGAAGTGTGAGAAATAATATACCAACAGAAAAACATAAAATAAGAAAATCAGAGCTAAATCTAATTAAAACCTAGACCGAGCACAGTATCTCTGCATATCTTTTTATGGTGCAGCCATCCTTCCTTCCTCCACGTCCGTATACAAGTAATCCTCAATTTACCACATATAGAGACCGTTCTAGCGACAATGACAATGAGCCTTTATTGATTAGCCCTTGAGCCATATCAAAGTGCAAAGTTCCAGAAACAAATGATTACTAACATTTGATCAAAGCAATTTAAAATGGAATTGGAATAAAGTATGATTTAAAATGAAATTGGAATAAAATACAGTGTGAAATGAAATTGGAATAAAATACAATAATTTAAGAGATAGATAAAATATGATAAAATTATATTTCAGTGTCACTTCTGCAATTTACCCCAATCAGTCCCACATATGCCGATCTCAACCAAATCATTTTGCTTAAGTCCTGTGCTATGTTAAATGTTATTTTCAGATTCTGGCCGCACATAAGGTCAGTTGCTTTGATATGGGGATCCCAATGGGTCATTCGTTTGGTATATAGACCAAAATACCTGTCTCTCACTCTCTTGTACAGGCAACAATCAAATAGGATGTGAGCCAGGTTTTCTACCTCTGCCGGTCCACAAATGCAGAGATGCCCATTGTAGGGTATAGAATGGAATCTTACATATCTGACCATTGTGTCGAGCTGTTCGAATCTTGCTATAGGGACCGTTCAAAGTGACAACATCACCGGGAAATGTGTCTTACGACCCTTTTACACACTGACCACCATTGCAGCAGGGTCACATGATCAAAATTTGGCAACGGGCTCATATTTATGACGGTTGAAGCATTCTGAGGTCATGTGATTCCCCTTTTGTGACTTTCTGACAAGCAAAGTCAATCTGGAGAAGCCAGATTCTCTGTGACTAACAACTGCAGCGATTCACTTAACAACGGCAGCAAGGAAGGTCGTAAAATGGTCCAAACTCACTTAACAACCATCTCACTTAGCAACAGAAATGTTGGGCTCCATTGTGTTCGTAAATCGAGGATTACCTGTACTGATTCATCCGTTCGTTGTCTTTTGTTCTTTAAATGTTCCACTTTTTTCTGTCAGGATTCAGCAGCTGGTCTTGTCTTCCCCCTTTCCCTCTATCTACTCTCTCACTCATAAAGTTGCTTTAAGAGTCAATTTTTATTTATTCTATCTCATCCTTCTTTCATATTGGTAATTCAATTTTTATTCAGCCCACATTCATTCAGAGGCCATTAATTTTCTCTTGTATTCACTTCACACACGTTCCAGCTACTCACTTCGCCTTTATATTACTTCTGACATATCCAACTTTCACTCCCACATAACAAAGTTAAGTAAAAGCATCTTGTTATATACAACTAATTTTCTTACCACGTTCTTATCAAAAAGGACATATTCATTTTCTTTCCACCCACCTTTGCACTTCTCAAAATGTCTTCATCCACTTCTCCATCTTTAGTAAAGTGAAGCTATAAGGACATGTCTATAAGGACAAGTTTATAGAAGGTAAGCTTGCAACCAATGCAGAATAGTCTGTTTAAAAAAAAAAAATTGTTTGTATCAAATTGGAAAAACAAAAATATACTTATAGATGAAAAGGTAATAAAGAAAATATTAGTATGTGCTGAATTTGACAGGTTAACGATGGAACTTAAAGATAAAGAGGAATCAGAGTATTAGTTAACATGGGACTTATTGTACCAATGATTAGATAACAGGTACAGAGATTACTAACTTAATAACAAAAGAAGATCAACAAAATAGAAATAGATACAGTTATATAGATATATATAAGAATATGTACAGTAAGCAATAGTACTTTAGAACTGTACGTAACTATAGATTAAAACATATAGAGTGATAAATGTATGGAGCATTATGGTACAACTATGAAAATAATGGTTATAACTATGACGTACAACATTTGTATTTAAAAGAGACTATATTGTATGACTACAAGAATAATGGTTATACTCAGGGTGCATAATACTATCTATACTTAAAAAGGACTTGATACAGTCAGTACACTGTCGTTGCAAAACTGGACTTTCTTTGAAGGTGTTTCGCTTCTCATCCAAGAAGCTTTTTCAGATTTGACTGGATGGTGGGAAATGGAAGGATTTATATTCCTTGCAGACAGCTGGTTATTTGCATTCCTTTAGAGAGTCGCTGAGGCTACCTGGAGCTTTACCTGTGTTCTCAGGGTCACCTGAGTAGTGCAAATGGGTGGGGAGCCTTTTTGGATTTATGTTAACATTTGTTAGAATTAGCCAACAAAACTCTATCATCTCTATATAAAAATGCACACAGGTTTATATCCCTATTCCACACTCTTCCAATCACAAGCATTCCTTATACACTTGTTCATATATTATGTTAATATAAATATATTATATGAGGTAAACATTTTATCCTTTACGTTCCATCTTATCAAATACAGCGATCAATGTTTAGTTCCATTTTTATATAAAAAAACTTACATTACAGTTGCGTGGAACTACTTTTGTCCATGATTTCTTTCAGATTTTGGAAAAACTTCAAGAGCCTCATAATTATCACTTCCAAGCAGTATTCCAAGTGTGCCCAAGTATTCCAAAGTGTGGCCTTACCAAGGCATTATAAAGTGGTAGTAACATTTCACATGATCTTGATTCTATCCCTCTGTTTATGCAGCCTAGAACTGTGTTGGCTTTTTTTGGCAGCTGCTTTACTTTTTATTAAAGTTAAATAACCTGCTAAAATGATTCGAAAGTTAAAACAGAGCTATAGCCACAGATAACTTCACTGTAAGTGGAAGAAGAGAATAATAACATTCAACATACTGAAATCTAAATATAAATCAGTAAAATTACTTCCTTTACCTTACCTGAAATTTTACCTTAAATTCCTTGAGCAAATTCTTAGGGACTCATTTTTAGAGGTTATCAGTAGTATAAAAGTGTGGTGTAGTAATTAAGGCATCAGGTTAGAAATCAGGAGTCTGGGAGTTCTAGTTCTGCCTTAGACATAAAGCCAGCTGGGTGACCTTGGGCCAATCACTTTCTCTCGGTGGTAGGTTGCTACCGGTTCGCCCCGGTTCAGGTGAACCGGTAGCGGCGGCGGCAGGCTCCACCCACCTACCCAGACATCATCAAAAATGCTCTGCACATGGGCAAAAGCGCCACGCGCTCGCAAAACGAGCATGCGCATCCGTACACTCCCGGTAGTGAACCGGTAGTGTCGGGATTTGAAGCCCGCTATTGCTCTCAACCCTAGGAAGAAGGCAGTGGCAAACCACTTCTGAAATCCTGCCAAGCAGACAAAGGCACCAAAACAACAAACAGAGTTATAAAGAAAAAAAATGGCAGCCACACCCATGCAATTAACTCCTGTTCTCTGATTCAACTGCACAATTGAAGCTGCCATCTTGAATTTTTATTAACCCAAGTGGTTTACCTGGACAGTGGGCAGAATTCTTTGCAATTCTTTTTTTGATCACAGAGAGTACTTTTTGGATTCTTGATCAGCGGCTTCCAAGAAGAGAAGATTAAAAATGGAGCTAGATATAGGAATCCAAGTTAAAAGCCTTCCTGGAGATAGACAGGCTGTTATTTTGTCTGTTGTCAGTTTAGTTTTTCAATAATGAAAACAAACAAACAAACAAATGATTGTTTCCATCTGTTAAGATTCTATCATCACTCTCAAATTAAAAGGGGATTAAATGATTTTGAAGTGGGAAAAAAATAGAAAAGTGGGGTTGAAATCTTTTCTCTTAGCCAGAAAGGAATTTGGGGCCCGTGAAGTGATAACTATGAGCCTCCTGCAGTTTTTCTTTCCGAAATCTGAAAGAAATCATTGACATTTCTATTTTTAATTCAAAACAACTTCAAATTGAAGCCCTCCGGCTTCACCTACTTTGTCATTGTTATTTATGGCATTTCTCATTGGAACAATCAATCAATCCTAGTTGAAATGGAACATGTGTCTAAACAATTTGGAATTTGCAAACTAAAACTTCATCAGAAAGTCAGATTTGCCATTAGCTATGCCCCTGACTATATGAATCAGATAAATTTGGGGAATATTAATATATTTTCATAGAACTTGAAGAAAACTTTAATATGTGGTTGGGCTAAGCTTTAAATACACTGTTCTTCTTTGAAATCTGCAAAGTATCTCATCCAACAAGGAATTCACAATTTCACTTTAAATGTTACTTTGGCCGTTTTTAGAAGCACTTTTATCTCATCGGTGTGCCTTAATTACCAGGAATGATGGTGCAGGTTTTCAAACAGAATGGTCAGCCAATCGAAAATAAATAGATTGTGTTAGCTGCAAGTTAATATTCCAGCAGCATTACTCTGAATAAAACAACCTTGCAAAGAAATAGGTTCCAACTGAATGGACTACATTACAAGGCTCATTTTAATAACAAATATGATTCCAGTCAACAATCATTATTCCAAGAAGTGAGAAAATTTCCATGTAAATATTCAACTGCCAGCTTTAAAGTTAAGAAAACTCTCATCATAGCCTGACTGATGGTAACATGGGTTGCATTTCATGAAAAAAATAAAAGATTGATATTCATTATACGTAGTCGTGTATGTGAAATATATACCTCTGCGATGGTTCTGTTCTTTCCTCAGCAGATGTTTCTGGTGGCAGTATGGGGGGGGGAGAAATATGTTGTCAGTTGTGTAGTACAACAAATATCTGTTCTCTATCTTTTGCCATGCTGCATGGAAGCTTTGAGGGAGGTCATCAAGCAGTTTGGAGTTCAGTACCAACTGTATAAGGGAGGCGGTGGCTCAGTGGCTAAAACGCTGAGCTTGTCGATCAAAAGGTCGGCAGTTCAGTGGTTCGAATCCCTAGTGCCACATAATGGGGTGAGCTCCTGTTACTTGTCCCAGCTTCTGCCAACCTAGCAGTTCAAAAGCACATAAAAAATGCAAATAGAAAAAATAGGGACCACCTTTGGTGGGAAGGTAACAGTGTTCCGTGCCCCTTTGGCGTTGAGTCATGCCAGCCACATGACCATGGAGACATCTTTGGACAGCGCTGGCTCTTTGGTTTTGAAACGGAGATGAGCACCGCCCCCTAGAGTCAGGAACAACTAGCAAATATATGCGAGGGGAACCTTTAACTTTACCTACCAACTGTATGTTGATTATACTCACTTCAACATCATGACTCTGGTCCTGACTCAATCCTTGAATCTTATGAATCTTGAATCTAGAGGCAGAATTGAATATCAAGTTGCTGCTTGCGTATTGGAGTTTCTCTTTCTGTCCTAATGATTACTCTGAATGGAGAGGCATTCAGGAGCAGATTTGTATGTCAGGGGTCCTGGACTCATGACTTCTGGTAGATCATTAGCTGTAGCCATGGCTAGGGGAGCTGTTGTGGTCTGCCAGCAGCCTGCGGAGCTGGCAGCAGAGTTGGACAGTGAGGAGGCTGGAGAGGAACATGGGCCAGTCCTGGAATCTGTAGAAGGCCCCAGCAAGGGCTCTACATCGGAGGCAGAGATGGGGCCAGGGCCATCTGGGAGTGATGTGCGGACTCCAGAGCCTCCAGTCAGACAGCAGAGAGACAGAGGAACAGGAAAAGCCTGTTCCTAGTGCACACATGCGCAGAGCTGCCAGAAGGCAAGAGCAGCTAAAGCAAAAGGAACGACTCAGGAGTAAAGCCAGGAGATGATTGGCCCCTCCCGCAAGGCTTAAAAGAGAAACAAAGACACTTGGGCCTTTTGCAGGAAAGCAACGTTGCTAACTCGGTTTCCAGTCGGCATCTCTTGTTTGTTTCTGAACTTCGTGGGGCTTTGCCAAGTAAGGCCTATGGCAGGGTGCCAAAGAAGATAAAGGTTGGTGATTATCCCGAAGGACTTGTTTTGCAACTAATTGGGACTCAGCTGGGAATGAGCGTTACAATAAAATAGGTTTTACAATAAAATAGGGGTTTTTTGGGACTAATTGTGTATTGTAATGACTCAGTAAACCTAGGTCACAACAGGAGCAAGCTTCTTTTGGTGCATCGGTTCTGGCCTTTCCTGAGACAAGATCTCATGACACTGACTCATGCTCATATCATCACCCATCCAGACACTGTAATATACTCTACATGAGACTACCTTCAAAATACATCTCATTAACTTAGCTCGATATAGAACACAGTGGCCCTGAAACATGTCAGCAGTTATACTAGGAGCCTGACCTATCGCAAGGCATGTATTAATTTCCTATTAGCTACAAGATGCAATTCCAAGTTTTGATGTCTTGTTATCTGCAGACTTTGGGCCAGCTATTACCATTGTATATGGAAAAACAACTGATAATTCCTCATTCAGGAGACATATGAAGGCAGAGGATGCTTGGTCAGCTGTCAATGGTGTCACCAACTTTTTAGAATGCCTCCTACTTGGTTGTGGCGCAGTGGTTAGAATGCAGTACTGTAGGCTAACACACTACTCACTCCAGGGGTTCGATTCTGAATGGCTCAAGGTTGACCTTGAGCCTTCCATCCTTCCGAGGTTGGGTAAAATGAGGACTCAGAATTGTTGGGGGCAATAGGCTGACTCTGTAAAGTTCTTAGAGAGGGCTTTAAATCACTGTGAAGCAGTATATAAGTCTAAGTGCTATTGCTATTTATGATTAAATCTATTTTTCCCTTGGACACCTTCTGGAAGATGTTAAAGACCGAGCCTTTCCAAAAGACATTGTTTGGAGAGGGGTAATTTTATGATGTAACTTATGGTATTGCAGTTTTTTTTCTGTATTTATGCGTGTTTTTGCATTTTAATTTTATTGTATTAGTAAGCCATCTAGAGTCACGGGTGTATCTCTCTGTGTGTAAAAAAAATCTAATAAATAAACAAACTAACAATAACAATATTTGGAAAAATAGGAAGTTTGTTGAAGTATCCCTACCCAATAAAAATGTTTTAAAAACTGAGATTCCAAAAATCAGAAATCTAACTGACTATTGTGGAAGTGGTGATAGAGAGTTGAATGAACAGATGTCTATAATAGAATAGCCTGGGCAAGAATTAGGCAATTATCCAATTTAAATTTTGTCTTTTCAGGTTTTTTTTTTTCTTTTTTGATCTCTTCTTGAATTTACAGAGTGACTATATCTTAATTCTGAGCACAATATTACATCTTGCAACATTTTTATTGCAGGTCCCACTTGTATGCAGGGGTGGGCTTCAAAAATTTTAGCAAGGGGTTCTCTGCCCAGTTGCTGGGTAGGCGTGGCTATGGTGGGCATGGCCACGATGGGTGTGGCCTAGTCGGCCTCCTGCACCACAGCGTGGGAGGCGTTTTTGCCCTTCCCGGGCTCAGGCGGCTTTCTTTGAGCCTCCGGGAGGGCAAAAATGACCTCCCCAGGCTCCAGAGGCCCACTGGAGGCCCAAAATGGCCCCATTTCTGGCCTTCCCGAACTTCCAGTAGGCCCATTTTTCGCCCTCCCTGAGCCTCTGTGTGCATCCTGCACTTACCTGCATCCAAAATGGGCCGTGTGGGGACTCCTGGGAGGGGAGGGGTGGGCGGGGCCAGCCAGGAGTGGGATTGGGGGGTTCTCTGAACTGCACAGAATCTTAGCTAGAGGTTCTCTTGAACCCCTGCGAACCCCCAGCAGCCCCCCACTGCTTGTATGCCTTTATTTATCATCAGGTTTTGATGGTAAGTTTCCATTTCCTGCAAAACCTTTGAGAGTTGAATAATGTGGAGAATAGGTGGCTGGTTTCTTCTAAAATCTTATCAAAGACAGCTGTCCCAAGTTTATCATAGAATATGTATGCACGTATGCATGATTTAAATCGACTTGTTTGTGAATGAGCTAATTTTCTCCGTTTGTCAGTCATGAACTCAAAGAGAGATTTACAACGGTGAAGGGATAATTCACATTTCATCCTAAATCTATTGTTCTCAGAATCTAATCTAGGAATTGATGCCAAGGGAAATAAATATTAAATATTCCATCAGCTTCAAAACATATTTTATGGACCTGGTTATAAAATTTATAGAAATTGATCCTAAGCCAAATTTATATATAAGTTCCAAAAACTAGTTTTGCTTGTATTTGTTTTCTTGTTTGCAGTACTAAAGTTGTATGTGTATGTGTGTGTATGTGTTATATTTTATGTCAGTTTGGCCTAGTTCTATTTTGGACAGCAATTGCTCAGGTTATTATATTATAAACAGTCCCTGTTGTTGCTGCTGTTATAAATTAATATCCAGTTGTGTCCAGGAAAGGAAAGTCTCAAGAGTTTCTCAAGGCATTTTAAAAAAAAATTACGGCAAGCTAAAGCAGCAGCCAAACTGTAAAGAACCAAAATTAGCAATCGGGGAACCAATTAAATAAGGTATTAACTTGCAATCCATGGGTAACTCCGAGCATCATAGGAGCTCACGGGATAAATCAGATAACCCCTCAAAGGATAGAGAAGAAAAATCCCCAGAAGAACACATCCAATTTCAGATATCCATTCCCCAATGATACTGTTGAAGCTCTTCTTTAACATCACAGCTGAGACTTCAAAAGAGATTTAAAAAAAAAAAAAATCAGAAAGCATCAGGGAAAGATTTAGCTCTGTATATATTCTTCCCTTTGTAAGACAAAATGAGATGTTGCTTTCATTTGGGGAAATTGTACTTTAATGGTTCATAAATCTTTGCTGAGTGTACATACCATGACTGCCACTAAAGGTAAAGGTAAAGATTCCCCTCACACATATGTGCTAGTCATTCCTGACTCTAGGGGGCAGTGCTCATCTCTGTTTCAAAGCCGAAGAGCCAGCACTGTCCGAAGACGTCTGCATGGTCATGTGGCTGGCATGACTAAACGCCAAAGGCGCATGGAACGCTGTTACCTTCCCACCAAAGGTGGTCCCTATTTTTCTACTTGCATTTTCTATGTGCTTTCGAACTGCTAGGTTGGTAGAAGCTAGGACAAGTAATGGGAGCTCACCCTGTTACGTGGCACTAGGGATTCGAACCGCTGAACTGCCGACCTTTCGATCGACAAGCTCAGAGTCTTAGCCACTGAGTCACCGTATTCCATGACTGTCACTAAGACCCATCAATTATGACACAAGTTCTTAATTTGAGCCAATAGTCCTAGCTAGGCCTACTAGCTTCCCTCATTCAGCCTGCTGTGGGGTCTTTCATTTGATATGTTTCCTGAGTCACTAGGTCTTTAAGAATTAAAACAAGTGTTCCAGTCAGTGTGGGCTGCCACCGGTTTAACAACCGGTTCGGTGATTGCGTGTTTTGTGCATGCATGCGCACTTGCGGGCAGTGTTCAAAATACAGCAATTTGAAGCTCAG
Organism: Pituophis catenifer annectens; assembly: GCF_029215685.1. Taxonomy (NCBI): domain Eukaryota; kingdom Metazoa; phylum Chordata; class Lepidosauria; order Squamata; family Colubridae; genus Pituophis; species Pituophis catenifer. The sequence continues at coordinate 116,463,734 of NW_027256884.1, read as the reverse complement.
CTACTTATCTTCTAAGGCAGCCCCAGTAAGTAGAACAGTGGAGGTGCGGAAATCAGCTCTGCCGCATAAATCAGCTGAGCCAGAAAGAAGGAAATACAAGACAGGATAGGGCGGGAGTCGGTGGGCGGGGCCAGCTGATTGTCAGAACTACCGGTTAGCCCAAACCGGTCTAAACCAGCATCAACCCATCACTGGTTACAATACCTTGCAGGAAAGTATGATAAAATGCTTTTTTGTCGGATAAAAAAAGGTGTAGACTAGATCTCCAGCTTTAATTGTACCTGTACTACATGTAGCATTTCCAGCTAACAGGTTGCCACGAGATCAACAAAAGCCCAGTTGTGGTGTCCTTGGTGCTCTCTCTGAGCTTGGCTGCTTTCTTGCAAACATTTCATTACCCAACAAGGTAACATCATCAGGGCAATGAAACGTCTGCAAGAAAACAACCAAGCTCAGAGAGCACCAAGGACACCACAGTTCAGTCCTGAACTACAAATATTCTCTTCTATTAGAAGTCCCTATGCAAGCCAAAGGCCATTAGCTAGTGACTTCCTTGCAAGCCAATATACAGTTGTCAAAACTTCCCATCAACTAGGAGGTTTATGCAGTTTACTCAGGATGCTAAAAGAAAGGGCATTGTTCCTAATTCTGACGTTACTAAGATTGAATTTTGAGGCTAAGGTAAGGCAGAAGAGCAACGAAGATGATTAGGGGACTGGAGGCTAAAACATACAATGAACGGTTGCAGGAACTGGGCATGGCTAGTCTAGTGAAGAGAAGGACCAGGGGAGAGATGATAGCAGTGTTCCAGTATTTGAGGGGCTGCCACAGAGAGGAGGGGGTCAAGCTATTTTCCAAAGCACCTGAGGGCCAGACAAGGAATAATGGATGGAAACTGAACAAGGTGAGATTCAATCTGAAAATAAGGAGAAATTTTCTGACAGTGAGAGCAATCAACCAATGGAACAGCTTGCCTTCAGAAGTCGTGGGAGCTTCATCATTGAAAGCTTTCCAGAAGAGACTGGACTGCCATCTGTCAGAAATAGTGTTGGGGTGGACTAGATGACCTACAAGGATGTCCCTTCCAACTCTGTTAATCTGTCTGTCTATCTATAGAGTTTGACTCCTTCAATCACTGAAAAGACTATACCGTATCACTGAACTGTTACTTATTAAAACAGTTGTGGCCGAAACCTGTCTCATTTAAACCAGTCAAATCACTCTGAAATTTATTTGTGTGCACACAAGCAATAATACAGTATATACTGGAGCCCCAGCAAAACTTTGATACTTTGCTGAGCAAAAGCAGAAACAGAGCTTACATACCTTTGATCCACTACATTGCAAAAAGAAAGACAAAGACAAAGGCAAACATAATGGAAATTACAGAATCACGTTGGAATATTTTAGATAAACCCATTTATGCGGCCTTAGTATTATTATTTAACCCTTCCTTCTAAATTAGCATGCTAGCCACACTATCTTTGAGATATAGCTGGTGAATAGAAACAATATGGTTTACTGGGACACAGTTTCTTGGCTGAGTCTTCTATCTGTTGCCACTCGGAGTCACTTTAGCTTGCTATGAATGTTTTCTTACGATGTGTAGTGGAATGTAGTCTGGATTCCCAGGAAAGAGGGGCTGCACTTCAGAGAGCAAAGCTTGGAAAGTTTGGTCTGGAGAAAGAGAGTTAAACAGCTCCTCTTTAGTGATTCCCAGGGTATATCTATACCATAGTGATGCAAATAGTTGCTTTACTTTGGGAAAATATCTGTCCATAGGTGAGGAATAGTAAAAGAAACTGCAACAACTGGATGTTTCTAAGAAGAGATTTGTCTGAAAAGGTATAGGGTTTCCTGCCTGAGCAGCGGGTTGGACTAGAAGACCTCCAAGGCCCCTTCCAACTCTGTTATTCTGTTCTATTCTGTTAACTGATGAAGCTTCTTGGATGAGAAACAAAACATCCTTTTTTCAGGGTTCAGTTGCCTTTTGAAAAAAACACCTTTGAATGAAAGAAACTACTCAGAAGTAATTCGATGTGTTATGTATTGAATATATATAGTTGTGTTAGCCCTGCTAAAGTGAAACTAACCTTTAGATCAGGGGTGAAATCCAGCAGGTTCTGACAGGTTCTGGAGAACCGGTAGCGGAAATTTTGAGCAGTACGGAGAACCGGCAAATACCACCTCTGGCTGGCCCCAGAGTGGGGTGGGATTTTACAATATCCTTCCCCTGGAGTGGGGTGGGAATGAAAATTTTGCAATATCCTTCCCCCAGGAGTGGGGAGGGAATGGGGATTTTGCAGTATCCTTCCCCTGCCACGCCCACCAAGCCACACCACGCCCACCAAGCCACGCCCACAGAAATGGTAGTAAAAAATATTGGATTTCATCCCTGCTTTAGATGACCCTAACTCTTAACTCCAACTGTTTTGGAGGGAAACTTAGAACATTCATATTTGGGCGGGCTTTTTCAAGGATTATGATTGGTTAAGGGCCTAGAGTATAAATTACAGGCATTTGTCTGCTGTTCCTCAGTTCCAGTTTTAAGTCAATAAATGCTGTTGTAGCTATGCTGGTCTGCTTCTTGCCTTTTGAAGCCCATTACACAATACTATGTGTCTTCTTGATTCCAATAAAAGAGGATATTTGTAGCTCAGGGTTTAAATGAGGGGTCCTTGGTGCTCTCGGAGCTTGGTTGTTTTCTTGCAGACATTTGATTACCCAACTAGGTAACATCATCAGTGCTAGTCACCAAGGACCCCTATTTCCTGATTCCTGTGGCCTGATGCAAGGGAAATTTAAGCAGTTCCTATTTAGTGGGGGAAAGCATCATTGGTAATGAATGCAGCCACTTATGGTCATTTATGACCGCACGGTCACGCAACTTCAATTTAGAGTGTTTTTGCCAGAAAACAGCATTCATTTCCAGTTTCTGGCAAAAATGGCCCATCGCAAACAACGGGTTTGTTTAACATTACGGTCCTAAATTGAGAACTACCTATATCCTCCAGCATTATAATCTGTTTTAAATAAGGGAAGGATGAGACAAGAATCAGCTCTACCAAAGTCCCCACAAATTCCTTTTGACCTCTGGTATTAACCATAATCGATTTCCTTCTAATTAGTTTGCCAATCCTGAAAATAACCACACTCAATAAATAAGCAGAAGTATGGCCACTTCTCTTCCTCCGCCATGCCCTTAAAACCTTCTTTTTCCAGCAAGCTGGGCTGGCCTAACACTTTTTAAAATGTTTTTAATTGTCTGTTATTATTTTTAATCATGGGGCCAAATTTATATGTATCTTTTTAATTGTATTTTAATGTTTGTAGTTTATGTTTTTACTTGGCTGTTCATCGCCCTGAGTCCTCAGGGAGAAGGGCAGTATACAAATTTAAAAATAAATAAATAAATAAATAAATAAATGAATGAATGAATGAATGAATGAATGAATGAATGAATGAATGAAATAAAATAAAATAAAATAAAATAAAATAAAATAAAATAAAATCCAGTAGGTTACGTTGTTATCCCGATTAAGCAAAATACTTTTAGCAAAGCAGTAACAACTGCTAACCCCCTAACAGGGATCAGCAACCTGCGGCTCTGGAGCCGCATGTGGCTCTTTCACCCCTCTGCTGCGGCTCCCTATCACTCAAAATATCACTTACAGCCGCCAATGTGCGATACCTGCCGGCACACGATTTATTGAGCTTTTCAACCCCCGGTAGGCCAACCATGGATAAATCCAAGAAAAGAAAAGTTTCAGAAGAAAACAAAACATATAATTCCACTACATATGTTAGTTTTGTGGCCGCTCAAGAAATAGTCAGGCACGGGAAGGGTTTTTGTGGCTCTCGGTGTTTTCTTTTCTGTGGGAAACTGGTCCAAATGGCTCTTTGAGTGTTTAAGGTTGCAGACCCCTGGCCTAGCTGCTCTAAAATGCAAAAGTTTATTATGAGTCTATGATGAAAGAGATGGAGAACTCAGAAGACGTTCAAGGAGAAATAAAGGTTTGTATTTACAAATACTTGTCCTCATTCCACATAATCTACATTAAAGGATATTGACAGCTTCTATATCTGAGTTAATATGAAGAGACAGATTGCTCTAATCAGACCTCTGCGAAAGGCTGGAGGGTAATAAGAGTCAGTCAGTGCAGCTTTCCAACCTGCTTTGCATCTAAAAAGCCCCCCTGTGAACATTCAGCACAAACTAATTTAATACCCCCAGTGGCCATGTCAGCTGAGGAAAGTAGGGAACCAGACCATTTGAGCCACATGTTTTTCTCTTTAACCCACTTGCTGATTTGGGGCTTTTATAATCTATTCCTTTGTAAACACCACACACACACACACACACACACACACACACACACACACACACACGATTTAAAAATCTTATATATTAATTTCCTTCTTCTGATTTCAGTTTCTCGTTTTAGGATGGAAGAGAATTGTTGTTATAAATTAACTATTGATGTATATAAAGCAGTTTATATCATCTAGAGCAAAACTGAGATTTAGATGAAATAGACATAGATAATATAAATATATGGATGAAACAAATACAGATGAAACAGATATAGATGATATAGATATAGATAATAACAAAAGTGATAGAGAAAGAGAGAGAGAGAGAGAGAGAGACGAAAGAAAGAAAGAAAGAAAGAAAGAAAGAAAGAAAGAAAGAAAGAAAGAAAGAAAGAAAGAAAGGAAAGAAGAGAGAGAAAGGAGGGAGGAAGGAAGGAAGAAAGAAAAAGAAAGAACGAAAAAGAAAGAAGAAAAAAGGAAGGAAGGAAGGAAGGAAGGAAGGAAGGAAGGAAGGAAGAGAGAGAGAAAGAAAAAAGAGAGAAAGGAGAGAAAAATGAATGAATGAATGAAGAAAGAAAGAATGGAGAGAAAAATGAAGAAAAAAGAAAGAAAGAAAGAGAGAGAGAGAGAGAGAGAGAGAGAGAGAGAGAAAGAAAGAAAGAAAGAAAGAAAGAAAGAAAGAAAGAAAGAAAGAAAGAAAGAAAGAAAGAAAGAAAGAAAGAAAGAAAGAAAGGCAGACTACTAAATCCGGCAGCCAATGCCACTGTTTTTATCAAACAAGTCTGACTAAATCAGGGCCACATCTGTGTTCTAGATTTTTATATTTTATTACTAGGTTCCATCACAAAGAGTTGCATGCAACAATAGTAACATTTAGGAAATCTAATTTTCATAATTTTGTGTATGCAACCTTTCTAATATATACGGTTTTCTATCCAGAATTTTGTACACAACTACATAAAAGTAATTTTATGTACTGTAAGTGCTTGCAAAGCACAGTCTGAATTACATTACAGTCTAATGTAATTTTTGTAAACTATTCACTTCTTTATTTTGGATCCCTGAATATTGACAGACATTGCCATCCTCTCTTCATTCTTTTCTGGGCTGCATGCAATCTATTTGGTGGGAATAATAATTCTGTCTCATGGAAATATATGGTATGTAAGAGAGAGAGAGATTTCAAAGTTTAAACAACGTATTGATCAGATGACACTGATTCTTCTTTATCTCAATTAGCCTACATTTGCCTTGGTAGCCACACCATATTACTCCTATTCATAAAAAGTGAGGTTGAAGAATGCAGGGTTAATATCTGGATGAAACAGTGAATTTAATGTCATCTCATTTTTTGAAATAAAATTAAAAGTCAGGTTATTTTATCTTGTTTCATTTCATTTCATATTTGTAGAACAAAGTAGTAAGTTGACTTGCCAGAAATAGTACAGTAAACAGAAAAGAAGTAAATAACCATTTTCTATTGCTGTTGTTAAAAAAGAATCACTATCAAGACAGTTCCACTTGTCAAAAGGGGAATAACCCAGTGGTGGGCTACTGCCGGTTTAGACCAGTTCGCCTGAATCGAGAGTCCGAGCACTGGTTGGCCCCGCTCACCTGCCTCAATGCTATTCGGTCCTAGATATCTCACTTTCCAGCTCACTTGCCCCGCCCTGCAGCCCAGCTGATTTGTGTGCCTATCCCATTCTACTAACCGTGTCTGACTTAACAGGTGTGCAGGAAGCTGCCCCCATCAAAAAAGCCTAGTTTTAGGTGTTGCATGAAAGTGAGGAAGGCGCGCGTGCATAGCGCGCACCTGCAAAGCGGGTGTGTGCGCACGCTCACATTTTCAGCAAACCGGTTGTTAAAGTATGTGCAGCCCATCTCTGGAGTTATCCAGTACTAAACCTTATTCCTGTGATAGTTTGAAAGATAAGTTGACTCCTAACTGACTTGTTATTTGGGTTGTATTGTTTATATGTTTAGGCCCAGGAATCGGAAGAAATTTATTTGATTTACATGTTATTGTGAAATTGCCGGAAAGCCACCTCTTAAAGTTACTCATGAACTGGAAGCCAATTAATCACTATTCCACTTTTCTTTTTCCGATTTTGCAAAGCAGTCTTTCAAATGAAAAACGTGCATATTGAGGGGAAATGCATATAAAAGCTCATACATTGATAAAACAGCATACCCAAAAGCATTACATTAAAGTAAATATAATGAAAAGTGAGAACAAAAGTACATAGCAAGGAAATTGTGTATGAGAATATGTGCAAATCTTTGGGCAGACTTCAAAAAAAGAAAAAAACAATTGGATGTAGAAATTGAATGGAGTGTACCTACCACTGGAAAAACAAGATGTTATTTAGAATTTTTGTTAGATTTATATTCTGCTATTCCTTCCAGGAGTTCAAGCAATGAACCTACTTTTCTCTGCTTCAATTTTCCTATAACAGCTCTGTGCCGTTGCTTGGCTTGAGTGATTGAATATCTTTGCACAGAAATGAGTAGCTCATGGGTAGAATGTGGCCATCAGCTACCAGATTTTAGCATATCCATCTTTTTTAAATGCCCACAAAGCCTAGAAATTTGCCCATCGGTCAACATCATCATCCATCTCAGACACCCTCTGCACCTCAAAGGGCAAACTAATGTTTAAAGTTTTCTAACTGTGGCTTTACAGGTTGCATGGACACAGCTATTTATAAATAAAAGTTTACGAATTAATTGGATAGGTATACAGCCAGATATAGAGCTTACTCAACAAACCATATTAATATAAGTCATAGATTAGAGTAATGTGTAGACCAGGTCATTTCCTAAACTATTATAGATGGCCACAGAGTCAGCCAGATGTTTTGAGTGTATTTGGAATTTTTGACAAATCTATCGAGTACTTTCCATGTACCTGGGCTAGACAGGTGTTGTTGTTTGATGGGATTAAAGGAATTGTCACAGGTTCTAAACTATGCTAATAAAGCTCCTCTTTGCAATTGACTGATGGTGATCTTGTCAATGCCGAGGGTGTTCAAGTGACGCTCCAAATGTTTTGAAATTGCACCCAAGGAACCTATTACTGTTGGAACTACCTTTGCTTTCTTTTGCAACAGTCATTCAGCTTCTGTTTGCAAGTCATTACATTTTGTGATTTTTCTCCAATTCTTCTATGCTTCTATGCTACTGCCTCCAGGTATTGCAATGCTCACTATCAAGACTATTATTATTCAGGCAACTTTCTGGTATCCTATGAGACAGAGACCGAGTCACAGCATGTATTATCCCATTAAGCTATTAACTTCCTTCTCTGGTTTTTTTGCTCTTGCTTCACTTCTAAACTTGGCGATGATCAATCACGCTTTCACAAATCTGAGGTTACAATTGTATTCCACAGAATGGAGTTCAGCAAGGAAATGTGCGGATGGAATGAATTCAGTTGTGAACACTTAACTCTCCTGTTACAATTTAGCAAGCAGCTTGTCTTATCTTTCCACGCCCAAGATTTTTTTCTTTCTTGCCCTAATTGATTGAATTGTTTACAGCACAGACTGAGTTCGCAAAGAAATTGGAGCATGTTTTCCATGACAATCGAGAACCTTTCATCTGATAATTTTGTCCAACTGCATCCGACAACAGAAATGGTCATTTCCTCTCAATTGGTCTAGGTTTGGTTTGGTTTGAAGAAGCTCCTAAGTCTTCACAAACAATTTCACCTAAGACATATAAGCATGTGTCAGGGTGGGAGGGGAGAGAGAAAGAGACAGAGAGAGAGAAGTGAAGATCTTGTTATATATGGATGACATAATGTTTAGCTTCTAAAGAAACATCTTCTCTCATATGAACTTATCTGAATGGCATGTGACTTTCCCAGTTATAGTGCAGTATAGATGAAATACTGTTCCTCTGAGGCAGGCTTGTCACACAGATTTAGTACCAAGTAAAATACCTATCCCTCAGGGCCACCAACAAAATGTCATAGCATTATTCCTTTGCTGTGTTTCCCTAGTCTGCTGAACCTTCTTCCATCCCCTACCCGCTTCCACCTGTTTTCCCTTTACTTCGTTCCATAGTCATTTTTCATTGTATTTAGCAAAAACCTGGGGCTTCACCTTTATAAATGACAGGTGCCAGTTTGACTATTGGTACTTGTCTGTCAGTATCAAAAACTGAGGAAGCTATTTGTGTAAATATGATTTTTTTTTGCCTTAAAAAAAATACTACTTCTACTGGATTTTGCACTTACACACCCACACCCCGCCGCGCCCAAACAATGTTAAAAGTTTTTAAAAAGGAAGATGAAAACAAACATAAACTAACATGAAATAAGGAAGAGAAAAAAGAATAAAAGAAAAGAAAAAGCTAAAAGTACAAGAAAATTAAAAAAAAAATCTTGACTTTTGCAAGGTGGTCCATCTTGGCAGTGTAAGGTTTGATCTGGACACAGAACAAATAAATAAATAAACCAGCTTACTGATGACAGATGAACCAATGACGATAGATAAGCTCACCTAGTAGCCTCATCTTGATATTAAAAAGGAAGGAGAGAGTATGAACCTTGTGGCATCCCACATAGCAGGGGTTGAGAGAGGGATCTCTCCTCCTTAACCACCAGTGAATGAACTTGGCCTCAGAAGAAGGAAGTGAACTATCACTGTTAAGGAATTTGCAGAGTAACCCTTGAGTAGCAAAGATGTGCACATGAAAGCGATTGAGAGTAGTTATGAATTAGACAGTCAACACAGAGATATACTGAGTTGTGTTTATTTTCAGGAAACAGTAAAGCATGGTCCAATAAACAGTCCAGGTCATACATATATAAAGCAGGAGATAGCCTGCTAAATACTAAAGTCTTAGAATACTAAGACTTCTTACCAGTCATAGAATACTAAAGTCTTCTTACCAGTCATCGTAGTCATACACAATTAACAGTTAACAAGAAACAGTTCTTCTGGATTTGCAAACAGTAGCATACAGAGATATCAGAGAGCAAGAACAGCAAAGAGAACAAACCATGTTTCTAGCTCCCTCTTAAGGACATTGGCTACAGAGCTAACCAATCAGGACACAGTATGATGCAATACAGCAGTCTTAAAGCTACATTGATGGTTTATATATTGCCAACCCAACAAGTTAGGTAATAGTCATTTCCTAACAATCACAACCACCCACCCACCCCAATCCTCTGAGACAATCCAGAAGGATATCACTGTTGATGGTATCAAAAACTGCCAAGAGGACAAGTAGGGCAAGGATGGATGCACAACCCCGCCCCCCCAACCTCATCTTGCCCTTCCTAGAGATAATCCAAAAGCATGACCAATGTTGTTTCCATCCTATACTCAGACCTGAATCCCAACTGAAAGGGATCTGGATATCCAGACTTTAATGATTGTCCCCAGTTCTCCTTCTTCTATTCTGCTGTCTCCAAATATTGCAATATTCACTAGCAAGACTTTATAATACTTACTTGCTGCCCAGGGGTAAAATGCATTTGCCTTCGCTACCAGTTCGGAGATGTGAGCACGGGCTTGTGTGCACCTTCTGCGCATGCACAGAACCTTCTGCACATGTGCAGAGGGTCAGCACATGGGACGTGATGATGTCCAGGCGGGGAGCCAAGTGGGACAGCAGCAGCACCGGGGAAGCGTTGATGCATCCTCTCTCTTCAAGCAGGTTGTTGAGCAGCTTTTGCTGCGGCGCAATTGCTCCAGCGGCTTTGACTCTTTCTCTGGGCGTTGAGAGGGTGAGTGTGGCCAGTCGCTCGCTTCACTGCCGAAGAAACCCAGCCGGCAAGATGCGAAGGCTTGCAGCTTGCAGGGAGGGAGATTGAATCAGTTCGGTTCAGCAAACCAATTCAAATTGTCCCTATTGCCTTGGCCGAGCCAAGCCGAGGTGGTCGAATTTCACCCCTGTTGCTGCCCAACTCCCAGCAACTCTGCGCAGTTTACAATAGTTAAAAGCATTTAGAAACAAATAATTTTTAAAAACCCCATCAAAACAACACATAATAGTAATAGCAATAGCACTTAGATTTGTATACCGCTTCACAGTACTTTACAGCCCTCTCTAAGCGGTTTACAGTGTCAGCATATTGCCCCCAACAATCTGAGTCCTAATTTTTACCAACCTTGGAAGGATGGAAGGCTGAGTCAACGTTGAGCCTGGTGAGACTCAAAGTGCTGAACCTCTGGCAGTCAGCAGAAGTAGCCTACAGTACTGCTTTTTAACCGCTCTTCCTATGGTGGATCAATGGCCAATAAATCAATAAATAAACCCAGAAGGGATCTAAAAGAAAGAAAGAGACATCAGGTAAGGTCTGGGTGAAGAGACAAATATTTAAGGTCCTTCAAAAAATAAGTAGGGTGGGAATCACTCAAATTTTGGTGGGAGCTTCATTCCTGATTGTTTTCTAGTTATTATTGTTTCTAGAAACCTATATTCTAGTTTTCAGCTTCTTTTATTCTTTTCAATTATGTCCAATATATACATCCCCATATCTGATTGATCTTTGGGGCAGCGATAGCATCCTTATGACCAGTTAAACCTGAGTTGGCCTTAAGAAGATCCATCCTTACTGTAATATTCCATAGTTTGATGATAGGATGATCACTTGTAGAATTTTACTTCATTGGCTGCTGCTGATATCATCACAACCTACAACATGATGTCAGGAAAAAATAATAATATATACATTACTATGGTATGGGAGATGATACCCTATGTGGCTTCCATTTTCAGAAGTAGCATCACAGTTCTCATGAAGTCTAATTCCACCCTTCAACTTCATTTTGACAATATGCTATGCAACTATAATACAGGGAAATAATATCCATTTGTAGCCAAAATTAATTTCCATCTTCATTCTGTCCTGCCATAGAGTATACTATAAATCATCTTTGAACTATATACAATTAATTTTCTCTTCTTTACCCATCTGCTGCTTCTTCTTTTTTTTACCATGTTTTTGTTACATTTGTTTTTAAGGTCACTATCGCACTTCATTCGAACAGCTGGTGCTTAATACTGAAAGATCGTTGGATGATAAAGTTACGCAGTCAGTGAAAGAGAGATGTCGTTTTAAAAACTCATTATGTTTTACTGTTTGCTAAAACAAGCACATTATGAGTACATTTTTAATAAAAGTTTTGTCTGCTGGCTGAGGAATCTGGCTCCTTAAATCAGAAAAGTTTATTTTAACCTTATTTGAAAGACTGGAAAATTCAATTTCTTTTCTTCATACTTAAGAAACATGGCCAGACTGTACAATTCTATTTACGAAACTTAAAAAGAAATGGCACTATAGAAATTACCTTCATTTGAGATAATATAATATGCAATTTCAGGATAAAAACTTTTTTTTTTTTCATTTTCAGGGTAAGTGTTCTTCCAGATGGAAGTCTGCAAATTCTGAATGCCTCCAAATCTGATGAGGGGAAATACATATGCCGAGGAGAAAATATATTTGGTTCAGCAGAAATTACAGCTTCAGTATTTGTGAAAGGTGAGATATAACTGGAAAGTGATTGATCTGCATACCTTTGTACCAGGTAAAGCAGAATACTTCAACAAAAGTCAGTTTGGTCTAGTGCCGTGATGGCGAACCTATGGCGGAGCCCTTTCTGCAGGCATGTGAGCCATCACCCAGCTCATCTCTACTGCGCATGCACGCACATCTCCCACCAGCCATCTGATTTTTGGGATGTGTGAGGGGGCGGGGGTTGCACGCACATGTGCAGGGGGGAGGGGTGCATGGGTGGTGATGGAAGCCCGGGGGAAGGTGGCATGCCCCCACAGCCCGTTTCTGGGCCCAGGAGGCTGCAGGGAGGCCTACTAGGCCCAAAATGTGGGGTGGGGGGTCACACGCACATGCGCAGAGATGGGGGAGTGGGGGGGTCACATGCGCATGCGCCAGAGGATGGGGGAGCATGGGGGGTCGTGCGCACATGCCCAGGGCCCCCACATTGCATTACGGGTGGCGGCACGCACGCATGTTGTTGTGCATGCACATTCGCGCTTTCGGCACACGACAAGAAAAAGGTTCACCATCACTGGTCTAGTGGTTTAAGGCACCAGGCTAGAATGTGGGAAACTCTGAGTTCTAGTTTCATGTTAGCCATGAAAGCCAGCTAGGTGAACTTGAGCCAGTCACTTTTTGAACAACCTCACATAGTTGTTGTTGTGGGGAAAATAAAAGGAGGAAGGTATGTTGGATATCTTTGTCACCTTGAATTATTTGTAAAAATAATCAGGAGGGATGCAAATAAATAAATAAAAGCAACATGCTGGTATTCCAATACTATACTCTGCTAACTATATCCCTAGTAGAACAAAAGTAAGAATACTGAGATTCTCCTCCTCCTCCTCCTCCTCCTCTTCTCCCCCTGTAGTTTTAAGAATAGTGAGGAGAGGATAGTGAAGCCCTTGGACAACTTGGATTCAAGGTTTCTCTTCCAACCTTGAGTAACTACAATCTCCTTGGAACTAGACTAGAACATGTTCATACCAAATCCTTACATCCAAAATAGCAGCCATACTCTGCTATGAGTTTGGTGATCCAATGTATTTAGCGGGCATTAAGTACGAAAGCCATTTTTTGCTTATAGTATTGTTCTGTAATAATAATATTATGTAACCTTTCAAAATCCAGATGTGTGCAGATATGTTGGACCATAATACTGTATATCTATTATTTCTGCTCATTGGAAGCCAGCGGAAGTTGCAGTCCAACACATAACACTCTCTCTCTCCCACCCATCTTCCAAAGAATGGTCACAAAGGAACTACTAATAATAAGAACGAAATAATTGCATCTTAAAAATTAATTAAAAAACACAAAGGGAACCCATAAAACATTTAAAAGATATCAGAGGAACAGACAACACTCCAGAATTAAAAACCCAACTCTGTATTCTAAACATTCTACAAACCAAAATTGTGCCTGAATATTTTTTTTTCTTTTTCTCAACCACAGACACAAAGCATTGGGCTGAGAAAACTGATAAAAGAAGGGGTGAAGGAGTGGGTGTGTGTTTGAAAGAAAAATGTCCCCAAATTACAATTACTGCTGAAGGCACTTAGGTTTGTTTGAGTGATCTTGTCTCCTCTACGCTTTTATAATGACTGTGAAAAGGGCAAACTAAATGAGAAATTCCTGAACAACTGAAAGTATCACAGTCTACATTTTCCTGACTTTTCTGTCTATTTTGTAAGAGTGTCAATCAATACAGGCCCAACCAGTAGAAACAACAAATACAGGGATATTTCCCAGTTGATGTCAATGATTTGTTTTGTCTCCTAGAGCCTACCAGGATAGACCTGTCCCCCAAGAGAACTGAGCTCACGGTGGGAGAAAGCATTGTCCTCAGCTGCAAAGCTTTCCATGACCCAACTTTAGATGTCATCTTTCACTGGAGTCTGAATGGACAGCCTATCGATTTTGAAAAAGAAGGTGGACATTTTGAAAGCATCAGGGCGGTGAGCATCAGTTAAAATCCATTTTCTTTGACAAGTTTAATGGAATGAAACGTGCTGGTCAAATCTTCTCTTCACTGCAAATTTGCAGTTATGACAGAATTACAATAAGAAGGAAGGAAGGAAGGAAGGAAGGAAGGAAGGAAGGAAGGAAGGAAGGAAGGAAGGAAGGAAGGAAGGAAGGAAGGAAGGAAGGAAGGAAGGATTTAATCATTTACTGAATTTAGCATCTCATTTAAATGAATTAATTGAAGTATAGGATATTTACTTTAGGCAAAAAGAAATTGCAGTGAATCCAATCATTTGGCTATTGTTAAAATATTCATGAGTTTAGGCCTTAGATACATTGGATCTTTAATTCTATAATTCCTGATTACTTACTGGAAATCCTGAAATTATTCTCAGAATACCAGAGTGACATCAAGCTTTTGTCACTCTGGTATTCTGAGAATAATTTCAGGATTTCCAGTAAGTAATCAATGAGTGACAAAGCACTGAGTTGACAGTCCCACATCCTGTTTATGTTTGCAAGGCTGTTTCTCACTTGTCTTACCATGGAGATGACAGTACTGTCAGAGTTTCTTGCAAAAATCAAATCCAAAAGCACACACAGATAAACTGATGCAGCAGGATTCATTAACTTCTTTATATTCACAATAATACATGAAATAAATTTACAATACCAACAGCAGATTCAGTTTCATTTCAGCAGAGCAGACGCATGCACAGACACAGCTTCATAGCTCAGAGTTTAACACACACTCACTCTGAATAGTTTCAGTTTCAGTTCTCTGCACAGACTCAGTTTTGTTTCAGCTCCCATTGGCTGACTTAGTTCCAATGCCTATTCATTGGCTGACCTTGTTACCATGTCTTCTCAGTCATGAATATTCTGACAAGTACTCCTCCTGGCTGGTCAACACGTTTCGTGCAAAACCAAAATACCCCAGCAGATAACCTGAAATTCTTGTTATTCTTTTACCCAGTATACTTTTCCTGGCAAGGGAGAAAGGGGAGACGAATCCAACTGGCTCTGATTGATTGATTGATTGATTGATTGATTGATTGATTGATTGATTGATTGATTGATTCGATTTATATGCCGCCCTTCTCCGGAGACTCAGGGCGGCTTACAATGCATTAAGCAATAGCCTTCATACTTTTGTATATACCTGCTTAGTAGGGCTTTCGGCCCCCGCTAAGCGGTGGTCTTTTTTATACAAAGTCAGTTTAATGCCCCCACAATCCGAGTCCTTATTTTACCTACTTCAAAAGGATGGAAGGCTGAATCAACCTTGAGCCTGGTGAGATTTGAACTTGCAGTAATTGCAGGCAGCTGGCAGCTAAGTGCTACTTAACAGCACTTTAGTCCACTGCACCACCAAGGCCCTTATGTGAAGCCGGTGAAATGTCTGTCCCTTAGAATGACTCTAGAAGATCAGAAGAGGAGAACACGGTGTTATGCATATAGAAGGGAAGGAAGGGAGGAATCTCAGAAAGCCAATTTGGTCTAGTGGTTAAGACACCAGAAACTTTAGGCATAAAAGCCAGCTGGGTGACTTTGGGCTGGTCATTCGATCTCAGCTCAATCCACTTCACTGGGTAGTTATTGTAAGGAAAATAGGAGAATTGGGTACGTTCATTGCCTTGTGTTATTTATAAAAATAATAAAGGCAGGATATAAATAAAATAAATAATAATAAATGAGAGATTAGGATAGGATAGGATAGGATAGGATAGGATAGGATAGGATAGGATAGGATAGGATAGGATAGGATAGGATAGGATAGGATAGAATAGAATAATAGAATAGAATAGAATAGAATAGAATAGAATAGAATAGAATAGAATAGAATAGAATAGAATAGAATAGAATAGAATAGAATAGAATAGAATAGAATAGAATAACAGAGTTGGAAGGGACCTTGGAGGTCTTCTGGTCCAAACCCCTGTTTAGGCAGGAAACCCTTACACCATTTCAGACAAATGGTTATCCAACATCTTCTTAAAAACTTCCAGTGTTGGAGCATTCACAACTTCTGGAGGCAAGTTGTTCCACTGATTAACTGTTCTAACTGTCAGGAAATGGGACAAGTGTGTTCACCAATGAGAAACAGCTCAGGAGGAAATACCTCAATCTTCATACCATTTCTTCTAAGCAAGCATTGAGTTGATGGTCAATCAATTCAGTTTCTCAAGCTGAACAAATTTAGGAAAAAAAGCTTCTTATAAAATGGATAGTATTTTACATCGAGGTCTTCTTTTTTCATAAACATAGAAGGAATGTAAATTGATTGGTTGGTTGATTGATTGGTTTGCTAATTATGTGGTGACAGGTCACTGTTGACTCTTAGGACCACATAGGTTTAGGTTTAGGTTTTATTTGATTTATATACCGCCCTACTCCCGAAGGACTCAGGGCGGTGAATAGCCACAAGATAAAACACATAAATACAAAATTTAAAAGCAAAATAAAACCGAATTAAACAATTTGGCCCAAGGCAGATTTAAAACACCCCAATAATTAAGAACAGATTTAAAATTTACATTTTAAAGGGAAAAAGGGAAAGTTAGGCCAGGCCAGCCTGATGGAATAAAAAGGTCTTGAGAGCGCGGCAGAAGGTGCGCAGATCCAGGATCCTCCGTATCTCTGGGGGGAGCTCATTCCAGATAGTAGATGCCCCCACAGAGAAGGCTCTCCCCCTGGGGCCGCCAGTCGACATTGTTTGGCCGACGGCACCCGGAGGAGCCCCTCTCTATGAGAGCATACCGGCAGGTGGGAGGCTACTGGTGGCAGCCGCCGGTCCCGTAGATAACCAGGTCCTATCCCATAACTACCCTGTGAAGTGGTTTGGGTTGAGATAGAGTGACCAGCCCAAAGTCACCTGGTCCTGTAACCAGATGTTCCAAAAATATTCTGATCACCACTGGAACTGGAGAAAGATATTACATGTTGTTGTTGTTGTTGTTGTTGTTGTTGTTGTTGTTGTTGTTATTGCTGTAATTTTGTGGAGGAAAATAATATGCTTTCCACATATAATACATGCCACAATAAAGATTCCTATGAATATTCCTTATGGCTTTGAGAACCCTACATTTGAACTCTCTAAAGTTCTGAAGAAAGTCATAAACATGCCAGTAACAGTAAAAACCACCATTTAAAAATCCTAGTTAGTGAACTAATGATGATACAACAGAGACAATCTGTACCTGGACCTTGCCTCAGAATAGCGGAGAAAACCCATGTTACCTCAGTTATTCTGGCCATTTCACATAAATTCACACCCATAATATTAATGGCAACAATTGATGCCACTAATGCACATTCAGATTTAACAGACATTGGTCTCTGACAGATATTCCAGCCACCCATATGGTCCATTAAATTAAGATGTTTCTTTCTTACTGAGAATTCAACAGCTTTAATGTTGGAGAGTGTAATGGGCAGATTAAATATATATAGGTAATTTCTTGGGTCTTTGGGGTCTTTAAACTTTCCAATTTATATCCCTCTGTAAGGATTTTGGTTGATGAAGGAGAATGCATACAGGACGAGACTTTAAATACAGACTGAAATGTGTTGAATCTCTATTCAAAACTCAGAATCTTGGATAATGAAGATGACAAAAGAATAGCAGTGTTTAAAAACCTACAGCATCCCAAAATTAACTTAAACTGCCTTTTGTTGCACAGATAATGGCACTTGCAAAATCTAATCACCAGAGACAATGTACCAAGAATTCCTAAAGGAGCTACGGATATGATTGGTTTTTACTAACCTAAAATTGATTCCATTCTAAATGTAAATTTGAGTTAAATATTAACACAGAGCCATGTAAGATATATAAAGGAAAGGAAACTCCCTAAGGAAACAAACAAAAGACTAATAAGGTGCTGATTTGAATAAAAACTTCTTATGCTAATTTATAGATGCTGGGTATAAATCCCAACCATGTTTTAAAGCAGAACATCTTGAAGTGATGTCCCAGTGCCTGGAGGCTGTGCGGATCTGGATGGGGAGGAACAGGCTCAAGCTCAACCCTTCCAAGACTGAGTGGCTGTGGCTCCCGGCATCCCGATATAGTCAGTTGACTCCATCACTGACTATTGGGGGCGAGTCTTTGGCCCCCACAGAAAGGGCTCGCAATCTGGGAGTCCTCCTGGATATGCAGCTGTCCTTGGAGGAACATCTGACAGCTGTAACCAGGGGGACCTTTTGTCAGGTTCGCCTGATCCGCCAGTTGCGGCCCTTTCTTGATCGGGATTCCCTGTGCGCAGTCACTCATGCCCTCGTCACCTCTCGCCTTGACTACTGCAACGCTCTCTACATGGGGCTCCCCTTGAAGAGCACCCGGACGCTCCAACTGGTCCAGAATGCAGTAGCGCGGGTAGTGACGGGAGCAGCATGGCGCTCCCATGTAACACCGCTCCTGCGCGAGCTGCACTGGCTCCCAGTGGTCTTCCGGGTGCGCTTCAAGGTGCTGGTTATCACCTTTAAAGCGCTCCATGGCATCGGGCCTAGCTATCTTCGAGACCGCCTGCTGCTACCGACGACCTCCCATCGTCCCGTGTGCTCCCACAGAGAGGGCCTCCTCAGGGTGCCATCAGCCAATCAATGTAGGCTGGTGACCCCCAGGGGGAGGGCCTTCTCTGTGGGGGCACCTACCCTCTGGAATCAGTTGCCCCCAGAGATAAGGAGAATCCAAGACCTTAGTGCCTTCCGCCGTGCCCTTAAAACCCACTTTTTCCAGCAAGCCGGGCTGGCTTAAGAAGAAATTTTAAATGTTTTAATTGGTTTGTATTTTTAATTTTGGGCCAAATTTATATATATTTTAATTGTTTTTTAATATTTGTATTTTATGTTTTTTAATTCTGGCTGTACACCGCCCTGAGTCCTCAGGGAGAAGGGCGGTATATAAATTTTAAATAAATAAATAAATAAATAAACATTGTACAATAGTGAGAGCGAGGGGGATGGGGAACAGCTGGGGAGGGCTTTAAATTTTTTAGCAAGGGGTTCTCTGCCTGATAGCTGGGGGGGCGTGACTATGGTGGGCATGGCCTAGTCGGCCTCTTGTACCATGGGGGGGGCAGGGGGGCATGGCTCCAGAGGCCTTCCTTGAGCTTCCGGGAGGGCGAAAACAGCCTCACCAGGTTCTAGGAGAGGGGTGGGTGCTAACTTCCTACAGTCTCCTCCTTGGGCAGAGGGTTGGAGTAGAAGACCTCCAAGGTCCCTCCCGAACCTTTTTTTTGTTTGTTTGTTTTTGTTGGAGATGGCAAAGGGTGCTATGTTGACCTTGTTTTTTTTCCGTCACATAATTTTCCATCAATTCAAAGCCTCCCTGGATGTTTACATTTTTTTTCCCCTCTGAGAAAAACCCAAGAAGAGTTTCTCTATGCTGTCATTCACAGATCTAGGAAGCCAAAGAATGTGCCAACTGCTGGAAAGAGGACCATAATGTAAAAACGAGTCATTCACCCACAGACTCTTTAGCGTGAAATAATCCAATAAGTGTGAAATGTGGCATCAATCTTGGGGTTGGGAATCAGAAACATCGATGGTACCAGCAACCATGTGATCCAAGAACCTCTCCTCTTTAACACATGTTGCATTCAAATCACTCATAAATGCATTAATGTTTTGATCCTACAATCATGACTACCCACTTTGATTTTCTTGACCCCGCGACACCTCTGCTCCTTCCACAAGAATTTCAATTCATGTGTCTTCTTCTTTTGAACAAAATCTGAAAAAAATTTCCTTCCTCAGACTGAACAGAACAATATGAAAAATGCAGAACTTTAACAACTATTCTGCCCAAGGAGAAAGTGCCTTCTATCCTGAGAGTTCTTAGCCTTTAATCTAAGTACCAGAGCTCACTGTAACAGCATTGCCAAAAAGGCATTAAGAGTTGTCAACCTAATCTTGCAAAGCTTCTTCTCCAGTAATATTGTACTGCAAACTAGGGCATACAAAACATTTGCTAGACCAATTCTCGAATACAGTTCGTCTGTCTGGAATCCACACTGTATATCGGACATTAATACAACTGAGCGAGTCCAGAGGTATTTCACGAGAAGAGTACTCCACTCCTCTGCTCGCAACAGAATACCTTATGCCACCAAGCTTGAAACTTTAGGCTTGGAAGTCCTAGAACTACGCTGCCTACTGTCCAACCTAAGCGTAATGCACAAAATTATATGCCACAACGTACTAGCTGTCAATGACTGAGGCTTTTATGAAGAAAAGTAACCAGAGCTGGAAAATGCAGTTTCTTCATCACTTGCCAGAGTTCAGCACTCAGTGGTGAAATCCAATTTTTTTTACTACCAGTTCTGTGGGTGTGGCTTGGTGGGCATGGCAGGGGAAGGATACTGCAAAATCTCCATTCCCACCCCATTCTGGGGCCAGCCAGAGGTGGTATTTGCAGGTTCTCCGAACTGCTCAAAATTTCCACTACCGGTTCTTTAGAACCTGTCAGAACCTGCTGGATTTCACACCTGACTCATAGGCTTGATTCAAACAATAGAGTTACCCCTAAGCTTACCTGCTTGACTGCCTTACTTCAGAATAACAGAATAACAGTAACAGAACAACGGGGTTGGAAGGACCTTGGAAGTCTTCTAGTTCAACCCCCTACTATTTCAGACAAATGGTTGTCCAATCTCAATTCATATGGCATCAATTCTTATGGCAGTCCATTTTGTTGCAGCAACTCTGGGCAGCACCCAAGAAATACAACCGAAAACAGCAACCACTTAAAATAATTAAAAACAAGCACCACAACTGTCAATTTTCAATGAGCCAAATAAATCCCTTCCATTTTATAGGTCAGTGACAGATAGACAGCATACAGTTAACCAACAAATCAAAATCCAACTTCTGTGTTCACACAGCATGCTACATGCCAGGAGATAAATTTTGTGTGTCTTAACATCTGGTTCAATGTTAAGAAACTTAACATTCTGAGAAAAATAATTGGGTAATTCAATTATCTGAAGTACTAATTATCCAAGCCCAGCTTAACTTAGTTTATGGTGTTGTCTGTATCCAACCATTTCTAAATTATAATATCTACATTTTTTTTCTATGGACATGGTCCTAACATAATAAATTACGCCCACATATGGCTTGATTCTTTGTGACTTAGTGATCCAGTCACATTGTGGTTGGAATATCATAGTTTATTGTCCTGTGCAAGGTAAGAACCCAACCAGTTGTTCTTTTATGTGATAACCAAAGACTTGATCAAACCAGGATTTAAGAAAGTTTGAACAAAGAACAGTTGCAGCTGCTTTAGTTTGCTTTACATTTTTGTAATTCCAAATATGAGATTAACCCTTAAGTCCCCAATCATGGCTACTAATGATTATAATGATTGGTTGAGCTGTTGTAATCTATTTCAGTGGGGTGCTTATGTAGTGGTCTTGCTTCTGCTCCCCAAAAATGAAATTCATCCAATTGGTTCTGCTATTTAGATTTTTCAATTATAGACATATTTCCTTTCCTGAGGAATACATTGCGATACAATATTTGTGAATCCTTTCTTAGAGCATCAAGATACATCAGATACTGAGGGAATTAGACCAGGCAGTTACTGTCTATATGATATTTTTATTTGCTTTAACAACAAAGCTCACATTAAATGTAAATTATTCTCAGAGGGGAAGAGAAATGTCAACTGATTTGGTCTTACCCTTTCTGTATCCATGGTTTTATATCAAAAGCATATATCTTTCTGAATGCACCATATTTCACAGCTAATAAGTATTGTAACAGCAGACACATTGCAAACTTTGAATCCCAAATTGGCACCTTATTGAAAAGAAATGCAATTCATCACATTGTCCAACTTCGCAGACACAATGAGTTGGCTGTGTACCCAAGATCTTAAAACCTCACAGGCAAAAACATGGGAATTGTGCTTTTTTTTTTCCCCTGCACATTTGGCTTAGGCAAGTATCAACAGATCTGTCAGTCCTGATGTGCACAAGGAAGAATTATGTTATGAGAAGGCTTTTGGTTTTTTAATGAATACTTTGAATTTTTTCCCATGGTCTCTAAGAAGATTTTGCTTGTTTGAATTCAAAGTATGTGTGGGAAGGGGGGAAAAAAACCTCTCTGAAAACACACTCTCTGAAGTGTGTCACTTCAGAGAGGGAACACAGTCTCCAGATTTGCATTCCAAACAAAAATCCCTCCGTATATAAATAAAAGTAGAATTATGGAGAGAAATTATGGAGAGGACAAGTATAATCTGGCATGCATGACCATAAGGCAATAGTCCTACTGTATTAGATGAAGTTCTGGAAGTCTGGAAATGGGCCCCTTTCCAGCCTCCGGAGCCCAGGGGAGGCTGATTTTACCCTCCCAAAGGCTTGTGAAAAGCCTCCAGAGCCTGGGGAGGGTGAAAATGCCCCCATACACACCGCCGTGGTGCAGGAGGCCAAGTAGACCACACATCTACCATGCACATGCCTATGCAGCAACTGGGCAGAGAACCGGTTGCTAAAATTTTTGAATCCCACCCCTGGACAAGGAGAACACTTTTCCCTTGCTAATTTCTCCATGCCATGCATGGTATTATCCACCTTGATCAGACACCTTCTATCAGGCATGAAGAATTAGGACCACGTGTAAAGTTCCAGTTAAGTTGCCTAAGTATGGTTTTACTAAGGCTTTATAAAGGGATACTAGTCCTTCACATGATCTTAAGATGAATGAAAATGACAGGGGGGGGGAATTGTAGAAATGTAGACAATTATCTAACAAACTGAATGCTGGGTCAAGCTCCAATATGGCCTTTAAACCAGTTTTTAGAAATTTTAGAATTCCAAAGGGCCACTTAGGCCACCGAGGGCATTTTCTATTGCTAGAGAAAAAGCAAAGTTTTCGGCATTCCAGACAGGATGTCATAGAATGTGACTAATAAAAGTAGATAAAGCTGAAAACATTAAGACTCTTTCAATGCTATAATGATATTGTGTGGCCGTTATATAAATCAAGATGCACTTTAGCAAAATGGCCAGCAGAATCCTCAACAATTTTTTTCTTAAATGCTGAAAGGGACAATAGGCAATTGTCATGCAGTACAGCACAGCAGTCTTAAGAACTGCAATAGCAATTTAGGATTAATTTATCACCTGCCACTATACATTTTTATAAAGTAAGCAAACAAGCACTCAGTTTCTACGTATTTTTAAAGCAGCATTCTTTTATGATAAACCGAGAAACAAATTCAGCAGTGGATATTTAAAAAAATCTAGCAATGCAACAGAATTTTAACGCAAAACTGAGCAAATTATGCTGTATTCAAATTGGTCACTCTCATTATGCTACCTGAAAATAATTTCATTGCATTCTCCCATATCTGTATCTAGTGTGACATTTATTGTTGATTTCTGTATATATTTACATCCAAATTCTTGTTTTGAGTTTACATTTCTACATGGATTTGCAATTAATTGTCATTGGTTCAATTAGACAATATACCACCCATTAAATTGTGCATAGCTATCAAATACTGATAGTTTAAAAACAATGAAAAACTTTGTGGCATTATAAAAGCTAACCACTTTTGTACTAAAAACTTTTGTATAATGGGTATCATTAAGTGCATCACCCAATGCATGGCATATTATTCTTGGCAAGTCTAGAGAAGGGAGGGAAGATTCCGTTCTATGAAGAACGGTTTGCAGGAATTGGGTATGGCTAATCTAGAGAAAAGAAGGACTAGGGGGGACATGATAGCAGTATTCCAGTATTTGAGGAGCTACCACAAAGAAGAGTGGGTAAACTTATTTTCTAAAGCACCAGAAGGCAAGACAAGAAACAATGGATGGAAACTAATCAAGGAGAGAAGCAACCTAGTATTAAGGAGAAACTTCATTACAATGAGGACAATCCGCTAGTGGAACAGCTTGCCTTCAGAAGCTGGGTGCTTCATCATTGGAGGTTTTTAAGAAAAGACAGGACAGCCATCTACCTGAAATGACACAGGGTCTCCTGCTTGAGCGGATTAGAAGACTTCCAAGGTCCCTTCCAGTTCTATTCTGATTGATTGATTGATTGATTAAACAATGTACAGGTAGGTAGTCTTTGACTTACAACCAGTTGCTTAGCAATGGTACAACAGATCTACCGTGGGACTTCTTACTACCCAGATTCGAAGTTCTGACAGACATCCCACTCTGCTATGGCCATGTGACTGAACCTCAGGCACTTGGCAACACAATCACATTTACAGTCATTTGTAGCATCCTGTGGTCATGTGTCCACATTTTACCTCAGTTTTGCTGAACACCAGCACTTCTGGATTTTAGCAAAATCACATTCATACCATACCATTGGTTCATTTAACAACAACGGCATTCGTTTAAAAACTGTGAATTTGCCTAATGACCATTACAAAAAAAGGTCATAAAATTGTCTCAGTCACGTGACCAACTCATTTTATAACCTTCATGACTTAGGAACTTGATAGGCAGACTCCATTATTATAGTCAGAATTCAAGGACTACTTGTACTGTAGTCAGGAAAAAAAATGAAGGACAGAAGGTAAAGACAGTGTCTTTTAGAAAACAGAATTAAATGTGATGCAGACAATGGAATCAGTTAACACATTACATTTTATTGTTGTTTAATTCTTGGGCGTAGTGTTGATGAATTGATGGATTCTAGTTTAGTTCTTTTACTGTGAAACAGATCTTGGGTGAGGTAGAAAAAAAAATAAAGTGATTTGATTCCACCAGCTTTCTCCTCAGGACTTTTACTCATAGCCCTGGAAGATTTGTCATAGGGCAAATACTGTAGTTTTAGAAATACAAAAGTGATTCTCCAACCCTTATCTAATACTTCTCATCCTCCTCTCCTCATTATTATTTCTTCTTGTGAAATGAGACACATAAAAGAATCTACTGTTGCAGGGGAACTGGGAGCCTGGATATTAACACAATCAATGAACCATGAGTAGCTACACAGCGTCAAGCTACATACAGTGCCCAGCATGAGAATTATTCTGGAATACAACTCATCTATTTATCTTCAGTACTTACATCAGACTGCTGACCTATAAAATGTACATCTGAGTGGATTTCAAAGACCTAAGTTCAAATCTCTCCTAAGGGTCTAACAAAATATTAGAAGCAGCAGCAAATGGCTGTGATATCACTGCCCTGCAAAACCTCTGTATGAGACAGAGACATGGTGTAATGGATGCATAAAGATTGGGAAGTATTTGTTAACAACAACGGAATGGAGATGTTAATGACTGTTGGACAGCAAGCTACAGAATACTTTGAAATGCCGCCACAGTTGATTCTGGGATTATTCCTACAGCAGCACTTCCATACATGTGTTGTACACGCAACGGTCCCAATTCTGCAGCTGACACTCTTAGTCCAAATATCAAAACTCAGTTTTTTGTGTGTTTGTTTATGTGCTGCCCCACTCACACACACACGATATCACTTCTGGAATTTGTGCTTGTGAGGGAAAAAAATGAAACTTTGATTTTGGTTTTGTTGGTTAGAAAGATTTGGTGCTATAGAAACGGCTAGTTATACCATGTTTTCCTGAAAATAAGACCTGTCTTATATTTTTTTGAACCCCGAAATAAGCGCTTGGCTTTATTTTCAGGGAGGTCTTATTATTTTGGGGCGCATGGAAAAAACCAGAGGAAATGGTGGGGACCCTTTTTGCATGCATTTAAATATTTTCAGGGAGGGCTTATTTTCAGGGGGGGGCTTATTTTAGTGCCTCAAAAGCCCGATTGAGCTTATTATCAGGGGAGGTCTTATTTTAGGGGAAACAGGGTATATTAATATGTAAACGCAAAATGTTGAGGTTGGAGTGTATTTATCTTATACTGTGCTAGGAAGGGTTAGAAGTCAATGGGTCTTTCACACCCATTTTTCCCGTCCCTTTTCCTTTCCTTAATTTCCTATTTTCTTTTCTTTTTCTTTTTTGTATTTTATACAATAAAAATAAAAAAAAGGAAAGAGGTAACTTCCAATGAGTGCTAAGCAACCAGTTATAAATTGAGGATTGCCTGTAACTGAGAACGCTGGTGGGAATAACGCATTGTAAGCCGCCCTGAGTCTCTGGAGAAGGGCGGTATATAAATTAAAGCAAAAAAAAAAGAATAGATTGTTACGAGGATTATGTCGTCTATCCCAAATGCTCAAAGGAAGCAGCTCTTCCATTTTCGCAAATCTATATCCGTAATGTGTTTGAGCAGATGCTATTGTATTGCTTATTTTTTCTTCCCCCCCACAGCAAGCATCTTCTGCGGATTTAATGATCAGGAACATCCTTCTGATGCATGCTGGAAGATATGGCTGCAGGGTGCAATCTACAGCAGATAGTATATCAGATGAGGCAGAACTTCTTGTTAGGGGTGAGTATACTAATCACAGAAGACAAGATCAGCATAAATAATTGCACAACCCAGTTGAAATATAGACATTGATGCTGATCTCATGGCTATGGGGTTGTTGTTGTTGTTTTTAAATAACTTTATTAAAAATTACGTTATACAAATAAAACTTGATATTACTAACTAGATAATACAGAACTACATTTTTTAAAAAAATGAAAAAGCACAGAAAAAGGAAAGAAGAAAGAAAGGAAAGTAAGAAAAATAGAAGAAACTTCATTCCCAGCAGCTATAATCAACACTAACTTATCGCAGTCTCTTAAAATACAACCATACCAGAGGTGAGTTTCAGCAGGTTCTGACCAGTTCTGGAGAACTGGTAGTGGAAATTTTGAGTAGGTCGGAGAACCGGTAAATACCACCTCTGGCTGCCCCCTCCCCCATCTATTCTCTGCCTCCCGAGTCCCAGCTGATCGGGAGGAATTGGGGATTTTGCAGTAACCTTCCCCTGGAGTGGGAAGGGAATGGAGATTTTACAGTATCCTTCCCCTGCCACGCCCACCCAGCCACGCCCACCAAGCCATGCCACGCCCACCAAGCCAAATCCAGAGAACCAGTAGTAAACATTTTTTAAACCCACCACTGAACCATATCCCCCTTTTTCATTTCATATCTCACCCCATTCTCTATAAGCCCAACTCTAAAACCTCATCTTTCTATATTAATCAATTAGAGTTCATTACAAGTTATCAGAAATAAAAACATCAATATTATCCCAAAGGTCCTTTTTCAGGAGGCAACTGGACTTTCTTGCTTTTTCTTTGAAGACATTTTGCTTCTCATCCAAGAAGCTTCTTCAGCTCTGACAGGATAGCGGGGAATGGAAGGATTTATATTCCTTGCAGACAGCTGGTCATTTGCATCCTTCTAGAGAGTTGTTGAGGCCACCTAGAGGTTTATCTGGGTCCTCAGGGTCACCTGAGTAGTGCTCCTGGTTCCTTTAGTCTGCAGTTTTTTCCTCTGGAAATCCATTCATACTCCCACAACCATTTGAAGGGTGTTTATCCCAAATTGCATAGCTAAATAGCCATCCAGTCAGCGCTGAAGAAGCTTCTTGGATGAGAAGCAAACTCATCTGGGATCGCCAGAGCCATGGAGAAGGAAAAAACTTTTCTTCTTTCACATGGCTCTGACGATCCAAGCCCTGACGATCTGCTAACCAGGCAACTCAGCTGGGATCGCCAGAGCCATGGAGAAGGAAAAAAGTTTTCCCCCTCCAGCTTGCTTACCTTAGCTGCTTGCCTTGCTTCGCTTGCCTGAATCCATTCCATCAGCAAGCCACTCCCTGCCTGCAATCAAGCAAGCAGGGAGTTGTGGACTTCAACTCCCAGAATTCCTCAGCCAGCAAAACAAAGCTGGCTGAGGAATTCTGGGAGTTGAAGTCTACAAGTCTTAAAGTTGCCAAGGTTGGAGACTCCTGTTCTATTGGGTAAGTTTTTTTCCCCTTTGGGATCTTTAAAAAAAATAGTTAATTGGGTTTTTTTTTTAGTTGTTCTTTTTTAGACCTAGCCATTTAAAGTTTAGGAAGTTTTAAATTTAGCTTTCATATAAAAATAAAAATAAAATAAAATAAAATAAAATAATATTTGTGCAGCTTTCTGAGATTTAGTATGTTTTTGTAGTGTTTTCACTCTAACTACACAAACACACAAAATCTCACAAAGCTGTATGTGGAATTTTGTGTGTGTAAAGTGTGAAAGTGGGGTTTTGGGGCTTTTTGTGGCTGTGTGAGGTTCCTGCTTGTTTCAGGGGCCATTTTGGGTCTAGCACAGCTGCTTTTACATTGTGGGTGAGCCAGTTGATGTTTTTTAATTTTTATTTGGTGTGCGTTGGAAGAGGGGTAGTCTTATACGGAGAGTATAGCCCAAATCCTATATTTTAACAGGAAAATTCGGGGGTCGTCTTATACGCCCAGTCATCTTATACGCCGGAAAATACGGTAAACACATCAAAAGGCAATTATAGGTGGACCTCAATTTAGGACCAATTGTTTAATGACCATTCAACATTACAATGGCTTGAGAAAGATATTGTAAAACATTGTACTGCCTCTCCATGACCATATCTGGGTGCTTGGCAATCTATTCGCAGTTTGATTGCTAAGCAATGGTTTTATTTATTATTATTTGTTTGTATCCCATCTTTATTATTTTTACAAATATTCAAGGCAGAAAACATATCCAACATACTTCCTTCTCTTATTTTTACCACAACAACAGTAACAACCCTGTGAGATGAGGTGAAAGAGAGTGGCTGGCCCAACAATACCCAGTTGGCTTTCATGGTTAAAGGCAGGACTTGAACTCATGGTCTCTTGCTGGTGCCTTAACCACTAGACCAAACTGGCTCTCTTATCCCATTTATACTCTTCTCTTCTGGCTTCCCCAGAAAGTCAGTGGGAAAGCTGGCAGGGGAAGTTGAAAGCTGCTGCCATCTACCAAGAGGCGTGTCTTCCATGCACTTCCCTTCTGAGCATGTGGGGTGCTGAATTTCTTCTATGGGGTTGAAGAAACAGAGCTCAGATTCCAAAGATCTCAGTTCCATTCCTGCAGCCAGCTGGAAAAAATTCTTTTCCAGGCATGGAAAGTAGTCAAATTGCTCTGGTGAGGTACAGAAACAGATCCCAGATCAGTGGTGGGTTACCCCCGGTTTGGACCAGTTCTATAGAACAGGTAGTAAAACCGGTGGGAGACTCCGCCCATTGACCTCGACATCATCAGGAAGTGAGCATACGTGCGCGGCCCCCGTTGCGAACCGGTAGTAAAGGTAAGTAGAACCCACCCCTGCCCCAGATGATCTCAAAGACACAAACTCCATTCCTGCAGCCTGTTGCTGCAGTTCCCTTCTGAACACAGAGGGGAGCTGAACTCCTTTGGCAGAGTGAAGAAACAAGAGTTCAAATCCCAAAGACCTAAGCTTTGTTTGCCAAACGGCCTTTCGCAAGGCCAGTTCAAGCATTATAGCTAGTCCTCGGATTATGGCCGCAACGGAGCCCAAAATTTCTGTTGTTAAGTGAATTTTGCCCCTTTTTATGACCTCTCTTGCCACAGTTGTTAAGTGAATCACTCCAGGTGTTAAGTTAATAACCTTGGTAGTACAAGGGTTTAAGGCACCCTGTTATTAAGCTGCTTAAGACCAGCTGCCTGCAATTACTGCAGGGTTCGAATCTCGCCAAGGCTCAAGGTTGACTCAGCCTTCCATCCTTTCTAAGGTAGGTGAAATGAGGACCCAGTTTGTGGGGGCAATAAGCTGACTTTGTATAAATATACAAAAGGATGAAGGCTATTGCTGAGCACATTGTAAGCCGCCCTGAGTCTTCGGAGAAGGGCGGCATATAAATCAAATTAAAAAAAAAAAAAATAACAGGGTTGTAAAGTGAATCTGGCTCCCCCATTGACTTTGCTTATCAGAAGGTTACAGAAGGGGATCATGCAATCCCAGGACCCTGCAATCGTCATAAATATGAATCAGTTGCTGAGCGTCTGAATTTTGATCACATGGCAGTGGTCGTAAGTGTGAAAAATAGTCATAAGTAACTTTTTGTTAGTGCCATTGTAACTTTGAATGGTCATTAAAGGAACCGTTTGTAAATTGAGGACTACTTGTACTACTAAAATCTGCCTTCTGCCCTTAAAAAGTCAGTTGTTGCTGAACAGACTACCGTGTTTCCCCAAAAATAAGACCCTGTGTTATATTTTTTTGAACCCTGAAATAAGCGCTTGGCCTTATTGCCATGCACTCAAAAGCCCGATTGGGCTTATTATCAGGGGATGTCTTATTTTGGGGGAAACAGGGTAGCAATGTTTAGGTGTACCTTCATAGCTTGCATAAGAATGAGGTATAGTTCATTCCTTTTCATATTATTGAAGAATCAAATTTTTTAGCTCAATTTTTGATACTGTTCCAGAACAAATTTGCTCTTCCTATTGGGATTCAGCCTTGCTAACTTTTATTTATTTGCACATCTTACCAGCTTCCTGTGTTTTTCACTTGGCATGACATACGCATGCAGTAAAGTCTATTGCCTAGTGTTTCTTGATTTGCTTCCCTGTATAATTCAGGATAACTCAGAACCATAACATTCTTATCAGTTCATTATGTGAACGTAGGACTACCTTATTACTCCAGTAAAATCTTGATACACTGAATCAATACCCATTTCATAGTCAGCTGTATTAACTTCTCCAGAATGCTTAAAGTTGTCAGGTTTCTTGCCTTTTTATTCTGTATTTCACAGAATCTTTGGCGACGCCGTTTTATATTGAAACTCTTTATAATCTCTAATATGTGCTGTGCAGCCCTACAAAGGTTTTTTTTTTTTTTTTTTTGCTAAAAGATAAATGCACAGCTGGATCAAATCTCCACACCTGTAATTTGCAAACAAAAAGTATTTTATTTAAATGGATGACACTCTTTTCCAACCGCAAATTGAAAGTGTGTGGGACAGTTAAGAATTATAGAGCTTTATTTCTGCGAATCTATTCATAGCCTAATGCTTTTGTAACAAATGATCAGACAGATAATTCCCCTCATTTTGTTCTGCTTAAATTCTCTATTTCTAGATAAAGTTGCTTCTCTTCTCTTCTCTTCTCTTCTCTTCTCTTCTCTTCTCTTCTCTTCTCTTCTCTTCTCTTCTCTTCTCTTCTCTTCTCTTCCCTCCCCTCCCCTCCCCTCCCCTCCCCTCCCCTCCCCTCCCCTTCCCTTCCCTTCCCTTCCCTTCCCTTCTCTCCAAGTCCCCATTTACATGATAACTTCTTCCTTATTCAAACAAGTTTACTCTCGAAAGCTTGACAGATATAACTCTTTTAGTCTCTATATGGGGTTTAGATTGCATTCTCCATAACTCGGCTTGGGGCCATCTATTATGTTTGAGATTACAAAGCACACCCAAAGTGCAAACCACAAAGAATCAGCTGTTTTCCAAGAAATCCCACTGGTACATTACAAAAAAGTATTTGTCAGAAGAGTCCGTACTCTTTTTAAATAGTAATAGTAATCATAATCATAATCCACCAGAGTCAGTTGAGGAAGAAAAAAAAGGCATTGGAAAAATACTTGAAGGACTATGAAGAAGATGCACTGAGGCTTGTACACCACAAAGAGTACACCTGAGAGATCAAACTGGATTACCAGAAAGACCAAATTAAGCATAGAAAAGAGACATGGCAAGGCAAAATACTACTATATGGCAAAACAAACAGCAACAAGATCTGGCAATGTCTATGAACAAGAAAACTGAAGAGACAGAGGGGCTAATTCTGGCTGTACAAGATCAAGCCTTAAGAACAAAGCCAGAATGGAGGAGACAGCAACAAATAGCAAATGCCACCTATATAAAGAAGCTGAAGAAACAACGAACCACTTAGTAAGCTGCTACAAGAACAGAAAGATCTTGCATAGAGCCATGGTGGTGCAGTAGTTGGAATGCAGTATTGCAAGCTGACTCTACCTTCCCTCTGCCAGCAGTTCAATCCTGACTGGCTCAAGGTTGACTTAGCCTTCCATCCTTCCAAGGTTGGTAAAATGAGAACCCAGATTGTTGGGGGAAAATATGCTGACTCTGTAAACCACTTAGAGAGGGCTGTAAAACACTACAAAGCAGTATATAAGTCTAAATGCTATTGCCATTGACTATAAACAACAGCATGACAAAAGTAGCACAACGGTGAGTAGAAATATCTGCAATAAATAGCATTTAGACTTATATGCAGCTTCACAGTACTTCACAGCACTCTTTAAGCAGTTTACAGAGTCAGCATATTGCCCCCAACAACCTGGGTCCTCATTTTACCGACTTCAGAAGGATGGAAGGCTGAGTCAAGTCAGGATTGAACTCCTGGCAATGGGCAGAGTCAGCCTGCAATATTGCATTCTAACAACTGCACCACCACAAGATAGTGGGACCACAAGATATTCCAAGTAATATAAAATAAAGATGCTAAAATGTTCTGGGACTTTAGAATTCAAACAGACAAGCACCTGTCACTTAACACACCAGACAATGATTGTTGATAAGAAAGATGATAAAGTCTGGATTTTTCAGAACATGGAGATAGCAGAAGAGAAAGAACTGGAGAAAAATCACAAAATGCAAAGACCATATAGAAGTAGAACAACTTTGAAAAAATAAAGCAAAGATAGCAACAACGGTAATAGTGCCTTGGATGCCATCTCCAAACATCTGGAGGACCACACGAACACCATTGGCATTGACAAAAATCACCATCAGTCAATTGCAAAAGTCAGCTTTAGTTAGAACAGTTTACATCTGCAACACCATCCAACAATAGCATCTGCCTATCCCAGGGCTTGGGAAGAACTTGCTAGGTGGATAAAAATGCCAAATCCAGGCTAAACATCTGGTTGACTGTGTGACAAACACAGATGATAAAAGCAGATTTAATTTAGGAGATGCCCTGTGGTTTGCTCCCTTCATCCTTTTCTTGCAAACTACACATTCTCTGTGTGAAACTGGATTTGCGTGGAGGACCTCTCATACTGATTTTACTCTTGCCCAAAGAAAAGCTTCATATTTTCAGCTTCCAGGATTCCAGTCCCCTGCAATCACTTGTTAATATAGGACACTTTGGCTTAGGTGATATTTTTTAAACCTTTCTTTCCGGTTTTGATTAGAGGAGAGCTGTGATTCTTCTATAGATTTCTGCCATGCTAGATGTCTACATGCTCTAGACAAATTGAGGATTATCAGTGCTTATCTCTTTTTATAGCCTTTTCAGACATTATTCGCTGTCCTCTAAGAGTGACCTGACAGGGGATAAGGCCTCCACTAAATCTCAAATCTTCTTGAGAATGAATTAGACCCTGCAGCTGAGAAAAAGCAGGCA
This sequence comes from Pituophis catenifer annectens, assembly GCF_029215685.1. Taxonomy (NCBI): domain Eukaryota; kingdom Metazoa; phylum Chordata; class Lepidosauria; order Squamata; family Colubridae; genus Pituophis; species Pituophis catenifer. Next base: position 116,430,670 of record NW_027256884.1, on the reverse strand, counting down.
TCATCTTGGAACTTTTCTTTCATATCTACGACTTTCTATAACATTTTGCCTGATAAAGAGCTTTGGAGAAGTCCAAACTTGCAACACGTTTTTAATGCATTTTGCTGATTCTTAATCTTTTGATTGTTTTTTTTTCCATACTAATAACTACAGTGTGCTAGCCTTGTATTACATTCAGCATCATGTTTGCTAATTTCCTGGATTTCCACAGGCATTTGACAGAGTAGAAAACAGGATTCAGAGGACTTAACAGACTTTTCTTTCAAATTCTGCAGGTCTCTTACTTTTGTTCTAAAGCAGCTCTTTTAAAAGATATGCAGGACAATAGTGAGGAATTCGGGGTCTCATCATGTAGCGTGGGCAGGGATCAGAAATCATTTCATTTCTCTTTAAACTCAGCTGTATCCAGCTTTTTATGTGGATACAGGTCAAGAACTGGTGAGAACGTTTCTCCATAGGTGTTTCCTTGTTTCCTCAAAACTCACCGCAAGAGGTTGCTCCATGTCCACAAATGTGTAAATTGCAAGGATACCGTGTTGTATATTTTCTTTTGTGCGTACCCTCCAACATTTCACAGGTGAAAATTGTATCTTGGCCCTGTGTTGGTAAAATTGAAGAGTCGAATCTAGCAACTCGTTGTCTAGAAGGTAACAGAGAGCTAACCCAATAACCAACCTTACCTAACACAAAGGTGTGTGTGCATTCAGATCATAGCATAATAAAGTTGCAAGGCACCGTATCACATATGTTACTGAATATACCTTTCTGCTTCAGAGTACAGTGTCCTCTGAGCTCAACTTGATTCTAGGTAAGTTCATGGGCATTTCCATGGCTTGATCTTGGCAGTGGTACAAAAGTGGTTTCCCATTGTCATAATTGCAGAGATATTTTTTTTCAGTCCTCCTTTATCTCTACAAATAAAAGCTCTGCTTCTGTCTGCTGTCAGTCATAGGACTGCTTTTGTTGTGGAATGGATTTGTCCTTGAATCTTCAGTTTGAGGTCAACAAGCATGCCAGTTATACATGGAAGCTCCTAAGGTTCAGCTACTTCCTTGCAACTTTTCCTTGAAGCAATTATTCTTTTTCTTTCTTTTTTTCAAATGCTTCATAGCCTGAGGATTCTGCCTGACCTAAGATTCTCACTGATGCTGGAAAGGCTTTAAATGAAACCACCAAGTCTATTCACACAAGTTTGGGGTTAGGGTTACTCGACTCTATACTTCCAGACTGAGAGTGCAGAGCCACCTCTGTGTTCACAGATGACCTGCACAAGACCATGCCTTCTTTAAATCTGAAGGACGACTTAATATAGTATCCAATTCCACAAACTCTGGGTGGCTCCCATAAAACGTAAATATAATTAAAAAACCACAATTGAAATAATCACTTAGAAGGAATCATTATTGATTCTGAGTGGCTCAAGGTTGACTCAGCCATCCATCCTTCTGAGGTTGGTAAAATAGGACCCAGATTGTTGGGTGCAAGATGCTGACTCTGTAAATCACTTAGAGAGGGCTGTAAAAGCACTTTTACACCACTGTGAAGTGGTATATAAGTCTAAGTGCTATTGCTATTTCTCAGTTGATTTGGTTACCTTATGGAACACAATGCTATAGAAACTGAAGCAAGCCCTTATTACAATTTTAGAAGGGATTCAAAACATATTTATTTTCCTAGGCTTTCAAAATTCTATTGCTTTGCTGTTGTTGTTTTTAATGGACATTTGTGCAGTACTTTGTAAGTAAGTGTAATGAAGGGAGCAAGTGACAGACAAACCATCCTTTGCAAACTACAATGGCTGGATTAATGTGAGACAGTAAGTCATACACTAGCCAGCTACATTATGGTTTGGTGAAATTCATGAAATAAGCAGCAGGATGAAAATCAGAAATTCATAGAATGTGACTCAAGAATAGATTGCTCTATTTGAGTATTCTATAATCATTCCTATTTAACATGAAATCTTGATGGACAATTGGTGCTTTTTCAGCAAGTCTGAAGAATTGGACAAACAACGAAAGTTCATTTAAAAAAAAAATATTTTTAATTAGACAGTTCCTGGTAACATAATCATGATAGTGACTGTGAGCACACGCATGCACACACACACACACACACACACATATATACACATACACACACAAAGAAATGTGCCATCTTCCTTCTCAAGATACAGGGCATATTTATTAAAAAGAAGATCCTGCTTTCACTACAAAGATTAATGCAAGGCTGCACCAAAAGCTAGCCAGAGCCTCTTTCCATTCTTACCTGTGCATCAGTTGAATTTAAAGATCAAAAATCTACCTGGAAGCTGAGATTTTTTTTTTAAGGGTTAAAATTCTCTCCTGTTGAGAGAAATAATGAAGCTCCGAGCACCACTTTCTGCACAGACTCTTTTGAAATGAATAAGAGCAGCCATCGAGCCCCACTGTCTACAGAGTACAAAAGTAATAAATAAATTCACACAATATGTACCTTAAACAAATGAAGAAAATATACTGCAGACCAATTGGGCCTTGGCCAATTAAAAAAAAATCTGTATATATTAGTCAATTACGTTTTGGAGTTTTAGAATCCCATATGCTCATAATCTGAAATGTTTAATGTGAAGAACATCAGAACTCTTGTCTGTCTGTAGGTCAGCCTGATAATTCTCCCCCCAAAAAAAATCCATCCAGAAGAAAATCCCACATGCATCAGTAGAAAGGAATGAGAGGGGCAGATATGGTCTTCTTCTCAGTCATTCCCCAACCACAAGACCTATAGTAGGAGTGTCAAACTCAAGGCCTGGGTCCAGATCCGGCCCACAGGGTACTTAGATCTGGCCTGTGGGGCCGCCCTGGAAACAGTGAAGGACCAGCCCACGGTGCTTCTGCCAACAAAATGGAGCCCCAAGCTCCGTTTTCACTGGCAGAAGGTTGCTGTGGCAGCCGAAAATGGAGCTCGGGAGCACGTTTTTGCTGGCAGAGTGCTTGGGCCGCCACAGACGCCCACGACACAAGTGACATTGAGTTGGCCACACCCACCCTGGCCACACCTTCCCCCCCCCCGAGGTCAAACACAACCCTGATGTGGCCCTCAATGAAATCGAGTTTGACACCCCTGACCTAGAGTGTAACTACTTTTCAAGGACTAAAAAAAATTTAAAAACTATGATTTCCATGTTCTCCTACTGTCAGAGCCATTTGAGATAACGCAAGTCACAAAACAGATACCACACCAACTACTAGAAGTCTATCTTACTGTAGAATGTAATAACAGAATCTTAAAAACTGGCAGGAAACTATCTCCCCTGTTAGTCTAAAGAATCAAGAACCAAGGTGAAATAAATCTTGAGGGTTTTTTTTCCTTACTCTGCCTGTATGTCTGGGCAAAGCTTATGTTCATATAACATTTGAATCCTTTCTTCAAGGCCATCTGCATACTCAACTGTACAGGTAGTACTAGTTCAGTGACTACAATTGGTTACAATGAAATGTGTCAGGGTAATGCAGATTTAAAGCTGACCAGCCATTGTGGCCCTTTAAGACTGAGGATGAGTCAGCAGGGTTATTGCCCTTTATAGCTGCCTATATAAGGGAGGCCATTAGAGAGCGTCACTCTCTCTCCAATGCAGATGTGTGTGTCTGCATTATAGTTCTTCGTGTAGAGTTGAAGAAGTCTGATTGCTTGCCTAGCTTTTGCTTAGCACGTGTATGTATATATACTGTATATAACTTGTATATAAACCACTGTTTGTAAAGACAAAACCTCTGTGTCTTGTATTTTGCTCCTGGGTTGTCTCAAACTAGCAGTCACACTCTACACACTCTGACAAAATGGACACTTAAGTGTTAACTTTCTCAGATAGACAATCATACCTCTGTAATATTCTTATCATTCTTGATTTTAATGCTCATCCCAGATTCAACGGCCAAGAGATTCTTCACAGTGTAGCTTCACAGTTGGAAGGAAGACTTTAAAACAGTCAGTTCTTTGGCATAATCTCAGATTGCTTCATTTGAAGGCAAACATTATATTTTTTAATGACTTAGCTTTAGATTTAAGTCCCTGTGTACTGTGTTTCCCGAAAATATGACCTACTCAGAAAGTAAGTCCTAGCTTGATTTTTACAAGTGTGCCCAATATAAGACCCACCCCCGCCCCAAAATAAGCCCTTATTAAGACCCGCCCACTCCAGGGTGCATATGTAAAAATTAAGCTAGGATGGGATGGGGGTGGGTTGGAGCTGTTCTACTACTTAACTTTGGATAGTTGCAGCCAGGCCTCACGCATCTCAGCTCATTTCTTTTGCTGTAGCCAGCAAGGCTTTCCTGATGGCCTCTGTAGCGGATAACAGAGCTCCGGAAATGGGCCGAAATGTGCGAGGCCTGGCTGCAACTATCTGAAGCCGAAGAAGTTCCTGAAGGCCTCTGAGAGCAAAAAGGAGGCCGGGGGGCAATGAGTGCAAGTGAGGTGAGTCAGTGGATGACGTCCTCCCCAAAAATAAGACCTAAGTGCCTTTTTTTTGGTAGCAAAAAAATATAAGGCAGGGTCTTATTTTGGGGGAAATACGAATGTATTATCCTGTTCCTCAAAGTTCCACTTGTAAGTACAGGTATATTTTCCTACATATTTTAAATCTTTAATTCTTTGAATGGTTTCTTCATTTCAAAAGGCAGGATGGACATGAGCTGCCTTTGTAAAGTTTATTAAATTTAAAAGATTTTAGAAGGTACAGGAAAAACTGTGGCAGCAAATGGTATAAGAGTATCTACAAGTATTTATTTTTATCCTGCTTTTATTATTTTTATAAATAAGGCAGTGAACATAACTAATACTCTTTCCAGTGAGATGGATGGCATATAAATTTCATGAGTTTAATTAATAAATAAAATTAACTATGTGTCAGCTTTGGAAGCCATTTTAGCCCGGAAGCTTCCATGCTGCCACCTTCTCATGTGTGGGAAACTGGGAGGGGGGATTTAGTAGAGGGGTTGTCTGTAGACATAATAGCATTCATCCTGTCGGTCAAGGTCAGGACAATCCTGCATCTGGAGGAGTGGTCGGAGTGAGGTCTCGAGATGGGACGGCGGTTGATTGGAGCATGTGATTGAGGAGTGAGGGGATGGTTTTGAGGTTTGATTTACTGAGGGAAAACCCGGACCTCTCAGATTCGGGTTTTCCCAGATGTGCCAGTTTACCTATTCTAATAAATAGAACTTTGAAAAATGCTTGCTTCAGAGTCTTTACTTGGAGTTTCTGGAACGTTGGCACTATGGAGTTTACTGGGAGGTTTTATATCAGCCACTTTGTCCTATCCCAACACCATCAACACAATATGATGGAGTATTTGTGTCCAGCTCTAGTCTTCTTCAAAGGCATTTACTGGTGAAATATGTGACAACGCAAAACCCATGACCTTCATACTTGTGTCTGACATAAGAACAAAAGTACAAAAAAGGAGAATGATACTGTGGCATCAACATGTGTTGTAATTTTATCACATTTGCAGCTACCACAGATCTCTAGGTCTTGTTCTCAAAAGATATATAAAAAGTACCATTAAATAGGAGTTAATATTACTGTTATATTTTGGCAATATTTTAAGTCAGTTCTTTATCTTTAAAAACATATTCATTATAGTAGTGAAAAAGACATTAGCCATATTTTTGCATCTTTACTTTATGGAAATTAGTAGGGCTTGCTTCTTAATAGTTGTACAATAATGGTTAACAGTAATTTCTCGACTAATAATGGCAATTCCGGGCTAATAATGTTCTGCAGACTATATTAGCCTATTTTATTTATTTCGTTTGCATTCAACTATACCTTTCCAAGGTATAAATGTGTGTTTATTCTTTTTCGCTATCTCTCCATTTTATTTTCACCACCTGCTGGGTTGAATCATGTTGAAAGATGTTGGCTCAAAAATATCCAATGACTTTCCTAACTGAGAAAGGATTTGAATCTGAATATTTTTCTGGTCCACGTCTGGCACCCGTAATCATGACACAGCCCCTTAAAATACCTGTAAGGTTACTCGTCACCAAATTATGCTAGTCAATCTGGATAAATTAGCAGACTAGATGATGTATGTGCAGTGCAATAATGGTGAATTAAAATCGGTGCATTCAACCTACCTACCTACCTTCTTTCCTTCTTCTCCTTCTTTTACTCCTTGTTTCTTTCCTTCTTTCCTTCCAGGTCCACCTGGCCCTCCTGGGGTTGTCATTGTTGAAGAAATCACAGAAGTCACTGCAACTCTTTCGTGGACTCCTGGAGCAGACAACCACAGCCCTATCACGTCTTACAACTTGCAAGCGCGAAGTCCGTTTTCACTTGGCTGGCAGACTCTGAAAACAGGCAAGATATTTTTTTTATTATTATTATTATTTAGCATCAATCAAGCACGTTCATTAGATTCATTAGGTCAGTGGTGGGTTTCACATTTTGTTACTACTGGTTCGTCCCACCCGCCTTCCGTGCATGCGCCCAGCCTCAAAAACATGCCTAAACAGGGCAGCATAAAGTCGGGGGAAGTGATCAGGCCACCCGCGATTTCCACTACCAGTATACCCAAACCGGTCTGAACTGGCTGAATACCACCTCTGCATTAGTTGCTTCAGCAGAAGACTCCTGATATGGAAAAGCGAAACAGGATCTTTCTTTCTTTCTTTTTTTTCCTATTGTCTTTTCCAGTTCACACCAGTGTTTGGGAATTTAGCAAGACATGGCTTTTCTCCCCTATTATTTTGTTTTTGTTTCTGACCATTTTCTGCTGAGAGAAAATCTGCCTTTTTTTTTTGTGAGAATCTCCATTGAAATGAACTACAGCAATCCAAAGATGGCATAGTTCTTTTATCCAGATGCTATGAACATCATTACATGGACACAGATGTGTTTGTTGTCTGTGCTTCCATAATTTTTTTCTTGCAAAACATGCCTATAATGCAGTGGTGAAATGTAAAATTTGTTACTACCGGTTCTGTGGGCATGGCTTGGTGCGGGGGTAATGTGACTGAGTGGGCGTGGCCAACTTTTTTTTTTTTTACTTTTAAATGCTTTTAAAAGACTGACGATCCCAGCTGAGTTGCCTGATTGTCAGAGGCTTTTGTTTTCTTTTAAAAGCTTTTTTTTTTTTTTGCTTTTAAAAGAAAAAAAAGCCTCTGACGATCAGGCAACTCAGCTGGGATCAGAGTTGCCAGAGCCTTTTAAAAGCATTTTTTTACAACCTCTTTAGTTGTAGAAAAAATGCTTTTAAAAGGCTCTGACGATCCCAGCTGAGCCGCGCGATCATCAGAGGCTTTTTTTTTTACTTTTAAAAGCATTTTTTCTACAACTTCTTCAGCCGAAGAGGTTTTAGAAAAAATGCTTTTAAAAGTAAAAAAAAAAAAAAAAGGCTATATACATTATATATACATTATATATCTATATACATTATAGCAGGGGTGAAATGCTCCCGATTTGAACCGGATCACCTGATCCGGTAGCGATGGCGGTGGGTGGCTCGGAGAACCAGTAGCAAAAATGCCCAGCTGAACCACGCGATCATCAGAGGCTTTTTTTTTACTTTAACTTTTTTTTACTTTTAGAAAAAATGCTTTTAAAAGTAAAAAAAAAAGGGGTCTGATGATTGCGTGGTTCAGATGGACATGGGGGGGCAGGGATTATTGCTACTGGTTCTCCGAGCCACCCGCTGCCATTGCTACCGGATCAGGCGATCCGGTCCAAATCGGGAGCATTTCACCCCTGCTATAATGTATATAGAGCACAAAGAACCAATCAGAGACCAGCCCTCACTAACCTGCACCAATCAGAAACCAACTTGGCTAAAGGCCAATTAGGACCTAGTTATAAAGACAGAGTCCAGTGGGTCCCTGCTTAATTGCCTGTGGTCTAAAAAGCACATCCCCCTTGCTTCTGAAGGTACCAGGCACAAGTTGCGATCAAAACATCAGGAAATCTGTTTTCTAGACCACAGTCGCTAAATCCTGAAGTCCCACCCCATCTAATAACTACTGGCCATGATAGCCTACAACAATATACAGTTCCTTTTTTCTGTATCACTTGAGATGACATTTCAATGCTGGAAGACCACTGAGTCTTCCACAGTTGATTCTCTCTCTTCTACTGGATCCTTTTATCTCCTTTTTTCTTTTCAGAAGGGATCTTCAAAAGTCATGTCTAAGGTTTCCTTATAAGGTTGGATAAGAGTGTATCCAGAATACATTTCAGAATAAAACAAGGTGGAGATAGTATTCAGAGATTCAGGTCTGACACTATGCCACCAAATACACCCACGTATCTTTAAAGCATAAAAGAAAAAAAATGGAGAGAAGCTAAAAGAGAACTCTGCCCCTAATTTAAATAAAATCTGTATGAAATAGCATTTCATCTCCAAATAGTATTGACATATTTATTTGAGCATAGTTAAATTGCAAAACCTGCATTGCAGCATTTGAAGAAATTTTGAATCTGTTGGATATTTGATCATGAATCTGAAAAAGCAGCTTTGTTATAGAAATTGGCAAAGGTCAAATTCTTAATTGTGCCACTAAGTCTGGGTTGTTTCCTCTAGCTTCAGTTTATTGATTAGAGAGAAATTCTAGGGAGCATGCTTTAATCCTTCGTTCTTCGCAGTTCCTGAACACATAGGGGGTGACCTGGAATCTGCAACGGCAATTGAACTGAACCCATGGGTAGAGTATGAATTTAGAGTTGTAGCAACCAACAAAATTGGAACAGGAGATCCAAGCACACCATCTAAAGTGATCCGAACCAAAGAAGCAGGTAAGACCATCTTCTAGATACGACCAGTTTTAAAATGATTGAGAACTTGGAAGTACCTTAAAGCGTAAGACACACCACTGTGATGCAAGTTTTTATGGAAACCTCAGATACAAGATCAAATATTGGCTGAGATTGTTTGTAGAATCTTAGAGGACAATGACCGTCCTTTCACTGGCATTTGAATGTACTCTTTTTTTTATTCACAGAATCTCTGATTTCTTGCTTTTCTATGACTTTAAACAGCTTCCACTTAAAACACCTTTCTGTCTGAAGCAGGCAGGAAACATCTTTTCCACTTGGATTGCCACTTAAACACTCTATGGTTTTCATTTATCTTCATTCTTCACTTCATCTATCTTCATTATGAATCTTGGTGGCGCAGTGATTAGAATGCAGTACTGCAGGCTACTTCTGCTGCTTGCCAACTGCCTGCAGTTTGGCAGTTCAAATCTCACCAGGCTCAAGGTTGACTCAGCCTTCCATCCTTCCGAAGTGGATAAAATGAGGACCCAGACTGTTGGGGGCAATATACTGACTCTGTAAACTGCTTAGAGAGGGCTATAAAGAGATGTAAAGCGGTATATAAGTCTAAGTGCTATTGCTATGTTGCTTTTGTAATTTGGACTCAGAATCTTTATCGAGGTTTAGAAACATACATACTTACAATATCTAAACTATTCTATTTTCTCAGTTCCTCTGTGAGGTAGGTTAATGTGATAAGTACTAAATATATTATAACCTCTCAATAGTTTAATGGAAAGGTCTGTAGAATCTGCTCCAAGTGTTTACCAGCACATAGAAGAAAAGGATTTCATATCTCTTCTCCAACCTGTCCAAACTATTATGATCTCATTCTCTTATTTTGGGTGTTGGGTAGACTGCAATTTTGTGTCATCTGCATATTTGACACAATACATGGATGATATCAAAGCCTGGAGTGATTCTACTCTTCCACTATGATGTGACTGGTGGTGTTGTTGTTTTCTGAATAGAAAGCATAGAAAAGGCTGCACATATTCTACTCCTAGTCAAGTAACTCGAAGAGAGAATGGGATTTGGAATGGGCAGGGGTGGTATTCACTTACTTTCCCTACCGGTTTGCAAATGTGAGCATGTGTGCATGCGCTTTGCTTGTGCGCACATCTTCTGTGCATGCCCCCGGCCTCAAAAATGTGCCTAAATAGGACTTCATTTCCACTACCGATTTGCCCGAACCGGTCTGAACCAGCTGAATACCACCTCCAGGAATGGGGGAGTATTCCGCATTCTAAATCACTGTCGAACTGCATTGTCCCATCAGGATTCATTTTTTTCCTCAGCCACTTAGAAAATCCAACTGAGATTTAACAGAATGAAATTGAGATTTAGCCTAATCTTCCTTTTTCCCAGCTTCTCCCACCCCTCCAGATCTGCTCCGTTGCAGCTGAGTTTTCAGAAAGTTATCCTACAAAAAGACAGAGTTCTCACCATTTATTTCCAACGTTTTGATGGGTTGGAAAGAACAAAAAGGAATCTGAAAAAAGATAAAAAGCTAAAACTTTTTTTTTTTTAAAGGAAGGGAAAAGAAAGGGAAACCTGGAGAATAAGTAGGATCAGGGCATTTAATCCTTTCCCAATCTACCGTCATTGCCCTTGCCAGCTAGAGCAGGTAGAAGATAACAGCAGAAACTTTCTGGAACTACTGAACTAGAACTATCACAGTAGTTGTGGTATTGTATGATCAGCTGGACAAGCCAGAAAGTTAATAAAAGAATCTATTTTTTTTTATTTATTTTTATATGCCGCCCTTCTCTGGAGACTCAGGGCGGCTTACAATGCATTAAGCAATAGCCTTCATACTTTTGTAAATTTTATACAAAGTCAGCTTATTGCCCCCACAAACCAGGTCCTCATTTTACCCACCTTAGAAAGGATGGAAGGCTGAGTCGACCTTGAGCCTGGTGAGAATTGAACTCGCAGTAATTGCAGGCAGCTGGATGTTAAATGCTGCCTTAGTAGGAGGCATTAGCCTCCTATGCCACTCAGGCTCCTATGAAGACTGTATGTAGACTCTATGTAGATTTTTTAAAAAAATCAGTCTACATAATTTACATGCTTGAATTGACAACTGAAGACTTCTATTTATCTTGCAAACAACATAAAATAAGTATGATAAGCTCTTAAGCAGGACTGTTCATTTATTCTTTAATTTAAAAAAAGAGAACTGCAGTGGAAAACTGTCTGAGTAAGGCAGGCAGTAAAATAGAATGAATTTTAATGAATTCACGGTTTCATAAGGGGAGAATGGCATCGACCCTAATTTTTGTTGGCAATTTGTCCACACAAAAATCCCCCAACCAACTTGTATTTGTTTTCACCCCTCAGTTGACAGGCATACATGCTATAAATGGTCTAAATACATAATTGCTTTAAACTTTAATGTGTGTTTTGGAGCATGGTATCTTATAGTCTATATAAATGACAATAAATTGAGTCACTGGATTTGTTGAAATCCATTGAAGTAAGTGGCAGATTTGTGAAGTTTGTCTTTGAATGTATTTTTGTTGACAGCCTGGTTAACCATTCTTTAGGTTCAGGGTCAGATTCATTTTTATGCTAGCTTTTTAAGTATCCAGATTGATGGATTCTCAATCTTTTGAGGTTTCCTTCTTTTTTAAGGAGGACAGTAAACGAATGCCTTTTTAACCTTCACTGTTTATTGTTGTTCATAATTGTAAGCCATTTCAAAACTTGCTTTTTCTCTTTTGTAACAAAATTATGTCATTCTCATGGCATTTTTTAGAAAAGCTTCAGATATACATGGAATACTTGATGAATTTACCAGGTTGATGTGACCTAGCATCTTTAAATGGCTTGAGCCCTTGGTTGTATAAACAGAGGCATAGAATTTAAATCATGTGAAGTATTAGTACCTTTTTATAAAGCCCTGGTAAGACCACACTTGGAATACTGCATCCAGTTTTGATCACCACATTCCAAAAAAGATGTTGAGACTTCGGAAAAAGTGAAAAGAAGAGCAACTAAGATGATTAAGGGCAGGGGTGAAATCTAAATTTTTTCCCTACCGGTTCTGTGGGCGTGGCTTGGTGGGGGGGGGTGTCCTGTGACTGAGTGGGCGTGGCCAACTCGATGTCACTCACAGCCACACCCACTCAGTCACAAGACCCCCCCCTCCCACTAAGCCACGCCCACAGAACCCGGTAGGAAAACTTTTTAAATTTCTATTCTGCCGGTGTGTCCTTACCTTTCTCCCGCGGCTCCACCCACCCGCCCCATTCCCCGACTCTGGTCTTGCCATGGAGATGCTGGTCCACGCGCCGGCTGCACAAGCGTTTATTTAATTCAGCGGCAGGTTGGGTGTGCGCTTGCGCAGCCGGTGCGTGGATCAGAGCGGCTCATTCAAGAAGGAGAGTGAGCAACTCCGGTAACTTTCAGGCACTTGCCTTCCCTGACAGACAGCCGTGGGAGAAAGGTGAGCAGTAGGAGTCGGGGAATGGTGCATTCCCCGACTCCGGAAAATGGGGTGGGTGGGCGGAGCCATGTGGCGAAGGGTGAGCAGGCAGCGGCTCCACAGCAAGGCCGGAGTAGGGGAAGGTGCATTCCCCGACTCCAAGGAATGGGGGGGGGTGGGCGGAGCCTCCAGCTGCCATTGCTATCGTTTCTCCGAACCACCGGCCATCATCGCTACCTACTCACCCGAGCCGGTCCGAACCGGGAGCATTTCACCCCTGATTAAGGGCCTGGAGACAAAACTATGTGAAGAATGGTTGCAAGAATTGGTTATGGCCAGTTTAGAGAAAATAAGGACTAGGGGTGACATGATAGCAGTCAGTGGTGGGATTCAAAAAATTTTACTATTGGTTCTGTGGGCATGCCTTGGTGGGCGTGGCTTGGTGGGCATGGCAGGGGAAGGATACTATAAAATCCCCATTCCCAACCCACTCCAAATGAAGGTTACTGCAAAATCCCCATTTCCTCCTGATCAACTGGGACTCGGGAGGCAGAGAACAGATGGGGGCAGGGCCAGTCAGAGGTGGTATTTACCGGTTCTCCGAACTACTCAAAATTTCCGCTACTGGTTCTCCAGAACTGGTCAGAACCTGCTGAATATCACCTCTGATAGCAGTATTCCAGTATTTGAGGGGCTGCCACAAAGAAGAGGGGGTCAACTTATTTTCCAAAGCACTAGAAGGCAAGACAAGAAACAATGGATGGAAACTACTCAAGGAAAGAAGCAACCTGGAATTAAGAATAAACTTCCTAACAGTGAGGACAATTAACAGCTTGCTTCCAGAAGTTGTGGATGCCCCATTACTGGAGGTTTTTAAGATAAGATTGGACAGACACTTATCTGAAATGGTAAAGGATATCCTGCTTGAGCAGTGGTTTGGATTAGAAGACATCCAAGGTGCCTTCCAACTCTATTCTGATTGATTGAAATTAAGAGTTTTCAGTGGAACATGAGGTCAATCTGCACCTATTTCAACAGGGTCTTATAAGATGAAAAAATGGCATAAGATTGGCAAAGTCACTGGTGTAAGATAAGCTGCTACCCTGTTTCCCCCAAAATAGGACATCCTCTGATAATAAACCCAATTGGGCTTTTGAGCGCATGGCAATAACACCAAGTGCTTATTTCAGGGTTAAAATAAATATAAGACAGGGTCTTATTTTGGGGGAAAAACAGTATGCAAACTGCATAAATAAATAAATAAAATTACATCTAGGACTTTCCAGAAAGTAATGTAGATGAGTAAAGAATTAAACAATGATTGGTTATCCATTTTTGGAAATATACAATCCACTTTTCAATCAACATCGCTCCATTTACTGGCAAACAAACAATTCCCTTCATAGATGGAGAACAGAAAATTGACAGCCTTGTTTATTTTTTATTATTATTTGTTTGTTTATTAGATATTTTTTTAAATCCTGCCTTTATTATTTTCTAAGTAAGGTAGCAAACATACAAAATACTAGTCTAATTATTAGACCATCTCAACCTCTACCCCAACCTAGCTATCAATTATTAACTAAGTAGGAGGTTATTTTAGAAGATGTTAAAAAAAAGTAAAAAAAGTCTTTAGAAGCCAGTTTGGATAGGATAAGTTAAACAACACAGATTTAAATGTTCACAATTTCGGTTCATAGTTCATGCTAATACAAAAGTGGTGGTGTGCTATGCATGCAGAGAGAAAAAGAGATCAAGTGAGAGAGAGCTACAATTAAAATTATTAATTAAAAGCAACCTGTTAGATGTTGTTGCCGTTTTTGATATGTTCAATGACCATTTTATCAAACCGAATCTCTATTTTAAGCATAGGCAGTTTTATATTAAAACAGATAAAGAACGGTTGCTGGAATTGGGTGTGTCAAATGAAAAGAAGGATTGGGGTGACATGATAGAAATGTTCCAATATCTATGGGACTGCCACAAAGAAGAGTGGGGGGGGAGAGTGTCAATCTATTTTCCAAAGCACCTGAAGGCAGGACAAGAAGCAATGGATGGAAACTAATCAAGGAGAAAAGCAACTTAGAATTAAGGAGAAATTTCCTGACAGTTAGATCAATCAGTGGAACAACTTGCCTCCAGAAGTTGTGAATCCTCCAGCACTGGAAGCTTTTAAGAAGAGATTGGACAACCATTTGTCCAAAATGGTATAGGGTTTCCTGCCAGAGCAGGGGGTTGGACTAGAAGACCTCCAAGATCCCTTTCAACTCTGTTATTCTGTTATTCCACTATACTTGTCATTCTCCTAGTGATTCATATTCGCAGGTGTACCAGTTGCAAAACAGGCAATATAGTACATGAATTTTAACACAGAAGGCATTCCATTGAAGCAGCTGGCCATTTGTGGCCTTGGGGCATGGCATCAATTACATTATCTATTCATGGAGAAGTAACATTCAGAATTGAGTAGGATCACAGTTTGCCCTGCTAATCATGCATGCACACCAGATTCCTTGAGCTAATAAGATGGTGACATTTATCAATACCAGCGTGTGTCCAAGAATTAAGGAGGGCAAAGAGAAGGGCGGATTCAAAACTTGATCCTCTAAAGAATAAAGCAATGAATAATACAATGCTTTAAATTAACATTTTTTAATCTGATCAGAAAGTTACCATTTTCCTGCAGATTTTAATTAATAAACAGAGCTGTAAAGTCATATTGGTGTAAGCTAGTTGAACTGGGACCAAATTCTTCCTTATCTCTCCATTTTTTTTCAGACTACCACATTTATGTAAAAGTTAATTAACACTTATTTTAGGATCTACAGACACGCTATAGCTCAGTGATAGAACATATCTCTGTGTCAAAAACCAATCTCTGGCATTCAGAATATAAATTTTTGGAAAATCTCTCTATACCAGGGGTATCAAACTCAAGGCCTGGGGGCCGGATTGGGCCTGCGGAATGCTTAGATCTGGCCCATTGTGCCACCCTGGAAACAGCAAAGGACCAGCCTGCAGTGCCTCTGCCAGTGAAAACGGAGCTTAGGAGGGCCATGCGTGGCCCACCCAAGCTCCCTTTTCAGCTGTGACAGCCTCCTGCAGCCCTCTGCCAGCGAAAACGTGTGGCTCTCCCAAGCTCCGTTTTCACTGGCAGAGCACTCGGCCTACCACAGATGCCCCCAACATAAGTGACATCAAACTGGCCATGCCCACCCAGCCCCCCGAGGTGAAAAACAACCCTGATGTGGCCCTCAATGAAATTGATTTTGACACTCCTGCTGTATACCCTGTATCACACTTTGTCAACCTGGTAGTTTAATGATATGTGGGAATGACCTTGGGAAAATGAGGGGAGGAATTGCCTGGGGAATGATTAGATAAGAGAGGGAGGAGCCTGCAGTTGCTTAACGGACAGAGAATGAGATTTAGGGAGGGTTAAGGTTGATTGATTAGGCTGCAAAAAGAGACGGTGGGAGATTTATACTTTCAGATTCTATTAATGTGGCCTTACAATAAAGTAGAATTAGTTCATCCGGTGTTTTCTGGTTTACCTGGGTGGGTTGTCATCAGTCTTGCAAGTCTCAAAGTGCAAAGTCTTCTACCATCTCTTTTCTAGTTTGGCTAGTAGGTGACTGCCACCAAATGAAGGGAAGAAGAAGTATATTGGGTGTCAGGATAAAGTATCTGAAAATTGAGACCCTTGAGCAGGGATGTCAAACTTGATTTCATTGAGGGCCGCATCAGGGTTGTGTTTGACCTCAGGGGTGCAGTAGGTGTGGCCAGGGTGAGTGTGGCCAGGGTGGGCGTAGCCAGCTCGACATCACTTGTGTCAGGGACACCTGTGGTGGCCCAGGCAGGACTGGGGGGATCCATTGTCTCCAGCTGAGGAAGGCAAGACCAGGGAGAGAAACTGTGATGGCCTTCTCCAGCCCTCTGCCAGCAAAAATGGCATTCGGGAGGGGTGCATGCAGCCCTCCCAAGCTCCGTTTTCGGCTGCGATAGCCTCCTGCAGCCTTCTGCCAATGAAAACAGAGCTCCATTTTCACTGACAGAGGGACCACAGGCCAGTCCTTCACTGTTTCCAGGGCAGGCCCACAGGCCAAATCTAAGCACCCCGCAGGCCGGATCCGGCCCATGGGCCTTGAGTTTGACATCCCTGCCCTAGAGTTTCAATTATTATTGGATTGTATTATATGAAATTCTTTCTGTAGATAGGACAACTTATTTTGTGGATGCTCTCACAAAATGGTTGCCTGGATGATCCACTTACTAGAACACCAGTTGATGAATTCTTCCTTGATATCCCCTTTGCCTGCTCCAGCGTCTTTTTGATCAGTATAGTTACTACATGTGGGCTGGAAAAAAACCAAGACAACTGCTTGATGGAGGCAAAGCAATAAAGAAATATTTGCATTGTGCAGAGGTCATTCTACTTGCCAGCCTTCCTGATAAATCTCATACCTGTAGCTTCTCCCCTTTTCATTTTCTAAGTGAGTCTATAAAGGCGTATTGTAAATGATGGGAGATAAAAGCTATCTACTCACTCTACTTTGCTGCATGACAGCATCCCATTTAATGCCAACTTTCAATATGACTAATTCAATCCAATTTCATTTAATATAAAGTTAAATGAACTCAGGTCACA
Organism: Pituophis catenifer annectens; assembly: GCF_029215685.1. Lineage (NCBI taxonomy): Eukaryota > Metazoa > Chordata > Lepidosauria > Squamata > Colubridae > Pituophis > Pituophis catenifer. Next base: position 116,413,799 of record NW_027256884.1, on the reverse strand, counting down.
TTGGCAGGGAGCCTGACAAATATCAACGGTGGTATCAGTTAATAACTGAGCTCTTTGAAACTCAGGCTCTATCACTGTATTGCAGTAGAGATACAATTGGATAGGAAACAGCCTATTCAATGGATGCATCTTAAATAACCTGTGCCAAAAATTTCTCCTCACATGGAGACAAAATTCCTAAATGGGCATCTGATGTATGAAATTACAGTCTGTAATTTTCCCTTTGTTTCCTGAATGTGTGAAATACACTGCAAAAGCTGTTTTAAAAGAGCTGACACAGATTTTTAAAGTTATTTCCAGTAAAGATGGGATATGAAATATGTTCCTTAGGTGGGTTCGAACTTAAGGGGTGTCCTTCAGTGGTGGGTTTCAGGTTTTTTTACTACCGGTTCTGTGGGTGTGTCTGGGTGGGCATGGCATGGCTTGGTGGGCATGGCAGGGGAAGGATACTGTAAAATCTCCATTCCCTCCCCAATCCAGGGGAAGGTTACTGAAAATCCCCATTTCCTCCCGATCAGCTGGGATTCGGGAGGCAGAGAATAGATGGGGGTGGGGCCAGTCAGAATTTTTACTACCGGTTCTCCGAACTACTCAAAATTTCCGCTACCAGTTCTCCAGAACTGGTCAGAACCTGCCGAAACCCACCTCTGGTATCCTTTGCTTATTGTAAATGGATTTTCACTTCATGCTTGTTAGTTTCTCCAATGAATACTGATAAAAAGAATGAAACGAGAAAATAAAAAGAACCTTAAGAAAAGAAACAGATGCAAGAATCAACTATAATGGAGTGCTAGGATGCTTATTTATTCTATTTTCAGCTATACAATAGAAAGTTTTCTCAAATGCCTGACAAACTTAATTTTAAATTGTGATCTTACACTATAAAGGAATGAGACTTTAACAGTACGTAGTACTTAATGTTCTGTATAAACAATGACTTCGTTCATACATTATTTCTAAGCCACAGTTCACTTAACTCTGGCTTATTGAATGAAGCCTAACTGACTAAGGTCTCAAAACACATTAAGCCATAAGACTTACTTTATAAAACAAATGGTAGAGTTCAAAGTGAAATAAACACATTGTGGCTTGGCTTACACACAAAGGATTAATGAGTTATGGGTAGGACACGTTTTCCATGCAGATAGGAGAATCTTGGCATCAGCAGAAAAAGTCGAGAAAGATGCCCATCCCAAACCGTGAATACCTGCTGCCAATCAGAATCAAGACAGACCAATTCAAATACATTGCAGAATCAGAACACCAAATACAAGCTGGGCAGATACAACCTCGTAGACAACCCTCACTCTGTCAAGGACCTTGGAGTACTCATCTCTAATGATCTAAGTGCCAGAGCTCACAGTAACAGCATTGCCAAAAAGGCATTAAGAGTTGTTAACCTAAACTTGCGAAGCTTCTTCTCCGGTAATATTGTACTGCAAATTGTACTGTAGGGCATATAAAACCTTTGCTAGACCAATTCTTGAATACAGCTCATCTGTCTGGAACCTGCACTGCATAGCAGACATTAATACAGTTGAACGAGTCCAGAGATATTTCATGAAAAGAGTATTCTACTCCTCTGCTCACAACAGAATACCTTATGCTACCAGGCTTGAAATTTTGGGATTAGACAATTTAGAACTACGCCACCTTCAGTCTGACCTAAGCATAGTACACAAAATTATCTGCTACAATGTCCTAGTTGTCAATGACTACTTCAGCTTCAATACATGAGCACACAATAGATACAAACTTAAGGTAAATCGCTCCAAACCCGATTGCAGAAAATACGACTTCAGCAACATAGTGGTCAATGCCTGGAATGCACTACCTGACTCTGTGGTTTCATCCCCAAACCCCCATAACTTTAACCTTAGACTGTCTACTGTTGACCTCACCCCATTCCTAAGAGGTCTGTAAGGGGTGGGCATAAGCGCACCAACGTGCCTTCTGTCCCAGTCCTACTGTCCCCATTCGTATCCATTTCCTGTATTAATGATAGCAGTGCTCAGTGTTCCAATATCTGAGGGGCTTCCACAAAGAAGAGGGGGTCAACCTATTCTCCAAGGCACCCAAAGGCAGTACAAGAAGCAATGGATGGAAAAAGAGAGCCAACCAACTCAACCAATTTAGAAATAAGGAGAAATTTCCTGACAGTGATAACAGTTAAATCAATGAAACAGCTTTCCTCATAAATTGTGGTGTTCCATCACTGAAGGATTTTAAGAAAGAGATTGGACAGCCATTTGTCTGAAATGGTGTATGGTCTCCTGCTTGAGCAGGGGATTGGACTAAAAGACCTCCAAAATTCCTTCCAATTCTGTTATTCTTTTAAATGCAGTCATTTATGAACCTAAGATTTCCTTCTATGAACACCAAGGATGGATGATCCTTGGTGCTACTGGAAATAGCCCTTTAAATTGGATGCAAAAATGATTTTATGCCTTGAATGTTTTTCCCCCTCAAATTCCCAGATGCTACTGAAAATAAAAAGCATGTAAATCCTACATAAAGGGATGTGGTGGCTCAGTGGCTAAGATGCTGAGCTTGTCGATCAAAAGGTCAGCAGTTCAGTGGTTTGAATCCCTAGTGCCGCGTAACGGGGTGAGCTCCCGTTACTTGTCCCAGCTTCTGCCAACCTAGCAGTTCGAAAGCACGTAAAAAATGCAAATAGAAAAATAGGGACTACCTTTGGTGGGAAGGGAACAGCGTTCCGTGCGCCTTTGGCATTTAGTCATGCTGGCCAGATGACCACAGAGACGTCTTCAGACAGCACTGGCTCTTTGGCTTTGAAACGGAGATGAGCATCGCCCCCTAGAGTCGGGAACGACTAGCACATATGTGCGAGGGGAACCTTTACTATTTTTAAAATCCCACAGACACTTTGCATCCAATGTATCTATAGACACTTCCACTCTTGGAGGCCTCCTGGAATGTTCACATGTGATGCTGCATCTTTCTCTACTTGAGCAATCTTGTTGCTTCAGACAACCCCCATTGGAGCATAGGATTCATTGGTGATTGACTGGTATCAGTAAATAGGATCTGAAAGAATCAAGCCTTTCTCACTCTTAGTATTGCAAAATGGCAGCAGATACAGGGAGCTGAACTGGCCAAGAGTGCCCCTCACAGGCTGCTGGTATCCCTGACCAATGCAGGTCCTTCACTGCTTTCTTCATAGTACTAATACAGTTGCCTTTTGCTTCCTGCTTCACTACCATTTCATTGCCTTTGCTACTTTCATTCTCTTTTTCTGTGGCAAAGGTGTTTCGTTGTGGTGTCCTTTCTCTCTCAATTTACCTCAGCTCTTACTTCAGGAGCTTGTCTAATCTCAGTCCCGATGAAAGCCACATTAACAATTAAAGACAAAAATACCTCCGAGATATCCAATTGCCATGGCAGACTTAAGGACAGCAGGGTAAATGGAAGCCAAATTGACTTGACCAAGGTCGCAAGGGTACTCCCTAGCAAAATAGCATCAAGGATATGGATCTTCTGAGACAATGTTTTACATGTCACAATATGGGATATGATTAATGCTGTCAAGTTATTAAAGCTGCATGCAGCTGGAGACGCAGGCAGAGAGAGGGAAAGATAGCAATATTTCAAATTCTAATGCATCAGAAAGGCCTGTTATATTTAATATCTCTACTGGAGCCACTTTGATGAAGTGATTAAAGGAGTTGAGTTAGAAGATGCCCAGGAGGCCGGGAGTTCTGGTCCTGCCTTAGGTATGAGAGCCAGCTGAGTGACCTTGGGCCTCCAACTCCAACTGAAAAATGCAGCTTCCAGAAGTCAAGATGGATTCGAAGGCACACAAAACAAAATCCTGAAGATATTATGGATTCTTGGTAGTACAGGGGTTTAAGGCACCCTGTTATTAAGCTTATTAAGACCCAGGACTTAGGGGGCAGTTAGAGGACCCAGTTGTGGGGGCAATAAGCTGACTTTGTATAAATATACAAAAGGATGAAGGCTATTGCTGAGCACATTGTAAGCCGCCCTGAGTCTTCGGAGAAGGGCGGCATATAAATCAAATTAATAAAAAAATAATAAATAATAAATTCATCAAGAGCAATAGTCTGTAGAGATTCTCAGTCATCCAGATCATGGTTGTCCCAAAGGTGTTTTTTCAGGAGGCAACTGGACTTTCTTGTTTATTCTTTGAAGTCGCTTCATTTCTCATCCAAGAAACTTCTTCAGCTGAGTACCGCCGGAACCAGGACCATTACTCAGGTGACCCCAAGGACACAGATAAACCTCCAAGTGCTTCAATGACCATCTATAAAGGATGCAAATGACCAACTGTCTACAAGGAATATAAATCCTTACATTCCCCACAATCCAGTCAGAGCTGAAGACGCATTTTGGATGAGAAGCGAAACGTCTTCAAAGAAAAAAACAAGAAAGTCCAGTTGCCTCCTGAAAAAGCACTTTTGGGACATCAAGATCAATAGCTATAGGCGTTTGAGAGACCCTTTGCAGCTTCCTTATGAAAATATACAGTATGTTCATTCTTTATAATAGGGGGAAATAAAATATATCCTTTGCTCCAAATATGGTGCCTTAAATATAAATTTTTAGAAGATATCATAATGAGCTTCCAACCGTCACATTTGCTTCTTAATCCCCTCACACACATGTCCAGTAGATGTCCAATACAAATAATAATAATGAAAATATAAGAAAACAATCCCTCAGGTTTTCAATCTTGCATCCTGAAGTTTCCTTATCCCTCAACCTCAGTGCCTATGCACATGGCTTAATCTTGTGATTGCTATTGAACATTGACAATTGTGTCTAAATCTTCAGTGGTTCGTTCCTGGTGGTTACATCGGGTGTACCGATAGTCCTCAACATACAACCACAATTGAGCCCAACATTTCCATTCAGTTGTAAACTGAGTTTTGCCTCATTTTATAACCTTTCTTGCCATGGTTGTTAAGTGAATCAGTCCCGTTCCCTCCAACTCAATTGGTATAGTAGCTTATTGTACATTTTCTTGAAAAATCAGGTGTCCTGGTACAATACAGGTAATCCTCGATTTACAACCACAATTGAGCCCAACATTTCTGTTGCTAAGACATTTGTTAAGCAAGTTTTGGCCCAATTTACGACCTTTGTTGTAACAGTTGTTAAGAGAATTACTCCCGTTGTTAAATTAGTAACAAGGTTGTTATGTGAATCTGGCTTCCCCATTGACTTTGATTTTCAGAAGGTCACAAAAGGCAGTCACATGATCACAGGACACTACAACCATCATAAATGCATGCCAGTTGCCAAGTGTCTGAATTTTGATCAGGTGACCATGGGGATGCTGCAATGGTCATAAGTGTGAAAAATGTAGATCTTTGTTGTGCATACAGGTAATCCTCAATTTACAAGCAGTCAAAATGACCGTGGAGTTTATTTAATGACCCCTCCAAAAAAGGTCATAAAATCAGGATAGCCATATGGCTGACCTGTTTTGCAACCATGACTACTTACAACCATAACATGCAGCTCCATTGCAGGTGTAACTCAAGGACTACTTGTGTAGTTTAGATAGTAAGTAAGACTCAGAATTAACCGTTTTCCCCATAACATCTAAAAAGGTAAAGGTAAAGGTAAAGGTTTCCCTGCATATGTGTGCTAGTTGTTTCCGGCTCTAGGGGGCGGTGCTCATCTCCGTTTCAAAACCGAAGAGCCAGCGCTGTCCAAAGACATGTCCATGGTCATGTGACCAGCATGACTCAACGCCAAAGGCGCATGGAATGCTGTTACCTTCCCACCAAAGGTGGTCCCTATTTTTCTACTTGCATTTTTTACGTGCTTTTGAACTGCTAGGTTGGCAGAAGCTGGGACAAGTAACAGGAGCTCACCCCGTTAGGTGGCACTAGGGATTCGAACTGCTGAACTGCTGACCTTCTGATTGACAAGCTCAGTGTCTTAGCCACTGAGCCACCATGTCCCCATAACATCTAGCTTATATCTATTCCAAAGTATCAGGCAGGCTTCAATGGTGGGATTCAGCCAGTTTCCACCAGTTCAGGTGGACCGGTTATTAAATTACACACTTACACACACACACACACACACACACACACACTATAAAAGTGGATCCTGGTCGCTGCGCTGCAATGGAGAAACGGGCAATGGAGTGGCCAAGGGAAGGGAAGGAGAAGGCCTTTTCCCTCATGCCGGCCGCACCATTGTCCATTTCTCCATTGCAGCGCAGCACCCAGGATCCACTTTGATAGTGGTGGGGAGAGTAATTTAACAACCAGTTCACCCAGGGTCAGGTTGGCCGTCACGGGAGGTTCGTCCCACATGTGCAGCAGAGCTGGAGGACGAGGATGGGTCACGCCTCCCACGACGGCCAACCTGACCCTGGACGAACCGGTTGTTAAATTATTTGAATCCCACCACTAGCAGGCTTGCTTATATCCAGCTCTCTCCTTAACGAGTCAATAGCTTTCCCAGAAGTTGATGACATTCTGTACCCCTCAGAGATGCTCAGGTATCAGAAAACCAAAAAGCTGTCTTTATGTTGAATGACTAAATGTAGACTAACCGAACAATAGATACCAGATGGATTTTAGTAAGTGGTCTAAATGCATTTGCCAGGGGTTTTTTTCTCCCAGTCTAATCACATTACTGGCTCCTATTCAGTTTGCAATCGCTACTCTACCAGGAAATTTCGCACAAATAACATTAGCAAGTGGAGTACCCCAACTCTTATAAAACCCAGGGCCTTTGGCTTCTTGCACAATTTTGCACTTGTCCGCCTTGCATTGCATTCTTTTATTTTCAGACCATTCCTCCCATCTATCAAGATCATTTTAAATGTTGTTTCTTTCATTTTGGATATTAGCAAGTGCTCCGGTTTTGAGTCATCTAGAGATTTGGTCATGACAAATAATATGTTGCCTTCTGGTACGTCCAGCATTGTTTTTAAGGTGTTTTCCAGATTAATCTTCCTTTAGAATCTTCTCAGGTATCTATGTTTTTCTGCTTTTTGACAAAAAGGGATAATATTTACTCTTCTTCAGTTGTGTGTTATTTCATAAATTTCACAAGGTTTTTCAAAAAGGTTATATGAGTCCATCAGGTAGCATCTCTTAGCATCTCTTAGCATTAAGCAGCTGTTATTCAAGTCATTTTCTTCATTTATTTTGTACATACCCAAAACCTTTCCTTATAATGGGCCTTGGTAGTACAGTGGTCTAAAGCACCCTGTTATTAACACAGCTGCCTGCAATTACTGCAGGTTCGAATCTTACCAGGCTCAAGGTTGACTCAGCCTTCCATCCTTTCTAAGGTAGGTTAAATGAGGACCCAGTTTGTGGGGGCAATAAGCTGACTTTGTATAAATATACAAAAGTATGAAGGCTATTGCTTAGCGCATTGTAAGCTGCCCTGAGTCTCCGGAGAAGGGCGGCATATAAATCAAATTAAAATTAAAAAATTAAATTAAAATAATTCTTCGGTAGCTGGGCAATTCATTGTGAGATTTCATCTGCATAAACAGAGAGATAGAATCAAGATGACGTGAACTGTTAATACCACTTTATAATGCCTTGGTAAGGCCACACTTGGAATACTGCATCCAGTTTTGGTCGCCACAATGTAAAAAAGATGTGGAGACTCTAGAAAGAGTGCAGAGAAGAGCAACAAAGATGATTAGGGGACTGGAGGCTAAAACATATGAAGAACGGTTGCAGGAACTGGGTATGTCTAGGTTAATGAAAAGAAGGACTAGGAGAGACATGATAGCAGTGTTCCAATATCTCAGGGTCTGCCACAAAGAAGAAAGAGTCAAGCTATTCTCCAAAGCATCTGAGAGCAGGACAAGAAGCAATGGGTGGAAACTAATCAAGGAGAGAAGCAACCTAGAATTTAGGAGAAATTTCCTGATCAGTGGAACAACTTGCCTCCAGAAGTTGTGAATGCTCCAATACTGGAAGTTTTTAAGAAAATGTTGGATAACCATTTGTCTGAAGTGGTGTAGGGTTTCCTGCCTAAGCAGGGGGTTGACTAGAAGACCTCCAAGGTCCCTTCCAACTCTGTTATTCTATTCGATTTGCTTAAAGTTAGTCTCTGTGAGGCTAATTTTTTTATTTGAAATCTTCTTTTGTGATCTGTCCTTCTTCCCATGTCCTGTATGTGGTTTTTTTGTTTTGTTTTGTTTTGTTTTGTTTTGTTTTGTTTTGTTTTGTTTTGTTTTGTTTTGTTTTGTTTTGTTTTGTTTTGTTTTGTTTTGTTTTGTTTTGCTTCAAATCCTTACTAAGCCTTTTTTGGGAGGGGGAGAGAGGATGGTAGCTATTTTGGTTTCTTCTTTATTCACGGCAAAAGTATGTTCAACTTATAGACATATAACATTCAACACTGAGCAAGTCAAATAAGTATAAAATAGGTCATAGAAATATAGCGTGCGTAAAAAGGTTTTAAAAACTGTGTAAGAGTTTTCTTCCTCTGACCTCCATTTCTTTCCTCTGTCAGAATTGTTGCAATTGTTGTGCTTTTAGTATCTCTGTTTCCCATAAGACCCTTCTTCTGGATACCTACTTACCATTGTCTGAAGATATCAAAATTGATTGAAAACCTGAGGGATTGTTTTCTTATATTTTCATTATTATTATTTGTACTGGACATCTATTGGACATGTGTGTGAGGGGATTAAGAAGCAAATGTGATGGGTGGAAGCTAATTATGATATCTTCTGGATACCTACTTACCATTGTCTGAAGATATCAAAGTAAACATCTGGAAATCCAAAGTGTAATGGAAATATAGCCCTCATTGTATGAATCAGCTCATCCCATTAAGTTAGGGCTGTCAAATTTATGGCCCTTGGGCCAGATGCATCACGCACTGCCCACAGCCATGCCCGGTTTAGCGAAGGGGGAAAAAGTTGCAATACATCACGTGACGATACTGTAACAATGCGAGTTTGATACCCCTGCATTAAGTCATAGCGCTGTGTATTTGCTGGAGAATGCAACCTAATGCTACTGCTCTAAAAAAAAACAGAATAGTGACTTTTCTTTCTCTTTCTTAAGCAAATGGAGAAGTTTTGTGAAATGTCCTGACATTTGAATCACTCCAGGAATAGAGTGAATTGTTATGGGGAAGGTGTCTGTGTGTGGGGGGGACGACATTTTTTGCAATAGAGGAAAAAATTTAAAAATTGTAAAAAAAAAAAACAAAAAACAACCCAGCAATTTTTTGGGTCTCCTTTGGACTCCTCGAGCAGGAGGTTGGACTATTTTTTTATTTATTTATTTTTATTATTCATATTTCTATGCTGCCCACTCTCCGAGGACTCTGGGCAGCTTACACCAAAGACAGTATACTAAATAGCATATTGCCCCCAACAATCTGGGTCCTCATTTTACCCACCTCGGAAGGATGGAAGGCTGAGTCAACCTTGAGCCGGTGAGATTTGATCCGCTGATCTGCTGAACTAGCAGTCAGCTGAAGTAGCTGCAGTACTGCACCCTAACCACTGCGCCACCTCGGCTCAATGGAGGACTAGAAGACCTCCAAGGTCCCTTCTAACCCTATTATTCTATGTTCTAACTTGGATGTTCTGATTGGTTTTCTTTTCTCTAATTATTCTTTCTGTCCGCAGTGCCAAAGATGGCTCCTGCTAATGTCAGTGGCAGAAGTGGAAGACGACATGAATTAGTAATAGCCTGGGAGGTAACCAACTCTTTTGATTAAATTCTTTGTTTCATGTTGACTTCTTTGAGGGCAAGCTAGACATTGTACGTCAACACTATGTTTCCCCATAGTAAAGCTTGTCAATGTAGGTACAAGAAGAATGTGTATTCAATGTCAGTTAAAATCTCCCTTCTGGTCTTAATTTAATGTATCTACACAAAAAAATCCCGCTACTAGTAGTTGAGAGTACCTGATATTTGCAACGTTTCATTTTAAATATTTTTTTTTTCCCATTCTGTTGAGAACTTAATCAGCACTTGAGATCATGGTGGGAGTTAGTTTACTATTTTTCATCATTTGATGGATTAGGATAAGGATTGATAGCCACTAGAGACTGTCCCGAGTTTATAGAAGAAACTGCCACTCTTATTTCCAGCAATAGTACATTACAGACACTATGAGAAATTAAAAGAATGACTCCTAGACTTAGAGATAAAAGAGAACAAGAAAAAAGTAGGGAAAAAGACATGTCAGAAAAGCAATGCAGAGGGATCATGTAAGAACTAATTTAAAGACCCAAAGCAAGGAGATAATTTTAACTCTTTTTATAATCTTAAAAGAAGGACCAATGGCATTTTCAAGGTTACTCTGGGTCTATTCCACCTTTTAAGTTTTGTTTTTTATCTAGGATTAAAATACTGATGGCATTTCCTTTTAAGTTGCTTTCTTTTCCTTTCCTTTGTTTTTTTTTCCTTTAAGACAGTTAATACTGTGAATGTAAAAAGAACCGTTAATTTAATCTGCCAATTATTTAGATTACTTGACTCTGTTTGGCTTAATGCTGTTTTTTAAAATTGTTGTTTATTGTTACTTATATGGTAAAAAAAATCACTTATTAGAAGTTCAAGTGATGTAAAATAGACATTTATTTAAGCTAACTTCAGTGTACTATTAATTTTAATGGAATTTATTTACATAACTGATTCAGTAAGAATGCTTTCCATGAATTCTATAACCAGTTTACAAAGAAGACAGTATAAAATTATATTAAATAAATGCCTTCACAGAGTGTATTCAAATACATTCCAGTTTGTATTCTGACACATATAATGTCATTTTATTAAAATCTTGCAACATTTTCTACATTTTTGAAGTTTCCAGCTGGCAAATGTAAGAGATTTGACAGCTAAGGAGTCAAGTGAATTTTTTCTCCCTCCCTCCTTCCTTCCTTCCTTCCTTCCTTCCTTCCTTCCTTCCTTCCTTCCTTCCTTTCTTTCTTTCCTTTCTTCCTTTCCTCCCTCCCTTTTTCTCTCTCCTTCCTTCCCTTTCTTCTTTCTTCCTTCCTTCCTTCCTTCCTTCCTTCTCTTCTCTTCTTTCTTTCTTTCTTTCTTTCTTTCTTTTCTGGTAGAAACCTATCTACTGTCACAGAGAGTGGCCTTTGAATTACTGTTTAATAGTAATTCAACACTCAGAAAATCTTTAACAATCTCATAGCTGAAATCAGGTACTGTCATGAGAATATATATGTATGCAAAGTAAATACTGTATCATTAAGTCATACCTCAATGAAATCTTGCCCAACTTTTTTCCAATCTTGTGCTTTAAAGAAGCTAACTAGGCACGACAGACCCTGTATTTCACAAGTGGAACTATTGGATAGCACCAAAGTGGAAAAGAAAGGTTTTTCTCAATGGGATAACAATGCAAAAGAAATAAGGAGGGTTTGTGCCTAAACTACAGTCCACAACCTATGAACCACATGTTTATACTTTTGGAAGTAGTTTGTCGTGTACCACTGAATCAAAGGCTTTACAGAAGTCTATGTAAATTGTGTCTATTGCTTTGCCCTAGTCGAGTTGTATAGTCCATATGTTTTTGCAGTGTAGGAGTTGCAGATTTCAACACTTCCAGATCAGGCAGTCAAAATTGTTATTTTGGCTGCTTTGGAAGAGTTGTAAGAGTGTAGATGGAAATGAATTGGTTCTTGGAGGCCTCCCATTCCCATTCCCACCTTATCCCTCTCTCTCAAACCCTGGAAGAACAGATAAAATCCTTCCAGTGATGTCGTATCATTATCATCATAACGAAGTTGGAGCCCAAGTGGTGGCCTCAGACATTTATTATCCACCGTTCCCTAGACATTATTGGTTGGTTGCACAGTCAGTCAGATGTTCAGACTGGAATTTGTCTCCTCTCTTCCCCAACCTACAGTTGGCTGTAGGAGGAAATGTTTCCATTGACATGAGTGAAAAATGTTACATCTACATTGATCTCAGGTAGGTCTTGCAAATGCTGGTAGGAGTATAATGCTTATCAAGGAAGCCCTTGAGAATTACCTTGGAATTATGCTGCCTACTAGCAAGAACCTTGTAACTTGTGTGATATATATCCTGGAATCACATTTTGAAATGTCAGGCAATAATTACACATATGCCAGCAATTATTTAGTTTTTTTTAATGGGCCTTCCAAGAAATCCTATTGCTGCTGAAAAGAATAAAAATTAAAAAAAGCAAAATTCTAATTACTAGGTAAACATTGAACATTTTAATAGGAATTGAACAAGGAAGAAAAGGAAAAATTTTCTAACAAATAATTGCCCTGTTTCAGTGACATTTTCACTGCAAGGTTCATATAAAATTCTATACAATCCTTTTATTTCCCTTCTTAAAGCGACATTTTAAGGTTATTCATATTTTAAGGCTTAATGCAGAAACAGAATTTAGCAGTGACAAAATGTTTAAATCATTGGGCAAAAGTGCAGGATGGCATCCAGAAGGCAAATTAAGTTGCTCATCTCAAATGAGATGCTCCTCATCTCATTTGAGGCGGCAGAGGAGATAGAGGAGGGAGGAGGAGGGGGAGAAAGAGGGAGAGGAAAAGGGGGAGGGAGAGAGGGAAGAGGGGGGGAGGAGGAGAAGGAGAAGGAGAAGGAGAAGAAGAAGAAGAAGAAGAAGAAGAAGAAGAAGAAGAAGAAGAAGAAGAAGAAGAAGAAGAAGAAGAAGAAGAAGAAGAAGAAGAAGAAGAAGAAGAAAGATACTGTGAAGGAACTGTGACTCCTTGAACAGGATGTTTGCTCAGCTTGCCAGGTGGTTAATTATTAAATGTTAAGGCTATGTAAACCTTTGAGTCAAAATTCAATTAGAAGGTGATTAGATTGCGTCCCACCATTAAAGGGCCAACTGAATTGCTGAATTGGATCAAGAGCCTTACAGTCCATTTTTTTATTCAGTGGGATTTTGCCCATACACTCAAATATTGTTTATTAAATCAAATTGACAGAATCAAATCTGTTTAATGCAACAGTTTTGAACCAATTTTACAAACTAGAGTTTAGGTGATTTAATTAACTATTTCTTTTCTTAGGGATCTTCACATTTAAAACAAACACGAACTGGGCTGGCTTTCAATTTAAGCAGGCTTTCCAAACTTGGATGCTCTCTTAACATGTGAACTTCAACTCCCAGAATTCTTTGCAAAGGCTCTCTCATAATTCTGTGAGCCACATAATTTGAAGTTACTCCAACTGATGATGGTGGAAATACAGTGTATAGTTAAATAGAGCATCATCTTCTGCAACATAGGATGCTCTAAAAACTATGCACAAAATAGGTACAAAGTAGCACTGATTTTTTAAGAATTGTCCTTTCATAGTTTCCCAAACTTATATTTTCTTCCATGGGGAGAAGGGAGACAAGAAGCAGCCTCCATTAAAGCTAAGCAACTTGTTCAGATTATGCCTCTCTTAGAGTGAATTGAACAAATCCTAAGGCTTTTTAAATTAAATTTGATTTGATTTGATTTGATTTGATTTCTATAGCTGCCTATCTCGGCAAACAACTGGGTGTCTCACAATTCAAAGCATATATTTCAAGCTTCTTCTCCAGTAATATTGTACTGCAAACTAGGGCATACAAAACCTTTGCCAGACCAATTCTCAAATACAGCTCATCTGCCTGGAACCTGCATTGTATATCGGACATTAATACAATTGAGCGAGTCCTGAGGTATTTCACAAGAGTCCTCCACTCCTCTGCTCACAACAGAATACCTTATGCCACCAGGCTTGAAATTTTGGGATTAGACAATTTAGAACTACTCCACCTTCAGTCTGACCTAAGCGCAGTACACAAAATTATCTGCTACAATGTCCTATCTGTCAATGACTACGTCAGCTTCAACCGCAATAATACATGAGCACACAATAGATACAAACTTAAGGTAAACCGCTCCAAACTCGATTGCCGAAAATATGACTTCAGTAACAGAGTGGTCAATGTCTGGAATGCACTACCTGACTCTGTGGTTTCTTCCCCAAACCCCCATAACTTTAACCTTAGACTGTCTACTGTAGACCTCACCCCATTCCTAAGAGGTCTGTAAGGTGCGTGCATAAGCGCATCAACATGCCTACCATCCCTGTCCTACTGTCACCATTTATTTGTATCCTTATCCTATAAATCATGTTTATACTTATATCTGATATCTTATACGTGTTTGACAAATAAAGAAAAAGTAAAATTAAAAATAAAATAAAATAAAATAAAACAGTAAAAAGCATTAAAACAGTAAAAAATATTAAAATGTCTAATTGGAAATACCTGGCCTTTTAACAATATCTGGCCTTTTAACAATGTAGCCAGGAGGGAGGGCCTTTGGCACATGTAGTGCCCTAGACTCTGGAGCAGGGGTCTCCAACCCTGGCAACTTTAAGACTTATAGACTTCAACTCCCAGAATTCCTCAGCCAGCTGAGGAACTCTGGGAGGTGAAGTCCACAAGTTTTAAAGTTGCCAAGGTTGGAGAGCCCTGCTCTGGAGCATATCCAGTTTTTTTTTAAAAAAAATAAATAATAATAAATGTACATGTTTTTCTGTAGCCAGTCTCCGAAGAATTTCAGAATGGGGAAAGCTTTGGATACATCGTGGCTTTCCGACCGAATGGGACAAGAGGCTGGAAAGAAAAAATGGTGACATCTTCAGATGCCTCCAAGTTCATCTACAGAGATGAAAGTGTGCCTCCCTTGACTCCATTTGAGGTGAAAGTTGGAGCGTATAACAACAAAGGCGATGGACCGTTCAGCCCAATTGTTGTGATCAGTTCTGCTGAGGGAGGTGAGTACATCAAGCCCAAAGGTCAGCTGCATTTTCTAAGTCTTAGCCATAGACCTTGCCTATTACAAAAGGGAAAGTGATACAAGGGAAGCTCAAAGTCGCTTGCTGAATACTACAAGGGTGTTTGATGACGGAGTCAAAACATGTGTGAAAACAAATAGAATCTTCAGTAAACCTTCAACGTTGGGCAATCTTGGTTGTTTTAATGTGTTTACATTGTTAGGAAGAAATACCCAACTGGTTCAGTTCCAAGCCGGGAGAAAAGCACTGGAGACAAAATGGAGGCTGGAGGCTGATTGGAAAGATGGTTTAATAATGAAGCAGAATCACATGGGTGGTTCTGGGCAGCTGAACACATGGAGTTGAGAGTGGGGGTTATACCCTCTCTTGGGCTTTGCACTTGAGCTTCCTGTTCCTGTGCAAATACATGTACTCTGTTGGCTGTTGTAGGGTCATAGCTGGCTCTATAGGTTGTCTGAGCTCCCAGGTTTGGTTGAAGTTCAGACTGCTGAGATGATGCAACGAAGAGGCTTGTGTTCTGAAAGGGTGTTGGGCAATTCCTATAGTAGCTTAATGGCTTTGTTCAGGTTTGGATCTTGAGTGAGGCCTAATCCTATCACTGTGCCTTTGTTCAGACATTGCTACAGGGAATTTCAAAATATCCTGTCTTGAATGGATTTCTGCCTGCAGTATTTGCTTTGCCTATGAATAGAGCTAACTCTCCTTATCTCTTAAGTGCTGACATCTTCTGAGGTCTATTAAGAAAGGTGGGGGCTGCTTTCTGCCTCTCCTTTTAGGGAAATACAGTATAATATTCTGTCTTTTCAATATTTCCTAAAATATTTCGTTCTTCTAGGAGAGGGGTGGGTGCTAACTTTCTACAACATTAAAGAATGTTTGTAGTCACAATAGAGGTGTGTTGATTGAGAACATGATTGTGAAAACAGCTTTGAATGAATATTATACTTATTTTTTTAATCCCCTTTTTGAGACAAAAAGGAATATTTAATGGCCTTGTAAATCCCTTGTGGAGTGGCACAGTTCTTATCTCTGTTTCTTAGCTGAGGAATCCAGCATTGTCTGAAGACATTGTCTGGGGTCATATGACCAGCATGGCTATATGCCAAAGGTGCATGTAATGCTGTTACCTTCCCACAAAAGGGGTCCCTATTAATCTACTCACATTTGCATCCTTCTGAACTGCTAGGTGGGCAGGTGCTGGAGTAGGAACGGGAGCTCCTTGTGCAGCATTTTGGGTCTCGAACCCAGGTTGTCAGCTTCCCAGCTGACAAGCTCAGAGTCTGTAGAGATTCTCAGTCATCCAGGTCATGGTTATCCCAAAGGTGCTTTTTCAGGAGGCAACTGGACTTCCTTGTTTTTTCTTCTGAAGACGCTTCGCTTCTCATCCAAGAAGCTTCTTCAGCTCTGACAGGATAGTGGAGAATGGAAGGATTTATATTCCTTGGAGACAGCTGGTCATTTGTATCCTTTTAGAAAGTCCATGAAGCTCTTGGAGGTTTATCTATGTCCTTGGGGTCACCTGAGTAGTGCTCCTGGTTCCTGTAGTCTGCAATTTTTCCTCTACAAATCCATTCCTGGCGTGAATGGTGTAGGAGTAGGAATGGATTTCCAGAGGAAAAATTGCAGACCACAGGAACCAATGAGCACTACTCAGGTGACCCCAAGGACATAGATAAACCTCCAAGAGCTTCAAGGACCCTCTAAAAGGATGCAAATGACCAGCTGTCTCCAAGGAATATAAATCCTTCCATTCCCCACTATCCTGTCAGAGCTGAAGAAGCTTCTTGGATGAGAAGTGAAACATCTTCAGAAGAAAAAACAAGAAAGTCCAGGTTTTTTTTTTTTTTAATTTGATTTATATGCCGCCCTTCTCCGGAGACTCAGGGCGGCTTACAGTGCGTTAAGCAATAGCCTTCATACTTTTGTATATTTATACAAAGTCAGCTTATTGCCCCCACAAACTGGGTCCTCATTTAACCTACCTTAGAAAGGATGGAAGGCTGAGTCAACCTTGAGCCTTGGAGAGATTCGAACCAGCAGTAAATTGCAGGCAGCTGTGTTAATAACAGGGTGCTTTAAACCACTGTAGTACCAAGGCTCAGTTGCCTCCTGAAAAAGTACCCTTGGGACTGACAAGCTCAGCATCTTTAACTGCTGAGCCATCACGCCCCCTTATAAGAACGTCCATTTAATTTGTCATCAGTAGATTTCACATTTTTATTCGCAAGATGAAATGTTAGCAATATTTCAGGACCTAGAGAAAATTAAACTATGTGTGACCTTGCAATTAGGGCTTTCAACAATACATAGTTAAATTCACTAGCTGCAGTGCTGCACATAGTGAGGCTCCATAAATCTTCGCAACTTTCATTATTGGGCAGGGTAGAAGCCATTTTTAGTAAACAATTTTCTCTTCTTTGTGCTTATATTCCGACTATTTTACAGGATCTCAAATTACCTATCCCTAGCAATCAGGTTGTTGCCATTTCAAAGATAATTTCCCCCTCCTGACTATTTTGCATTTACTGGAGTCTAACTGTCTGCCTTCCATGCACTTTGTACCAACTTTGAAAATAATATCCCAGTGATAACTATACCAAAACTTCTCCTGAGGAAAGTGGATCTTTTAAAAACGTTCTCAGTTTTGGATTAAAAGTGATCCGATCGCTTAAGATTATCTCATCCCTTTATCTATTGCTTGACATCCATACTGCCAGATAATTTTCTAGAAGAATAAAATGTTTCAAAGGTAAGCGAACAGGAAAAAAATGTATGCATGAATTCAACGTTCATTATTATCAAGTGATAGTCGGAACCTGTGCAAACTGGATGGTCCCCTAATTTACGATGCAGCTTCTTCTTGATTTGGGGTCCTCCTGGATTCAGTGGGACACTGAAAACAAAAGCAGAACCATGGATGTCTCTGTCCAGGATCACAGTGTTGTGGCCAGTCAGCTGCCAGCAGAAATGGTGGCAGACTCAGACAGTGAGGAGGTTGGGGAGGAACTTGGGCCAGTCCTGGACTCTGGAGAAGGCTCTGATGGAAACTCTGTGTCAGAAGCAGAGATAGAGCCAGGACCGTCTGACATTTCCAGGTGCCTTCAGAGTCAGAGATAAGTGGGGAAGAAGAACAGCTGGGTCCTGTTCCAGATGCGCGTATGCGCAGAGCTATCAGGAGAGGACAACTGAGGAACCGGAGCCAACTCAGGAAGAAAGACACACATGGTCACTGAATGGCTCCTCCCTAGCTGGGGAATAAGTAGAAACAAAAGGGGAGTGGTGGTTGCAGGAGACAACAGTTCGTATTTCTTTCGGAAGATTTGCTTATCGTGGTTCGTGCCTCAGAGACTTCTTGCCAGGAATTAATTTACAGCTTTGCGACTGGAAGCTCTCGGCCTGGCAATTATCCAAGGACTGATAAGGTCTGTTATTGCAATTAACCCTTGGAAGGATTATTGCCTGCACTTTTCTGTGTGTGAATGCCATGAATTCACAGTAGCTAAATAAAGAGGGTTTTTTCGGGACAAGGAATCTGTTTCTTGGTTCTGCTAAGGCTGGATCAGAACACAGAGATTTGAACCAATGGAATATAGATCTCCTATATTTTTTAAACTCATTTCAAAATATTAAGTAACAGGGAAGGAAGGAAGGAAGGAAGGAAGGAAGGAAGGAAGGAAGGAAGGAAGGAAGGAAGGAGTAAGTACAGGAAATATAGACGGTATTATCTATTTCCTTTCTTGTATTTTACCTTTTATGAAACTCTCAAACCATTTACATCATCATCTCTCTTAGAATTTGAGTTGAGATGGGCTTGGAGACATGAACTCCTACCTGTCTCCATCCCTTCAGTTGCATCTCCTGAAAAAACCGTCAGAGGAGGAATTCCTTCACGATGAGCTTGAATTTAATGAGCGGATACAGAATTCTGGAGTAAGAGTCGTATACTAAAAGGCAGGATATTCACACAGGCCCGTTTGCAAAGTAACTGCAAGAAGAACATGTGTCTGCTCTGGATGAAATTTAGCAAAAGCAAATTTCCTTTCCTTAATCTGAAAGCTCGGGGGAAAAAAATGCCAAAGAGTTCTCTGTCTGGTACTAGTCATTTCTCTTCAATCTGTCTTTCAGCACAACAATAATAGCTGATTTACTGGTACACTATCATCCGTTCTCCCTCCCCTGCCATCCATAGCAACAAATTTAAGTTGCCAATTCAGTAAAAAGTTGTACTTTCTTCAATGGCTCTTTTAAAAAAAAAAAAACCCATTAAAATAGAACAGAAAATATCTTCTTTGATTACTACCCACAGGCCCTTGGATGTTGTATAATCTATACAGCTCTGGCATATCCCCCATCCCGTTCCATCATCATCAACCACTCCCTGTTTATTCACAAAACTCCAGCTGCTCTGCCAGTTCATTACAAATACGCCATTTATATTCATGAACCTGAAAATGTCTTTTCAAGCTTTTAATCTAATCAAGCCCATATTCGATCAATCAGCCTGTCTACTTCCTACCTCCACTGTAAGAGAGCTGTTGGGGAGATAATTAATGTCTTCGCCAGCCAACATGGCATGGTCTTTAGCAAAATGTACAGCAAGCATTATCCCATTAACATTTAGTTCAACAAGTTCACCTGTCAGTGTGTCACCTACAACTTCCTGGGCATGCATTTTGCCACATATTTCCTTATAGCCAAATCTTCATTACTATAGCAGCTTGAGTCAGACATTGCTTTTTCCCTCGTTGGAAGAAATATCCATCTGGTTCAGTTCCAAGCCAGGAGAAAGGCAACTAGAGGCAAAATGGAGTTTGGAGGCTGTTTGGAAAGATGGTTTAATGATGAAGCAGAACCACATGGGTGATTCCAGTGCAGCTGACCACATGGAGTTGAGAGTGGGTGACTTTTACACCTTCTCTTGGGTTTTGCACTTGAACTTCCTGTTCCTGTGCAAGAACATGTATTCTATTGGCTGTTGTAGGGATCCTAGCTGGCTCTGTAGGTTGTCTTAGTTCCCAGGTTTGGTTGAGGTTTCTGAGGATGATGCATCTACATGCCTCTGTGTGTGTGTGTGTGTGTGTGTGTGTGTGTGTGTGTGTGTGTGTGTGTATTCCAATTTATAGGCTTACACGATCTTGTTTTATTTTTTGTTGACATTGAGTTGTCAGCACTTTAATTGCCTCTTCTTCTACAGCGGTATGCAGATGAGTGAATATTTCATCTGCTTCCAGTGCTTTCCTGTTTGACAGTAAGTCTATTGCCTATCATACATCACTTTGCAGTTGAATCAATTCCGAATGAATATTCTTCCTTTGCAAATTTTCTATCATATGATATAATGGTGATATAAGGCTATTTGTAAATTATTTCAGTGCAAGCTTTCCAGATGATTTAACTCCCTCTGCTTCCATTGGAGCTTTTGCATGATAACCTTCAAATGTACATTCTCCTATAATTTCCCTTATCTTAAAAGCACCGCTCCTTTCCTTTTTCTTCTTATTTGCTTCTGCTAATTTACATTCTTTATGAACATAATTTAATAACAGAATAACAGAGTCCAATCTAGTCCAATCCTTTGCTTGAGTAGGAAACCCTTATACCCAGTGGTGGGATTCAGCCAGTTCATACCATTTCGGGAGAACCGGTTGTTAACTGTCTGAGCAGTTTGGCAAATTGGTTGTTGGAAGAAATCATTAGGGCAGAGAACCGGTTGTTAAATTACTTGAATCCCACCACTGCTTATACCATTTCAGACAAATGGTTGTCCCATCCCTTTTTAAAAATATCCAGTGTTGGAATACTCATAGCTTTTGGAGGCAAGTCATACCAATTCTTGCTTGGAAAGTTCTTTGATGTTAAAAGTTCATGTAGTGTTGTTACATATCATTCTTGATGCCCAAAGCTTTCATCCACCATTAGCTTCAAATCAGTGGTGGGATTCAAAAATTTTTACTATCGGTTCTGTGGACGTGGCTTGGTAGGCGTGGCATGGCTTGGTGGGTGTGGCTTGGTGGGCGTGGCAGGGGAAGGATACTGTAAAATCTCCATTCCCTCCCCACTCCAAGAGAAGGTTACTGCAAAATCCCCATTTCCTCCTGATTAGCCAGGACTTGGGAGGCAGAGAATAGATGGGGGTGGGGCCAGTCAGAGATGATTTTTACCAGTTCTCCGAACTACTCAAAATTTCCGCTACCGATTCTCCAGAACTGGTCAGAACCTGCTGAATACCACCTCTGCTTCAAATGGTTATTAAATGGATGGTTAAAGTCAAGGACTATCTATAATTAGAGGGTTTCATAATCATACAATCAAATTCATCTTACAACAATAGAGAAATAGTTTGCCATTTCCTTTTATCAGGTTTACTTAGGTAGACTGGTTTCCTTAGATCTGTTGAACCTTCTGCCCTCACACCCACCATTGATTAGTTTTGACTGCATCTCTCCTTTTTTAACCTTACGGACAATAGTGACTTTACTGGGAACACAATCAACATCAACATTTCTTTCTGAGTTAAGCTGCAAATCAAACTAGTTATCTCCTAAAAGGAGTGCAAAAAAAGTGCAAAGCAGAGGAACTAAGATGATTAAAGGCCTGGAGACTAAAACATATGAAGAACAGTTGCAGGATTCGGGTTTGGCTAGTCTAGAGAAAAGAAGGACTAGGGTGGACATGATAGCAGTGGTCCAGTATTTGAGAGGCTGCCACAAAGAGGAGGGGGTCAACTTATTTTCCAAAGCAGAAGAGGGCAGGACAAGAAACAATGGATAGAAATTAATCAAGGAGAGAAGCAACATGAATTAAGGAGAAACTTCCTATCAGTGAGAACAATTAACCAGTGGAAGAACTTGCCTTCAGAAGTTGTGGGTGCTTCATCACTGGAGATTTTTATTTCAAAGAAACCATGATTACGAAATTGGTATGAAACTGACCATTTCTTTTTCTACATTAGAAGTACCACCAATTTCCTTTTTAGCATGTAGAACTAAATGGTAAACTAAATATTCAGTTTTTCCTTTGGTTTTAGACATTCAATACTGCACACTAAATACAGAACTCCAGATTTTGGCAACTGGAGTATAACTTGAAATATAGAGGCTATAACATATTATAAGTATTAGTTATAAATTATTAGACTTCTTCACTCATAAGGTCCTGCACAGATATTTATTGCTGAAAATTGTTAATATAATATTAATAAAAATATGGTTATTACACTAGCAACAATTATAGGAAAACCTAATTAATCAATCTGTTTCATTTTTAGTGTCAGGCAACTTTCAGCAGTATATGGAATTGCAGGCTATTTCAATATATATTCCAAATCAATATAAATTTTCAGAAGCTTATATTTTATCCTATTCATAGATTAGTAAAAATTACAATTTAGTAAAAGGTGAAAGATTTATACGATCTGAAGAGAAACCAGAGTTTCTGCTCCGAAACAAAAAAATATTGGATGAAAATACATAATTGGATACAAGAAGTAACAGGCTTCCAGATAGAATACATACCAGAATTGTTTCTTCTAGGAATAATGAAAAGGAAATACGAAAAAAAAAACACCATATATTATTCTACACATGACACCTGCGGCAAGATTGGCCTTCGTGTAATGTTGGAGAAGCTCAAATATACCCTCTGAATATTTAATAATTAAAAAGATATTGGATTGTGTTGAGATGGACAAAATGACACTTGAATTGAAAGGATTGATGGACTCGGATTTTTACGTAATATGGGAGAAATGATATAATTGGATCGAAAATAGAAAAAAAGGAAAATAATAGAATGTAGATTTAGTAAAAATATATAGAGTATAGGTGAATACTAGTGTGGTGATATGTAAATGGTCACAGTCATGAACAAGGATTGAATAATGATTGTTTAATTGTAAAATTTCAATAAAACAAATTTTCAAAAATTACAATTTAGTATCTAATATCAATGAAACTTCAGTAAATACTTGCAACGTGAAAAATACGCATTCATGTATTGAAAAAATATACTGTCCCAAAGGTGCTTTATTCAAGAGGCAACTGGAGTTTCTTCATTTTTCCTTGAAGATGTTTCGCTTCTCATCCAAGAACCTTCTTCAGCTTCTTCAGAACTGAAGAAGCTTCTTGGATGAGAAGTGAAACATCTTCAAGGAAAAACGAAGAAAGTCCAGTTGCCTCTTGAAAAAGCACCTTTGGGACAACCATGACCTGGGAGACTGAGAATCTCCATACACAAGAAATATACTGCTTCAATTAAGAAGAGAGAGAGAGAGATGGAGAGAGAGAGAAAAATGGAGAGAAAATGGAGAGGGGGGAGAGAGAGAGAGAAAGATGGAGAGAGAGAAAGACGGAGATAGAAATGGAGAGATAGATAAAGAGAGAGGAAAATGGAGAGAAAAATGGAGAGAGGGGGGAGAGAGAGAGATGGAGAGAGAGAGAGATGGAGAGAGAAATGGAGAGATAGATAAAGAGAGAGGAAAATGGAGAAGGGGAGAGAGAGAAAGAATTTACCTCAATTCTGAACAATACAGTTGTATGGAAGGGAAATTATTTCTACATTTTTAGAGACCTGCCACCCATCATTTTGTCTAGGTCACAAATTATTTATCCCACTGCAACCCTCCCTGACAGCAAAGTAACTGATTCAGTAATATAAAATCCAGTGCAGGCCTTTCACAGTGCATAAAGTTTAAAGGTATAAATAGCAAACTTGGTCTTCCTGCTGCCCAGAAAATCGTAACCTTGGTGGAAAATATTGAAGCACATTATTTCTTTTACTGCATAATATTTTCTTGTTTTCTGCTATGAAAACGGGGGAATTCATTTACTGTATCATGGAAAAGCAAATGATTTACACCACAGAGGTGAGGAGAAGATACCATCCCCTAGGCAAGATGTTCAGTTCAGCGAGAAAGCTTGGATTAAAAAATAAAGACCAGCAATTTTTCTGCATTGAACAGTATTTTTTAAAAAAATTAAAATTCATCAGGGGGAGAAACTGCAGCCTATTTATTCCTTGTCTATTTCTTTTATCTGTGGTAGGTTGGTTTAAGAGAGGGCAAGTAGCCCAAAATCATTCAATAAACTGCATGTTGAGTGAGAGCTTCAATTTGGGGTCTTCTCAATTCAAGGCTATCTTCTTTATCGTTACAGTAAAATCCCTTTTTATAACCCTGCAAATCCCTTAATTCAGGGTAACTGGGTGGAATGGAACATTTTGCAACAGATATCTTTTCTTTGCACTCTAGCTGAAAAACATCTACTCCTACCTAGGATTGAACTCTCAACCTTCTGAGTGGGAGACAAGTGTCTTCACCACTAGGCTAACACACCACTCTTATTTTTACCCTTACAATAGATTGTCTTTTTGTGTTTGGGCTATTTTTGCAAGGGATTAGACAAAAACAGTGTGTTAACCATGTGTTTAAAAAAAGAACAACAACACACAGAAACACATACACAACCAAAATTTGGCAATTTCCATCAAATTTCAATGGACAAGTTCTCATGGACTATAGAAAATAGGTTTGAAGCAGCTACATGGAGATTGTGCCCTGTTAGTTGCCCATTAGATAAAATCTAGACAGCATACTAAAAAGCAGAGACATCACCCTGCCAACAAAAGTGCGTATAGTCAAAGCAATGGTTTTCCCAGTTGCAATGTATGGCTGTGAAAGTTGGACCATAAGAAAGGCTGAGCGCCAAAGAATTGAGGCCTTTGAGCTATGGTGCTGGAGAAGACTCCTGCGAGTCCCTTGGACTGCAAGGCAATCAAACCGGTCAGTCCTAGAGGAGATCAACCCTGACTGCTCTTTAAAAGGCCAGATCCTGAAGAGGAAACTCAAATACTTTGTCCACCTAATGAGAAGGAAGGACTCACTGGAGAAGAGCCTAATGCTGGGAACGATTGAGGGCAAAAGAAAAAGGGGACGGCAGAGAATGAGATGGCTGGATGGAGTCACTGAAGCAGTCGGCGTGAGCTAAAAATGGACTTCGGAGGATGGTAGAGGACAGGAAGGCCTGGAGGAACATTGTCCATGGGGTCGCGATGGGTCGGACACGACTTTGCAACAACAACAAGTTGCCATTATAAAAGTCAGTCAATACAGACAGTTCAGTGCTTGATGGGAAAAAAATGGGGGGGGGAATAATAATCCCAATTTCAATTGTTCCCAGAGTGTTATTGAAAGGCAATCTGTTTCTCCTTTTCCTCTCAAATGTATGCAAATACTTGTACATAGATTAAGGGGGGGGGAGGAAAGTCCTCCCTAGTCAAAAAGGAACTTTGTTGAGATAGTATATTTAATTGTATCATGGTTTATTTTTTTAAATTATTTAAACATTGCAGAAAAAGAATCTTGCTGGGGCCATATTATTTTAACTCAATTCATAACCGTATAGTAAAAAGAGGGATTCAATGAATTCGGTCCTTTAAAGTAGTTTGCTCAAAGTTTCGAACGAGGAAGAATTTGACAGCGCCAATGGAAGTTGGCGCTTAAAATACATTGCAAACTGGGCATCTGATGCTTGACTATGGCACGGTTGTTCTGAGGAGAGTTTCCTGATGCATTTCATTGACTCAAGATCAGTTCATCCTAGCTATTACCCTGTTTCCCCGAAAATAAGACCTCCCCTGATAATAAGCCCAATCGGGCTTTTGAGCACATGCTCTAAAATAAGCCTCCCCCCGAAAATAAGCCTTCCCCAAAAATATTTAAACGCAGAGCTGGAAATCAGATAAGACGGCAAGAGGAGCCCCATCTTGCTCCACGTGCCCCAAAATAATAAGACCTCCCCGAAAATAAGGCCAAGCGCTTATTTCGGGGTTCAAAAAAATATAAGACAGGGTCTTATTTTCGGGGAAACACAGTAGTTGATGTGGATGAAGCAAATGGCATTGAAAGGGATTGTTCCAGGACATTGACAAAATGTGGCTTTGTTTAATAATTGCTCTTAAGTAAGCTATGGCTGAGAAGATAGTTGAAGACCCCTCGCATCCTGGACATAAACTGCTTGAACTCCTTCCTTCAGAATAGCACAGTAAGGCATTTGTGATGCCAAGACAACTAGACACAAAGACAATTTTTTCCCTTGTGCCATCATTCTGTTGAACACCTAACTCTCGCAGTTCTGTTAATGCGCATGTATATTATTAGCCCATAGAGTGTGGCTGTAATATTATTATTTATCCTTTTTATTATCTTCTTTATTTCCCCATTTATTGGTATTATTATTATTAATCTTCCCTCTGTTGCTTTGCACATATACGGAGTGCTTCTGCACCAGAGACAAATTCCTTGTGTGTCTAATCACACATGACCAAATAAAGTATTCAATTCAATTCATATACCATTATTTTCTAACAAGTTATATGCAAATTACTTAAGTGAACTTGAGTTTCCCCATACAGAAATAATTTTCTGATTTATCTTTTGGAGTCTTTTGTGTAAAATAAGTCCCTAATTGAGAACAATTAGTCATTATTTAAATGGAGATATACAACCAATGAAAGGGCTTTCTTTCTTGAGAACCCTTACTTCCTCTTATTGAAAGTTTGCAGGATGGACATCTAGATTTAATGTTCTATTTTACTCTTGATACAGCAAAGTTTCTAACATTTCAGTCTGGAGAATACAGGTAATTCTTATTTAGTGACTGCCTCATTTAGTTACAATGGGGATGAAAAATAACTGTGCCCGATCTTGTCAAGTACAGCCTTCACGCATCTGTAAAAGAAAGCTGAAGATCAATTCAAGACTCTGAGGCCGTAGCTTTCTCAAAAATCCTGTTTATTGGGTACATCCAGGGGTGGGTTCTAAATTGTTTTACTACCAGTTCTGTGGGCGTGGCTTATTTTGTGGGCGTGGCTTGGAGGGCATGTGACTAGGTGGGCATGGCTAGCTGGTCAGAATCATTTCTGGAAGGTCCTCACACTTACGACCAAGTCCTCGCACCTACGACCCGACTCATTTGTTTGCTTTTAACACTGATCAGCTGTAGGACGGCCCTTTGAAGCCCCGCGGCAAGAGTTTAAACAGTTTTTTTCCCTCTAGTCATCAGCTGGGACTCAGGAGGCAGCAATAGATTGGGGGTGGGACCAAATAAAAGGTAAGAATAATGTGGGGGTGGGGTTGGAGGGCGGGGGGAGAACCAGTTCGGTGGCTCAGCCGAACCAGACCGAACCAGGGGGAACCCACCACTGGGTACATCATATTGGTACCGTCAAATGTGAAACCAACACTGAATAACTCCCGTACTTTGGTATAATTAAAGAATAGATACTGGCCACCCCCTTGTGTCACAGGTCACATTAGCCAACCAAGCAGGTGATGAACTTCTCAGCACTCCTTCCTGCTGTTGCTAGGGCACGTTCATTTGACCTTGGTTCTCATGAGCCTTATCGCTGTTTTGTCTGGCACATTGGAGAAAACATTCTACATTTCATAAGTCCTCTCCTCCCCACCCCCATAAGCATGGCAACTAAGAAACGAAGCAAGGAAAATAAGGCTTCAGCTAGAGTCATTTCAAGAGTTGACAGATCACTTTGCTGACTGAATCGCCAGTCCTAATTTTGGTTGCTAAATGAGGACTACTTGTAATGTGATTTTGATTTGCCGCTAATAATTGATCACTCTGAATTACCTAGTGTTATAATTGTATATAGTTGGATTGTTCTTTGCTGTTGCAGAATTTATATTTAAATTTTTATCAAAGGCTTTCTCTTTACATTTTTTTTAAAAATTCAGCAATTGTATTTTGTTTTATTTCTTTCATTAGAATATACAGTAAAACACTACGTACCTGATCTCAAGATCAAGGAAAATATCTTAACTTTGCGCTCCTCCAGGACTAGTATTTTCAAATTGTATATCATTTCTCCACCAGCATTCAGTCAGAATGCTGGCTTGAAGATCCTCTTTCACAAAATTTAGATTCTTCTGTAGTTTTGTGTTGGATGGTTCTCACAATAAAAACTGTAAACAGAGCGAAATAGTGAAGTCTGCAGAATGGATGGAAAGACAAGCAGTATTTTCTGCCTACACTCTTCCCAATATAACAATAGAATGTTAATACAGCCTTTGGTTGTTATTTCTTTTTGTGATTACATTAATGTATTTTATTGCAAGCTGCTGCGAACACTTTTTTGCAGAAATGTGGGATATAAACATTGCTTTGCTTCTATCTCAAGAGCCTTGGTGGCGCAGTGGTTAGAATGCAGTATTGCAGGCTAACTCACTGCTCAGTCCAGGAGTTTGATTCTCAACTCAGTTGAGTTCGGTTCAAGGTTGATTCAGCTTTCCATCCTTCTGAGATGGATAAAATGAGGACCCAGATTGTTGGGGGCAATATGCTGACTCTATAAACTTCTTAGAGAGGGCTGTAAAGCACTATGAAGTGGTATATAAGTCTAAGTGCAATTGGTATTGCAACACAACAATAAGTTTAAAGCAGTTAGTCCCCTTGAACAATTTGAACAAAACAATTAAAAGACAAACAGTGGTATTATTGCAACAACAATAAGTGTTGCAACCATATTGTGCCCACCATAATGTTGTAGCTTTCCAAGAAATATGCACATGCATAAAAGGAGATTACTAGCATTAGAATTCCAGATAGGTGAATGGTATGAAGATGATGAAATATAATGTAAAAAAAAAAAAACAGTTGGGTTTTAGATGATTGCTTCTCTCTTGCTCAGGACAGCTAGGAGGTTTTATCCTTACCAATAATAGAGATGATTGGGAAGAGTAAATCTACTTGTCTAGATGCAAACTGCTTTAACCAAACATTATCATTTTGATTCTTCTTTACTGCAGAACCGAGTGCTGCTCCTACTGATGTCAAGGCTACAGGACTGTCTGTATCAGAGATTCTTGTTGCGTGGAGTCACAACAAAGACAGCCTAGGAAGACCTCAGGGGTTTGAGGTATTAATATAAAATATAATCTGGGTTGTCTGAATGGTGGGAGGGTCCTTTTCTCCCTGATCTGCTAAAAGCATTGTTTGAAATCGAGATTTAAATCTTTAGAATATGTTGGTAGCAAAGAAGACCAAGTATTTCACTCAGGATTGGATTCCCCATTATGCTAAGCAAGGTATTAAATCCCTAGACTGTTAGGCATAGTTTTCACATCTCCTAATCCATCTCATGCAAGCATATTATCAGCAAGGTGGTTTTTTTTTTCCTTGTGGGTTTTTTCCAAACTTTTTTTGCTCTCCATCAACCTGTGGCACGTGTGCCATAGGTTCACCATCACGGCTATAGAACCACTTGAAAATTAGAGGTATCCACAAGAGGGGCAAAAAAGCCCCTGCAACTGCACAGTCAAACCCTCCATTTTTGAAGTGTGCTGCACATGTGCTCCATGTAAAGAATGGAGCATCATATCCACTTCTTGCCATTTTTCATCCCCTCCGGCAGCTACCCAACTTGACTTTTTTTTATTTGAGCTGAGCTCTCAATGTCAGCTTCTATGCAGTTTCCTTGGCCACATTACTGGAATGGTTTCCATTACCCTCTTCTCGATAATTTAAATATCCAACAAAGACTAGTCTAGGAGTGGTGTAGGTAGAGACATAGATAATTTAATGACAGTGGTATTGAATGAATAGGATAGGAGTAATTTTAGACTCGCACTAAAATAAGAATGTTTCTTGTTGCTCTACACAGACATGGAGACGAACCCTGCATAAGATCTAGTACACAGAGCGTAGCTGCCCTGAATGAATTGCAAAGGAGCTGTTCTGTATTCATACGTTGCAGGCCTATAATCCCAAGTGTAGGAGAAGCTCAGAAAAGGCACACTGACAGCCAGAGTTGTAAACATCAAAAAATATTTCGGCCTTGTGTGGAAAGGAAGAGAAGGTATTCCAGAGAGAGGGTTTTTTTTCCCCCTGAATTACACTCAACAGAAACCAGTTCCTCTCAGAGTAACACAAATCAAAACCCTTCTCTCTGTCCCTCAGCGATGCTGGTTCGGTATGATTAGACCATTGCAATGTTTCCTCAGGTGTTCTGTCGTCTCCAATTCATTATATGGATGAAGAGTTTTCTCTTCTGTGCACTATGGCTGACAGAGAAGGAAATATTGTTTCTGTCATTTCCTCATTGAATTCAGTCAAAGAGGGCTAAGGATGAATAGCTGATTTCTTTGAAGACCTACCCGTGTGAGCTACCCTTGAGACTTCGAATTTGCTTTGGAATTCCTGACTGCACTCATTCTGGTTCTCCCCTATTTACTGCCTACCTACTGTATGCAGGAGGCACCAGCAAAAGCATGATAAATGACAGGAATAGCAGAACACAGAAGGCAATCTGGAGAAGAAGAGTAGGGATGAGGTAGTGCTTAGAATGGTGAGTTTAAAAAATTGCAGTTTTGTGTCACCACTCAATTTACTTGGCAGTCTAGGATTAAGTATTTTCTAGCTAAATAGGGAGTAAGCCCCACATCCACTAGCACTGACCATGTTACATAGTTGGGTAGGGTGGGATGTAGTCTGGGGTCCCAAGGGGAGGGGCTGCTTCCCAGAGGTAAAGAGGCAGCAGAGCTTAGAAAGTTTGGTAGGCAGAAGAGGGTCAAGATGGCCCCTCCCGGCAGTTCATATAGATAGGCAGGAAGTTAGATGTAGATAGAAGATAATAGATAATAGATAATAG
This sequence comes from Pituophis catenifer annectens, assembly GCF_029215685.1. Classification (NCBI taxonomy): domain Eukaryota; kingdom Metazoa; phylum Chordata; class Lepidosauria; order Squamata; family Colubridae; genus Pituophis; species Pituophis catenifer. The sequence goes on along the minus strand of NW_027256884.1, from coordinate 116,383,362 downwards.
ATAACAGATAATAGATAGATCATGGGGCTACCCTTGAAAAGTGTTCGGAGACTACAGTTGATCCAGAACGCAGCTGCACGAGCTGTCGTGGGTTTACCTAGGTACACCCACATTATACCAATTCTCCGCAAGCTGCACTGGCTCCCTATTGGTCTCCTGTCACAAGTCAAGGTGTTGGTTATTACCTTTAAAGCCCTACATGGCTCAGGGCCAGGTTATCTTCGAGACCACCTTCTACTGCATAGCTCCCAGTGACCAGTAAGATCCCACAGAGTTGGTCTCCTCTGGGTCCCGTCAGCTAAACAATGCCGGCTGGCGGGCCCGCGGGGGAAGGCCTTCTCTGTGGCTGCCCCAGCTCTCTGGAACCAATTACCTCCTGAGGTCCGGATCATCCCCATCCTATTGGCCTTCCGGAAAGCAGTGAAGACCTGGCTTTTCCGGCAAGCCTGGGGCCGTTGATCTCACTTTGCGATCTGACGAGATCCGGCCATGAATGGTGTGAATGGGTTTTAATGTTTTTAACGTTTTTAATTTTTAAGTGTTTTTATAGTGATTTTTTGAGTATTGTGAGCCGCCCTGGGTCTTCGGAGAGGGGCGGCATATAAATTGAATGAATAAATAAATAAATAAATAAATAAATAAATAAATAAATAATAGACAGAAGATAGATAGATAGATAGATAGATAGATAGATAGATAGATAGATAGATAGATAGATGAGAATGAGAATGAGAATGAGAATGAGAATGAGAATGAGAATGAGAATGAGAATGAGAATGAGAATGAGAATGAGAATGAGAATGAGAATGAGAATGAGAATGAGAAAAATCCTGTGGTCTGCAATTTTTCCTCTGGAAATCCATTACTGGTGTGAATAGTGTAGGAGTAGGAATGAATTTCCAGAGGAAAACAGAGCAGACTACAGGAATCAGGAGCACTAATTCAGGTGACCCTGAGGACACAGATAAATCTTCAAGTGCTTCAATGACCTGCTAAAAGGATGCAAATGTCCAGCTGTCTGCAAGGAATATAAATCCTTCCATCCTCCACTATCCTGTCAGAGCTAAAGAAGCTTCTTGGATGAGAAGCGAAATGTCTTCAAAGAAAAAAAAAACAAGAAAGTCCAGTTGCCTCCTGAAAAAGGCACCTTTGGGATAGACTATGAATAGTAAGAGTAACCCTAAGTGCGAAGGAGCGTTTTACAAATGATCTCTACTCAACCCATTGTCTTTCATTGGCAGGTTGGCTACTGGAAAGATATGGAACAAGAAGAAGCAGCAGAGAAGGCCAGGTCAGAAGGGAATGAGTCCTCTGTCATTCTCACAGGGCTAGAAGGCTACACCCTGTACCACCTGAGAGTGAAGGCATACAACTCGGCAGGCTATGGACCACCAAGCAACATTGTCCATGTGGCCACTAAGAAATCTCGTAGGCTACCAATCTTTGCCTTCCAATTCTCCTTTTTCTCTTTTTGCTTTAGCTACATACTAAATAACGAGAGCAAGAAAACGACTCTTGGCTTGTTGTTAGCATAATCCATAATCCCATTTCAAAGGACATGAATTCCCCAAAAAAAAAGAGAGAGAGAAAGTATAGTTATTATTGTTATTTGTGCGCGACAAAGAATTATCTTTCTGGAAAACAAAGCTACCATATTTTTTGGAGTATAAGACACACTTTTTCCCCCCTAAAAGAGAGTGAAAATTTGGATGCTTCTTATACACTGAATGTAGCCCTGCCCACCTGCTGGCCCCCACCCTTTGGCCTCTGCCTCCCAGCAATTTACCTCCTTGCAGCAAGCAGCAAACAGCCCATTTCAGCTTCAGCCTGATTAGCACAAGCAGCTGATTGTTGGTTGGATCGGCCTCCTGACCCTCAGCTGTTTCAGGCTGCAGGGATTGCCATTTCCTATTGCCACGTGGGCCTCCGCTGTTTGCTGCAAGGAGGCAAATTGCTGGGAGTCAGATTTTTTTTCTTGTTTTCCTCCCCCAAAAAGGTAGGTGTGCCTTATAGTCTGGAGCGTCTTATAGTCCGAAAAATACAGTGTTTTTTTTTTACCTGCAACAGCAAAAGGAAATGTAATGATTCATCAGTAGCTATTAAGGTTGGAGCAAGTAGTTAAATTTTCTCCTTGCCTTCCCCCACCCTGCAGCTTTTGAAAAAAAAAAAAATTCAAAATCCTCTAACATTTTGTTTTTCAATTTTTTTTCAGCACCTAGTCAAGCACCAAACATTATGTGGGTTCAAGATGGTGCCCATGTTTCCCTTGGATGGGAGCCTGTAAAACCTTTAGCTAATGAGTCAGACGTCATGGGATACAAGGTCAGTTTTTCCCAGATTAACTAATTTATCTCCCTCTCTGGCTTTCCTTCATCCTTTTCTTTTGTTTCTGCGATAATGATGAATATGCAGTAATGCTTAACACTCACTGCAGCATCAACACTATTTTGCATTCAAGGAGTTTTGGAAGAATGAATGACCAGAAAACTACTGGCATTACAATAGATGGGAACGGTCATGGGGACAAGGGGATAGAGACAAGCTAAGTGAATGTGGGGCATGGTGGCCTAGGGATTAAGATTCTGGACTTGTTGACCTGAAGGATTGGCATTTCAAGACTCAAGGATGGGATGAGCTCCCATACTTGCCCCAGCTCTTGCCAACCTAGCTATTCGAAACCATGTGCATGCAAGTAGATAAATAGATATCACTTCCGTGGGAAGGTAACTGTCAACTCGCAAAGCATTTCTAGTTGGCTCTTGAGTTGCCATGGGCTGAAAGGGGGGAGAACTGATGGAGCAGTTCAAGAGCCATGTGCAAAAGCACATTCTACGCATACCTTCCTCCAAAGCTGGATCTCAGATTACCAGAGCCGGCTTGTGAGGTTTGTTTTCTACAGCCTGCGAAAGTGCCTCATTGGAGAATGTGATTTTTGACACAGCCTGAGAGTGGAGCGGGGGGAATAGGGTCAGAGTTGAACTGTAAATTACGTGCAGCAGAGTTGACTTTGTATAAATATACAAAAGAATGAAGGCTATTGCTTAGCGCATTGTAAGCCGCCCTGAGTCTCTGGAGAAGGGCGGCATATAAATCAAATTAAAAAAAAAATATGAAAATGGATTCTCCCCCCCCCCATTGGTTTACTCAGGATATTTTCATTTAAAACCTATTGCAAAACCCATATTTTGGCAACTTCAATCTACATGCATCAAAACTTCGATTTCTATTAAGAGAACATGGGGATTCAATCCTATTCCCTACTCTTTCTTCCCTTGAACAACTCATGTCCATCAATGTCTCAGTATCTAACTAATTCTATCCTCCCAATGCAGACAATTTTCATTGAAACATAGTTTTCAAACGAAGCAGCAACTTTTACTTGAAGGAGAGACTAAAACTGAGTGAAATGTATGACTATATTTTGCATAGACTGATCCTCAACCAGGGACTATAAACAGGGCAATATGTGCTGCTTGATGCTGTTAACACTACCCCATCTGGCTATTAATTGGAGCAGACTGCAGCAAAAGCCATACCAACACTTCAATTTGACAATATTTGCAGTAGGATTTAAGGAAATGCAGAAGCACGGGATGCCATTAAAATTAATATTTTTTTTATAGAGCAGAAGTGCAAACATAGAGATTTGTTATGATTATGTTGGGGATATCCAGCAATCTGTGCTCAAAACATCTGTTCATCTTTTTTTTTTAAAAAAATGGGTCTTTTGCAAGATTTCAACTTCCTTGGATTGCTGTAAATGATTATTGGCCCACATTAAAAATATTATATATATATTCAGACTTATTGGTTGATTTATCCCTTTATTTTCGGACACTTAAAATATACGGGGAGGGGAAAGCATTTGTTTTTCTTTCTGGGACCATTGTTTTTCTTTAATCTCCAAGGCAGAAGAGGCATAGTGGTGATAGGGTGATTAAGCCAGGGGTGGGCTACTGGGGGTTCGCAGGGGTTCGGGAGAACCTCTAGCTAAGATTCTGTGCAGTTTGGAGACACCCCAAATCCCACTCTTGGCTGGCCCCACTGATCCCACCCCAGGAGTCCCCATGCGGCCCATTTTGGATGCAGGTAAGTGCAGGGCACGTGCAGAGGCTCGGGGAGGGTGAAAAACGGGCCTACTGAAAGTGTAGGGAGGCCGGAAACGGCCTCCAGAGGGCCTCCAGATTCCTCCCAGAGGCTCGAGGAAAGCCTCCAGAGCCCGGGGTGGACAAAAACGCCACCCACCATGGTGCAGGAGGCCGACTAGGCCACACCCACCATGGCCACACCCACCCAACAACTGGGCAGAGAACCCCTTCCTAAAATTTTTGAAGCCCACCCCTGGATTAAGCTAAAAACCAGTTTGTTTGTTTGTTTGTTTGTTTGTTTTGCTTCAGAGTCCGAGATGGGTTAAGCCTATAATGGCGAAGGTGGCACATGAAGCCATATTTGTGGGCATGCGAACATTGCCCTAGCTCAGCTCCAGCAGGCATGTGCGTGCTGGCCAGCTGATTTTCAGGCCTTCCTGGCCCACCGGAAGTCAGGAAATGGGCTGTTTCTGGACTCCGGAGGGCCTCCAGGGGGGTGGGGAAGGCTGTTTTCGCCCTCCCGAGGTTCCTAGAAAGCCTCTGGAACCTAGGGAGGGCAAAAAAAGGCCTTCCGGTCCCACTGGAAGTCGGGAAACGGGCCATTTCTGGACTCCGGACGGCCTCCAGGGGGTGGGGAAGGCCGTTTTTTGCCCTTCCCAGGCTCCAAGAAAGCCTGGGGACGGCAAAAAAATGGGCCTACCAGGCCCACCGTACCATCACGTGCCAAAAGTGGGGGGATGTGTGGGGAGGGGTCACGCACGTATGCATGGGGGCAGGGTACATTGAATTATGGGTGTGGGCATGCGCATGTGCGAAACACCCCCCCCCCATGCTCCCCCCGCTTTTGGCACGCAACTGCAAAAAGGTTAGCCATCACTGGGTTAAGCAATATTGAAGGGAAAAGCCCTTTAGAAATCACACATATCTGTTTGGCTTTTTAATTTGCTTTTTTAAAAACCTGGAAAATTGTGCCACTGAATGTTAGTGGTGCAAGTAGGTAGGGTATATGAAATCATTAAAATGAGAAAAAGGTGCCAATCCTTCTATTGAAGAATTACAATACATTCTTATTAGAATTTATTATAAGTTATATATTTGATTATGTATCTTCTCCTGAGTTTCCCTTTTTTATTCCATTTTGTCTCTTGCCCTTTCTTATTTAACATCTGTTATTTCAGTAATGTTCAATAGAGGGCAGATACTATATTCATCAGCACATTCATTTTCCAAATTAAATGGGACATATATAGGATGTTTCGCACATACTCCTTGCACCCATCCCAAATTGTTGTCTTTATAACAGTGTTTTTTAAACCTGACAATTTTAAGATGCGTGGATTTCAATTCTCAGAATTCTGCATGCTGGTTGGAGAATTCTGGGAGTTGAAGTCTCGCATCTCAAAGTTGCCAAGTTCAAAAAACACTGCTGTAGACATTTTCAAATCCATAACAACCGTATGTTTCAAAACCTGAGTTCTGATTTATCAGAAAGCATGAAAGCAAAAATTGACGTTCCCTCCCCTCTTCTTTTTTGGCAAAGAGAATAGTGCATGGGGGATGGAATTTTATTTCTTTTTCTGTTGGCTTTGCTTTTATCTCTCAGCAACTAGGCTCAAAGAAACACTACAGCAATTACTGCTGCAGCCAAACCAAGCTAAGGAATAAAAATAATCCTAATAACAAATCCAGTTCTAATCCTCTTTATAAATTCCATAATTACTGGGTTATTTTTTTAAAATGTGCAGCTTCATGTCCATATTTTACTTTTGCTTTCAAGACTTTCCGCTTAGTCCTACAGTGTAAACTACAACCACAGCCAAAATGGAAAGTGTCTGGTTTCAAAACAGCAGAGTAGAGTAGAGTAGAGTAGAGTAGAGTAGAGTAGAGTAGAATAGAATAGAATAGAATAGAATAGAATAGAATAGAATAGAATAGAATAGAATAGAATAGAATAGAATAGAATAGAATAGAATAGAATAGAAGTTGGAAGGGACCTTGGAGGTCTTCTAGTCCAACCCCCTGCTCAGGCAGGAAACCCTATACCATTTCAGACAAATGGTTGTCCAGTCTCTTCTTAAAAACTTCCAGTGTTGGAGCATTCACAACTTCTGGAGGCAAGTTGTTCCACTGGTTAATTGTCTTCACTATCAGGAAATTTCTCCTTCATTCTAGATTGCTTCTCTCCTTGATTAGTTTCCACCCATTGCTTCTTGTCCTACCCTCAGTTGCTTTGGAGAATAGCTTGACTCCCTCTTCTTTGTGGCAACCTCTGAGATATCAGAACACTGCTATCATGTCTCCTCTAGTCCTCCTCTAGACATACCAATTCCAGCAACCGTTCTTTATTTGTTTTAGCCTCCAGTCCCCTAATCATCTTTGTTGCTCTTCTCTGCACTCTTTCTAGAGTCTCACCACATCGTGGTGACCAAAACTGGATGCAGTATTCCAAATGTGGCCTTACCAAGGCATTGTAAAGTGGTATTAACACTTCACGTGATCTTGATTCTTTCCCTCTGTTAATGTAGCCTAGAACTGGGTTGGCTTTTTTGGCAGCTGCTGCACACTGCTGGCTCATATTTAAGCCATTGTCCACTAGGATTCCAAAATCTCTCCCACCTATACTATATCTGTGCATTTGGTTTTTCTTGCCTAAATGTAAGCAAATGGAAATTGTTTGGTTTCAAAACATGATACTCTTCATGGGTTCAGAAGTTTATTGGCTGGATGCTCTTTGGCCTCTTCTTTTGAGCTGCAGAATCTGACCGATTCATGGTGTTCTCTGCCCATTTTCAACATTTTGAGACCAGTAGAAATAAAGACAATCAAAGATGGGCATCAAACTAATTTCGGTGGGATTTGGAGGTGGAAGGTGGAGTGAAAACTGCACTGTATGAGAATGCTTACAGTGAGTTAGATAAGAATGATGATTAATGATCAAGCACTATGTCTATATTGGTGTTTCGTTTGTAATTTTCGACTCAAATCTGAGAATTTCCAGAGTGCAGACTTATACAGTTCCTTTAGCATCCTGTTCAGTACTACATGCTACCAACTAGGTTTCATCTTAGTTACTGTAAATTAGTTTTAGCATTGGCAGAAATATGATAACATTCATGCTTGTACCCGAAAAGAAAGGAATATATCAGCCTACAACATTCTCCAACTTTCCTAACCTTAGTTTAAACATGATGGCCCGGCCTGAATAACACACTAAAACATACAGTAGTGGCCCAAATTGTGGAAACCTATTGCAACTTTAAATATAGCTTATACATCTAGTAGAATCCATCCTGTTGTGGCTTATTTAGCAAACTATGGTTCTCAATAGGCCAATATGTGCAAACTTCCTATTAATTTTATGAGAGGATGAATAGACAATAATATAGCACGACAAGATAAGCCAAGCTGGTACAACAAATGCTTTGCTGCTTTGTGTGTGTGTGTGTGTGTGGATGGAAACTAATAATGAGAAAATCAACCTAGAACTAAGGAGAAATTTCCTGACAGTTAGAACAATTAATCAGTGGAAAAACTTGTCTCCAGAAGTTGTAGGTCTGTGATGGCGAACCTATGGCACGCATGCCACAGGTGGCATATGGAGCCATATCTGTGGGCACATGAGCATTGCCCTAGCTCAGCTCCAGTGCGCATGCATATGCCAACAAGCTGATTTTTGGGTCTTCTGGACCCACCGGAAGTCAGGATATGGGCTGTTTCCGGCCTCCAGAGGCTGGAAACGGCCCATTTCCCAACTTCCGGTGGGCCCGTAAGGCCCATTTTTCACCCTCCCCATGCTCCAGAGGCTTTCTAGAAGTCAGGGGAGTGTGAAAAACTAGCTTTCCAGGCCCACTGGAAGTTAGGAAACGGGCTGTTTCCGGCCTCTGGAGGGCCTCCGGTGGGGTGGGGAAGGCTGTTTTCTCCCTTCCCAGGTTCCTAGAAAGCTTCTGGAGCCTGGAGAGGGAGGAAAACGGGCCTACCAGGCCCACAGTGCCATCACATGCCAAAAGGAGTGGTATAGGGGGGTTGCATGCACATGTGCGGGGCGCATTGAATTATGGGTGTAGGCACAGATGTGCACAAACCCCCCACCACCACGCTCCCCCACTTTTGACACGCGATGGCAAAAAGGTTAGCCATCACTGTTGTAGGAGTTCCAACACTGGAAGTTTTTAAGAAGCAATTGGACAACCACTTGTCTGGAATGCTATAGGGTTTTCCTGCCTGAGCTGGGGGTTGGACTAGAAGACCTCCAAGGTCCCTTCCAATTTTGTTACTCTGTTATTGGTGTATATTGTATATTGTTTCCCTGAAGTTGTCCCTTCCAGCTCTGTTACTCTGTTATAGAACTTGTATGAAGTCACTAAAAGAGACCCTTCATTAGTCAAATAAATCCTAAATTACTTAGTATTTATTCTGTTGCTGTTTTTCTGAATTTGAATTAGATACTGATTGAATACTAGAGTTCTACAATTCTCCCTGTTCTCCAACAGGTCTTGTTTAGGCAAGAAGGACACAGCAATAGCCAAGTAATTGAAACACAGAAAACATCTGCAGTGGTGCTTCTCCCTGACGTGGGTGTCTATATCATTGAAGTCTGTGCAGTGAGTGAAGGAGGAGATGGTACCCCAAGCAGCCAAATCAGGATACCATCTTTTTCAGGTAAGGCAATTATCACAATTAGGCTCTCAGTAATTACATTCTTAAAAGGGATGCAGTGGCTCAGTGGCTAAGACGCCGAGCTTGTCGATTGAAAGGTCGGCAGTTCAGTGGTTCGAATCCCTAGTGCCGCATAAAGGAGTGAGCTCCCGTTACTTGTCCCAGCTTCTGCCAACTTAGCAGTTCGAAAGCATGTAAAAAATGCAAGTAGAAAAATAGGGACCACCCCTGGTGGGAAGGTTACAGCGTTCCGTGTGCCTTTGGCATTTAGTCATGCCAGCCACATGACCATGGAGCAGGGGTGAAATGCTCCCGGTTCGGACCGGCTCGGGCAAGTAGGTAGCAATGGCAGCGGGCAGTTTGGAGAACCGGTAGCAAAAATCCCTGCCCCCGCCCCCCATGCCCAGCTGAGCCAGGCGATAATCAGAGGCTTTTTTTCTTTTAAATGCCTCTGACGAGTCAAGTTCTGATGATCCAAGATCTGACGATCCAAGCTCTGACGATCTCAGCTGAGTTGCCTGATCGGCAGAGGGTTTTTTAAAAACCCTCTGATGATCAGGCAACTCAGCTGGGATCGTCAGAGACTTTTGAAAGCATTTTTTTACATGGTTTTACATGTAAAAAATGGTTTTAAAAGAAAAAAAAATGGCCACGCCCACCCAGTCACATTAACCCCCCACACACACACACACACTAAGCCATGCCCACAGAACCGGTAGTAACAAATTTTAGATTTCACCACTTAACTTACTTAACCACAGAAACGTTGGGCTCCATTGTGGCCCTAAATTGAGGACTACCTGTATCTTTGTTTCAAGTTCTATATTGCAGGCTATTCATCCCAGGCTGTCATTGAATCACACCTCAATATTGGCATGTTAGGGTTGAAGTCCCAAAGTGCTTTTTCTTTCCTTCAAAAGGCAACTGGACTGAAGATTCAGCAATTCAGGCTGAGAACTGAGGACCTCTCAGCCAAGAAGCTGTTCTCAAGAAAAATCAGTCTAGTTGCCATTGGAAGGGGGGGGGAAGCACCTTTGAGACAACTATGACCTGGATGACCGGGAATCTCCATAGACAGTTAGAGTTGAAGGCCATTAGGACAGATCTTTTCCATAGAAGTGATGATGTAATTATTGTTGCAATAGTCATAGGACTGGTGGTTAGGGTTATTGTCTTGTTATATTTATTTTTTGTGGACTGTTTCATCTGTCGGGAGTTTGTAGCGATCCAGCCAGCATACAAGCAAATAATTCAGCAGGATTCATTATATAGAAGAAACTTCTTCATATACAATAATATAAAACATGATGCATGTATACAATACCCATGCAGCTCTTGCAACGTGGTAGAGAGAAGAAGAAAATACCAAGTACTCTTAAGCAAAGACCAACCAACTCTCACACAGCACAGAACAGTTAAGCTAAGCCACGCCCAGGCTCCAAGTCATCTCACATGGCTCACACAACAAATCCTATGTCTCAGTCACCAAACAGTTCCCATTGGCTGGCTTGCTGCTATGACTATTCCAGTTCATAGATTCTTATACACTGACAACATCTTTGTAATGTTACTATATTTTGATGTTCTCAGTAACCCACCCTGAATCTGTCTGATTCAGAGAGAAAGGAATATGATCAATGAATATGATCAAGAGTACCATTTCCAAAATGTTATAGTAATTTTTCTTCTTCTATTGTTTCGATCCCACCAGGTGGAAAAGTCACCAATTCTCAATCCAGGTTAAATGCTTTTACCACTTCTTCATCAACTGTAACATTTCTATTGGTGTTGATGGTCCCTTCAACGTCATGGTGAAGATAGAAGACTTTTCTCATTTCTCTGGTTGCTTTAGCGTGATAATACCAACGGATGGAGTTCTACGACCAGGGAGAAAGCAGAAGGCTAATTATCAAAGGAATCTCAAAGGTGCTTTTTCAAAAGGCAACTGGGCTGAGATTTTGTTTTTTTTCCTGAGGAAAAAGAAAAAGACATTTCGCTTCTCATCCAAGAAGCTTCATTGGTTCTTGGATGAGATGCCAAACATCTTCTTTTTCTTCCTCGGGAGAAAAAAAAATAGTCCTTTTTTTTTTAAAAAAAGCACCTTTGAGACAACGATGACCTGGAGGACTGAAAATCTCCTCAGACCTATCAAAGGAATGTTTCAGAAATGCATCTATTGCATCCGGAAGAATATTGAAGGAAATAACACAAAAATAATCCACCAGGTGTCTTCTCTTTGGTTTCCATAAATGTTGTCTTTGGGGAGGGAGGGGGGTGTTTTTGCCCGATAGAAAATATGCAGATTCTTTGATATAAACTTTTGTAAACAAATAAGAATTACGTCCAATTTTATTTACCTTTTTAATTGTTTGTATATTAGCTAGCATCAAATCTTATACCCTTAGTAAATTAAATGACTGGAACAGTGCATCCATTTTGTTTGCACTCTTAAGGGTTTTAACAATTTTAAGAAGAAGAAAAATATATAAATATTTGGATTCTAGCGAATTATCCCTCCCCTTCTCAGAAGGCTGAGTTTTGTTTTAATTTTTTTACTTATCAAGAGAAAAATGCCATGATGAGACCCAGTTTCAAAAATGACCGTAGCTAATGTTGCCTTTAAGGGGGGGAAAAAATCATATAATTATGATCTTTGGTATGGTGTGGTATTTTTTCTTCTGTTTTCTTCTCCGTTTGTATTCTCCATGCACATCATAAACCACTTTTCCAGATCCATGTAAACCGGAAGCCTATTGAACTGAGACTAAAACTGAGGCCTCTCATTTTGTATTAGATATTGTCCACTAACAATAAGGGAGGGGAAAAAATGGCTTATTTTTAATAGCATAACTATACATGATAGGGCGCGTAGGTGATCCTGAAATCATTGTTGGACACTGAATCCGAGTCTTCGGCCATTGCTAACTGCAAGTATGAAATTAATGAAGAGAGACAAAGCTGTCTTCCCCAAACAGCTTTCTGTCTTTAGACCTTTATTTTTGTAGTTCCTTTTGTATGGTACTGTACTGTCTATATTTGGTGATTTAGCAAAATGGTATCAATAAGCATTTCAAGATTGGAACAATGTGGTGTTGCCTAGATTGTCCTTAATAATGAACCAAGGACATTTTTTTTTAAATGTCCAAAAATGAAAAGGAATATGGTTGGGCAAACGCTTTTAAGGTTCTCAGGCTTAAGAGTCAAAGCCTTTAACCTTTCCATATCCAAGGTCTAGCTTCAAAACAGCCTGTAGTGTTGGATCAACTTTTAATTTTTATCATCATCATCATCTCCTCCTCCGCCGCCTTTTTCTCTTCTTTTCCTCCTCCTCTTCCTTCTCCTCCTCTTTCTTTTCTCCTCCTCTTTCTTTTCTCCTCCTCCTCCTCCTCTTCCTCCTCCTCCTCTTTCATCTCTTCCTTCCCCTTCTCCTGTTCCTCTCTCTCCTCCTCTTCCTCCTCCTCCTCCTTTCTCTTTTCCTCCTCCTCCTCCTCCCCCTCTTCCTCCTCCATCTTTTTCTTTTCTCCTCCCCCTCCTCTTCCTCCTCCTCCCCTTCCTTCTCTTCCTTCTCCTTCTCCTTTCTCGTCTCCTCCTCCTCCTCTTCCTTCTCTTCCTCCTCCTCCTCCTCTGCCCCCATTACCACTGCCTCCTCTCCATGTCTCTATGCATGTTACTTTCTCATATGCAAAATACTTCTGTACCAAGGCGTTCTATCACAGTAGGGCTGAAAAGGGCTCATGAGAAAATGGATAGTGCCAGAGAATTTGAATAAAATGAATACTAATATAAAGCTTCCCTGCACATACTTATGCGATCTAGAAGTAGCTTCATTATGCTTTCTGTTTTTCCAGAACATGTACTGTAATGGAACTTTACATTATATTCAAGAGAAACTGTCTTTTTCTCAACCACAACCCAAATATTTGCACCCTGAGTTGTTGGTTTTTTTTTATATTAGTGGTCTTCCCGTCCCTTGCTCCCTATTATCTTCAACCATCTTATTTCAAGAGACAGGGTGGGGATAAGATGAGATTTAAAAAAAATCCTATGGTGTTAAATTAGTAAAAGAAATTTACTTTAGGAGAGAAATATTTTCCCAATGCAGGTTGTGGAAAATGCTGACAAGCACACAGAGAATTGGCTTTGCATAACCAATAATTTGTATTGACAGCACATTCCACGCTTACTAGAATTTGCTTTTGAATAAAGAATAATAGAGTTGGAAGGGACTTTGGGTGACTTTTAGTCTAAACCCTGCTCAAGCAAGAGACCTGTACATGGTTGTTTGGTCATAAAAACTTCCAGTGATGGAGTACCGTCCACTTCTGGAGGCAAGCCATTCCACTGATGAATTGTTCTCACTGCCAGAAAATTTCTCCTTAGTTCTAGCTTGGTTTTCTCCTGGGATAACTTTCCACCTGTTACTTCTTATCCTGCCCTCAAGTGCTTAAGGTAGGAAGTAGCCTTGTTTCTGTGACAACCTCTCAAATATTGGAAGACTGTTATCATATCACCCCTAATCTTTCTCTTTGATAGACGAGACAGTTCTCACAACTGTTTAACACCCCCAGTCCCTTAATCTTCTTTGTCGCTCTTTTCTGCACTCTTTCTAGAGTCTCAACATCTTTTCTGTATCGTGGTGATCAAAATTGGACACAGTACTCCAAGTGTGGTCTTACCAGTGATGTGATCCAGTGGTGGGTTCCTCCCAGTTTGGCCGAGCCGGTAGCGGTGACAATATTTTTTTTTTTTAATTTGATTTATATGCCGCCCTTCTCCGGAGACTCAGGGCGGCTTACAATGCATTAAGCAATATGACGTCACCAAACCAGTTCTCTTTGTTCGGGAGCTGCCCCCCCCATCCTCCCGCCTGCATTATTCTTACCTTTTATTTGGCCCCACCCACAATCTATTGCTGCCTCCCGAGTCCCAGCTGATCGGCTAGAAGAAAAAAAATTGTTTAAATTCTTGCCGCAGGGCTTCAAAGGGCCACCCTACAGATGATCAGTGTTAAAAGGCAGTGTGGTGGTAGACCAGTGCCTCCAAAAACAAATGAGTAGACCGGTACAGCTCTGCAAGCAGTTAAAAGCCTAGTAGACCAGTACCTCTGCTAAATCCTACAGAATTGTCACATGACCATCAAGCCACGTCCACAAAATAAGCCACGCCCACAGAACCGGTAGTAAAAAAAATTAGAACCCACCCCTGGTCTCAACATCTTTTTTGTGTCATGGTGATCAAAATTGGACACAATACTCCAAGGGTGGTCTTACCAGTAATGTGATCTTGATACTATCCCTCTTTTGATGCAGCCTAGGACTGCACTGGCTTTTTTTTTTTGGCAGTTGCAGCACACTGCTGTCTCATACTTAAGTAGTTGTCCATACCAAAATCCCTCTCACCATTACTGCTGTTGAGCCAGTTGTTGCTTTAAAAATACAAAAGGATAAACATCATCAAAGTACTGTATATCAGAAGCTTACCACTCCTACAATGAAAATTAGATTTTCATTCAGAGCCTTTCAGAACTGTCAGATGGGATTGGTGGATGACAAATCCAGAAGTCAGTATGTTATACTAGACCTCTGATGAGGTTATTAGACAATCCTTATTGCATCCTTCCCAACATGTAGTGGTCACTTAACCATTACCAATAAGAGAAGATGGGTACTCGCAGAGGTGGTATTCAGCAGATTCTTACCAGTTCTGGAGAACCGGTAGCGGAAAAGTAGTTCGGAGAACTGGTAAATACCACCTCTGACTGGCCCTGCCCCCATCTATTTTCTGCTTCCCGAGTCCCAGCTGATCGGGAGGAAATGGGGATTTTGCAGTAATCTTCCCCTGTCATGCCCACCAAGCCATGCCACACCTACCAAGCCTCACCCACAGAACCGGTAGTAAAAAAATTTGAAACCCAGCACTGGTACTCGGGGTTGGACTTTGGAGTACTTGGTGCTCTCTGAATTTGGTTGTTTGTTTGCTTGCATTACCCAACTAGGTATCATAGCCAGTGCCTTACTTAAACATAACCATCAAACCAGGGTTATGTTGGTAACATATACATGATTAAACTCTACATACCATAACATTTACATGGAGATGCACATAGAGTGATCAATTCCATTATTTGATTGGAAATTACAAAATATAGGGGGGAAGCCTGTGACCACTATATCTATATACCTCCTCAACTTTGCTGCTAATTGTTGGATTTACAGCTACAGCTTTCCGTTTTTCTTAGTGTTTAGCAGTAAAGCTCCCCTGTATTAGATAGCTTTTTAATTAAAAGTTGGTTTTAGAAGAGTGTTTTGAAAATAGGGTGAACAGTCATCGCTAGCAGTATTCAGCAGCAAATGGAAGAGCTATCAATATCAAGACATAAAATAGAATGGAATAACAGAGTTGGAAGGGACCTTGGAGGTCTTCTAGTCCAACCCCCTGGTACCATTTCTATAGTATAGTACCCTATAGTACCATTTCAGACAAATGGTTATCCAATCTCTTCTTAAGAACTTCCAGTGTTGGAGCATTTACAACTTCTGGAGGCAAGTTTAATTGTTCTGTCAGGATATTTCTCCTAAATTCTAAGCTGCTTCTCTCCTTGATTAGTTTCCACCCGCTGCTTCTTGTCCTGCCCTCAGGTGCTTTGGAGAAATAGCTTGCCTCCCTCTTCTTTGTGGCAGCCCCTGAAATATTGGAATACTGCTATCATGTCACTCACTAGTCCTTCTTTTCATCAAACTAGACATACCTAATTCCAGCAATCATTGTTTATATGTTTAGCCTCCAGTCCCCTAAAACGTTATTCCTCTTTAGCTCAAAAGATTTCATTACTGTCAGCATAACGACTTTATCACATATGAGTTTGTGGAGGGTTTTTTCCCCCAAATAATATTTTTAAAAAAACCCTGAACTTGCCAGTAAGTTAATTCATTTTAGACAATGAACGTGAATTCAGAAGGAGGGTTCTTTAGATGGAAACGTGTCATCAAATCCAGATGAAAACTGGAGCTGTTGAAATCAATGGTATTTAAGTTAAACAAGAGTAACTAAGTCCCATTGACTTCTAGTGTTTGACTCTAGATCACGGATGTCAAGCTCACTACGTCATGTTGATGTCACATGATGTATCATGACATTTTTTTTGCTTTTGCAGATCTGGGGTGGGCATGGCCTGCATGTGACACATCTGGGCTGCGGGCCACCAGTTTGACACTCCTGCAATCTTAAAAGGTGTTCTGACTTAGGCTTCCCAAGAGCATGAAGCAGACTCCTTGTCCTGACAAAAACCCCTTTTTATTTAGTTACTGTGAATTCCTCTCATTCACATCCAGCAAAGTCTTTCAAGGGAGAATTTAGAGTCACAGACCATATCTGGTTTGGAGAGCTGCCAGACCGATATCTTCAAAACTTGGCAAGAAATCTCTGAGAGTCACAAACCAATTAAGCAAACTAATTGTCTCCTGCAAACTCCATTCCCCTTTCGCTCCTCTTTTATTCCCTCTAGGAAGGGCCATTCATCGTCCATCTGTGGCCTTACTCCCAAGTCGACCCTTATTCTTTAGGTGTTCCCTTCATCTGGCAACTTTGTGCATTTGCATACTGGGAACAGGCTCCAGCTGTTCATCTGCCTCACTGATGTCTGACTCCGAAGGCAACTGATAACTGGCATATGGCCCTGGCCCCCTCTCTGCCTCTGACGCAGAGCCCTCATCAGAGCCTTCCCCAGACTCCAGGACTGGCCCATGTTCCTCCCCATCCTCCTCACTGTTCGAATCTGCTGCCAGCTCCACTGTCTGCTGGTGGGCCACAACAATAGGTCTCAGTACAATCAAGTCGGGCTATCTGGCTTGTTTCAAATGTGATCATTCAGCCACATTACATTTCAGCAGTCATCACCTTTTCTGCTTCTTATAGTTTTATGGCCTCTGCCCATAAATCACCTGATACCACACTAGAGTTTCCTCCATCGGGATCAGCCCCATGTTTTCTGTTTTTATTAAAGTGGCATGTTAAAAGAAAAAGCTTTTTGAAGAGAACTAGAATTCTTGATAGGCATGTTTGGCATTTCATCACCCACAATGTGAACTCATATGCTCGCAGCATCCCTGTTCAGGACCAATAATATTTTGAATTTCTATCATCAGTTAAGATCTACTGTAGCAAACTACCATAAGCAGAGCAGTACAAGTTGCCTTGGTTAATATGGTACATCTGAATGGCCATGATTTATTTAACTGCCCTGAAGTCAGCCTCACGTAAGGTCATTACTATGTTAGACAGGTATATGACATGCCTGGACAGAAGCTAGATTTTGCATAATAAGCAACATTATTTTTTAGTTACTGCCCTGTTACCATATTTACTACTTCATCAAAGACAACATCTCCATGTCATGATCCTAATTTGCTGACAATATTGTCACGGTGGGTTTGTTGACTGCAAATATGAATTCATTCATTTATTACACTTTCTTTGGATTACCGTGTAACAAAACAGTCCAACATAACTAGAAAGACTGTATTTTTGTATAATGTCCTAATAACTGAACGTAATTGGAAGGGGGAAAAAAACAATCTTGGCTTAAAAACCAAAAAGAAGGTCCAACTCAAAAATATTAGAAAACTTGTATACAACTTGTATATATTTACTATATATAATGGTATATACTATGTGAAAGACACAGTAAAATACTGGTTCCTGTGTACTGTTCTTGTAACATTAGATCTTTTTAATAAATTATTCTCTTTTTATTGACTTTTATCTTATGTCCTGTCAGATACTAAATCATGTGGTTTCGTTTGTCCATGTCTAAAACAAAGGTAAATGGAGATTATTTGGGGGAAAGTATTTGAGAGGGTGATTACCCTTATTTTTCCATATATAAGACATCCCCATGTATAAGACATAAGATGTTTCATGTAGCTTCTATAAAGCCATCACTGTGCAGAAGCATCTTATAAGTGTGCAGAAGCATCTTATAAAACACTGTAGTGCACACTGTGCACTATAAGTCATCACTGTGCAGAAGCCATCTTATTAGAGTGAGTAATACAAGAAGAACAGGAAATGCATCATAGGAACAATAGAGATGAAACCTTGAGTGGCAATGTGATATAGGAAACAACTACAATAGAGAGGAATGATAGAGCTGCATATAAGATAGAGGCTCATCCGGCATGTGCAGCCTTCTCCTCTCGGCCTCCTGTGTGTTGGAAGAAATGTCTATCTGGGTTCAGTTCCAAGTGGGGAGAAAGACACTGGAAAACATGGAGTCTATTCGGAAAGATGGTTTAATGGTGGACAGGACCGCATGGTTTGAGGTCCTGGGAAAAATGAGCACATGGGTGAGAGAGTGAGAGAGATTTATACCCTCTCTTGGGCCCCGCCTTGGAGCTTCCTGTTCCTGTGTAAGAAATGTATTTTGACTGGTTGTCAGACTCCCATGGGGCCATGCAGGGGTAATTTTGTAGGTTGTCTTGAGTCCCAGGCTTGGTTGAATCTTGCTGAGTGATGCAATCTCCCCAGTGTCAACTCGCAAAGCATCCCTGGGCTGCTCTCGAGTTGCTATGGGCAAGGGGGATAGGAAACCGATGAAGCAGCATGGCAGCCAAATACAAAAGCACATTCCACATACATCTCTCTCAAGGCTGTCTCCCAGGATTTCCCACAGCAGCTGGAGGGGAGTGATCTTTACAACCCACAAAATTGCTCTGTTGGCGAATGTGATTGATAACACACCCTGGGGGGAGGGGGGAAAACAGGGTCATGATTGGGGCATAAATTACTTGGGGTCAGAGTTGGCTTCACTTGGAATGTGCCAACATGAAGCTCCTAATAAATAACTGGATTTTGTTTGAAGCTTGGCTTGAGGCTCATGATTTAGTTAGGGCATCCGTAGGAACCCTGACACCCAGGTGCCATGTGGTGAGATGGGTAGAGGGCTAATCCTATTATGTCCTGAGGGTGAAGGTCTTTTGTATTGTAGATAAGCTGGCCCAGCCTTTTGTCTTGTAGATAGGTTGGCACCAGTCTTTCTGGGGCTATTAGCAAAGGTGGGGACTGCTTTCCAAAAGCATGTTTCTCCTTTTCTCATCCAGGGAGGTATAATATTCTGCATTTTTAATATTTCCTAGAATATTTCATTCTTCTAGGAGAGGGGTGGGTGCTAACTTCCTACATGTGTATAAGACGCTCATACATTTTCAAGTAAATATTTTAAAGAAAAAGTAGCGCTTTTTACATGAAAAAATACAGTATTTAAGTGTGGCCATAAACCTCTGCTACATATGAATTTTGTATCTGTTTAAGGTGACAACTGACCCAATTGTAAGATATTTAGCAACATTTTCTGAAAACCTCAACAAATAATTTCACATCAGTAGGATCCACTTGGCCCCAAAGATATCCGAACCATTGTTTTCCAAAAAGATAGCTTCTAAATTGCATCAAGCTTTTAAATAAGACATCATTCTCATTTTAAATTAAAATAACCACATCACCAAATGTTAATTTTTTTAGATAGGGGGAGTGGGATTGAAGATGCATGTAAGATGATGCATGTGGGATTGAAGATGCATGTAAGTGACGTGGCGCTCCTATGTAACACCTCTCCTGCGCGAGCTGCATTGGCTCCCGGTGGTCTTCCGGGTGCGCTTTAAGGTGTTGGTTCTCATCTTTAAAGCGCTCCATGGCTTAGGGCCAGGGTATTTGCGAGACCGCCTGCTGCTACCGATAACCTCCCACCGGCCAATACGCTCTCACAGAGAAGGCCTCCTCGGGGTGCCGTCGGTCAGGCAATGTCGGCTGGTGGCCCCCAGGGGGCGAGCCTTCTCTGTGGGGGCACCCACCCTGTGGAACGAGCTGCCTCCCAGAATACGATTGATCCCGGACCTCCGGACCTTCCATAAAGCCCTGAAGACGTTTTTATTTCATCAAGCCGGCCTAGCCTAAATGGTTTTTAATTGGGATTTTAAATTTTATGGATTTGGGGTTTTAAATTTGGGTAGCCAATGATTTAATTCTTTTAATTATCTTAACTTTTGCATTTGTATGTTTTTTAATTTTGGCTGTTCACCACCCTGAGTCCCTTCTGGGAGAAGGGCGGCATACAAATTAAATAAATAAATAAATAAATAAATAAATAAATAAATAAATAAATAAATAAATAAATAAATAAATAAGATGTAAAATGCATGTAAAATGAGTCCTACGGGAGAAGGGCGGCATATAAATTACATACATACATACATACATACATACATACATACATACATACATAATTCCCAATTCTTCCCTCACCTTCCCGCCCCAAAAAAGGCAAATAATTGTATCTTTTTTTAAACAACATGGGAGGTAGGGAAGATAGTTCAGACCTATGCAAGTTTGAAAACAGAATAAACCTCAATGATCATGTCAAAAAGGGTCAGGAAAACGATGGTCCTATTATTCCTCCAAGCACTTGCAAGATGCATATCCTGTAATCCAGGGGTGGGTTCTACTTACCTTTACTACCAGTTCACAACAGGAGCGCGCATGCGCCTTTCTTCTGCACATGCACAGATCGCCGATGACAACATCTGGGGCAGTGGGCAGGGCCTCCCACCAGTATTACTGCCGGTTCTTGCGAACCAGTCTGAACCGGGGGCAACCCACCACTGCTGTAATCCCAGGAAAAGATTCAGCTGCAGATTAATGCTACATAAATTGTCCCCATGCCATCCAAAGTACATTTTGCCACTGAAGACGAAGCACTGCAGAACCAGTTTGATGCAGTGGTTAAAGAATCAGACTAGAAATTGTGTGACCGTAAATTCTAGTTCCGCCTTAGCAACTAGAGAAAGTCACTCTCTCAGAGAGAAGGGTTCTTCTAGGAAAAAGGCAAGGGCAAATCATTTCTGAAAAACGTTGCCAAGAAAACTGCAGGGTCTAGTCCTGGCAGTTGCTAGGAGTCAAAAATTGAATCAAAGGCACACACACTCACAAACACAGAGAGACAGAGAGAGAGAGACAGAGAGAGACAGACACAGAGAGAGTGGG
Organism: Pituophis catenifer annectens; assembly: GCF_029215685.1. NCBI lineage: Eukaryota > Metazoa > Chordata > Lepidosauria > Squamata > Colubridae > Pituophis > Pituophis catenifer. Next base: position 116,362,582 of record NW_027256884.1, on the reverse strand, counting down.
GGCAGACAAGCAGAGAGAGAGAGACAGACAGAGAGAGAGAGAGAGAGAGACAGAGACAGAGACAGAGACAGAGACAGAGACAGAGAGACAGAAATTGAGAGAGATGGAGACAGAGAGAGCGGCAGAGAGAGAGAAACAGAGAGACAGAGACAGAGAGAGAGAGACAGAGAGAGAGGCAGACAGGCAGAGAGAGAGAGACAGAGACACAGAGAGAGACGGAGACAGAGAGAGTGGCAGAGAGAGAGAGAGAGGCAGAGAGACAGAGAGAGGCAGAGACAGAGACATAGAGACAGATAGAGAGAGAGAGACAGAGAGAGAGTCAGAGAGAGGAATCACTGAGCAATCAAATATTTGAACTGAACTTCTGCCAACTTTCAGTGGCCAGGAACATGCAAAGGTTACACTAAGCAACCTCAACAACAAAAAGCAAGATGTTGAGCTTGACAAGTACTCTCGTGTACATTGTTATATTAGGAATGAAGCTTGAGAAACTCTCTGGAGTGCCTACCCAGTGCTTTGCTCAATAGAGCAAGAAATCCAGTCCATTCAGCTCTGAAGCTTCTGCAATGGCACGCAATGTTATCCATGGCAATGTTTGACTTTGAATTGTATGCCAGAGGCAGCGATGGGCAATAAATTCGATTCATTTCATTGAAATTTAATTAAAGCTAGTTGATCTGATTATTCTCCCGTCATATATTTAATCATTTTCCACTCGTTACATTAAAAATTACAATTGGTAGCATTTGGACATAGCAGCCAACTGGCAATGGAGTTGTAGTTTCTGGGAGTCAAATAATATCAAGAACCTCTGCTCTTGGTTGTAGCATTCCTATATCAGGAACACAAGTGATTGTGCTCTTCCAGATGCCTGAATAATCTAACAAAAATGTTGAGACAGTGTTCTCAACTAGTTGAGATCTTCCAGGTAATTTACTGAGGGGTGTCAAACATAAGGCCCGTGGTGTATTTGCCAATGAAAATGGAGCATGGGAAGGCTGTGTACACCACCCTGCACCCCGTTTTCAGCCATGATGGCCTTCTGCAGCCCACTGCCAGTGACAACGGAGCATAGGGGGCATCCCCCAGTGCTCCGTTTTCACTGGCAGGGGGCTATCAAAACAAACTAAAAACAAAACAAAAGGAGAAATGTTTCCCCTTTTGCATTTGAGCATGCAAGAAGAGACAGGAAAGGAAAAGGGGAAAGAGGAAAGAAAAATAAAAAGAAGGGAAAATGGGAAAAGAGCAAGGAAGGAAAAATAAGGAAAGGGGAAGGAAGAAGAAAGAAGAAGGAAAAGGAAATGAAAAAGAAGTGAAGGAAGGAAGAAGAGGAAGGAAGGAAGGAAGGAAGGAAGGAAGGAAGGAAGGAAGGAAGGAAGGTTATGAGAGGGAGGGTGGGTCTCAGGGAAGTCCTGCCTTAGCACTTGGCCACCATAGGTCCCATGTCACACCCACCTTGGCCATGCCCCACATGGCCCCTGGCCCTTCGAGATCAAACCCAACCCTGATGTGGCCATCAATGAAATGGAGTTTGACACCCCTGGTCTAGATTTAGAAGACACATGCGTATGAATAAAATTGAGTCCCTGAAGGATATCTGAACTCGGCCGAAATATTTAAGGTCCAAAAGAACAAATAAAATGGGTGGATTTTTGTGCTCCAATATAAATCTTGCATCTCCTGTCCCTATTACACCTCTGCTCCATAAATGTCACTGGCTACCAGTCTGTTTCCAAGTGTAGTTCAAGATGTTGGTTATGACTTTTAAAGGTTTAATGGCATAGTTCCAGACTACCTGATGAACCACCTGGTCCTGCTAATAAGACAAGCCTGTCTTGTGCTGGCAGAGAGGGCCTACTTCGGACCTCGTTGGTCAAAGATCTCTGACTATCAGCGCTGGTTGGGGGATTCTGGGAGTTGAAGTCCACCCATCTTCAAGCTTCCAAAGTTGAGAAACACTGATCTAGAAGAAGAGCCTTCTCTGCTGCAGTGCCCACCATTTGGGCAGTTACAAAGTGGCTGCTATTTAAATAATTTAACGTAGTAAATTGGAATGTCACAAAAACCCACCAAGAACCATTCATACTGTATTTTGGCTAAATTGTTCCTAAGACTACTAATCTACCTATGGGATCATAGAGCCATTAGCTCATTTAGTTCCTTAATTCTAACATCTATTTCAATGCAGAAATCCCCTTGAATACATCTAAGTTGAGATCAGTTCACCATTTCTCTGGTAACTGATCACACTGTTGAATTGTTCTAACTGTTAGGCCATTTATTTTTCTGATATTCCATCTTAATCTACCTTTCCATAATCTAAATCCATTTTTTTCTGCACTCTGAAATAGGTCGTGATCTTTCTTTATGAGCTCTCGGGTACTTGAAGAATACTGCCATATCCCATCTCTGTCTTTTCTTAAAGCTAAAAAAAAAAGAAAAACTGAAGTCCTTCAGTCTTCTTTATCTGTCTTAGTTCTAGTCAAGGGTGGGATTCAGCCGGTTTGGACTAGTTCGGGCGAATTGGATGTTAATTTTACATCTGGTTCATCGAACCGGTAGTTGCAAGCACTGGCTGGCCCCACCCACCCTCCCAGGAGTCTCCACGTGGACCGTTTTGGATGCGAAGTATGTGCAGGGCCCACGCAAAGGCTCTAGGAGGGTGAAAAATGGGCCTACCAGAAGTCCAGAAACGAGCCCGTTTCCGTCCTCTGGAGGGCCTCCGGAGCCTGGAGAAGGCCGTTTCTGCCCTCCCAGAGGCTTGAGGAAAGCCTCTGGAGCCTAGGGAGGGTGAAAAACAGGCCTACTGGAAGTACCGGAAGTCTGTTTCCGGCCTTCGGAGGGCCTTCGGAGCCCAGGGTGACCATTTTCGCCCTCCTGGAGGCTCGAAAAAAGACTCCGGAGCCTGAGGTGGGAGAAAATGCCCACCCTCACTGTGGTGATGGAGACCAAGTAGGCCGTGTCCCCATGGCCACGCCCACCCAGCAACCGGGCAGAGAACCGGTTGCTAAAATGTTTCAATCCCACTCCTTGTTCTAGTCCCTTGATCATTATTCTTGCTATTCTTTGAACTCATTCCTTCTTCAAGTATGATGATGCCCTCATTCCAACATAGTATTATGATACCATGCAACCAGAATAAAGCAGAAAAGCTGCTCCCCATCATTTAGAAATTACATTCAGGTTAAAATGCCATCTGCTTTTTGAAGCCACATATGCTGAGTCATTCAGTTTGCAGTCAATTGCTATTCCAAGATGTTGTTCACAAGTGTTATTAACAGGCAGGTCTCTCCCATCACATACCTCATGATCTGACTTTTGTTTTCTAAAGTGACTAGCTCTAAATAGAGATGGCTTCAATTTATCATTCTGCAAATACTGCCCAACATAACTCAGGTTTTATTAACTTCAGGAAGGCCATCATGGTAGGTACTACTTTACTCTTAAGGGAGAGGTATTTCCAGAGTATAGAGCAGGGGTGAGATTCAAAAATTTTAGCAACCAGTTCTCTGACCGGTTGCTGGGTGGGCGTGGGCATAGTGGGCGTAGCCATCTCAGCCTCCTGTACCACAGTGGGGGCATTTTCACCCTCCCCTGGGCTCCAGAGGCCCTCTGGAGGCCGGAAACGGGCCCGTTTCTGGATTTCCAGAACTTCCAGGAGGCCCGTTTTTCACCAGGTAAATGTGGGCCCTGAATTTACCTGGCATCCAAAATGGGCCACATGGAGACTCCTGGAAGGGGAAGTGTGAGGTGGGTTGGGCCAGCCAGTCCTTACAACTACCGGTTCGGTGATCCAGATGTAAAATTAGCATCTGGTTCACCCAAACTGGTCCAAACCGGTTGAATCCCACCCCTGGTATAGAGATCACAAAAGTTTACTTCAATCCCAGACCACTTCTGGAATTGGGGACCACTAATAGAATTTGATAGAGAATATGTACCAGATGGGTCAATTTTGAGTCGAATTCAAGGAGGCTGTCCTGAAGATATCTAGAAGCCAAGCCATATTGGCATTATGAGTTAAAATCAACACTTGGAATTGCACCCATAAAACTACTGGCAGCTAATGTCTGGAAGCACAGACATAATATAGCAGTGCCAGTTAACAGATAGGCCAAATTTGAACCAATTTTCAAATTTCTGAAAGGTTTTCAAAATCAGCCCTGTGAAGAATATGTGACAATACCTATGTGAGGTAGCAATCGTTTTGCCAATGACCAATGGTAAGGAATATGCCGGATATATGTTAGGACTCTGCAGGTTTTGAAAATGCTTGAGAAAACTACTTTGGACCTCATGCGAACATAATGAGTTTGCTATTCATGAAAGCAATTAAAAGAGCATTTATGTGGAAGCCTGAAATAAGAGGGAACTGTTTTAATATTTACCAGAAGGTCCTGTGTTTATAGGCGGTCCAAAAAAACACTTCCCAATTATTATAGAACTGAACACAGGCACACACAGAATAATAAGGCAAAAGCCAAATGCATGATTGACACTTATTCAAAGGCAGCAGGTACTCAACTTGTCATTTAGGCAGTGATGATACTTGGCATATTTTGAGTTCCTTATGTTGTTTGTGTTTAAAAAAACTGCATCTTTTTTTTTTATCCCAAACAGAAACAATCTGGCTTTTTAAAAATGACACTGGAAGCTTTGTGAGGCATGTCTGTGTCAAAGCTCTGGCAAATGGCATGTTATTTTGTTAACCTCATGCCTGGCTGAGCGCTTTCTAATGATATGGCATCTTATCTATAACACACAGTAAACATTTTCTGTTGGAGAAAACCAATAGTCCCTTCTGGTGTCCCTTGTTTTCTTTTTCAACGCCACAATCCTAGAGTGCCAACCAGCCTATCATCTTTGGTAAACATTCTTTTAAGTCTGCCCATATATCAAAAAGCAGACAGGAGATGTAGCTGCAGAGGTGGGTTTCAGCAGGTTCTGACCAATTCTGGAGAACCGGTAGCGGAAATTTTGAGTAGTTCGGAGAACCGGTAAATACCAACTCTGACTGGCCCCGCCCCATCTATTCTCTGCCTCCCAAATCCCAGCTGATCGGGAGGAAATGGGGATTTTGCAGTATCCTTCCCCTGGATTGGGGAGGGAATGGGGATTTTACAGTATCCTTCCCCTGGAGTGGGGTGAGAATGGAGATTTTACAGTATCCTTCCCCTAGAGTGGGGTGGGAATGGAGATTTTACAGAATCCTTCCCCTAGAGTGGGGTGGGAATGGAGATTTTACAGTATCCTTCCTCTAGAGTGAAGTGGGAATGGAGATTTTATAGTATCCTTCCCCTGCCACACCCAAGCCACGCCCACCAAGCCACACCATGCCCACCAAGCCACGGCCATAGAACCGGTAGTAAAAATTTTTGAATCCCACCACTGTGTGGCTGGTATTCTACTGGTGTTGTGGCCTGTTGACTGCCAGCCCCTCCAACAGCTGAATCAGAGAAGGAGGAGGAGGAGTCAGGATCAGCATCAGGGCAACCTGGGAGCTCCGAGGGGAAAGAGCGAATGGAGCTGGCAGAGAGAAAAAGACAGAGGCAGAGCCTGCATGGAGAGTCAACAACCCCCAGGTCTGGAGGTGTCTGATGAGGAAGACGAATAACATCTGGGTCCAGTGCCTGATGCGCGGCTGTGCAGTAGGCAGAGGAGAGGAAGCAGTGGAAATTCGTGGGCCAATCCTTGGGAAGAAAGAGCCACCACTGCTAGCTAGGCCCCACCCTAGCTCTGAGGATAAAAGGCAGGGGCGGAGATGAATAGACAACTGTAGTAGACAACTATTCATCTTCCAGACAGCCGGACTTGTTAGCCTGTGAGATTAATGTTTTGCCGGGGCTGCCGGCATTCCTAATAAAGGAATCTTTTGAATTCATGTCAGAGGGTTTGTCGTGTTTGGGGAGCTGGATCAGATACAACTGGTTTCCTTCTGAAATAAGAGGTTTTACAATACATAGCATACAAGCTTACAACTTACAAGCACAACTGAGCCCGAAATTTATGTTGCTAAGTGAGACGCTTGTTAAGTGAGTTTTGGCCCGTTTTACGGCCTTTTCTGGCACAATTGTTAAGGGAATTGTTGCAGTTGTTAAATTAGTAGCACGGTTGTTAAGTGAATCTGGCTTCCCCGTTGACTTTGCTCGTCAGAAGGTCGCAAAAGCGGATCACGTGAGCCCCGGGACACTGCAACGGTCAATAAATATGAACCAGATACTAAGCCTCTGAATTTTAATTACATGATCGTGAAGATGCTGCAATGGTTGTAAGTGGGAAAAAATGGTCATAGGTTGCTTTTTTCAGTACCGTTGTAACTTCAAACGGTCACCAAACGAGCTGTTGTAAGTTGTTACCTGTACAAGAGAATATCGGTAGCTCAGGTTTGAACTGTAGAATTCTTGGTGCTCTCTGAGCTTGGTTGTCTGCTTTCAAATGTTTCATTACCTAACTAGGTAACACCATCAGTGAAATATGGTTGTTGTTGTTTTCTTGGCACATTATAACCATGGCTCTGAGAACTAAGAACTAAGAACTAAAAGCCGAGGTGGAGCAGTGGTTAGAGTGCAGTCCTGCAGCTAATTCAGCTGACTGCTAGTTCAGCATATGAGCGGATCAAATCTCACCACCTCAAGGTTGTCTCAGCCTTCCATCCTTCCGAGGTGGGTAAAATGAGGACCCAGATTGTTGAGGACAATATGCTATTTAGTATACTGTCTTTGGTATAAGCCACCCAGAGTCCACAGAGAGTGGACGGCATAGAAATACAATAAATAAATAAATAAAATAAATTAAATAAATAAATAAATAAATAAATAAATAAATAAATAAACAAACAAACAAACAAACAAACAAACTATGTTAAAAAAGACAAGGGGGACTTACGATCCTCAGGGTTTCACTATTACTTGACATAGGATTGAGGAACCATCCTTGGACAGAATTTATAGTTTACCGACAAAGAAATAAAGCGAGACTAACATAGATCTATTTCAATATCTATTTAGCTTTCATCACCTAGCCCAGGGGTCAACAACCTTAAATGCTCAAAGAGCCACAAAGGTCCTAACTGGAAGCCCCCCCATTCAATTCCAGAGACGACCGGAAGTCCAGTTCCCCTACCATAGAGTCTCCTCCTAGTGCGGCATCCTTTTTCCACTATCTGTCCTAATCAAAAACCCTGTCAATTGTGGAGCTGACTGGTGACAGGGAGCTGCAGCAGAGGGATGAAAGAGCCGCATGCAGCTCTAGAGCTGCGGGTTGCCGACCCCTAAGCTAGCTATACCCTTCTGGGATTTGAACCCTGGCTACTTGCACATTAAGCAGATGTATTAACCTCTAAACCACGGGCTCTCCTCGTTTTGTTGGCTATACCAGGGGGGAGATTAAGTGGGTTTTTTTCTGGTGAGATCGGTCTATCAGGGCCATCTGGTCTATGCAATTTATGGGATGGAGCCAGGGGTGGGTTCTACTTACCTTTACTACCGGTTCGCATCAGGGCCACACGCACGCTCTTCTGCGCATGCGCAGAAGCGTTTTGGTGACATTGGGGTCGGTGGGCAGGGTCTCCCATCAGTTTTACTACTGGTTCTATACAACTGGTGCGAACCGGGGGCAACCCACCACTGGATGGAGCATACTGCTTCCGCTTTCGCCTTTCAGCCCCAAACCAGTAGTGTTCTCCTTGAACACAAAAATAGTTTGTCGCAAAAGCAACTGCCTGCGAAGGCTCCTGGATTGGGGCTGAAAGGTAAAAGTGGAAGCAGTATGCTCCGTCCCATAAACTGGATAGACCAGGTTGCCCTGATAGACCGGTCTCACTGAGAAAAAAAACACTCATCCTTGGATATTTTCCATGCAAGTGATAATTGAACTGTTTAAAATATTGTCTTGTGAGAATGTGGTTTGGTTTGGTTTGGTTTGGTTTGGTTTGGTTTGGTTTGGTTTGGTTTGGTTTGGTTTGGTTTGGTTTGGTTTGGTTTGGTTTGGTTTTTGTTTTTTTTAATTTGATTTATATGCCTCCCTTCTCCGGAGACTCAGGGCGGCTTACAATGCGTTAAGCAATAGCCTTCATACTTTTGTATATTTTGTACAAAGTCAGCTTATTGCCCCCACAAACTGGGTCCTCATTTCACCTACCTTAGAAAGGATGGAAGGCTGAGTCAACCTTGAGCCTTGGAGAGATTCGAACCAGCAGAAATTGCAGGCAGCTGTGTTAATAACAGGGTGCTTAGACCTTAGTTTCTCCTCTTATTTTCTAGAAGAAAATGAGTCCAAAGCACACTGTAAAGAAAGCTGTACAGCACAGTACACAGTACAACAGTTCACAGTACAACAGTTCATTTAATGATCATTCAAAGTTACAACAGAACTAAAAAAAGTGACTTATGACCATTTTTCACACTTATGACCGTTGCAGCATCCCCATGGTCATGTGATTTATTTTCGAATCAGTGGTGGGTTTCACATTTTGTTACCACCGATTCGCCGCATGCGTGCGCACCTTCCATGCATGTGCCCAGCCTCAAAACAGTGCCTAAATAGGACAGCAGAGAGCCAGGGGCCAGGCCCATCTGTGATCTCCACTACCGGTTTCCCAAATCAGTCCGAACCGGCTGAATACCACCTCTGCTTTGTATGCTTGACAATTGGTTCATATCTATGACGGCTATGGTGTCCCGAGGTCATGTGATCATCTTTTGCAGCCTTCTGACAAGCAAAGTCAATGGGGAAACCAGATTTACTTAACAACTGTGTTACTAGAACAACAACTGCAGTGGTTTCACTTAACAAACGTGGCAAGGAAAGTCATAAAATGGGGCAAATCTCACTTAACAAATTTCTCACTTAGCAACATAAATTCTGGGTCCAATTGTGGTCGTAGGTTGAAGACTACCTGTAATCCATCAAGGGGGTAATTTTCAAACTCGATATTCCCAACTGTAAAAAAAAATTCTAATCTCTTCTTGTTCCCGGATTTTATGATCAAACATTTCAATGCCTCCCTTTCTCCTGCAAAGAATAACCAGAAAAAAGAGAAAAAGAAAAAAAAAATAAGATGACCCCCTTCCCTCACTATTGTCACAGTTGTTCACAGTTGGTATTTTGCTCTTCCAGACAATTAAGTTTGGCTTACATATATTGTTTTTATACATAAGCCATCTGTCAAAATGTGATTAAATAAATACAGATTGTGTAGTTAAAGCTTCCTTTTTTTTTCATAGGGGTGGCTTCTAACAAAGCAAAAGTAGTAAGCCAGATCTGCTCTCCCACATATACACATACTACGTACCTGTTGTGGCCTGTACGTGGCCTGTGCGGCTGGTAGCTGATCTGGACAGCGAGGAGGCTGGTGTGGTGTTGCGCCAGCAGCCTGTGCAGCTGTCGCTCGAGTCGGACAGTGTGGAGGCTGGAGAAGATGTGGTGCCAGAGGCAGAGATTCAGCCAGGGCCTTCAGAACCTCCAGAAGCTCCCTTAAGTGAAGAGGACAAAGAGAAGGAGACTCTTCTTGATGCACAGGCGCGCAGAGCTGCCAAAAGGCAGGAGTGGCTCCTCAGGAGGAGGTCTCCTCGAGAGTAAGGCATGGGGCTAATTGGCCACTCCCTTAGCCTATTTAAGGAGGAACGCCGACTGAAGCCATTTGCAGGGAACAACTTCGTTCACTCTCTTTTGTGCCTTGATCTTAGTTCTCTGCAAATTGCTTCTGGGCTTTCTGACAACCATAGTAAATTTAAGATTATTTATTCTTTGTATTCTTGTAGGCTGTTAAGAAAGTTAATTAACAGCCTTTGTTAAAAAAAAACTGTTTAATTTAGTAAACTAAGGTTTGTACAGACTTTGTGTGTGCTGCGTTCTTTGGGGTCCATAGCTGGGGCAGAACAATACCACACACACACATATATATACACATAAACAAGCAGGCCTCATGCTGAATACACTAAACAGATCGATTTCGGCTTAGTATCAGAAGGTGCCAATTTTAAAACCTTAATTTTCAGCTTGCAAGTATTACAGTACTCCCCAATTAACTTGAACAGCAGTTTGTAAGACTGGTTTTGACTCTGCCCACTTAATGAGTAAAATCCAATCAACCACCCTGTTAGCATAAATGAAAAATACATCTCTACAGGAGTGATAAATAATGGATTGTGTTGGTGAGTCGCATAATGTATCTTCTGAGAATTTGTTTGGTATTCAATCACATCTTTAAAGAAGAGCTACAGTGGGATCATCTTAACAAATTATTTCCAGATTGTCCTAAATTTTCATCTCAAAGAGCAGGAGTACCTGGTTCGAATGGTTGGAATGCTGGGCAGGAGGTTAGCAACTTGTGTTCGAGACCCGACAGCTGCTGTGGGGCAAGGTTGAGCTCTCATCCTTCCCTCCAGTTCCCTCCAGGGACATGAAAGGAGCCCCCAACAGGGCATCCTCAAGACAACAATAATGTCACCAGCTAATGCTTTCAATCCAGAAGTACCTCGAGTGCAAAAATCTCAAAGAGCAAAAAGATTCTTCTAAAGGTTCTCTTCTCTTTTGTGAACTGGTTAAATTTTTTGGGGTCGACGCAGGTATTCAGTGATAATGATTAAAGTGAGATCTCAACTGTTTCATATCTCATTGATTGTTATCATCGTAGACACTGCAGTGAAATCAAGTATACCTTGAAAAGGTCATCCAAATCAACCCTTTCCCAAAACGATTAAATCAGTAAACTATCCTGAGCTTCTGCATTAAAGGGTTCAATCATCAGAACAGAAATTCTGTTCATTTCTATTTTCAGAGATGGAAATTTCACAGAAATTTTCACAAGAGATTATTTAAAACATTTTGCATTTATTTAGTAAGAAAATGACCAAAACATGTGAATATCCTTTCACTCTACAGTCCTCTGTTCATAGCCTCCTGGATTTCCTATGCTTCTCTTAAATCTGAAAGGAAGATAACATTGAAGGAACTGCTGTCAGCTCTAACAAAAGGCTGAATAAATTTTCTTTCTCTAGAAAAATAATTTAATCATCTTCTGTGCCCAAAGAAATGGAGGACGTTTTATCCAATCTGATATAAAATACTGTAATTAATATATATATATATATATATATATATATATATATATATATATATATATATATATATATATATATATATATATATATATACATATATATGTCTTTGGTTATTCGAGTTTTCTCCCATGTAAAATTGGAAGTGTCTTGGTGACGTTTCAACGAAGTCTCATTTGTCATCTTCAGGCTGGTGTTTTCGGCTTCGTGCTTCTAGGAGTTCCTCCTTGGTTACGTAGGAAACACCTGGCTAGAGGAAAAACACACATAAATCCTACGAAGAAGTAAGAAAATAGATATTGTACCTTTACAGGGAGGATACATGAGATGTGGGTGTGGCTTACTGACGATGGCTAACGAAATAGAAATAGATCTATATAAGTCTCTCACCAGGCAGCAAGAGCTTGCTGGCTGCAAGAAAGAAAAAAAACCCAGAATCGAGTGGATGTGATTCTACTGAACTAGGGCTGCAGAAAAACCTTGTCCTAAAGATGCAAGTTCCAGGTATAGTTATAGAAGAAGCGATAGACATCACGATCTCCGGAATGTTTAAAAGTTTAAAAAAAAAATTATTTTAAAACTTGTGCTAAGCTTTCGTCGGCCCCTACCGACTTCGTCAGAGTATAAAATGCTCTTCAATGGTGATTTTATACTCTGACAAAGTCGGTAGGGGCCAACGAAAGCTTAGCACAAGTTTTAAAATAAATTTTTTTTAAAACTTTTAAACGTTCCGGAGATCGTGATGTCTATCACTTCATATATATATATATATATGTTAATCTTCATGGCTGGGATTCTTCTGTTGACTAGGGCTAGTTTCCAGATGTCCGGTAGGCGGGAGGTATCATCGCGTTTATTCACGTTATGGGGGTGTTTCTCTATTTTGATGGCTTCCATGATTATTCTCTTGTTGAAGTGTTCAATTTTGGAGATTAATTTGGTTCCTTCAAAGTCAATTTCGTGTCCTGTTGTTGAGCTTTAGTGTTGTAACATCCTGAGTTCTGTGATGTATTGTCTTGAGCAGATGGCTGTGATGCAACCAAAGCGCAGAAAGAACATTCTTTGTTGTGCTTTTCTGATGATGTTTTTGATGTTAGCCCTCCATTTTAGATAATTCAGGGTAGAGTCAGGGCAATTGGATGGAGCTGAGTATTTACTGGCTGGATGCCCTTTCTGACTCCTATATGGAGTTCACAGTATCCATCTATCCATCTATCCATCTATTAAATGGAAATAGAAAAATGTATTTTTCTCTGAAAAATGTGTGAAGTCCTATCTTGCCAAATTGTAAAAAAAAATTTCTACATCCCACCTCTACATCCCACCACTGACGTTTTTTTATCTTTCTATTTTTAAACTTCAATAAAAATTATGAAGATGGAAGCACTCAATCGTCTCCAATGGGATAGAATAGAGAAAAAATTACAACAATTTGGCAAGGCGGGGGACTTCCGTCATCCTTCCGGGAATGCCTCTTTCTGCCGTGTTGTAAAGCCATTTACCATTCTGCTCTCCCAGTTCAAATAATTCCCTTCCCAAGTGACTCACTTAACAATCGCTAAAGCAGGTTTTGCTAATGGCTTCCATTTTGGGGTTAAATGATCTCCTAGAGACTTGGAGTAATGAAATGGAGATATAAACTACCGCCTTTTAAAAGAAATCATTGGCTAAATGAGATGGGCTGGGACAAGCAGGGAAGGTGAGCCTGGCAGTTTTATTTTTTTTTTTAATGGTTACAAGGGGACTCCTCAAAGCTGATAGCCCAATTAAAACAATCAGCTTGCAAAGGGTCAAATGAGTAGACTCAAGGGATGCTTAATCAAAAGAACTTAATCAAATGGCACTTTAAAAAAGGTAATTTCTGTGAACTATGGACAGCCTACCTAGGTCACCTGTAAGTTCTTTTTAATTGATACTTACTGCCTGTTCTCCTCCAAAGATCTGCAGTTTCAGATCTAGTGCTGTCAGGTTTTAACTATAATACCCAGGGGTCTTAATGAATTTCAAATTTACCATCCCAAAGGCGTTAACTGGGGAAGCAATAAGGAAAAAGCACAGTGCTGAACTCCCTGCTTCATATCCCATTATTATTATTATTATTATTTTCCTAAAGATTCTTTTAAAGGACAGCATTAAACTGGAGAAGTATTGGCATTTTAACCAAGGGAGTAATTTGTGCTTTGGAGGTGAGAGGTGGTTTTTTTTGGGAGGGCATATATGGAATATGATTGAGTATTTGATCTTCTTTTTAATAACTGGAAATTATGCTAAGAGGTATTCTGTTGTGTATTCTAATTAAGGTAAAGCTTTTCTAGAATAATAATATTTTTTTAAAAAAATCAAATTAATTCCTTGCCAGTCAATGCTGACGGAATGCCTTTGGTTATGAATTTGGAATTTATTCTGACCTTTCAGCTTCATCTGCAAAGGGCCCTAAAATGAGTTAAAAGTTGCTGTCTTTGCCATGTTTGGAGTTCAGAAACAGCACCCATTTATTTACAATGGAGGGGGAGCCATTAAGATGAATTAGGTTTATTCCTAGGAAAGTATTGAGAGGATTGGAGCAAAGGAGAGAGGCCGAAAGAGAAAAATGCATGGCGTTTTGAGTGAAACAGCCCTGAAACATTCTTTATAAGAGACTTAAGGTTTAAAGAAAACAGTTGGATCCGGACTGCAAAAATCTAGAGTACCACTAGATTGCAGCAAAGGGAGACAAAAAAATGCAAACACTGGTGCCATCTACTGGTCACCCTAATAATGTTTAGTTTCAGACAAGCAATGAAATCCTAATAAAGTTTAGTTTTAAACATCAAACAATCAAGCAGAAAACAATACCTTAGTCAAGGAATTACCAAGGAAAAAGCCACATCCCTACAAACATTGGCAGGGCAAATTATTGTATATAAATAGGGAGCAAACATTATCAAATACTGTTTTCTTTTTTTTTCTTTTTTTAAAAATAACTTTATTGTCATTGTACGTGTATACACAGTATACCCATACAACGAAATTCACTTAACACCCAAAGACCAGGTCCAACACACATAACAATCCCGAAACACACTCCCATCCACCACAATTCCCCACCCATAAACCACCCAAACATCCACACAACAGATCAAGTAATGCTGTCCAACAGCTGACTGATGGTGGCTCTTTAGTTCATTGTTGAGTGCAATTTCTTAATATTAAGCTTTCTTAAAGCCTGAAACTATTTGCTACCCATCCATCCATTTCCACAATAATTGTGAAGTTTTTGAGAATTTACTAGAAACAACAAAAGTATGTATAAATAAATAAAATGTCCAGAGTAGGAATCAAAGGGGCGGCGGTGATTCATGTGATTTGAAGGCTGAGTTAGAAGACCATGGAGAGGTCTACGGCTAGCCAGTGTAAAATACGAGAGTGAGCTGGGTGATGGAATGAGCTCCCATCAATTTGTCCCAGCTCCTGCCCATCTACCAGTTCAAAAGCATGCAAATGCAAGTAGATAAATAGGCACCACTTCTGTGGGAAAATACCAAGGATATGAAAGGAGCCTCCTCGGGCATCCCCTGCGCAATGGTGATATCACCACTGAATCCTTTCAACTGGGAAGCGCCTTGGAAAAAGTGCTTCTGACATGAACAGAGATGATGGAGGAGGAGGAGGAGGAAGAGGAGGAGGAGGAGGAGGAGGAGGAGGAGGAGGAGGAGGAGGAGGAGGAGGAGGAGGAGGAGGAGGAGGAGGAGGAGGAGGAGGAATCAAAATATCCAGCATCAGTTGGACTAGACCAGAAGTGTGTAGCTTGTGGGCTGGATGCATCACACACTGGCCAAACCCACACCCAGTTTAGTGAAGGGGGGGAAGTCACAATATGTCATGTGACAACGTGACGACATAAGTTTGACACCCCTGGACTAGACTCTCTAGAATTTCTAGAATATCAGGAAATTTTTAACGGGGAGGCTGTTTCATAAAATAGGTGCTGCCACTAAAAAGAAACATCTCTGAGCTTCTATAGGAAACTCCTAGAACAGGGGTCCCCAAACTTGGTAGCTTTAAGACTTGTGGACTTCAACTCCCAGAATTCTCCAGCCAGCATAGCTAGCTGGAGAATTCTGGGAGTTGAAGTCCACAAGCCTTAAAGCAGCCAAGTCTTAGAAGAATGAAATATTCTAGGAAATATTAAAAAGGCAGAATATTATATCTCCCTGGATGAGAAATGGAGAAACATGTTTTTTTAGGAAGGAAGCAGACTCACTCTTAATAGCCCCCACACTCTCAATTGCCCACAGCAGATGTCAGCACTTAAGAGATAAAGAGATAGCTAGGTCTATTCATAAACAAATATCCTATCCTAAGGTAGGTTAAATGAGGACCCAGTTTGTGGGGGCAATAAGCTGACTTTGTATAAATATACAAAAGTATGAAGGCTATTGCTTAACGCATTGTAAGCCGCCCTGAGTCTCCGGAGAAGGGCGGCATATAAATCAAATTAAAATAATAATAATAATAAAAAAATCCTCACCCAAGATCCAACAAAGGGAGGATTAGCCCTCTACTCACCTAGCAACAGAACTCACTACATGGCACCTGCGGAGATTGCATCATCCAGCAAGACTCAACCAAGCTTGGGACTCAAAAGACATCCTACAAAGTTACCCCTCCCCATGGGAGTCTGACAACCAATCAGAATGCAAGCTCAAATTCAAAGCCCAACAGAGGGCATAAATCTCTCTCACTCTCACCCATGTGCCTTTTTTGCTCAGGACCCCAAAACCATGTGGTCCTGTCCACCATTAAACCATCTTTTCAAGAAGTCTCCATGTTTCCAGTGTCTTTCTCCTCACTTGGAACTGAACCCAGATGGACATTTCTTCCAACACTTCCACCACACCAAACATCACAGAAATGGAAACATTAAGCAGCTTATACCAAGTTTCAAAGTTAAAATGGGTCAGTTGAAGAAGTGGGGTTGTACAACGATCTCTCTGACAAGCCATCTAATCATGGAACACATAGTACTCCGACTCTCTACATTTTTGCAAATTGTTTTTGTGTAAAAACAAATTTATTGTTGATATTATTGGATTGGAAAGTTACCCTCTATAAAATGTAATCCAATGCATACAAAGCTGCTAGTGTTTTTCAGAGGCTGGTAATTTATTTGGATCAAACCAGCAACGTAACAGATGCTTTTCATTGCTATTCAAACGGTTTTGGGGTAAATCAGATGCCTTTTGTAATCTTTCAAAAGTAAGCTTTTTACTGAAACTTCCCCCATATTGGTTTTTCTCATGCAAATAATGTTGGGACAAACAGGGCTGACTCAAATACATCAAGCTTAGGGTGACAGGCATTTGTCTCCTAGCTGAACTACATATACATAATCAAACAATGAAGTCATCTGCATATCAAATAGATTTGCTTTGAGAAGTTTTCAATGCAAATCATAGAAAGGCGAGTTTAGGATTACTTGGGAGTCCTGCTGCAGCAAAACAAACAAGGATAAACACAAGTCATGTTTTATCTACAAAATTAATGAGTATTGCTTATTTTATTAAACCGAGGAAGTTTCTTGCCCCCCTCCTCCATTCCACTCTTACAGCTGCTTGCTTGGAAAACAGAAAGGTATATAAGCAGAAATTCAGTGAAGTAAATATTTGATTAGCTCTTCAAATGCCAACTCGAAAGCCGCTTCTTATTAGGAACTAATCCACAATATCTCATTTGAATACCTGCGGATATTTTTTTTTTAATTTGCTTAAATTTAATTTTGAAGATTCCAGAGGAAGCAAATGCTGAACTCCAATAGAGTTACGGGAAGTCGTAAATGGGGGGGGGGTGAAGGAGATGGAAAGGACAAACTATGGTTGGCCTACTTGTATCTTCCTTGTAGTTTTTGATAAGACATTTGGGAAGCAGTGTTGGAAGAAATGTCCATCTAGGTTCAGTTCCAAGTGGGGAGAAAGATACGGGAAACATGGTGGCTGCTTGGAAAAATGGCTTTAATGGTGGACAGGATCACATGCCTTGAAGATCTTGGGTGAAGAAAAAAAGGGAAGAGATGCTGAGAGTGCCTGAGTTTTATACCCTCTCTGGGCTTTTGAATTTGAGCTTGCGTTCTGATTGGTTGTCAGACTCCCATGGGGCCATGCAGGGGTAACTTTGTAGGCTGTGTTTTTGAGTCCCAAGCTTGGTTGACTCTTGCTGGGGGATGATGTAATGAAAGGGCTTTGGGATTCCTATTATGGCTCTGCCTGAAGGAGGTAGATCTTTGTTCAGTGGTGGGTTTCAAAAATTTTTACTACCAGTTCTGTGGGTGTGGTTTGGTGGGCGTGGCAGGGGAAGGATACTGTAAAATCTCCATTTCCTCCCAATCAGCTGGGACTTGGGAGGCAGAGAATAGATGGAGGTGGGGCCAGACAGAATTTTTACTACCAGTTCTCCGAACTACTCAAAATTTCCACTATCGGTTCTCCAGAACTGGTCAGAACCTGCTGAAACCCACCTCTGTCTTTGTTATGTAGAATAGACTGGCTCAGGCCTTAATAGCTCATTGACAAAGGTAGGGGAGGGCTGAGAATATTAGAGGAAATATTCTGCCCTTTTAATATTTTCTTTCATTTTTCTAGGAGAAGGGTGGATGCTAACTTCCTACAGCAGGATACTCAGTCTGTGGTCTCATCCAGCAGGATTCTTTTAATGTTTCAACACTACTTTTTCTACTTAGGATTAAACAACATCAGAGTATGAGTAAACAGCACTAGTAAAAAAACAACAACACCAGAAGGCAGAACAAGAAACAATGGATGGAAACTAATCCAAGAGAAAAGCAACCTAGAACTAAGGAGAAATTTCCTAACAGTGAGAAGGAAGAGCTTATTTTCAGAAGTTGTAGAGTGCTCCATTACTGGAAGATTTTAAGAAGAGATTGGATACCTGGATAGCCACTTGTCTGGAATGGAATATGGTCTCCTGCTTGGAGTAGAAGACCTCCAAGGTCCCTTCCAATTCTGTTATTGTGTTAAACACCCTTTTATTTTTAATTCTGAAGCCAAGTCACCTCTCTAAAACTTAATCAGTATGCAAGAATTGCAATACCTCTGTTACGATCCACATTTTTTTTAAACTCCAAAGACAGTGGTGTTCACTCCCAAGGAGGTATGTATAAGAATGATGTTTTAATGTGGGTTTAGATACATACCTTAATGAAATGGTAGAATCCAGAAGAGAACTAAGTCTAAGCTGGATGCCATTTTGAAAGCTGTTTCATGTACATGACTCATGTTGCAGTACAACAGTTAGTGAATAATTCTTACAAGCCCCAAACAAGGTCCGGTCCAATCCACCTGTTGCTAATTTTTTAATTGCAGAGAGCTTTCCCAGTGAAGCATGAAAAGAGCATTTAATTAAGCTACAGTTGTGTTAAAATGAACAACAAGGCCATTCTGTTTAATGACCAGCTTCATTTTGGCTTCCTCTCCTTGAATTGCTTTGATTACCGAAGAATACTATGGCTATGTTTGCATAAAATGCATTCTGGCTACCCAATGAACTAATTTTATAAGTTCATACAATACAAACCATTATCCACTATCTGGATTGGAATTGGACAACACACTAAGCCAAAAATCCAGTTGCTGATCAGAGGCTCAATATGTCATAAGAACACAGCCAAGAACTCTTTACAGTTTGGTGCCTGAATTTGCTTATTTTAACTCTTTCATCCCATGTTTCTCTTATATTGTGACTTTTACATTGTAAATCAATGGTGAGAAATTACTCTTGTTTTCACTGATCCCATATAAGCCATTTGGGGACTCTTTTTCAGTACAGTAAAGAGCAACTTAAGAAATGCCTAAAATTAATTAATTAGTTACTCTTCAGGGAACTTTTCCATGACACTGGAACATTGCTTTGTCCCCAGAAGCACTTGCCTCTTTTAAAGCTGTCATTGTGGACTACTGTACAAGATTTTTGGATGACCACTAGATGGCAGCAAAGGAAAATAGGTGAATCATGCTCTTTGCTGCCATCTAGTAATTATCTTGATTTTTGCAGATAATCAGAGCTGATAGGTCTGTCCTGTTCAAATGTTAACTTAGAAGTTCTTAGAAGGTTACCATTTCCAGAACTAACATATGTTGTTATTAGTTGCAAAGTCATGTCCGACCCATTGCGACCCTATGGACAACTTTCCTCCAGGCCTTCGTGTCCTCTACCATCCCCCGGAGTCCATTTAAGCTCACGCCTACTGCTTCAGTGACACCATCCAGCCACCTCCTTCTCTGTCATCCCATTTTTCTTTTGCACTCAGTCTTTCCCAGCATTAGGCTCTTCTCCAGTGAGTCCTTCCTTCTCATTAGGTAGCCAAAGTATTTGAGTTTCATCTTCAGGATCTGGCCTTCTAAAGAGCAGTCAGGGTTGATCTCCTCTAGAACTGACAGGTTTGATCACCTTGCAGTCCAAGGGACTCACAGGAGTCTTCTCCAGCACCATAGTTCAAAGGCCTCAGTTCTTTAGCGCTCAGCCTTTCTTATGGTCCAACTTTCACAGCCACAGCCATACTAACATATTAGTCTACTCAAATACTAGAGAAAATGATCCAGCTTCCTTCAGAAGCTGAGACTTTAAAAAGGTATGTTGATTCTCATCACAGTATAAGATCTCCCCAAAGCCAATGCTTTTAACCACTGGCTTAGCATTTTTCAGAAATGCACTAGCTATATTTTTCTGCTGGATATGTTTCAAAGTTCCTGCTTTTATGCAGATTAAGAAAAAGAAGAAGAAGTGAATTTGCACTGTTACAGAATATATTAGCAAAATTATCTATACGATGGCTGTTCTGCAAATTTTCAGGCGGCATCAGCAGCTGTTTGTAAACGAAGCATAAATCAAAAACTTAATAGGGAGAAGAGAAATTAGCTTGACTTCTTGCATTTAATGCTTAGGTTTTGTCTACTCAGCTCTAAACAAATTATATATACATACTGTATACACACCATAACAACAAAACTATTTTTCAGAATGGCAGACATCAAATAAACCTTAGTTATTCCACATAGCCTTAGCAATGGTAGATATCTGCCTAGCATTTGCCAGAGGAACCTCTTTAAGTTAAGTGACACTATTTACTTTGCTGTACTTCATGGGTAATACGGCTAAGAGAATCTAGTATGAAATGAAAAAATAATAACCCTAGGGAAGAGTTACAGATGTTGACATTTATTTCTGCTTTAAGCAAGGGAGAAAAATATAAATAGGGGATTGCATGTACAGTCCTGTATCAGAGCAGTGCGGTGGCCTAGAGGTGGAGCTCTCACCTCACAATCAGGAGGCTGTAAATTCGATCCTAGGTAGAGAAAGATATTTCTCTCTCTGGGCACAATGAGAATATATCTGCTGAACAAAACCCCGCCTTGGTGACAGGAAGGGCATCCGGCCAGTATAAACACTCAGCTCCATTCGGTTGCCCAGACTCCAGCCAACATGGGATTATCGTCGGGCCCTGAAAACTCATTTATTTCACCTAGCCGGGCTGGCTTGATCCCATCCGTTTCGGTTTTAAATTTTAAATTGGTTTTAATTGGGTTGGTTTAAATTTTGGCCCGAAATTATTTAATTACCTTTTAAACTGTTTTTTTTTAAATTTTGTATGCTCTGTTTTATCTCGGCTGTTCACCGCCCTGAGTCCTGCTGGAGAAGGGCGGTATATTATTATTATTATTATTATTTATTTGATTTGTATACCACCCTACTCCCGAAGGACTCAGGGCGGTGAACAGCCAACAATAAAATACATAAATACACAAAATTTAAAAACCCGATAAAATCAAATTAAACTTTTTGGCCCAGACAAATTAAAATACCCCAATAATTTAAAAACAGATTAAAATTTACATATTTAAAAAGGGAAGAGATCAGGCCAAGCCCGCTTGATGGAATAAAAAGGTCTTCACAGCACGGCGGAAGGAGCGCAGATCCGGGATCCTCCGTATCTCCGGGGGGAGCTCATTCCAGATGGTAGGTGCCCCCACAGAGAAGGCTCTCCCCCTAGGGGCCGCCAGTTGACACTGTTTGGCTGACGGCACCCGGAGGAGTCCCTCTCTATGAGAGCGTACTGGCCGGTGGGAGGCTATTGGTGGTAGTAGGCGGTCCCGTAAATAACCAGGCCCTAAGCCATGGAGCGCTTTAAAGGTGGTAACCAAAACCTTGAAGCGCACCCGGAAGACCACCGGGAGCCAGTGCAGCTCGCGCAGGAGAGGTGTTACATGGGAGCGCCATGTCGCTCCCATTACCACCCGCGCGGCCGCACTCTGCGCCAGTTGGAGCCTCCGGGTGCTCCTCAAAGGGAGCCCCATGTAGAGAGCATTACAATAGTCCAGGCGGGAGGTGACGAGGGCATGAGTGACCGTGCGTAACGAGTCCCGATCCAGAAAGGGACGCAACTGGCGAATCAGGCGGACCTGATAAAAAATCCTCCCGGTCACGGCCGTCAAGTGCTCTTCTAAAGACAGCCGTGAATCCAGGAGGACGCCCAAGTTGCGAGCCCTCTCCGTGGGGGCCAATGATTCGCCCCCAATAGTCAGTGATGGCGTCAACTGGCTATATCGGGATGTCGGAAACCACAGCCACTCGGTCTTGGATGGGTTGAGCCTCAGCCTGTTCCTCCCCATCCAGATCCGTACGGCCTCCAGGCACCGGGACATCACTTCAAGGGCATCGTTGGGGTGATCCGGGGTGGAGATGTACAGCTGGGTGTCATCAGCGTACTGATGGTACTCCACCCCGAAACCACGGATGATATCGCCCAGCGGCTTCACATAAATGTTGAACAGGAGAGGTGAGAGGACCGACCCTTGTGGCACCCCACATATGAGGGGCCTCGGGGTCGACCTCTGTTCCCCTGTCAACACGGACTGCGACCGGTCAGAGAGAAAGGAGGAGAACCACCGCAACACAGTGCCTCCCACCCCTAACTCTTCCAACTGGTGCAGCATGATACCATGGTCGATGGTATCAAAAGCCGCTGAGAGATCTAACAGGACCAGGACAGAGGAGCACCCCCTGTCCCGAGCCCTCCAGAGATCATCAACCAACGCGACCAATGCCGTTTCCGTGCTGTACCCGGGCCTGAAGCCCGACTGGAACGGATCCAGATACGTCGTTTCATCCAGGTGCTGGGGAAGCTGTTGCGCAACCACACTCTCAACAACCTTTGCCACAAAACGAAGGTTGGAGACCGGACGATAATTTACCAACATTGCCGGGTCCAGGGAAGGCTTCTTGAGGAGAGGCCTCACCACCGCCTCTTTCAAGGCGGCAGGAAAGACACCCTCACCCAGCGAAGCATTTATAATCCCCTGGAACCAGCCTCGTGTCACCTCCCGAGAAGCCAGCACTAACCAGGAGGGACATGGGTCCAATAAACAAGTGGTCGCGTTCAGTCTACCCAGAATCAAATCAAATCAAAATAAATAAATAAATAAATAAATAAATAAATAAATAAATAAATAAATAAATAATGGGGTTGTTAAAAGGAGATGACATCCAATTCTGTATCACATGATTTGTAAAATAGGAAGCAAAAAGAAGATGAGAAAACTCGAACCCTAAAACTTCCTTTCTGGGTCCAGCAGAGACCTCCGAAGTATGTTCTCAAAACTGGTATGTTGCATCCAAGCTTGTTCTTTGCAGGAGCTATGCAAACACATGTTTTGGCCTAGTCAGTGCAACAAAGTTTAAAAATGCAAATAGTTAAAAACTGGGTATAATAATTGCTGGTGAGGGGAGGTGTTTTGGTATTTTTGTTCCCTTTTTGGCTTCTTTTGTGTAGTATATAGACATTGTTTATGCCCATGTGTCTTTTGATGGCTCATTTGTCAAGAGTGCCAAGCTTTTAGGAATTGCCTGACGTTTTTGGACTTGGCTTGGTCTAGGATGGTCACAGTTTTCCAACTGAAACTATGGTTAAGCCAGGGTTGTTGCTTTGGTCTTGTAGTGCTTCCCACAAGAGAAGCAGCATAAGAACTTTATTTAGATGAGCACAAACTCACTGCAGCAACCCTGAACAGCAGAAAAAAAGGAGCATCTATAGGAAGTATTCCAACAAAATGGATATCCACACAACATTTATCAAAAAGTGCCTGACTACTCAACCCAATACAGCAAAAACACCAAAACACCAGAAATCAGAAGCCAGGTGAGCATTGAATGAGCTGGAAGGGAGCTTGGAGGTCTTCTAGTCCAGCCCTGCTCATTTCAGGAAACCATTTCAGGAAAGAGTCTAGATCCGTGATGGCGAATCTATGGCACAAGTAGCCATATCAGTGGGCACGTGAGCTCAGCTGTGCATGCACCCGCCAGCCAGCTGATTTTCGGGCCTTCTGGGCCCACCAGAAGTAGGGAAACAGGCTGTTTCCTTCCTCCAGAGGGCCTGGGGGGTGGTTGGGAAGGCCCATTTTTCTCTCTCAGCTGGCTCCAGAGCCTCTCTAGGAGTCTCTGGAGGCTGGGGACAACAAAAAAGTCACTTCCTGTCCAACCAGAAGTTGGGAAACAGGCCATTTCTGGCCTCCGGAGGGCCATCCAAAGGACCTCTAAGGCCACCTCCACCAACAGATAGGGCAAGCCACTAGAATATAAACTGAGAACAAACCCCACTCCTTACTAGCATTGATGATGTTATTTAGTTTGGGCAGTGGTGAAATCCAATTTTTTTTACTACTGGTTCTGTGTGGATGACTTGGTAGGCATGGTGTGGCTTGGTGGGCATGGCAGAGGAAGGATATTGCAAAATCTCCATTCCCACCCCACTCTGGGGCCAGCCAGAGGTGGTATTTGCCGGTTCTCCAAACTGCTCAAATTTTCTGCTACTGGTTCTCCAGAACCTGTCAGAACCTGCTGGATTTCACCCCTGAGTTTGAGTAATGAAACTTCTGCAAGAAAACAACCAAGTTTACCGGTATAAAAAATGTTATTTCATTTCATTTTTCATTTTATTAAATTTGTATACCGCCCTACTCCCGAAGGACTCAGGGCGGTGAACAGCCATAAAATAAAAGAGATAGATACAAAATTTAAAATAGAGATAAAACTAATTAAATAAATTTGGCTGAACCAATTTTAAAACCCCAATAAATTAAAACCAAATTTAAAATTTCCATTTAAAAAGAGGAAAAATTTAGGTCAGGCCTCCTTATTAGATTAAGGAGAGGTGAAGAAACGTATTATAAGCAGAATGTCACTTTGAAATAATGCTTAAGAAGGAAACATAATCCTTTTCTTTTTGTTTATATGTTGTATAAATGTTTGTTGTGTGTATGTTATGTTATGTTTTTTTTAATATTTATACTCAAATAAAAATTTATTTTTTTAAAAAAAGAAAACAACCAAGCTTAGAGATACATAGTTCCATTAACCATTTATCATACGTTTAGCCTCCAGATCTCTTATCATCTTGGTGCTGTTCCCTTTCTAGGATCTCAGCATCGGTTTGGGATCATGGCGACCAGAATTGGATGCAGTATTCCAAGCGTGGTCACAGTAGTGCAGTATAATGCCACCTTGTAGAGGAGATGGGTAGCCTAAAAATTGAACAAAAATAAATAGAGTAGTACTATATCCATTCTCGTGATCCTGATGCTATCCCTCTGTTGATGTAGTTGAACTGGGAGAAAACGCAGGTACAACAGGAGGCAGAGATGCACATCGTAACGCTATAGATTCCATGATGCCGATTTATTTATTTTTTTCATATTTTAAAACAATCCAATGAGAGTACTCATTATTTTCATTCTGAAAAATTGAAATTGCAGTCTTGCAAACAAACCCAGTTTCAATGCATGTTGCTGGATCATCCCATCCGCATCAAATGGCACAGGGTTATTGTTGTTTTTTATGTAAATGCCAATTTGCGCAAGACAGTTGACTTTTCCCTCATTCAATCTTCTTCTGCATCTTCAGAGCCCCTGGCAAGACAATCAAAATTTGACTTTGACAACATTAGCAAGAGGGGTGATAACTGTTAATCTTCCTTCCTTGCATATACAAGGACATTAAAAAAAACAACAACAGGAATCTCTCTCCACCATTTTATGTCTTCTGCTTTTGTGGTGCACTTTTACACCATATTGTTGCCTTACATGCTTTATTAGGAAGTGTATCGCCTGACAGCAACATTGCTTGAAAAGGAGGCAAATGCTGTCAGAATTGCCGAACATTGCTATTAATATACAAAGCAGGAACAATCCCATGTGTTTTGGATATCATGTCTCAGCTCATTGGGAGGATTAGATGAACCTGTATAATTGAAGAGGTACGTCTCATATTGTGACACCAAAGTGTTACAGTGTGGTCTACAGAGACTGCCAGACTGCATTATGGGAAGGTATCAAATGCTATAAAGTTTGGAAACGGAAGTTAAGCCATGTAGGATGCTGAAAATGTATGCAGTTCATGTTGGAAATAGCAATAACAATGGCACTTAGACTTATATACCGCTTCAGAGTGCTTTCAGCCCTAAGTGATTTACAGACTCAGCATGTTACCCAGTGGTGGGTTGCCCCCGGTTCCAACTGGTTCACTAGAACCGGTAGTAAAACCAGCAGGAGGCCCTGCCCACTGCCCCGGATATCGTAATTTGTGATCTGCGCATGTGCAGAAGCAAGGTGCGCATGCAAGCAAAGCAAGCATGTGCGCACAATCCCGTTGTGAACTGGTAATAATGGTAAGTAGAACCCACCCCTGATGTTACCCCTCAACAATCTGGGTCCTCATTTTACCAACCTCGGATGGATGGAAGGCTGAGTCAATCTTGAGTCGGTCAGGATTGAACTCCAGGCTGTGGACAAAGTTAGCCTGGAATACTGCATTGTAACCACAGGTGCCATCACAACTTAGGGGATGTGCATGAAAAGCTCATTGAAAATGCAGAATAACATTCTACCAACCAATGTGACTTCAACTCCAATGATCTTTACACACAAAGGCTGAGTCGGACAAGAATGATGGGAGCTCTGGTCCAACATATTCTGGTGATAAGATGGTTACTTTTGAAAGTTGATGAAGAGAAGGATGTTCTGGGGCTTAAGACATGCAAACCATCTTAGAAGTTTTATTTTTAAGAATGTAAACTTCATTGAAGGAACTGAAAGATGAGGGGTAGAAGAACATTGAGGGGTGTCTCAATTGAGAAACAGAGAGGTTCATGATTTTTTTGGATAGCCTTTTCTGGTTACTTTCACAAATATTGAAATATGATTTCAAAGGAAGTATAATCACTGATGAAAAGAAGCAGAGGCAAACATCCTGTATCGAATCAAATCAAATCATTTATTACAGCCATAAGATCAGAAAACAGCAAGATAAAACCTACTATATATTATATATGCATCATGTATGTATATGTTTGTGTGTATGTGTGTACCGTGTTTCCCCCAAAATAAGACCAGTTCTTATATTAATTTTTGCTCCAAAAAAACACATTATGGCTTATTTTCCAATTAGGTCTTATTTCGGGGGAAAATACAGTACTAAATGCCTCCGTCTGCTGACGATCTTAACTGGGGCTTATTTTTGGGGTAGGGTTTATATTACGAACATCATGAAAAATCATGGCGCTGGCTTTATTTTCCAGTTGGGTCTTATTTTTGGGAAAACAGGGTATTTGTGTGTGCGTATCAGCCCACCAAAAGTAAATACAAAATATGTAAGAATGATAATAAAATATGAATACAAGAAAATGTGAACAATAATGGTAAAAAGAGACACTCAACGATGAGATGGGTGGCATGTAAATTTTATAACAAATAAATAAAAATAAAATAAGGCAATCCAAAATACAAGTAAGCAGATGAAAGATAAAATCTTCAGTTATAAAATGAACAGAAAAGGTACAAAACTGGGAAACCTGGGAAAACACACCTGACTTCTCACCAGACACAAGGAGGAAGAAGTGAAAGTTATGCTCCCCTCCTGAAGATTTTTTTTCAGAATGGGGTAGATGAGGATCAGCCAAGAGCCCTTGGAAAGAGAATACCAAAGGAGCATATGGCTCAAAGACTTTATTGAGGCACCCCATGGGCTATTTCTCTGATGTAGCCATTCAAGTGGTAAGTTTGTCTATCTCAAGAGACCTCTGCTAGTGTGTTGGACTCTCTCCAACCATCATGTCAAAAGGCTAATTCCAGCACTGCTCTTGAGATGCATGAGGATGAATGCACTTACGAATTTACAGTCTTTGCATGGAGGCCAAATTGGGAGTCGGTATTTTGATGTGGAAGAACAGATGGCCAACCCAGATGGTTGTCCGCCGTTAGTTCAGTTGGGTATCGCATGTGTAAAGGGAGATGATTCACGTGTGATTTGAATATGTATAGCTTTACGGTATGGCTTTAAATGATGATGTTTTGTGTTCTTAGTTGAGTTCTGGCAACTGCTCCATGACTGTTATCGGCGAAGTAATTCACCTAGGTAGGCATAGCTCTAGTATAACCAGATGAAACACTTGCATATGGCAAGCTTGTAAAAAAATAAAGTTTACTTCAACTTTTTTTTTTTTTTAATTTGATTTATATGCCGCCCTTCTCCGGAGACTCAGGGCAGCTTACAATGCGTTAAGCAATAGCCTTCATACTTTTGTACATTTATACAAAGTCAGCTTATTGCCCCCACAAACTGGGTCCTCAATTTACCTACCTTAGAAAGGATGGAAGGCTGAGTCAACCTTGAGCCTGGGGAGATTCGAACTAGCAGTAATTGCAGGCAGCTGAATGATAATAACAGGCTATTAGTCTGCTGCGCCACCAGGCTCTTCATGAACTTCATGAACAAAAAATGCCAGGTGTTGCTGATGTTCTTATCACATGTTCTAAAACCATTTCTCTCAAAGAGGACTTGGGAAGATTAGGAAAATTCTGAAAAAAACAAACATTTAATTAAACCAAATAGTTCAATACCATATTTATGTTTGTCAGATGAACAAAAAGCTCTAAAATGCCATTAAAAAAATTAAACATGTGGCAAACATACCCAGTCTCTTCTGGTACTCTAAAGGTAAAGGTTTCCCTCGCACATATGTGCTAGTCGTTCCCAACTCTAGGGGGTGGTGCTCATCTCAGTTTCAAAGCCGAAGAGCCAGCACTGTCCGAAGACGTCTCCATGGTCATGTGGCCAGCATGACTAAATGCCAAAGTCATACAGAACGCTGTTACCTTCCCACCAAAGGTGGTTACCTATTTTTCTACTTGCATTTTTTACGTGCTTTTGAACTGCTAGGTTGGCAGAAGCTGGAACAAGTAACAGGAGCTCACCCTGTTACGCGGCACTAGGGATTCGAACCACTGAACTGCCAACCTTTCAATTGACAAACTCAGCATCTTAGCCACTGAGCCACCGTGTCCCATTCTGGTACTCTAAAGCCTTCTAAAATTAATACTAGTTTGGTATCCCATTATTGTTCTGTATTTTCTATTAAGAACTCTGTTCTGATTGCTAATAAATTTAAGTGCTACTAAAAAGTGTGTAATACAGCTGTTTCTAGAAGGATAAGTGGAGTCCTTGGTGTTCTCTGAGCTTGATTATTTGCTTGCAGATGTTTTATTACCAGACTAGATAATTTCATCAGTGTTAATGCTGTAGCTTGGCCTGCCAGTGTTGGTTGGGGTGTTGTTTTCTCCTTGGTAGTTCCTTGATTAGGAATTGTTTCCTGTTAGATTATTTGTCCGGTGTTAATTCCATTTTATCTGGGTGTTGGTTGTGGAGAGGATGTGTCCTGGTCCTTTTATTTCCATTTTAGCTTTTGTAATTATCTCTTTGAGTGGTGGGTACATGTGATTTATCTCTATGTGTCTGCTGATGCATGATTTGTCTGAATGCCAGACTTCCAGGAATTCACCAGCATTTTTAATTTAGATAGGATCCTCACAGTTTCTCATTTTAAACAGTAGTCAATCTGTTCATTGTGTTGTGAGATTAACAAGTTTTCATCTTCTGACAGCTAATTGGTGTTCCTGGATGTGGTCTGCTGGTATCCTGTCTGTCCTACATAGTGGCTGTTACAGTCCTTACACTGTAGGTCATAATTTATTCCTGTTTTTAATTCTTGGCTATTGGGTCTTTTGGTTTACATAAGATGTTTCGAGTTGGTTGGTTTGCTATGATGATGCTGTGCAGTGGTGAAATCCAAATTTTTTTACTACCGGTTCTGTGGGCGCGGCTTGGTGGGCATGGCTTGGTGGGCGTGGCAGGGAAAGGATACTGCAAAATCTCCATTCCCACCCCGCTCCAGGTGAAAGATACTGCAAAATCCCCATTTCCTCTCCACTCTTGGGGGAAGAATATTGCAAAATCCCCATTCCCTCCCCACTCCTGGGGAAGGATATTGCAAAATCCCCATTCCTTTCCCACTCCTGGGGGAAGGATATTGCAAAATCCCCATTCCCTCCCCACTCCTGGGGGAAGGATATTGCAAAATCCACATTCCCTCTCCACTCCTGGGGGAAGGATATTGCAAAATCCACATTCCGTCCCCACTCCTGGGGAAGGATATTGCAAAATCTCCATTCCCATCCCACTCTGGGGCCAGCCAAAGGTGGTATTTGCCGGTTCTCCAAATTACTCAAAATTTCCGCTACCGGTTTCCAGAACCTGTCAGAACCTGCTGGATTTCAGCCTTGATGCTGTATCTATTGGTTGTTTCTGGTATGTTTATGATGTATAGCAATGTTTTCCTTTTCGCGGCTTAAACTGATGAATTGAGTGGTTAGATGCTTTTTGGTAAACTTATCTGGGTATCCATTTTGTTGGAAGATGGTATATGGTATAATGGTTTTACACTGTTCCTCTTGTGGCAGGTTGTATTGTAACTTTAGTAGTAAAACATTTAGCCAGTGTGAATGGATTTTTCAGTACACTTGTTTTTCTAATTTGCCGACATTTCCTCTGCTGGTAAGGATATCCAGGAAGGGTAATGTGTGATTGTTTTCTCCTTCCCTTGTGACTTTTATTTCTTCGAAGATGTTGTTGATTGTTTCTTGTGTCTCCTCTAGTTTTTCCTTTTGTCATCTACATATTGTATCCAGACTTGTGGTTGTTATGTGTGGGAATTTTATAGTCTCTGCTATGAGTCCTGAGAATGGTGAACCCATGGGTGTTCCTTTAATTTGTCCACAAAACTTAAAGTAAATTGTGAGCCAGAGGACGATAAGATCCATTATTCTAGGTCAGACATGTAAAACACAAGGCCCGTGAGCCAGATCTGGCCCACGTGTGGTCAGATCCGACCCACAGGGCTGTCCTGGAAAATATAAGGGGCCGGCCCGCGTCGCTTCAGCACGGTCTACCCAATGCGAAGGGGAAACATTGGGCCAGTGTGGCTTCGGCCTGGACTACCCAATGCGAAGAGGAAACATGCCAGCAGTTTGGGGAGTGGTGTCAAACTGGCATGCCCACCCTGTTGGCCACACCCATCCAGTCGACCACACACCCCTAGCCCTTCTGAGGTCAACCACAGCCCTGATGCGGCCCTCAATGAATTTGAGTTTGACACCCCTGTTCTAAGTCAAATATAGCAGAATGACAATGATAAGCAGAAAAGTAGACTCCAAAGGTCACTGCCAAAGAAAACTACACAAACTTAAGCTGGTGTTAACATCCAACTGATCGCGGAAAGCAACCATTTCTTATCAACATATTTTTATTTCATGAACTTTTTTACTGATGCATACTAATGCTTTCATCATAAATGTGTTCTTTTAATCTGCATTTTATAGTTATCTTGACTGTTTGGGGTTGAATGGTAAGATATACATTTAATAACTAAGTAAACAATGGGGTGGACCGGAGTAGAAAAGATGGAGGACAAAGATAGAAAAGTTTATTTTAAACTCTGTGGGGGGTGGCAATAAAACAGAGTTGATAATAACAATAGAAATAAAAATGTAATGTGGATTTGATGTAATTTTGCTATTTTTAATTTTAAAATGTAATTTAATTCTTTCTAATTTAAAATAATGCAAGGAGCAATTAGAAATGAGCTTGAAGAAAAATTAAATACTGATTATCTAATTATTAGCATATATAAATTTGAGGAAGGAGGTTCATTTTGCTTGAAAATAGTCTGCTTTGAAAATGTATTTAATTCCACAGCTTTAAAATTAGCTTAGAAACTTGTGCTATCTTCACCCTGGAAATTGGGTAATAATTTAATAAGATATTTTGGGGGGGGGGGTTTCCTTCCTTCCTTCCTTCCTTCCTTCCTTCCTTCCTTCCTTCCTTCCTTCCTTCTCTCCTTCTTTCTTTCCTTCCTTCTTTCCTCTGGGAATTTCTGCTCTAAACTATGCAAGTTTTTATACTATTATACTATTTTGAGGTGTTTTTACAAGAAGTCTTCTACTTTAAAGTCCAAGTTATCTACTTTATACATATTAATGTATAAGAAAAGTACAAGAGCCATATGGTTTCCTATAAAATAATATGATTTAATATCAACATTTTATCCAGCTGCTATGTACCATTCCCAGTAAATGGTAGCCTAATTAACCTTGCTTAAATTAATACTGGATTACCAAATAAATCCAAAGCTATAAACTAATTTAATTAATTTAATTTATTGGATTTTTGAAGTTATCCAATTCAAAGCAACTCTGGGTCAAATAAAATTCTCAGGACTCATAAAAAGATAAAGGTTCCCCTCACACATATGTGCTAGTCATTCCTGACTCTAGGGGGCGGTGCTCATCTCCGTTTCAAAGCCGAAGAGCCAGCACTGTCCGAAGACGTCTCCCTAGTCATGTGGCCGGCATGACTAAACGCCAAAGGCACACAGAATGCTGTTACCTTCCCACCAAAGGTGGTCCCTATTTTTCTACTTGCATTTTTTATGTGCTTTCGAACTGCTAGGTTGGCAGAAGCTGGGACAAGTAATGGTAGCTCACCCCGTTACGCGGCACTAGGGATTTGAACCACTGAACTGCCGACCTTTCGAGCAACAAGCTCAACAATTTAGCCATTGAGCCACCACGTCCCATTAGCAGGACTCATAGCAGAGACTCTAATGCAGTATCTAGAAATGGTAGCATTCCCACATATACAACCAATAGTATGGAACCACTGTGTAGACGGACATCTTTCTCATAATAAAAAAAGATCAACTAGAAGAGGCACATGAAACAATCAACAGCATCTTCAAAGAAATAAAAGTCACAAGGGAAGGAGAAAACAATCACACATTACCCTTCCTGGATATCCTTACCAGCAGAGGAAACGATGGCAAATTAGAAAAACAAGTCTGTTGAAAACTACCCACAATGGCCAAGTTTTCCACCACAAATGTTACAACACAATCCTTCACTTTATCAGCTGAACTGCTCACAAGATCTTCAAGGAAAGCCCCTTCTAGATCTCTTGTCCATCAATTGCCTGGGTCAAAACACACTTAACCGATTTCTCATTTAGCAACATAAATTTTGGGCTCAATTGTGGTCGTAAGTTTAGTTTAGTTTAGTTTAGTTTTATTAAATTTGTATACCGCCCTACTCCCGAAGGACTCAGGGCGGTGAACAGGCACAAGATAAAATACAGAAATACAAAAGTTAAAAACAGTTTAAAACCAAATTAAATAATATTGGCCCACGACAATTAAAATCCCAATAAATTTAAAACAAATTAAAATTTCAATTTAAAATTTAAAAGAAAGGGGAGAAAAATTAGGCCAGGCCGGCTTGCTGGAATAAGAGGGTCTTAAGAGCACGGCGGAAGGTGCGTAGATCCGGGATCCTCCGTATCTCTGGGGGGAGCTCGTTCCAGATAGTGGGTGCCCCCACAGAGAAGGCCCTCCGCCTGGGGGCCGCCAGTCGACACTGCTTGGCTGACAGCACCCGGAGGGGACCCTCTCTATGAGAGCGTACCGGCCGGTGGGAGGCTATTTGTGGTAGTAGGCGGTCCCGTAAATAACCAGGTCCTAAACCATGGAGCACTTTAAAGGTGGTAACCAAAACCTTGAAGCACACACGGAAGACCACTGGGAGCCAGTGCAGCTCGTGCAGGAGAGGTGTTACACAGGAGCGCCATGTTGCTCCCATAACCACCCGGCGGCCGCACTCTGCACCAGTTGGAGCCTCCGCGTGCTCCTCAAGGGGAGCCCCATGTAGACAGCATTACAATAGTAGAGGACTACCTCCACTTACGACCAATAAGTCGTAAGTGGAGGTAAATCAGACAAATAAGTTGAAAGCAAAACTATTAAAACATTATTAAAAACAGCAGCACTGTGACCGCAGCTCAAACCCCAAAAGCTGATGGAATAATGAAATCATTTATCTACTTCTTGTATCTTGTATTTCTTTGTGTGTCCCTTTCCTCTTTCTTTGTCTGTCCGCTGCTGCATTTTGACATCTTTACACCTATGACATAATCAAGTAAAATTTCTGGGACTTCCTCCCTCATTTCACCTTCATCTCAATTTTTGTTTTTTGCTCCTTCTCCTGCCCTACCTTCAGTGGTGGGATTCAACTGGTTCGCACCACTTTGGCCAAACCGGTTGTTAAATCGCTGGCTGGCCCCGCCCCGCCCCTTCCAGAAGTCCCCACAGGCCCCATTTTTGCTCCCAGGAGGCTGCAGGGAGGCCTACTAGGCTCAAAACTGAACACGGGGGTGCGGCGCAGCCCCACACCACCCATTTTTGCTCCCGGGGGGGTGCGGGAGGCTGAGTGCTGCGTGTCACACCCCCTGGCCATGCCCACCCAGCCAGTCATTAGGGCAGAGAACCGGTTGTTAAATTATTTTAATCCCACCACTGCCTACCTTCCCTACCAGCATTACTGGAAATATGGCGGGAAGCAGTGGTGGGATTCAGCCAGTTCACACCACTTCAGGAGAACTGGTTGTTAACTTTCTGAGCAGTTTGGCAAACTGGTTGTTGGAAGAAATCATTAGGGCAAAGAACCGGTTGTTAAATTACTTGAATCCCACCACTGGTGGGAAGCCAAGGTAGGATGCCAAGTTAAGAGTGGAAGAATAAATAGTTCAATTTATAGAAGCATAAGGATTCGAATCATGTACACAGAGACGCAGAAGCAATTCGGTGCATCTTGCAGTGATCTAATGCAGAAACTCAAAGCTTCCTGTTCCCAGACATTTTTAACACTTTTCAAAAGTGGTGTCAGGGGGTGTCAGTGTGGGCTGGATGCGTCACGCACTGGCCATGCCCACCCCCGGTTTAGCAAAGTGGGGAAAAGTCACACTACGTCATGTGACAACAACGTGACACCGTGAGTTTGATATCCTTAAAATATGTGGACCTCATCAGAATTCCCCAGCCAGCAATGGTTGGAACGGGAAACTATAAAATCTGGTTATCATAAATATGTAACCCTTTCCTTGCTTTGTGCTATGAAACAAAAAAAAAAAGCTCTCTCCAGAATTAGACTAATGATTTAACTTTTTAATTAAACTTTAAAAGTCTTTAATTAAATACCTAAATTGGAAAGAACCGCTTTAGTTTAAATTGTCTTTAGATTGCAAGAGGCACCTCTTCCTGTTTCATCTTTAGTGATCTGGAAAGTTACAAAGACCGATAAATCATGTTTACACCCTTTAATTGGTGCCATTAACACTTTTTTCATTATCTAGACAGGAAAACCAGGAACAGAAGGGCTGCAGGTAAAATAGAAATTAATCCTAGTAATTAGAAAATCCCAAATCTGGATTCTCCCTCTCTTTCTCTTTCTCTTTCTCTTTCTCTTTCTCTTTCTCTTTCCCTCCCTCCCTCCCTCCCTCTCTCTCTCTCTCTCTCTCTCTCTCTCTCTTTCCTTCGTTCCTTCCTTCTGTTAGAAGAAATACCCATCTGGGTTCAGTTCAAGTGGGGAGAAAGACACTGGAAACATGGAGGCTGATTAGAAAGATGGTTTAATGGAGCAGAACCATTAAGCACATGGTCCTGGTGCAGTTGAACACATGGGTGAGAGAGATATTTATACCCTCTCTTGGGCCTTGACCTTGAGCTTCCTGTTCCTGTGCAAGAAATATATTCTATTGGTTGTCAGTCTCCCAGTGGGCTATGCGGAGATCATAGCTAACTTTGTAGGTTATCTGTGTCCCAGGCTTGGTTGAATTTTGCTGGGGGATGCAATGAAGGGCAATTCCTATTGTGGCTGAATGGCTTTGCTCTGAAGGATAATTCCATCATCCTGGAGCTTTTGTCTTGTAGATAAGCTGGCACCAAAATATCTGCTGGAGGCAGGGAGCTGGGGCAGAGTTTCTGTCTCCAAGAGCATGTTTCTCAATTTCTCATCCAGGGAAATATAATATTCTGCCTTTTTAATATTTCCTAAAATATTTCATCCTTCTAGGAGAGGGATGGGTGCTAACTTTCTGCACTTCCTTCCTTTCTTCCTCTGACCTTGATTACACAAACATTTAATATCGTGTTTCCCCAAAAATAAGACCCTGGTTTTGGGAGTTGGGCGGCATAGAAATGCGATAAATTAAATTAAATTAAATTACATTTAAAAAATTTTGAACCCTGAAATAAACACTTGGCCTTATTTTTGGGAAGGTCTTATTATTTTGGGGCGCATGGAAGAAACCAGAGGAAATGGCGGGGACCAGCTGTGCATGCGTTTAAATATTTTCGGGGAGGGCATATTTTCGGGGGGGGGCTTATTTTAGTGCATGCATTCAAAAGCATGATTGGGCTTATTATCAAGGGATGTCTTATTTTAGGGGAAACAGAGTATTTGCATACAACATACAAACAAGCATCTATGCACCGACACAGTTTTGAGGTTATCAGAAAATTGGTTCTTCTTTGATTAACGGGCATTACTTGACTTACCTCTTCCATTATTGCAAAAGCAAATGTTTAATATCATGGTACGTAAGACCATTTTGAAAGCAATTATAGCATAGATAGAATGTATAGAATTCTTTATTGGCAAGTGTGAAATCGATCAACAACACAGTGATGGTTATGGAAACTTCATGCATAGCAGAAGGAATTATTAACAGAAGTTACAATGCTACAGATTCAGAAAGGAAAAGTTCTTCAGAATGTATAGGGTTCCTTAGGTAGCAGCTAGAGGGAAATCCTTAAAGACCAGATGTTTATTGAGCTATTTATTATTTATTTCAGGACCCCACAATTCCTACCCTGCTAGCCTCACTCACTTGTCACAGATTGAACTTTGAATGAGGATGTTCCCATTTCATTTCAATAAATTGTACCTCCTGGAGTGACTGCATTTTTCAGTAAGAATGCTGGCATCATTATTGCTTGTTTGATCTGAACACAATTAGAAAAAAAAGTGGGACTTTGGAGGTCTTCTAGTCCAACCCTTGCTCAAGCAGGAAACACTATATAATTTCAGACAAATGACTGTCCAATTTCTTTCTTAAAAACTTCCAAATGTTGACGCAATTGTTCTGTCAGGAAATTTCTCCTTAGTTCTAGGTAGCTTCTCTCCTTGATTAGTTTCCAACCATTGCTTCTTGTCCTTCCCTCAGGTGCTTTGGAGAATAGCTTGACTTCCTCTTCTTTGTGGCAGCCCCTGAGATATTGGAACACTGCTATCATATCACTCCTAGTCCTTCTTTTCATTAAACTAGACATATTCAGTTTCTGCAGCTCTTCTTCATATGTTTCAGCCTCCAGTCCCCTAAGCATTTTTGTTGCTCTTCTCTGCACACTATCTCGCTATCTTTACAGGCTGACAAACCTAATTCTGAATGAGGGAAACACTTTATTTATTTATTTATTTTATTTTATTTTATTTTATTTATTTAAATTTTTATACCGCCCTTCTCCCGAAGGACTCAGGGCGGTGTACAGCCATACTAAAACAACATAAACCCATAAAATTTAAAAATAGTTTAAAATATATTAAAAATTTGGCCCTTATATTAAAAAACTACAAACACCCAATTAAGAATCATTTTCTAAGCCAGCCCAGCCTGTTGAAACAATAGAGTCTTAAGGGCATGGCGAAAGGTACGTAGGTCAGGGATCATGCGAATCTCCGGGGGCGATTCACTCCAGAGGGCAGGTGCCCCCACAGAGAAGGTTCTCCCCCTGGGTGTCGCCAGTCGATTTTCTAGATTGATTACATGTTAAGGAGTAAAATGGGAGAAAATGAAGCCTATACGGAGCAAGTCTTCTTGAACAGAAATTTCATCATTAAAAAAAAATAATAATAATCAGAATAATGATCCCAGCACAAGCTACAATAAATGTTTTTTTTTTAAAAAAAGTTTTTTATATTTCAATTACAAACATAAACATTCCATCTGTCCATCTGCAGTGCATCGTCTGGTTACAAACATCTCTGTGCAATATCGTTCACCATTTTCCATCTCATTCGCATTCATGTAACATTATTTCGCTAAGCTTAATATTATAGTATATTAAACATTTAAATATAATGCTCTCCATTTTCTTCTTAATATCTAATAATAATAATAATAATAATAATAATAATAAATTTTAACATACAATAAATACTATTTATTCAACATGTAGACTTGGTGTCTACTGAGGGAAGAAGAAGATGAGCAGGAGAAACAAAATCAATAACCTATGACATTACTCTGATAGCTGATCATGCAATGATCTGAACGTTCTAAAGATAAATGTGGAGAGCAAAATAATAATAATAATTTAAAAAAGGAATTATGACAAAGATTAAATAAAAGTCAGCTGGGTTGCATCAAAGTGAAATAAAATTAAGAAAAAAACCCAAACTAATGACAATAAATACATAAATCATTCTTAAAAACTGACAGTGCGGATATTGAAGTAGTGACTAACTTTTAGGATCTGCTTTTTAGGATCAATTATTATAAGTAAGAACCCGAATTCAGTGGTGAAATCCAAATGTTCTTACTACCGGTTCTGTGGGCGTGGCTTGATGGGTGTGGTGTGGCTTGGTGGGCGTGGCAGGGGAAGGGTACTGCAAAATCTCCATTCCCACCCCACTCCAGGGGAAGGATACTGCAAAATCTCCATTCCCACCCCACTCCAGGGGAAGGATACTGCAAAATCCCCATTCCCACCCCTCTATAGGGCCAGCCAGAGGTTTTATTTGCCGGTTCTCTGAACTACTCAAAATTTCCACTGCTGGTTCTCCGAACTGCTCAAAATATCCGCTACCGGTTCTCCAGAACCTGCTGGATTTCACCCCTGCCCGAATTCAAGAAATACGTTGTAGATTAGCATTTAGTAGAAAAGCCATGAAATCCTTAAAAAATTCAGAGGGAGTAACAGATAACGGAGTAACAGATTAAAGGAGTTGGAATAGGCCTTGTAGGTCATCTAGTGCAGGGGTCTCCAACCTTGGCAACTTTAAGACTTGTGGACTTCAACTCCCAGAATTCAAAGCAAAGCTGGCTGAGGAATTCTATGAGTTGATGTCCACAAGTCTTAAAGTTGCCAAGGTTGGAGACCCCTGATCTAGTGCAACCCTCCGCCCAAGCAGAGACCCTACACCATTTCTGACAGGTGGCAGTCCGGTCTTTTCTTGAAAGCTTCCAGAGATGAAGCTCCCACAACTTCTGAAGGCAAGTTGTAATGTTACTATAGTAATGTTACTATACCAACAACAACAAAAACCTCACAGTCATGCAGGCAATTGAATTCCTGGGAACATGTTATGGAAGTGAAAGTTTGAAGAAGCAGAAAAAATATTAACATTTCTAAATCTGGAGGGAACTCTGGAGACCACCATGGACAGCCCACAAAACAAGCAAGCAAAACAAATGGTAGAACAAATCAAATAAGTGCTAGAACAAATAAAAAGCAATTGTTGGAATAAATCAATCCAGAGTTCTCTCTCAAGGCACAAATACCCAAGTTCAAATTATTATATTTTGGATATATTATGCCAAGACTTAGTTCTCTGGAGAAGTCTATAATACTAGGAAATGTAGAAGGAAAGAGAAAAAGAAGGCAACAAGGAATTAAGGACTCATTTATAACAGCAAAAGATGAACCATTAGATAATTTGAAGGACAAGGTTGGGGACAGAGTGTCCTGGAAATATAGTCCCTGACTTACAATAGTTATTTAGTGACCGTTCAAAGTTACAACGGCACTGAAAAAAGTGACTTATGACCATTTTTCACACTTACGACTGTTGTAGCATCCTCATGGTCACATGATTTACATTAGGATGCCTAACAACTAACTCATATTTATGACGGTTACAGTGTCCCAGGGTCATGTGATCACCTTTTGCGACCTTTTGACAAGCGAAGTCAATGGGGAAACCAGATTCACTTAGAAACCGTGTTACTAATATAACAATCACAGTGTTTCACTTAACAAATGTGGTGAGAAAAGGTCACAAAACAGGGAAAACTCAACAAATTTCTCACTTAGCAACATAAATTCATGGCTCAATTGTGGTCGTAAGTCAAGAAGTACCTGGATAGATAGATAGATAGATAGATAGATAGATAGATAGATAGATAGATAGATACAGAGGTGCTATTCAGCAGGTTCTGACCAGTTCTGGAGAATCAGTAGTGGAAATTTTGAGTAGTTCGGAGAACTGGTAAATACCACCTCTGATTGGCCCCACCCCCATCTATTCTCTGCCTCCTGAGTCCCAGCTGATCGGGAAGAAATGGGGATTTTGCAGTAACCTTCCCCTGAAGCGGGGTGGGATTGGAGATTTTACAGTATCCTACCCCTGCCCCGCTCACCAAGCCATGGCACACCCACCAAGCCACGTCCACAGAATTGATAGTAAAAAAATTTGAATCCCACCACTGGATGGATGGAGAGAGAGAGAGAGAGAAATAATATAGATATAGATATAGATATAGATATAGATATAGATATAGATATAGATATAGATATAGATATAGATATAGATATAGATAGATAGAGATAGAAATGATATAGAGAGAAGATAGATAGATATTATAGATAGATATAGATAGATAGATATAGAGATAGATATCTATATATATACATATGCATATACCTATATCAATATCTACAGTATATCTATATCTCTATAGATATAGATAAATAGATATATAGATATAGATATATGGTTGCTAACACCCAACTTAATGGCACATAATCAATCTAGCTACCATCAACATTGATCATGAACAGTGCTAGCCACATAATAAGAATTGAACTACAACTTTAAATAGGTTGAAACGAAGCACCGCCAAATGCTACTGAAAACTCCCAACTCATTACTTACCTAGTATTTCAAGAACGCATTCAATTACTTGCATACTATTTCAAGAACACTATAGTTATTGATCAAGAACCTTTCTGGCTGGGCAGAATTATCACATCGAGATTTCACATCTTTAATCCCGAAAAGGCTCTCTGTTGCTCCATGAGGGGTGACTAAATCATCATCGCAGTTGCATATATTAAGAGATTGCAATGCATTAAACATTACAAAGGAACAGCCAGCTAGTAATTATGAGGTCTCCTATTATGCAGAGGGTAATTAGGAGAACAAACTCCTGGTGGACTACAATGGTAAACAACCAAAGCTAACATTATACACTGGGCTGGTGGTGCGGATGAATTTGATTTTAATGCATTGTTCTATAATTAGTTAGATCAGCACAGAAGAGGTTTATAAGCCAAACATAATTAGCCTGACTAATTGTTTCCACTGACTTCAAAACTTTCCAGGAAACATATAGCCCACTTATTATGGCAAACAAACACGTGTATTTCTGTGAATTATCCTGGGTCACAAGCATGATAAATCACAAGCATGATTTACGCTTGAATCACCTTTCATTA
Source organism: Pituophis catenifer annectens (assembly GCF_029215685.1). Classification (NCBI taxonomy): domain Eukaryota; kingdom Metazoa; phylum Chordata; class Lepidosauria; order Squamata; family Colubridae; genus Pituophis; species Pituophis catenifer. The sequence continues at coordinate 116,321,764 of NW_027256884.1, read as the reverse complement.
AAATTGGAGGCAGCTTGCCGTCCATTTGTAGCTCACTCCTACTGGTTATTTATTATTAATAATTTTAATTATAAATAAGTAGCATTAAGCATCTGCTATTATTAATATTACAATTGATCCCAATTGTAATTATTAATAATTTTTAATATGTAATACATAATAAAACAAAGTTAACACAAAAGCAAAGCACCTGATGTACCCCAACATGTGGGAGGGAGCATACTGCTTCCCTTTCGCCTTTCAGCTCCAATCCAGGAGCCCTCAAGCAGTCACATTCACAACAAACCATTTTGTACCAAATCTATATTTGCTGATAAAGAAATAAAGGGAGGCTAGTATAGATCTATTTCAAGATATTTAGCGCTTATCAGCTAGCCATACCCAAGTTCGAATGTGAGTAAGGGTTTTGCTAGCTGATGAGAGCTAAATAGCTTGAAATAGATCTATATTAGTCTCCCTTTATTTCTTTATCAGCAAATGTAAATGTTATATATGTATATGTATATGTATATGTATATGTATATGTATATGTATATGTATATGTATATGTATATGTATATGTATATGTATATGTATATGTATTACAGATCCCTCACATCCTGGACATAAATTGTTTCAACTCCTACCCTCAAAACGACGCTATAGGGCACTGCATACCAAAACAACTAGGCACAAGGACAGTTTTTTCCCCGAATGCCATCATTCTGGTAAACAAATAATTCCCTCAACACTGTCAAATAATTTACTAAGACTATTACTATTCTTCTTCTCTTCCTTACTAGTATCTATCTATCTCCACTTATTACTATAACCATGTTGCTTGTATCTTTCAATTTATATTGTTTTTATTTGTTTCCTAGTACGATTTGATAGTTTATTAGTAACCTTGACTATCACTAAGTGTTGTATCTTTTTATTCTTGATGGATATATTTATTTTCCTTATTTACACTGAGAGCATATACACCTAAGACAAATTCCTTGTGTGTCCAATCACACTTGGCCAATAAAGAATTCTATTCTATTCTATTCTATTCTATTCTATTCTATTCTATTCTATTCTATTCTATTCTATTCTATTCTATCCTATCCTATCCTATCCTATCCTATCCTATCCTATCCCATCCCATCCCATCCCATCCCATCCCATCCCATTCCATTCCATTCCATTCCATGTCACCCCTAGTCCTTCTTTCCATTAAACTAGACATACCCAATTCCAGCAAGCATTGGAGTAAAGCAGAGCAGAGTAGAGTACTTTATTTGGTCATGTGTGATTAGTCACACAAGGAATTTGTCTCTGGTTCAGAAGTTCTCAGTGTACATGCAGGCAACATAGTAATAATAATCATAATAATGATACCAATAAAAGAACGTAGTAGAAAAGATGAGAAGGATATTAGTAATACAGCATACTATCATGGGTAAATATATAGTTAGACATGCTACTGGTCATCTCAATGATTGGTTGGGGGAGAGCTGGATCATGCAGTAGCAATGTAGCCACTCTGCACATGCACAGAAATCCCTTTTGTGCAAGCAATGTATCTGATGGAGTTGGTTCAGCCCACCTGTAGACGAGATATCCCTCATTGATCCAAAGCACCTTGTTGAGATAGATCGCTGCAGATATGTGCAGCTCAGTTAAATGCCTCATACGTTTTGCTCCATAGCACTACCTCAGAGAGTAAATCTATATTTACTCTTACTGAAGGTCTAACGGGTCTTTAGACAGCAGACTTTATTCTTTGCTGCTCTGTTTTTTTAAAAGCATTTGCTTCTTTTCTCAAGCAAATAGATACCCGTTAAAAGTTTATTGCAGAATAAATAACACGTTAAACACAACCGTTCACCATTTTATGAGTTAAACTATATTTATGAGCTTTCTTTAAGGTTCCCTTATTGATTTTGTCTTCTCTTGAAACCATAAGGAAGGGACTTTATTCTGCACTGCTAAAAACATTTTGTTTATTATTTTTATTCAATATCTCTACTGCTTTCCATGGAATCATTTTGGACAGTAGCTTCTCGGCCATTAGGGCTTCTAATGTCTCTGGGGTCTCCCTGGCTAAGCCTTCTCCTTTCCTGTCTTTTGAAATGGATTCAAGAATCTAAGGATAACAGAATAACAGAGTTGGAAGGGACCTTGGAGGTCTTCTAGTCCAACCCCCTGCTCAGGCAGGAAATCCTATACTACTTCAGGCAAATGAGTGTCCAAGCTCTTCTTAAAAACCTCCAGTGTTGGAAGCACCCACAACTTCTGGAGGAAAGTCATTCCACCGATTAATGGTTCTAACTGTCAGGAAATTTCTCCTTTGTTCTAGATTGGTTTTCTCCTTGATTAGTTTCCATCCATTGCTTCTTGTCCTGCCTTCAGGTGCTTTGGAGAATAGCTTGACCCTACTCTTTCTGTTTTATATCTTTTTGATGTGATAAGGTTGCACCAAATATAACTCTTAGTTGGGCCATTTTGAAAGAGCGACAGAGTTAATTAACATCTTACTACATTTTGTAGTTGACCAACAGGACTAATAATGAAGGCTACAAAGAATTATTAAGGGCTATCGAATAAAACTGAACCAAAGTTATCATGAAACAGGTTACAATCAGCCTAAATTACTACTGAAAGTTTGCTTTTCCCATCCTCTTATTTTCTTCTTTTTCCCTTCTCCCCCAATTTTAAAGCCCCTTGCTCTCCTAGTTTGCCCTGTATTTCCAACTGCTCTCCTCCTTTTTCCCCTATTCCCCTTTCTTGCTTTACCACTGTTAATCCCAGTGTAATCATTTAAATTTTTTATGTGTACATTGGGATTACAATGATAAAAATAGAGGAGTTAGAAAGAGACAAGGAGAGAAAGAAGAAGGGAAGAGTCCTTCCTTCTCATTAGGTGGCCAAAGTATTTGAGTTTCCTCTTCAGGATCTGGCCTTCTAAATAGCAGTCAGGGTTGATCTCCTCTAGGACTGACCGGGTTGATCACCTTGCAGTCCAAGGGACTCACAGGAGTCTTCTCCAGCACCATAGTTCAAAGGCCTCAATTCTTTGGCACTCAGCCTTTCTTATGGTCCAGCTTTCACAGCCATACATTGCAACTGGGAAAACCTTGACTATATGCACAAGCAGATAGATAGATAGATAGATAGATAGATAGATAGATAGATAGATAGATAGACAGACAGACAGACAGACAGGGCACTGTGTATATGCAAAACTTAGCTGAAGAGCCTTGATAGAGCCTTGATAGTACAGGGGTTTAGTGTACCCTGTTATTAACACAGCTGCCTGCAATTTCTGCTGGTTCGAATCTCTCCAAGGCTCAAGGTTGACTCAGCCTTCCATCCTTTCTAAGGTAGGTGAAATGAGGACCCAGTTTGTGGGGGCAATAAGCTGACTTTGTATAAAATATACAAAAGAATGAAGGCTATTGCTTAATGCATTGTAAGCTGCCCTGAGTCTCCGGAGAAGGGCGGCATATAAATCAAATTAAAAAAAAAAAAAGATGCCGGTGTTACATATGTACTCATCACTACTTAATTTCAGGGTAAGTAATATAAACCAGATTTCCATCTTTGGAAAGAGGTTTCCCATTACTATGATATCAACATTAAAAGGTTTGATTCCTAGTTAACCTAAAGCCAAGGGCCTCAACTGTCTTCTGAAGCTGACCTCCACAAAATGAGATGAAGCAGATGGGCGAAAGAGAGAACAAATTTTCAGGGTGTGATCCCAATTGAGGACATTTCTGCGAAGAAGTAAATCCTATACTTAAGCAGGCAGAAATTATATCCAGATCTCATGTCCATTCTCTGCTTATTCTTCATACTACCACACCCCCACACCCCATGTTATTCCAATCTAAAGTATATAATTGCAGGGGTGAGTAAGCTAAATAAAGTCAAGTATTTGTCCCTACTGCTTGGTGATGCCTCTAACAGGAGTCTCCAAACTTGGCAATTTTATTATTTGTGGGCTTCCCAGAAATCTGCTGGCTGAGGAATTCTGGGAGTTGAAGTCCACAAGTCTTAAAGTTGCCAAGTTTGGAGACCCCTGCTCTAGAAGATTAAAAATTTCAGAAAAGAGCACTTATTTTTTAAAGGTTCCTAGAAAATATAAATCTGTACCCAATGAATGTTCTTGTTTTTACCTGTTGCAGGTAGAACAGGTTATCACATGGTTGTATGTACAGTGTCAAGACAATGATGTTCCTTTCACTAGTTTGCCAATTCCCATCACTTCTTAAAGATAGTAAGACAACTGATCAACTTCTTGCTACATGTAATCAATACTCCATTCCTATCTGAAGACTTCTTGGGGTTAACTGTTCCAGTAAAGCTGGAACAGGCATGACTTTTAATAATGACCAGAGATTAGCCTAGTTAAGAGAAAACATTAACAGCTTATTAGCATCAGATTCTTTTATTATCGTGCTGAAAATAATTTTTTTTCACAGTAGGGGTTACTGGGTTTAACACAAAGATATTGAACATTAAGGAGAATAATCAAATTCATGCTTAGAAGAGAACATAGTTTGATTGCATTGGGGGAAAAAATCATTTCTTTTAAGAATGAAAACAGGCTTCTACTTCTCAAACTGTAGAAATAAATGTCCTGATTCATGAATAAAAGTTTCCCTTTTTGAAAGTGACCAGAATGGTCCATTACTTTGATACTGGGGGTAAATAAACTTTTAATCACATCATTGTAGGGAGGTACAAATAAGTCTAAATTTATTCTACTTTGCTGCATAGATTTCTGCTCTGGCATTTTGTGTCTGCTTTTTAAATTCAGTGGTTTTTCACCTCAACAATGTTAAAACATATGGACTTCAACTCCCCAAATTCTGTAGCCAGAAATCTGGTTGAGGAATTCTGGGAGCTGTTAACTGTCTTAACATTGCTAAGGTTGAAAAACTCTGTTCTGGACAAACATGTTATTGGGTCCTTTATGGTTCTTTCCTTCTAAACTTACTTTTGAAAATGTACAATAGGATGGTGTTTCACAACAAAAATTCCCTGTCCACTGCCTATTCCCTATAGAAATTGATCCTCTTTTGCCATATTTCCCAAAATAGCAATAGCACTTAGACTTATATACTGCTTTACAGTGCTTTTACAGCCCTCTCTAAGTGGTTTTACAAAGTCAGCATATTGCCCCCAACAATCTGGTTCCTCATTTTACCCACCTCGGAAGGATGGAAGGCTGAGTCAACCTTGAGCCTGGTGAGATTTGAACTGCAGGCAGCTGGCAGGCAGCAGAAATAGCCTGCAGTACTGCACTTTAACCACTGCGCCACCACGGCTCTTGACCATGGGCTCTCCAACTACTTCTCAAAATGCTGCCTTCCCGGCCAACTTTCTGATATAACTCAAAGAGTATATATGAGGCAATCTGAACATTTGACACAAGAGTTCGAATGACTGAAATCAAGATAGAGTAAAAGATTTTTTAATTTTAGAATATTCAGCAAATGAAACATCCACACAACAGATCTGTTAGGTTGATTGGAACTGTTACTGTCGTGTGTGAAGAAGTGGATGGATCTGCTATCATCGTGATTTGTTACCAGTGTTGAATTGCTGTTTGTATGGTAAGAAGATATTTGTAACTTCGGACTGATTTAAATGGCTAAAGACTTGGATTGACTAAAAGACTATGCAATTGTTTTTCACTACAAAGTAAAAGCTTTGTTAAACCAGTTTGTATGTATTGTATTCATTGCTCTCAGTACCGTTTCTCTGTGCACTTACTCTGCTGGTTGGTAACACAACAATATCCTTAACAAGACCAAGTAATACTGTCCAACAGCTCACTGATGGTGGCCCTTTAGTTCATTGCTGAGTGCAATTATAGCTCTGGGATTAAAAACTATTCAGAAAATGTGTGGTCTGAGTTTTAATTGTTCTTATTTCCTCTAACTATGAAGACTGGCTGTACCTCTACTTTATCAACATCTTGAATGCCACAGCTTTTCCCCACATCTGCTCTCAATATAAAACAGATGCTAACATTCCAGCATTGCTACCTTTTAATATCAAAATTTGACAAGCAAGTAAATTGGCGCATCTTCCTCCTTGCAGTGTAATGTTACTGATTTCTCTTTGCACTGATTTTCACCTGCTTTGTTTCAATCAACTGTCAGAGATGGGAAATCCTTTAGGAAGGACTGTCTTGTTATGAATCAGTACCAACTAGTCAGCCATCTGCTGCTATAATTCGGGTTTTTTCAGCACATCCCCTTCATGCTTTGAAGAGGCTCAATAAATGTGGATGAAGTTTATCCAATATATAACCACTAGAGGGCATTTCAAGACCAAGTTATGCAAATAAAAGATTCCAATTTAAACCCAAGAAGCTAGCATTTAAAAATTGTACCTATATTGGGAATCAGCTGAAAATATCACTGTTTCCTTCTTAAACTAGACACATTATGTTCACAAATCCCATATTTTAGCTATTTAAAGTGATGTTTCAAATGTAAAAGATGGGGTAAAAAAAGCCTAACATGCAATAATATAATGATTTTTCATTGTAGTTTTGATTTGCCTATTACATTTGTTTTTCAACTGATGCCCACCTAAAGTACTTTCATGATGATGTTGTTTTTTTGTCCTAGTTTAAATTCCAACATTTTAAATGTTTAATTGATCATGGAATCTTATTCTTTTGAGTCTACTACATCTTCAGTGTAGATGTTTAACACTCCAGTATAAAAACTTGATTTGAAAAGCAAATACAGACACTAATATAGGTAGTCGTTGACTTACAATTGAACCCAAAATTGCTGTTGCAAGACAGTTGTTAAGTGAGTTTTGCCCCATTTTACGACCTTTTTTGCCACAGTTGATAAGTGAATCACCGCAGTTGTTAAGTTAGTAACATGGTTATTAAGTGAATCCGGCTTCCCCATTGATTTTGCTTGTCAGAAGGTCACAAAAAATGATCACATGACCCTGGGGCATTGCAACCGTCATAATTATGAGTCAGTTGCCGAGCGTCTGAATTCTGAGCACATGACCATGGGGATGCTGCAATGGTCGTAAGTATGAAAAACGGTCATAAGTCCCTTTTTTCAATGCTGTTGTAACTTTGAACGATCCTAAATGAACATTTGCAAGTCAAGGACAACCTGTAGTCAGATATCAAGTAATTGTAAAAAAAATCATTAGTCTAATTACAAATGTACTTCCTATTTCTCTTACTTAATAATTTTGTCAGTTATTTCAGATTTTTATACTTCCACTTTCATCACAATATTGCAGAAAGCTAATTCAAACACAAAATTTTATGTTATTTAATGCCTTGTAGTCAAAATATTTGATTTTATCAAGTATCTTGTACAAAGATATAATGTAAATTTGATGGTGGTACACAGAATTGCTCCAAAATTGATAAATGTTATGCTTTCAAAGGCATTGTAAAGGATTTGGTGATAACTATCTTGCTGTCCTTATTTCTTTTAAGATAAAATGTCAATTAAATACAGACTGATTTGGATTCAACAGTTTGGCATCATGGAATAATTTTGCTTTGCTAACATGGTGTCGTACAAAGAATGTAAAAGTTCTTTACGCTCTTGTGAAACAGAAATAGTTACCATTCTCCTCTAACTTCTTAGCTTCCTGATTGGCCTCCAATTCATCCATTTGCCAAAAATCTCACTTTTTCTCCCTTTGTTCTCATCCCTTTATTACTTGTCCAATTACTGCATTTACCGAATCTGAAATAAAAAGAGAGGCAAAAGAATAACCAAGATGGGAAGAAAAAGAAGGGGGAAAAGTTAACAGTAGGGGGTGCAGACTACAACATTTAAAAAAAATCCAAGTTTGCTTGGCAATTTTTTTTAATGCAATCTTACATTGAATGCCTGGATCAGTGGGTTAGCTAGGTAATGTTTCATTTCAGGACTGAATGTTCTGACAAGATTGTCCCTCAAAGAGGATTCTCTCACTCAGCTTTTAATTGATTATGTGCCATCAAGTGCTTTTCAGCTTCTAGTGACCATGGAGATCAGAGGTGTCAAACTCAAGGCCCGGGGGCCGGATCCAGCCAGCAGGATGTTTAGATCTAGCCCGCAGGGTCAACCTGGAAACAGCAAAGGACGAGCCCGCAGTACCTCTGTCAGCGAAAACGGAGCTCAAGAGGGCTGTGGGTGAGGGGTTGTAGGAAACCGTCGTAACCTAAAACGGAGCTTGGAGGGCTGAGTGTGGCCCTACCGAGCTCCATTTTTGCTGGCAGAGGGTTGCAGGAGGCCATCACAGTCGAAAACGGGAGCTCAGGAGCCCATTTTCTCTGGCAGAGCACTCAGACCACCACAGGAGCAGAGGTGGGTTTCAGCAGGTTCTGACCAGTTCTGGTAGCAGAAATTTTGAGTAGTTCGGAGAACTGATAGTAAAAATTCTGACTGGCCCCGCCCCATCTATTCTCTGCCTCCAAAGTACCAGCTGATCGGGAGGAAATGTGGATTTTGCAGTAACCTTCTCCTGGATTGGGGAGGGAATGGAGGTTTTACACTATCCTTCCCCTGGAGTGGGGTGGGAATGGAGATTTTACAGTATCCTTCCTTGGTGTGGCCATGCCCACCAAGCCACACCCACCAAGCCATGCCATGCCCACCAAGCCATACCCACAGAACCGGTAGCAAAAAATTTTGAAACCCACCACTGCACAGGAGCCCCCAACATGAGTGTCTTTGACCTGGCCTGCCCACCCTGGTCACGCCTACCTTCCCGAGGTCAAACACAATGCTGATGCGGCCCTCAATGAAATCAAGTTTGACACCCCCGATGTAGATATTCTCCATGATTATCTGTCTCCAATCTCTTTCACCTCTCCCCGATAGGAGACTCATCTCCACCATAACTGAGTCCATCCACTTTGGTGATGGTTGTCCTTTTCTTCTCTTTCCTTCCACCCTTCCCAGCATTAAAGCCTTTTCCAGAGATGGGAAGATGGGTTTTCACATAATGTATCCAAAGTAGGATAATTACCTATGGGACTGCCTGCTGCCACCAATAGCCTCCCACCGGCCGGTACGCTCTCATAGAGAGGGGCTCCTATGGGTGCCATCGGCCAAACAATGTCGACTGGCGGTCCCCAGGGGGAGAGTCTTCTCTGTGGGGGCACCTACTATCTGGAATGAGCTCCCCCCGGAGATACGGAGGATCCCGGATCTGTGCACCTTCCGCCACACTCTTAAGACCTTTTTATTCTATCAGGCTGGCCTGGCCTAATCTTTTCCCTTTTTTCCCTTTTTAAAATGTAAATTTTAATCTGTTTTAAATTATTGGGGTGTTTTAAATCTGTCTTGGGCCAAATTGTTTAATTCGGTTTTACTTTGCTTTTAAATGTTGTATTTATGTGTTTTATCTTGTGGCTGTTCACCGCCCTGAGTCCTTTGGGAGTAGGGCGGTATATAAATCAAATAAAATGAATGAAAAAAAAATGAAAATGAAAATAATTTCAGCTGATCGTGTATGCCTTGAATGAGAACGATGGGTTGATTTATTTATTGATACATTGCTTTCTTTTCTTGGCTGTCTACAGTATTCTCAACTTCTCCAAAGATCAGTTCAAAGGCATTAATACTCTGCCTACCCTGCTTTTTCCAAGTCCAACTTTCCATAAAGTGTCACAGGGAATATCAAGCCCATAATCAACATAATCAGAACCTGGGGCGGACATCCGGAGCATGAGATTTTATACTTTGAATTCATTAAAACCATGACTTCATCCTGTCTGCAAAAACAAAATTGATGTCTATTGGCATGTTGCTAAACTAAATGACATAGGAATATGCATCACCTCAACAGAGAGTTAATGCAATCTTTTCCAAACCAGAATTTTTCTCAGAATATGGGTGTCGCCTCACAGAATTCCTTAGCAAGCATAGTCATTGCTGAGAATTCTAGGAACTGAAGTTCATACGACAGAAAGATGGCCAGGTATGAGAAAGTTGAGTTAATAAAACTAAAAGTAATAAAAAGGACAAGTGTTATGGTGCATACATACAGTCCATATGAGTCATGGTGGCGCAGTGGTTAGAATGCAGTGCTGCAGGCTTATTCTGCCAATTGCCAGCAGTTTGATCTCATCGGCTCAAGGTTGACTCATCTTTCCTTCCATCTTTCCAAAGTTGGTAAAATGAGGATCCAGACTGTTGGGGGCAATATGCTGACTCTGTAAACCACTTAGAGAGGGCTGTGAAGCACCGTGAAGCGGTATATAAGTCTAAGTGCTATTGCTAGTGATTAAAAGAACAGAATGCCAAATCTGCTGCCGATCCAGATTGCAACTGCTTCATCATCTACTGCTCCTTGGGAATTCCCTGGATTCTACTTGGGAATTCTCTGGATTCCCCAAGTTGTTGGGGGCAATATGCTGACTCTGTACACCACTTAGAGAGGGCTGTAAAGCACTGTAAAGCGGTATGTAAGTCTAAGTGCTAATGCTATTGCTACTTCTGGAACCTGGAGTTTAGCTCTGAGAGTGTTTGCCTGCATATATGCACACTCACTCTCTTTCACACACACACATACACACACACACATGTTGCACATCTGACAATGACTCTATTTGCAAAAACAAATGTACAAAATGCATCCTATTATAACGTACCTTATATTAAAGTATCTAGATTTGCTAAATTAAAAAAAAACAATCTACAAAATCTATAGACTTTAAATAAAATTATAAACCAAAAATGCAATCGTGCACCATCAATTAAGCTGAAAAGAAAATCCAAGATGTCATATTTGGTATTTGGAAAAGGAAGAAACTGAGAAAAATGAACTTGATATATGCACAAACTTGAAATGGATCGTAACTGTTCACCAAGATTGATTCTATCATCCTCCACAATTGGGATGCCGATTGGAATGCTAAATAGAAAACTCTGTCCTGCAACATTTTAGCAGGTCCCACTTATAAGAGTGGAATACTAACTGACTTACAGATCTCTGTCCGAAAACAGTTAAAAATACCTTGCCAAATTCTAGTGATATCAAATTTAGAGATAATAAAAATGAGGGAAACAAGACTAGCTGCTTTTACTGCCCTATAAAATCACACATTCTTATACTGATTTGAACTGATCAGAGCAGGTGAAAACAGAGAAAGGGAGAGAAGTGATTTTATGACATGTATACATTTGATCCTCAGCAAAATGTGCAGATTTCCAGGCTCCAATTTTTTTTTTTTTTTTTAATTTGATTTATATGCCGCCCTTCTCCGGAGACTCAGGGCGGCTTACAATGCTTTAAGCAATAGCCTTCATTCTTTTGTATATTTTATACAAAGTCAGCTTATTGCCCCCACAAACTGGGTCCTCATTTCACCTACCTTAGAAAGGATGGAAGGCTGAGTCAACCTTGAGCCTTGGAGAGATTCGAACCAGCAGAAATTGCAGGCAGCTGTAGCTTCCTGCAGGATAGCTTCCAAAATCAATAAGAGTTTTATCACCTGAATAGCACGATCTAGTGCAAATCTCCTTTTCCATAATATTAGATCTGGCAAGATATTGCTCAATTGGGAATAATTATTTTTCTGGACAAAGCATGAGAACTTACTAAGTTATAAACTGTAGTGAGCTGAGAACGCCTTGATAGTACTTTGATCTGAAAATACAGTATTTTTACCAACTGGCGTAAAGTTCTAGCAGGAACGAGACTAAAAAAAGATAAATCATACAGAGCAAGTAAACTGTAAATAATATTTATTACCTTGATCAAAAGGTGACCAATAGCCCTGTATCCCTTTACGAGCACATGGAGGTTATCTACCAGTTTGGTCTAGTAGTTAAGGCATCAGGCTAGAAACCAGGAATGAAATCCCTGGGGGATTTGGGGCCAGTCACTCTCTTCCCACCTAATCTAACTCACAGGACTGCTGTTGTGAGGAAAATAGGAGACGGAAGGAGCATTAGATATGTGTACCACCCTGAGCTACTTAAAAAGTAATAAAGGCAAGATAGAAATTAATAAATAAATCTGGATTTTGGATGGATGGATGGATGTGTTGGAAGAAATATCCATCTGGTTCAGTTCCAAGCAGGGAAAAAGACACTGGAAATACGGAGGTTGATTGGAAAGAGGGTTTAAGGGTGAACAGGACCACCAAGCACATGGTCCTGGTGCAGCTGACCACATGTAGTTGAGAATGAGGGTTATTTATACCTTCTCTTGGGCCTTGCCCTTGAGCTTCCTGTTCCTGTTCAAGAACATGTGTTCTATTGGCTGTTGTAGGGGGTCATAGCTAACCCTGTAGGTTTTCTGAGAAGTTTGGTTGAAGCCTGGAAGGTGATGCAATGTCCCCAGGTGATTTTGCAATGCAGTAAACTCTGCTGCTAGATAATCCTATCTGGAGGGTCATTTCTTAATCCCATCACCCTGAAGCCAAAGGTCTTTTGTCTTGTAGATTGTCTTGTAGATTGGATGGCCCAGTCTTTCTTAATGGGCACCAAATATCTGCTGGAGGTAGGGAACTGGGGCTGAGTTTCTGTCTCCCTTAAGATTTCTATTTCTCTTTTAGGGGAAATATAATATTCTGCCTTTTTAATATTTCCCAAAATATTTGATTCTCATAGGAGAGGGGTGGGTGCTAACTTTGTACAAATGGAGACAGACAGACAGACATTGTGCCACCAAATCAGCTTAGAAGCAATCCTACTGTAGATATTACGTTTTCAAGAAGATCTGTTCCCAAATGGCCCTTGAAAGTTTTCCAATGGATCACCCGTTGCCACTGCAATTCAATCATTCGACCCTGCTTTGGTCATCCTCTTCTTCTTTTTCCTTCCACTTTTCTGAATATTATAGCATTCTCAGGAATATTTGGGCAAACCAGAAATAAATGACAAAACAAGAAAAAAAAATGTTGCAAATTGCAGTCATGTGACCAAGGAATGCTGCAAATGATGGTAAAACTAAGCCAAGCACCCAAGATGCAATCTTGTGACTGCACAGGTGATACAAGTGCCATAATTTTAAAAAATGTACTTATCATCATTGTAAAATTATTGTTCCAGGTTGTAAGTACTTCTGGGGAAGTATGTCAAAACTTTGAACCATTGTCAAGCGACCAGTCATAAGTCGAGAACTACCTGTAGTAAATTTAGTTTGGGGAACAACATTTGTAGACGGATATTGTAAAACTGCAGCAGGACAAGAGGAGAGTGACCCAAATGTTCCCAAACTTGGAACATTTGAAACACTTAAATAGGGATTGTTGGTGGAGGAACTGGATATGGTTACTTTGGAGTAGCAAAGACGTTTTAGCAAATCTTCAAATATCAGAGGACTCTCACACTGAAGAGTTATTTCAAAACACAGGACATTAAACAACGGCTTTAAATTACACAGAAGTAGATTTTAGTTGGACACCACAGACCACAATAAAAAGCAGGGGAAAGAGGTGTTATTTTCATTTTTAATTTCTAAAACTTTATTAAGTCATTTGAAGAAAACAGCAGCAGTCCGTCTTCTTCAAGCTAGTGACGATTGGAGAGATTCTGTAGATTTCAAAATCATTTCACAAACTGAGCAGAAGCGGGAAGAAATATTCATCTCATGATACCCCTCCCTTCCAGGGCTTCTGGGTCAGGGTAGCTTTCTTTCCCTCCCCTTCCTCAGTTAGCAAGAGCAAACTTGGGTGGCTCTATTTATATATTCACACAGACAGTACATGCATGTACAGACAGTACACATCCTACCCATTTCTAATTTTGCTCATTTTCACAAACAGCACTTAAGACTTATGTACTGCTTCACAGTGCTTTACAGCTCTCTCTAAGTGGTTTGCAGAGTCAGCATATTGCCCCCAACAATCTGGGTCCTCATTTTACCCACCTCGGAAGGATGGAAGGCTGAGTCAACCTTGAGCCGGTCAGGATCGAACTGCTGGCAGTCGGCAGAATTAGCCTGCAATACTGTATTCTAACCACCGCGCCACCACATAAATGGGCTTTGGCACTGTTGCATTTTACATGCTCCTTAAGACCATTCTATTCTGATGTACATTAAACCTTGGTATGTTTGCGAGTGTCCACTGTATTATTAATTGTATATGTTGTTCTGTTGTTATAAACCAGCCATATTGTCAACTGACTAAGCAATCTACAACTATGAGGGGTTCTTGGTGTTCTCTGAGACTGTACTGTACTATACTGTATTGTGTATAGTATTGTGCTCTCTAAGTGTGTATCATCAGTACACTGATGCTGTTACACAGTCTGAGTAATAAAACGTCTGCAAGAAAACAACCAAGCTTAGAGATCACTAAGACCAGAGGTGGTATTCAGCCGATTCACACCAGTTAGCGCAAACCATTGGCGGAAATTTGGCCAAGGTCACCAAACCAGTAGCGATGGCCAGTTCGCTATGCCCCCGAACTGGTCCCCCAGTTGCCGCTCCCTCGCCCTACCCACCATGTTCATTGCTGCCATGTTCTTCGTGCATGTGGATCCCATTGCCTTGCAAATCCAATGGGATGTGCATGCACGAAGAACATGGCGGTGACAGCTTTTTCTGTGACCTTTGGTACTTTTAGGCAGCCTGCCAGAAAGGCTTCTTTGCCAGCCGCTTTCCAGCAGTGGTGGCTGGCTGGGGGCTGTCGAAAACTCTGGTCAGCTTGCCTTCCAGACTCTGGACCAGCCACCGTGGAAGGTAAGCAGCCCGAACAAAGAGGCGGTGATGGGGGAGGAAATGGGGCTAGGGCCAGGGCCACTAAAAGAGGGGAAACGGGAGCAACTGGTGAAGGGAGAGTGGGGGTAGATAGGTGGAAATTCCAAAAATTTTCCTAACTTTTCCTATGGGCATGGCTGGGGGGGGGGTCATGTGACTGAGTGGGCGTGGGCATGAGTGATGTCAAGTTGGCCAAGCCCACTCAGCCACATGCCCCCCACCTAGCCACGCCCACCGAACTGGTAGCAAAAATTTTTGAAACCCACCACTGCCTATAACCCTGAGCTACAAATATTCTCATTAGTCTACAACTACTATATCCCTCCCCCTCTTCCTCCTCCTCCTCCCAGCAGTATTTATTCTATTCCATGTGAAAAGGATTTCATTCCCAAATTCAAGTCAAAACTTGTTATGTGAGAATCTTGGCTCAATTACTGGCTAACCTGCCAGAAGTATCCCCCAAGTGGCTTACGCGGGATAATAAAATAAAATTACATTTGGTCTCTGTTAAAATGCAAAATATTACTCCGAGATAGAATATCAGCATACACCCAGTTTATTTCTCAGAAGGCCTTTGGAATACTATCCTTAAGGAAGTATAGATGGTGTAAGCTCATAATCTTTTTGGCACCGGGTAAAAACATTCTTATTTGCACAGGGTTTTTAGACTGGTTTTATTACTTCTGCCTTGCCTCCTGTCTCAACCAGCCTTCCTAAACTTGATGGCTTTAGATGTGCTGGAACCTTATTATCGTTGTGCCCACGTGACACCCCTCCTCATGAGCTGCACTGGCTCCCAGTGGTCTTCCAGGTGCGATTAAAGGTGTTGGTCACCACCTTTAAAGCGCTCCATGGCATAGGACCCGGGTACCTTTGAGACCGACTTCTGCCACCAATAGCCTCCCACCGGCCAGTTCGCTCCCACAGAGAGGGTCTCCTCAGGGTGCCATCGGCCAAATTATGTCGGCTGGCGACACCCAGGGGGAGGGCCTTCTCTGTGGGAGCCCCAGCCCTGTGGAATGAACTGCCCCCGGAAATGCGTAAGATCTCCAACCTCAGGGTATTTCGCTGTGCCCTTAAGACCCTGCTGTTCCGCCAGGCCGGGCTTTCAACATAATAATTTTAAATTGGGTGTTTTAAATTTCTGGGGTTTTAAATTGAGCCGAATTATTTAATAATTTTAAATTATTTTAATTGATGTTTGTCTTGTGCTTTTAATAGGCTGTACACCGCCCTGAGTCCTTCGGGAGAAGGGCGGTATAGAAATAAAATAATAATAATAATAATAATAATAATAATAATAATAATAATAATAATAATAATTACAACCTGCAGGTAAACAAATCCAATGTATCTGGAGGGCACTGTGTTGAGGAATGCTAACCCAGAATACATTGGCTAAAAAATTGGTATTCTTAGGTCTCTTCCCATAACTTGACTATTGGTTGCGCTGCCTGATAATAATGTTGGATTATTTTCATTGTCTACTCTTTATTGTAATGATTCCCAGTTTTTTAAAGCCATCAGGCACACATTACCATTTGAGATATGACACTGATGAAGAAAATGGCTCCATGGAAGGCATGCCTGCAGGTAGTCCTCGACTTATGATCATTCGTTTAGTGATCATTCGAAGTTACACCAGACTGAAAAAAGTGACTTCTGCAGCATTCCTCGAGCGGGCTTGTTCTCACTGTCAGGAAATTTCTCCTTATTTCTAGGTTGGTTCTCTCTTTGATTAGGTCTGGCTCAGACCAGGGTGTCAAACAGGATTTCTTCCAGGGCCGGGTCAGCATTGTAGTTCTCTTCCGCAGGCCGGCCGGGGTGGGTGGGTGGAGGGAGATGGGACGGATACCTCCTGCAGCACCCTACCAGCCCAAACAGGGCATGGAGGGGCCACACGAGGCCCCCCGCATCCCATTCTCAGCCTGGACGGCCTCCTGCAGCACTTTGCTCTCCAAAACAGGGTGTGGGGTGACTGCGCGTGGTCCTCCCGTTTTCCATTTTGGCTGCCAGAGGCACCGCAGGCCAGTCCTTTGCTGTTTCCAGGGCAGCCCCGTGGGCCAGATTTAAGCACCCCCTGGGCCAAATCCGGCCCGCGGGCCTTGAGTTTGACACCCCTAGCTCAGACAAACTACTTAATGACCTTGGCAGTGGTTAAGATGCGATGCTATATATTTCTATTTAAAACATTTTTATAGCCCATACACATACTTTAATATGTACAGACATTATGCAAAACTATGCCCTATTTTGCCACTTTATTTTTTTAAAAAATTTGTTGAACCTTTTCATTTTTAGTACCGTGATGCACCCCATCTACTCAAACAGCAGGCGCCCAAAGAATTCCACCTTAAGGCTACATTATACTTCTGTTTATTGTTCCAAAGCCTTGAAGGCTCTTGCTTCTCAGATTATGAGTGTTAAAAAAATTGACCTAAAATTTAATCACCTTCTTTAAAAAAAGAAGAAGAAGAAGAAGAAGCCTGGGTTGGATGCTTTGCACAACATGTTTTATACTAAAGTAATGACCTTTGAATGCATATATGCTCAGAGATACAACCATTAGGGTCCTAAGAAAACATCTGCATTTTAAAACAATACAGGGAGTTATGTATATAAAAAAAAATACATGTATCAGCAGAAAACCAACGTTCTCTGAACTGAATGCATTGGCATGCAGACTGAGAACTGTTGCTCTCATAATACAATAAAAACACAGGAACTGAGAAAAATAACAAGGATAGAAAGAAGTCAAGCAAAGGACATTTTCCCCATTAATACTAGCCTTACATATGAAAATAGGGAGGCCTCTTCCCGGTCTTTCCTCCTCCCCGTCCACCTCAACATCCCCCAACATATACACTCTCTCCTGTTAGGAAAAGTTCATTTGACATTTCTTCCTTATGGTTCTTGCCACGTCTGCTTAGGCATTGTGGGAACCAGCAGAGATTTTAATTTGAAGACCGCCGCTCTTTGGGCATAATTTGATGAGCTGGAAAACAGATATGGAGCACCAGGTCTTTATATGCTCAAAACGTGACAAGATCGCTAACTGGGTCCTGACCATGCTGTTGTTTGCTGAAAACAATTCTGTATGTTGAAAAAAAGTTTCTGGGATTGTTTCCATGGCATAACCACTCATGCAGATGTTGTTGCCGGAGGCAAAACAAAACAAACCAGAAGAATGCCTTCTCCTGTTCCAATGTAGCATCTTTCTTCCGCACTTCCCCGTCCATTCATTCATTCATTGCAAGGGCAAGGAAATAACGCACAAATGGGAAGCCTGATTTCATTATTAAAAAAAAAAACACTTTGAATTTCATACCCAGCAAAAGAGGGACGTGGGGGCTCAGTGGCTAAGATGCTGAGCTTGTCAATAGAAAG
This sequence comes from Pituophis catenifer annectens, assembly GCF_029215685.1. NCBI lineage: Eukaryota > Metazoa > Chordata > Lepidosauria > Squamata > Colubridae > Pituophis > Pituophis catenifer. The sequence continues at coordinate 116,303,704 of NW_027256884.1, read as the reverse complement.
GTCGGCAATTCAGCGGTTCGAATCCCTAGTGCTGCATAATGGGGTGAGCTCCGGTTACTTGTCCCAGCTTCTGCCAACCTAGCAGTTCAAAAGTACGTAAAAAATGCCAGTAGAAAAATAGGTGACCACCTTTGGTGGGAAGGTAACAGCGTTCTGTGCGCCTTTAGCATTTAGTCTTGCTGGCCACATGACCACGGAGACGTCTTCGGACAGCTCTTTGGCTTTGAAACGGAAATGAGCACCGCCCCCTAGAGTTGGGAATGACTAGCACATATGTGCGAGGGGAACCTTTACCTTTACCTTTACCCAGCAATCACTGGAATTCTTCCACCATGGTTTTGTTAGCTTTTCTACGATAAATGTTATTGGCTTTTTGTATTCTTGAATTCCTTATATGTTTGAGTTGCCAAGAAAAACTTACCGTCTACTCTCTGAACAAGGTTACATCATCCTATGAAATACAGGTAGATCTCAATTTACAATCAGTCACTTAACAACAAAAAAACGCCCATCCAGGAAGTGGATTCGATTTATGACTGCAAGATTTACTTAACAACTACCATAAAAAAAACATCAAAAACATCTGATCCCATCACAAGGTGCCTTGGATTACAACTCAATAATTTACAACCAGAATTCCAGTCCCAATTGTGATTGTAAATTGAGGCTTACCCGTGTTTCCCCGAAATACCCTTGGCCCCCAAAATAAGCACTAGGACTTATTTTCGATGGTGTCTTATTTTTTCCCATGTACAAGGCCCACTTCTGCTTGCTCGCGATGGGGCAGGAGGCTGCGCGGTGTGCTAGTGCCACCGTCATGAGGCGGGGGGTGGAGCTGCTCCATGTGCCCTGCACCAGTTTACCTCAGGTTCCCCTCAGGTAAGCCATCCATGCCCCAACACCTGCCTCACCTCACGGCTGTAGCACTACCATACCGCTTGACCTCCTGCTCCATTGCGGCCACAAGGAAGCAGAAGAAGTGGGCCGGCGGCATGTGGGCTACTGCTGCACATGGTTGCTAGTGCTGCAGCTGCGAGGCAGGTGTCGGGGTGTGGATGGCCTGGCTGTGGGGGCCCTGAGGTAAGCTGGTGCATGGCGTGTGGGGCAGCTCCATCTCCCCACCTCGCGGCTGTGGTATCACGAGCAACCAGATGGCTCTTAAGTAGGCCTTATTTTGGGGGGTAGGGCTTATATTAGGCACACTCATAAAAACATGCTAGGTCTTATTTTCAGGATAGGTCTTATTCAGAGAAAAAAAACCACCAGTCCAGATATTACTAACAGGCCCTTAACTAAGCTTGATTCCAGATGAGATTGTTATTACATAATCACCAGTAATGTTACAAGGGATCCAGAGGCCTTTGATCTCTATATGAAAAGCTTTTGAATTTTTCTCTTATGTTTTTTTTTTTTCCTTTCAGGATTACATTCATTAAGAAAGAAAACAGAGGCGCTGTTTGTTTGACAGTTCCTCCACAGTCTGAAAATCACTGTGGCCCTCCAGCTGTAATTGAACTACAACTCCCAGCATCACTCATTCCTAGCTCTGCAGGCCAGGCCTGTTGGGAATTGTTCAGTAAGAGCTGGTATGGCAAGCTTCCATTTCTGAACTCTTTTGCTCAGCATGCATATAAAAGCTGGGCTTGTGGTGACTGTTAAATTCAGGCCTTGTATTTTTCTGCTGTGCGGTTGAATTATTTTCTCCGATGCCTCTTTTTGCATTTTTTTTAAAAAATATATATTTATATCTCTTTTGAGAGATAGTTTGGTTTCAGAGTTAAGGCACTAGGCTAGAAAGCAGGAGACTGAATTCAGGTTGACTGGATGATTTTAACAGTAACAGAGTTGGAAGGGACCTTGGAGGTTATGTAGTCCAACCCCCTGCTCACGCAGGAGACCTGTACTAGGGATTCGAACTGCCGAACTGTCAACCTTTCTGATCGACAAGCTCAGTGTCTTAGCCACTGAGTCACCTAGTCAGGCTTTGGGCCAACTTTGGGCCAATCACTCACTCTTTCTCTCTCAGCCCAACCTACCTGACAGGGATGTTGTTGGTAAAAATAGGAGGAGGAAGATGTGCTGGATAGGTTTACCATTTTGGCTGTTTGTAAAAATAATAAAGGTAGGATAGAAATAAATAAAATTATTAACAACAACAAAGCTAAATGTTTGAGATGACCTGATGTTTTATTCCCCACAATATTAAACTCTACTCTTCAGCAATGGTCACTGCCTTCAGCATGGCAGGTGTGCTAGAGGATCAAACTCATGTCCTGTTTTAGGACTACGTGATTGAAACATGTTAAAAATAGGATTCCGACTGCCATTGCATCCAAAATTTTGGAGCCAGTGAACATTACTGCGGCTGCCCCAGCAGTTTCTGCCGAGGTGCTCATATGATCAAGTCACTCACTCAGGAAATTGACAAGACTTCTTCTGCTTGGCCCCATTTGTAGAACTTATTTAAATCTCTTCAGAACCTTAATGAATAATATAGTGTTAACTGTATATTAGTCAGCTGCAATGGTTATCAGGGTGAGGACTGGGTGTAAATCAGAAGTGGGTTTCAGCAGGTTCTGACCAGTTCTGGAGAACTGGTAGCGGAAATTTTGAGTAGTTCAGAGAATCGGTAGTAAAAATTCTGACTGGCCCCACTCCCATATATTCTCTGCCTCCCAAGTCCCAGCTGATCGGGAGGAAATGAGGATTTTGTAGTAACCTTCCCCTGGATTGGGAAGAGAATGGAGATTTTACAGTATCCTTTCCCTGAAGTGTGGTGGAAATGGAGATTTTACAGTATCCTTCCCCTGCCATGCCCACCAAGCCATGCCACACCCACAGAACTGGTAGTAAAAAATTTTGAAACCTACCACTGGTGTAAATCACTATTTTCAGTGCCACTGAAACTTCGAACAATCACTAAACCATGGATGTCCAATCTTTGGATTTGCCGGAGCCTCGCTGAGTGAAGAGGAATTGTCTTGGACTGCATATCACATAATAGTGGGATGTCATTATTAGCAGTCCAGGGTCGCATGTGACTTGAGGGTTGAAGGTTGGACACGCCTGAGCTAAATGAATGGCTGTAAAACAAGGATTAGCATCCCCATGGTCAGTCACATGATCAAAATTTGGATGCTTGGCAACTAGCATATGTTTATGACAGTTGTACTGTCCAGAGGTCACATAATCACCATCTGTAATCTTCTCAGCTGGCTTCTGACAAGAAAAGTCAGTGGGGGAAATCCAGGTTCACTTAACTATTGCAATGATTCCCTTACCATATTTTTCGGAATATAAGACACACTTTTTTCCCCTCCTAAAAGAGGCTGAAAATTTGGGTGCGTCTTATACTCCGAATGTAACCCTGCCCACCCACCGTCCCCCACCCTTTGGACCCCACGCGTCCTCTTCCTGGCTGCAGAGATTGCCATGGACAATGGCTTGTGTTTTTGGGCTCCGTGTGTCGTGTTTTCAGCCTCCAAACGCTGCGTTTGAGAGCCAGCCCTTCAAGGCTGCGGGGATCGCCAAAGCACATCGCCGCTGATTGCCACCTGAAAATGTGACGGACTTGGAGGCTGAAAATATGATATGTGTGCCCAAAATGGCTACCCGGAACAGCTGCTGCCTTCTCTTACCCCTTGCGCGTTTCGCCTGCTTTAGTCACTGGAGCTCCTTCCGATGATCAGCAGTGTTTATGAAGCTGTTTTTCAACCCCAACATGACCGAAGCGATCCTCCGTGCTTTGCCTGCTTTTCTAATTGCTGCACTGTCCAATGATCAGCTGTGGTTTAGAAGCTGTTTTTTAGCCCCAACCAGCCCCAACCTCAAAACCAGAGAGCGAACTAATGTGTTGAAGCTGACCAGGCAAGGACACTAGCCAGATAATACCTGGTAGGCAGATTTCCCCCCCCCCTATTTTCCTCCCCAAAAACTAAGGTGCGTCTTATACTCTGAAAAATAAAGGTAACTTATATGGCAAAAAGGTCATAAAATGGGACACAACTCACTTAACAACTGTCTTGCTTAGCAATGGAAATTTTGGGCTCCAATTGTAGTCGTAAATCGAGGACCACCTGTATCTAATATTTCTTTAAGAATGCAGAACAGGGAATAATGTTTTAAAAGTTTAGCTCTCATTGTTTACTCTAATTTCTTGGTTTAGTCTTAAAGAATGACTGCTCCAACAGTACCAAGCGTGTTCCAACCCCACCTAGATTGAAGAAATCATTTGAATTTACTTCTTGGTTGGAACTTCCCACAGATCTAATCTCTCAATGATAACAGAATAACAGAGTTGGAAGGGACTTTGGAGGTCTTCTAGTCCAACCTGTTTCTCAGGCAGGAAACCTTATACCATTTCAGACAAAAGGTTGTCCAATCTCTTCTTAAAAACTTCCAGTGTTGGAATATCTCCAATCTCTGGAGGCAAGTCTTGAGTAATTGTTCTCACTGTCAAGAAATTTCTCCTTAGTTCAAGGTTGCTTCTCTCCTTGATTAGTTTCCATCCGTTGCTTCTTGTCCTACCTTCGGGTGCTTTCGACAATAGGTTGACATTCTCTTCTTTGTGGCAGCCTTAGATATACATAGAAACACTGTTATCATGTCACCCATAGTCCTTCTTTTCATTAAACTAGACAGTCCGGTTTTCGACTGCCGTTTCCCTACCAGAGAGGACAGACTGTCGAATCTCTCCATAGCCAACTCCATCTTGGCTAGCCATCGTGAGAGGATGGCCTGGAGGGACACCCTCTGAGTTTTGTTGAAATGGCACGAGACTTCTCCCACTGTCATGAGAGGACAGTGGAGTCCAGTTTTACCCACGTCTTGAGTTTGCTGCCTCTCCTTTTTCAGGATGTTTTAGACTACTCTATGGAACCCTGGCCAGATGACATTTCCACCTTTTCCGATCTTTTGGATGCACTCGGCCGCCGAACTTCTTGCACTGCGAGACTCCCCCCTCTCGCAGGCCTGGCCCTCCATGCTATCGAGGACCTACTTTGATGACGGGCTTTGGAGCCCAGAGAGGTGGCATGCAGCGAAGAGGGGGTTGAGGGGTTTTTTACATAAATTTTTAGCTAAACTTTTAAGGGGCTCCAGGGAGAGGGAGGGTCAGATTAGAATTAGGGCTGTGGGTATGGGGGATAACCCACCTAGGAGAGGGCCAGGTCTTGTTGCGAGGCACGGCATGGGGGGTGGGGGTTCCGGGGCCAAGGAAGGGGTTAGAGTTTATCCAGAAGATGTTTTTGCCATCAGTACTGTGGGTGGGAGGGGCAGGCATGGCGGGAGCCGTTCCTTGCTCCACCAGGGAGTGCGGGAGGACCCCTTGGAGGGTAGAGCCGAGGACTTTGTACAGTATCTGCATGACAAAATCACTCAGATTCGGGAAGCCTGGATAGCTCAACAGACAGAACTCTGTAATTTAACACCAGCTGTCTGCAATTAAAGTAAGATCGAATCTCGTCAGGCTCAAGGTTGACTCAGCCTTCCATCCTTTCTAAGGTAGGTAAATTGAGGACCCAGTTTGTGGGAGCAATAAGCTGACTTTGTATAAATATACAAAAGTATGAAGGCTATTGCTTAACGCATTGTAAGCCGCCCTGAGTCTCCGGAGAAGGGCGGCATATAAATCAAATTAAAAACAAACCAACCCCCATTTAATAGCTGTGTGAATTTATGCAGACCAGATGTGATAAATTTAATCAGATTCTTTAATAAATTGATTTGAGAATATAAGATTATGAGACAGAGAACCACTAGTCGAGGAAAGTTTTATTCATGTATTCATTCAATTTATATAATTTCTACTTAAATTTCATATTAAATCAGTGACTCAGGTTGCCTTACAACTCTATGATGTAACTCTGATCTAAGCAAATTTATATGGTAAAATATTCACCAGAATATTCACTTATATGTAACAACTCAATAGGTCAAGCAGAAATCCAACTGATAAAGCTTTTCATAAATAATTAGATATCTGTGTGGGCAAAATTTTCCAAGGTTATTTATACCTTCCGGACACCTTTGAGCCCAAGCTATGAATCAGCAAGATTTGGTTCAACTCAGTCTACCCATAATTACAATCGCACCGCCCTATTTACTGTGGTTGTTGCCCAAAGATACTGAAGATAAATTGCTTTGCTTTTAGCCCTTAAAAATAAGGAGTGCATATTTGTTATTCTGTATTTTACTTGAATTCTTGAAAAAGCCTGTATCAAATCAAGTCATTTATGAATCCTATAAACTTTTCCTTATATTTTCCAGCTTTAGGATCCTGCCAAGGATCTATTCAAGTTGGGTGGCTCATAAATTTAAATACATAAATATTTAGATTTAAATACAGAGTGGCTTATAAATTATTAAACTTTTTTTCCTCTCGGAACTCCTCCCCACTTTTAACAATGACGGGGAGGACTTCAACAGAGCTTTTACCTAGTTTGCTTTTGGGGGATCCCATGAATCCTAGTAGCAACACTTTTTAAGACAATCAATCAATTGATTTAAGACAGGGGTGGGCAATTAATTTTCCCAAGGGGTCCCAGGAAGAAAAAAAAAACCCGCACTGTTGCAGAGGATGGAACTAACTAAGAGGTTATATACTTAATTCTGCTCAATATTAAATTTTATAAAAAGCAGTAAATTACATGGCTTTGATCAGCTACTACCGGTAAGAATACATGATATGCCTCATTTTACATTTGATTTCTAATTTCCGATGGACCTTCTGTGGGCCAGACAGGGACAGCCAAAGAACCGGATATGGCCGGGGGGGGGGGGCAGAAAATACTCAGGTCTGCTTTAAGAAATGCTTATTATTATTATTATTATTATTATTATTATTATTATTATTATTATTATTATTATTATTATTATTATTATTATTATTATTATTATATCACCACGGTAGAGAAGGAAGGGAAAATTCCAAGTTGACTGAGGAATCCCTTAGCTGAGAAGAAGAAGAAAGGTCAAACTCAGTTACTCTCTAGCCTTAATTGCTAGAATTGTTTTTATTGTCTCCTCTCTTATTTTATTGCTGGAGAATGACTTTTAATAAACCAATCTGCTTCTGACTTCGTAGGAGACTTTGAACGAGAAAGGTGGGCAGCCCCCCCCCCCCAAAATAATAATAAAAATGAGGACTCAGTTTGTGGGGGCAATAAGCTGACTTTGTATAAAAAAGAACACCGCTTGGGGGGGGGGAGGAAAGCCCTACTAAGCAGGTATATACAAAAGTATGAAGGCTATTGCTTAAAAGCATTGTAAGCCGCCCTGAGTCTCCGGAAAAGGGCGGTGTATAAATCGAACCAAAAAATAAAATAAAATAAAATAAAATAAAATAAAATAAAATAAATAATAATAATAATAATAATAATAATAATAATAATAATAATAATAATAATAATAATAATAATAATAATAATAATAATAATAATAATAATAATAATAATAATACAACGAGCAAAAAGTTCGCGCTTCTCCCGGGCGAACTTTTGGAAGAGGAGGTGGGTGGTCCTTTTCAACCTCTTAAAGGAGGGGCGGGGGGCGTGGCACGGCAGGGGAAAAAAAAAAGAAAGAAAGAAAGAAAGAAGAAAAGAAAAGAAAGTGGAAGGGGAGGGGGGGGGGCTGGCGCTATTTGATTGGGCCGGAGGCGGGATCCTGCCTTCTTTCTCAGCGCAGCTGCTCGCGTTGAGGGCAGAAGAGCCGCCCCGGCCGGCCCAGGAAAAAAATTACAAAAAGAAAAAAGCTCCGCGGGAAACGGGGAAGAGTTTTTACCAATCGGCCGGAAGGCGTCTCTGAGCCGGCGATGTCCTGCTGGCCGGAGCATGTAAGCAGCTGACAGCGTCTTGGGAGTCAGGAGAGACCCCCGAAGCGGGGAGGAAGACCCAGCCCTTTGCTTGCCTGCCTGCCTGCCTGCTTGCTTGCTCTGCCTTTCCCCACCGTTTTGCTCTCTCCTCTGCACCCGGGTGGGGTGGGTTTTTTTTTTGCAAGCCAGCCATGGGGCTGCCCACGCTGGAGTTCAGCGATTCCTACTTGGACAGTCCGGATTTCAGGGAGAGGCTGAAATGTCACGAGGTGGAGCTGGAGAGGACCAACAAGTTCATTAAGGAGCTGATCAAGGACGGCAGCCTCCTCATCGGGGCGCTCCGGAGTGAGTAATTAAAAAAGGGCAAGGGCAGGGCGAGGCTGGATGTGGGGGGGGGGGCCCCCGCCGGCGCTGGAGTTGCTCAGGGGAAAGGGCCGCTCTTTTGTTTCAATGGACCCGGCGGATATAGCAAAAAAAAAAAAAAGACCACCCCCTCCCCCCCCCCCAAAAAAATAAAAACACCAAACCACCGGGGGCGTGGAGTGGGGCTTCGCATTCCATTCCACGCGCGGAGGGTGAGCTGCGCGCGCGCGCGCATGCATGCATGCATGCATGCATTTTCGGGGTGCACACATGCAAAGTCTTCAACGCCGCCTCCGTGAGGAGCCGAAGCGCCTCTCCCGCCAGCCTAGCGTTTTGGATTTTGAAATGGGTTTGATTTGAAATGGAAAGGTTCAATTTCTTTTCTCTGCTTTTCATCCAAATTTCTTATCCCCCCCCATCCCCCCTGACTGACTGACTTTATTTATTTTAATTTATTTATTTAATTTATTTATTCAGTCAGTCAGTCAGTCAGTCAGTCAGTCAAGCATGAATTAGATAACAGATGTAAGTATAGACGTAATTATGAAACAGGGGTGAAATCCATCAGGTTCTGACAGGTTCTGGAGAACCGGTAGTGGAAACTTTAAGTTTGGAGAACCGGCAAATACCACCTCTGGCTGGCCCCAGAGTGGGGTGGGAATGGAGGTTTTGCAATATCCTTCGCCTGGAGTGGGGTGGGAATAGAGATTTTGCAGTATCCTTCCCCTGGAGTGGGGTGGGAATGGAGATTTTGCAATATCCTTCCCCCAGGAGTGGGGAGGGAATGGAGATTTTGCAATATCCTTCCCCTGGAGTGGGGTGGGAATGGAGATTTTGCAGTATCCTTCCCCTGCCATGCCCACCAAGCCATGCCTATCAAACCACACCACGCCCACCAGGCCATGCCCACAGAACTGGTTGTTAAAAAAAATTGGATTTCATCACTGTTATGAGTACAGGAGAGGGATACGAATAAATGGGGACAGTAGGACAGAGACGGTAGGCACGCTGGTGCGCTTATGCACGCCTTCCCCCCCCACACACACTTAAAGACCTCTTAGGAATGGGGTGAGGTCAACAATAGACAGTCTAAGGTTAAAGTTTTGGGGGTTTGGGGAAGAAACCACAGAGTCAGTCAGGTAGTGCATTCCAGGCATTGACCACTCTGTTGCTGAAGTCGTATTTTCTGCAATCAAGAACTTGTGAGATCCTATTGCCCTGCATGTTTTTTTCCCTTTTGCAGACAGACGTGCAGGATGCTGGGCAGACCAGCTTCTCCTCCTCCCTCCTCCCATGCAGGTAGTTCGATTTACAGCGGTTTGTTTAGTGACTGAAGTTAAATGGGTGCTGAAAAAAAGTGACTTCGCACTTAGAACGTTTGCTGGGTAATCTCAGATGAGGAACGGAGAAGTTCATCATAATATTTGAATGGTCTTTTCTGGTTACTTTTCATGAGTATTGAAATATGATTTCAAAGGAAGTCTCTGATGAGAGAATCAGAAGGGAAAAAAATCCTGTATCAAATCAAAATCATTTATTACAACCATCCGGTCAGAAAAGAGCAAGATAAAAATCTACTGAATATGTATGTATGTATATGTGGGTGCTTATTTGGGTGTGTATATCAATCTGCCAAAATGCAGGTAGTCCTTGACTTAGAACAGTTCATTTAGTGACCATACAATGTTACAACAGCACTCAGAAAATTGACTTATGACCGCTGGTCATATTTAACCAGCATTGCAATATCCCCATGGTCACGTGATCAAAATTCAGATACTGGCAACTGGCTCGTATTTATGATGGTGACTGTCCCGGGGTCATGCAATCCCTTTTTGTGACTTTCTGACAAGTGATGTCAACGGGGGAGCCAGACTCATTTAACAACAGCGTTACTAACATAATAATTGCAGTCATTCCCTTTGCAAACAGTGGCAAGAAAGCTCATAAAATGGAGCAAGACTCACTTAACATCTGTCATCTGTAACATTCTGTTAACAACAGAAATTTTAGGCAAATTGTGCTCATAAGTCGAGGACTACCTGTACAGCTGCTTCCCCTCGTAGATGTTTACAATCTTAAGAAACTGTCTGTGGCTTTACTCGGAAGATAAAACACGTGGTAGGTGGTGTGTTTGGTTTATTTTATTTTTTTCCGCCTATGAGGTAGGTTCAAAGAGATATAAACTGGGGATTAGTTGCTTTGATGCCTGAACATTTGTGGGTGTATAACTAAATGGCGGAGGAGAGACACTAAAGAAAAGTTTCCAAGATACGTAGTAAAATACAAAGGGAATACCTTTCTCACAAGAGTTGCAAACAAATCCTTGACCACAATAGAGCTTAACATTTCTATTGCTAAGCAAGACAGTGGTGAAGCGAATTTTGCCTCCTTGTATGACTTTTCTTGTCACCATTGTTGAGTGAATCACTGTGCTTGTTAAGTTAGTAACACGGTTGTAAAGTGAATCTGGATTCCACATAGACTTTGCTTGTTCGGAAGGCTGCAAAAAATGATGATCACATGACCCCGGGACACTGCAACTGTCATAAGTATGAGCCAGTTGCCAAGCCTCTGAATTTTGATCACATGACCATGGGGATGCTGCAGAGGTCGTAAGTGTGAAAAATGGTCATAAGTCCCTTTTTTGAGCGCCGTTGTAAATTCGAACAATCACGAAATGAAAATTTGTAAGTCAAGGACTCCCTGTAATATAGGTAGAAATATTCTGGGCACTTTAAATGTGCATTGCAATTCCCGCTATCCTAAATGATATGGCCGCAAAATACATCGTGAGGTTAATTGAGTACAGTAATATTTTTGTAGGGCTCCAGATTCCCCACCCCCAGGGCATCCTGTAAAAGCAGCCAGAAATTAAGACAGCTAAATGATGCTTCAGTTATCCATTTTACCTGGAAGTGAGGGCTGGCAGCAAGTTCAGCTGGGGTTACATAGGACAGAGCGCATAGATGCTGTGTGGGCCTGTGCTCTCTGTATGGAAGAAATACATGTTTAGAAATGCATAATTACTCTAGGGAAGCAGACCTGGCTGTCTTCCCAGGATATTTATTTATCTCATTTAGGAACTTTTTTTTAATGCTACCCACTCCCTTAACAGCTCTGGGTGGCTTACATGAATGCAATAACAATGATCACAAAAGCTAAAGCGAAGCCCAAACAATTGTAAAACACTTAAAAAGGAAAACAGTAAGCATGTTGTAGAGGGAAATACGTATAGATTTGGTCCCTTCCTAAGCTATATAGCCTGTTTTGTTCTGTTTTGAATCTGTTATCAATGTGATCCTTCAGATCAGGGGTCTCCAACCTTGGCCATTTAAGATTTGTGGATTTCAACTCCCAGAATTCATGGGACTCTGGGAGCTGAAGTCCACAAGTCTTAAAAGTGACCAAGGTTGGAGACCCCTGCTTCAGATCTCTCAGAGATGCGACCTTGTTGTAATTCTTTACGTCTGTTGGTTGTCCTCTTCTGTTTCCTTCCATCTTTTCCAGTTTTGTATTCTGAGAAAGAGTATGTGAGCCTGCAAGTTAGAAAGATAATTAGAGCTTGGTTATATTGTGCCTCAAGTTAGAACTTTTGAGTTGATATGTTCCGTTGATAATTATCTAGGTCAGGGGTTTTTTTTTCCACCTTGTGGTATTGCTGTTGAAAGTCTTTTCTTCCAAACTAATGTTTTCATAGAGATGGTATTTCCCAGTAGAACTGGGAGGATGTCTCCCAGACTGGAGATTCTCAGTCATCCAGGCCATGGTTATCCCAAAGGTGCTTTTTCAAGAGGCAACTGGACTTTCTGTTTTTTCTTCGAAGACATTTTGCTTCTCATCCAAGAAGCTTCTTCAGCTCTGAGAAGCGAAACCTCTTCAAAGAAAAACCAGAAAGTCCAATTGCCTCTTGAAAAAGCATCTTTGGGATAAAACTGGGAGGGTTTTCCTTTAAAAGAGCTATCAACTTGGGAGGATTAATTCTTCTTTTAGACAACAGTAGACTAGTTAAACTCCTTCTTGGGCTGCTGCTCTCTCCCTTCCACAATGTTATTTACATTTTCTTTTAACCTGTGCAATAAACTTCCTGTATTGTTTGTTTGATCCTTATCTAAAATATGCCCAGGAGACAGAAACCCTTAGTAGGAAAGAAAAAAAAACCATTGTTTTTCTTGTAGTCTGTTGTGAAGTGTAGAGGGACAAGAGCTTCATTTTATTGCATAGATCTTATGGTCACTAAATGTTCTGTCAGCAGGCTAAAATAAGTATCTCTGTCTCCGCCATGTACACAGTTAATAATAATTCACGTATTTAAATTTGTGTGGAGCTCACAAATAATCCAGTAGCAAATGTCTGTGCTGTAAAACCTAGAATGACCACTAGCTGGCAGTAAAGAAATCCATACAACTAACTTTTTGCCGCCATCTAGTGTTTACCCAAATTCTGCAATCTAAATCTGGTATGCTGGTTGGGTTGCCTGGTCCTCATTTGCAATCTGGTGCTGCCTAAAAGAACAGAACTTGGTTGCCGAAAATATTAAGGCTGTGGCATGTTTTAATTCAGCTTAGTGAAAATTCATAGAGAATTGGCATGTTGTGAGGGATTTGTTAAGATAATTTTAAAACTTGGACCATTGAATTCTTTAAATCCTCATGTTCACAGGGCATGCTTTGCCCAGGGAAGTGCCCTTATTGGTGAGTCTAGAATAAAATAATCACATTAACAATCAAAGTCACACTTATGGAAGTAATGTCTCTAGTCATTTTCTCTAGAACAGGGGTCTCCAACCTTGGCAACTTTAAGCCTGGAGGACTTCAATTCCTAGAATTCCTCAGCCAGCAAGCTGGGGAATTCTGGGAGTTGAAGTCCTCCAGGCTTAAAGTTGCCAAGGTTGGAGACCCCTACTCTAGAAGGTGCTTAGGACCCTCCGCTCCTTGGTCCCATACAGTATTTGTGATGCCGTTTCTTCTTCATTGTAGCCAAAATTTGAAAGGTTGCTATGCTATGCTGCTAAACTTAGATCTGATAGTGTGTTGTGAGACTAAGGTTGTTTTTTTTTTGTTTTTTTTTTAATTTGATTTATATGCCGCCCTTCTCCGGAGACTCAGGGCGGCTTACAATGCGCTAAGCAATAGCCTTCATTCTTTTGTATATTTATACAAAGTCAGCTTATTGCCCCCACAAACTGGGTCCTCATTTCACCTACCTTAGAAAGGATGGAAGGCTGAGTCAACCCTGAGCCTGGTAAGATTCGAACCTGCAGAAATTGCAGGCAGCTGTGTTAATAACAGGGTGCATTAAACCACTGTACTACCAAGGCTCTTTTTATTTTAGATGGTTGATTTATGTGTTCTTATGATAAGAATTGGAATTTCTAAATAGTTGGAATTAATTAAAACCTGGGTAAATTGATACTTCATTAATTTAAATTTTAGATTTGTTAAGCACTTTGGACTCAGTTTTAAGAAAGGGCTTTGATACATGGAGGATTGCAAATATAGAATCTTGTCTCAATTCTTTAAAGCAGCTACTGTATGTCTTTGCAGCTTTTCTTTTTCCTCGACTCATATACAAGCACTGCACATCTCTAGGAAATTTAAACTCTCTGTTAGTTCATAGGATCAGGTAACCTTACTTGGGTGTCCCAGACACATAGCATTCATCTACCCTGTTTCCTCCAAAAGAAGACATCCCCTGATAATAAGCCCAATTGGGCTTTTGAATGCATGGCAATAAGGCCAAGCATTTATTTCAGGGTTCAAAAATAAAAATAAAAATAAGAGTCTTATTTTTGGGGAAACACGGTAGTTAAATCTTTGCATTAAGACTACAAAATCAGGTGCTATAATAAGCTTATTTATCAAATTTGGGCTTTCTTCTAATTGCATCATCTGTCAATCTGATATCTCTATTTATAGGTATACTTTTTTTTCATCAAAACAGTGCTTCAAAAAAAGGTAATATTTGGGTTATATTTTAATTGATTAATTTGCATGAATGAAATTGTTGATCTGTCTCCTGAATTTGTAGGACCTGAGGGAAATATACCAATGTCCCCCTTTTTAAAAAAAATCCCAGTTACATACAAAAACAGGATTCCTTGTTTGTTGTTATTTAGGTTAATATCAGAATTTATGATTTGCAATGGATAGTCCATAATTCCATCCTTAGTATTAATGCCACCTTTTGAGGAATATCATGAGAGATATTCCCATTAAGAAATAGGTTTTAAAATCTTTTCTTAGTTTGGAGAAATGCATTAGGCATGGTTTTCTTCAAGAAAACAGTAAAATGGCTTACTGGCTTTGATTTCTTTACAGCTTCTGATATAATGGCATAAAACAAAAGATTATGGCTTTATCAGACCTAAAAAATATTTCAGAATGTTTCTGGAGGGTTGATTCTGCCTGCTACAGCAAAGGCATCAAAGAATCTTCAGACAGTTTGAGAAATATTATTTTATTATGGATATAAACTTTCATGATTATAGTCTATAGTGTGGTTGTACAGAATTATTTTATAAACATGTGAGAAGAAATGATTTTTTTTTAGGGTGACATAAATTTGATACTCTTAAAAAATCGGGAAAACATAGCCAGTTATGTTTGAAGTAGATTTGACAACGTGCAGTGTGTATATATATAAAACTAGGGAACAATCTACTTTGTACTAAGCTAATGTTGAATATTATAAACCATTTATCCCCTGAGCAAGACGTCTGCTAAAAACCATTATCTTAATCTCACTTCTAATCTAAACAGCTTTAAGTGATGTAAAATCACACATGATTTCTCTACTTTATCTTTGCACAAATAGTCTGAAGAAGGTTAGTTCAAAAACCGGTCACAAAGTGAGATTTGTGACAAAACAAGAGGTTGTGATCTGTTTTTCCTTGCCTATATATATGTTTTCCAAATCTCTTAAATATGCTTAAGAGATTTAGAATGCCCTGTGGATTTACCCAGCTCCCTGCTCCTTCCTTTCCCAGGCTAAAATTTGGGCTCTTCTTCTCAATGTTGATTGTGGTGTAGTTTGCTTGCACCAAATATAGTGATGGATTCCACTGTGTTTAAACTTTAGCTCACATCTGAATACTAACACTTGCTACAGTTAAAAATACTCTGAAATCTAAGCTTAGAAAAAGCACATATTTCTCACGGTTCTGCAGAATTTGTTTACTTTGATAGGCCTTTGCTTGAAAGGAAGGGAGGGGGGGAATGGTTTCTTCTCCAGGCCTGAGAAATTCCACTGAATTTCAGCGGAAACTACCTTCTGGAGGGTTTTTGGCAGTAACTCTGGTTTCTGTGTGGTAGACAAAATCCTTTCAAGTTCACATTACGTGAACCACACTCTCCTCTTGTACTTTTAATGCTGCTGTTTTCTTTTACTGATCAGTTTTGCACCTGGAATTTTGAAATTCTTCAGAGTCAGTGTGCCAGCTGAGTTCCAGTTAAAAAAAAAACTTGCAGGGTTGATGGTTGGAGAACTTTGTAATTTTTTTTTTACTTTTTTTTATTTGATTTATATGCCGCCCTTCTCCGAAGACTCAGGGCGGCTTACAATGTGCTCAGCAATAGCCTTCATCCTTTTGTATATTTATACAAAGTCAGCTTATTGCCCCCACAACTGGGTCCTCAATTTACCTACCTTAGAAAGGATGGAAGGCTGAGTCAACCTTGAGCCTTGGCGAGATTCGAACCCTGCAGTAATTGCAGGCAGCTGGTCTTAATAACCAGCTTAATAACAGGGTGCCTTAAACCACTGTACTACCAAGGCTCTCAATTTGGAAATATTGATTTACAGGGAGTCCTCGACTTACGACCACAATTGGGATTGGAACTTTTATCGCTAAGGGAGGTGATTGTTAAGTGAGTTTTGCCCAATTTTTTGCAACAGGTGTTAAGGAGATCATCATGGTCATTAAGCAAATCTGGCTTCCTCCATTGATTTTGCATGTTGGAAGTGCCTGGGAAGCTTGCAAATAGCAATCATTTGACCCTGGGACTGCAATTCTTGTAAAAATATCTCGGTTGTGAAGCTCCTGAATTGTGATCAAGTGACTTCAGAGACACTGCAACAGTCATATTTGTGAGGTCATGTTTAAATCATGTTTTTCAGCGCCATTGTAATTATGAACAATAATGAGTGAATGGTTGTTGAGTACCACCTGTATCACCTTCTCCGGAATAACGTTGTGTGCACTGAGTTTTTAATTTGCATACATTCTCCTCTATTTGCCTCTACCACAAATAACCTCAGGTAATCTTTATTCTATGCAGAAACATTGCAAGAGTATATGGTGTGTTCTTTTTATACTTCCCCTTCTTAGCTTAAGGAATAAATCGGGCAAAAAGTTTTTTAAAATATTGCACCTATTGCATCAAGAATAAGGCACTTGAAAGTAAATAATTAAACTGTGCAGAAAGTTAACTCATAATTCAAGTGCCATTTGGGAAAATGATAAAGTCTTGTATTTTTCCAAGCTTCGTAGCTCTTTCAGGATAGTAAACTGTTTCCAGGAGCTGGCTTTCTCCTTCAGCAAATATTTGATCAAATGTAATGTAAATAGACTACTTTCTTTTAATAAAGTCTAGTATTCTAGAACTTGAACATATTTGGATGTTTGAAGTTAGCACACTCAAAAGTTAACAAAATGCTCTTTTCTTTCATTGCAGCTATTTTTTCTTAATTTGTTCATCTGTTTGGAGGACTGAAGTATGCTAAAGGTTCTCTTTTCCTTAAGATAACAGCAAGAAAAGTCCTATTGTGATTATACTAACATTGTACATCCACAAATTGCCTGATAGCAGTGCAGCTATGAAAAATAGTAATCATGTGCCTTTTGGGCCTCTAAACATAGCTAGGCCAAACCTGTGCTTGGAAACCCACACATAGGTTTGTGTGCTTTAATTGTCTACATTTGAACAGTACCATAGCTGTTTGTGATTCTCTTTTTGATGGAGGACCTTCTCAACTTATTGGTTTAATAAGAGCCGAGGTGGCACAGTGGTTAGAATGCAGCACTGTAGGCTACTTCAGTTGACTGCTAGCTGCAGTTCAGCAGTTCAAATTTCACCTGCTCAAGGTTGACTCAGCCTTCCATCCTTCCGAGGTGGGTAAAATAAGGATCCAGATTGTTGGGGACAATATGCTGACTCTAAACTGCTTAGAGAGGGCTGTAAAGCACTGTGAAGCGGTATATAAGTCTAAGTGCTATTGCTACTTTGCAAGAGGGGCAAAACTTAGCAATAGCAATAGCACTTAGACTCATATACCGCTTTACAGTGCTTTACAGCCCTCACTAAGCGGTTTACAGAGTCAACATATTGCTCCCAACAATTTGGGTCCTCATTTTACCCACCTCAGAAGGATGGAAGGCTGAGTCAACCTTGAACCTAGTGGAATTTGAACTGCCAAATTTGCAGGCATCCGGTAATCAGCAGAAGAATCGTGCAGTACTGCACTCTAACCACTGCGCGACCAAGGCTCAACTTAGAAAGCGATCAGGTTTGTTAAGCAATCCTGTGCGAAGTTAAGATGATTCATGTAGCTTCTAGGTCCATTTTCTGTTCTTCAGAAAATCAGAGCCAACTAAGGTAGATTGACAGTAGTGGCCTTTGTTGAAATGCTTGGACTCTGGAAAAGCCTAGTGATATTATTGCGAAACCTGGTTTTAACCATGATTTGGATTGGAGGCTAAAACATGAAGAATGGTTGCAGGAACTGGGTATGTCTCGTCCAATGAAAAGAAGGACTAGGGGTGACACAATAGCAGTGTTCTGATATCAAAGAGGCTGCCACAAAGAAGAGGGAGTCAACCTATTCCTCAAAGCACCTGAACGCAGAACAAGAAGCAATGAATGGAAACTAATCAAGGAGAAAAGCAACCTACAACCAAGGAGAAATTTCCTGACGGTTAGAATAATCAATCAATAGAATGGCTTGCCTTCAGAAGTTGGTGCTCCATCACTGGAAGGAGGCTTTTAAGAAGAGATTGGGCAGCAGTCATTTGTCTGAAATGGCATAGAGTCCCTTGCTTGTGCAGGGGGTTGGAGTAGAAGACCTCCAAGGTCCCTTCCAACTCTGTTATTCTGTATTTCTTATAGTGCAATGCATAACCAGTGTGGGGAAGGGATAGGACAAGTTGCATGGAATAAATGGAAAGTGGAAGAATTCCGATATTCATAAGATGCCTCTTAGTTTTTATCCTCTATAGCCGTGATGGCGAACCTATGGCACGCGTGCCAGAGATGGCACGCAGCGCCCTCTCTGATGGCACACGAGCCATTGCCACAGTTCAGCTTTGCCACGCATGCGCGCGCGTCTCCCGCCAGCCAGCTGGGTCTCTGCCATGCATGCACAGGGGTGGGGCACGTGTAGGGGGACACACAGGGCACATGCGGGGCACGGCGCGCATGTAGGGGGCAGGGCACATGCACAGAGGGCTACATGTGCATGCACGCAGAGGTGTGGCGCGTGCAGGGGGCCCACGCGCATTGCATTTTGGGGGTTCAGGTATACTTTGGGCACTCGGTCCAGAAAAAGGTTAGCCATCACTGCTCTATAGTGTGCTATTAGAATGGAAGTGTTGGACTTGTGCTTGATGTACAAAAATAATGCTATGCAGATCCTCCAAATAGTGTTTCTCATCAACCCCTAGATAGTATGGTCAATGGTGATGAATAACAGGAATTGCAAGCAAAGCAGTGTCTGATAGACTCGTTTCCTCACTCTGAAAATAGAAAGAAGTCCCATTCAGAAGGATGCTTGATTGCAGCCTACAATATTGCATTCATTTTACTGGACGCTCACTCAGGATGAGTAAGACGTATTGCTTCAGTTCAGAAGAAAATAAGTTTCATGAATTTTGTTCGTTTATTAAAGTGGAAAAAATGAATCTGTGTTATCTGCTTGGGTTTTATAGACTGGAAATTGTTGTCTCCAACCGATAGTTTCTTTTCGCTGTTCAAAATGATTTTCTGCTTTATCTGTTCTTTGTGCCATGAGTTTATTTTTGATCGCTTAAACCAAGGACAGAAACTTATTATTATTTATTTTGGGAAGATGTTCTATTTTCTTTCTTTGTCGAAGGATAGTCTGCTGAGGCTGCTGGTAGCATAAAAACTTCCCAGTTTACAAAATAGTTGTGTAGTTTTGTAAAAGCTGTTTCCCAATAATCTTGTGAAAGTTCTTACCAGTTGGAGGTCAAGAATTGGTTTGTTTATTTTGATTTGTTTATCTCACATTTTCTATCACTTATGATTGGATAGGAAACTTCTGAAAATTATGGGAATTATATTGCAAACATTTAAAGGACAAGAAGTTGCCTGCTTCTGACTTACAGTCAAAGAAGCAAATGATCAGATTTACAGCACAGCCATATTTAAGTCTACAAAGAAAAGCCAGTGTTTTTATCTGGACATAACGTTCAACTGTTGTATACGATTGTTACAAAAAAATGGTCTAAACCCATATATATTTAAATCAAGGATATTCTGTAATTTAAAACATATAAACCATAGAGATGTTGAGAAAATCTCTCATAAAATACCAGTGGTAATCTGTATTGCTACCAAGAATAGTAAATATAGAGGTATTCTTTTTTTAAAAAAACATTTATTGTTTAAAAAAAATTGTACATGGTGGAAACGTCTTGGCGATATCTCCGCCATACAAAATATAACTCAAGTCTCTTATATATTTAATATACATTACTACTTACTAATTGTATACACATACCTAACCTCTTATACACGCTTACACTTACATACTATATTACATATCGTATTTTTCAGAGTATAAGACGCACTGGAGTATAAGACACACCTTAGTTTTTGGGGAGGAAAATAACAAAAAAGCTGATTGGCAGGTGGATCAGCCTCCCGGAATACCCCCCAATCAGCTGTTCCCAGAGGTGAATTTTAGCAACAGGTTCCTTGGTTGTGAGCTCTGTGCCTTGCTTTTTTTTTTTGCTTTTTTTTCTGCCTCTGAAACTCTGTTTCAGAAAAAAGGTTTTCCTGCCTCTGAAAGCCTCCGAAACAGCTTCAGAAAAAAAGCCTCTGAAGCTCTGTTTGGGAGCTTTTTTTCTGAAGCTTCATTTTTGATGCTTTTTTCAGCCTCTGAAACCTCCCATTTGAAAAGCTGGGCGGGGCTACATTAGGAGTATAAGATACACCCAGATTTTCACCCTCTTTTTTTGGGGAAAAAGGTGGGTCTTATAGTCCGAAAAATACGTTTTACTGCCTCTTGTTCCAATCTATGCATCCTTGTTCTTATCCATTTCGACTTCTATTCCTTAAATCTAACCATTGATAAAATCTATTCCGAATCTCATAGTATTCTCTCTCTCCTTTATTTTTCAGTTTCTTAGCGTCAGTCTATCACATTCTGCACAGTCAAGTATTTTCTTTATTATTTCCCTTTCTTCAGGTATGTTTTCACTCTTCTACTGTTGGGCATAAACTATTCTCGCCACTGTTATGATATGCAATATTAAATATAGAGGTATTCTTGAAGTCAGCAGAAGTCAAGTTCAACTTAAAAGATTTTATTGCTCTCCCCCCCTAAAATACAGATAGTCCTCAACAGTTTCGTTTAGTGACCATTCAAAGTTACCACAGCACTGAAAAAAGTAACTTATGACCGTTTTTCACACTTATGACCATTGCAACATCCCCAGGGACACATGATCAAAATTCAAATGCTTGGCAACTGATTCATACGTGATTGCCATGTTCTGGGGTCATGTGATCACCTTTTGCAACCTTCTGACAAGCAAAGTCAGAAAAACGGGGAACCAGATTCACTTTCCAACCGTGTTACTAACTTAATAACTGCAGTCATTCACTTAACAACAATGGCAAGAAAGGTCATAAAATGGGGCAAAACTCACTTAACAAATATTTCACTTAGTAACCGAAATTTTGGGCTCAATCGTCATATATTGAGGACTACCTCTATATGGTACTACCAATTAACTGTACTAACAATGGTATTGGCTATATTTCTAGTTGATATATGACTTGTATAGCAAAATTATTGGGTGAGAAAGCTAACAAAAAATAACTTTTGTGTTGTCTTAGAAAGGAACATAGGAAAAAAATCCCCATTAAATTCTACGAGATCTACTCTTAAATTAGTGAAAGTAAATAAATTAAATTTATTTAAATAAAATTTCGAGAATGACTAGGCCTTAGAGAAGTGCCACCATTATTTATATGCTTTCACAATTGTTTCACTGTCTGCACAAAATGATATACCCAGATTCTTTCGTGAGAGGAGGGGATGAAAAAATGTATTAACCATTTTTCCAGAACGCTGCTACTACACTCCAGCATTGGGAAAATCCTCTTATCTGACAGCAACTGAGAGAACTTTTTTTACTTATCTACCCACTCTGTGCTCTCTCCACGCCCCCTTTTTGCACCCGAATCCCCGTCTTTCTCTCAGTTGCTGACACACTGGGAGGATTTTCTCTGTGCTCTGAGTGTTGCGTTAGGCTTTTGGTTATTTTTGATTAGCCCCCTTTTTCTTTTTCCTTCTTTTCGGTTCAGTTTAGACTTCTATCTTCTTTTTGGTGAGTCCATCAGCTGCTCGTCGGTTTCGTGCCCAGGGAGCTGGGTCGTACCGGCTTTTGCGCTTCAGCGCCTGCTGCTGCCGGCTTCTGTCCCTGCGGGGCGGATCCGGTAAAGCTTTATTATTGCCAGAGAGGTCGGGGCTAAGGAATAGCTCCCCGACTCTCGTGTGGAACAGTGAGCCGGAACGGAGGTGATTTCAGGAGCGGCTACCGGCTCGCTGCGTTTGGAGGCGTGACTCATCCAGCGACCGTCCCGTCAGGCTTCTGCGGGCGGCGCTGTGTTCTGGCGGCGTTGATTTTCGGCCTCGAAGCTCCGGCCGTAAGTTTTAACTTGGGGGGGGTGTAGCGTGGCTGTCGGGGCTCGCTGCCCTCCCGACGCGCCAAAAAAAAAAACCGCTCCGATCTCCAGCCCTGGTTGGCGTCCGCGTCTGAGCGGCGCCAAGGGGGGGAAAGCGCTCCGCCATCCTACGAAGCTCGGGCAGGCCACTATTTATACCTACGCCACCAACTTGCGGCCGCCATTTTGAGACCATCAGGGCGGCCGCCATTTTGGAAGCACCTCGTGGCAGCGCGGACCCTAATTAGAGGGCCGCAGCCTTTACTCCGAGGTCCGGCTGGCTGAGTCTCTGTCCCGGTCTGGGCATTGACTCGAAGGAAGAAAGAAGGGGGGGAGGAGCATCACCAGTCTATCGCTCACCCCTTCTTTTGCAGCCTTTTGTGCAAGGCTTGTCCTCTCTCCTGGGCAGAAACAGGGGGCCCTTGGAATCAGCGTGGCAGGAGGGCCAGCACTGCTTGTTGGGGCATAGTACATTGCCCAGAGCGGTAGCCAGACTATCAATTCAGCAATCAATTATCAATTAAGCAAGATTTCATCTAATCATTCAATTATTAAATCAAACAAGCTGATATCTATTAATTTCATATTCAAAGCAGCCAGTCATCCAATCAATCAATTAATTATTCAATCAAGCATTTCTCCAATCACTTAATCAATTAATCAATTAATCAAGCAATCAATCATTGATTCATTATTTATTACTACAAATCTATCTGTCAATTAATTTATAATTACTATTCAACTTGGGCATTCTCACCATGGCGGACTGCTCGTTCTCCTCAGACAGTGATCAGGAGGTTAGCCCTGTCAGATCTAAGTCCCGCAAGAAACAATCGGGCAAACGCTCTGCGTCTGGCGGTCACAAGTCCCGCCACTCTAAGACCTCCTCTGCCGCTGATAAGGATGCTCTCAGGCGTCATAAGGCTTTGGAAAAACGATGTGAGAAGGCCAAGCAGGCGTCAGCGTCTTTAGTCCGTGGTGATGCGGGATCCGCCCAACAGGCTGTTCCTGTTCCTGACTTTTCGGAGCGGAGAGCGGTCCAATCCGGTTCCTTGGCTTGGCAGAAGGGCGTGTCCCAGTCGATGCCTGATGTTTCCTCAGCGGGTTTGGAGGCCTTTCCGCCCCCTCGGCGCCAACCTTCGGCCACTTTCACGCCCACAGCAGCGGGACTCCGAGAGGTGGACAATACTCCGCCTCCGTCTCGGTTCGACTTCCAGACGATGTTGTCGACTGCGTTGGCTTCTATTATGGCGGCCGGAGCGCAAACAGCGGCCCAGACATCGGCGGCGGGGACTTCAAGCACGTTGGCCTCTTCAAGCTCTCGCAGGGCTCGATCCCCCTCGCCTCGTGAGTCTGTTTCGTCTGAGGGCTCGTGCCATGACGAGGAGGGCCCCGACGACCTCGAATTCTCTGAGGATGAAGGTCTGGTACCTGACACTCCAGCCTTCACGGGCTTGTTTCGTCCCTCACTATTTAAGTCCCTCCTTCACAAGGCTCGTTTGACTACTAATTTGGGTTCGGTGGGAGCACAGCCCCCGACAACCCCGTCTGAGACCGGTCCTCATGATGCCCTGTTTAAGCAAGTCAAGCAGGAGAAGGACTTTATTCCGTGCCCTCAACTGTTCGCGGATGTTCTGCAAGCGCCTTGGGCCCAACCGGGGTCGTCCACTGCACCAAGCAATTTAGATAAGAAACTGTTCTGTGCGGCGCCCGAACTTGAAGCCATGTTGGATGTGCCCACTGTGGATGCACCGGTGGCGTCTCTCACTTCGCATTCGATGGTCTCATCTGATCCGCTGGAGGGGCTCAAATCGGAGGACAGGCGCACCGAATTGGCCTTTCGTAGGTCTCATCAGGCCGTGGCCTGGACTGTTAGAACTGCCACGGCTACTTCATTCTTCAATAGGGCCTCGTTGATCTGGTTGCGCCAACTTCAGGAACGACTCCCTCCAGAGGATACCCGCTTGCGCCACGATATTAACAAGATTATTGCAGCCACAGAGTATTCGGCGGATGCCTCGTTGAACTCTGTCAAGTTTGCATCGAGGGCGTTAGCGACTTCTGTCACATCGCGACGCCTTTTCTGGCTACGGCCGTGGAAAGCCGATGTGAAAACCAAATGGAAGTTGGCGGCGGCCCCGTATAAAGCCCCAAACCTGTTTGGCACGGCATTGGAGCCGATCCTTGTGGAGGACAAAGACAAACGCAAAATTATGCCCTCGTCCCTTCGCAGACAAGACAGGCGTTACACCCCTTACACGCAACGTCAGCCATTTCGTTCCTACTCGGGGCAGGGAGGCCCCTCGACTTACCGGCAGTCGTTCCAGGCTCCAGACCGCTTCTCCGACAGACAACGTTTCAGAGAGCGTGGCAGATCACAGTCCTCCTCCAAGCGCCCCTATCGCGGATCCACTTCTAGGCCCTTCAGAAAGGGCAAATGACTCACCGACTCTGGGACCAGTGGGGGGACGTCTCCGGGCCTTTTGTCATCGGTGGGCCCGGTCCACTCCGGACGAGTGGGTGCGTCGTACTATTTCAGAGGGCCTCGCAATCGAATTCACGGATCGGCCCCCACGACGGTTCATCCGGTGCCCAGTTTCCCTGTCCACAGACTCTCGCAGCCTGATGGTGGAAGAAATAGCACACCTGCTGGAGATCCGTGCGATAGAACCGGTTCCGTTGGACCAGCAGGGGACCGGCTTCTATTCGATACTATTTTTGGTTCCCAAAAGTTCGGGAGGGGTCAGAGGCATTCTCAACCTCAAGGAGTTGAATCGGGCGGTACGTTACCGTCGTTTCAAGATGCATTCTCTTCGGTCCATTCTGGCTTCTATTCGCCAAGGGGACCTGATGCAGTCGGTGGATTTGCGAGAGGCTTACCTGCATGTTCCAGTGCTTCCTTCGCATCGACAATTTCTGCGATTCGAGTATGCGGGCAGGCATTACCAGTATTGTGCGATGCCGTTCGGTCTTTCCTCGGCTCCCAGGACTTTCACCAAACTGGTGGCGGTAGTGGCCGCGTATCTCAGTACCGTTCCGGTGAGGGTGTTATGTTACCTGGACGACATTCTGATCCTGTCCTCGTCCAGGGCACAAGCGGCGCAAGACAGAGACAGGGTGCTTTCAGCGTTCCGAGAGCACGGATTCTCCATCAACTTGGACAAGAGCCAGCTAGTTCCCACGACTGCGATTCTACACCTCGGGACCCTGATAGACTCCGAGAAGGGTCAGGTTTTCCTGTCTTCAGAGAGGGCGAAAAGCATCAAATCGCTTGTGGGCCAAGTGCTGACCCGGAGGAAGGCTCCTCTATTGACGCTGTCACGTTTGTTGGGGAAGATGGTCTCGTGTTTCCGCGTTGTTCCGTGGGCACGCAGACATTCTCGTCCACTGCAATGGCTTCTTCTTCCATTCCAGAGAACAGGCAGTTCCAACTCCACAAGGACGGTGTTCGTGCCTCCACGAGTCAGAATGTCACTGTGTTGGTGGAAGTCGTCGGCCATCCTGCAAGGTTGCAGTTTCCTGGAACTAGACCGGGTCGTGATCACCACCGACGCCAGCCTCCATGGCTGGGGAGCCCACCTGGGTGCCCAGGTGGGCCAAGGACAATGGTCTCCAGAGGAACGTGCACAGAGCATCAACCTATTGGAACTTCGAGCCATTCGTCTCGCCCTTCTGCATTTCCGGTCGCTGGTTTGGGGTCGTCATGTCCTGATTCTCACAGACAATACATCTGCCAAAGCGCACATAAACCGGGAAGGGGGGACGAAGTCACAGACGCTGATGCTCGAGTCGACACGTCTGTTCAACTGGGCGGAGAGGAATCTGGAGTCCATCCTCGCAGACCACATTTCCGGGGAAGCCAACACACGAGCGGATTGGCTCAGCAGGGAAGTGATAGACCAGGCCGAATGGCAGCTGCTTCCCAGTCTATTTCAGGAGATTTCTCTTCGCTTCGGACGGCCTCTGGTAGACTTGTTCGCCAGTCCGACCAACGCCCAACTTTCCCGGTTCATCACTCGGTATCCGACTCCAGCGGCAGAGGACACAAACGCTCTGCGGTGTCGTTGGCCAGCGGGTCTACTATATGCCTTCCCACCCGTCACTCTGATTCAGCAGGTGGTTCGCAAGATGATAGTGGAGAGGGCGGAGATATTATTGGTGGCTCCACATTGGCCCCGCAGGCCATGGTTCGCAGATCTTGTGGAGTTTTCGGTGACAGACCCGTGGGTGATTCCTCCACATCGGATCGTGCTGTGTCAGGGGGCCATTCGTCATCCCGAGCCCCAATGGCTGCAGTTGGCCGTCTGGCATTTGAGCGCGTCCTCTTGAAGAAAGGCCGTTTGCCGGATACGGTGATTGGTACGATTCAGTCGGCCCGTCGACCATCCACGACAAGGATCTACGAAGCCACGTGGAGAGCCTTTTGCCGTTGGTGTGCGACTGCTCATGTGGATCCTACGTCTGCAACGGTTCAGGATGTTCTCATTTTTCTACAGGCGGGTTTGGAACGGGGTTTGTCTCCCGCCACTCTCAGGCGCCAGGTGGCGGCCCTGGCCACTGTGTTATCCTGTCCACCGTACACTTCCTTGGCTCATCATCCGTGGGTGAAGGGGTTCCTTCATGGAGCTACGAACCTGAGACCGCCTACGGTTCATCGTTATCCCACTTGGGATTTGTCTTTAGTTTTGCAGGCTCTCACTTTGTCTCCGTTTGAGCCGCTGGGTTCCACTTCACTTAAGTTTCTGTCGTTCAAAGTTGCATTTCTCCTGGCGATCACGTCGGCTAGACGCATTTCTGAGCTCGCTGCCTTATCCGTCAGGAAAGATTTGTGCATTTTTCATGCTAACACTGTGGTCCTGAGGATGGATCCTGCTTTTTTGCCCAAGGTTAACTCGTGGTTTCACCGGGCGCAGGAATTAGTGCTTCCGGATTTCTGCCCGTCGCCGAGACATCACCGGGAGGTTCTCTGGCACACTCTGGATGTGCGCAGGGCGTTGAGACGTTACATGCGTAGGACGGCCGAGTTTCGGAAGACGGAAGCCCTATTTGTTTCGTTCCATCCTGCATCCATGGGTCAGAAAGTGTCGTCGACCACGATTGGTCGTTGGATTAAGGCCTGTATTGCTGCTGCTTATGAGAATCAGCGTCGTCCTGTTCCTGGGAACATTCTGCCTCATTCTACGCGGAGTGCGGCTACTTCAGCAGCCTGGGCTACCCAGGCTTCTGTGTTGGACATCTGTAGGGCGGCTACTTGGACTTCCTTGTCGCCTTTCATAAGACATTACCGGATTGATGCCTACGCTTCGGCTGAGGCGTCTTTTGGGCGACGAGTTTTGCAAGCAGTGGTGTCTGGGTCCTCTGAGTTGGATAGTGTTTTGCCCGACCCTGGAAGTTAGGCTTGGGTATGTCCCAATGCTGGAGTGTAGTAGCAGCGTTCTGGAAAATGGACATTGACTTACCTGAATGTCCTTTTTCGGAACGCTGCGTATACACTCCATTTCTCTCCCTTTCTTTGTATGTTGGCTTGTGGTGGTTTTGTGTTAATAAATTTTGTTGTAGTTCACCTGTGGTGTCTTCGTTCAAGACTGGGGATTCGGGTGCAAAAAGGGGGCGTGGAGAGAGCACAGAGTGGGTAGATAAGTAAAAAAAGTTCTCTCAGTTGCTGTCAGATAAGAGGATTTTCCCAATGCTGGAGTCTATACGCAGCGTTCCGAAAAAGGACATTCAGGTAAGTCAATGTCCATTTTCAATCTCTACTGTCAGAGGAAGCAGCTTCAGGATCCAGAAATTTACCAAACAGAAAAAAGAACTTGATATTGTATCTGATTCATATTTTGTCATTCCCAAGCATACCAACTTCAAATTCTGGCTTATTAAGGAAGCAACATGCCAGAAGTTCCAGTTCCATTTTTCTCTCTGATGAATTCCTAGAGGGACTATATGTAGCAGGATATGAAAAAGGAGACTTTCCTTAGCAAAATAATGAAGGCTATGTCTATATTCCTCTCTGACCCATTGTAAACAATGCTTTAATATTTCCTCTATTCAGGAAGAAGAGAGGGATTCTATATAATATATATAGCCACTGATCTTTGATAAACTTAAGTTCTGGAAAACATCATGGTGGCCTCCAGATGTTTTAGATGACAATTCCCACAGTGCCTTGTCATTGGTTACGCAGGCTGAGGCTGATAGAAGCTGAGAACTAAAACATCTGGAGGGCATCAAGTTGCCTGTTCCTAGAAGAAACTAAATGACCTCAGTGGAATGGGTGAATAGACATGAACAGGATTATGAAATTGTCTACTTTCTTCCTTTATAAATTCAAAGATCAACTAGGTTTTGTGCCAATGAACTTTCACAGGCTGTTTATGTATTCTGCAACTATTCTCTCTTAACATTTCAGAATGATTAAAAAACAAGTTTTCAATATTCCGTAGTTCTTCCATGTTGAGGTTTTTTTTTTTTTTTAATCCTCCTTTGGGGCTTTTTGAGGAAATCTTGAGTATAAAGTTGAAATATTCCTCTTTTGTGGAATGTATGCGTTGCCCATGCTTACCCTGGCTTGGTAGGGTTCTCAATAATGAGTGATTTTATTTAAATCATTTTTATTACTCTTAAATGCATTCTTGCCTTCTAGCTCAGCTCAGAACTTCTACCTTTTTAACATTTTTTTTTTAAAAAATCCCCTCACAAGTAACTTTAGAAGTTTCCATTTGTTTAGCTGTCTGTCTGTGTGTTCTGTAAGTCACTGTCCGATCTAATGTATTGAACTGTGCATCTGCTTTTTATTCTACATCTGGGGGTCCAAATGACGGCTGAAAGTGTTCCACTTTCAACATGAGGTTACTGTCTGTCACTTCCTGTTTATATTTCTTGGAACCTTTAGGGTGATTAATATGAGGCATGGCATGTCTGTTTTGTCAATTTAAAATTTAGTAGGTGTCTGTTTCTGAGAGGTGATATTACACCTCCCTTCCGTTCCAAAATTATGCCCTGATATTACTCTAGTTGACATAGTATTTAAAAAACAGCTATGCTAGGCAATGCAGGGATAGTTTTATACATATGAGCATAATCTAATATATAAATCACAATCCTGTAGCAAGAGATTTAGTTTTCAGATTATAAAGTGACTTTCTCCAAGGCAAAATTTACATGCAGATGCTTGCTCTGTCTGTAGGAAGAGCTAATTGTTCTGCATATGATGCATTCCTAATTTAATGCAGCACACAGTTTGGTGGATTTGCTCAATTTCCCTAAGCACGTACCCACTAAAAGGTTGCAACTGCCGTAGAAAAACATGGAACAACTACTCTGCATGTGTTAAAATGCCCACATCCTCTCATTTAAATAATCCAGACCAATTAGTTGTTTTCTAAGTCTATGTAGTAAAAGCTCTAAATGAACTAATTAGAGAAGAAGGCTGTAATTTCAGAGAGTCTAGCCAATCTGAATGCATCATTGTGTGAATTTCATTTGCATCATTTATATTTGGGGGATGATATGTAAATGACTGCAATTGATGCAAAAGACATACATTTTTGTGTAATGACTTCATGGGTATAAATTGCAATGGGATTTGTTTTGTTGGATGGAAAGTGTGTTGCTTTGAGGTCCAGAAAAATCGAGGTTGGCAATGTCCGTTTTCCTCTCTGAATGCAGGGTGACCTAACCCTAACCCTAAATGGATTTTCCCCCAATGGGATTTTCCCATGTATTTTACCTAGAAACATGGATAAGGGAGGCTCGAAAAGTCAGCGCCCTCCTAAGCAGACTCATGCAATGCAAATCCATCGGCGATGTCCATTTTGCTATCCAAATGCATGTTGACCTAAGACTAACCCTAAGTGGATTTCCCCCCAATGAGATTTTCCTATGTATTTTACCAGTAAACGCAGATAAGGCAGCCTCAAAAAGTCAGGGGCCCCCTAAACATACTGTTGTGCTCTGAATCTATTGGCAATGTCTGTTTTGCGTTTCAAATTCATGGTAATCTAACCCGAACCCTAAGTGGATTTTCCCCCAATGGGATTTTTCCATGTATTTTACCAGGAAACGTAGAAAAGGCAGGTTAGAAAAGTCAGTGCCTTCCTAAGCATATCCATGCTCTGTGAATCCATTCCTGATGTCGGTTTGCTCTCTGAATTCATGGTAACCTAACCTGAACCCTAAGTAGATTTTCCCCCAATGGGATTTTCTCATGTATTTTACCAGGAAACGTAGATAAGGCAGGCTTGAAAAGTCAGTGCCGTCCTAAGCATAACGTTGTGCTCCAAATCCATTGGCAATGCCTTTTTACTCTCCGAATTCATCGTGACCTAACCCTAACCTTAAGTTCTCGTTCTCTCTCTCTCTCTCTCTCTCTCTCTCTCTCTCTCTCTCTCTCTCTCTCCCCCTCCCTCCCTCTCACGCACGCGCGCGCGCGCACACACACACACACACACAGAGTTTTTTCCTCCTCTCCTTTCTCACAAACCAAAGCAACCACCACCTCTCCTGCCTCCCTGTACCTGGTATTGGCCAACCTTGGCCCATGGATTGGCTGCCTGGATGTGCGTTTTAATCTCCCATGTAGCCAATTGCCCCGGGGGGGGGAGTATCCCTCTGTGAATTGCCCAGGATGAAGGGGCGGGGAAAGTGCCATAGCGGACCAATGGTGGGAGAAGAGCGCTGGCAGAGAGGTAGCCGACTATGAATGCCAGCGTTTGGTAAGCTGTGGTGGGGGGCCCTCAGGATGAAGTGGGTGTGATAAGGCAGCCATGTTCAATTGTCCCATTCAGCCTAGAGAAGGCAGTAAAAAAAATACTCATCTGACTTCAACCAAGTTGTTTTTCTTTTTTTTAATTTTATTTAGCTGAAATGGAAAATGAATTTCATTGCTGATTGGTGACATGACTTCACCTTTTATTTCTGGGTGCCGTTTCTTATTACGTAACTTATAAAAGTGTTGGGGTAGTCCTTTAAATTCTGTTTGTATATTGGGTGTTTTCACAATTATATAGGAACAGTCCGATGTTCATTCAAGCAAGGATGCAGAGTAGAGAAACAAGGTGATGATTCATCGAGTTCTCCCACCTGTCTTTGATATTTAGTTTTTGTGGTTTATACTGTATATTGTTTTGGTTAGATTCTCTGTGTTTGCTTATTCTGGCTTGTTTTTATGGAGTTTTGTTAGGCAGCGACAAAAATCTCCATCAAACAATGAATCTTGGCATTGTAATCTTCTGCATAGGGTTTTGTTACAGATTGACATGACGAAACCGTGATTTATTAAACCAAGAATGAACATTATTCCTATATGTTCCCTCTTTGGTTCACGTTTGCATTTTAATTCTGTATTTCCAGGTTTCTTTACCCCACAGTCCTAGAATTCATGTGAACTAAGAAACTTGTTTCATCTTGCTTGAAATCAATAAGTAATAAAATGTAAGCAGATTCCTCATTTCAGATGGTGTTGAAATAGATCTCATGCTGGATAAATGTGTTTCGTGATCACACAGTTGCTTTTTCCCTCCCCCATTCCTGACATTCATTGGTTGCTTGCACTTTACATTTTTAAGAATTTGCTGTATCCACATTTATTTTAGTTATGTATTTAATTTCATAGGTATTTGGTTTAGAATAAGGAACTTATAGTTCATGGGGTTATCTGCTGTCCAAAAGTAAGATTTTTTTTTAAAAAAAAACCTCAGGTGCAAATTCCTGGGTGTGCCAGAATTTATTTGGATCCCAGCCTATAAGCTAAAGAACAACTTTTTAAACTCAGAAAACTCCCATGATTTTCCTGTTACACCTGAGCTTAGCGCATTCGGGAGCAATCATGAATACAAGTTACAACAAAAAAGTTTGTGATATGTTTTACAAACTAACACATCATGCTTCAGTTTATTATTCCCCTGTGTAAATACAGGTGTGTGTGTGTGTATGCATATTTGTATATAGGGAGTCCTCGACTTACGACCACAATTGAGCCCAAAATTTCTGCTGCTAAGTGTTCTGATCCAGCTCCCCAAACACGACAAACCCTCTGAAGTTAACTAAAAGATTCCTTTATTAGGAGCGCCAGCAGCCTCGACAAAAAGTTTCTCTCTCACCTCAGGCTAACAAGTCCGTCCGTCCGGAAGATATATAGTTGTCTGCCACATCTATTCATCCCCAGACCTAGGGTGGGGCTTTGCTAGCAGTGGTGGCTCTTCCATCCCATGGACCGGCCCACAGATTTCCACTGCTCTCCTCTCCTCTGTATTCTCTGCATCCGTGCGTCAGGCACTGGACCCTCTTCCTCATCAGCCACCTCATCAGGCCTAGGGGTTGTTGACTCTCCATCTGAGGGCTGATGGATGGCCCAGGCTCCGCCTCTCTCTCTCTCTCTCTCTCTCTCTCTCTCTCTCTCTCTCTCTCTCTCTCTGCCAGCTCCATTCCCTCTTCCCCCTCGGAGCTCTCAGGTTGCCTTAATGCTGACCCTGACTTCCATGCCTCCTCCTCCTCTGATTCGGCTGCTGGAGAGGCCAGCAGCCAACAGGCCACAACACTAAGTGATACACTTGTTCAGTGAGTTTTGCCTCATTTTACCACTTTTCTTGCTACATTTGCTAAGTGAATCATTACCAGTGTTAAGTTAGTAATACGGTTGTTAAGTGAATCTGGCTTCCCCATTGACTTTGCTTGTCAGAAGGCCGCTAAAGGGGATCACATGACCCCTGAGACACTGCCACCATCATAAATATGAATCGGTTGCCTAGTGTCTAAATTTTGATCACGTGGCCATGGGGATGCTGCAGTGGCGTGAAAAAGGATCATAAGTCATTTTTTTAGTGTTGTCGTAACTTTGAGCGGTCACTAAATGAACGGTTGTAAGTCGAGGACTTACCTGTATTAACATTTTGCAGTGCTTTGGATTTTTTAGGAAGAGGCATGAGTACGGATGCAGCCTATGTACAAGTGGTTCTTGATTGTAATGGCAATTGAGGCTAGGGCCACTGTGATGGCTTGAACTCTGAGGAGCCATCCCTCATACAGTGATGTTGTAACTTTGAATGTTTGCTGACTGAATGGTTGTAACACAAGTATTTGTATGTTATTGAAGTCATTAGCTATGTCTTTTTTCCAGTATCACATGTCTGCTGGCTATATGCTCCACAGCAGTGTAGTAATCCTGAACACATAGTAATAATGTTAGTTATAGAACGTAGTAATAAAACAGCCTTGCATGTTTCCAAGAAAAATGATGAAGGAAATTTTAGAACTGAATCCAAAGCATTGCCCATCTCTACCTACCTATACCACATTGACGTTAACATGGTAATAGATATGTAGTGA
This sequence comes from Pituophis catenifer annectens, assembly GCF_029215685.1. Classification (NCBI taxonomy): domain Eukaryota; kingdom Metazoa; phylum Chordata; class Lepidosauria; order Squamata; family Colubridae; genus Pituophis; species Pituophis catenifer. The sequence goes on along the minus strand of NW_027256884.1, from coordinate 116,270,296 downwards.
CAGCATCACACACGGTTATGTCGTTTTGTCATAAGTCCATAAGTTGCAGATATGCATGATGAATCAGTCATGTTCTGTTATTTTCCTGTCCTTGCAACTCCAAAGATACCATATATACTGTGTTTCCCCGTAAATAAGACCCTGTCTTATATTTTTTTTTGAACCCTGAAATAAGTGCTTGGCCTTATTTTCGGGGATGTCTTATTATTTTGGGGTACATGGAGCAAGACAGGGCTCTTCACGGAGGGCTTATTTTGGGGGGGCATATAAGCCTGATTGGGCTTATTATCAGGGGATGTCTTATTTTATGGGAAACAGGGTAGCATCTTCTCAGAAAGGGTAAAGCCAAATAATTGGCCTGGCCTAAAACTTCCCCCTTTTTAAATGTGGAAATTTTAAATTTTAAATTCGTCTTATTTATAGGGTCATGGGTAAGGCGTTTTAAATTGGGGAGCCATTTTGGATTTAATTCTGTTTTAAACGTATTTTAATGTTTATATTGTATGTTTTTTAATTTTGGCTGTTCACCGCCCCGAGTCCTTCGGGAGAGGGGGCGGTATAAAAATCTAATAAATAAATAAATAAATAATAAATAAATAAATAAATAAATAAATAAATAAATAAATAAATAAATAAATAAATAAATTTGGCTCTTTTTTTTTAACCTCCTTCTGAATTTTGGCGTGTTTTTCAAAAGGAACAAGTAAGGGGTAAAGCCATGCCTTCAAATCCGAACCTTTGCATTATTCAACTCAATTGCTGTTAAATTTAGAAGTAATAATTTTTCACATGAGATTACATTTTTTAAAAAAAGTGGTTGGATGTTGGTAGGAAGGAAGTATGAAATACTGCATGGAGGCTCATTATCCAGTTCCTAGCACTGAGTGTCCTAGTTATTAAGGGGAGATGTTTAGGGGTTTAATTAGGGTCAATCCACTCTTCTTTCTTGTCATTGCTATTTTATTATGAGCAGAACAATCAGAGCCTCTCTCTCTCTCCCTCCCCTCAAACCTGGTTACATATTTTGGCTTGTTCCACTGCTTGCAAGCTGGCACATAGTAGAAATACAGAATATGTGAAAGACCACTCATTACAGTAGACAGTAGATCTACTGTTGATGCAGGCTAATCAGCCTGTAAATTTTTTGGTCAGAAGATGTAGCTTCATCTTCTTTTCTGCATTTGCTTGTATCTGGGTTTTTTTTTTTCTTCCCTCACTACCAGGCCCTGGTTTTATTATGCAAACCATCTGGTTAATAAGTTCTTTAGAAAATTGGCCAGAAAGGGAAACAAGTGCAGGCGGACAGCTCTTGCTCGAAAAGAAAACATTGAGTTTGTGATGAGCTTTGGTTAAGTTTCTGCTAACAAAAAGAGATGGATGGAGCGCAAAGAAAATCATGTTCTGTGAAATTGAATGGCTTTTTCTAAATAAGCAAACAGAATATAAGATCGGTTATAAGTAATCCGTTGGATGCATTATTCAGCTTTTGGCAGGAACTAGCAATCTATCCTTGTCTTGGCAATTTCTAGAATTCATTCTTTGCTTCTGGCATCTTGACGTATAACATCAGGACCTGTATTTAGCTGTCATAAACAATAGATACAGATAGGATTTAGCGTCCAAGAAAGGAAGTCGATCCAAGAGCCATGGTGGTGCAGTGGTTAGAATGTGGTATTGCAGGTTAATTCAGCCGACTGCCAGCAGTCCAATTCTCAACGCCTCAAGGTTGACTCAGCCTTTCATCCTTCTGAGGTAAAATGAGGACCTAGATTGTTGGGGGCAATAACTGACTCTGTAAACCTCTTAGAGAGGGCTGTAAAGCACTATGAAGCGGTATATAACTCTTAAATGCTATTGCTATTGCTATTTTTTACAACAAATCCTAGTATTTCATAAAGAGTACTAGTGTTCCTTGAGTTACAACCACAATTGGGACCAAAATTTCTGGTGCTAAGCAAGGTGATTGTTAAGTGAGTCATGCCCAATTTTACTACCTTTTTGCCACAGTTGTTAAGCAAATCACTGTGCAGTTGTGATTCAGCTTCTTTCTTTGACTTGGTTTGTTGAAAGCTGGCTGATGCCGCAAATGGTGATCACATGATCCTAAGATCTTGCAGCCATCCCAAATACATGGCAGTTGCCAAGCACCTGAATTTTGATTGTGTAACTGTGGAAAAGCTATGACGGTCTTAATCTTTGAGGCTGCCAGTGTTCCCTAGCTTGCTCTTTATCTGCCTCTTTGTCAAGAGCCAAGATGGCGTCTTCCCTTTCCCCTACAACAACGCCTCTATGAGGTAGGCTGAGGTTGAAAGAAAATGGCTGGCCCAAAGTCATTCAATAAACTTTCCTAATGAGTATAGACTTGCATTTGGGCTGCTCTGGTGCCAGTCCAACATCTTAACCCTTATCTTCCATAAGGCTAAATGATTTAGAGCAAAACCCTATCAGGGTTTTTTAAGCCAGGGTGTCATATCATAACTATAATTAGTATTTCGCCTGTAGAAGATCCAGTGTCATTAATGGACGGGAAAGTGTTTGGGGCCTTTTTTTTCTCTTTCCCTGTTTTTATAGCAGGTACATTGTTTTTCTTGTATTCCATGCTTATCTTGCTTAATTTTTGTTGAAACGTACAAGGTTTTGGGAAATTAGATCTTAATATTCTTCTTTCCAGTGAACTCATTTGAAGAAAGTTTGCAAATCCAATGAAATCCAGAATGAAGAGAGTGCATTAAAACTCTAGTAAGGTGGTAGAGGAGGGTACTATCAAATGTGAGTTCCTAAAGACACCAATACCCTGTCAGTGATCAGATGGACAAACTATGTCCAAAAACACTGAAGAATTTCTGGCACTCAGACAAATCAGCCATTAACAGGCACAGGGAATAAACAGCATGTACATACCATTCAAAACAGACAATCCAAAAGTTAAAAGACCACCTCTTTGTGAGCAATCCAAATCCAGATAAGCAGAGATTAACACCAAGATTAATACTAAACCAACAATCAAGCAATAAACAACACCCCAATCAAGGAACTACCAACTCAGACAAACAGTCAAACATTAAACAACAGTCTAATCAAGGAACCACCAAAAACACTCCCACCAATACTGACAGAGCCAAGCCACATTTTATAAACAAAGAGCAAACCCCATTTCCTGTCTAGAATGTTACTTGGTTGGATAATAAAACATCTGCAAGAAAACAATCAAGCTGAGAGAGTCCCAGGAACTCCAAAGTAATAAAAATCAGATAAAAATATAATAAATAACTAACATTACTTTAAATTCTTCAAGATCAGCCTCCCATGTTCCATCGGTATAACTGAACCTAAAACTATTAACCATCTCTGCCAATTACGTCACAAGTTAAGTCGAGAAAAATAATTTTCAATCTTTAACTTGCAAGGAGGATTTCAGTGTCTTTTCTCTCTCTTTTCCAGATTCACTATCTGTTTTCAAGATTCTTTTTGTTGTTTTAATGTTGCAAACTTTATTCAGAAGGCTGATCAGGACTTTTTCTCAGTTGGAGAATTAGTCATGAAACTCCCTTAACAGCCTACCTGATCCCTATACAGTAATATGAAGCTACCATATGCTTAATTTGGGGTTCACATGGGGATTGGAGCAGAGCCCAACAAGCTTGACTAGGGCCTATGATGAATGGATTGGGAACCATAAAACATGCCTTGCATTTTGCAATATTTATAGATTGTGGAGTAGACATGCAGGGATAGATGTAAAAAGGATTTCCTGAAGGCATTAAGCTTTTCAAAACCACAACCACTTTAAAGGAAGGGCAACGTTATTTTGGAATGCATATTTTTCAGTATTTTCATCTGTCGCTATGTTGATTAGCAAAGGGGGTCTAGGATTTTGACAGCCAGGGTACCATTTCTGTTTGATAAACCTTCCATACACCCTATGGTTTCTAAATTGGTGTAACTATCTTGGTGTCTGTGGGTTGAGGTTTTGTAAGAAGAGGTATAATCTCTGATGCAATCTTGCTTCCATCCAATTGCTGGTTTCAATGTTTGGAATTTTGGGAAGAGATGTAGACAACAGAATATATTCAGCATGGGCTGAACGAGCATATATTTAAAAACCATGCAGTAATCAGCATTTTAAAAAGCTGGATTTGGCGATGAATTTTAAGCAGCATGAAAGTATAACGGTGGTAATGGTTTCCCCAGTCCAGTTGTATCCGACTCTAGGAGGTTGGTGCTCATCTCCTAGAGTTAGCCGAGGGAGCCAATATTTTCCGAGGATGCTTCCGTGGTCATGTGATCAGCATGACTATATGCTGAGGTGTACGCAACGTTGTTACCTTCCCACCAAAGTGGTACCTATTTATCTACTTGCATTTGCATGCTTTCGAACTGGAAGGTGGGCAGGAGCTGCGGCAAATAACGGGAACTCATCCAATCGCTCAGCGCTTGGGTCTTGAACCTAGGCCCGTGATGGCAAACCTATGGCACACGTGCCAGAGGTGGCACGCAGAGCCCTCTTTTTGCTGGCACGCTGGTCAGATCTCCGTGGCATTTCTTTCTTGAGCTTCTGTTTCCCTGCAAACGATGAAGCAGAAGCTCATGAAAGAAAAAGATCTTACCTCTTGCCATGCTACTGGTGTTGGGATGCCCCGCCTCTTGCCAGCCAGTTGGTCTTCAGGTTTCTGCTGCGCATGTGTGCATGTGCGTGCATGTCCATGCATGTGCGCATCAGCACATGTCCGTGCATGCATGTTCACACATGTCCATGCATGCATGTTCACACATGTCCATGCATGCATGTTCACACATGTCCATGCATGCATGTTCACACATGTCCATGCATGCATGTCCATGCATGCATGTCTGCGCATTCACACACACACACACACACACACACACACACACCCCTTTCAGTTTGGATGTGCACATGCGCAGTTTGGGCACTCAGTGAGTAAAAGGTTCACCATCACTGACCTAGGCTGCCAGCTGACAAGCTCAGCATCTGTAACTGCTGACCCATCACGCCCCCATTAAAGTAAAGCAGTCATTATTAGTAAAAGGGATAAAATAGGGAAAGGCATCTCGGATATTAGGACCATGCAAAGCTTTTGAAAGGATTGCTTCGCAACATGCAGGAGACAAATAAAGCACCTCTCTCTGGATCATTATAATCATGTTGTTGTTTTCCAGCACTCATAAGGCTGGTTTAAAAGCTATCCCCAGCTGTATCCTTGTGTGTATGTGTGTGTGTGTGTGTGTGTGTGTGTGTGTGTGTGTAGTTGTTATTTAAAAAAAAACCCCAGTTGAATAGAACTGACTACAGAAAAACAAGTCTGCTTCAATGATTCACAAAGAGTTGTTCCACATACTGAAAAGCATCTCTTCTGAAAATTTTGCCTAGTCCTATCAATTGATACACATGTACAGGTAGTCCTCAACTTACAACAGTTCATTTAGTGACCGTTCAAAGTTACAACGGCATGAAAAAAGGGACTTACGACCGTTTTTCACACTCATCACCGTTGCAGCATCCCCATGGTCGTGTGATCAAAATTCAGTCGCTTGGCAACCGACTCGTATTTATGACGGTTGCAGTGTCCTGAGGTCATGCGGTTTCCGTTTTGCGACCTTCTGGCAAGCAAGGTCAACGGGGAAGCCAGATTCACTTAACAACCATGTGACTAATTTAACAACTGCAGTGATTCACCTTAACCACTGTGGCAAGAAAGGTGGTAAAATGGGACATAACTCACTTAGCCAATGTCTCACTTAGCAACGGAAATGTTGGGCTCAATTGTGGTCATAAATCAAGGACTACCTGTAGTGTGTATTCATTCCTGAGGGAAGATAAACTCAGGGTTCCACTTTACATAAAGTGCAATAGGAGCCTGTTAAACCATCTTCTCAGCTGACTGTGACCTTGCTAGTTGAATTATGGGACCAAACAAGGGTTTTTTTTTCCTTTTAATCCCCAATTAACTCTCGGTAGCCTTGGGAAGCAGGAGTTATTAAGGGTGGCAGAGGAGGAACAAGTGTGAGTCCTTCAGGAAAGCCTACTATTTAACTGACTTGATTTTTAATTTGAAGAATCCTTCACAGGCCTCTTAAGAAAAAACATACTTCTTTCTGAATCTCAGTTGGAAAGAATGAAGGTTCAGCTTTTGCTGCCAAAACAAACTGAACACTTGGTTGTCAATTTTCAGATGTTTCGTTGCAAAATAAAAATGATCTATTTCTTCGGTGCATGTTTTTGACCACTTAAATAAGAAAAGGTATCCGCTAATTTTGTCCAACATTCACTCAATGCCTTTTTTTTTAATGGAAAAAAAAATGAGATAGTACAGTAGCTCAAGACATCAAGAAGCCTACCAGATGAACTTCTGTTTTTAATCATCATAATTCAGTTCACAGCTAGTTTCTCAGGGTTTCTAAAAGCAGAGACACAGAGAGCAAAGCTTTGGGATGAATTTATAGGTGTTTCTGCTTTGCTCTAAAGGTGAACGTGAAGGTCTCATGGTGTGAGGGGGAGAAGTGTAAGAGTACACACTGAAAATGATGGACCCATAAAAAAAATCTGTCCATACTTGTTTTCCAGTGTAGAGTTATAGATCATAAACCTATACAGCACAAGAATCTGTTTATACTCTGTAAAAGTGTCAGAGGATTCAAGTGATATTTCTGCTTCCTGCAATGATTACCATGTTTCCCCGAAAATAAGATCCAGTCTTATATTTTTTTTGCCACAAAAAAAAAAAAGGCACCAGGTCTTATTTTTTGGGGGAGGGGTTTGTCGTCCACTGACTCACCTCACTTGCGCACATCGTCTCTGCCTCCTTTTCACTGTCAGAGGCCTTAAGGAACTTCTTCAGCTTCAGATAGTTGCAGCACACTTCGACCCATTTCTTCTGCAGCCAGCAAGGCATTCCTGAAGGCCTCTGCAGCCAATAAGAGAGCTCTGGATCGATCCACCACCCCCATCTCCACCACCCTAGCTTAATTTTTACCCGTGCACCCTGGAGTGGGCGGGGTCTTAATTAGGGCTTATTTTTTGGAGGGGGTAGGGCTTAGATTGGGCACATGTATAAAAATCAAGCTAGGACTTACTTTCTGAGTAGGTCATATTTTCGGCGAAACACTATTAGCAAAAGACAATTTAATAAAGAAAGAGACAGTTTGGTCTAATGGTTAAGGCAGCGGTTTCCAACATTTCTGGCTTGGCAGACTGGCAGCAGTAGGATGGGGAGGGGATCGTTTTGCGTGCATGTGCCGGTTTCACAAATGCAGCTACGCATGCGCTCGCCCACCAGTTCTGTGGGCCAAATGTGCTGTGGCCACAGACTAGGGGTTGGGGACCCCGGGTTAAGGTACCAGCTAGAAAACTGGAGACTGTGAGTTCTAATTCTACTTTAGGTATGGAATTCAGCTAGATGATTTGGCCCAAAATCTCACTCTCAGCTGCAATATCAGGCTCGGATGACAAGCTGGTCAGTCAGTGCCTGTCACATCCAATCAACTAACACTCATTGATCTTCCTCCAAAAAAGTAGACTCTGCATTGTGAGAAAATACTAGGGAGACAAAAAGACAACAACACTTTAATAGAGTATTTTCTTCTCTCCATTTTGTAGCTCCAAATTACACAGCACAAATAAATGCCTATCTTGTGGTATGTGATAAATCAAAATTCATTGTACTCCCCCATCTTTCAAAATCTCCATATTTAGGATATAAGGAACAAGAAAATTTAAAATAACAGGAAAAGAAACCTATCATAAATAGTTGCAAATAAATTTTAAAAATTTAGGTGTCAATATACACCCCAAAATTGTGTTCAGTTTATCCGCAGGTATATACAGTAGTACCCAAATATCCCTTATGTGCTTGTATATAAACTCATTAGCAGACAAGGTGATCCTCAATTTTTTTAACAAAAGTGCCATGAAAAAAATTAGGGATTACCCATGGATAAACCAATGGTGAAAATTAAAATATACAAAATTTTAAGGATCAGCTTAACGGTCAGTTTATGCTTTTGCATTTTTTTACGGTATTTTGGTTAAAAATTCAAGGCTCAGCTTATCCATAGGTAAACTATAAATGATGTGTGTGTGTGTACAATACAAACTATTCTAAAAATACGATTTCCAGGTATATTAGTAAAGAAAGAAGCAGATATTCTGTGAGCTCCGGAACTTAAAATTTTAAAATAATTAAAAAAATTTATTCTACTAAGCTTTCGTCAGCCATCTGCTGACATCGTCAGAGTATTAAACTACCATTACAGAGATCTCTGCCTTTATATGCCATTAATATAAATATATAACAGGCGCAATGGCCAAATTGATTAATGGCATATAAAGGCAGAGATCTCTGTAATGGTAGTTTTAATACTCTGACGATGTCAGCAGATGGCTGATGAAAGCTTAGTAGAATAAATTTTTTAAATTATTTTTATATATATGTATATATATGTATATATATATATATATATATATATATATATATATATATATATATATATATATATATATATGAATGATATTTATTATAGCTCTGGAAAAGTAAATTAAATTTTAAACATGGAACTTGGAAAGTTCTTTGTGAAAAAATGTGTGCCAACTTGCAAAGCATGGGCCTGATCAGAACCCTGACAATGTGTCTATTCCTACCTATGACTCAGCATGCTATGGAATTATAATTGATAGACTACTTATTGCCTTTCTAAGTGTTGACCAGTGCTTTAAATTTTGAAACTTTTTAATTTTTCTTGTATCAGTGAAATGCTGCGTTTTAAGTAAAAACTCCAGACTGACTTTTGTTCATTTATTCTACAGATCTCTCAATGGCAGTACAAAAATTTTCCCAGTCACTTCAAGATTTTCAGTTTGAATGCATTGGAGATGCTGAAACAGACGATGAAATTAACATTGGTGAGTGAACTTTGTTGTAACTTGAATTTAACTGACTATAGGTAGTCCTCGATTTATGACCACAAATGGTCCCAAAATTACCATTGCTAAGCAAGGCACTTGTTAAGTGAGTTTTGCCGCATTTTACAAACTTTTTTTTGCCACAGGTATTAAGTGAATCCTGTGGGCAATTAGCAGATCTGGCTTTTCCCATTGTCTTTGCTTGTCGGAAGGTGGCTGGCAAGGTTACAAACGGTAATCATATATCACCCTGGAACAGTGCAGCTGTCATAAATACCTGCCAGTTGCCAAGCGCCCAAATTTTGATCATCAGACCACGGGGCATGCTGCAGCAGTCGTAAGTGTGAAAACCTGTCACAAGTCACTTTTTTTCAGTGCCATTGTAACTTTCACTAAACAGTCATTAAACAAAGGGTTGTAAATCGAGAACTGCCTATCATAAAGTCTCAGAATCAGCTGTAATTGAATTCTCTCCCCATTGAACTTACTACTATCAATTGCTGATGGGAAGGAAATCATAAATGGTTATTATCATTTTAAAGCAGAGTTCCCCAACCTTTCCGGATTGGCGGCTGGGGGTTGGGGGGGGAAAGAGGGGATGATTTTGTGGGAGGGGCAGGCGCATGTGTGCGTGCATATGCTCAAGCGCCTACGCGAACACAAGCGGCGACGCGAACATGAGTGGGGCAGCAACGAGGCTTGACACGAGCGCCCACGACAAGGCTTAAATGAGTGGATCCACGAGCACCCGCAACGAGGCTCGCATGAGAGGGGCCACGAGCACCCACAAATGATACTCACATGAGTTAGGATGTGGCCCAGTGGCGATTAGCCTGTGGCTCGGTAGTTGTCCGCAGACCACAGGTTGGGGACCCTTGTTTTAAAGAACAACTTCTTTGATTTTTCTAAGAGCCGTGGTGGCTCAGTGGTTAGAATGCAGTACTGCAGGCTACTTCTGCTGACTGCCGGCTGCCTGCAATTTGGCAGTTCGAATCTCATCTTGACTCAGCCTTTCATCCTTCCGAGGTCGATAAAATGAGGACCCAGATTGTTGAGGGCAATATGCTGACTCTGTAAACCGTTTAGAGAGGGCTGTAAAGCACTGTGAAGCTGTATATAAGTCTATACTGCTATTCATGTTAATTGTAAGATAATACTGGTAATACCTGTATTCTGAATGGCAAGTTAGTATTGCAGTTATGATGGTTCATCTACAGAAATTTGAATTCAGAATGACGATGTTAATATAGGTACTTTTGTTTTAACATTCACATGTTCAGCAACCATTTGAAGTTACCACAGTGCTGAATGAGGGCTACTTACAATAGGTCTTTCTAGTTGTGGCTGTCATAGCATTTCCACAGTCATGTGATTGCGAGTCAGGCACTTGGCAATCAGCTTGCAATTATGATGTCACGTGATTGCCATTTGCAACCTTCAGAACCAACTTTGATAAAGCCAATGGGGAAACTGGCAAGAGGTTGCAAATGATGATCACAGGACTGCAGAATGCTGTGACTGTGCGAGATTCACCTAACAATGGCAACTGGGATTGCTGGAACTATTGTTGTAAAGTGACACAGTTGTGATTTCATGCCATATGACCATGTTGCTTAGTAACAGAGTTGCTAGTCCAATTGCCATTGATAAGTGGGAACTACTTGCTGTCAACCCTGAAACTGGCCTGTCTGAGGCCATTTTGAGACTTCAGTCCTGACACACCAGAGAAGAGGGATGGGGGGAGGGAAATAGAGATAGTTGGGATATTGTAGCCAAAACAAAATACTTTCTCGTGGGAGCCAAGGACATTCATGCAAGTGCTCGGAAGGAGGGGACTGGAGCTATCTAGCAACTGGACAGTATCCTGATTGGACCATGTAACTGATTGTTTTGAGAAAGTGACAAACTTTTTCTTTCAATTAGGTGAAAACCGCGGGAATAGTCAGAGTCGGTTTTCACTAGCCTGTGCCAATATGACATATCCAATAAACCGATTTTTTGAGGAAATTGCCTGCCTCAAGAGTTTTGTTTGCTATGGGTATATTACTTGGAACCCTGACACTTCCATTCTCTTTGGTAAATAAGTACTTCTTGGGATTCTAATTGTGATGTGTTCAGTTTGGAAGTTTAGAGTTTTGAATATTGATGCCAAATAAACAGCTTTTTGTACTGGGGGTGGGTGGGAGGGTGGGTCGATTAAGAAAGGAGCATTCTCTGGAATCTATAGACATTTAATCTTGAATTTTAGGAGATAAGACCTCTCTGTTTCTTAACAATCTTCTTATATCATTTACTCCTTGAAGCAGAGTTTCATGACTTCTTATTGAACACTTATCATTATTTAAAATGCTTATTTATGTTACTGGTCAGCAGCTTGAATAATTACCACAAGCTAAATTATCGACGTCAATATAAAGTAGGAGAAGTAGAAAATACTTTTATTTAATTGATCCATCTTACCTCACTTACTATAAGAAGACTATATATCCGTGATGGCGAACCTATGGCACGCGTGCCACAGGTGGCACGTGGAGCCATATCGGTGGGCACGCAAGTGTTGCCCTAGCTCAGCTCCAGTGCGCAAATGCTCTGGCCAGCTAATTTTCGGGCCTTCCAGTCCCACTGGAAGTTGGGAAACGGGCTGTTTCTGGCCTCCGGAGGGCCTCTGGGGGGTGGGGAAGGAGGTTTTTGCCCTCCCCAGGCTCCTAGAAAGCCTCTGGAGCCTGGGGAGGGTGAAAAGTGGATCTTCCGGTCCCACCGGAAGTCGGAAAATGGGCTGTTTCCGGTCTCTGGAGGGCCTCCAGTGGGGTGGGGAAGGCCGTTTTCGTCCTCCCCAGGCTCCAAGAAAGCCTCTGGAGCCTGGGGAGGGCAAAAAATGGGCCTACTGGACTCACCGTGCCATCGTCTGCCAAAAGCAGGGGGGAGCGTGGGGGGGAGGTCGCATGCACATGCACGGGAGGGTGGGGCGCATTGAATTATGGATGTGGGCAAACGCACCTGCGACCCCCCCACACTTCCCCACTTTTGGCATGTGATAGCAAAAAGGTTAGCCATCACTGCTATATATCATTTTCACAAATGCAAGCTTCAAATGGTTGATTTATGTGTTCTTTACTTCCTAGCATGGATTTATGCTTCTCACTCAAAATATTGTTTGACCTATTGTTTCACCTGTTGCTTTACTCAGGACTCTTTTCTACTCAGTGTATTTGTAGTTCTTTGATATGATGTGATTAGATTAAGGAACATTGATTCCCATGGCTTCCTTCTTTGTCTTGCTTCAAACTCCTCTGCAGTTTTTTTTTTTTTACAAAAGTTCTCCTGATACAAAGAATTCACATAATACATTTTATTTCATACTACCGAACAATGACATGTGCGCACACAAAAAAGTAATCATTGTTATCGATATAATTTAATGGGGAAACAGCAAATAAGGGATTGCCCCATTATAATCTACATTGGTTTTTGCATGCATAGAAAAATTGAGAACAACAACAGGGTAGTAACTGTCAGATGTAAATGCCTTATTCTCTAATGTGTAAATAGTATATGAATGGGGTATCAGGGGTTAACTTATTCTTCATTTCTTAATGTATTCATAATTCACCACTCCTACTCATAGCTCCACCCATTGTATATATAAGGAGCCACCTACACCCTTTTCCCCGCTTCTATCTGTGAATATTCAGTGAATATAGAATGCCTATTGTAAATAAAAGGAAGTATATTTAAACCTTTAACTCTCACTAACTTTATTGAGTCTGATCCTGAAAATATTGCAACAAGCTGGTAGCAGAGGATGGTTAATTGACTCAATAAAAAATTTTAAAAAAAAAATGTCTAAGAAAGATAGGCCCAACACCAGAGCCTACAGCAAAGAAATGGAAACAGAACAAGAAATAATCAACGAATACACAAACGCAATTTCGAGAGAATCCGAAGAATACACCACTGAAGACGAAGAAATAATAGACGAAAATGATGACCGGGAGGAAATCGAGATAGAGAATAACGAACTCAGGTCAGAAATATTAAAACTATTAAAAAGTCAGAAAAATGATGAAAGCCTCATCGCGAACCTCCAAGAAATGCTGAAGAACAGCGGAGCAGCGAGAGAAAAAAACATCACTAATGAGAAGTCTAAAGAACCAAAAATAGTGAGTGATATGACTGCAGAGAAAGTCGTTACGAAGAAGAAAAACAGTGATCCCGCGCGAAATTTTGAATGGCAGCCATCTTGGTTTCAACAGGCCTCCAAGGTGAGCGAAGCAGAGCCAATCAAAATGCTCAATTCAAAATTTCTGGCGCGAAAAACGTTATCAGACAACGAAAATGAAAAAGAAGATTCGAACTCCTCAGAAGAATCAGAATCAGAAAATGAAGATGACCCAACAAAATCCCAAATAAAATCAGCAATGAAAACACTCTTTGCTGCATTTGGGCCAAAACTAAAAATTACCAAAGATCCACCGAAGAAGCGAGCGAGCAAGCCGATACCTCAAGACCTGCCCGCTCCCATCCTGACTTCGAGAGCAACGACGCCCGAACCCAGAGAGCCTTGTCGATTTCGCCCTACACCACAGAACGAAGCAAGTGCCAACGCCCCCAAAAGAAAAAGAAGAGCAGCCGCCGTCGTCAGAACTCCCAAGGCCGAACCAGAGACCGACTCGTCTGAAGCAGAGCAGAGCGAGCGAGCCGCAATGGAGAGAACCTTCCACGACGACTCCAGGGACGAAATGAGCAACGCGCATGCGCGAAACTACGCAGACGGTCCGGGAAGACATGAACTGGCGAGAGAATCACACAGACTCGTTGCGAGCATCCCCATGCCGTTTTGCAATTTTCTACACTTGCGAGACCACGGACTACCTCAGGTCGTAAGTAATGGACAAAATAATGTCGGAAATTTACCCAGTGACTTCCCAAAACTAAGAGTTGATGGCATTAATTTGCAAGAATGGTATCAACAGCTCCAGGTTGTCTTTATGAAAGAAAATTTACTATTTTTTATCACTAGTCCCCCAAAAAGACCTTGGACTTTAAAAATAGATTGTTTACACCATAGAGCATTTTTCCTAATAATATCTAGTGTGTCTCCTGCAATGTATCATAGCATCAAACCTAATCTGACTGTTTCAGAAATCATTCAATGCATGTTTAATTTGTTTCACAGCGATAGTGTGGCTACCACCACAAGAATGTCTAAGGATTTCTTTTCATCCAGAGTGAAACCAGGGGTTTCCATAAGTGAGCATTTAATATCTTTAAACAAAATAAGAGCTGAGCTGCATTTGAGGGGGGAGGTGATTTCAGACCAAACAATGAAAAGTGTTATTATCAACTCACTTGATTCATCATGGGACAGTTTTATGTCACATTTAGACACCATCAATCTAGGATACTTATCCATAGAAAGTCTATCCAATAAATTGATAGCAGAAGACAATTCAAGAAGAAATCGTTCTAGCAATCACACAGAACACAAACCTTATAGGAAAGTAGCTTTCCAAGAAAAATATAATGAAACATTCAAATGTCACAATTGTGGATCCAGGGAACACAGTAGAAGAGATTGTCCCAAAATTTCAAAGGAAAGACATAGGTCAGAATACAGGAACAAATACAATTATAGACAGTCTCCCATAGATAGACATAGATATAGAAGCCCACCAAATTACAAAGAGAATAGAGGGGGCAGAGATAATTCAAAGGATAGAAAATCTGGTTCACTGAATGGATTAAATAAACAAGACAACACTAAAATACAACAAAATGAGAACAATAATTGGCTTATTGATTCTGGAGCAACTAATCATACCACTAATAACAAAAATATATTGTCTTCATTTACAGAAGATAAATTTGTGATAAAAGTAGCTAACCAAGAAAAGGTTCAAGTATTAGGCAGAGGAAATGTAACCTTGCCTGGTCTAGGAAAAATAGAGGGGGTATTGTTAATACCTGAAATACCTCATAACATACTGAGTGCCATAAAACTAAGTAGAGATTCTGACATTAATATAGTTTTCTCAAAGGGAAAAGCGATTTTGGAGAAGAATAAAATAAATATAGGCACTGTAATGATTAAAGGAGGCCTACCTTATTTGATAACAAAGGAAAAATGGTTGCATAACATTGATTCAAATATGGATGATTGTATTGAAGCAGATGATGAAAATATTAGTAACAGTGACAATGATGAATGTAAAATATCTCATGATCACGCAGATGCACACAATGAAAAAAAGCCAAAAATAGGTAAACCAATTCATGATGAGTGTGCTCACATCTTACATAGGAAGTTAGGACATGCCAGTTTTCCTGTAGTACAAAAAATGACTGAACACGCAGAAGGTGTCAAAATAAAAAATTGTGAAAACTATTTGGAATGCTCAGTATGTAAATCTACAAAACTAAAAACTAGTCCCAGGCCAAGAAAATCTACTAGATCAACTAACAAAATTTTTGACTTAGTACATATGGACTTAGTTGGACCATTAACTCCATCAATCACCTATAGAAAACGTTACTTCCTAACAATAGTAGACGATTATAGCCGTTATGGGTTTGTTTATACATTAAAACACAAAGATGAAACCTTTCAAAAATTTAAAGAATTTTACAAACGCATAGAAACACAACACAATATCAGAATAAAACAAATTATGACAGATAGGGGATGTGAATTCATGTCTAAAGAATTCTCCCAATGGTTAAAGGATAGAGGGATGCTACATTACACGTCTAGTCCATTTTCTGCGTTTCAGAACGGGATTGTAGAGAGAAAGAATTCCACATTACAAACCATGATTAGATGCACATTGGAGGATGCTGGCTTAAGCAAACAATTTTGGTCAGAAGCCTTACATTATTCAAATTACACCCAAAATAGAACATGGTCCAGTATTGTAAATAAGACACCATATGAAGTAATGTATAATAGGAAACCAAAATTAGCACACATGCACATATTTGGAGTCACTGCAGACATACACATACCTAAGCAGTTGAGAAGAAAGGGAGAAAACGTATCCAGGAGACTCAGATTTATGGGATATGAAACTGGCACCAAAGGGTACAGATTCATTGATAATAATAACAAATTTATAGTTTCCAGAACAGCTGTGTTCCATGAACAGGCTAACTGGTCTAAATTACATCTTAATGAAATATTTCCAAATAAATGTAAAGATGCAAAATCTCATGAGAAAGGGACCATAGAAAAACAGGATATCAACAAATATAAAAGCAAAACCAAAACTTGGACAAATAGTCAACACAAAATAAAGACAGACACCCTAACAAAAAAGGAAGCAAGATATTTACATGATAACAATAGCAAACCTGAGAGAGTCATTAGAAACAACAGAAATCAAATGCCAAATAAATACAGAGATTACGTAATGCATATGGATGGTGAGCCAATAACACCTAATACTTATGAGGAAGTGTTAAAACTCCCTCGTGAAGAAAAAGAAAAATGGGAATTAGCTATGAAAAAAGAGATGGAAAGTTTACAAGGATTAAATGTATTTACACCTGCAATTGCACCTAAAGATAAAACCATTATTGGTACCAGGTGGATATATAAAATTAAGAACTTAGAAGGAGGCAATACTTTATATAAAGCTAGATTAGTTGCACAAGGTTATGCACAGAAATATCCAGAGGATTATACTGATACGTATTCCCCCACTGTAAGAACAGAGAGTGTCAAAACAGCTCTAGTGGTAGCATCAGCACTCAATCTTGATGTATTTCAATATGACATACAGACTGCGTATCTACACGCAAAACTAGATAAGGAAATATACGTAAGAGCACCTCACAGTCAATACACCAACAAAAATGAAATTTGGCTGTTGAACAAGAGTTTATACGGATTAAAACAATCTGGTAAAAGATGGTATGATTGTTTAGTAAAAGTACTTAAGACCATGGATTTCAACGCTACCACTGCTGATAACTGTTTCTTTGTCAAAAAGGGTGATGATCACATTGAATTTGTGTTGATTTATGTAGATGACATTTTATATATAGGAAAACACAAAAAGAGAAGAGAAACTTTTGTAAATAAGTTAAATGAACATTTCTCGTTGAAATCTCTAGGTAAAGTGAACAAATATCTTGGTGTTCAAATTAATAAGATTCAAACTTACTCAGAGAGATAAGATTATAGAACTTTTAAATAAATGCAATTTAAACAATGCCAAACCCTGTGATACTCCTATGCAAACTGATTTTCTTAGAAATACTGATGAATCTTCCCCTGAATTCAAGGATAACACATTTTATAGATCAATCATAGGTTCACTTCTTTATATATCTAATTGGACCAGACCAGATATCGCCTTACCACTCAATCTATTATCCAGACACGTCAGCAAACCAACTATGTATCACTGGGAAGCTGTTAAAAGAATTTTAAGATATCTGAAAAGTACACTAGATTTTTGCTTAGTATTAGAGCCTAGTGATAATAAAGAACCAAAGCTTGCATGTTATGCAGATGCGGACTGGGCTGGAGACACATCATGCAGAAAAAGTACATCTGGTTATATTTTTCTCTTAAATGACTGTCCAGTTTACTGGTATACTGGTAAACAAGAACTAGTAGCCACTTCAACTACAGAAGCGGAATATGTTTGTTTATCCAAAGCTGCAAATAACCTTGTATGGTTTAATGATTTAATTTCAGATGTTTGGAAAAAACCTGCTTTACCTTTTGTTATGCATGAAGACAATAAAGCGGCCATTGAAATATCTAGATCTGATGCCATTGGACAAAGGTCCAGGCACATAGATATAAAATTTAAACATGTGAGGCAATTATCTCAGGATGGATTTATTAAAGCGGTGCATTGTGATACCTCAGAACAATTAGCTGACATATTGACAAAGCCTTTACCTTCTAAGCAACACAAATATTTAACATCTAAATTGTATGTCTTGTATTGTCCTGAGTCAGAATGTAATTGGTGTTGTATAACGAATCGGCATTTAGAGGGGGATTTGTCAGATGTAAATGCCTTATTCTCTAATGTGTAAATAGTATATGAATGGGGTATCAGGGGTTAACTTATTCTTCATTTCTTAATGTATTCATAATTCACCACTCCTACTCATAGCTCCACCCATTGTATATATAAGGAGCCACCTACACCCTTTTCCCCGCTTCTATCTGTGAATATTCAGTGAATATAGAATGCCTATTGTAAATAAAAGGAAGTATATTTAAACCTTTAACTCTCACTAACTTTATTGAGTCTGATCCTGAAAATATTGCAACAGTAACAAAAATGGATCCTTCTATGCTAGAGATCTGGTCATTGTTTTGTAGAACAATCCTTATTTTTTTTTTATCTCAGTTACCGGTATGTAATGAAATAATCAATATACGAAAGATGGACTCTGAAGAGTACCTTTTCTGATATTTTTCAGTTCTATTTTTAAGGTTTTTTAAAAAATTTTTAAAAAAATGTGAAATAGGAAGCCAGTATGCTGCAAGTTTCTGGAATTATCTTTATTTCAACCATTTCATTTGCAGCCCTTTGAGATTCTGCCACCGAATTTCAGTGGCAAATGCTGATTACATAAAGAGTGCAAAGAATTCAGTCCTATGTCCTCAACAATCCAATATAGTTGCTTCTGTGTGTTTGGGTTGCTTTCATCTCTTTCTTTTACTTGGGGTGTGGGGCAGGGTGAAATGCTACCAGTTCAGACCGGTTCTCCCGAACCGGTAGTAAAAATCGGGCAAACGGGTATTTCCAACAATCAGCTGGGAGACAATCAGCTGTGATGTGTGATTTATATTAGCTAGAATCGTCGGATTTCCTGCTTTCTAGCTAATCTAAATTGCATGGCACAGCGGATTCCCCCACCTCCTCGCTGTTCTACTTACCTTTGCAGACTCGGAAGGCTTCAAAATGTTACTTTTTTAGCATTGCAAGGGTGTGCCTCAGGCGCACATGTGTGCGCAAAGCACATGCTTGGTAGCAGACTCACGGAACCAGTAGCAGACTTCAGAGGATTTCACCGCTGGTGTGGTGGGTCAAGAAAAGAAATGGAAACAGGAATTCAATAGGAAGTAAATATGTAGCCATCTATGGCTGACATCTGGTCGGAGGCCAATGGCAAATTGCAGAGGCTTGGAAGGCAGCACTGGTGCAGGAGCACGTGAGCAGCCATGGGGGCGAACAGCTGATCTGTGTTGTAATGGGCCTGTAGGCGGAAGCCGTCCTCTTCTTCACACCGGCCAACTCGACAGGTGTAATCAATACTCAATCCTGGAAGCAAATGGGAAGCCCACTTTTTGACTTGTCAAACTGATAAGTGCCATCTTTCAGTGGATAAAAGATGTTTATAGTGGCTCCTCCACAACTTGGTAATTGCCTTTGTAAGGTTTTGAGGGTAGACAACTCAACTTTTACAGTAACTATAAACTTTTTTTTTTTTTTTTTGCAGGACTGGTCAGAGGAAGAATTGTGGCTTTTTCATTAGAGTAATTATTAATGCAAGTTCCATAATTAAATCAGTGGATATTATCACAGGAAAGATGAGTTCTCGTTAACATTGTGCTAAGATTCCTTTCAAAGGAAGGACTTAGCGTAAAGGTTTTTTTCCCCCCAATTTTTTATTTTTTTACAAACATATCAATGCGTGAACAGTGTGGCACCTGGGTATCATGCATTCTAATACCAATAAAACTAGTAAAATTAATCATAGTTATTACATTCAATCAACTTAGTATTTCTAATAATAATACACATTTATATTAAGTTGCAGTCTGTCATTATTCAATTATTCCATATTTTCTCTTGTTATTGCTTTTATTTTATTATATAAAAGTGTATACACTAATATTCCCCCTCTCTTATTTCTATCTCTTATTCTAACTTTTGATCATATCCCCCTTTATTAAAAAAAACGTTTTCTTTCTATCCTACCTAACTTCTAGTCATGTCACCTACCTAAAAAAAGAAAAGAAAAAGTGAGAAAAAGAAAAGCAAATCAGAACAACAAAAAAGAGAAATCATCTATCCATCATCTCTTGCCCACTTCAGTACTTTAATTGCTATGCTTTTTTTGACTTGCCTCCCATATTCCTCTCTTGGATCTTTATCTCTGTCTGTATCTACTTCTTGGCTGTTCAATCTAGATATTTCTCCCATCTGTACCGTCTTTCACTGCCTAGTTTCCAAAATTTCTGCCAAGGCCCCTATCTCCCTTTCAAAAATATCTTCCTGTATCTCCAATTCTCTTTTCAACTCTCTTAATATATTTTCCCCCTGATTTAATTTATCAGTCATTATTATTTTCATTGTTGTCTCCTCCTTGTGTTCTTCTTTTATTCTCCGGTTTTTCGGCTCAATCTTTTCCTCCATTTCTTTTGTTGGTTCCTCCCTTTCCTGGGCGTCTTGGTCTTGACTCATCATCCCTCGTATAGTATTTTCCATTTTTTCCATAACCTCCTTACATCCTTTCCCCATGATGCACGTTCTTGTTAATATTGTGCTAAGATTCCTTTCAAAGGAAGGACCTAGGGTAAAGTTTTTTTTAATCCTTCTGTTTCAGGATGCTGTCTTTGTAACTTGCAGCATTAGACTTTGGATTTAGATTGCTATGCTACATTTCTCCCATGGTTGTGCATATTAAGAACCTAATCTTTTTTATAGCTACCGTTCTGCCTCACTGCTCTGAATCTCTTGAGCAACATGCAGAAGCTGTGAAGTTCATTATTTCAAATGAATAAATTGGCTCAGCCTTCAAACCTGGGATTACCAGAATTTTAATGCTATGGATATTTGGTGGGGACTTGTGTGAATTCAAGCATAGTTATTGGAAGGTGAGAAGGCATCAGATTCAGGTCTCATCTTGATAGTCAATCAATGAACTATTGAAAGATGATCAGATTAAAAAACTGAACAGGCAGCAGCTTCTAGCTTGTCTCACTCGGGTCTTGTTACTACTTGGATGGGAGACCACCAGAAAATTCCTGGGTTGCTGAATAGTCAGGGAAGTTGAAAAATATCCTGGATGAAGGCAGTGAGAAAACATTCCAAAAAGCTTCCAAAAAGCTACGTGGGCATCTCTAAGAATTCATCAATTATGGAACTGAATCCAAGGAAGACATACTTTTTTAAAAACTTAGAACACTTTTACTGGGTGAGAAGGGTATGGATATACAGTATGTAGAGATTAGTGCAATAGCAGAAGTAGCATTTTAAAAAAAATCAGTTGCAATAGAAGACAGATGGCTAGGGATGGTAGATTGTAAACCTGATAAAAACCTTTTTGTACTATTTAAAATACAGGTAAACCTCGACTTACAATCACAATTGAGGCCGAAATTTCTGTTGCTATAGTAAAATAGTTATTTTTCAGTAGGTCGCAAAAAGTGATCACATGGCCCCAGAGGTGGGATTCACTTACCTTCCCTACCAGTTCGCAAATGTGAGCGCTCGCTCGCTTCACTCACGCCACCTCTGCAAATGCGCAGTAATTGCGCATTACGTCTGGGTGGATGGGCGGAGCCTCCCGCAGTCGCCACTACCATTTCACACGATCCGGACAGAACCGGCTGAATCCCACCACTGCATGGCCCTCGGACCTTCGTAAACAGTCGTAAATATGAGTCAGTTGCCAAGCGTCTGAATTTTGATCACAGGTATACTGCAGTGATCATAAGTGGTTATGTCACTTTTTTCAGTACCATTGTACTTTCGTACTGTCACTAAATGAACTGTTGTTAAGTGGAGCATTCCCTATATCCGTGATGGTGAACCTATGGCACATGTGCCACAGGTGGCACGTGGAGCCATATCTGTGGGCACACAAGCGTTGCCCTAGCTCAGCTTTAGCATGCATGCGCGCCCCAGGCAACTGATTTTCGGGCCTTCTGGGCCCACCGGAAGTCAGGAAACGGGCTGTTTACGGCCCCCGGAGGGCCTCCAAGGGGATAGGGAAGGCCGATTTTGCCCTACCCAGGTTCCTAGAAAGCCTCTGGAGCCTGGGGAGGGCAAAAAAACCAGGCCTACTGAGCCCACCGTGCCATCACGTGCCAAAAGCAGGAGGAGCGCAGGGGGTTGCGCGCGCATGCACGAGGCACATTGAATTATGGATGTGGGCATGCATGTGTGCGACCTCCTCCACCCTCCCCCCGCTTTTGGCATGCAACGGCAAAAAGGTTAGCCATCACTGCCCTATATAAATTAGAACTTATATACATAATAGTATGATGTGGCTACAATAATGGTTCCAAGAAAAATACCAATTTGAAAACTCAATGCAACATTTACCTTTTACTAATAACCACATTTCTCTATATTCCTAAATCATACTAGTCATCTTTCTGTTGATGGGGAAGAATCTACAGGAATTCCTTGATTTACAGCTGTTCATTTAACAATAATTCAAAGTTACCATGGCCTTGGAGAAAGTTATTTATGACCTGTCCTCACACTTAGGACCACCACACCTAACCCTACAATCAGATTATCACAATTTGGGCATGTGGCAGCTGACTCACAATTTCGACCAGTTGCAGAATCCTTCGGTCACATGTTTGTGATTCGAGACCCATCCAGCCATTTTCCAGCAAGCAACTGTCAATTGGGAGAAGCTAGATTTGCTTAACAATTGCACTAAAAATGGACTGTAGCGATTTTCAGTCATCTAGGTCATGGTTGACCCAAAGGTGCTTTTTCAGGAGGCAACTGAACTTTCTTGTTTTTTCTTTGAAGAGGTTTCGTTTCTTATTCCTTTTCATTCCCCACCATCCAGTCAGAAGTGAAGAAGCTTCTTGGATGAGAAGCGAAACGTCTCCAAAGAAAAAACAAGAAAGTCCAGTTGCCTCCTGAAAAAGCACCTTTGGGACAACCATGACCTAGATGACTGAGAATCGCTACAGACTTTTAGCTATGCAATTTGAGATGAACACCCTTCAAATGGTGTGGGAGTATGAACAGATTTTCAGAAAAAATTGCAGACTACAGAAACCATTAGCACTGCTCAGGTGACCCTGATGACACAGGTAAAACCTTCAAATGGCCTCAATGACTCTCTAAAGGAATGCAAATGACCAGTTGTATAAATCCTTCCATTCCCCACCATCCAGTCCGAACTGAAGAAGCTACTTGGATGAAAACGGAAACGTCTTCAAAGAAAAAACAAGAAAGCTATTGAAGGTAAATTATTATAAAATAATGTTTTATAGCAGAAACTGAATATGAAATATAAATTGAATTGGAGCATTTAGATTCATTTTCAGGAAAAAAAATTATTTTTTTTTTTTTGAAAAACCTTGATTAATACTTAAAATCCAAAAATACAAGTTAAAATACCTCTATAACAAAAATACATCCGTAATAATTATACAATTTAACGTCTTTCTGACAGTACTTAATTCTTAACTTTCTTCATCTATTGCCACATATTCCTATTTAATCGACATATTTAATCACATTTATATCTTATTTTGTTCTATACATTCCTTATTTTTAATTTCTATCCATTGATACCAATTATCCCAAGTTAAGTAATATTCTGAATCTTCCTTATCATTTAATTCTAAAGTAAGTTTGTCCATTTCTGCACATTCGAAAATTTTCTGGATTATTGCACAGTCTGTTGCAATAATCCGGAAATGTCCCACTAAAAACGTAAAAGAGAGCACAACAGTATGACATGATTAGTTGTAGACGAAGTTGACAAAGGCCTCGTTTACTTGCCATTATCACTTGTGAAAAAGGTCCAGCTTGAAGATGTTTAGATCTTTGGACAGTATGAGAGGAACACGTGCTAAGGACACCACATGATTGATGAATTTCAGTTGTTTTTCTGATCTTGATACAACCTTGGAATAGCAAGAGCTTCTTTAAGTGAGCAAGAAAGTTGAGTGATCGTGAGTCCAAGTATTTAACGGATTATAAATATAGTGCTGTTCAAGCCACTATTAATTATGTCCCTGTATTTCCTGATTTTTGTGTAAATATTAATTAGAATTACCATAACAAGGTATTTTTTTTGCAGGTGTGAGAATGAAGAGAAACAAATATTTGGTACATGATCTGAATGCATTTCTGGAATTTTTTTTATAATATATGGCTGTAGTACTGTATTAAATAGATTCAATTGGTTAACAAGTGTTAAGTTGTTTTCTTCTACTGTGTGACATTGTCAATCAGTTTATTCCATTAATGAAAAATAACATGGCCAATGATTAGGCTTAAGGTCAGATGTGAGAAAAGTTAATTGTTTGTATATGAGATGATAAAGTTAGTGGAAGGAGGGATTGATGGGAAGAAGGAAATATGACCGAGAGTTGATAGTTGGGAGAAGTGGAAAGGATTAACTGGATGGCAAAAAGGGTCAAAGGATTAGAATTCATCACATTCATCCAGACATCAGTTTATTTGAAGAATAACCAAAGTAAATCATCTAGTAAACATTCTGGATAATTGTCAGTAAAGGTCACACTAAAAGGATTTGAACACCTTCCTAGTATTTAAGGCAGGTTCTGCTGTTAACAGTAAAAGAAAATTATTGCACCAGGTTTCTAAATATTCTTACTGCAGTTAAGCCATTCCAGAATCTGAAGCTGTAAATTACAAGGAGTTGAATAAGTTACCTAGTAAACCTGTACTCACCTACGGATCATAGAGCTGGGAGAATGTGAGCTGTTTAAGTTACACAATAGTAGAATTCTTCATTCCCTGTGATGTTGTGGAAAGATTTGTAGTAGGGATTACCGAACATTAACGCTTGTTGTGGTCATGGAATTAGATTTTTTTGATCAACTATCATCAACTAAAATATACATTGCTGGCTCATAATTACACATGGCAATGATCCTCAGGCTATTTCTCCAGGTTTACCTTTTAATGCTGAATACCTTTTCTTAAATGCTAAGTTGATAAAGGAAGTTCCTTTTATAAGTTGAGACATGTTTGGGGGCCTTCTTTTCCTCCTCTCTAGAACTCATAGAAAATGTGTGTTCTTGTACATGAATTCAAACAGAAACTTAAAAAGGTTGGCTAACAAATCATGGTATTCAGCAAACCATAATTGGCTGAGCTTGTTAAATATGCAGAGTCGCAATCCATGATTTACAAAAAAAGAATGGTTTGCCCATTAAGGTTTGATGCAATGTTTGAATTCAGCCCATTCCTGAGTCTTTGAACTTGGGCAGATATTTTGGAAGGGGAAAAAGGAAAGGATCTAGAAAATATCTGTATCTGCAATTCTATCTATTGTTCTGCTTACTGCAGTTCAAAAGGATATAAGAGCCATTAAAATAGGATAGGATAGGATTGGATTGGATTGGATTCTTTTATTGGCCAAGTGTGATTGGACACATGAGGAATTTGTCTTGGTGCATATGCTCTCAGTATACATAAAAGAAAAGATATGTTTGTCAGGAATCATAAGGTACAACTCTAATGATAGTCATAGGGTACAAATAAGCAATCGAATCATATTAGGAAACAGTCAATATAAATCGTAAGGATACCAGCAACAAGGTTACAGTCATACAGTCATAAGTGGGAGGAGATGGGTGGTGGGACCGATGAGAAGATTAATAGTAGTACAGACTTAGTAACTAGTTTGACAATGTTGAGGGAATTATTTGTTCAGCAGAGTGATGACGTTCGGGAAAAAAACTATTCTTGTGTCTAGTTGTTCTGATGTGCAGTGCTTTATAGCACCGTTTTGAGGGTAGGAGTTGAAACAGTTTATGTCTAGGATGCGAGGGGTCTGTAAATATTTTCACAGCCCTCTTTTTGACTTGTGCAGTATACAGGTCCTCAATGGAAGGCAGATTGGTAGCAATTGTTTTTTCTGCAATTCTAATTATCCTCTGAAGTCTGTGTCTGTCTTGTTGGGTTGCAGAACCAAACCAGACAGTTATAGAGGTGCAGATGACAGACTCAATAATTCCTCTGTAGAACTGTATCAGCAGCTCCTTGGGCAGTTTGAGCTTTCTGTCTTGAGTTGGGGCAGAAATAACATTATTTCTTGTGCTTTTTTGATGACGTTTTTGATGTTAGGTGTCCATTTTAGATCTTGAGATATGGTAGAACCTAGAAATTTGAAGGTCTCTACTATTGATAGTCTACTGTTGATACTAAAAGTGCAAGCAAGGGCATTCAAAATCATTAGGGTGCTCAAACATCTTCCTGCAAGAAAAGACTATGTTTTAATGTGGAAAATGTGCAGTGTAGAAATATGGGGGCGGGAGGTGGGGGGAACTAGGCCTAAATGGAAAAAAGGGGATTTAAGTGACATGCCTGTGGTGTATGAATCATGCACGATCCAGAGAAAGGCTGCTATATTATGAGGGCACCCAATGAACCTGATGAGAAGGAACTTTAAAACAGTGCATAATTAATCTACAAAATTCATTTGAACAGCCAAATAAAACACATAACAATATATAAAATTTAAAAACAATTTAAAACATATTAAATGAATTTGGCCCTTACGCATTAAAACATCCCCTTTTTAAAAAATGAATTAAAATAAGCAATTAAAAGAGTTAGGCCAGCCCAGCTTGTTGGAATAAAATGTCATGATGGCTAGCAAATTGGATGGCTTTAAAGAGGTACTGGATTTAGTTATGGGGGAATAGTTCGACTAAGGGCTATTAATCTCAGTCTTACCTCTGAAATGGGGCAGCATGTCTCCAAAATACCAGTTGCTGGGAGAGGTTCCTATCTCCTCCTCCTCCTTGCCCGGAATCCATAAGCATCTGGTTAGCTATTAACCTTCAAAACCTTTATTTATTTAAAATCTTTATTCTTTACATGTATTAATTTAGTTTTTCAAAGCTATCTAGACTTGCATAAAGCACAGATTAAGTCCCAAATTATTCTCATTTCTTGTTCATCCACATCGGGCATCCACATTTAAAGTTGATATAGCTGCAATGATGGAAATTTCAGATGTTTTTTTTTCCCTTAGTTAAGAACTGGATAGCAGAATTGTTTCCCTTATAGCACTAAGCAATAGCACTTACACTTATATACCGCTTCACAGTGTTTCACAGCCCTCTCTAAGTGGTTTTACAGAGTCACCATATTGCCCCCACAACAATCTGGGTCCTCATTTTACCGACCTTGGAAGGATGGAAGGCTGAGTCAACCCTGAGCCTGGTGAGATTCGAACTGCCAAATTGCAGGCAGCCAGCAGAAGTAGCCTGCAGTACTGCATTCTAACCACTGCGCCACCACAGCTCTTATGTTAATTGTTTATACAAATATGAATACAAAGTATAGAAAGCAAATTGTATCTGGGGGTAGCTAAAGTCTAAACCATCTTTCTCTCCTTGTCTTATTAACTGGCCCTTTCAGATATGACTCACAGCATCTAGCTGATGGTAGTTGTCCTGGCATCTAGAGCAGGGGTGTCAAACTCAAGGCCCGTGGGCCGCATCCAGCCTGTGGGGTGCTTAAATCTGGCCGACGGGGCTGACCTGGAAATGGTAAAGGACTGGCCCGCTGTGCCTCTGGCAGCCAAAATGGAAAGTGGGGGGGCGCCCCCTGCGCCCTGTTTTGGTCAGCAAAGTGCTTCAGGAGGCCATCCAGGCCAAAAACGGGCCGTGAAACCCCAACCCCCCCCCCCCCCTGGCCCATGGAGGAGAACTACAATGCTGATCTGGCCCTCGAAGAAATCCTGTTTGACACCCCTGATCTAGAGGGTTAAAGTTTAGGAATGTTGGTCTTCTAGCTTGACCAGTGTCCCTATTGGTCCTAGGCAAGTCATTGTCTAATATATATCAAACGTGGGTTGAAAATTCAACTTGAAAAACTTGGATGTTATTACTCTGAACTCGTTTGGAAAAACAGAAGAAAGGCGCGGAGAACAATGATGACAGAACGTCAGAAACCTTACCAATCACGCAGAAGTCTCTTTTTAAAGTATAATTTTGGTTTTGTCTAAAGACTGCTTCCTGGCTGTTACTTACCATCCTTAAGACTCTTCCCCCGCCCCCCCCCCCCCTCCCCAAGCTGAGCAAAGTACTACAAGGAGACTCCTTATCCAATGTTTAAATTAAAGGGTGAGCGTTTCCCACCAAGTTTAACAAAACCATTATCTTGCTGTCTTTAAATAGTACTTAAGAAAACCTTCACAAAAACATAAGGAAGCGAATTCTCTGGTTTACTTGTTTTATGCAGGCAGTTGCTTTGTTTCAATTCAGACCATTGATCAAGGGTAAGGGTGTTGTTTTGGGGCTGGACAAGTTTCTTTAATCTCTTTGCTGCCATCTAAACGATCCTATTTTAGTCCTTTTTTTGAACTGAAAGCATTTAACAGCAGTGATTTATAAATTCATTGCCACGTGTTTAACTTACTGAATGTGCAGTATGTGGGGCTGCTTACTAGGATGATTTGGAAATACAGGCAGTCCTCGATTTACAACAGTTCATTTAGTGGCCATTCAAAGTTACAGCACCTCTGAAAAAAGTGACTTATGACTGCTTTTCACAGTTACGACCTTTACAGCATCCCCATGATAATGTGATCAAAATTCAGACGCTTGGCAACTGGCATGTACTTATGACGGTTGAAGTGTCCCAGGGTCATGTGATCCCCTTTTGCAGCCTTCTGACAAGCAAAGTCGACGGGGAAGCCAGATTTGCTTAACAAGCGGATTAATAATTTGTCAACTGCAGTGATTCACTTAACAACTTTTATCAGGTCTGCCTGATACGCCAGTTGCGCCCCTTTCTGGATCGGGACTCCTTGTGCACAGTCTCTCATGCCCTTGTCACGTCACGCCTGGACTACTGCAACGGTCTCTACATGGGGCTCCCCTTGAGGAGCACCTGGAGGCTCCAGCTGGTGCAGAATGCGGCCGGGCGGGTGATTATGGGAGCGACGTGGCGCTCCCATGTAACACCTCTCTTGCGCGAGCTGCATTGGCTCCCGGTGGTCTTCCGGGTGCGCTTTAAGGTATTGGTTCTCATCTTTAAAGCGCTCCATGGCTTAGGGCCAGGATATTTGCGAGACCGCCTGCTACTACCGATAACCTCCCACTGGCCAATACGCTCTCACAGAGAGGGCCTCCTCAAGGTGCCGTCGGTCAGGCAATGTCGGCTGGCGGCCCCCAGGGGGAGAGCCTTCTCTGTGGGGGCACCCGCCCTGTGGAACGAGCTGCCTCCTGGAATACGACTGATCCCGGACCTCCGGACCTTCCGTAAGGCCCTGAAGACTTATTTATTCCACCAAGCCGGCCTAGCATAAATGGTTTTTAATTGGGATTTTAAATTTTATAGACTTGGGGGTTTTAAATTGGGAAGTCAATGATTTAATTCTTTTTAATTATCTTAACTTTTGTATTGTATGTATTTTTAATTTTGGCTGTTCACCGCCCTGAGTCCCTTCTGGGAGGGCAGTATACAAAATCAATCAATCAATCAATCAATCAATCAATCAATCAATAATAAACGGTGGCAAGAAAGGTCGTAAAATCAGGCGAAACTCACTTAACAAATATCTCACTTAGTAACAAATTTTGGGCTCAATTGTGGTCGTAAGTTGAGGACTACCTGTACACTTGGTCTAAAGTCGTGATGGCGAACCTATGGCATGCTTGCCAGAGGTGGCACGCAGAGCCCTCTCTGTGGGCATGCGCGTTGTCACCAGCTGTTCTGGTTTCCGGTGCACGCATGCGCACTGCCCAGCTGATCTTTACGCACCAGAGCGCTGGAAACCAGAAGACCAGCTGGGCGGTGCTCATCCGCATATTCCAGTTTGGGCACTTGATGCCGAAAAGGTTCGCCATCACTGGTCTAAAGCAGTGGTCCCCAACCCCCGGTCCGTGGACCGGTGCCGGGCCGTGGAGTACCTGGCACCGGGCCGCGCAGCGGCCGGGGGCCATGATCGCTGCAGCGGCCGGGGGCCATGATCGCTGCAGCGGCCGGGGGACATGATCGCTGCAGCGGCCGGGGGACATGATCGCTGCAGCGGCCGGGGGACATGAACGCTGCAGCGCAAAGGCTCCTGGGCCGTGCGCAAAGGCTCCAGGGAAGAGAGCCCCGCGCAGGTACGCACGTGTGGCCCAAAGCTGACGTGTACCTGCGACCCTGCAGACGTCTCCCCAGTCTCCCTGCGGCTCTACAGAAAACGCCTTATAAACAATCAATGTGTCGTCGCGAACAACGCCCCCCACCCCTGCGCGCGCTCAGCGGGCCACGGTAAAATTATCAAAGGCTGATTGGTCCGCGGCGATAAAAAGGTTGGGGACCACTGGTCTAAAGGGTGGAAATCCAGGTGCACACATGAGAGCTAGCCAATTAATAGGATAGTGCCTGCATGTGATTACAGGCAGTTTTGTCTAGAGATTTAGGTACCAGGCTAGAAAACAAGAGGCATTGAGTTCAAGTCCCACCTTATCAATGAAAGCCAACTGGGTGACTCAGCCTCACCCACCTCACAAAGATATTGTGGGGAAAAGAGGAGGAGGAAGGTGCGTTGGATATGTTCGCTACCTTGAGATATTTGTAAAAATAATAAAGGCGCAAAAGAACAATAAAATGTGAAGAAATGTACACCAGCAGAACAAGGGAAAAACCTTAGGCATCATAGAGCTTTCCCAGAAAGAGCCCCGGTTAAGAGACTATGCAGTCCCAAAATGGATGGGGAGGTGGGAAGAGGTTCAGGGTAGCCACACTCTACAATCTCTAGGATAGAACTAGTAGATTAGGAAGTTATAGCTTTAGTTTGGCAAGATTCTGTCCATTATGTCTAAGCAAATAAAGAATTGAATTCAATTCGATCTTGCTGTCTCATCTCTGGATTTGATACTGATACTGCAAGAATTAATAATAGGGTTATGGGCAGTGGTGAAATCCAATTTTTTTTTACTACCGGTTCTGGGGGTGTGGCTTGGTGGGCGTGGTGTGGCTTGGTGGGCGTGGCAGGGGAAAGATATTATAAAATCTCCATTCCCTCCCCACTCCTGGGAGAAGGATATTGCAAAATCTCCATTCCCACCCAACTCTGGGGCCAGCCAGAGGTGGTATTTGCCGGTTCTCCGAACTGCTCAAAATTTCCGCTACTGGTTCTCCAGAACCTGTCAGAACCTGCTGGATTTCACCCCTGGTTATGGGACATATGCAAAGTGCTAATATTTACCAATAGAGATCTACCGGTACATGCCTCAGGTCCCACTTCTTGTGGGTCTCTCTCTCCCAGGTTCAATTCTGCCCTTGAAGGCTTCTTGTGTAGAGGTCATCCTGCAAGTGACATGAGGGAAAGAGAGTGATGGGCAATCCTTTTTGATGGAGCTCTTAACAAGTTCATTTGGCTTGAAATCATTCAGTGCAGGTCTCTTCCGAGAGGCATTTGGACCTTAGCAGAGGACTTTGATCTTTTAGCTTTCTTCTGATGGCTTTTGAGATTGTATTATCTTGGCATTTAATTTGTTCTACTTTGTCGTTTTTGAACTGCCCGGAATTTGATGTAGTGGTTTTTTGTTTTGGTTTCTGAGGTGGGTCTTTAAATAGAGCAAAGAAGAATGGAAAAATTACTTCCTTTGATCTGTACGCTAGGCTCCTATTAATATAAGGAGCATTTAGCATTTACCTAATTTAGCATTTACCTTTTTAATAGCAGCTTCTCATTGTTGGCTGATGTTTAACTTGTGGTCAAAAAAGAACATTCAAATCCTTTTCACACGTTCTACATTCAGAGCCAGGTCTCCTCCATTCTGTATGTATTCCTTTCATGTTATGTGCAGTTATTTGGAAAGATGTGGCATAAGTTGAATATTATTTGTGGGAGGGAACAAAGATGTTCAATGCAAGCTGATGATCCATCCAGAGGAGATAAACCTGGATTGCTGTGATTCATTTTGATTGCAGCGTCTCCAGATAATCAAAGCAGAGAGATGGCAGATAGGAGGGTTGTCTGAAAAAGTTGAATTGGATCATCAATTGAGCCAAACCATGCACAAATAGTCCTTGAATTATGACCATACCTTCTTGAGCCCGACATTTCTGTTGCTGATAGTAAATTCTGTTACTTGTTAAGTGAATTTTGTCCTATTTAATGACCTTTCTTGCCACAGCTATTAAGCAAATCATTGCAGTTAAATGAATCATGAGGTTGTTAAGTGAATCTGGCTCCCCTTATTGACTTTGCATGTTGGAAATCAGCTGGGAAGATTACAAATGGTAATCAAATGAGATCATGTTGAAGATTACAACATGATCTCAGGACAGTGCAACTGTCATAAATACATGCCAGTTGCCAGGCACCTAAATTTGGATCACATGACCATGGAGATGCTGCAACGGTTGTAAATGTGAAAACCGGTCATAAATCATTTTTTCAGTGCTGTTGTAACTTCATACGGTCACTAAATGAACAGTTTTAATTCAAGGATATATGGAATGGGGTAATTTTGGGGAAAATGTACCCAAACCTTTGTACAAATTAAAAGCTGATTCAAATTAGATCCAAAGCTATTGTCATGTCTGAACACTTTTACAGAGATGTCAAACTCAAGGCCCGTGGGCCGGATTCGGCCCGTGGAATGCTTAGATCTGGCCCGTGGGGCCGCCCCGGAAACAGCAAAAGACCAGCCTGCGGTGCCTCTGCCAGCAAAAATGGAGTTTGGAACGGCTGTGCACAGCCCTCCTGAGCTCCATTTTTGGCTGTGACGGCTTTCTGCAACTCTCTGCCAGTGAAAACGGATCTCGGGGCGGGGGACACATGCATCCCTCCCAAGCTCCCAGTTTTCACTGACAGAGCGCTTGGGCCACCACAGGTGCCCCCAACATGAGTGACGTTGAGCTGGCCACGCACCCCCCAGCCCCCCCAAGGTCAAACACAACCATGATGCGGCCCTCAACGAAATCGAGTTTGACACCCCTGCACTTGGACAAAATCAAGTCACCAAAAACTACTACAATTTCAGTATGATTTCTTTAATGATTTCTTTAGTCTAATCTTTAGTGAGATTATCTCTGGTCCCACCCTTGCCAGTTAACTCTACTTCATTCAGAAGAGACATTATCTTCCTTTACAAAATTGACTCAGTATATTTGCCTAAGATTTGGCAACAATACTTTCACATAGAGACTTTTAATAAAGTTGCAAATGTCATTGCAAATTGTTGCAAGTAGAGATTGTTATCCTACTTCAGAGGCATAACAAAATCTTCTGCACCTTGTTTTTCAATGTTTAGGAAGCTTCATTCTCTCTAATTAGCTTTCTTGCAAATTATAACCCATTCTACTTTAAAATAAAACCTCAGACTTTAAAACAGTTATTTTTTGTTCTTCCCACTTTAGATAATCAGAGAATGAAGTTGTTTATCCAAATCTTACTTTGGGTATAAACTTGGGTTAGCCTGATCTGAACAACATCTGCCTTTTTCTAAAATTCTTGCTGATTCCTCCAAAACAATTATGGTAAATTTAGCATACTCCTGCTATCTAAATATCTGAGCCCTTTTCTATATTAGAGCAAACTAACTTGTTTTTGTTTTCTTCAATTTTTTTTATTTAAAATGAGTAGCAAATTGCAACATTTACTGGAAATTCACTTTTATTGAAATACTTTTTAAAAATATCCAGTAACGTTTATTTCACTTAGAATCATTATTAAGAATGAATACACTGAAACTGCTTAATAAAGCTAAAGACTTGCATCTGTGAATATATATCTTCTTAGAAGGAGTCAGCTGGAAAAAGTTAATAACATTTTAATTTTAAATTTAAATGGCATCCATATTCATTGTCTCGACTAATTTACATTCTGCATTACTTAATGAAATGATGTATTTCTAGAAGCAGGAAGGTTATCTCTTGCATCACAGTGAATTAATGAAATAACGTCTATAACCATCTGCTTTGTGTTTAGCCAAGCAGTTCAAAAGAGGCGCATCAGCAGGTATCATAAGAAATATTGCTCTGATAAGCTGGTAAAGAAAATCTCAGGTATTATTTTAGTAGGCAAAGGCCAGGTGATCCTTATTCTTTCATACTTAATTATATCTCTTTTTTTACAAGTTGATCTTCTGACCTGCGACTGATGCCTCAGATATCCTTAGTAAGGCCACACCTGGAATATTGCATTCAGTTTCGGGCACCACCATACAAAAAAGATGTTGAGACTTTGGAAAAAGTGCAGAGAAGAACAACTAAGATGATTAAAGGCCTGGAAACTAAAAGATATGAAGAAAGGTTGCAGGATTTGGGTTTGGCTAGAAAAGAAGGACTGGGGTGGAGGGTGATGACATGATAGAAGAATTCCAGGATTTGAGAGGCTGCCACAAAGGGGAGGGAATCAATTTATTTTCCATAGCACCAGAAGGCAAGACAAGAAACAATGGATGGAAACCAGTGGTGAAATCCAAATTTTTTTACTACCAGTTCTGTGCACGTGGCTTAGTGGGCATGGTTTGGCGGGCGTGGCAGGGGAAGGATACTGCAAAATCCCCATTCCCACACCACTCTGGGGCCAGCCAGAGGTGGTATTTGCCGGTTCTCCGAACTACTCAAAATTTCCGCTACCGGTTCTCTGAACTGCTCAAAATTTCCACTACAGGTTCTCCAGAACCTGCTGGATTTTACTCCTGATGGGGTAAATCAAGGAAAGAAGCAACCTGGAATTAAGGAGAAACTTCCTAACAGTGAGGACAATTAACCAGTGGAAAAGCTTGCCTTCAGACTTATTGGGTGCTTCATCACTGGAGGTTTTTAAGAAACTGGACAGTCGCTTGTCTGAAATGGTATAGGATCTCCTGCTTGAGTAGGGAACTGGACTAGAAGACCTCCAAGGCCCCTTCCAGCTCTATTCAGATTGATTGTGACTCAGATAAAAAATAAACCATGCAAAAAAAGATTGTGGGCAAACTTGTGTCAGAAAAAAACTTAATGATTCCATTTTAAAATGTGAACTGTTTATATAATGGTTCACTAGCCCATTATTACATTTTTTGGCAGAAACGTATATACAAGAAAAAAAATCCATCTTCCATGAGCAGAAAGTTGATTCCTTGGCTCATACACAGTTGGTATGAAAAATAGAAAAAGTGTCAAGTGTTTACATCTCTAAGGAAAAGATCTTAGGAGTAGCATTCAAGATGATATAAAGATTGGATGAAGTACTCTCCTTTGGAATTAATTTCATCCTGGTTAATAACACTTACTTCTAACTTTATAAATCAGTCGTGACCTAGGGTAGTTGTTAGCTAAAACTATGGCAAAAGTGAAACTTGGAGGTGTTAAAACTAAACACAGTATTTGTGCAAAGAGGCAGTGTAAGTGTTGGGCAGGATGGTTAAAACTGGAATTAAAAATAATAGAAAACCCTTAAACATAATTTAAATTCGTGTCAAAAAGGAGTCTTAAACACATGTACGTTATAGGGCATTTTACATTTTATACTTAATTATGGGCACGATGGCTCAACGGTTAAAGTCGCTGAGGTCAGCTGACAGCCAGGGTACGAGACCCAAGCTCCACGCAATGGGGCCCAGCTCCTGCCCACCTAGAGTTCACAAACATGCAAATGCGAGTAGATAAATAGGTACTACTTGGGTGGGAAGGTAACAGCATTCCGTGCACCTTTGGCATATAGTCATACTGGCCACATGATCATGGAAATTGTCTTCAGACAACGCTGACTCCCTTGGCCAAGAAACAAAGATGGGCACCGTGCCCTCAAGTCAGACCTGACTGGATAGGGGAAACCTTTACCTTTGACCTTTACTTACTTGGTAAAGGCGCAGTGGTTAGAATGCAGTACTGCAGGCTACTTCTGCTGACTGCCGGCTGGCTGCAATTTGGCAGTTCGAATCTCACCAGTCTTAAGGTTGACTCAGCCTTCCATCGGTAAAATGAGGACCCAGATTGTTGGGGGGAATAGGCTGACTCTGTAAAACCGCTTAGAGAGGGCTATAAAGCACTACGTATACTGTAAAGCAGTATATAAGTCTAAGTGTTATTGCTATTGCTACCTTTTAGCTTATATCTTAATAGTAATAGTCTTCCTAAGCAGCATATTAGTGTAGTATGTCCTAGTATTAGTAAACTGCTAGTACTTTTTATAATATTAGAGATTATCATTTGTACATCTGACTTTTTCTGCTGTTTAAAAAAACAGTCTCAATTTTTTTGCTCTTTGTACTTCACTCATGTTTTTGATAGTTGCTTTTGCATTGTTTTCTACAATGTTTACATATTAGTTGCTACCTCTGCTTAAGAGTGTTATGGAAGGGAGAATCTTGCATATAATAGTAGTACCAGGGGTGAAATCCAGCAGGTTCTGACAGGTTCTGGAAAACCGGTAGCAGAAATTTTGAGTAGTTCGGAGAACCAGCAAATACCACCTCTGGCTGGCCCCACCCCCGTCTATTCTCTGCCTCCTGAGTCCCAGCTGATCAGGAGGAAATGGGGATTTTGCAGTAACCTTACCCTGAAGCGGGGTGGGATTGGAGATTTTACAGTATCCTTCCCCTGGAGTGGGGTGGGAATGGAGATTTTGCAGTATCCTTCCCCTACCACACCCACCAAGCCATGCCCACCAAGCCACACCATGCCCACCAAGCCACGCCCACAGAACCGGTTGTAAAAAAAAATTGGATTTCACCAGTGAGTAGTAGAATACCGCCCAACGGTCAGCTATAGAACTAACGATAAAATATGCAGCTGGTGAAAGTTATTTAAGAAACCCTGACCAATTTCTTTCAGCTGTGATAATTAATAGTTGGAATGACTTCTTTTCTCTAATGGGAACTTAAGCAGTTTGTTCTCACATATGTTGTTCATTGTGTTACCATTGGCAGTAAAAGCCACATGTTTTAGCGCATTCCCTGCTGAATAAAGAACATTTGCTACTGTTAACTAAATCTTTATTTCTTGCCATTGATTTAACATGACCGTTTTGCTTCTGTCCCTCCTAAAAATAGAATATAAAAATGATAAATCAGGTTATAGCTACCTTTAAAATTTCCCATTTCTTCTCCTGGCTTTAAATGAGTATTAGAACATTGCTATTATGGCAACAGCGATCTAACTGCTGCAAGGATCAAAATATCAAGGACATTGTTTATTTATTTTTATTAAATGTATTTGCTGCCCGTGTTACCACACGGCAACTCTGAAGTAATTATGATGCTGTCCATAGAAAAAGACACAACATTGGGAAAAAAGTGCTGAGCTGTTAGGACTTATTGAATTCCATATTTTAGATTATATGAAAATGCTCACATTTAATTGCCCTGGTTTTTTTATCACTGAGATAAGAGGTTGTGTTAAAGCAAATAGTTGTAATAAAATGCTCTGAATTGTGCCTCAAACGTTGATCTGCCACTTTTTTTACCTGAAATCCTAGATAGGTAAAGGTAAAGGTTTCCCTTGCACATATGTGCTACTCATTCCTGACTCTAGGGGGCAGTGCTCATCTCTGTTTCAAAGCCGAAGAGCCAGCGCTGTCCGAAGACGTTTCCGTGGTCATGTGGCCGGCATGACTAAATACCAAAGGCGCACGGAACTTTGTTACCTTCCCACCAAAGGTGGTCCCTATTTTTCCACTTGCATTTTTTATGTGCGTTTGAACTGCTAGGATGGCAGAAGTTGGGACAAGTAATGGGAGCTCACTCCATTATGCGGCACTAGGGATTTCAACCACTGAACTGCCGACCTTTCAATTGACAAGCTCAACTTCTTAGCCACTGAGCCACCTTGATATTAAATCAGGATATACTGAGATTTGTTTTCATGTTCTTTTTTTAGGTCTCTACAAATCCATTTACCCTGGAATTTTACTTATTGATAGTTTGTGTGATATATCCCATCTTTTGTCCAGATTCATTCTTCCAGTTTTTACTAATAACAATAACTCAGAGCTAGATTGGGCTGAGTGACAGTGACGGGTTACTTAGTAAGGAGCTGTAGCTGAGGATGGATCTGACTGCAAGTATATATACACAGCAGGGTGGATAAAAATCAATGATTTTTAAAAAAAAAACAAAAAAATCATTTTTTTGATTTAAATCAGATTTTTTTGATTTTTATCGAATTTATTTTAATAAAAAACTTGGGGTAAAAATCTATCGTAAGATAGTTTTCTATTTAAGATACATAAATAGTTTAGTTTATTCAGCATGAAATGGAGCTTAGTTATGTAGCATGAGGCTGTATATTCTGCAACACTGGGACTATCGGTGAGTTAACAGTGGGTCAAAGGAGCAGCAGAGATGACAGTTGCTCTTTAAAAATTATGATTTAAATCGAGTTGATTTAAATCAAGCCTTTTTACTAGTGATTTAAATCATGATTTAAATTGTGATTTAAATCAACTCGATTTAAATCAAATCCAACCTGATATACAGTGGCAATTCATGAAATTGACCAAAAAGCATCTCCTTCAAATATAACTTCTCAGTGGCTGTGATTGTGCAGCCACTGGCTTTTGCACTGCAAATGGCTTTCACACTGAAAATATCATGAATAGTTACAACTCTGTCTGTGGAAATTTGCAGTCATCCAGGTCATAGTTGTCTCAAAAGGCAACTGGACTGTTGTTGTTTTTTTCCTTGAGAAAGAAGAAGAAAACATTTTCCTTCTCATCCAAGAAGCTTCATCAGTTGTATTGGTAGGGGGACGGAATGATAGTTCTGATAGGAAGGGGGCTGGAGATGGAAAGATTATATTTCTTTGCAGTCATTTAGTCATTAGAACTCTCTCTGAGAACTGTTGAGGCCACTTGGGGGTTTATCTAGGCCCTCAGGGTCACCTAAATTAGGGTGCAATTGGTTGTGGAATCTTTTTGGAATAGCTGAAAGGGCTGTGTTGTAGACTGGAGATAGGTGGTGTCTTATTCTCCCACCACTGTTGAGGGAGTTTCATTAAGGACTACACATTGAGTGTGGTTTGTCCGTCAGTTATGAATCTATCTTGTGCGGATTCTGTCTATCCCACATTTTTCTAATTTATCAAGAAGTAGGTTGTGGTCTATTGTGTCAAATGCCTTACATCCACAGCATTTCGCTGATCCACTAATTTAGTCACTTTGTCAAAGAGTGAAATAAGATTTGTTTGGCAGGATCTGGTTTTGACAAATCCATGTTGGCTTCTGGTTACACTATAACTTTGCTTGCTTATAGGTGTTTGCAGTTCTGTTGCTTGAGTTTGCGCGCGCGCGCACACACACACACACACACAAATAATATTTCTCTCCAGCTGATTAAATCTCCAAAGTAAGTGATAAATATCAGCATAAACAATAAAATGTATCTTAAGAGTTTCTATAATAAATCCCTAATAAACAAATAAAATTTGAACATTGGTAAGAATTAATGAGATGAAGTATTTGCATATCCTGCACTTACATAGTTGTTTATGGTATTTTATCCTTAATACTACAAATTGTTTCAAACACATCGAAGTTAGGCGTTTAAACAGAATCCAGATGGGTAGAAAATAACACCCATACATTCTAATCTTTTCAGTTAAGTAGAGTGATTTTAATGTATGACGGTTTTTCCCCCTAGATATGAAGAGGTTTTGGAAGAATAATTACACTGATAAATTCCTGATGAAATGGGTTAGTCCTAAAATGCCATCCATCATTTTGGATGTATTTAAAGAACTATTTAGGAAGCATATCTGAAAAGTGTTTCAAATAAAAATAACATCTGCTTTTCTGTAAACACAGTCCTATATGTATGAATTTCCATCAAACATTTTAAGTGAACAATTCTTGAGTTATATTTTATGTATCATCCAAGTGCTGGAGTAAAGCACAGAATAACATTGATAGTTAATAGAATCCTTATTTTGGAGAAAAACATTAAACAACCATAAATACTAGCAAACTAAAATCACATTATTTTCTTCAACAGAAGGCAAAGGGGTTATAATAAAAAAGTTTATTATAAGTTATAAAAAAATTAAAAGTGGACATAACTATTTTATTTTTTCAGACAATTCAGTATCTTTCAGTCTTTCCTTCCTCCCTGGATTTGGAAAACCTCCAGGGAAAACAGCTGCAAACCTGTGTTAACTTTCACAAAAGAAATTGCTAAACACATAATAGAAAGAAAAATGCAATTGTTTTCTATGTGTTATCTTGATTCCAGACATTATTCTGATTATAATGGTAAATGTTCCGTTACAATTCATTTGCAAAATAGCTTTTGTATTGAAAACAGACTATTGATCAATTTGATATAATGCAATGTAAAACTTAAAAATATTATTCTTTGCATAAATATGTTTTGCATTTGTATTTTTTTTTACAATTTTAATAACAAAGATGATTATAGAAAATATGCCAATTTAAGATTACCATCCCTGTTCCTGCAAAAATAGTGGGTGACCACCAGAGAGCAGTAGAGTGCCATAGGGAGAAAAATCTAACTCTGCTGCCAACTGGTGTTAGCCTAAAATATTGATGGCTAACTTTTTCCGACCGAGTGGCCAAAGTGTGCATGTGAATGCGCGTGTGCGCGCCCAAACCTCCAAAATGCAATGCATGCGTGGCTCCCATGCATGCACCCCACCCCTGCGCATGCATGTGTGCTCCTGAATGTGGCCCCTTTGCATGCGCGGCCCCACACGTGTGCCCACCGCACGTGCAGGCCCCTGCAGGTGCCCAGCCCCCCCCACATGCATGAAAGAGACCCAAAGACCAGCTGGCCGGCAGGAGGCACCTGCGCATATGCAGCGGAGCTGAAGTGGGGTGACGGCTCGCGTGCCCACAGAAAGGGCACTGCGTGCCACCTCTGGCACGTGTGCCATAGGTTCACCATCACGGGCCTAGAATTTTTCAGCCAAGATACCGTACCTTCAATTTGTACAAATTTTGCCTTAGATCATTTGTTATCTTTGCTGCCTCCCTCTTCTTAATATAGGACCCAAAAGAAAGGATTTGAAGCATTGGAAATTAAAAGAAACAATAGTTCCCTATTGTCCTATAGTTTAAGGAACTGGTATATGCCGAATTATAATTAATTATACTTTTAAAAATAGCTGATATAAATTATAGTTAGAATGTAGTAGCACCAATATCATTTCCTATTGTTTGGTAGTGCTTGCATATGTGTGTTCTCACACCTTTAAAAATCCCTGCAACAATGTTGTAATATATCTTAGTCTGAGAATAAGTTATTTGCTCTTTAGAAGAAGGGCCATAATTCATTGGCAGATTTATATACCTGTATAGAAGGCTATTGCTCAATGCACTCTGCTGGAAGAGACCAATTTTTCCAGGTTTTCAAAGACAATGACAAATGGAGATCTCCCAGAAGAAGCTGGTTTACAATCTGGCACTTCTCTTGGACTTTCAGCTCTTGCTGAATTAGTAGGTGGAAGTTATGGTTTAGGCAAGCTTTTGCACAGATTCAGCTAGTGTACTAGATACAACCATTCCTGAGATGGGAGGAACTCGAAATATCATTCACAATCACTGGTATCTTCACAGCTACTCATTTGGGCTATGTTAACCCCTTCCACCTGGGAAGCTTCAGGTCATATAAAATACAATTGCCTGGATCTTTAAGGAATGCCACAATTCTAGCGATACTCCTGAAGTTATAGTAGTTGCCTGTGTGTTTCTGGGTGCAGATTCAGTTGCTGGTAATAACAGGCAGAATCCTGCAGGGCTTCACAT
Source organism: Pituophis catenifer annectens (assembly GCF_029215685.1). NCBI lineage: Eukaryota > Metazoa > Chordata > Lepidosauria > Squamata > Colubridae > Pituophis > Pituophis catenifer. Next base: position 116,228,748 of record NW_027256884.1, on the reverse strand, counting down.
CTGGGCACCTGCAAGACTGCAGTAGAATCTGTCCAACTAAGATTTACTAGTATCACAACAGATTCCCAGCCCCTGCAAATTATGGTAGGAATATACTCAGAAGTTATGTTTCTTTGTTAGATATCCAGTCGTCTTCCTCCTCCTTCTCCTCCTCCTCCTTCCCTTTCCCCCCTTCCTTTCTCCTCATTATTGGAGGATCTGTTTTTCGGATTGCCAAAGGACATCTTGCGCAATCAAACCCATCATCTGTGTCATGTCTACATTTTTACTATAGATCCATTGGTTGCAACAAAAAACAAACAAACACTGACTAAGCAGTTTGTCACCTGAGCCTAACGTTGGTCTTGTACAACTAGTGGCCCTTAGAAATAAGATTAATGTCCTCAATATAGATTTAGTAAACCTGTGTGTTCTTTAAGTGGGCATTTAAGAATGACAAGGCAGTAAATGTGTAGCTGGCATATACCGTGTTTCCCCAAAAATAAGACACTGTCCTGTATTTTTTGAATCCCGAAATAAGCACTTGGCCTTATTTTCGGGGAGGTCTTATTATTTTGGGGTGCGTGGAGCAAGACGGGGCTCCTCTTGCTGTCTTACCTGATTTCTAGCTCTGTCTCCCTAACCCTAACCAGAGGAAATGGTGGAGACTGGCTGTATATGCGTATAAATATTTTCGGGGAGGGCTTATTTTTTTTTGGGGGGGGTATTTTTACCACATGCACTCAAAAGCCCGATTGCGCTTATTATCAGGGGATGTCTTATTTTCGGGGAAACACGGTATATAGGGATTGCTTATTTTGTTTTAAAGTGGTTATGGTATTGAATTACTGTGGTGGCCCAGGGGTTAGAATGCCATATTGCAAGCTAACTCTGCCCACTTCCAGGAGTTCGATCGATCCTGATGGGGTCAAGGTTGACTCATCCTTCTATTTTTGGGTAAAATGAGGACCCAGATTGTTGGAGCAATAGGCTGACTTTTAAACCGCGCAGAGACTGCTGTAAAGCAGCAGACCCCAGCCTTTTTGATTTGGCGGCCTGGTGGTGGTGGGAGAGGGGATAGTTCCCTGCAAGTGGGTGTGTGCAAGTGCATGCAACTCCATTTGTGTATGTGGCTTGCGCAAGAGGAGCTTCACGTGTGAGTGCAGCTGTCACTTGCATGAGGGGAGCTTCACACGTGCGCATGCACTCGTCCTCCATTTCAAACAGGCCACAGCTTGGTAGTGGTAGAGGTGATATTCAGCAGGTTCTGACCAGTTCTATAGAACCGGTAGCGGAAATTTTAAGTAGTTTGGAGAACCGGTAAATACCACCTCTGATTGGCCCCACCCCCATCTATTTTCAAGGCCAACTTTAGGTCAGTTATAGAGTAACCTGGGAAGTTAACATGTACCGTATTCGTTTTTGTTTTATTTTGTTCTTTTAAAGCTGGAAAGTTGGGGATATGGTGGCTCAGTGGCTAAGACGCTGAGCTTGTCGATTGAAAGGTTGGCAGTTCAGCGGTTCGATTCCCTAGTGCCGCGTAACGGGATGAGCTCCCGTTACTTGTCCCAGCTTCTGCCAACCTAGCAGTTTCGAAAGCCTGTAAAAAATGAAGTAGAAAATAGGGGCCATCTTTGGTGGGAAGGTAACAGCGTTCCGTGCGCCTTTGGCGTTTAGTCATGCTGGCCACATGACCACGGAGACGTCTTCGGACAGCGCTGGCTCTTCAGCTTTGAAACAGAGATGAGCACTGCCCCCTAGAGTCGGGAATGACTAGCACATATGTGCGAGGGGAACCTTTACCTTTACCTAATGCTGGAAGAATTGGCATTGGAAGGATGGAATATCCCTGCTTCTTAATCATTGTGGTTGGTCCAATTGTTGATTAGTAGCTATTTTAAGTTTGGTAATTCTATAAATAGCTCGCTTTCTATTCAGACATATGAAATTAAAGTTTAGAACTGTCTAGGCTGAGTTGTAAATTGTTGTTCTATGCCTGCATCATTTTATTGGGAACTATAGGTAACAAGCAATAACATTGGGTTGTGCTGTCGATCTATTTCATACTGTTGTGCATTAATCCTAAACAACAATCAGTCCTTTTCATCTGTTTAACTTCATTGCACTATATATTTGTATCTTGAGAAATGCTAACTTTAAGTCAATTACCTATGTATGCTTTACCTGTTGGGTCTGAAATGATTTCTATATTATAGGTATCACTAGAAACAATGGACTTCTTGGTGTGTTCTGAATGGAAGCTAGAGACACCTAAAATTTGTAGTGGTCAGTTTCTGGTAGAAGATAGGAGTTATATATCCAAAGTAAACTTTCCCAATAGGGTCTAGAAAGTGAATCTAGGATTCAAGGATACAAAATTCAAGGATGCGAAAACTACAGAATTTTGTTGTTGTTGTTGTTGTTAGTTGCGAAGTCGTGTCTGACCCATCGCGACCCCATGGATAACGTTCCTCCAAGCCTTCCTGTCCTCTACCATCCTCTGGAATCCGTTTAGGCTCACGCCTACTGCTTCAGTGACTCCATCTAGCCACCTCATTCTCTGTCATCCCCTTCCTCTTTTGCCCTCAATTGTTCCCAACATTAATTTCTTCTCCAGTGAGTCCTTCCTTCTTATTAGGTGGCCAAAGTATTTGAGTTTCATCTTCAGGATCTGGCCTTCTAAAGAGCAGTCAGGGTTGATCTCCTCTAGGACTGACTGGTTTGATTGCCTTGCGGTCCAAGGGACTTGCAGGAGTCTCCTCCAGCACCATAGTTCAAAAGCCTCAATTCTTTGGCGCTCAGCTTTTCTTATCGTCCAACTTTCACAGCCGTACATTGCAACTGGGAAAATCATAGCCTTGACTATATGCACTTTTGTTGGCAGGGTGATGTCTCTGCTTTTTAATATGCTGTCTAGATTTGCCATAGCTTTCCTCCCCAGGAGCAAGCATCTTTTAATTTCTTGGCTGCAGTCCCCATCTGCGGTGATCTTGGAGCCCAGGAAAATTAAATCTGTCACTACCTCCATTTCTTCCCCATTTATTTGCCAGGAATTTTAAGATAGTGTTAATGCTGATTTGGAGTTACATACAGAATCCTGCAAAGTGCAAACTGTAACTCATTTATGAGTTGTTAGGACAGAGACTCATTGAAGTGCTTCTTCCAGCTTTCTTATCACCCTGGCTGGTTTGCTACCAATAAATTCAAGCTCTGTACCTTGATTGTTTATGTCTCCTCTCCCTTCCACTCCTTTCTCAGCTATTTCAGTCTCTCACACATGGTGATGGATGTATACTGAATCCATAATCAGGAACCTTGAGAGGCTACTACACACTGAGCTGAAGATCTTCACTTTATCATCTGTTTCTTTTGTGACTAATGAATGTGTTGGCCTTTTAAAGTTTCTACTTAAAGTGATCATGAGGAGAGCCACATGTTTGTTTTCATGGTGGACACATACATGGGAATTCTGTGCCATCAAAAGAGTAATAACAACATGGGGGCGCAGGGGAAGGCGTAGAAATTCTGTGACAGCTGCAGATCATATTATACTTAAAATGAAGTAGCTACTGTTGTTGAAGTTCTTTCAGAGTGATTTTTTTCCTCATGTTTACAAGAATTCAACTGTTTTATCAAAGCACTTGCCTGAATACGAATGCAAATTCAAATTGTGTTTTCTATCGTCTTCATGACAAATTAATGTGACTGTCATTTTGAAGAATCTATAAGTTCCTGCATGAATTATCTGGGATAATTTCACGGCTATAATTTTGCATCTGTTTGTGTTGACAGTGAAAATAAGAGTCCTTTGAGATATCTATAATTTGTCTGCAGTAGGCATCTTTATTAAAACATTCTTATTTTACACATATAAATTGTACTTTGGCTAAGAATTTGTCGCTGAAGTAATATAATCTGTATAAAGGAAAACGAGGTCCAGGCAGAAGAAGAACATGGGGTTTTGTGTCCTTTAAAAGACTATATGTACATTTGCTGAAAGGGAAGTAGATGATGATATAAATGACACAGAAACAGAGGGTTGAGAACAAGCGACATCAAACACGTGCATATGTACACAGGCATATTCATAGGTGTCCGTATTACAAGGAAAAATGGGTAGTGTCCAGGGGTGAAATGTAAAATTTGTTACTACCGGTTCTGTGGGCGTGGCTTGGGGGGGGTTAATGTGATGGTGGGCATTGCCAACTTTTTTTTAACTTTTCAAAGCATTTTTTCTAATGCTTTGAAAAGCCTCTGCCAATCAGGCAACTCAGCTGGGAGTTGCCAGAGACTTTTCAAAGCATTTTTTTTACCACCTCTTCAGCCAAGAGGTTGCAGAAAAAAATGCTTTGAAAAGCCTCTGACTATCCCAGCTGAGCCGCGCAATCATTAGAGGCTTTTTTTTTTTTAACTTTTAAAAGCATTTTTTTTTCGGAAGAGGTTGTAGAAAAAATGCTTTTAAAAGTAAAAAAAAAAAAAAGCCTCTGATGATCATGCGGCTCAGCTGGGCATGGTGGAGGGGGGGGCAGGGATTTTTGCTACCAGTTCTCCAAACCACCCACCACCCACCACCATCGCTACCGGATTGGGCGATCCGGTCCGAACCGGGAGCATTTCACCCCTGGTAGGGTCAGCAAAATATGTGTATAGGAATTTTTTTAAAAAAAATTCCCACTGCACCCTAATAGGTATTAAGTCTTGATCTGTTCATATTTATGCACTTGGTCATACTCATTACAATGTCTTTAAAATGATAATATAGGTTTAATAATTAGTTAGTGCTGGCTTCTCGGGAGGTGACACGAGGCTGGTTCCAGGGGATTATAAATGCTTCGCTGGGTGAGGGTGTCTTTCCTGCCGCCTTGAAAGAGGTGGTGGTGAGGCCTCTCCTCAAGAAGCCTTCCCTGGACCCGGCAATGTTGGTAAATTATCGTCCGGTCTCCAACCTTCGTTTTGTGGCGAAGGTTGTTGAGAGTGTGGTTGCGCAACAGCTTCCCCAGCACCTGGATGAAACGACGTATCTGGATCCGTTCCAGTCGGGCTTCAGGCCCGGGTACAGCACGGAAACGGCATTGGTCGCGTTGGTTGATGATCTCTGGAGGGCTCGGGACAGGGGGTGCTCCTCTGTCCTGGTCCTGTTAGATCTCTCAGCGGCTTTTGATACCATCGACCATGGTATCATGCTGCACCGGTTGGAAGAGTTAGGGGTGGGAGGCACTGTGTTGCAGTGGTTCTCCTCCTTTCTCTCTGACCGGTCGCAGTCTGTGTTGACAGGGGGACAGAGGTCGACCCCGAGGCCCCTCATATGTGGGGTGCCGCAAGGGTCGGTCCTCTCGCCTCTCCTGTTCAACATTTATGTGAAGCCGCTGGGCGAGATCATCCGTGGTTTCGGGGTGGAGTACCATCAGTACGCTGATGACACCCAGCTGTACATCTCCACCCCGGATCACCCCAACGATGCCCTTGAAGTGATGTCCCGGTGCCTGGAGGCCGTACGGATCTGGATGGGGAGGAACAGGCTCAGGCTCAACCCATCCAAGACCGAGTGGCTGTGGTTTCCGACGTCCCAATATAGCCAGTTGACGCCATCACTGACTATTGGGGGCGAATCATTGGCCCCCACGGAGAGGGCTCGCAACTTGGGCGTCCTCCTGGATTCACGGCTGTCTTTAGAAGAGCACTTGACGGCCGTGACCGGGAGGATTTTTTATCAGGTCCGCCTGATTCGCCAGTTGCGTCCCTTTCTGGATCGGGACTCGTTACGCACGGTCACTCATGCCCTCGTCACCTCCCGCCTGGACTATTGTAATGCTCTCTACATGGGGCTCCCCTTGAGGAGCACCCGGAGGCTCCAACTGGTGCAGAGTTCGGCCGCGCGGGTGGTAATGGGAGCGACATGGCGCTCCCATGTAACACCTCTCCTGCGCGAGCTGCACTGGCTCCCAGTGGTCTTCCGGGTGCGCTTCAAGGTTTTGGTTACCACCTTTAAAGCGCTCCATGGCTTAGGGCCTGGTTATTTACGGGACCGCCTACTACCACCAATAGCCTCCCACCGGCCAGTACGCTCTCATAGAGAGGGACTCCTCCGGGTGCCGTCAGCCAAACAGTGTCGACTGGCGGCCCCTAGGGGGAGAGCCTTCTCTGTGGGGGCACCTACCATCTGGAATGAGCTCCCCCCGGAGATACGGAGGATCCCGGATCTGCGCTCCTTCCGCCGTGCTGTGAAGACCTTTTTATTCCATCAAGCGGGCTTGGCCTGATCTCTTCCCTTTTTAAATATGTAAATTTTTATCTGTTTTTAAATTATTGGGGTATTTTAATTTTTCTGGGCCAAAAAGTTTAATTTGATTTTATCGGGTTTTTAAATTTTGTGTATTTATGTATTTTATTGTTGGCTGTTCACCGCCCTGAGTCCTTCGGGAGTAGGGCGGTATACAAATCAAATAAATAAAAATAAAATAAATAAATAAATTATAAATATTTTAAAAAATTAAGTGAAAAGGGGTGGGGAAAACCTTTTGGATTGTTTCTCTTTTAGAGAGTTACTGTACATAGTCTTGGATGGATGTAAAATTTCATTGCTTTTTGTAAAACTGATGTTTGTGTGTGTTTTAACTCTTTATTTCTTTTGGTTATTTATGAAACTTTACCTCCTTCTTTCTTTCTTTCTGTATCTTAGTAGAAATGAAAAGAAGTCTAAAAAAAGCATTGTCTTGAAGTTAACAGAATAACAAATTTGGAAGGGACCTTGGAGGTCTTCTAGTCCAACCCCCTGCTCAAGTAGGAAACCCTACACTATTACCAAATTACAGCCAGTGATATTAGTTTGCAATTATGATTCTTCATGGAGGAATTTATAAGGGGTGTGACAAATAGCATGATGGTATAACGTAAAAATAATGTGGGTTTTTTTGTGTCTTTTTATAGCTCAATCATTAAAGGAGTTTGCCCGATTACTGATTGCTGTAGAAGAAGAAAGGAAACGGCTGGTAAGTCTGCCTGAGAATATACTTGTGGAATTCCACCTCTGTTTCTGCATCCCAGAAAGTCCCTATTTCAAGTTTTGTAAAATCCCAGCAAGAACTAACCATATTTTTAAAAATTATTTGGCAGCTGCTAATTAAATACATCATTTTGTACTTCGCAGTCTGCATATTCTGCTTGGGTTTTTTTTTTCACGTTTAAAAAACTAACCTTATTTTTATTCAGAATTCTTGCTTTTACTGTAATATACTGAATTTTTCGGGCTATAAGACACACTGGACTATAAGACCTAAATTTAGAAGAGGAAAACAACAACAACAAAAGTCTTTTGCCTCCACGTGCCCCATTTTTGGCCTGTTTTCAGGGCTTTTTTTGGCCCGTTTTTGGGGCTTTTTTCGGTCTGTTTTTAAAGGCTTTTTTCGGCCCATTTTGGGGGCTTTTTTGGCTCGTTTTTGAGGGTTTTTTTCCTCAAAATGGGCCAAAAAAAGCCTCAAAAGCAGATTAAAAATGCCTCAAAAACAGGTTGAAAAAAGCCTCGAATATGGGCCAAAAAAAGCCTAAAAAATGGGCCGAAAAAAGTCTCAAAAACAGGCTGAAAAAAGGCCCGAAAATGGGGCATGCGGATGCCAAAAAATGGCCAGCAGGTGGATGGGACTTCAGCAATATTCAGTCTAATAAGACGCACAGACATTTTCACCCCCTTTTGGAAGACAAAAAAGTGTGTCTTATAGTCTGAAAAATATGGTAGCTTTTATGCTTAGTTGCAGTTATGGTTCTAGTTCCCTTTTTTTAAACATGAAGAACATTTAACCAAAGACCCTAGATTAGAGTGATATAACTTGAAACTGGAAGTACACCATAGCCCTTTGCTGCCTGAAGAAGCTGTTACCAAATTATAATATAGGTAGTCCTTAATGTACAACCATTTCTTCAGTGCAGGTAGTCCTTAACTTACAACAGTTCATTTCGTGAACATTCAGAGTTGCAATGGCACTGATAAAGTGACTTACGACCATTTTTCACAGTAACAATCTTTATAGCGTTCCCATGATCATGTAATCAAAATTAAGATGCTTGGCAACTGTTTCATACTTACGACTATTGCTGTGTCCCAAGATCATGTGATCCCCTTTTGCGGCCTTCTGACAAGCAAAGTCAATGGGGAAGCCAGATTCACTTAACAACTGGGTTAGTAACTTAGCAACTGCTGTGGTTCATTCAGCAACTGAGGCAAGAAAGGTCGTAAAATGAGGCAAAACTCACTTAACAAATGTCCCATTTAACAACAGAAATTTTGGACTCAATTTTGGTTGTAAATCGAGGACTATCTATAATTGTTTGAAGTTACTATGGCAATGAAAAAAAAGTGACTTATCCTTGCACTTATGATCATTGCAGCATGCCCTGGTCATATGATCGAAATATGGGCACTTGGCAACTGGCAAGTATTTATGATGGTTGTAACATCCTGGGATCATGTGGATTGCCAGTTGTAACCTTTACCATCTGGCTTCCGAGACAATGGGAGAAATTGGATTCATTTAATGACTGCATGACTCGCATACAACTGTGGTGATTTCCATAACAACCCAGGGCAAAAAGGTCATCAAATTGGGCATGAATCAGTTAACAACCGTCTTGCTGAACAACATAAATTCTAATCTTAATTGTAATCCTAAATTGAGCATTTGCTGTATTTTATGTGATCAGAGCAAATTATTAAATACCTGACCAGAGATTATGATGTTAGTGTCAGGTCTGGCATCTTTGGCTTGGCCCCTCCCTGGCATCCTGACATCAAAGGCCAGGGTGGGAGGAGGGGGGAGAGGACAAATGGGCAATAAACATGCATGGGGATCTGATGGGAAATAGAGAGAAGGAATGACAGCTTGACAAAGACCAGGGAAGCACAGAACCAGTTTGTGCCAGCACTCAAGGCCGCACATCCTGAGATTGGAATGTAGACTACCTCAAACATCTCAGCGTTCTCAAAACATCTATGCAGCTAGTCATGGGGAGAGGGCTGGGATGAGGGGGAAAATTTGTAACTTTTTGTGTGGGAAACTTGGTTCTAGCCTGATTTTACTGCAGCCTTTAATAAAATGAACCTATCAGTTCACCCAAATGGAGTCGAGGGTCTTTCTTTTCTAGGGGACCCGATTGGGGCAGGTCTGACAGTTAGATAAATAGATGATGTTATCTAAAGAAATGAAACAAATAATTGTAGTAGCTATACCACTTCCATTTTAATTGGAGCATTCTATAACAAATGTATATCAGTCCTTCAAGATAGACCAGACTTGAAAACAAAATCATAGTGGCCAATAATATTTTATTTTAAGGTTATCATAGCAAAATCTTCCAAATCTTCCCGATCTTCCCTCCCTTTATCTTCCCGAGTGTTAGGGAGGGTTTTGTTTGAGTTGTTTTCTCTGCTTACATTTCTGTCCCAGATGCAGGGTTTATTTCTTGGATTGTTGGCTCAGTAGCAGGTCTTCCTGTTCCTCAAAAGAATTCCTTGTATTCATTACATTGTAATTTTTTTAAAAAAAAGTTTTCACCCCTGCCATAGATTAATTTTCCCCAACTAGTGTTTTCCAATTGATTGGAGAATAGGTTTATCAAGCCTGCTGGATTACAGATTTGTTAAACTTTAGCAGCAAGAGAAGATATCTGGAAACATAGCCCAATGTATCTGGCATGTGCCAAATTAAGGAATTTTAGCAGAACTGAAGCTAAGTGTCTCACTCCTTTTCCTCTCTGTTATCCAACAGAATGCAGAAGATGAATTTTTTCCCCTGGTCAAGTTTCATTTGGTAGATGGAGATGACTAGTCTTTTTTGGCTGTCTGAAGGGAAAATCATGCGCTCTCCTATACTCTAATGAATAACTGTCCCAGTTAGACTTTAAACACATTTATGCTTGTGCCCCAGGAGTATTGCACAAATGATACAAACTGGTTAAATCTTAACAGTGCCAAATTTTGCTCCAGGGAGGATGGTTTATAAATTAAAATATTATGAGAACCGGTTTGGTCTAATGGTTAAGGCATCAGGATAGAAACCAGGAAACTGTGAGAAGGCTGGATGACTGGGCCGGTCACTTTCAGCCCAAAAGCCCCCTAGGCTCAGAAGACAAGCTAGATAAGGGGTGTCAAACTCAAGATACATGGCCTGGATCTGGCCCACGGGGTGCTTAGATCCAGCCCCTGGGGCCGCCATGTAAACAGCAAAGGACCAGCCCTCAGTGCCTCTGCCAGCGAAAATGGAGCTCGTGAGGGCTACATGCGGCCCTCCCAGGCTCCATTTTTGGCCACAACGGCTTCCTGAACCCCTCTACCAGCCTCCAACAAGCTCTGTTTTCACTGGCAGAGGGCTGCAGGCAGACATCGCGGCCGAAAACAGAGCCTTGAAGAGTGACGTCGAGCTGGCCACATCCCACCAACCATGTCTCCCCTAGTCCCCCAAGGTCAAACACAACCCTCATGTGGCCATCAAATGAAATTGAGTTTGACACCCCTGAGCTAGATGGTCAGTTCCTGTTGCCATCAATAGATCAACAGTTGGTTGATCCCAAATGGGAAATAGAGGAAATGGTTAGGAAAGGGGAAAAGGGGATAATTAAATGAGGGGAAACGGTTAGGAAAGGAGGGAAAAGAATAATTAAAGTACTGTACTAAAGAAGCACACAATAAGGTGGATGCAGTCATTTTATTAGACTTTAATAACAAGAGAAGCTATCTGGAAACACATCGCAGGACTGATTTGATTTAAAAATGAAATGTTTTCACATTGAAAGCCATAGTGCAAATGGTCTCCATGTAACCTACTGCCTGAAGGCTAACTTTTCTCATTTTTCTATCTGCCTCTGTACTTTGAAACAGAGTTTTATAACTGGATTTCAGTGTCAATATTTTAATACTTCACACTTAAGCTACTTCAGTTTACCAAGTTAGATGAGTTTCCGGCTGAGCAAGATAAGGACATTGCCTAGAGGACTGGAGTTTCCATTAAAAAAAAATGTTGACATTTAGGATAGGAAATATTTCTTGAAATAGCTAAGTGGCCTGTTTTCATCTGATGGTTTGAAAGACCAAGAAGCTTCTGTATTTATTTTTTAACTTATTTTCAGGCTGCTGTGAGGCTAAATTCCAAATATTAGAACTGTATGAAATGTTTTTCTGCTCCAGCTTGGTTACAGTATAATCTAGGACAGTGATGGCTAACATTTTCTGGACCGAGTGCCCAAAGCGCGTGTCTGTGTGCGAGATTGTGCGTGCCCCCGAACCTACAAAATGCAATGCATTTTGTATGCATCCCCCTGCATGCGCCCCGCCCCCATGCATGCACACACAGGCCCCCCACATGTGCCCCCCCTCTGCATGCGCAGACACACACCGCATGCACCCCTGCCAGTGGTGGGTTGCTACCGGTTCGCCCCTGATCAGGCGAATTGGTAACAATGGCGGTGGGAGGCTCCGCCCACTCACCCAGATGTTTTTGCACATGCAGAGAAGCAAGCGTGTGCATGCCCACGAGTGAACCAGTAGCGATCGGATTTGAATCCCACTACTGGCTCATGCACGGCAGAGGCCCAAAGACTATCTGGCAGGTGGGAGATGCGCGCGTGCGCAGCAGAGCTGAACTGAGGTGACAGCTCACGTGCCATCCGAGAGGGCGCTGCGTGCTTCCTCTGGCACACATGCCATAGGTTCGCCATCACGGATCTAGGATTTCATCTTCTCTTAGCAAGTGAGGAAACAGCTGCTTTGATCAGGGATCTTTCGGTCTAAAATGACATTAATTTGAGTTCCTCAGTTCTACAAAATCTTCTGTAGGAGGTTTGGAGGAAGAGGTGTTATTTAGACCATTTTGAACTGAAGGAAAGGGTTAGGATTAAAATTAAGGTTAGGGATGAAGATAGATTATTCTCCTTAAAATTTGTGCGTATGTTTTGAAAATTTTAACTCTTGCGTGCCTTTATCCAAATTCAAGGCCCGGGGGCCTGATGCGGCCCACAGGATGCTTAGATCTGGCCCACGGGCTGCCCTGGAAACAGCAAAGGCCCAGCCCACGGTGCCTCTTCCAGCAAAAACTGGTGCCCTCCCAAGCGCCATTTCTGCTGGCAGAGGGTTGCAGGAGGCTATCGCAGCCGAAAATGGAGCTCACAAGGGCCACAAGCAGCCCTCCAGAGTTCCTTTTTCGCTGGCAATGGTTGCAGGAAGCTGTCACAGCTGAAAACGGAGCTTGGAAGCTGGTTTTCGCTGGCAGAGCACTCAGGCCACCCTGGCCCCTCAAAGTAACACAACCCTGATGTGGCCCTCAATGAAATCGAGTTTGACACCCCTGCCTTTGTTCAAGAAACATCATGTCTACTTTCTTGAGATTTAAAAAAAAAATTCTCCAGCAACAATAAAAGACTCTTGTAGCCTAAAGTTTAGTTTGAATAGTTTTTGTATGTGTCCAAGAGAGCACTATGATGTATGGAAATATCTAAGTAATGTTCTGTCATAATCATTCCCAATCAGAAATAACTAACAGCTCCCAATCTCTTGATACTCCCTTTTTTACTAGCTAATGAAAAATGGCTTTAAGCACAAAGTTTTGCCAAAAGTTTTTGCCTAGAGCATTGCAGGATGGAATAAGGGGGAAAAAAATGTGTCTGGTGATAGAACGGAAATTGAACGTCATGTGAAACCCCCTTTTAACTTGCAAAATATTAATATTGCCAACCTCACTTTTCTTTGCCCTCTGTAGCGTTTCCTTTTGCTTTCTTTGTGGAGGTTAATAGCAAAACGCTTACAATTATTCATATTGCTTTCTCCATCCCGATGCATTCTTATTTGAGGATAGTGTCTTATCTTATTGGCTTTTTTTTTTTTAGAAGTTTTAATAGGATTTAAAAATTAAGAGACATTATTTTCTGTATCTTAGCATTCTTCCATTTGGTTATCAGCTTTTCATGTTTTTTTTTTAAAGCAAAAGGATAATCCATAGGATGGGGGAAAGACAGAGGATGTGAAGAAATGGGGAGTCTCTGCAGAGTAACTTGGTATTGGTCTTCTTTTAGACAGAGGTACCCATCATTCTTGACCATTGGTCATGCTGGTTGGAATTCATAGACTCCAATGATTTTAGGAGATTGAAGGTTAAAACATATGAGGAACAGTTGTAGGGATTTTGGACAGTTTGGCTGTCTCAGGAATTCTGGGAGTTGAAGTCCACAGGTTGTAAAAGAGCCACATTTGCCCACCCCTGATCTAGTTCAATGAAAAGAAAGACTAGGGATGACATGATAGCAGTTTTCCAATATCTAAGTGGTTGCCATAAAGAAGAAGGAGTCAACCTATTCCCCAAAGGACCTGAGGGCAGGACAAGAAGCAATGGATGGAAACAATCAGGGAGAGAAGCAACCTAGAACTAAGGAGAAATTTCCTGACAGTTACGACAATTAATTAGTAGAACGACTTGCCTTCAGAGGTTGGAGGATGCTCCAATACTGGAAGTTTTTAAGAAGAGATTGGAAAACCATTTGTCTGAAATGGTATAGGGTTTCCTGCTTGAGCAGGGGGTTAGACTAGAAGGCCTCTAAGGTCCCTTCGAACTCTGTTATTCTGTTAAAATATCTGAAGCAATCTGGGTAGCTGACTTTAAAACAACACTGCCCACAATAACAATAAAAGGAGGATGAAAAGCAGAGTTAAAGGCATTAAAATACCCAGTAAATAAAGAAAGAACAGTTGCAGCCCAAAAGCAGGAGGAGGAAACCTTTCAATTTTTCTTCTTTAAAATAATAGTTGTGCCACTAGAAGAAAAGCAGAAAACGTTTGCTTTTAGAATGTGTATTCTATTATGAGCTGTTACAGTTTGGCAAAAAAAAATATATCTAATGGTCTGCTAGGTTTGCTCATGATTTTAAGATTTGACACACTGTCTTTAATAGTGCCATACTCGTTGCACTCAAACAAATAAAATCTGTGTATGGAAACTACTGTGTATGGCATTTTTAAACACTTGGCTTTTCACGCAGGTCATGGATGGATGGATGGATGGATGGATGGATGGATGGATGGGCGCACCCTGTGAATTTCTAGCAATATGGACATATGACCCCTGGTGACGTGATGGTTAGAATGTAGTATTGCAGATTAACTCTGCCCCCTGCCAGGAGTTTGGTCCTGACTGGCTCAAGGTTGACTCAGCCTTTCATCCTTTTGAGATCGGTAACATGAGGACCCAGATTGTTGGGGCTATATGATGACATTGATAAACCACTTAGAGAGCGCTGTAAAGCTCTACGAAGCGGTATATAGGTATAAGTGCTATTGCTATTGCCAAGCATCTATGGAGATTCTTAGTCATCCAGGTCATGGTTCTCTCAAAGGTGCTTTTTCAAAAGGCAACTGGACTGGGTTTTTTTTTTTCCCCTTGAGAAAGAAGAAGAAAACATTTTCCTTCTCATCCAAGAAGCTTCATCAGTTGTGTTGGTAGGGGGACAGAAGGATAGTTCTGATAGGAAGGTGGGCTGGAGATGGAAAGATTGTATTTCTTTGCAGTCATCTGGTCGTTAGCACTCTTTCTGAGAACTGTTGAGGCCACTTGGGGGTTTATCTGGGCCCTCAGGGTCACCTTAAATCAGGGTGCAATTGGTTGTGGAATCTTTTTGGAATAGCTGAAAGGGCTGTGTTGTAGACTGGAGTAGGTGGTGTCCTATTCTTCCACCACATGGTTGTCCCAAAGGTGCTTTTTCAAGAAGCAACTGGACTTTCTTATTTTTCTTTGAAGACGTTTCGCTTCTCATCCAAGAAGCTTCTATTGCTATTGCCGTTGCCATTTTGTGGCTGCTCTTTTTCTTCCTGTAATACTGTTATTAATTCTGTAAGGTCTCCCAGAGATGTTTGGAATGGAGCAGCCTAGAAATTTAATAAGTAAATAAATAAATAAAAACACATACGATGAGGGAGGGAAATTACAGGAAGCTGTAGAAAGTAAATGATTGCATCCATAGTGCCCTTGAAATAGCCTTAGGCTATAATGTAATGTAATTTAATTTGATTTACTATAATGCCCTAGCAGTGGTGGGTTCCAAAATTTTTTACTACCAGTTCTGTGGGTGTGGCAGGGGAAGGATACTGTAAAATCTCCATTCCCACCCCATTCCAGGGGAATGATACTGTAAAATCTCCATTCCCACCCCACTCCAGGGGAAGGATACTGTAAAATCTCCATTCCCACCCCACTTCAGGGGAAGGATACTGTAAAATCTCCATTCCCTCCCCAATCCAGGGGAAGGTTATTGCAAAATCCACATTTCCTCCCGATCAGCTGGGACTTGGGAGGCAGAGAATAGATGGGGGTGGGGCCAGTCAGAATTTTTACTACCGGTTCTCCGAACTACTCAAAATTGCCGCTACCGGTTCTCCAGAACTGGTCAGAACCTGCTGAAACCCACCTCTGTGCCCTAGCCTTTGTTGTGTCATAGTCTGTAGGGAGAAAGTGCATTTGAAGACAGAGACTGGACTTTTCTTCCCATAGGTCTATGAGTCTCAACCCAACGATTTGAGGGTGGTAGAAGGCAGGTCATAAATGCAACATCTGTGTAGTGTTCAGAAGACTACCATTTTCAGTCCACAGCATCATGGATTTCTTGAGACCTACTGCTCATTAGAGTAAAATATCAGCTATGCCAAGAATATCAGCTATTTCTGAGATTAGAATGCAGTACTGCAGGGCTAACTCACTGCTCACTCCAGTAGTTCGATTCTGAGCTGCTCAAGGTTGACTCGGCCTTCCATCCTTCCGAGGTTGGTAAAATGAGGACCCAGATTGTTGGGGGCAATATGCGGACTCTGTAAACCTGTTAGAGGGGGCTGTAAAGTAATGTGAAGTGGTATATAAGTCTTAAGTGCTGTTACTATTGAGGGGGTATATGCTGGTAATAAAAAACAGTGAAATGGCAGAGTTAAGAAAATATGGCTTTGATTCAGAAATAAGCAACTTGTTCAAAGAATGACGGCTTTATAGATCAGCACTTGACCAGTTGAGAATTTGTCTAACTGGGCAAAATAATGACCACATATCTTTATTTAATTAACTACAAAAACAACAATTTTAATTACAAAAATAACCAATTTTTTGTAGTATTTTTGCAATACTACAGAATAGCCTTTGCCGCTTGGCACCCTCATGCTATGTTAGACTGCAACTCCAATCATTACCAATCAGCACAGTCTTCCAGAAACTTCATGCAGCACCATGCCAGATTTCATGGCAGCCTTTAGCTAGAGTAAACAAGGACCTTAAAAAGCAATCAGCTCAGTGAAACAAAGCACAACTGCCTATGTGTTGAGAGAAAAATAGCATATTGAATGCATTCATTTGCCATAGATACGGTAGACTTGCTGATAGGGTCTTAGATCTTAGACAGTTGTGTTGTCTGCCATTATGTGTGATATTTTTCCAGAGCCCTTGCATCTAACAGCCCAAGGTCATTAGAAGAAGCTAGACAAATACGTCTTAAATAGAAAAAAAACATATTGGACAGAAGCACAAGGCAGACGTTTTTCGAGATAATTTCAGAGTTATGATGGCCTGCTTTTTAACAATAGCTTATAAAAACTGCACTTGCTTTTAATCCAAGAAGTTGAAATCCTAAACAGAGCTATTAATTGACCCACTAAATACAAGACTGAGCTATGTGTAAAATTCCATTTGGGAATTGTTGGGATTTTCCTCTCTTCAGTTGCTTGCACAAGAATTTACTAATTCATTTCGGACTCGTGATGGAGAGTCTGCCAGGTATGCCTGCGTCATACTCTTTAAGTGTTTGGCTGTTCTTTTTCCCCAGGATAAATTACTGTAAAACAGTTTCTATCTAAGGACTTCTTGCTTTGACAATGACACAAAATATTCCATTTCATGATTCCTGTGATTCCTGTGGAATACTAATAGACCCAATACTGAACTGATCAATCCTTTGTTCTCCATATATTTTGAGTCTTCGACTCCTCAAATTTGTAGTTAATACAGCTATTTGTTAAATTTGCTGGGGATGCTAGAAGTTATTATAAGCATACTAAATTTCTGAAGGCTTAGGAAGATTGTGAGAAATTATGAGGACTGGCTATAAATAAAATAAATGAGAGCCAGTTTGTGCCATGATGGCGAACCTATGGCACGTGTGCCAGAGGTGGCACGCAGAGCCCTCTCTGTTGGCACGCGCACCGTCGCCCCAGGTCAGATCTCCGTGGTGTCCCTTTCGTGAGCTTCTGTTTCACTGCAGACGACGAAACAGAAGCTCACAAAAGAAAAAGATCTTACCTCTTGCCGCGCTGCCGGTGTTGGGATGCCCCCCCCTCCCACCGGCCAACTGGTCTTTGGGTCTCTGCTGCGCATGCGCGCATGTCTGCACAGACATATCTGTGCATGCGCATGTCACCACATGTGCACATGCGTGCACAAATGTTTGGAGCAAGCATGCGCGAATGTCAGCATATACATGCGTGAATGTCAGCGCATGCGTGCACCTTTCAGTTTGGGCATGCACGCGTGCAGTTTTGCCACTTGGTGTTTAAAAGGTTCGCCATCACTGGTCTAGTGATTAAAGCACTAGGCCAGTGATGGCTAACCTTTTTGCCGTTGCGTGCCAAAAGGGGGGGGAGTGGGGGGGGTCGCGGGTGCATGTGCCCACATCCATAATTCAATGGGCCCCACCCTCCCGTGCATGTGCACATGACCCCCTTCACACTTCCCCCTGCTTTTGGCATGCGATGGCACGGTGGGCCTGATAGGCCCATTTTTCCCCCTCCCCAGGCTCCAGAGCCTTTCTAGGAGCCTGGGGAGGGAAAAAACAGCCTTCCCCATCCCCCCGGAGGCCTTCTGAAGGCCGGAAACAGCCAGTTTCCCGACTTCCAGTGGGACCGGAAGGCCTGAAAATCAGTTGGCCAGTGTGCGCATGCGTGCTGGAGCTGAGCTAGGGCAACACTTGCGTGCCCACCAATATGGCTCTGCATGCCACCTGTGGCACCCGTGCCATAAGTTCGCCATCACGGCACTAGGCTAATAAGCAGGAGATGGTGAGTTCTAGTCTTGTCTTGGCCATGAAAGCCAGGTGGATGAATTTGGACCAATCACTCACTCTCAGCCCAACCTATCTCACAGGGTTGTTGTGGGGAAATCAGGAGGAGAAAGGTGCATTATTTTTGACTACTTATGATGATGATGATTCTCACATAAAAACAAAGCTGTGAGCGGACGAATGTGTTTTAAATTACTTATTCCTAACTCAGAAACCCTTGTATAATTACTACCAGAAATTATATTTCAGGGTATGATATGCTTTAGAAAAATCTATACTTTGCTTGATAAGCAGAACAACCTAATATAAAACGAAACCCCCAGATATGTCACTAAAGCAGCTGAATGGAGCTTCCTTTGGACGTTAAAAACTGTCTCCTTTTTTCATGGTATACCAAACAGTTTGTCTTCTTTGTCTTGAAGAACACTCTTTGTGGGAGAGAGAATACTGCTCAGCTGAGTTCAGCCAAAGTGCAACCTGATTGTACGGTAGGATTCCAAAATCACAGAGCCACTTGCTCTTTCTTGTTCAAAAAGATAATTCATTCCTCTTTTTCTTGTTTTTTTTTTTATCACAAATCCTTGCTGCCGTGAAAAGCGATTGATGATCTTTGGGACTTGAAGCCCGGTACTTTGAAACATACCAAAAGTTCTTCGTGTAATTTATCTTAATACAATCCTTGTAATAACCCTGGATGCTTGATCTTAACGGAAGATGAGATGAAGATTTGCCTAAGGCTGTAATCTGCCTCAGATAATACCTACTAGTCTATCAGTGTATATTTCCCATCTTGGGACTGACCTAAAATTGTAAACTTCAAGGCTGAAACATCTGGTTTCGTTATTAGACTTTGTTATTCCTTTTCTATTTGATTTGTTCTAAAAACTTGCTTGATGAAGATTTTAGAAGGAGTCTAAAGCTTCAGTACTCCTTGGGGCTGTTTTTTGTTAGGCCTAGTAAATTCCTGTTCACTCAACTCTGAACTTTATAGGGCTTCTTCATTATGACTATGAAGACTTTGTACACTCTCTCATCTGCTTTGAGAAGAGAAGGACGCTCCAAGCTAAAATATATCTCTCATTTGCCATCACGTTCTCTATATCTAGGGTTTATCTTTATGGCTTGTGTGGGTAAACCTTTGTACCGATTTTACTGAATCCAGAATTGCACAGTAGTCTCGAGTTCAAGGCTGCTGGGCATCGTACCATTACAAACAGCAGTGCTGATCTGGCTGGATGCCTGGACATGTTCATTCATGAAATCCTGTTGAAACCATCGCTTCCAATTATATTCTTTCGATATAACAGATACGCTTGCATGCTTTCTGCTCTTGTTTCATAAGCCACCAAACAGTTATTTCATGGGTCAGTGGCGCTCTGTGTAGAGACCGTAAATATGAAATCACTTTTCTACTGACATATTTTTAAAGGGAGGGGGGAAATTTGTAATACACAAGATTTTTGCACAATGAGATCATTGGAATCTATTTTGCTTTGCTTTGCTTTGTGGAACGTAGAAAACAGAATTGTAGCATAAGAAGGAGCCAATAAGTCCAAATTCCTAATTGGAACAAGAAGCCACTAAAAGCACCTGTAGTATCCTCTATGTCAGTGTTTCTCAACTTTAGTAACTTAAGATATATCGACTTTAACTCCCAGAAAGTCCCAGCCATCTCTGAATTGATGAACTGAAGTCCACACATCTTAAAAGTTCCCAAGGTTGAGAAACGTTGCTCAGAGCTGTGGTTAGAATGCAGTACTGCAGGCTAACTCACTGGTCACTCCAGGAGTTCGATTCTCACTGGCTCAAGGTTGATTCAATCTCCCATCCTTCCGAGGTCAGTAAAATGAGGACCCAGATTGTTGGGGGAAATATGCTGACTATGTAAACCGAGAGGGCTGTAAAGCAGTATAAAACAGTTTATAAGTCTTAAGTGCTATTGCTGTTGCTAATAAGAGCCGAGGTGCCGCAGTGGTTAGAGTACAGTACTGCAGCAGAGGTGGGCTTCAACAGGTTCTGACCAGTTCTGGAGAACTGGTAGCGGAAATTTTGAGTAGTTCGGAGAACCGGTAGTAAAAATTCTGGCTGGCCCCGCCCCCATCTGTTCTCTGCTTCCCAAGTCCCAGCTGATTGGGAGGAAATGGGGATTTTGCAGTAACCTTCCCCTGGATTGGGGAGGGAATGGAGATTTTACAGTATCTGTCCCCTGCCACACCACCAAGCCACGCCCACCAAGCCATGCCATGCCATGCCATGACCACCAAGCCACATCCACAGAACCGGTAGTAAAAAAAATTGAAACCCACCACTGTACTGCAGGCTACTTCAGCTGACCTCTAGCTGCAGTTCGGCCGTTCAAATCTCTCTGGCTCAAAGTTGACTCAGCCTTCCATCCTTCCGAGGTAGGTAAAACAAGGACCCAGATTGTTGGGGGCAATATGCTGACTCTGTAAACTGCTTAGAGAGAGCTGTAAAAGCACTATGAAGCAGTATATAAGTCTAAGTGTTATTGCTATTGCTATTTGGACACTTTCAAAAGGTAGGGATCCCATAATCACGTTGGATAATTGCTTCCAAATAAAGTTAATTTATTTATCCACTAACCCATCTTATTCTTCCTGATTGCAAATGGAGCAGGATAGTGGACATCTCCCTTCAATTCAGCTCTCTGCTCCTTTTTTCCCCCCACTTCCCATGTTGAGAGTGAGAAGAAGGACAAGCTCAAAACAGTTTGGGAACAAAATGATCCAGTTTTAAAGAAGATAAAAGCACTGCTCTGTTGGATCAGATCTTGTTCAAAACAAAATTTCAAAGTGACCCTGGCCTTAATTTTTTTTTTTTCTCTCTGACTGTGGGGATCATCTGGGTGGAAGAGTACTTGCAATTTTTTTCCATTATGAATCTGTCAAGAAAATGGTCAGCGACTGATTTTAAGAGAAAAAAAGAATTAAACATGATTAAAGGCGGCATCTTAACAATTGTAAAACATTCAGATCTGAGGATTATATCACTACCATCTTTCTTCTTAAAACTATAATTCCTAAATAGAAAAATAAACTGATAGATGAAATGCATCAAAAATAATTTCTTACTCATTTTTTTAAAAATAATATTACTATCATAGAAATTTCACCCTTTGTCCAATCTGCTGCCTTCCATCTGTATTGGGCTTTTATTGTTGCAGGATCCAACCTGGGTATTATTATTGTGCCCTCCAAACCATTATAATTTGAGGTGGGGGCGTTGCACCAATATGTTGGAAGGCACTAGGTCAGTAATGGTTAGCCTTTCTGGTGCCGAGTGCCTAAAGCGCACACGCGTGCATGCCTGAACCCCCAAAATGCAATGCGAGTGCCCCCCACACATCACCGTGCCCCCGCACATGCACCCTCGCCCCCCTGCACATGCGCCCTGTTTTGGCTTCCAGGTTGGTTCAGGAAGCTTTCCAGGTCCAAAACAGGGAGTGGGGGGCCTTGCATGGCACCCCTATGCCCCATTTTGACTTCCAGGTTGGTGCGGGCAACCGAAATGGAGTAGAAAGGTAGGGCGCGCTGCAGGTGAACCTGCGGAGATTGGGGAAGGCATGGGCAGCAGAGATGGAGTAGAAAGTAGGGCACGCTGGGGGTGATCCTGCGGAGATCGGGAAAGGCATGGGCAGCCGAAATGGAGTAGAAAGGTAGGATGCGCTGGGGGGGGGGAACCTGCAGAGATCGGGGAAGGCCCCGCTTCCCGTGCATGCGCGGCAGAGACCTGAAGACCAGCTGACTGGAGGGAGGTGCGCACTGGGCTGGGGCGACGGCTGGTGTGCCCGCAGAAAGGGCTCTACGTGCCACAGGTTCGCCATCACAGCACTAGGTTGAAAAAGGATACATAATATTGGCATTTCCACATGGAAACCACCTTTATCCAATCTATCGGAAGCATTTTTGCAACCCAGTATGTGAATGTCTTCCTTCCTGTTGACTTCAAAATGTTGTCAACAAATAGAGACAATCATGAGCTGGCCAGTGAATCTTCCAATTTATCAGTGAGACAATGCAAAAATCATAACTTGGTTGATGACTCTCTGCCTGAGCAACAATAGCTCCCGAAATAATAGAGTGTTCAATTAGCGACCATTTGAAATTGCAACATATTTTGAAAATGGGACATAGGACCCAGATTCAGAGTTCCAATATCTGCACGTTTCATCCCCTGCCATGGTCAGGTGACCATATTTTTGCAGTGCCTCACAGTCACATGACTGCAATTTATGACATTTTTGTTGAGAGACCAGCGATTACTTCCAGCTTTTAGCAAAAACTGCCCCATAGTGAATAATGGGTTAGCTTAATGATGTGGCATCCATTTTATGACTACGATGTCCACTTTACTGCCACAAAAATGGTTGCAAAATTGGGCTTGTTCCCATAATGACCCGCTTTATGATTGTTGCGACTTAACAATTGAAATTGTAAGCTCAGTTATAGCCGTAAATCAAGGACTGCCTGAAAAAGTCCCTTCAAACAAATTGTCATCTGCAATTCTCTTCCTAAAGAGTTTCTGACAAGCAAAGTCAATGAGGGAACCTAGATTCACTCAACAAGTGCATGTTTACCTTAACAACTGTAGCGATTCACTTAGCACAGATGGCAAAAAAGGTTGTAATATGGGGCACGACTCATTTAACAGCTGCCTGGGTTGAATTTTGGTTGTTAGTCGAGCTATAATGTAAGTAATATAATCTATCACACAGGTGTCAAACTCAAATCACATCATGAGCAAGATTGTGATGTGTCATGATGTTTTTTGCCTTTGTGGAGCCAGAGTGGGCGTGGCCTACAGCTGACGTATCCGGCCCATGAGCTGCCAGTTTAACAGGCCTGATTTATTAGGAAACTCCAAGTTCCATGTGGGACCCACAGAGAGATAACCGTTTCCACAAATGGGGAAAAACCCCAAACCACATGATGCTGTGCCATTACCAAGCGAGAAACCAGTTGGCTTAGCTCTTCAAGAAGGATACAGCCATAAGTTTCTGCATTTTGAAAACTGGCTCTTCGGTTTCATAGCACAGTTCCGCTTTTATGAACTTCTATATCGATGATGAAAGAGAAAATCCATACCATGCTTTTGTTTCTCTCAAGACCGCTTGAATTTTATTTTTTTTTTGAAGTACTGCTTTTAAAATTCAATTAGAGTTTTCACGGGGATGGAGACCTCACAAGGAAGACAGTTGGGATTACATTTTTCTTTTGTTTTAATTGTTTGGTGTATACATGGTGAAGAGATTTAGTTTGTGTAGTTTGTGGCAACGCTTGAACCTATAAAAAAGCGTGGAATGACAACATAAGGAACTTATTACAGGCATTTCTTTACAATTCCTGAAAGCATGGTTTTGGGTGACCGCAAAAGTTATGTGTGTTTCTTTCTCTCCCTGTTGTTTGTGTATAGGTTTCCCTTTTTAAGATGACTTAATAAAGAAACTGACTTTTATTTACTTATTTAAATTTAAAGGATTTGGATACGTCTGGATTCATTGATAAGAGATAGTTGAATTCATCACAATGTTTTAATTTATTTTTAATAACCTCCCCTATCCCTTTTAGTCTTTATTCTGCAAGAAACTCTACATTCTGCTTTGTAGACAAATGCTGCATTTTAAGGGTTTCATTATTTTTGCAATTCATTGGTAACACAGTCTTCATATAACCAATACTGTGAGTGGGTATCACCAGATGGAGTACAGGTAGTTCTCAACTTATGACCACAATTGAGCCCAAAATTCATGTTGCTAAGTGAGAAATTTGTTAAGTGAGTTTTGTCCCATTTTACGACCTTTCTTGCCACAGTTGTTAAGTGAATCACTGCAGTTTTTAAGTTAGTATATATACAATTGTTAAGTGAATCTGGTTTCCCCATTGACTTTGCTAGTCAAAAGGTTGCAGAAGGGGGTTCACATGACTCCAGGACACTGCAACCGTCATAAATATGAGTCAGTTGTCAAGCATCAGAATGTAAATTGCGGGGATGTTGCAATGGTCATAAGTGTGAAAAATGGTCATAAGTCACTGTTTTCAGTGCCGTTGTAACTTTGAACGGTCACTTAGCAAACTTGTAAGTCAAGGACTACCTGTACATTAAAAACAAATTGACTATTGTTACAAAGAGGTAGAAGTGTTCAGTTATAACAGAGAAAATGTGTTCAGATGTTATTACTGAGGTAAATATTTTTAATCCAACAGTAAATTAGTCTACATTACAATGATTCTGAAATGGAGGACCTTAGGTAAATGAGAACCTAACAGAACAATATGTTCTGACCTAGGCTTCCCAAGAGCATGAAGCAGACTCCTTGTCCCAACAAAAACCCCTTTTTATTAAGTTACAGTGAATTCTTCTCATTCACATCCAGCAAAGTCTTTCAAGGGTGAATTTACAGTCACAGACCTTATCTGGCTTGGAGAGCTGCCAGGCCGATATCTTCAAAACTTGGCAAGGAGTCTCGGAGAGTCACAAACCAATTAAGTGAACTAATTGTCTCCTGCAAACTCCACTCCCCTGTCGCTCCTCTTTTATTCCCTCTGGGAGAGGCCATTCATCGTCCACCTGTGGCCTTACTTCCAAGTTGACCCTTGTTCTTTAGCTGTTCCCTGATAATTGGCATATGGCTCTGCCTACAATGCAGAGCCCTTATCAGAACCTTCCCCAGACTCTGAGACTGGCCCATGTTCCTCCCCAACCTCCTCACTGTCCGAATCTGCTGCCAGATCCGCTGGCCGCTGGTGGGTCACAACACAGTAATAAAGAACATAGGTAGCTCAGGATTCAACCATTTGGTTCTTGGTCTTTGGTTCTCTGAGACTTGCTTTTTTGCAGATGTTTCTTTACCAAGCTACGAGTGCAGTGATACGATTGCCTAGCCTGGTAATGAAACTTCTGCAGGAAAAGAACTAAGCTCAGAGAACACCAAGAATCTAAAAGAATCTGTGTTTATATAGTTAAAATAGTTGTGTTGCCTTTAAAGATAAGCAAGATATCGTTGGATGATCAAGAATTGTACAGAGGTGTGGGAACGAGTGATGGAAGAATTACACATGTGAAGACAGTAATTAGTAGAAGTAATTAGTAGAATTACGGTTCCATTTTCTCTGCGCAGCATAGAAATATAGCAGTGCATGGTCGCTACCACAGCTAGCAGTCTTCTAAACTAAGAGCCTCCAACCTTGGCAACTTAAAGACTTCGTAGACTTCAACTCCCAGAATTCTTTGGCTGGTTGGGGAATTCTGAGGGTTGAAGTCCACAGGTCGTTAAGTTGTCAGGATTGAAGATTTCTACTCAACAGTTCCAGAGACAAGTAACGTGGAGAATTTTTTTAAAAAATGAAGTTGTTTTCATATTAAGTAAAGATACTTAACTATTTGCCTTTTTAACATCTCTGACATTTTGTGAAATTGTAAGCTAGGTAGCCCTCTAAAATGTTCACTTTGTAGAGGGCTACCTCTTTTGTCACTCAAAAACAAATTTAACTGTTTGAAATATTCAGCTTTAGGTAAGCTACCAGTTTGTAGTTCAGGGCCCTAAATACACACTTTTTGATGAAGTAGCAAAGACATGTTTGCATTTTCCTTGGGAACAGATAATAGGAGGATTGCAAATATTTTTAAATAAGTTCCTTAAACCCTATGAGGATTTGGCCTCTCCAGCTGGAAAAATAATGCCTTTATATTAAGTCTAGCAGATAATTCCTAAACAAATCCTGAACACCTATTGCAAAGAAGACTCAATTATGTCCCATAATCCAAATTGATTTTTATTTCCATACATGTACACTTTATATATTGCATTTAAGAGCAGTACTTTAATTTTAGGAATTTTCCCCTCAGATCGTTGAGATCCTAAGCACCCTTATAAAATATCCTCAGTGTTTA
Source organism: Pituophis catenifer annectens (assembly GCF_029215685.1). NCBI lineage: Eukaryota > Metazoa > Chordata > Lepidosauria > Squamata > Colubridae > Pituophis > Pituophis catenifer. Next base: position 116,202,798 of record NW_027256884.1, on the reverse strand, counting down.
TGGTCTTGGCTTGCCAAGTGCTTATCTTCCAAATATGAGTGATATTTATGATGTCTACATGATTATATAAAACTTTGCTTCAGGCAATTTTCTTGCCCTAATATCCTACATTTAGCACTGAAATACATGAAATGCATCAATGTTCAAACACTAAAGTCTAATTACTGTGAAATAACTGCAGCCCAGGGAGCTTCGTTTTACAGTGTTTTTCTCTTTAAATATTCATAAGCATTTGTTTTTTTAGGAAAAAGTCTCAGCTGTATAAATATAGAAGTTGGGGACAGATGGGATGATTAAGACTCCATTCAAAAGGTTTACTGGTAATAAATATAGTAGAAGCAGTCATAATATTTTAAAAGCAAATACTTATTTAGTCGTGCCACTGAATGTACGTGTTTTAAGAAATCGGTGATGCATGTTTTCTATTCAAGAAATGCACTTTTTTGGAAGTTAAATGTGATCTTGTGGGATTCTGGCAGAGCACAAATGGAACGAACGAACGAACGAACGAACGAATGAATGAATGAATGAATGAATGAATGAAATTAAGTCCTTATAGGTATAGTCAGTGTCATTATACTGTAGATATGGTGCTTAGATCTGCAATGCCAGCCTCTGTGACATACATAATGATATTCAAATATAATTCATGCGAGTGTCATCCTGATGTATATATTATACAGTATGCAATTCTTGTAATTTGTGTAATGAAATCTTGGGTGCACATGACAATTGGAGCTGAGATAGTTGTTGCTAAACAATCGGATCGTAAAGTATGACATATGATTGCTTAACTTAGCAACAGCAAACCTGGGTACCGGTTGTTCCAGTTGCTGACCTAACTCCAAGATGTTTGGGGTATTTGGGGTATTCACTAAGGTTTGGGAAGCACTGCTATAGTGGGTATCTATGTAGATGCAGTTGAAATAATTGTGCTGGCTGCAATTGTTTTTAAATAACCATGATACTATATAGCAAGCAACAATTGAAATGTTGAATATAATATTATTTGAATATGATATTATTAATACCACTGACAAGTGTCTTGTAGAGTTTGTAGAGAAGCATACTTCATCCTACTCAGGTTATAATTAAATTGGAACATTTCTGTGTCCATAATAAGTGGGGATTGAGATTTATATAAAATATTTCTTAGCTAGATTGTGATTTCTATACTTAGCAGGCGCCCCTGAAATTGTTTCATTTAATAGGTTCACTGGGGTTAACTTGACTATTTGACCGTTTCTGGAATTAGTGTTATAAATGTAAAAACTACTAAATGACTTCAAAATATACCTACCATTGAAATAATGATTTTTTTGGCTTGGTATTTCAGATCCAGAATGCGGATGATGTTTTAATAGCACCACTTGAGAAATTTCGCAAAGAGCAAATAGGTGCAGCAAAGGTGAGTTGTTAAGGAATGCTACTGTTTTTACTTTATTGTTGCATCACTGCTACATCTCTTAAATTCAAAGTCAAAGTATGCACATTCTCCTGGATTAATGACTGGGTGGGTGGGGGCGCAAGGGTCTCCATCTTGGCAACTTGACAACTTGTGGACTTCAATTCCCAGAATTCTTCAGCCAGCATGGGGGAATTCTGGGAATTGAAGTCCACAAGAAGTAAAGTTGCCAAGGTTGGAGACTTAGGGCATTCTTGTTCTAAAAAGGCCTTCATTGATTGGTTGGTTTTTGTGTGATCTTGTAATCTGTACAGACTTTTGGTGGCTAATGTCATAAAAATTACAATAGCTACAAAATTTTAAAAATGCAAAACAAAAAACAAAAAACAAAAAAACACCATAATGATAGCAATGCAAATAATGAGCCAACATTGATACATTTTTGTTGCCTACTTATTCAGTTACAGTGACTGACAAATCATTACTCAGGTGGCTCAGTGACTAAAACACTGAGCTTGTTGATCAGAAAGGTCAGCAGTTTGGCCGTTTGAATCCCTAGTACAGGTCTCCTGCGTGACCAGGGGGTTGGACTAGATGACCTCCAAGGTCCTTTCCAACTTTGTTACTGTTACCTGTAAAGTGACAATAGCATACTTTTGGAGGTTTTCGGTTGTAATGAGAATTTTAAAAAAACAGTATTGCATTAACTATTATCCTATCTCTGATGCGTATGTCATTTGCTAAAGAAATTTATGACTCTGAGAACTAAGGGTTTCACACTACTCATATCTTCAAGATTTATTATAAACTGCAGTAAGATGTAAAAGAGATTAGGCTTCTATTTTTAACATAGCTTACTCTCCATTGAGCTAGTCATGTGTAGTATATGCTGGCATCTTCTTCCTTCAGCGAACTGAGATGGTCTGTAGGTCTAGGATGGAGATGTAGGTCTCAGTCTTCCGATCTTAGGGCCTTCTCTGTGGGAGCTCCAGCCCTGTGGAATGAATTGCCCCCCGAAATACGAAAGATTTCTGACCTCCGGGTGTTTCGCTGCGCTCTGAAGACCCTGTTGTTCCGCCAGGCAGGGCTATTAACATAATGTTTTAAATTGGGGTATTTTAAATTTCTGGGATTTTAATTGGAGCCTAATTATTTAATGATTTTAAATTTTAAATTGTTGTCGTGTTTTTTGTGTTTTTAAATAGGCTGTACACCGCCCTGAGTCCTTCGGGAGAAGGGCGGTATAGAAATAAAATTATTATTATTATTATTATTATTATTATTATTATTATTATTATTATTATTATTATTATTATTATTATTATTATTATTATTATTATGTATTAAGTCTAAGCTAGCTAATGATTTCCTGTCTTGAAATTCAGAAGAGAGCTGGAAGGGACTTTTTTTTTTTTTTTTAATTTGATTTATATGCCACCCTTCTCCGGAGACTCAGGGCAGCTTACAATGCGTTAAGCAATAGCCTTCATCCTTTTGTATATTTATACAAAGTCAGCTTATTGCCCCCACAAACTGGGTCCTCATTTAACCTACTTTAGAAAGGATGGAAGGCTGAGTCAACCTTCAGCCTTGGAGAGATTCGAACCAGCAGTAATTGCAGGCAGCTGGTCTTAATAACAGGGTGCTTAGACCACTGTACCATCAAGGCTCTTTGGAGATCTTCTAGTCCAACCCACTGTTCAAGCAGGAGACCCTATAACATTTCAGACAAGTGGCTGTCCAGTCTCTTCTTAAAAACCTCCTACTTTTATGCGGGTAATCTTCCACTTACAACCACAATTGAGCCCCCAATTTCTGTTGCTAACCAGGACAGTTGTTAAGCGAGTTTTGACCTATTTTACGACCTTTCTTTCCACCGCTGTTAAGTGAATCACTGCAGTTGTTAAGTCAGTAACACAATTGTAAAGTGAATCTGACACTCCCATTGACTTTGCTTGTCAGAAGGTCGTAAAAGGTGATCCCATGATCCCATGTCATAAATACATGCCAGTTGCCAACTGGATATTGATCATGTGACTAAGGGGATGTTGCAACGGTCGTAAGTGGGAAAAACAGAAATAAGTCAATTTTTTTCAGTGCCTTTGTAACTACAAACGGTCATTTAATGAATGCTTGTAAGTTAAGGCTGAGCGCCAAAGAATTGAGGCCTTTGAGCTATGGTGCTGGAGAAGACTCCTGCAAGTCCCTTAGTCTGCAAGGTGATCAAACCGGTCAGTCCTAGAGGAGATCAACCCTGACTGCTCTTTAGAAGGCCAGATCCTGAAGATGAAACTCAAATACTTTGGCCACCTAATGAGAAGGAAGGACTTACTGGAGAAGAACCTAATGCTGGGAAAGATTGAGGGCAAAAGAAGAAGGGGACGACAGAGAAGGAGGTGGCTGGATGGAGTCACTGAAGCAGTACGCGTGAGCTTAAATGGACTCCAGAGGATGGTAGAGGACAGGAAGGCCTGGAGGAACGTTGTCCATGGGGTCGCGATGGGTCGGACACGACTTTGCAACTAACAACAACAAAGTTGAGGGCTATCTGTACTCCATTTTTCAGACCCTTCATCTTTTGCTCATGCGGGCTGGAAGTTAATGGAAACTGTAATTCAAAATAGGTGAAGAATAGTAGTATATGACACCTTTTTGTTAACCTCATTGAATCTCTTGCCTTCTCCTACAGTTAGCAAATCCCAACATGCATTGGGTAGCCTGGCAATCAAGTTTATCAGAGCTAGAAAATATGGGGGAAGGGGAAGAATGACCTCTATCTTTTATATTCCCCAACTTTAGGGAGAGAAAAAAAGTAGAGTGAGCTAACTGGGAAAGGATTCCAGGCATCTAGGCACTTTCCTTATTTGGTCAATGTGGTTAGCTGGATCCCAGCTGGTAATGTTGTTGAAATCATGGATTACTGTGATGTCTGCTTTTAGGGCCCAGCTCCCTCGTGGCTCAGCCTTATCCATTCTGAATAGTATTTAGCAATATTTGTTCAAGTGCTCCTTGGCCTCTTTGCAACAATCTGCATCACATCAAAGAAGATGGAGGAGCAAACGCTGATGTTTTTTAAGACATTAATGAAGACTTCTTTGCTCTTTGCCTCCCCTCTTCCGCCCAGCACTGCATTCCTTCTGCTTTGCTATTCCTTTTGGCACAGAAAGAAACAAATCTGTTTGTTGTTCTGTTGATTTGGCTCCGTATCTATATCTTGAATTAACAATACCTCACATTTCCACGGCATTTCAGACTCTCCCAGACCTTCAAGCTATAAGATCTTGTTGCAATTCCTGAAACATCCCTATAAACGTAATGCCATATGGTACCTGCCTATCCGTTACTAGCTTGCTGTTGCATAATTATGGTTCGCCACACAGTCAGTCAGATGTTCAAACTGGATTTGGCATTTTTATAGCTATCGAGTCTTTCCCAAGAACCTGGGATGGCAGATGTGGGTGTTTGATGGTGTTATAGATATCGTCGCAGGGGATGGAAGCTGTTCCAAGTAAAGCCGCCATTTGCAATTGACTGATGGTCAATTGGTGATGGTGACTGATGGTGAAGTTGTCAATGCCGATGGTGTTCAAGTAGTGCTCCAGTTATTTTGGGCTTGCACCAGAAGCACCTATTACTATTGGTAGTACCTTAGCTTTCTTTTGCCACAGTCATTCTAATTCTATTTGTGGATCTTTATATTTTGTTGTTTTCTCCAGTTCTTTCTCTTCTATTCCGCTGTCTCCAAGGACTTCCGTGTCCACAATCCAGACTCTTTTGTCTTTCTTATCAACAATTGTTGTTGTTGTTGTTGTTATCATGGTTGGTCACACAGTCAGCCAGATGTTTGGACTGCATTTGGCATTTTTGTCCTCCAATCAAGTCTTTCCCAAGCACCCGAAGTTTGATGTGATAGGTAGATATTGATGTTTGGTGGTGTTAGAGGTATGATGGCAGAATGTAAGCTGTTCCCATTAAAACTGCCTTTTGCAATTGACCGATGGTGAATTTGTCGCTGCCAATGGGTGTTCAAGTATTATTGTTGTTGTTGTTGTTGTTGTTGTTATTAAAAGTTTTTTTTAAAAAAAAATCAAACAAACATATAATACATCAGTCTTTTTGTATACCATCTCAGTGTTTCTTCGGTGACTTCTTCTTTTTGTTAGTCCTCCTCTTCTTATTTTTTCCTTAATACATCCCATTTCTCTATTTCCCCAAATTACATATATTTAATGTAGCTTTCTCCTTTTTGCTTATCAAATTCTTTATATCTCTTTTCTATCCAATCATAAAATTTTCCCCATATCTTAAAATATTCCATATCCTCTCTCTCTTTAATCATTAAGGTTAATCTAATCATCTCTGCGCAGTCGAAAATTTTTCTAATTACTTCCCCTTCTAAAGGGATTTTCTCTGCTTTCAATCTTTGTGCAAATACTATTCTTGCTGCAGTTATATGTATAATCAAATATACATTTTCTTTACTAATTTTCTCTAGTAGGATACCCAGTAGAAACAACAAGTATTATTATTATTATGGTTTGGTGAAATCTACTTACCTTCCCTACTGGTTTGGAAGTGTGTGTGCCATGCGTGTGCAACACGTATGATTTTGGTTGTGCAGAGGGTCCAAAACAGGTTACTTCCTGGTTAAAACCAGGAAGTAATGACATCCGGTCAGGTGGGCGGAGCCTTGTGCTGCCACCGCTACCAGCTCTCCAAACCACCCACTGCCACTGCTACTGGTTCTCCCAAACCGGTGCAAACCGGTAGCATTTCACCTCTGGTTTGTTGAACAGCCAGATGTTTAGACTGCATTTGCCATTTTTGTCCACTTACTGAATCCTATGATTATTATTATTTCCTGTTCACCCTTCTCCTATGAGACAGTTTTGAGAAACAATTATGCTATTAGAATCTTTGGAGAGCAACAATTAAAAAAAACTTGCTAGAACAAAGTAATTTGTACAGCTGGGAGAACTCTTTTGGTCTCTAATTCACCCTCCTATTTGATATAAAAATTCAGAGATAGGAGAAGAATGATTTGCAGTGACTCTATGCCAACCAGGGAAGAAGGGCTTTTCTTCTTACGTACTGTAGGTAGCTGAGAACTTCTATAACTTGCTCACATGCCTGCCTGTAAAGAATAAAGCAATTTTGCCAAATTATTTTGAGTAGTAGATACTTTAGTCTCAAGGCAAATAACTGAAGCTTTCTTTTCCCGTTCTGTTCCCTGTTCTTTCAATATGGTGTCTTTTTAAATCAGGAGACTGAGGGGAAGAGATAGTCTGTTGTTTTTTAAAAATTATTATTTTATACTGTAAGTCACTTTTAAAGCTTTCCAGACTGAAGAGCAAGATATACCAGTAAGTGCTGTAAATAATTAAGTAAGTTTCAGCCTGGTCTGGTACAATACAAATAGCTTGGCTGTTAAAATAATATGATTTTTTTTAAAAATAAAAAAAGTGTTCTGATGAAAGAATGCAGTGAAGAAAATTGATTTCTATATTCTCAATTTGCAGTTCAATTTAGTTTAATTTTTTTTTAAAAAAAAAACCTCTCACTATGTAGTGCTTTCCATAAAGCTTAGCATACATAATTGTTGGCTGTGCTTTAATGCTACAGCCTTAGGTTCATTGTTCTACATAACCCTTGACCAAAGCTATCATCTTTGTTGTAAATCATATCCACTTTGCAGGGTTTTTCAATCTTGGCAACTTTTAGATGTATGGACTTCAGTACCCAGAATTCTCCAGCCATCAAGACTGGCTGGTGAATCCTGGATGTTGAAATGCACACTTCTAAAAGTTGGATGTTCAGGATTCCGCATCACCAATATTGAATGAACAGGCCTTTAGTTTTTTTTCATGTTCTTGACTAAGTTTGTCAGAGCAGTTAAACCAAAAGTTTTGAGAGACTGAAAGGTGGAGTCAAGAGAGTAATCAGTCTAGAATCATTACATTCCCATAAACAGTCTATGTCCAATACTTTGACTTCTGTTGACTCTTATCTAGCACCAACTTAGTGCTGACTATTAGGTGATTAGATTCTTGTGTATAGACATGAGCAATAAATGAACTAAGCTTAATGTGTACTCCTGATTCTTTGGGCTTGACAAGGATAATGTTATTGAAGGGGTGCTATTGAAGATTATGGGACATTAAACACTCCCAATTTATTTCTGTGTTGTGTACCTTCAAAATGCTGGTTATCACCTTTATATGGCACAGAACCACCTTCTCCTTTAGAGTATTTGCTCATTCCACTAGATTGGATATAGTGGACCTACTCCGGGCCCCTACCCTTAAATCCCACCTAGGAACTATGCTTTTCCTGTAGCTGCCCCTGCCCTGTGGAAGTCCCTTCCTCTTAAGATCTGGTAGGATCTCACCCTCTTACCTTTCCAGAAAACTATGAACAGCTGTCTTTTCCCACATGTGATAGGACAGTGGGGTTGGAATCTAAGGATTTTGAAGTCGAAAGGGTATAGTTATGGATTGGGGGCCCATTTTTTCTTGATTTTTTTCTTGTTTTGGAATTCTTTTTATTGCTTCTGTTTTTATTACTGTTGTTAGCTATCCCGAGTAGTGTATTGCAAGGTGGGCAGCCGTATAACTAATAAATAATAAAATCAGTTACAATAGATATTTATTATGTCTTATAACATCTTACATATCTTCTAAAGGAAACAGTTGGAGTTCTGATACCTGGAGATTATGAGAAGAGTTGTTTTTGTTTTTTTTAATTTGATTTATATGCCGCCCTTCTCTGAAGACTCAGGGCGGCTTACAATGTGCTCAGCAATAGCCTTCATCCTTTTGTATATTTATACAAAGTCAGCTTTGTATAAAAGCTCTGTTCTTTTGCTTGTTGCATGATTCTGATCTTGATTTTTTTTTATTGCCTACCTTCTCTTGATCATCTACGCTAGAGAGGCCTTCTGTTGTTGTTTCCCAGATATGGATGTTATAGCAGTGGCTAAGCCTAAAACAATAACAATAACAATAACAATAATGTTATATCAGAATCTGACATTACTTGCTTAGTCTACTTAAGGGCTGGGCAGCCTTGATTAACCTTCAGATTAATTCATTTATTTTCCCTCCTTGTTTTCCCCATTTCTATAAACAGGAAAACATTTGTATACAATCTTTGATGATGAGCATGAGATTGTTTTCCTATAGAAAGGTTCTGGCTCAAAACGACAGGGAGAGTTATGCTGTGATGTTACTTGATAGCTGCAAGGAAAAAATTATATTTAGCAGATGCTGCATTAAATAGATGCTTTTGGTTTTCAATTCTCTCTCTCTCTACCCCAGAGAAAGTTAGCAAAGAGGAGTATAAATCTGCAGACACTTTATAAGATAAGTAATATTTTCCACTGTTTGTGACTTCAACCTCTTTAATTTAAGGTCATGTAAAAAAGCAAACAAAATGATCACGGGAATGAGATACTTCACTTTGAAAAGTTAAACATTTGCTTTTGGGGGGGAGGTTATATAAAGGAGATGACATAATTATTTGTAGGGAAAATGTGTAGAACAGTGATAGAGAACTCACTTCCTTCTCTTATAATAACTAAATGGTTTGACATGCTGTGAAATTGTTTTGAAAGAGATTTAAGCCTTAAAAATAAGTAATTTTATACAGTAAATAATTAAGATGAAATTAGCTCACTCAGGAAATGTTTGTGGATCAAATCTAGTTTGAATTACTCTTTTCCAATCCAGAAATGTGTTGGGACTATAAATCCCAGAATTTCCCAAGATATTTGAGAATATAAATTGGATAAAATGATTTTTTTAAAAAAAAATTACCTTATACTGTATTGAGTCAGAAAAAGCTTTTAAAATTTATGTGGGCTCATAAGTAACACCAGTTACCAATTACTTTAAACCAGGAGTGTCAAACTCAAGGCCCATGGGCCGTATCTGGCTTGCGGGGTCTTTAGATCCGGCCAGCGGGGTTGCCCTGGAAACAGCGATGGACCGGGCCACAGTGCCACTGGCAGTGAAAACAGAGCTCGTGAGGGATGTTTGCGGCCCTCCCGAGCTCTGTATTCACTGGCAGAGGGTTGCAGAAAGCCATCACAGCCGAAAACAGAGCTCAGGAGCATGTTTTCGCTGGCAGAGCACTTGGGCCACCACAGGACATGAGTGACATCGAGCTGGCCATACTCATCCCAGCCACGCCACCCCCCCAGTAATTGGGATCTTTGTAGTATTTTATTTATATAATCTAGGGCCGTGATGAGAACCTATGGCACACGTTCCATAGGTGGCAAGCGTACTCATATCGGTGGACACGCGAGCTCAGCTCCGGTGCACATGCGTGCGCCAGCCAGTTGATTTTCGGGCCTTCTGGGCCCACCAGAAGTAGGGAAACAGGCTGTTTCCTGCTTCCGGAGGACCTCGGGGGTGGTGGTGGGGAAGGCCTGTTTTTCTCTCTTCCCAGCCTCCAGAGCCTTTCAAGGAGTCTGGGGAGGGCAAAAACAGCCTTCCCCACCCCCACCCCTGAAGGTCCTCTGGAGGCCAGAAACAGCCTGTTTGCCAACTTCCGATGGGACCGTAAGGCCCGTTTTTTGCTGTCTCCAGCCTCCAAAGCCTTTCTAGGAGTCTGGGAGGACAAAAAAACGGCCTCTTCCCCCCTCCCTCTCGGAGGCCCTCCGGAGGCCGAAAACAGCTCGTTTGCCAACCGGAAGTTGGGAGGCTGGGGATAGCAAAAAACGGGCCTACCGTGCCATTTTGTGCCAGGAGCGGGGGGAGCGGGGGGGGTGTCACATGCACAGGGCAGGGCACATAGAATTATGGGTGTGGGCAAACACGTGCGCAAACACCCCCTCCCCCACTCCTGACACACGATGGCAAAACGGTTAGCCATCACTGATCTAGGTTTTGTACAGTTTTATTTTTTTAATAGTATAAGCCGCCCAGACTTAACCTGTGGTAAGATGGGTGGCCAATAAATTTTGCAAATAAATAAATAAGCAAGCAAGAAAGAAAGCAAGTTTCCTTGGTTAACCCTACTCCAACATGAAGTTCTTTTGCTATCCCCAGGGAACCAAAACAAGTCATCTTCCACTATCAATACTCTCCAACCACATAATTTGACCTGGATTTAGAACCGTGGTTAGAATGCAGTACTGCAGCTACTTTTGCTGACTGCCGGCTTCCAGCAGTTCAGCAGTTCAATTCTGACCGGCTCAAGGTTGACTCAGCCTTCCATCCTTCCGAGGTCGGTAGAATGAGGACCCAGATCATAGGGGGAAATAGGCTGACTCTGTAAACTGTTTAGAGAGGACTGTAAAGCACTGCAAAGTGGTATATAAGTCTAAGTGCTATTGCTATTTAAGATCACTGTGGGAACTTGGGAGTCTGTAATGCTTCCTTCTTCTCCTGAGATAAGCAAGCAATCTTTCATCAGTAACATGTTTTGCAAGTTGGATCCCTGTAAGCAAAAAAAAAAATGTTTCCGATTAATGATACCTTTTTACGACGGTGGCCTGCCTTTTTTTTGTCCAGGCAAGCAACAGTGCAAGTATTACACCCACAACTTCCTATTGTGTGATGACTAAGTAGTTGAGCACATGTTTAGAATGAAGATCACTGTTTTAATCCCTGATGACTCCAGTTGACAAGAAGATAAGACAAAAATAAGCTGCTGCGAATCAGAGTAGATGGTTAAATAGATCTAATGACTAAACAGTCTGGATTTTTGTAAATTTCCTATGCCGTTATTTCCATTTGGAATGCCTGTCTTCTCCGTTATGTCATTAGTAAGGAGATACATTGGACTAATTATCTACCATATTCCATTGGGAAGAGTTGTTAAAATATCACTGATCATTGCAAAATATAAAGAGCTGGTGATCTTTCTAAAAACAAAACTAGCTTTTTGAGATACCTGTGGATATTTTTTCTACTTTTCCATGGATATGAAGAGTTATTTCCTTAATGTAAGGAGTTGTATATAAATATGCTAAAAATGAAATTGGGTTTTTAAGGTACGTTGTACCATATATAGAACATATGTTTTCTCTTTAATAAATGCATTTAGTTTAGCCCAAGGGTGTCAAACTCGCAGTGTCACGTTGCCGTCACATGACATATTGTGGTGTTTTTTTCCCCTTTGTGGAGCTGGGATGGGTGTGGCCTATACGTGATGCATCCGGCCCATGTGCCGCCAGTTTGACACCCCTGGTTTAGCCCATACTAAAGTTCTTAAATCGCCATAGATAATATGGAGAAATGTTTCTCCTTTTGAGCATCCAAGAAGGAACAGGAAAGGAGAAAGGGAAAGAGGAAAGACAAAGAAAAAGAAGGGAAGATGGGAAGAGAGCAAGGAAGGAAAAAGAAGGAAAGAGGGGAAGGAAGAAGAAAAGGGAGGGAAGAGAAGGGAAGGGAGGGAGGGAGGAAGGAAGGAGACAATGGATCCCCCAGCCCCGCCCAGGCCACCAAAGACACCCCCAACACAAGTGAGGTTGAGCTGGCCACACCCACCCCGGCCACGTCCACCCCAGCCCCCCAAGGTCAAGCATAACCCTAATGCGGCCCTCAATGAAATGGAATTTGACACCCCTGTTCTAGTGGCTTGCCTGTCAGTGTTGGTGCGAGTGGTCTTAGAAATTCTTTGGTTGGGTTGTTTGCTGTTGGCTTCTTTGGCAGCTTCTTGATTGGGGTATTGTTTACTTGATTGTTGATCTGATATTAACTTGGAATTAGGGTCTGGGGTCTTTTTGTTCCTTTTTGGGCTCTGGGTGTCTTTTTTGCATAGTCTATATATATGCTCATCCAAACAGAAACCCAAACATGAGGAGCAACTTATCTTAATTAGGCATAGGTTTCCGTTTGTATTACTTTAAGAGACTAAGAAGGAATTACACAACAATGGATTCAGTACACCAAGGTACAGACGGGTCCCAAATGCGAAAGAGTTAGCCATTAATTTTGACAGGCAAGAACAAATGTTTATAATGGATGAAAAATTGCTTTTTGTTTCCCAATTTTATTGGGAGTAGGGTTTTCTTTTCTTTTTGTACTGGTTTGGAAAAACAAGGGTTTAAAGGATTATGGAAGGAATGCTAGTATTCTAGAGTGACATCCAATATTACTAGTTTATTGACCATAAACTACAAGTAATTGCTTTTTTTGGGAGGGGGGGCAGGTAAGAGGAGATTTCTTGGCGTAGTTGAAAATGCTCTGATTTCCCACAAAAGAAATCCCTTTGCTGCTAGAAAATACGGCCCTTTGCTTCTCTCCCACCTTTATTGTGATTTTCTTTGAATCTTAAGAGGTTGCAATGGGGGCTTCCATGAAAAAAATAAACATGTATTTTTATTGGCAGTTAAAGATGGGCATTTTGTTCTTGCTGACCCATAAATTTAAAAGTTGGTGTTTTTGTTTTAGAAGTGTTCTGGGAATATTTGTCAAGCAGTTTTATTTTTGAAGCTGAAAAGACTGGCTTGCTAATTTTTATTGAGAAATCCTCAACAGCGAGATCATAGTCTCAATAAAAATGAAGATATAAATTCAGCTGAAACTTGTGACGAATGGCTTTGACATCTACCAAGGCTCCTCTAAGTACTTTTCTTCTGCCGTTGGAATAAAAAATGCCAGCATGTGGTAAGAATAGAGACAATTAAAAAAGCTGTATTACTTGCTTTCCAGTAAATGGACCTCATAGGTCACTGGATGATCTGGTAACAGGAAATCATAGTTAAGTTTTTTTCCCCCCCAAATAGCTGGTTTCAAAACATTGAATCTTAAGGCAGGTGAACTATTGCCCTTATTGTAACAGACTATCTTTTGTTTCCCCTTCTAGGAGGAAGGGTGGAATTTTAATTGACTGCTGGTTTTGTGTGTAGGTAGATTTGGAAAATGTTTACAGTTTATCAAAGCACATTAATGACTTAACCATTTGGTACAGGAATTTATTTTGTCCTTTCCACAAAGAGCAAAAGATAATGGGGAAAATGATCTATTGGGGGAAAAAGCAAAACCCACAGTAGTTCTGTGGGGCTCTCCAGAATACTTCATCCACTGTGGGGTGCTACAAAGAAGAGGTATTTGTATTTATTAGTTTGTCAAACATGTACAAGATAGCAGGTATAAATATAAACATGGATATGAACGAAGGAAATGAATACAAATAAAGTAGGGACAGTAGGCACACTGATGCTCTTATGCACGCCCCCTTTACGGACCTCTTAGGAATGGGGTGAGGTCCACGGTAGACAGTTTGAAGTTGAAGCTGTGGGGGTTTGAGGTAACAACGGAGTTGAGTAGAGCATTCCAGGCGTTGACCACTCTATTGCTAAAGTCGTATTTTCTGCAATCGAGTTTGGAGCGGTTTACCTTGAGTTTGGACTGATTGTTTGCCCGTGTATTATTGAGGTTGAAGCTGAAGTAGTCATTGACAGGTAGGACGTTGTAGCAGATAATTTTGTGTACTGTGCTTAGATCGGACCGCAGGCGGCGCAGTTCCAGGTTGTCCAAGCCCAAAATTTCAAGCCTGGTGGCATAGGGAATTCTGTTGTGAGTAGAGGAGTGGAGTACTCTTCTTGTGAAGTACCTCTGAACCCGCTCAATCGTATTAATGTCCGATATGCCAAGAAAGATAGAATGCCCCCCCCAAAAAAAAATTAGGACAGAGGCAGCTCATTCTCCGTACCTCTTGTTCTTTGTAGCACCCCACAGTGGATGAAGAATTCTGAGGAACCCCAAAGAATAGGAGAGTTTGTTGGATCCAAAGTATCTATTGTGGGTTTTGCTTTTTCCCAATAAATCATTTTCATAATTATTTTTTGCTCTTTGTGGAATCTACAAAATAAATTCCTGTACCAAATGGTTAAATCATTAATGATCTTTATTTTATAGTTTAATCTCCAGCCGTTCTTGTACACTGAATGCCTTTATTAGCAGCAAGTATAATTGGTATCAGGTTCAGAAACAAAGACCACCCCTCTGCTTCCAAAACAAAAGCCCAATCTGTTTCTTATAACCAAAAATTCACAAGCTCCTGATCCGGGCAACACACAAAAAAAGTAAGCAAATCCGGCAAATACTTTTGGGTGTTACTTAGTAAATTATCAGGCTAAATATATGAGATTATCTTGTAAGTGGAAAGAAAGTTTGAGAAGATTTTCCTTCTTGCAGTTTCTCTGCTGATCCATAGGGAGCATCTGCTCATCTCTACTTCATAACTTGTTAGTGGTTACATATTTTTGCATGCAAATCATGACTGAGATTTCAAGGCTGCAGTCCTGTGGCTTGTGGGACTTAATACAGAGAGTTTATTTGTAAGAAACCCAACAATCAGCAATTCATAGAGCTGTGAGCAAGTTAGTGATGAAGTTGTCATTATTTCGTCCCAGTTTGATGTTTTACATATTATATTTACTTTATCTGCAGCATATGTAATAATGTCCTTATTATGATAATTCAGTATAATTGAGTATAGAACATTATGGAAGTTAATCATTGAATTCATAGGTTACAAGATGGCAATAGTGCTTCTAGATCAGGAGTGTTAAACTGGCGGTCCACAGGCCGGATATATCACACCCAGGCAATGCCAGCCCAGCTCCGTGAAGGGAAAAATGTCACGATACATCACATGACAGCAACCTGACAGCACGAGTTTGACACCCGTGTTCTAGATACTGTATTCTAAGTGTTGGTTTTCTTTTTCTTCAGTGAAACTTGTACTGGTTCACTAAATAGTATAATACTACTAATACTTTCTGTTGAGGGCCAGTTTGATTATAGGTGTTAAAAGCCACAGGCTAGAAATTGGAACACAGTTGAACAACTTTGCCTAGTGAATCTCGGCTCAGGGCAGAAAAAGGCAATGATAAACCATTGCCAAAAATGTTGACTGCAGGGATTGGTCCAGGCAGTTGCCAAAAGTCAAGACTGGCTCAAAAGCACCAAAAATGTGGCTTTCAGTTAATGCAGTGTTCTTGCTAAATTTCAAAGAAATGCATCTATACCAGGGGTGTCAAATTCGCATCGTCACGGCGGCATTTGACATATCATGACTTTTTTTCCCTTTCGCTAAATTGGGTGTATGGGCATGGCCAGCGCGTGACACATCTGCCCGCAGGCCACAAATTTGACAGCCCTGATTTATACCATTTTCATTCACACTTGCAGAGTTGCCACATATGGGGTCAGTCGGTTATTGTCAATATGCCTTAAATTGTGAAACTCATGGCATTTGCAAGCAAGTAAATGGCTTGTCACACCGAACAAGGCCCTTTTATGAACAGAGCTGCAAATTTTACACAACAGGCTAGCATTTTGTATGACAAATAGTTGATTGAGTGAAACAATATGATTAATAGGACCCAGTACTGTAAAGAATTCATTGCTGAAGTTCTGCTTTCACTGGGAAATTCCCCATGCATAGTTCAGGGTATCAACAGTTGCATCATATCAATCGTTGAACAATACTATGATCTGTTTCACTGCACTGACTTAATTATGACCGTTGTAATTTCTTGGGGTTTGTAGCAAATATGTTGGCAAACTGGACAATTAAAGAGAGAGATCAATTTTTTTCCCCTATTTAGACTCCCATACTTATATTCTCCTACCATATAGCTGCTTCTTACTTATAAGTTAATTTTGGTTTTTAGTAGATGACAACATTCATTTTAACATGTTGAACAATTCAGACATGTTCCTTCCTCACAATAATCAAAGAACTTAGTATCTGCTGCCATATTCTACTGGTTGAAATATTAATATTAATAGTCCATCTAAGTTGTCTACACTATTGACTGATTAGGAGGGATATTCTGGATTTTGAATCTTTCCTACCTCTATTATGAGACACACAGCCTGAGTTGGTCTGTACACAAAATATCTGCTGTTTGCTCTTTATCTTTCCTTTGCATTGACCTGATCTTTGAATGGCCTATAGAAATTTTGGGCAAAAGATGCTCAGGTCATGTAAGTGCTATTTTAGATTTATAGATTTGGCAGTAGTCACAGGAGCACCCCCTGATCTTGACCCACAGCAATGATAGCAAAGATGACACCAAATTCCTGCAGATAGTTAGGTAATCACAATTATCTATGGGAAAAGATAACCTTAGTTTATTGAACCCAGGTTGAGATCCCATGACAGCAGCTCTTAATAAAGTAGGAGAGAGTGAACATATGAAGGTCTGTAAGGGAGTGATGTGATTTGAGCAATTCAGTGAGAGTACTTATCAAGAATAACAGACTAACAGAATTGGAAGGGACCTTGGAGGTCTTCTAGTCCAACCCCCTGCTTAGGCAGGAAACCCTACACCACTTCAGACAAATGGTTATCCAACCTCTTCTTAAAAACTGCCAGTGTTGGACCATTCACAACTTCTGGAGGCAAATTGTTCCACTGATTAATTGTTCTAACTGTCAGGAAATTTCTCCTTAGTTCTAAATTGCTTCTCTCCTTGATTAGTTTCCACCCATTGCTTCTTGTTCTACCCTTTGGAGAATAGGTTGATTCCCTCTTCTTTGTGGCAGCCCCTGAGATATTGGAACACTGCTATCATGTCTCTCCTACTCCTTCTTTTCATTAAACTAGACATACCCAGTTCCTGCAACCGTTCTTCATATGTTTTAACCTCCAGTCCCCTAATCATCTTTATTGCTCTTCTCTGCACTCTTTCTAGAGCCTCCACATCTTTTTTAAACCGTGGTGACCAAAACAAATACTTCCAATTAATATAATCAAGAGTCAGTACTCTCAACTTCCCAAGTAAAACTTGTTAAATTCTCCACACGCTTACTATGTAATAAACATTTGGAATTCTTTGCAAACAAAGGTCCAATTGTTGCTCTGGATTTTTTTATATTAAGCCGAAATTTCTGAAATTTTGATAACAGTATCAAGAATTGTGCACTCTGTATTTATGCAGATGTGGTGTTCCTGTATGGTCTCTTTTGCCTTGAATTCCCCTCTTCCAAAGTTATGTTTGTAAACTTAGTTTAAACTTCAGCAGCTGTGTATGTTGCTTGGCTTCTGTATATTTTAACATACAGCTGGAATGCATATGAAATTGTTGACTCCACCTGAAAAACAACTGGGAGGTAAAATGAGAAAACTTCCTGCAAGAGATAAACATTGACAACGTGAGCTGTCAGCTCTTGAACCAACTTGTTCTCTCTTGCAGAGTGTGTGAGTGACATGTGGAAGCATAAAAGTGCTCGTCTTATGCTTCCTGCCAACTCATACTGGAATTTATTTCCAGTTGTCCCTGGATATTTCTGGCAAAGGATAATCTCAGACAGTTAAAAATGGAACAGTAGGGATTTTTCACTAGCTGTTTGTCCCCCTTTCTTCCCAAAAAGTTGCTGTGGGTACTCGGGAAAAATTTAATGATCAACATTGCTTTGAGCCAGACCTGTCTGTCTGGATGTCGGCTGTGGTGCCAACTGAGTCATCAAAGTTTTCCAAAGTTGACCTAATGGTTTTTTTCTGTTTGTAAAACTAACCTGCTTAACTGCTTTATGTTCTTTCTTTTATTTATTTAAACTCTCTGTTTATCCAATTATCCATATAAAATAATGCCAAATGAGAATTTGGCATTGGTGGTATAAAGAAGGTATATGTGCAGGTGACAAAGTAAGACATTTAATTAATTTCCTATCTTTAAAAAAAAAACCTTAAAATCAGAGTGTTTTTCTTTTCTTAAATACTTTCAGAACTTCTCGGTGTTTTTGCTGATTCTGAAGACTACCATAAAGCTCACAGATCAGTATGATGTCTGCAGGCATTATATTATAAAGGCATTCATGGCATCTCAGAATTTCAGTTTTTTTTTTAATGCAAAAGTCAAAAAAATCATTTGAAATTGACATAAGACTTTGTAGGGGTTCAAAGCATCTTCCCCAAATCATCAAGCCATAGAGAGGATACGCTGGAGACTATAGGCCATGACCTCCTCAATCACATCATTGATCTTCAGACCACCAATTGGCAACCTGGCATTGAACCAGAAATCATGGTTTACAAACCAGAATCCAATAAAGCACATTATCCTTTATTCCAGTGCACAAACACAGCCATGCATGATGGCTAGGTTCACACTACTGCTCGTTTGTATAGTTGCTTCAGCTGGATGTGGAAAATAGAATTTTTTATTGGCCAAGCGTGATTGGACACACAAGGAATTTGTCTTTGGTGCATATGCTCTCAGTGTACATAAAAAGAAGAAAAAATACATTCATCAAGAATCATAAGATACAACACTGATAGTCATAGGTTACTAATAAGCAATCAAATCATACTAGGAAACAAATAAAACAATATAAATTGTAAAGATACAAGCAACATGGTTATAAGTGGAAGGAGATAGGTAATAGGAAGGATGAGAAGAATAATAGTAATACAGTCTTAGTAAATAGTTTGACAGTATTGTGGGAATGAGTTGTTTAGTAGAGTGATGGCATTCGGGGGAAAACTGTCCTTGTGTCTAGTTGTCTTGGTGTGCAGTGCTCTATAGTGTCGTCGTTTTGAGGGTAGAAGTTGAAACAGTTTATGTCTAGGATGCGAGGGATCTGTAGATATTTTCACAGCCCTCTTTTCGACTCGTGCAGTATACAGGTCCTCAATGGAAGGAAGGATGGTAGAAATTGTTTTTTCTGCAGTTCTAATTATCCTCTGAAGTCTTTGTTTGTCTTGTTGGGTTGCAGAGCCAAACCAGACAGTTATAGAGGTGCAGATGACAGACTCAATAATTCCTCTGTAGAACTGAATCTACAGCTCCTTGGGCAGTTTGTTTAGAACTCATAGGCAGTTATGATGCTAGATAACGTCTTTATAAGGCATATTTAGTATTTTTCCATGGGCCTAACATACCCAAACATTAGTAAAGCATCCAGCATAACTTGGACATGGAAAGAGATGCTTTATCATTATGCATTCTCACATACCTAGCATGCCACATTGAATAATTTCAGACTAGGAGAGGTATTCAGAATAATATCTTGCACTTTTTTGCTGATAATTACAGATAGCATGTGCAGATTGGCTTAGCATTCATTGTCACCATCTCACGCAGTTTTAATTTATCCAGCATGCATGTAAATGCTCCTAATTTGAGACTATCAGATCTTTGGGTCCACCAGATCCAAAGAGGGCTACCATTCTTTGCTGACATATAGGGGGAACCAATTATGAAAGTCCTGTAACAACCTCATCATGTGATTGGCTGTGAAAGACTCCAGCTATGAAGGAGAAGAAGACATTTCAGAGCATGCCAGGGTCCACAAGTGGCACCTAGTGGCAACTCTTTAAAGCAGCTGCATCCTTTCTCAATATCATGTGACTGTCATACACAACTAAAGTGCAATCCTGGGGGGAAAAACACATTTGGTTTAAGGCAGGAGTGTCAAACTCAAGGCCCGGGGGCCAGGTCCGTTCCACAGGGTACTTAGATCTGGTCTGTCAGGCCGCCCTGGAAACAGTGAACGACCAACGCGCGGTGCTTCTGCCAGCAAAAACGGAGTTCGGGAGGGCCGTATGTGGCCTTCATGAGCTCTGTTTTCACTGGCAGAGGGTTGCAGGAGGCCATTGCGGCTGAAAATGGAGCTCAAGAGCTCGTTTTTGCTGGCAGAGCACTCGGGCTGCCATAGGCGCCCCCAACACGAGTGACGTCGAGCTAGGCACACCCACCCTGGCCCCCAGAGCTCAAACACAACCTTGATGCGGCCCTCAGTGAAATCGAGTTTGACATCCCTGGTTTAAGGAGTTACGAATTTATCAGCAATTATATGTTCTGAGGTAACCTTTTGTCTTTGAATCTAAAATTTGTTCATTATAGAAACAATGATTGAAGTGGTGTGAAGGAGCCATTTTGCATTTAAACTCTGAGTCTTCACAGCAATTGAGAGATCAGTTTTGATCTCTCATATTTAAGCCACCATTTCTAAGTTCTGGGGGAAAATAAACATATTTTTTTTACTTTATATCATAAGCATTTATTTGACTTTCCAATTCTTTATTTTATAAGTGTCTTTATTTTCCAGGAAGGAAAGAAGAAGTTTGACAAAGAAAGTGAAAAGTATTATTCCATCCTGGAGAAGCACTTAAATTTATCAGCAAAGAAAAAGGAGTCACACCTGCAGGATGTAAGTTTTTGCAACTGGGATTTTGTATTTTCAAATTTAAAAGGAACAAAGCAAAAGATATAAAACACTTGTTTTATGCAGAGCAGAACTGAAAGTATTTTATTATGTAAATAAATACATGAGGTCAAAGTGATGTTGTTCTCAAAGGAGAGTGTTTGTCTGTTTTAATAATTTAAATATGAGCCTAACTGTGTTTCTTTTATGACCCAAGATATTTAAGTTCTGGATTTAATATGTTTTTCCTTCATGTTGTCTTTGACAAGAAGCTATTGAAGGAAGATTAATGAATTTAAAAGAAGTAATATACAACGATTACTTGTCAGATGAAAATTAGGCCACCTCATGTCACTTAATTTAGGGTTGAAAGACAGGGATGCACAAAGACATGTTTAGATTTGAAAAATATTTTGAAACATAACAAAATAGCAGAGTCGGAAGGGCCCTTCTCAAACAATTTTTGTTTCAAACAATTAAAACATCAGTTTTAAGTATTTGAAACAAAACTACTAATGGTTCATTGTGGAATATTGATGTCATTTTTAGTAATTATTCAGATTAGTAGCGGTGCTTGGTCTAGTATCTGTCTCATTATTTTTTTCAGCTGTTAGAACAGGAGAGTATAACAGCAAGTAGAAAAATCACCAGATTATTCCTATTTCCTGTTATTCATTGTCAGACTCTCAAGCTAAACATTTCATAGCCCACTGAGGATTCTAGAATGTTGCCCACAGACGCACCCACTCATTCCAAAAAAAGGGGGGGAGTGTTGGGTAGGGTATGACTATCAGAAGTCTTTAACTTCTTTATTATTTTTGTTGGGCTTTGCAATTTTTTTTAACGATTTATTCCTCAAGAACATTATCATCCTCCACTCCTTATAAACACCCTTCAGTCTGGTTCCTCAGGAATGCATTTCCATCATCCATAGGGTGAAAAACCAACATTTATTCTAAGTATGATCTATTCTAGCATGATGTCATCCAGTTGTTTTGCAAATACACTTCACCCTCCCTGATCATTGGCTGTTTTGAGACTGGAAATCCAACATACAGGTAGTCCTTGACTTACAACAGTTCGTTTAGTGACTGTTCAAAGTTACCAAGGCACCAAAAAAAAGTGACTTACGACCATTTTTTACACTCACAACCATTGCAGCATGGCCAGGCGTTCAAAATTCAGACATTTGGCGACTGACTCATATTTATGATGGTTGCAGTGTTCCGGGGTCATGTGATCACCTTTTGGGAACTTCTCACAAGCAAAGGCAATGGAGAAGCCAGATTCATTTAACAACCGGGTTACTAACTTAACAACTATGGTGATTCACTTAAGAAATGCAGCCAAAAAGATCATAAAATGAGGAAAAACTCAGTTAACAACTATCTCGCTTATCAGAAATGTTGGGCTCAATTGTGGTCATAAGTCAAGGACTACCTCTACCTAGTAAGTACCATAATAGAAAAGACTGGTTTATACCATGCTTTTCGGTGCATCGAACACCAAAATTGTCCTCCATATTTTCCAGAAGTTCTCTAAGGTGGCTAAAGGGTTTTTTTTTTTGTGATTAAAGGAATAGGCAGAATCTCAATAGGCAGTTACCCAAAGTCAAAGGAACTTAATTGCATATAAGTCCTCTGGATGTCTGTTGAATGATCTTACTAAAGTACTATTGATTCAATGGGAATTGTAGAAGTATCTGTCTTTGGCTTGGGACCAGTAAAAATGCCCTATGTATTACTTACTTCTCTGAAATCTTTGCTTTATAAATTTGATTGTGCAATAAATGGTTTCTAGACTGTCATTTTATCTATATTTTATCGATTATCCATATTTCACTGGCTAAATTTTAGATGTGGATTGTAGAATTCATGTACATTCATGAGGGATCATGTATTTCTGTTTAACTTCTTTCTTTATAATCCTTTCCATTATACTTCTGAATCTGATAATGATAATCGATCATTATTTACATTTAATAGATAGATAGATACCGTGTATCCCCGAAAATAAGCCCCCCAAAATAAGCCCTCCCCCAAAAATAAACCCTTCCCCAAAAATAAGCCCTCCCCGAAAATATTTAACCTCATGCGCAGCTGTTCCCTGTCATTTCCTCTGGTTAGGATTAGGGAGACAAAGCTGGAAATCAGGTAAGACGGCAAGAGGAGCCCGTCTTGCTCCATGCACCCCAAAATAATAAGACTTCCCTGAAAATAAGGCCAAGCACTTACTTCAGGGTTCAAAAAAATATAAGACAGGGTCTTATTTTCGGGGAAACACGGTAAGTAGGTAGGTAGGTAGATAGATAGAAAGATAGATAGATAGATAGATAGATAGATAGATAGATAGATAGATAGATAGATAGATAGATAGCACATGATTACAAAATGATCCTCTACTCACTTTTAACTCAATCTAGATTTCTATAGTACTTTTTCTTGTTCTTTTCCATAAGAGGAATGTATTTTGTCTAACAATTAATTTGAGTTTGATCTAACTGACTCCATTCTTTAACATAATCATTTATGTTCTGGATCGGAGAAAATACTAAATAAAACTAAGATACATCAGAAGCAACCCCTCCCTTCCCAAAACTAAGAACTATTTATTGCTCTCGGGGTTTTTTTAAGGATAGTTCTCAGACCAAATAATTCATCATGTCTGAAACCAAGAGTGAGTTTTCTGTAGCAGCTCTGTGATTAGATCATTGAATTTCCTCCCATGGAAATATGAATCTCAGATGATTGTATACTTTGCAGTGCATAGATTTTCATGCTGATCTATCTATTCCTGTAGATTTTTTTTATTTGAAAAAAAAAAAAAGAAACAATTTGCATCTCCTAATCCAGTAGAATACCTAACCATGAGAATTTATCGTGTACTTACTTTTTATAGGATATATTGAGTCAATATGGAGCTTCTGTTCCAGAAGACTTTCCTGATGCAATTATAACAATACTAATAGCATAAATTGTATATTTTTACAATCATTTTATGTTTCAATTTTAGGCAGACACCCAGATTGACAGAGAACATCAAAATTTTTATGACGCATCATTAGAATACGTCTTCAAAATCCAAGAAGTGCAAGAGAGAAAGAAGTTTGAATTTGTTGAGCCTGTAAGTTTTAATAATGCTATTTGATATAAACAAAATATCTCTAAATCATGGGTGTCAAACTCACGTCATCATGGCGTCGTCACGTGACGTATCGGGACTTTTTTCCCCTTCATTAAACCAGGCGTGGCCAGTGTGTGTGACGCATCCGGCCTGCAGGCCGGGAGTTTGACAGGGCCCTGCTCTAAATAGAGACCAAGATAGAAATAATTATTGGGTTTGACTGACAATGCTACTTTTCCATAACATCCTATCCTCAAAATATTTTCATATTTATTTATCTCGCAGTAAACCTATTTTTATTAATTCTGGAATCTCTGTGAACAGTACAGATAAGATTGGATTGGTCTCTCCTGCCAGCAGACTGGCTTCCATAGGAAGAGGAGTGATTTTCTACATAGAAGCGGTTTCCATGTAGAAAATCACTCCTCTTCCTACATGGAAACCAGGGGTGAAATTCAGCAGGTTCTGACAGGTTCTGAAGAACTGGTAGTGGAAATTTTGAGTAGTTTGGAAAACCGGCAAATACCACCTCTGGCTGGTCCCAGAGTGGGGTGGGAATGGAGATTTTGCAATATCTTTCCCTCAGGAGTGGGGAGGGAATGGGAATTTTGCAGTATCCTTCCCCTGCCACGCCCTCCAAACCACGCCCACAGAATCAGTAGTAAAAAAAATTGAATTCCACCACTGATGGAAACCGCTTCTGGACTTTGTACTTTAAGTGGAAAAAAATGAAACTTTTTTACCAATTAGATTTATTGTTATAGAAATGGCTAGTATATATTACTATGGAAAAGTAAAAAGTTGAGGTTTGATGTTGATACTTTATTCTATTGCAACAGAGACACAGAAGTCAACACTTTTTTTTCTTCCTCCCTTCCTCCCTTTTCTTTCCCCTTTTCCTCCCCACTGTATCTTATTATTTTTATTTTTGTATTTTATTTTATAATTTAATTTAAAAAAAAAATAAAAAGGAAAAGGAGTGATTTCCCTCCACCAGGCCCTTTTTTCCCCTCCCCACATGCCTTCAAAAATCTGAAATGGAAAATCAAGAGAGGAGTAGACTGTCCTGTTGTGTAAGGATCACTTTGAGTAAGCGGAAATCTTGTCATATTAGATTGTATTGTGCTCCTTATTTGCTTTTTTTTATTCTTAGCATTCTGTATTTCATGATACAGGGTTCCTTGGCAGAAAAATGACAGGCATCATCACGAATTTGATTCGTTTTGTTTTAATACCAAGCCATGTTTAATGCCAAGCACAGTGCAAGTTTGTTTTAAATTTAAATTTAAACTGTCTGATCACAAAACTTTGTTGGTTTTTTTTCCAAACTATAGTTCAGGGGTGTCAAACTCAAGGCTCATGGGCCGGATCCGGCCCATGGGGTGCTTAGATCTGGCCTACGAGTCCACTCTGGAAACAGTGAAGGACCAGCCCGTGATGCCTCTGCCTCAGGAGGGCATGTGGCCCTCCTGAGCTCCGTTTTCACCAGCAGAGCGCTCGGACTGCCACAGGCACGGCCAAGATGAGTAACATCAAGCTGGCCACGCCCACCCTGGCCATGCCCACCCAGCCCCCTGAGATCAAACACAACCCTAATGCGGCCCTCAATGAAATGGAGTTTGACACCCCTGTTATATTTCAACAAATTATGCTTCAACCACATGATGAACATTGACGGGAACTGTATATGTCTAGTCTAACGATAAGGTCTATAGGTTATACGATATCAGTCTTCCAATATTTGAAGGGCTGTCACGGAGAAGAGGGGTCAACCTGTTCTCCAAAGCACTTGAGGGCAGGACAGGAAGTAACAGGTGGAAGCTTATCAAGGGAGCTCCAACCTAGAACTAAAGAGATATTCCTAATACTGAGAATAATAAGTCAGTGGGACGGCTTGCCTCCGGAAGTTATGAGTGCTTCATCACTGGAGAATTTTATGAAGAGTTGGACAGCCATTTGTCCAGAATGGTATAAGGTCTCCTCTTGAGCAGGGAGTTGGACTAGAAGACCTCCAAGGTTTGAATTTCTTGAGCCTGTAAATTTTAATAAATGCTATTTACTATAACCAACATACTTCTACATACAGACCAAAATAGAAATAATTCATAGGATTGACTGACTATGCTCCTTTTCCATAATATTCAACTTCCAACTCTGTTATTCTATATTCCTAAATGTGGATTGTAACATCACAATTGAGCCAAAGCTGACTAGCGGTCAAGCTACCTACTGGTTACCTTAATAAGGACCTCCTAGTGAAATTCTAAAGAGTCTTAGGATTCCTAGTGGATGCAGTTTTTAATCACCAGAATTGTATCCAGCCAAGGAATGCAAATCAAGTAAAATATATTAGTCAATTAAGGAAGTGATTTTTTCCTGTAAAAAACTGAAAGTCTAAACTAAGTCATGTTTTAAACGTTCACAGAAAGGTTTTCTCATCCACTGTGGAATAAAATTGCAGATGGCTTGCCATCTATCTGTGTGACATTTTAATGGCAGTGCTGTTTGTGCAACTAGAATTTCATAATGTAAAAATTGGCTAAAATGCTTGCCAGAGAGCACTAATCTTCAGGTTTCAATAAATCTATTTGACCTTTTATTTAAGAATAATAATTAAAAAAAGAGTATGGAAAGTATTTATAAAAGTGGAACTATTATGCTTCAACCCTGTTCTTTTAGCACAGTCAAATAATTTCTAAATAGATTTGACCAAAGTCAGATTGTAGGATGCATAATGTAGATAAAAATTGAACTCTGAAAGAGAATATATCTCTCTCAGGGATGAAATGTAGAGTCCTTGGTGGTTTCTGAGCCTGGTTGTTTTTTACCCAACTAGGTAACATCATCAGTGCTAGTGAGTACAAGTAGGTCTTCAACTTACAACAGTTCACTGTTCGAAGTTATAACAGCACTGAAAAAAGTGACTTATGACCATTTTTCACACTTACAACTGTTGTACCATCCCTATAGTTATGTGATCAAATTTCAGATGCTTGGCAACTGACTCATATTTATGACAGATGCAGATGAACATTTTTTGCGACCTTCTAACAAGCAAAGTCAATGGGGAAGCCAGATTCACTTAACAGCCGTGTTACTAACTTAGCAACTATGGCAAGAAAGGTCATAAAATAGGACATGTCTCAGTTAGCAATGGAAATGTTGGGCTCAATTTTGGTCGTAAGTCGAGGACTACCTGTATAAGCAAACCCCACATGAAATAACTGAGAGCAAACCGCCAAGCTTAGAGAACATCAGGACTCCACAAATTGAATTCTGATCTTCCTCTGGTTGATTCTTTTCAGAGCAGTCTCGATGTAGCAAAATACATAAACTTATTTATGGCTTAGGACCTGGGTACCTACGAGACCGTCTTTTGCCACCAATAGCCTCCCACCGACCAGTTCGTTCTCACAGGGAGGGACTACTCAGGGTCAGTCAGATTATGCCGACTGGCGACTCCCAAGGGGAGGGCCTTCTCTGCGAGGGCTCCAACCCTTTGGAATGAACTGCCCCCTGAGATACGAAATATCCCTGATCTCCGTGCTTTCCGCCGTGCCCTCAAAACCCTGATGTTCCAACAAGCGGGGCTAAACATATGAACATGTGAATGTTTTTAAAATGTTATCTAATTTTAGGTTCTATTTAATTGGGCCAAACTATGTCATAATAATAATTTTAATTAGCAATTTTATGATGTTTGTGTATCTATATTTTTCTTGACTGTACACCGCCTTGAGTCCTACGGGAGAAAGGCGGTATAGAAATATAATAAATAAACAAACAAATAAACAAACAAACAAACAAACAAACAAACTGAAACCGTAAAATTTATGGCTTCAATGGCTGCATTGATAGCCCAGGTCCAGAGGATATGGGTTTGATGAGCACAATAAGGGCAGCAATTACCAGTCTTCCTTACAAGAAACAAAAACAAGAAGCTATCTGCAAACATTAATTGCACAACAGCCAGTGATACAATTTCGTCCTATAACCACTTTCAAGAGATCTCTAACTATGGATGAGGATGTGTACTTAACCACTTTAGCTGATGTCTGACGATAAGTCTCTTTATAAACAGTTCTGTTTTATTAAGTAGAGCCACAAAAGATTACGAGCCATCTCGTCTGTAACTATGCATCCCCTGATCGTTGCAATCGTATAAAATTGCACTTTTGAAAAACCTTGGATTTGAGCTAATAAGTAATTAATGTAATTAATCTATAGTGGCTCGTTTGCAACTTGGTACTGCAACTGTGCAGTGATGAACATGCTTAATGTTTTGTTGGAGATAATTATATGCAGATCCACAAACGTTAACCTTTCTCTGAATCCCTAAATTAACCAGTTCAATAAATCAAAGTTTTAACACAGCTCGAGCCATGAGTGTGCTAAGCAGCTTTTAGGGCTCCAGCCAACAAAACATAGTATCTGAAAACCTCAAATAGTCTTGTATTTATTTTTATGTAGTGTTGTCGACCCTGAGATTGTTTGGTCATCTCATTCTCACAGGAAGACGATTTTGGTAGGAATTTGACCTCTAACCTTCAGTTCGTCAGCCAAGCACTTATTATCTTCCTTAGTTCCTTTTCTTTTAAAAAAAAAAAAAAACAGGGAAGAGAGAGAAAGAGAAAAAGTAACAGCTACAAAGTAAATTTGAACTATCAAGTTTTAAACCAATGTGGTTAGTAAGTAATCTGGTAAAACAGGAGAGGCAAGTGACTTGATACCCATCACTTTGTCAATAAAAAGTGGAATAGTTATCAAGAGTTACTTGGTATTGGTCTGTGCATATGTTTTTTAGAAAGGATAGTCTTAAAAATTCAGTTTGTCTGCCAAGAAATAAAATTTATTTGAGATGGTTTTGCTGAAGCTTGGGTGGCTCTTAAAGTGGTGGCTGTTTCTCCAGCAGCACGCCTAGAAGAGACGTTCAAGTAAGCAACGTCCATTCTCCAGATGTTTGGACTTTAACTCTCAGTTCCTTAGCCAGCATGGCTATTACAGTGGAATTGAAGCATTTGAGGAGTTGAAAATCCAAAATTTGAAGACTAAAAAGGGGGAAACCCAACTATGTAATAGTTGGGAACAAACAGCTCCTTTACGAGCTATGGACTTCAACTCCCAGAATTCCATGGCTGGCTCAGGAATTCTGGGAGTTGAAGTCTACAGGCCCTAAAGGAACCATACTTGCCCACCACTGTAATAGGTGTTCTGGTATGGGAAGCTGATATCTTTTTTTTTCCCCCCCTGAAAGCTGCCCTGCTCTGTTCATAGGTCTCAGGGAAGCATTCCTACTATTCCTAGGACCTAAACTTATTCCTTTAAAATGTGAAGTTGGTAGAAAACATTGTTTAAATGCTCTACAAGTTGTTTGTAGATGTGGGAGCCACCTTGGCCTATATAGCAACTAGGGTTGTCTGCAGAGGTGGGATTCACATAATTTACCTACCAGTTCGCCCAGCACCAAAAATGTGAGTGCGCACGCGTGCGCCTGGCCTTCCGCGCATGCGTTTTGCTCGAGCATGCGCCTTCCGCGCATTCGCCCAGCCTCAAAAATGTGCCTAAATGGACAGCATAGAGCCGGCGTGGGCCCACCCATGATTTCCACTACTGATTCATCCGAACCTGTCCGAACCGCTGAATACCACCTCTAGTTATCTGTCCAAGAATGCTACTTGAACCCCCAAGAAGACTTCAAACAATGTAAGGAAAAGGATGCTGACCTGCAACCGTGTATTTGAGTTGATGTTGCCATTAAAAAAAATTGTTCAGACATTCTTTTCACTGAACATAGGCACTTTCTCCACAGTTTCTTGAACTAATACAATTAGCAATAAAACAGATTACAAAATGCCAAGTTTTGATTCTCTGCGTTGGGATAGAAGGTAGGGTGTAGCATAATGACTCTTCGAAGAAGCATGATTACAGGGAGATAATATGTTCTTTTTCATTTCTGTGCACCTCATAAATGGATGAGTTATTTAGAGATGCAAGGGCAGGTAGTATCAGAATAAGTGAAGAATGAACTGGCTTGTGGAAATCAGTTTATACTCCAGCCTAAATACCAATTTATAGTGCTTTGTGAAGGCTGAAGGTGGGATCATGGAACTGATCTTCAGATAACTAGCAGTAACATCTCTTTGAGGAAAATGGCAGCTGTCCCAACAATGCAAGTGAAGTGAAAGTAGATCCTTTTAGGTTATGGAAGCCATAAAATGTAATAAGCGAAAACCTAGGGTGACAATTAAACTAACTAGCACAGTGATGGCTAAACTTTTTGTTGTCGTATGCCAAAAGCACGCACGTGCACAACAGCACCCATAACGCAATGTGCCCCCCCATGCATGCAGCCCCCTGCACTCCCCTCTTGCATGTGCACACAACTCCCCCACAGTCCCCCTGTACCCCGTTTTGGGTCTAGTATGCCTCCCTGCAGCCTCTGGGGAGCAAAAACAGGCTGCGGGGGGACCGCGCCGCACCACCCCCTGCACCCCATTTTGGGCCTAATAGGCCTCCCTGCACTTACAGCCCGTAATGCAATGCATGCGCAACCCCCCTGTGCGTGCCCCACCTACCCGCGCATGCGCACGCATCTCCTGCATGTGCCCCGCCCCCTTGCATGCTCGGCAGAGACCCCAAAATAAGCTGTTTAGTGGGAGGCGCGCGCATGCGCAGTGAAGCTAACCTAGGGTGACAGCTCGCGTGCCCGCAGAGAGGGCTCTGCATGCCACCTGTGGCACACATGTCATAGGTTCACCATCATGGAGCTAGCAGTACGTTGATCTAATAGAGAGGTATTCTACATTTGATGGAGAATAACAGATGATCACTGGAGGTTTTCAAGAAAAGATTGGACAACCATTTTTCTGGAATAGTATAAGGCAGTGATGGCTAACCTTTTTGCCATCGTGTGCCAAAAGTGGGGGTAGTTGGGGGGGTTGTGCATGCACATGCCCACACCCATAATTCAATGCGCCCTGTCCCCCCACGCATGAGCATGTGACCCCCCACTCTCCCCCCGCTTTTGGCACGTGATGGCATGGTGGGCCCGGGAGGCCCATTTTTTTGCCCTCCTCAGGGTCCAGAGACTTTCTAGGAGCCCCTTTCTAGGGAAGGCGAAAACAGCCTTCCCCACTCCCCCGGAGGCCCTCTGGAAGCCCAGAAACAACCTGTTTCCCAACTTCCGGTGGGCCAGGAAGGCCCGAAAATCAGCTGGCCAGCGCGCACATGCGTGCTGGACTGAGGTAGGGCAACGCTCGTGTGCCCACAGATATGGCTCCGTGTGCCACCTGTGGCACCCGTGCCATAGGTTCGCCATCATGGGTATAAGGTCTCCTGCTCAAGAAGGGAATTGACTGGGAAGACTTCCAAGGTCCCTCCCAACCCCGTTATTCTATGTTCTATATTCTAATGGAGTGTGCTTGAAATTTAAAGAAGTCAACGGATATTGGGGGAAGAAAAGAGATAGAATGAATTCCTGGCTAGTAATTTATAGTCACAACCTTTGTCAGAAATAATGTAAAAAGCAGCTTTATCCTTGTGAAAAATAAGGTCTGGTTGGTTCACCTTGAAGGCAGCCAGCTTGCTGACTCTGCCAGCAGACATGACTATTAGCTTTTTAGGGAAACAAAATTGTCTGAAATCATAATAGACCAAGGCCATAAATATTTCGGGACATTAGAAAAATGAATCTTTTTTGAAAAAGGTGAAGTCAGTTCCTTAGGAAAGAGAGACATCAGGAATGAGAAACTGTCTCTGGAGATTATGTGGATCCAGTAAATGTTGGTAGGATAAACAAGGTAAACATTTTTATTTGGATGTACTGTACAAGATCATCTCGTGGGTGGCTTCCTGGCCATCACCAATACAGTTGAACATCTGGTGTTATGCTGAAGATGAAGAGACCCTCCACACTGAGGCAGTCATCCTAGATACCTAAGTGATTTACCACAAGATCAAATCTGAAGAAGGTCAGATTCTGAGGAATTTTGTAATTAAGTCTGCAACAGATGAAAGAAAACTTAGTGAAGGGCTACTAAGAAATAATTAATGTGATCATCATTCCCTCTCTGACACCTTTTCCTACCACCTTCTTGAGCAGACATAGAGGGAAAAGAGGACCTGTTTATCCTTAGTTCCAACATCATCCTGCTGTACTGTAGGAACTTCGCTCTGTAACATCTGGCCATGAAATCCTTTGTACAGTAGATGAATAACCCACAAGATGAGTAACAAGATAAATCTGCAAATACTCCAGTCCTAGATATCAAGTACTAAGTGTACTAGAATTTGTGGATGTTTTTAGAATTGCAAGTTCTATGTTATTTCTGTAGAGATTGTCTCTGACCTGTGCCAGATTTGTCTAATCTGAAGACTATTGCTGTCTTCAAGATTAACATCTTGAAGACTAACATCTCTAGGATGCATAGATAGAAATTTCCAGACATGGAAATGTCTGGTCCTCGACATCAAGATGTGTGATTGGATTTTAAGGGAGAAAAACTGGGTTCCTTAGTACAGGTTTTCCTTGAGTTTAGCCCAAAAAGGAGCATTGGATCTAACTGAGAAGATGCAGTTATATGTAGGATATTGGTGGAGAATACTTGAAAAAATCAAAACTGATTGGTTCACATCTGTGGCTAGGTCCATTCAATCATACACCTAAGCAAACATTGGCTGCCAAGGGTAATTAACAGTTACCTGGTTGCTTGCTCTGTTTGGCAAGTTAAAGAGGTACTGTTGAATTGAAGAGCTGATATGTAAAAAGGTAGGAATTTTCAAGTTAATGCAGAGGCCTAAATAATTTAAAAGAATAATTAGAATAACAGAGTTGGAAAGGACCTTGGAGGTCTTCTGATCCAACCCCCTACTTAGGCAGGAAACCATACACCACTTCAAACAAATGGTTATCCAATCTCTTCTTAAAAACTGTCAGTGTTGGACCATTCACAACTTCTGGAGGCAAATTGTTCCACTGATTAATTGTTCTAACTGTTAGGAAATGTCTCCTTAGTTCTAAGTTGCTTCTCTCCTTGATTAGTTTCCACCCGTTGCTTCTTTTCCTGTCCTCAGGTACTTTGGACAATAGCTTGACTCCCTCTTCTTTGTGGCAGCCCCTGAGATATTGGGACACTGCTATCATGTCACCCCTAGTCTTTCTTTTCATCAGACTAGACATACCCAGTTCCAGCAACCATTCTTTATATGTTTTAACCTCCAGTCCCCATATCATCTTTGTTGCTCTTCTCTGCACTCTTTCTAGAGTGTCACCACGTTGTGTGACCAAAACTGGATGCTGTATTCCAAGTGTGGCCTTACCAAGGCCTTATAAAGTGGTATTAACACTTCACGTGATCTTGATTCTTTCCATCTGTTTATGCAGCCTAGAACTGTGTTGACTTTTTTGACAGCTGCAGCACAGTGCTGGCTCATATTTAAATGGTTGTCCACTAGGACTCCAAGAGCCCTCTCACAGTTACTACTATTGATCAAGGTACCACATATACTGTACCCGTGCTTTTTGTGCTCAAATGGGTAACAGCTTGGGTCCTTATTGTGTCAACAAGAAGCCATTCATCCATTAAAAGAAAACTGTGGGTGCTACAGTGTTATATTCTGCAGCAGCCAACTTTTACTTTTGCAGCAACACAAGAATTATAAAATTTGCTAAAGCAGAGTTAACATTTCTAGGATGGGTTGATAGAAATTTTCCAGACATGGAAATTTCCATCTCAGATCCATGGTTGCATCCAAAACACATCTACTTAGAGTATCCTCTTCCCCCATTCTTAAATATACAGTCGATGAGATGCTTGATGATAATATTATGCTATATTTCCCAACATCCTTGAGGCCTTAGTTTCAAAAGACAGGCAATACCTTTGGGTAATATTTCCACAGAAAATGCTTGCTTACTTCCTGATTGATTGATTGGCTCTCTTGTCCACCACAATTGAGAAATTCTTAGGGGGCTGCAGTCATAATAAAATTTCTACACTACAATTACAATTCCATAAGTACAAATACAACTGTTACTAAGCAGTTTTCACAATTAAGTTACATGAAAAATCCTGAAACAACCATCCAAAAATCCATAAAAATAGATAGCAACATCTGTACATCAAATGCACTTCTAAACAGTTCTGTTTCTGATAATTTCTTGAAGCCTAAAAAGGAGGAAATAAAAGGAAATAATGGCACACATTCATTTAGGCCTGGTAAACTATCTAAATCCATCTGGAGCAGGGATGTCAAACTCGACTTCATTGAGGGCTGCTTAAGGGTTCTGTTTGATTTCGGGGTGTATGTGGCCAGGGTGGGCGTGGGCAGCTTAACGTCAGTCATGTCAAGGGTGCCTGTGGCGGCCCGAATGTCAGCTCTGTCAGCGAAAACAGGCTCCCAAGGTCTGTTTTTGACTGTGACGGCCTCCTCCAAACCTCTGTCAGCAAAAATGGAGCTCAGGAGTGCTATGTGCAGCCCTTACAGGCTCCGTTTTCAGCTGTGACGGACTCCTGCAGCCCTCTGTCAGCAAAAATGGACTTTGGGAGGGCTACACGCAGCCCTCGCAGGCTTCATTTTCAGCTGTGACAGCCTCCTGCAGCTGTCAGCAAAAATGGAGCTCGGGAGGGCTACATGCGGCCCTCGTAGGCTTCATTTTCAGCTGCGACAGACTCCTGCAGTCCTCTGGCAGTGAAAATGGAGCTCAGGAGGGCTGCATGCAGCCCTCCTGAGCTCCATTTTCACTGCCAGAGGCACTGCGGGCCAGTCCTTCATTGTTTCCAGGGCAGCCCCGTGGGACAGATCTAAACGCCCCATGGGCTGCATCCAGCCCGTGGGCTTTGAGCTTGACACCCCTGATCTGGAGTATTGTTTCCTACCCAAGGTGCCATTTTTTTCAATCTTCTCTGTCAACATGCTGGTGAGATGATTCTCCTGTTGCTTCTTCCATCGGGATCAAATATGGCACATGGATCAAAGTAGGGTGGTCGGCATTTTCAAACTTTGCCATCTTTTATTTATGTTTTTCCTCACCCACTTCATTTTAACACTGGATTTTAGAAGCAAAAAGTTGGAGGATGTACTGTGGTAGTTCCTTCAATATGGAGGCAAATTGATTTTTTTATATAACTCCACAAGATTCAGTGGTGGAGCCAAGGTCATAATACGTAACACCCATGGAGTTGTTTCTTTATTGATGCTCAGGGACCCACAATTTTTAAGTTCTTGTTCCCAAAATGTTGCCCAGCTGTAAAATAAAAATGTCTATAAGAAGTCTGTTTTATAAAGGCTTGGCAAGTGTATATAAGTCAGCACTGCTTCTCTCAAATTCTACAGATTCGTTCTTACTGGAAGAGTAAATTTTTGCCACATTTTGTGCATATTTTTTTTTAAAGAAAGCTCTAAAAATACAAATAAAAAATGGAAGAAGTCACTGAAGGCAGAGAAAATGTCAAAAGAATGTGGATAAAACGTGACTCACTCTTTCTTTCTTTCTTTCTTTCTTTCTTTCTTTCTTTCTTTCTTTCTTTCTTTCTTTCTTTCTTTCTTTCTTTCTTTCTTTCTTTCTTTCCTTCCTTCCTTCCTTCCTTCCTTCCTTCCTTCCTTCCTTCCTTCCTTCCTTCCTTTTATTGGCCACCTATCTTACCACAGGGGTAAAAGCTTAGAAAAAGTGCTCAGCCAGCCTAAAGAAACTGAAAACATGCAGTAAACATCTATTGGACAAATGCAATAAGGGTGCATTTAAATACTTTAAAGTATTTCCTGTTTTAAAGATCTGAATGATGCTATATACTTGTGATGGCAAACCTATGGCACGCGTGCCAGAGGTGTCCACAACGCTCTCTCTGATGGTGCGCACTTCCCGCTGGCCAACTGGTCTTCAGGTCCCTGCCGCGCATGCATGGGGTGGGGGGCATGTGTGCAGGAGGGGGGCATATGTGAGGGGCCATGTGCGCGTGCATGGGGGCAGGCCGTTTGCGGGGGGCAAGCATCCATGTGCAGGGGGGTGCGTGTGAATTCATGGGGCTGCATGCGGGAGGCCGCACATGCATGCACATGGGCACGCGTCATGCGCTGGGGGCGCATGTGCAGGGGCCACACGCGCATTGCATTTTGGGGGTTTGGGCACGTGCACGTGCTTTGGGCACTCGGTGCAGAAAAGGTTAGCCATCACTGCTATATACCAAAGCAGAAAAAGGCAGTAAGTTGTGGTAGAAGACTAAAGCATGATCAAAGTTAAATTTGATAAATTGCAAACAAGAGCCATTATTTTCTGAACACCTCAAGGTCAAGTTGTAATAAAGAGAAACAAGTATACAGTTTCTCACAGGAGCATCCTTTTCTAAAATAAATTAATCAGACTCACATGGGTTGGTAATTTCTAGCTCAACGTCTACAGTAAATCTCTGGGCTAGTGTTAAAATGTGGCAATTGATTTAAAATTTGGTAACTAGGATAATGTTCAGAGTAATTTGAAGATATCATATTGCTCATATAATAAAATTTATTCCACTGTTGATATATCTCTAGAAAAAAGAATGATGGTGCTTACTTTTAAGGACCTAAATTTCTTAGAAGCTAACTTAGAAGTCACATGGAAAAGGCCTGCTTGATGACTCATCAGATATTGACTCAAGTCTTCTACAGATATCTCAAGGTTTTTGAATGTGTTCCCTACAGGTCTGTAGAGATTCTCAATCATCCAGATCATTGTTTTCCCAAAGGTACTTTTTCAGAAGGCAACTGGACTTTCTTGTTTTTTTTCTTTTGAAGAGGTTTCACTTCTCATCCAAGAAGCTTCTTCAGCTCTGACAGGACTCAGTTTTCATTCCCCACTGTCCTGTCAGAGCTGAAGAAGCTTCTTGGATGAGAAGTGAAACCTCTTCAAAAGGAAAAAAACAAGGAAGTTCAGTTGCCTCCTGAAAAAGCACCTTTGGGTGTTCCCGATAAGATTTCTGAGGTAACACTATCTAGTTCAGGGGTCTCCAACCTTGGCAACTTTAAGATTTGTGGACTTCAACTCCTAGAGTTCCTCAGCCAGCAAAGTTTGAAGTCCACAACTCTTAAAGTTGCCAAGGTTGGAGACCCTTGATCAAGTTGGTCTTGTTTAGACTTGAAATCTAAGTACTTTCTTTCCTGGTTAAGGCATAAATGGGAGACCTTCAAAAATACATGGGTTGTAAACTAATCTGGGAATTTGAAAAAATATTCCAGAAGAGGCAAATAACAAGCCATTTCTGTGTTGTTGCCAAGAAAACTAAGTAGGTATCTGTGAATTCAACTTAAAAGGCTTTATTTCTTTACTTGAAGTAGTAGCATACTTTGTGGTTTTTATAAAAGTTTAAAAAGGCATAGATTTTCACTTGACTTAACTACTTTAGCTTTTTAAATTCTGTTTTCATTGCTTTTATTCACTTAAGCAATGTAGAAACAAGGGCAGTTCAGTTACACCAAAATATAAGACATAAATTGATTCACTTATTTAACCTACTGGTGTATTCATGAAAACCACAAAAGAGGTTGCAGTCTGACATTCAGATAAATCCCATGATAACCAACCTAGTGGCTGAATTCATGGCTTAGGTCCAGGGTACCTGCAGGACCATCTCCTGCCTGCCTCCCACCATCCTGTCCGCTCTCACAGGGTAGCTCTCCTCAGGGTACCGTCGACCAGACAATGTCGTCTGGTGACGTCCAGGGATAGGGCATTCTCTGTGGGCGCCCCTACCTTCTGGAACGAGTTACCCACCGAGCTCCAGATGGCGCCTGATCTCCGTTCCTTCCGTCGAGGCCTGAAGACTTGGGTATTTCAACAAATGGGCTGATTCAGATTCTTGGGTTTTATTATTTATTATTATTTGATTTTAACTGGTTTTAATTCGGATTTTATTATATGTTTTTGCTTGTGTTTGCCTGTGGGAGAAGGGCGGCATATAAATATGTGCAAATAAATAAATAAGTAAATAAGTAAGTAAGTAAGTAAGTAAGTAAGTAAATAATAAATAAATAAATAAATAAATAAATAAATAAATAAATAAATAAATAATAAATTAATAAATAATAAATAAAAAAATTAATAATAAAATAAAATAAAATAAATAAATTCAAATTAGAGTAAATGTTAGCTAGCTACTTACCACCCTTTGTCCATTTTCAGGATAGCCCAAGGAGATCCAAAGGTTTTGTTTCTTAATTTCATTTAACTTCAATATTATTTCTAAACCTGGATGCCTTAATTGTGGGTTATTGCAATAAACCAGATTAATACATATTGCATCTGAACTAGAAATTTACATTAGTCTTTGTTGGGTCAAAACCTTTTTTGGGTCAAAAATAGGGGGGGGAGTGGCTTTTGATTTCTTGGTAGGTCTGGAAGGAAATGGGAGAAGTTTGTAAGCTTACTGTTATTCAGTATTAAGATTTGAATGGTGTGATTAAAATCCTGCGGGTTGAAAATTA
The DNA here is from genome assembly GCF_029215685.1 of Pituophis catenifer annectens. Lineage (NCBI taxonomy): Eukaryota > Metazoa > Chordata > Lepidosauria > Squamata > Colubridae > Pituophis > Pituophis catenifer. Next base: position 116,164,698 of record NW_027256884.1, on the reverse strand, counting down.
GATTTTAATTACTGAGATCAGATTAAAAACCGTTAATCCTTTCTCCCAGTCACATTTTGCACACAGATGCTTGTTAAATTACCTTGACTGCAGGGTAATTTTTGAACAAGCAAAATTACCTTCCAAGAAGCAGGTGGAGAAGAGAACTTTGCCTTTTTTGTGATTTGAATGATCCTCCTGGAGATGCTCTTCAGGCTCACCCACCCACCCATCCAGAAATGCCTTTTTCTAGTTGCATTTCTAAAGTGGGGCAGAGCAAGACCCTCCTTGGATGCCCTTATCTTCTTTATCCCAACTGTACTTGACTCCATGCCCATTCGCTTGCTTTCTTGCTTGGTGTTTCTCACCACAATTTTTGCACGTGCTTCCTCTTGCTTTGTAAGGTAAAGTAAGGTAAGGTAAGGTAAGGTAAGGTAAGGTAGGGTAGGGTAGGGTAGGGTAGGGTAGGGTAGGGTAGGGTAGGGTAGAAAGAAAGAAAGAAAGAAAGAAAGAAAGAAAGAAAGAAAGAAAGAAAGAAAGAAAGAAAGAAAGAAAGAAAGAAAGAAAGTTACCAAAAAAAAAAAAAAATCAGTTCTGGAAAGTGGCAAAAATCAGACATTTGTTGGGAGCAGCATGCCCAAACAAAGGATAAGATGCAGTGGTGGGTTTCAAAAGTTTTTACTACCGGTTCTCTGGGTGTGGCTTGGTGGCCGTGGCATGGCTTGGTGGGCATGGCTTGGTGGCTGTGGCAAGGAAAGGATACTGTAAAATCTCCATTCCCTCCCCACTCCAGGGGAAGGTTACTGCAAAATCTCCATTCCCTCCCGATCAGCTAGGACTCGAGGCAGAGAATAGATGGGGGTGGGGCCAGTCAGAGGTAGTATTTACCAGTTCTCCGAACTACTCAAAATTTCCATTACCGGTTCTCCAGAACTGGTCAGAACCTACTGCAACCCACCTCTGGTAAGATGGCAACAGCAGTTTCATGTTGATGCGTGAAAGGGGTAGTAGAACTTGCATCATGATGGCATGACACTGCTTTTCTCATTTCGGTGAAAATGTTGGCTCGTGAAGACACTTGTGGTTGGCAGTAATGGAATGAAAAATGTCTTGCTGCCACAGTAAGGAGACTGTTCAACCGTGTACACATTACTCAAGATACAGAGAAACTCTTTGTCTAAAGAGTGTCAGGCTCCAAAAAGCAAGAAAGATTGAGACTCTTCTAACCGGTTTCTTTTATTGTTCCTCGCCTATAGGCAGAAGTCTTGCCAAACTAAAGCAGTTTCTTGCACCATAAAACATATATTCTGGAAACCAATAGGGACGGGCTGTCTTTAATTCTCATTCTCTAAACTGTGCTCACTTTTACTTCTTCAAAATGCATTCTCTCTCTCCTAGGAATTCAGACAATATTCCATCACCAAAGGACACCGTATAGGGCAGTGATGGCTAACCTTTTTGCAGTCGTGTGCCAAAAGCAGGGGGGGCACGGGGGGTTGTGCGCATGTGTGCCCACACCTATAATTTAATGTGCCCCACCCCCTGCACATGTACATGACCCCCTGCGCTCTCCCCACTTTTGGCACGGTAGGCCTGGTAGTCCCGTTTTTTGCCCTCCCCAGGCTCCAGAGGTGAAAAACGGGCTTCCCCACCCTCCAGCCTGTTTCCCGACTTCTGGTGGGCCAGGAAGGAGCTGTGTTAGGGCAATGCTCACGTGCCCACCGATATGGCTCCGCGGGCCACCTGTGGCATACATGCCATAGGTTCGCCATCACAGGTATAGGACCTAGCTAGAAAGTTAATTTCTCTTCCTGCTTACTGGTGACAGTGATATTTCTTTTCCTGCCCACTCACCCACTTTTCAACCTATTTGAGATTCAGGGGTGGGCTGCTGGGGGTTCACAGGGGTTTGGGAGAACCTCTAGCTAAGATTCTGTGCAGTTTGGAGAACCCCCAAATCCCACTCCTGGTTGGCCTCTCCCATCCCAGGAGTCCCCATGCAGCCCGTTTTGGATGCAGGTAAGTGCAGAGCGCACATGGAGGCTTGGGGAGGACGAAAAGCCTCTGGAGCCTGGGGAGGCCGTTTTCGCCCTCCTGGAGGCTCGAGAAAAGCCTCCGGAGCCCAGGGAGGGCAAAAATGCCCCCCCTCCCACCATAGTGCAGGAGGCCGACTACGCCACGCCCATGCCCACGCCCATCCACCAACCAGGCAGAGAACCCCTTGCTAAAATTTTTGAAGCCCACCCCTGCTGAGATTATTCAAGATTCATGTCTGAAATCTTCACAATTCCAAGTCTCCAACTTACGGAAGATCTGCGGAGACAACTTAGATCAGTGATGGCTAACCTTTTTGCCATCGCGTGCCAGGAGAGGGGGGGCGGGGTAGGGTTGCACGCGCACGTGCCCACACGCATGCATGCGCAACCCCCTCCCCCCCCCCGCTCCTGGCACATGATGGCCTGGTAGGCCTGTTTTTCTTTCTTACCTGGTTCCAGATCCTTTCTGTGTATCTGGGAAGGGCGAAAACAGCCTTTCCCACTCGCTTGGAGGCCCTACGGAGGCTGAAAGGGCCCATTTTCCAACTCTCAATGGGACAGGAAGTGACATGTTTTGCTGTCCCCAGCCTCCAGAACCTTTCTAGGAGTCTCTAGGAGCCTCTCTAGGAGTCTCTGGAGGCTGGGGACAGGAAAAAAACGTCACTTCCTGTCCCACCGGGAGTCGAGAAATGGGCCCTTTCAGCCTCCGTAGGGCTTCCAAGGGAGTGGGAAAGGCTGTTTTCGCCCTTCCCAGATACACAGAGAGGATCTGGAGCCAGGTAAGAAAGAAAAACGGGCCTTCCCCCCACCAGGCCCTCCAGAGGCAGGAAACAGCCTATTTCCCTATTTCTGGTGGGCCCAGGAGGCCGAAAATCAGCTGGCCGGCGCATGCATGCGCCCCAGAGCTGAGCTGGTGTGCCCACTAATATGGCTCCGCGTGCCACCTATGGCACGCGTGCCATAGGTTCGCCATAACGGCCTTAGATAGAACCATTTATATTACTTCATGCAGGACTTTTTACACCAAAATTTGCTGGATGATTCATACAGCTCTTATTTCTCACAATAATACTGAACCAGACTAACATTATTTATTTATTAAATTTACTTGCCACCCCTCTCGTTTACAAGCGACTCTGCATGTATCAGGTCAGTGAGAGCCCATATTCTGGTTTATGTCTTTTATTGACAAAAGTGCTTAAAGTACGGATTTCTGAAAAATAAATTCTTTATAAGAGATGTAGCCGTTCACAGTAAATTTGCCATGACTGCCATCTAGTGTCAGGAGTTGTCCAAGATAAAGGAGATATTTAAAAACAAACACATACATCATCTGAACCTGCTGGCATGGAAGTTTCACCTTGATACTGCATTGAACTAAGCAGCATGGTGGGTTTACCAAAAAATGGACAGCAGAAAAATTAAGAAAGCTTACATTCATTTGCAAAAAAATCTTCACCCTTGGCACTGAAATTAATAGTATTAACAAGCATTGTTAATACTTAAATTGATAAAAGGTTTGATAAAAGTCTTGCTCACTGCTTTAAAAAATAATACTCTGGTTAGTTGGAAGCTGGTCTTAACTTTGGTCTTACTTTGGATGTTCTTCCTGAATCTCAGCTTTTTGCTACAATCTAGAATGGAGACAGTGCAATTCATTCTTCCTTTATCTCCCACCACATGTGTAAACCTGTGTACTAGTTTTAGCTGTCAAGTTGTTACTTTGGGACAGGTCTGTGAAATATTTGCTGTTAATAGAAGACCTAAAGTATCTCAGCCAATGGGCATGATCTCTGCAATTATGGTGAATATTCAGACTCAATGTATTATTACAGTAATTATTTTCAATAAGATACAACTCCAGCTTTTATCTTTGGGTCTCTTTCTCTTCTTTTTTCTCTCCCTATTTACCTTTCATGTTCTTTTCTGACTTACCTCCTAATTCCTTAGGACCAGTCAGTCTTCCATTCCTATCCTTGCCCTGCAGTAGGGTTATCCAACTGGGGAATTCTGGGAGTTGAAGTCCACAAGTCTTAAAATTGGCAAGGTTAGACATCCCTGACTTGCAGCTTGGCCTTGTTGTTTTCTATTTTCTTCTGCTGTCCTACCTCCTGATTTCTGTCAGTGACTTTAAAGGAGACATCATTTGCATCTTGGGATAGCTACAAACCAGAAGGCTTGTGCTCACCAACTCTTTGTGCTAGTAGCCAGCTTCTAAGGTAGGCTAACAACCTATCCTTAGAATGATGCATCGAAGTCTCAATTCTTCTTTGAAAAAGCCAAAGAAAGAAACTGTGTTTTGTTTTCACATTTTATCCTCTTAATATTGTAACAGATATTGATTCACGTTCTTTCAGTTACACGATGGATAAAATGAATTTTAAACGCTTCATTTGGGTTTTGATTCTATTTTATTTTGTTCTCGTTTTTATCGTTTTTCTCTTCTTCTTTTTCAGCTTTTGGCATTTCTTCAGGGATTATTCACATTTTACCATGAGGGATATGAGCTGGCCCAGGAATTTGCACCGTACAAGCAACAGCTGCAGTTCAATTTACAGAATGTAAGGCTAAATTTCATTTACTAGCATTTTTTGAATAATTGAATGCCTTTATGATGAATGCCCAACTCAGTTACAACGCTGAAACCTCTAGAAAATAAAATGAATAATTTCAGGCATCAATGCACAAACTTTCCTACATTGCTTATCACATTTATTTTTTTATTTTTTTATTTTGAAATTTATTTGCCTCCCATCTCATGATTCTAGACGGCTTAGAATATAAAACAGAAGCATTAAAACCACCCATTATAAATTATAATTCCAAGGAACAGACATTTCAAGTCTCTATCTTGGAAAATCTAGTTTAACATCCCTAAATTATAAGCGAGTACAGGTAGTCCTCGATTTATAACACTTCACTTAGTAACCATTCAAAGTTATAATGGCACTGGAAAAAGCGACTTATGACCATTTTTCAGACTTACGACCGTTGCAGCATCTCCATGGTCATGTGATTTACATTCAGATGCTTGACAACTGACTCATTTTTATGACAGTTGCTGGGTCATGTGATCCATTTTTGCAACCTTCTGACGAGCAAAGTCAATGGGGAAACCAGATTCACTTAACAACCGGGTTACTAATTTAACAACTGCAGTGATTCGTTTAACAAATGTGGCAAGAAAAGTTGTAAAATGGGGCAAAACTCACTTTTAACAAATTTCTCACTTAGCAACCTAAATTTTGGGCTCAGGAAAGTCCACAAAAGGGGATCACATGACCCTGGGACCCTGCAGCCATCATAAATATGAGCCAGTTGCCAAGTGCCCGAAGTTTGATCATGTGACTACAGGGATGCCGCAACGGTCATAAGTGTGAAAAATGGTCATAAGTATATTTTTCAGTGTCGTTGTAAGTTCAAGCGGTCACTAGATAAAATTTGTAAGTCGAGGACTACATGTAATATGGTTATATGCAGTGAAAAAGCACTTCTTAAATGGAATGTAATCTGCCACCCATCTTCCTATTACCTTTTATTGTTTTGCTCCACAAATGGATACACTTTAAAGCAGAACCCTGTACTTTGATCATCGGTTGTTGTTTTTCTTATTTTCCTTTTTCTTACTGACCTGTTAGAAGTCCAGATGCATTCTGAAATTTGTAGAATTTTGTTCTGCAGCATGCCAGCTTCCCATTTTTATGAGATTTCTATAAAAAGTTAACAGCCATATTACGAACTTACTGTAGCTACATTGATTCACTTAACTACTGTGGCAAAAAAAGATTGTAAAATGAGGCAAAACTCACTTAACAAATGTCTGTCTTTACAATTTCATTTACTAGATCCTTATGAACTTCAGATCTGGGGTCTTTGAGTCCATTGGAATCCATGGACCCCACATTGAAAATAGCAATTTTAATAGACATCAGGACATGTGGAAACATACCGTATTTTTTGGAGTATAAGACACAGCTTAGTTTTTGGGGAGGAAAATTGGGGGGGGGGATCTGCCTACCAGGTATTCATATGGCTAACGTCCTTAGTCTGATCAGCTTCAGCACATTAGTTTGCTGGTTTTTTAACCCCTGCTTGGGAATAAAAAACAGCTTCTAAGGCACAGCTGAGAGGAAGCAGCAATGAGAAAAGTAGGCAAAGCATGGGGGAGATCACTTTATTCGGCTAGCACCTAGTTAGGGCTGAAAAAAAGCTTCTAAAGAACAGCTGAGAGTCGGAGCAAAGCATGGAGATTGCTCACTAGCGCCTTGTTAAAGCACAGCGGAGAGATTGCTCGGCAAAACTCGAAAGCTTGCTCGCTAGTGCCTCGTTAGCGCCTCGTTAGGGCTGAAAAAAGCTTCAAAAAAGCTACATTTGGAGTATAAGACCCACCCAAATTTTCAGCCTCTTTTAGGGGGGGGAAGGTGCATCTTATACTCCGGAAAATACGGTAATTTCAATAAACGGGAGTAAATATGTCACAAGATACATTTTATATTTATTATAGTTTAATGTAGGTTTCCCCCCCCCCCTTCCATCTTAATCCCAGATAACTGGAATGTCCCAAAGGTGCTTTTTCAAGAGGCAACTGAACTTTCTGGTTTTTCTTTGAAGACGTTTTGCTTCAAGAAGCTGAAGAAGCTTCTTGGATGAGAAGCGAAACATCTTCAAAGAAAAACCAGAAAGTCCAGTTGCCTCTTGAAAAAGCACACTCTTGGGGCAACCATGGCTTGGATGACTGAGAATCTCCATAGAAAGATAACTGGAATATATAAGTGGTCTAGTAAAAGGAACTAAAAAAAAATATTAGGATGTGTTAGTCTGAAAATATGCTTCGTGCTGAACAGCTTATTAATGCAGAGTGCAATGATTGAAGAGAATGAAGTGTTGTGGATGTCAGTCCTCAAAATAACCTTTAACTCTTGTGCTGTCATCTGTCTTACCTTTGGGGCAAGTCCAAATTGCTGCCTTAGAAGGACAGAACAGCTAAATAGAAGTTTCTTGAAACTGAAATACTTTGGCCACTTAATGAGAAGGAAGGACTCACTGAAGAACAGCCTAATGCTGGGAACGATTGAGGACAAAAGAAGAATGGCATGGCATGGCAGAGAATGAGGTGGCTGGATGGAGTCACTGAAGCAGTCGGCATGAGCTTAAATGGACTCTAGAGGATAGTAGAGGACAGGAAGGCCTGGAGGAAAGTTGTCCATGGGGTCACGATGGGTCGGACACGACTTTGCAGCTAACAACAACAAATCTCTGAATTAAGAAGAAGAGGAAGAGAAAACAGGGAGCCTTATACAAACTTCCAAATGTCAATAATGCAAAACTGAGGATGCAAAAATTTCATATTTACTGTTGCATATTTTATGTTCCCTCAACAGAATTGTAAAATCTGACCGCAGAGAGACAAAAGGAAAGTGTGTATTAAGATGATATCTAAACTGTTGGTTTTAAAAGCACCAGGGGTCACTGTTGCTCTAACTTTATTTTTTGAAAGAGCAAAGTGTGTGTGTGTGTGTGTTTGTGTGTGTGCATTTTAGCCAAACCTCTGAGGATATTTACAGGTCGTTGTTAGATTAGTTTGATCCCCACAACTCTGGTTACATATCACAATGATTCAGTGGCAATTGCTGACCTTGTTAAAAGCAGCTGTATTTAGTGTTAAAGATGTCATCTTCAACAGTAAGTTGAAAGGGAGAAGGGAAGAACTCTTTAATTCCCGGATTTCTTTTTGGCTTATTTGGTGCTTGGCTAAAAATAATAAATATTCCCCAAGGCCACTTTACATGAATGTGATAATGCTGTTGCCTTGAAGTCTTTTTATTTTATTAGCAGAGCAGAGATTCTATATCTGTACTTGAAAAAAATATACCGTATTTTTCGGAGTATAAGACACATTTTTTCCCTCCTAAAAGAGGCTGAAAATTTGGGTACGACTTATACTCCGAATGTAGCTTTTTCGAAGCTTTTTTTCAGCCCTAACGAGGCGCTAGCGAGTGAAGCAATCTCCATGCTTTGCCTGCTCCCTCCGACTCTCAGCTGTGCTTTAGAAGCTTTTTTTCAGTGAAGCGATCTTCTGTGTTTTGCCTGCTCCCTCCAACTCTCAGCTGTGAAGTTTTTTTCAGCCCTAAGGAAGCGCTAGCGAGTGAAGCGATCTCCGTGGTTTGCCTGCTTTTCTCATTGCTTCTCTCTACAAAGATCAGTTGTGTTTTAGAAGCTGTTTTTTATCCCCAAGCAGGGGCTAAAAAACCAGCAAACTAATGTGCTGAAGCTGACCAGACTAAGGATGCTAGCCAGATGAATACCTGGTAGGCAGATTTTTTTTTTCCTATTTTCCTCCCCAAAAACTACGCTGCATCTTATACTCTGGTGCATCTTATACTCTGAAAAATACGGTAGTTTTGTTTTTCATCACAAGCACTAATGGAGATCTTGAAATACTACTATACTAGCTAATTGTACACTAATATACAATGCTAGCATTCTCTTCAGATGTGGTATATAGTTTGCTTATTAATAGCCATTTGTACTGGGAGGAGTTATAAAGGCAAATACATTAATAAATTAGCTTCTGTAGATGTTAGGCAGAATAGTTCTATTAAATGCAATAGCAGTAGCACTTGGACTTATATACCCCTTCACAATGCTTCACTTATATACCCCTTCACAATGCTTCCCCGTCTAAGCAGTTTACAGAGTCAGCCTTTTGCTCCCCAACAATCTGGGTCCTCATTTTACTGACCTCGGAAGGATGGAAGGCTGAGTCAACCTTGAGCCGGTCAGGATCGAACTCCTGGCAGTTGGCAGACTTAGCCTGCAATTTTGCATTCTAACGACTGGGCCACCATAGCTCATGCAGCTGCAGGTAATCCTCGATTTACAACAGTTCATTTCGTGACCGTTTAAAGTTACAACGGCACTGAAAAAAGTGACTTATGATCGTTTTTCACACTTACAAACATTCCTGCATCCTCTTGGTCACATGATCAAAATTAAGATGCAGGAGACTGGTTCATATTTATAACATAGTGTCCTGGGGTCATGTGATCCCCTTCTGTAACCTTCTCACTAGCAAAGTCAACGGGGAAAACCGATTCACTTAAACGTCGTATTACTAACTTGCCTACTGGATTTACTTAACCACTGGGGCAAGAAAGGATGTAAAATGGGGCAAAACTCACTTGACAAATGTCTGTCTTAACAACATAAATTTTGGGTTCAATTATGGTCACAAGTCGTGGACTACCTGTACATATTTTGTTAATGGCCTTTGAAGGCACTTATCCTATATCTGTGATGGCGAGCCTATGGCACGTGTGCTGGAAGTGGCACGCAGAACCATTTCTCCAGGTCTGCCAGTGTTCACCCATTGCGCTTCCGGGTTCTAGCTTACGCATGCGTGCCAGCTAGCTGGTCTTCGTGCACGCATGCGTGCCAGAAACTGGGAGACCAGGTGGAAACCAGAAGCTGCTCTTCCGGTTTCTGGCGTTCCCTCGTGCACACGCCAGGAAGCTACTTCCGGTTTCTGGTGCTCCCCCGCGCGCCTGCGCGCTCCCATTTTGGCACTAAAAAAAAACATTTGTAATTTTTAATGTGTGCATTGATAGGAATAAAGCTCACGAAGAAGTCTTAAGTGAAAAGTCATAAAGTAATTGGAAAAATGTTGACAAGCTGTAGACTTATTTGGGCTGTAATGCTTATAGTAGCAAGCAGTAGGTTATATGTTTGAATGTTTGCCAGGGGAAGAGACAGCTAAAAGATAATACGAGAGGACCATAATCAGTTCGGGATGGATGCAAAAGGAGATAGGGAAAAAAAATATTACATACATTCAGAACCATTGGAGCTAGCTTATAGTTCTGCTTTAGAAATTTTAGATAGAAATGGAGCAGTGATTTATGCAGAAGTAAACTACTAATTGTACTAAGTCACATTCTGAATAGAATGTGCATAACTCATTCTATTCAGAATGCGATATAATCCTCTTTCTTTTTCTCTGTCTGATTCCTTAGACCAGGAATAATTTTGAAAGCACACGTCAGGAAGTGGAACGACTTATGCAGAGAATGAAGTCTGCCAGCCAGGATTACAGGCCACCAAGCCAGTGGACTATGGAGGGCTACCTCTACATCCAAGAGAAGCGTGAGTAATCAATAGGCCACACAATATATTTATAAGTTAAGTACAAATTAATACATCATAGAGTTAAATACACATTCTACTGTATGTACTGGTAGTCCTCAATATACAACCACAATCGGAACCAGAATTTCTGTTGCTAAGGAAGGCGGTTGTTAAATGAGCTGTACTTATTTTTATGATCTTTTTTTTGCTCCAGTCGTAGTTGATTCACTTCAGTTGTTCCAGAAACCCGAGTTCCCCTTGTCAGAAACCAGCTGAGAAGATCGCAAACAGTGATCATGTTATTCCAGGATGCTACAACTGTCATAAATACAAGCCAGTTGCCAAGCTCCCGAATTTTGATCACATTACCGTGTGGGTGTTGTGATTGTCATAGGTACAAGGACCAGTCGTGGGTAATTTTTTTTTTTCAGTGCCATTGTAACTTCTAGCAGGCACTAAACAATGATTATAAGTTGAGAACTATCTATACTTTTTTCTATTATATTGGTTTGTTGCACAGTCAGCCAGATGTTGAGAGTGAATTTGGCATTTTTACCCATCTATCAAGTCTTTCCCAAGGATCTGGAACAACAGCTAGGCAGATGCTGATGTCTTTGTGGTGTTAGAGCAGGGTGTCAAACTCAATTTCATTGAGGGCCGCATCAGGATTGTGTTTGACCTTGGGGGGCCAGAGGGCAAGGCCAGGGTGGGCGTGGCCAGCTCGACATCACTCGTGTGATCAAATGCCACTTTTGCTAGTAGTTTGTTTTGCTAGAACTCCGCCAGCGAAAACGTAACTCGGGAGGGATGCGCATGTCGCTCCCAGGCTCCATTTTTGCTGGCAGAGGCACCGCGGATCGGTCCTTTGCTTTTTCCAGGGCGGCCCCATGGGCCAGATCTAAGCATCCCATGGACCGTGGGCCTTGAGTTTGACACCCCTGTGTTAGAGATATATCAGGACGTAAGCTGTTCTAAGTAAAGCTGCTTTTGGTAATTGACTGATGGTGAATTTGTCTATGCCAATGATGTTCAAATTCCAGTTGTTTTGGGATTGTATCCAACGTGCTTATTGCTATTGGTACTGCCTTTGCTTTCTTCTCTGATATTATTATTCCTATTATTATCAGACTACATCAATGCACCTGCAGAAGGCCTTTTGTTGACAGATTTGCTATTTTACTGTTAGATGTCCATATTTTAGTAAAATTCAGATTTTACTAGAAAGATAAGGCACTTGTACATTGAGGTAGAAAGACCAAATGCTAGAACTGATGTATATTATAAATCATTAGAGAGAAGTAACCAATAAGCACGGAGATTTTGTAATAGCCGTTTATAAGCAAGCCCTTTGCATATTTCAAGATGTCATCAAGTGGCAGAAGTTTTTATTAGCTTCCCAAGGAGTTGCCACCATTGTATCACATGATAAGAGCAAGAACATGGTTGTTCCTGGGACATCTATCAGATATATCCATTTGATTTTTTTTCCCTCAATATTGCGTGACCACTTGAAAATGATTGTTAAATTGCTGGCTCTGGAATGGCTATGTTCAGTTGCCTAAAAGCAGATCTCCGAGGACCAAGTAGCTTGAAGTTACGATTGTCTCACTGAAATGCTTTGCCGTTTCCACCTATTAAACAGCTTCTAAGTGACAAAAAAAAATTGCTCTTTCCCTCACGATGATTTTCCAAGGCTGCCTGGCCTGCTTCAGAACAGCAACAGTTTGCTCAGAGCTGTTTTTTTCCTCCCTATCATTTAATTAACTGGTAATAATAAAAGGCAACCCCTCCACCCCCCCCCCCCAAAGGTCTCTGTTAAGCGGAAATTACCTTGGACATTATTAAGAGGAGAGCAAGGACAAAGGAAAATGCCAGGCACACACGCGGTGCTTCATTAAACAGTGAAAGGCCAACATGACACGCTGTTGTAGTGGAGGAAATTATTTGCTCATTTGTTTAGGCTAAGGGAGAAAAATGACACAAATTGTAATTTTGGTCTCAGATACACAGTAAAAGCATATACAGTAAAAGCACCACACCTAGATTATTCCATCCAGTTTTGGTCACTACACTATAAAAAAGATGTTGAGACTCTAGAAAAAGTCCAGAGGAGAGCAACCAGGATGATTAGGGGACTGGAGGCTAAAACATACAATGAACGGTTGCAGGAACTGGGAATGACTAGTCCAGTGAAGAGAAGGATCAGGGGAGAAATGATAACAGTGTTCCAATATTTGAGGGGCTGCCTCAGAGAGGAGGTCAAGCTATTTTCCAAAGCCCCTGTAGGCCAGACAAGGAATAATGGATGGAAAGAGAGATTCAAGAAGAGATTCAACCTAGAAATGAGGAGGAACTTTCTGACAGTGAGAACAACCAACCAGTAGAACAGCTTTCCTTCGGAAGTTGTGGGAGCTTCATCACTTGAGTCTTTCAATAAAAGATTGGACTGCCATTTGTCAGAAATGGTGTAGGGTCTCCTGCTTGGGCAGGGGGTTGGACTAGATGACCTATAAGGTCCCTTCCAACTCTTTTAATCTGGATCATCAATTGTTCTCTGATCATCTTGGTTTGGGCTATGCAGAGTAAATAGGAATGTGTGTTTGTCCTCCTATATGGCAGACTAGCATAACTTATTTATTTATTATCTTTGTGTGGTAATTTTGAGATGGGTGATTAAAATAGACCGAGTTTCCCTATGTATCTCAAAATACTTGGCACTAATTTTGGCAAAACACCTAAAATATCGTAATTTATCGTATCTCCCATGAAAAGCTTATTTCATAGGTGGGCATTTTTTGTTTTTTGTGGTGCTCGTAGCTTTATACCTTTGTTTTTAATTTTGTGCACTTCCCAGAGTCATGTGGGATCCTTGGTGTCTTTCTGAGTTTGGTGGTTTTCTTGCAGACGTTTCATTACCCAACTAAGTAACATTATCAGTGTGTCATCTACAGAGTCGTCTACAAGTGAGGTGACATTAGAAATGGGAATCATAAATAAATTAGAAAAATTATATTTTAATAAAAATTGCTTTATACTATATTACTGTAGTATAAATTATAGCATAAATGGTTTCCTTGTTATGAATTTTTTGTTCGTGTGATCTGCAAAAAAACCCCAACAACCCTGTTTTGTTTTGTTTTTCTTCTTTTTAGGACCGTTAGGATTTGCTTGGATAAAACATTACTGTACATATGACAAAGGGACCAAAGCATTCACAATGAGTATTTCTGAAGCCAAATCTGGAGGGAAAGTTGTGAGTATCATCCCGAAGGTCGAATGACATTTTAGTCATTTGCTTACCAAGTTTACCAAGGATGGTGTTTTTTTAAGCAAATTGTATTTAATGTATTATTAGGAAGATGGGGGCCGGGGGGGTGGGGGGTTCATTATTCTTTTGGAGTAGGTCTGTCCTCCAGTGGAAAAAAAATTGAATAATTTTTGAGTTTGAATTAACCTTCACATTCATTTACATATATTGACATGTTATGAGCCACGGTGGTGCAGTGGTTAGAATGCAGTACTGCAAGTTAGATCTGCTGACTGCCAGTTGCCTGCAATTTGGCAGTTCAAATCTCACCAGGCTCAAGATTGACTCAGCCTTACATCCTTCCCAGGTCGGTAAAATGAGGACCCAGATTGTTGGGGGCAATAGGCTGACTGTAAACCGCTAGAATGATGTCTGTAATATTATGTAACTCAATAAAAATGGGGGGGGGGGGAGTAAAGTGTAGAGTGCTCAGTTTTAATTATTTCCTATATACTGAGAACAACAAATTTGTTATGTTTTAATGCAGTCATTTTCAACCTTCACCATGGACCCCTTTTAAATATCTTTTGTGGTCACGGACCCCCAAAACTTAAACTCAAGATTTAAATCATAACATTTCTTCAAGCCGTTGCTGACCCTCTGTGATGACATCGTAGTCCCCTCGGGGTCCGCAGACCACAAGTTGAGAACCACTGGTCTAATGGTCCAGGCTAGAAAGTGGCACAAAAGTTAGTTAGGTGAGCTTGGGCCAGTCCCACTCTCTCAATCCTACAAAGAAGGCAATGGCAAACCACTTCCGGAATCTTGTCTAGAAAACTAGCAATCCCTGGGAGTCAACACTGACACAAGCAAACCCACAAGTTGCCTTTAGTGAAAAGCTTAGACATCGGCTGATTTTAGCCTCTCCAGAAATAAAGCCAATAGAGATTACAGTATCTTTTGTAACTGCAGATTTATTGGTTAAATTGAGAAAAAGTTGAATTTATTAGTTGATAGCAATAGCACTTAGACTTATATACCACTTTACAGTGCTTTACAGCCCTCTGTAAGCAGTTTACAGAGTCAGCGTATTGCCCCCAACCATCTGGGTCCTCATTTTACCCACCTCGGAAGGATGGAAGGCTGAGTCAACCTTGAGCCTGGTGAGATTCAAACTGCCAAATTGCAGGCAGTCAACAGTCAGCAGAAGTAGCCTGCAGTACTGCACTCTAACCACTGCGCCACCACAGTTCATTTATTAGTTAAACTAAGAAAAAGTTTCTTAATGCTAAATTGGGCAAGTGTCTGCAGAGTCTGTTGCAAAAGAGGTATTCTCCATTCTCTTGAAGAGAAAGGATGAGTGCCTGCCTCATTCAAAATACTCTGAAATAACATGTGAGCACTATTTAAAATTTAAAAGGTAAATAGCCATGACTATGCAAATATAATAAGTGTAGAATGGAAATATAGATCTGGTAGGTCATACATATTTTAAATCTGTACTTTGTTTGCTTGTGGCCAGGAAGATACCTCTGGGTTAATATTAAATAGGTGCTAGAGATAAATCTGCTGCTGTTTTTCTCGACAAAGTTAATTAACCAAAGCTCCTGTGATTGATAATTACAGTTTCTTTATCTTACTTGGCAATTGATTTGGTTGTGTAATGAATGATTCATCATTCTAACTTCAAATGTTCTGATTTCTTTTTTTTTTCTTTCTTTTTCTTTCTTTTTTTTTTTTTTTTGTAGAATGGCCTTATTCCGAATTCACCAGAATTGTTCAAGCTGAAGTCCTGCATCCGGAGAAAAACAGATTCAATTGACAAGCGCTTCTGCTTTGATATCGAAGTTGCCGAAAGGTTTGAAATTTTAGAAAGGGTGATTTTTTTAATTCTCTTAAAGAAAAAAAAAATGCCCTGGTGCCCTTCCAGGGCATTTTGTGAGTCATCTGCATACCACTTAACCCCACAACCTTTTTTTCCCCCTGTTCCCAGAACCTCTCTAGATCAAGGGTGTCAAACTGGTGGCCTGCGGGCTGGATGCATCACGCGCAGGCCACGCCCACCCCAGCTCCACGAATGGAAATAACGTCATGTGACGGCAACGTGACGCGGCGAGTTTGACACCCGTACTCTAGATAAAACATATAAAAAACGGTTGCTGGAACTGGATATGTCTAGTGTTATGAAAAGAAGGACTAGGGGTGACATGATAGCAGTGTTCCGCTATCTCGGGGTTGCCACAAAGAAGAGGGAGTCAGGCTATTCTCCAAAGCACCTGAGGTTCAGGACAAGAAGCAATGGGTGGAAACTAATCAAGGAGAGAAGCAACTTAGAACTAAGGAGAAGTTTCCTGGCAGTTAGAACAATTAATCAGTGGAACAACTTGCCCTCAGAAGTTTTAAATGCTCCAACACTGGAAGTTTTTAAGAAGAGATTAGATAACCATTTGTCTGAAGTAGTGTACGGTTTCCTGCCTAAGCAGGGGGTTGGACTAGAAGACCCTCAAGGTCCCTTCCACCTCTGTTATTCTATTCTATTCTATTCTATTCTATTCTATTCTATTCTATTCTATTCTATTCTATTCTATTCTATTCTATTCTATTCTATTCTATTCTAAATTATATAAAATGTGATGGAAACCTGTTTGTAATGACGACAGTTTTCTACATCTTAGAAATAAAACAGGTGTGTTAAGTCCTCCAGAATCATTTTACCTGTAAAGCATCTGCCCTTATATCTCCTCAATGACTTTCAAATCTTTTCATCTTGGTTTTTGTTCAAGCTCTGTTTCTCTCAGCAGATTTGATATCCTAGAGCAGTGGGGAGGGGGGAGAGGAAATGGTTGTGTGTGAGTGACAGGCGTACAAGCTTTTGTGCACAGCTCCATTTGCGTAAGTGGCGGACACTCGTGTGTTTGTGAAGCTCCATTTGTGCGAGCGGTGGGCTAGTTGTGTGAAGCTCCATTTGTGTGAGTGACATGTGCGACTGCCGCTTTCACGGCCTGGTTCTAAACAAGCCATGGCCCAGTACCAGGCCGTGGCCCGGGGTTAGGGACCTCTGTTCTAGAAGGCCCTATTCTTTTCCATTATGGAACATATCTTCTGTAACATTATACATTTAATCCCATTTCAAAGTCATCGTTTCAGTTTTCGGTGCTGTTGGATATCCATATCCAAGATGGTTCCCTACAATATTGATCTTACAGCCTCCATTAATATTGGCTGCCCCTACATTGGCTGGCATTGCCAACATCTCTGAGCATTATCTAATCTTTAGCTCAATAGTTAACTTCAGGCTGTGGTCTCCTCTTAAGGTAGGGACTGAGTTCAGAGTTCTTTAATCAGGATTGTGAATACTTTTTACTTGGTGGTCTCTGTAAACAATCCTTAAGATTTGCATCACAGAAATCTTATTTCAGAAAATCAAATCTTTCTGGATAATCTATGCAGCCGGTATCACTTCTTTCTTTGTTTTCTTACTTTCATTTTCATTTTGCAGTTTTCCCCCAGCAAATTTTCCTAATGAATTTCTCCTTTGGGTTTATAAATTATAGAAAATACATTGCTGTTATTTTTTCTGAATGCGCCACCTGTTATCATTTTGGAAGATGACAGAGTTATTCATGTGAATGTATTTTATTGTGTGTGTATATATCAATTGGTGTCCGTGTGTATACATGTGTGTATTCTGACATGAGTAAGTCTGGAATATTAAGCATCTATACATCCTTCGATAATAGATAGTTTTCTCAGCAATTATCACTTAACACATCAAAAGCAAACCTATCTCACTAATTTAAAATTAATGGTAAAAATAAAGTATTCCGAAATGAATAAGATCTTATCAATGTATTTTCTTTCACACTGTTTTTAACAAAATAATAACAATACAATTTGAATTTGCTGTCCTTGAAAAATCTTCTTTGACCTTGCTTTTCACTATTTAA
This sequence comes from Pituophis catenifer annectens, assembly GCF_029215685.1. NCBI lineage: Eukaryota > Metazoa > Chordata > Lepidosauria > Squamata > Colubridae > Pituophis > Pituophis catenifer. The sequence goes on along the minus strand of NW_027256884.1, from coordinate 116,147,365 downwards.
GAACTTTTAATCTTTGTGTTATTTTCTGCTGTATTGCTGTCTTATTAACTTTGTTCAGTTTATGGCCCTAGAAAAATTCCACTTGGGAAACTTGCAATAAGCAAGAAGATTTTGTATTAAGAACAGAAACAGTTAATCTGATAAGAACTTATTTCAGATATGCTCATATGAATTGTAATACTAACATCTTTTCATCTTCTCTGTTTTGCACTTGTATTTAGTGTAGCTTTCAGATTCATAGGAACAAAAGTGATTAACCAGGTTTCTAATTTGTATATGATGTTCTTTTTTTAAACAGACATGGGATCATCACCCTGCAAGCTTTTTCTGAATCCAACAGAAAACTTTGGCTAGAAGCTATGGATGGAAAGGAACCTGTAAGAAAAACATTTGTTTCTCTGTATGTATGCATGTGGGTGTGATTTTTGAAAGTAGCAAACATAAAATTGTTGTACATATCATTTAAAAATATCAATGCAACATTGCTGTTTTAAAATACAAATATAATTAATAATTTATTTATTTGTTCTGACTTGATTTACTGCAAACTATCAAAATCTCTTAAATGATTTATTGTAAAAATAAAGTTAATATCAGGACACTAAAAGGAATTAAAATAGCAAATAGCTGAAGTGAGAACTGAAGAAGCTTCTCAGATGAGAAGTGAAACATTTTCAAAGAAAAAACAAAGTCCAGTTGCCTTTTGGAAAAACCACCTTTGAGACAATTGGCATAGGGGTCTAGGAGTAATATGCAACCCTAAGGGTGGTTAGTGGCTTGTGAGTGGTCCCACCACCTCTTTAACATTTTAACCTTTAAATTTGTACGCTCTAATTTTAATTTGTTTTTAACTCTGTTTTAATTATGTATTACTGCATATTTGTTTGATTTGTAAACCACCCAGAGTCACTTGGGTGAGATGGGTGGCACAGAAATGTGATAGTTGATAGTTAGACAGACAGAAAGACAGATAGATAGGTATTATCTAGGTTGTTGTAGTTTAGTTTAGTTTAGTTTAGTTTAGTTTAGTTTAGTTTAGTTTAGTTTAGTTTAGTTTAGTTTAGTTTAGTTTAGTTTATTTGATTTGTATACCGCCCTACTCCCGAAGGACTCAGGGCGGTGAACAGCCAAACAATAAAATACATAAATACAAAAAAATTAAAAACCAGATAAAATCAAATTAAATCATTTTGGCCCAGACAGATTAAAACACCCCAATAATTTAAAAACAGATTAAAATTTACATATTAAAAGAGGGAGGAGATTAGGCCAAGCCCGCTTGATGGAATAAAAAGGTCTTCACAGCGCAGCGGAAGGTGCGCAGATCCGGGATCCTCCGTATCTCTGGGGGGAGCTCATTCCAGACGGTAGGTTCCCCCACAGAGAAGGCTCTCCCCCTAGGGGCCGTCAGCCGACACTGTTTGGCTGACGGCACCCGGAGGAGTCCCTCTCTATGAGAGCGTACTGGCCAGTGGGAGGCTATTGGTGGTAGTAGGCGGTCCCGTAGATAACCAGGTCCTAAACCATGGAGCGCTTGTTGTAGAGGTACATGAAAGGAGGCATCTGTAGGTTGGTGAAAATTGCATCCAGCGATGGGATTCAGAAATTTTAGCAACCGGTTCTCTGCCCAGTTGCTGGATGGGCATGGCCATGGTAGGTGTGGTCTATTCGGCCTCCTGCACCATGGGGGGGGGGTGCGTTTTTGCCCTCCCCAGGCTCCGGAGGTTTTCCTCAAGCCTCTGGGAGGGTGAAAACTGCCTCCCCTGGGCTCTGGAGGCCCTCCAGAGGCCAGAAACGGGCCCATTTTTTGATTTCCTGTACTTCCGGTAGGCCCATTTTTCACCCTTCCCAGGCTCCGGCGGCTTTCCTCGAGCCTCTGGGAGGGCGAAAACTGCCTCCCCCGGGCTCCAAAGGCCAGAAACGGGTCCATTTCCGGACTTTCAGAACTTCCGATAGGCCCATTCTTCACCCTCCCAGAGCCTCCGCTCGGGCCCTGCACTTACCTGGCATCCAAAACGGGCTGCGTGCAGATTCCTAGGAGGGGTGGGGTGGGCAGGGTCAGCCAGTCCTTGCAACAACCAGTTTGGCGAACCAGATTAAAATTAACATCCGGTTCGCCCGAACCGGCTGAATCCCACTCCTGGTTGCATCCCATCAATGGTAGATTAGATGGATTGGATTGGATTGGATTGGATTGGATTGGATTGGATTGGATTGGATTGGATTGGATTGGATTGGATTGGATTGGATTGGATTGGATTAGATTAGATTAGATTAGATTAGATTAGATTAGATTAGATTAGATTAGATTAGATTAGATTAGATTAGATTAGATTAGATTAGATTTATATGGCCAATGCACCTCTGGGCAGCCATCAAGAATTAAAATATTTATATAAATGCAGTTCCCAGCCAACTAGCATAAATGGGTTCCCTAAAACACCATTAACTAATAACATGGTCTCAATTACTCTTCTAGCCCCCATGCCTAGGAAAACAGCCAGGACTTTAAAACTTTCTAAAAGATGAGCAGAGTTAGGCCAGCTGAACCTTGAGTGGTTTTCTGTTCCAAAGGGCAGATGCAGCTACAGAAAAGTCATGCTTCCTGGGTCCCTCCAATGATGGCTAGGAATGATGAGAATCAGGTAGGGTGGTGGAATGTAATCCAAAATTGCAGGAGGGAGGGGCTCTTTCCCAGAGAGCAAAGACACAATATATCTTGGAATCTTTGGTATGCAGAAAGAGAGTGAAGGTGAGTCCTCCCTAGCAGTTCACAACTATATTTAATAGTTATGCAGATAGTACTTTAGTCTGGCAAGACTCCTGTCTAAAGGTGAATAACAATAACTCTGATAAGAAAAAAGTGAATCTGGTTTTCAGAAAATTACATTATGATAATACAAATTTGTTCTTTTTAGATTTATACTCTACCAGCTATTATTAGCAAGAAAGAAGAAAGTAAGTTGAATTTTAATTATATGAAATTATTATGTGTTTAGTTTCTTTTTAAGTTGCCCAACCAAAGTAAATAAAATGTTCCAGTGTATGCATTCGATTGCTACTTTACATATATTTAAGAATACAGCTTGCTTATTAGTGAAATACCTTTAGGCAACAATCTCATTAAGCTGAGAGTTTCCAAACATGATTTGCTGTTACCATCAACTGTATCAATCTATCACGAGTCAAAAATAAACTAAATTTAGAACCCGCAGAGTAACTTATTTTATGGCTAAAATGTTGACAAAACTGTAATAATATTTTTAGACTTCAGGAAAAGAATTCATGAGCAAAATGATACTGGGGCTTTCTAACTTTGCAGGAAAAATATTTTATTTGTGTTTCTGGGAACAATTAAACCTATGAAATATGTCATATGTATCACACAATTTTTTTCCAGTCTTCTCATTTTTTTCAGCAAACAGTTTCTTTACTTTGAAAACACTTTGGGAACAGCGCTAGAAAGAGCAGAAGTATTTCTTTTCATCTTAAATGTTTTTCCTTAAATAATATTCCACCTCCTTTTTCTTCCCTTGGGAAGAAATAAGTCTCAACAAGACTTCAATTTGTAAGCATTTGACATTAGCTGTCTGCTGAAAGAAACGTTCAGAAGATAACAAAATAAGGCATGGCTATTTTTTTTTCCATTCTAGGTATGTAAAATAAGCCCTATTTCTCAGTCATTCACATATTTTTGCTCCCTTCAGCGTAAACCTTGAAGCTTAAAAACTTTCCATTTGTTTCTCTATGCAAGTTTCATACAAATATTGCATTTTATTTACGAGAGAGAGAGAGAGAGAGAGGGAGAGGGAGAGGGAGAGAGAGAGAGAGAGAAGGTTTCCCCTGTCCAGTCATGTCTTTCTGGGGGAGAGCCAGTCATTTCCACAGTCATGTGGCCAGCATGCCACAGCACAAAGCAAGCAGTAAAACACAGAACACTGTTACCTTCCCACTGAATTTTCTAAATACATACATAACACACTCATACATGTATACACAGAGAGACAGAGAGAGACATACACACACCATCTCTGAGTAACATCCATTTGGAAACATTACATAAAGATTAGATGTTGACTACTCTATTTGGATCTCACCAAAGTCTTCCACAAAATCTCTCATGAAATTCTCCTTGGCAACATGGTAAAATACAGTTGACAACTGAAAGCAGTAGGCTCTTATGGTTGATTGTGTTGGCATGCCACATTCACTGGTTAGGGCTTAAACCATGATGAATACCAAGTCAGACTAAAAATAATTTATACAAACTCATCCCTACTTGGGGCCGGGCGTGATGGCTCAATGATTAAGACACTGGGCTTGTCGGCTACAAAGCCAACAGCCCAGGTTCGAGACCCGAGTGTGGCGTGACGGGGTGAGCTCCTGTTCCTTGCTCCAGCTCCTGCCAACTTAGCAGTTTGAAAGCATGCAAATGCAAGTAGATAAACAGGTACCACTTCAGTGGGACGCTAACCGAACTCCATGATGTCATGCTGGCTACATGATCATGGAAACGTCTTCAGACGCTCAATGGCCTTGAATCAGATGAGCAACATCCCCTACAATTGGCAACAACTAGCAAAGTAAAATCTCCAGGGATTCCTTGACCTTGACCTTACTATCCTCACTTAGGTGTTTGATCTTATGTTCATATTCCCCAAAACAAAAGGAGAATGTAAAACCTTTGTTTGACTAAATCAATTATTAATAAACACTTGTATTTTTTCAAATTTAAAATTAATTAGATAAAAAGGGTTTTCTATAAGTTAGATAATAACGGCACATGTGTGAAAGTACAAGTCACTGATTATCTGGAAACGTTTCAGAATTTAAACCTTCTGACAATGTTCATATAAACACCAAAATGAATATTTTGATCACTTTTTTTAACAATAAGAATTATTAAATAACATTTTTAAAAATGATTAATAGGGAAAATGTTGAAAGATGGAGTCTATATATTATGGAAAGGAAGTCCTACTGTTTCACTGCTTGTGACTGTCCTTTTCATGCTAGAAACATTGTGTTTGTTTCTCATAATTCAGCTAGTTAGCAAAATAAACCACAGAAGGCTTTTAAAATATCTGAAGTTTACCTTACAGAAATAAATCTACCCATTGAAAAGGCTAAGAAATGTTTGCAAATGCTGTTTGCCTTTCAAGGGTTGGTAACAGCCTGCTTTCTTTCCCTCTGTGAATGGATGTCAAGTACAGTTCAGCCTGACATTTCATCTTTTTTAATTAGTTTATCAGAGACATAACTCTCTGCTCCCAACATTTTCTCTTGAATCGTCTGGGTTCATTTCTTGGATTCTAAAACAGTTATCACTGAGTTATCAAGCACTGCTGTCTTCTTTCTCCCCTTATGCATATAGATGGATTAAGTTTTTACAGAAGTAAAACCAGTGGGCCTGGTTTTAAGAAAGTTAAATGTTTCAAGACTAATGCTGAGCTTTTGATTTCTCTACGTTAGTCATTTGTTTTAGTGGGCTTTCTGTGAACCTCTCTCTCTCTCTCTCTCTGCATGGTTCATGATTGGTTTTGAAGGAAAGCTAGAATTACAGATGTGGATCCCAGACATGCCATACAGTAGTGGCCAAAATTGTGGAAACCTTTTGGGAAAAGTGTATTTTCTAAAACTAGCTAATAATACCACTTTTTTTTTTTTTTTTGGAGTAGTACTATAAAATTATATATCAATGGAAAGATAATTTAATCAAGAATGAAATGCAATAACTTTTATGAAGGATTTGCTGTTAGAATATCAGTTACCATATAAAGAAGAAAAGCGAAACACGTAGAAAAAAACAAGATATACAAAAAAATATCACCACAGAAAAAACATGATTTACAAAAATGATCACGTCAGTTAATACTTAGTTGGGTAACCTTTAGCATGAATTACAGCCTTACAATGTCTTCCCATGAAGTGAACCAAGTCTTTTAGTTCTGCAGCTGTTCTAATGTGAAACCAAGATTGAAGGATTGCTTCTATTAACTGGATTTTATTGCTGGGTCACTTCTGACTAACAAGATTCTTTAGTCAGCTCCATAGATTTTCAGTTGGGTTAAGGTCTGGGTTATTCCCAGGCCATTCCAGCAGTGGAATATGATTATCTTGAAACTCCCCCAAAAAAGTGGTGTTATTGGCCATCCAACCTCAAAAATACAAATCCCCCAAAAGGTTTCCACAATTTTGGCCACTACTGTATATTTGATTTTATTTTCAAAACATGGCCCTCCCCTCTTGCCTTGTAGCTTTCTTTCTCCTGATTATTGCACTTCATTCTAAATTAATTGATATCTAATTGATACTTGAAATGCCAGTTACTCTTTCTGAGGTAATAAAGTTCCATTCAAACGCAGAAGAAAAATTGTATAACATAATAGGATAAAATATCCTACCCTGGTTAATATAAAAACCACATTATCTCCCAGACCCCATTGAGGTCTAGAGATTCAGGTTATAGGAGGGGTTTTTTAAAGGCAACAATGAATAAATAATGGATTGAAGGAAAATGTTTTGAGTTGGTCTGATTTCTAAGATGGCCTCACTTATACATCCAGAAACTGGGGCACCATTAATAAAAAGCATGCTGGCTGGGGAATTCTGGGAATTGAAGTTCTTAAAGTAGTTGAAATTAACCAACATTGTGTTAAACAATACCCTTCTATTTTCCTTCTTTTGTTCCGATTGGGAAAGAAAGTGTGCCAAATCATTAAGGATGGAATTATAGGTGTCCGTTGCTAGTTGAATTCATTGCATTGTATAAAATGGCTTACTTTTTAGCTTTTTTAAAAAAAGCTATTTTCTATTTAATTCCTTGTCTTTCACCCTTCTCAAGCAAAAACAGAAGCATATGACAACTTGTTCTAAATTGTATGAATGGTGGTCTAAATGTCAACTGGTTTCCTTCCGGTTGAACTCAACTAGTGGTGACATCACAAGCATGTCCCATTGTTTTCATGATAATAGATGAAAGGGATTTCTTTTTTAGTCTACATCACGGGTGTCAAACTCACCACGTCACGTTGCTGTCACGTGATGTTCTGTGACATTTTTCCCATTTGTGGAGCTGGGGTGGGCGTGGCCTGTGTGTGATGCATCCAGTCCATGGGCCGCCAGTTTTACACCGTTGGTTTACATTTGTAGTTCTCTCTGCTGATGATAGAATGTAATGATGATAAGGAATGCTTTTTCTTTAATGCTGATTGTCACCTGAAAAAAAAAATGATTTCTAACCATTTCTATTATATAAGTCTCGTCAATAATTCAGTGATTCTGATAGCAATGAATTTGGCTTTCTGGTTTGCCTGATGAATAATGACGTGTAATTTTGGGTCTTTTCTTTTGATAGCATTCCTAAATGAAGCTGGTTTTAATTTTGTAAGAAAATGCATTCATGCAGTGGAAACAAGAGGTATGTATTAAAGTGTTGATGTAATAAAAACATTGCAATTAAACCAAACAATTTAAATAAGTAATTAACACTGCAATTAAATTAATCAATTCTTACCCTTTGGGGACTGTTGAGCATGTTTAAAACTTCTCAGTTCGAACAAAATGACTGCCTTGAGGGAATTGCAGATTTGACTATTTTCAAATATTGCAAAATACTAATTGTACGCATGATATCAACTACCAACCATCATCCTGCCTCTGCTCTTCTTTTCTTCTTTTCTTTTTTTTCTTTTCTTGGCAGGTAGGAAACTTTTAAATGTTTGGTTGTAGTTCTCTATAATTGTTTCATTATTTAATGAAATAGTTATAATTATTTAATAATAAAATATTTATAAATAACCATAATTATTTAATAATAAAAAAATTATAAATAACTATAATTATTTAATGAAAGTAATGCATAACTTGCATTTTATCAGGGGTTCACTCAGTAAAAACCCTAAATTAATCTAAAAATGTGAGCTTTTGGTCTTCAGTGGTGTTATGTCATTACTTAACCATCCTCTTTGTGCTTCTTGAAGTCTCTTCACAGTCAACATATGTTAGTTGAGTGATTTAAACATCATTCCAAGAAGAATGACATTAAACTGTGCAATGCTATACAAGACTGGCTTTTCAAACCATTAAACCTTGTTTGTACTTTTTTGGTTCATTGTATTGACTTATTAATTCAACCATCACTTTTATATATATTTATATATATATATAGCCACCCACCTCATGTAAATAAAGGTCAAACCAACATCTTTAAGAAACATTAGAAATCATTCCACAATAAAAAGAGATAATTATTACTGTTATTAGTAAAAACCAGGATAGAGCATCTTTGATGTTACATACAATGTAGTCATCTCACCATTTCTCCATATATACCATATTTTTCATAAGATGCACTGGAGTATAAGACGCACCAAGATTTCAAAGAGGAAAACAAGAAAAAAATTAGTTATTGGCCTCTGCGCGACCAGTTTTTGCCCTCCCCAGCCCCCAAGAGCACTCTGCAGGCCTCCCAAACTCTGCGTGTCCCATTTTTGGCTTCCCGAAACCCTGCCCCGCACATCCTGTTTTCGCCAAAAACCGGCCCGTTTTTCACAGAAACGGGGCCTGCAGAGGGTTTGGGAGGCCTGCAGAGTGCTCCTGGGGGCCGGGGAGAGCAAAAACGTTTTTTCCCTTGTTTACCTCTTTGAAAATGTGGTGCTTCTTATACTCTGATGCGTCTTATAGTCCGAAAAATACGGTAGCTTGGCTCTGTACCAGGAAAATAAGGCAACACTGAACCTCAGCAGTTTGCTGCGGTTAGGTTATAATCTGCATAATGGTAAAAGTAATCTACATGATGGAGATTTTTTCTGAAAGCCAGACATAGGGACGTACAATTTCAGAGGATTAGTCATGTCTTTTTCCTTCTCCGATTTCTTTCTATTCATCTTCCGTCTATGCTAATTTTATCCCAATGATGCCCCGAGAGATAGATTGGATTCAAAAACACAAATTGACTCCAGATTGCTGAGAACATGAGACCATTGCACTTCAATGGCCTTCTCATTCCTATTCTAATCTGGGATTCTTCTGTCATGTGAACATGATATAAAGAGTCATGGGGTTTGCCTGTGGATATGGGAGGGAAATTGCCTTACAAATGCACTCGTAATATGGATTTGTGACCATGCATCGCAACAGTGGCAAGGTGACAAGACAGATTACAGATTAACAGATTTGGAAGGGACCTTGTAGGTCATTTAGTCCAACCTTCTGCCGAAGCAAGAGACCCTACACCATTTCTGACAAATGGCGTTCCAATCACTTCTTGAAAGCCTCCAGTGATGAAACTCCCACAACTTCTGAAGGCAACTTCTGTTCCATTGATTGATTGTTCTCACTGTCAGAAAATTTCTCCTTATTTCTAGGTTGAATCTCTCCTTGATCAGTTTCCATCCATTTTTCTTTCTTGGGCCTTGGGGTTCTTTGGAAAATAGCTTGACTCCTTCCTCTCTGTAGCAGCCCTTCAAATATTGGAACATTGCTATCATGTCTCCCCTGGTCCTTCTCTTCACTAGACTAGCCACGTCCAGTTCCTGTAATTGTTATTTATATGTTTTCGTCTCGTCTCTTAATCATACTGGTTGCTCTTCTCTGCACTTTTTCTAGAGTCTCAACTAACACACTATCTTTTTATAGTGTAGTGACCAAAACTGGATGCAGTATTCTAGGTGTGGTCTTACTAAGGCTTTATAAAGTGGTACAAGTACTTTACTTGATCTTGATTGTATCCCTCTGTTAATGCAATTTAGGATTGCATTGGCTTTTTTGGCTGCACACTGCACACTGCTGGTTCATATTTAACTGGTTGTCCACTAAGACTCCAAGATCCCTCTCACAGTTACTGCTATTAAGCCTGGTTTCACCCAGTCTATATGTGTACCTTTGGTTTTTCTTGCCTAAGTGTAAGACTTTTCTCTACGTTGAATTTCATTTTGTTAGATAGACAGATGTTTTAAGTAAACTGTAAATGTGAGTATTGAAGCATTCAGAAAGGCTAACTTTATTCTTGTTTATCTTTGAAGGTATCACAATCTTGGGATTGTACCGGATAGGGGGTGTGAACTCCAAAGTGCAGAAGCTGATGAATACCGTCTTCTGTAAGCATATTGAGATATTCATTGTACTTCAGTGTTTTATTGTGTGTTCCACCAGAATCTATTCAATATACAAGCAGAATAAGTATAAATAAGAATAAATAACAGTCCTGCTTATTGGATATGTTCTTAGGAAAGGAGGAGTTCAGGGGTGACTCCCCCATCTAATGTTTTTTAACGGTTAAATATTACTTTTTCCAAATATGTACCCTGGTTGCTGACTACCATTTCCCATTTACATTTGAAAACGTTGCCAATATAGTTTCAGTTGCATGAAACGTGCAAGGGAAAAAACTTGAATATCCTTGTGTATCCATTTACCTCCAAGAAAGCTGGCTCAAATAAATTAGGACCATTTTGGAATTGGGTGAGAAATCAATGGTTGACAAATTAAACGCCCCAATTGCTAAATGATTAGCATTAAATTTGCAACTGAGTTTTATTCATTTGCTAGGATAATTGCATGATTTGTAAATAGAGGTAGTCCTCGACTTACAACAGTTCATTTAGTGACTGTTCAAAGTTAAAACCGCACTGAAAAATCTGACCTACAACCATTTTTCAAAGTTACAATCTTTGCAGCATCTCCATGAGTATGTGATCCAAATTTGGATGTTGACAACTGGTTCATATTTATGACGTTACAGTGCCCCAAGGTCACGTGATCAGCTCTTGCGACCTTCTGACAAGCAAAGTCAACGGGAAGCCAGATTCACTTAAACAATCAGGTTACTAACATACCAACTGCCGTGATTCACTTAACAACTATGGCAAGAAAAGTCTCAAAATGGGGCAAAATTCACTTAAGAAATGTCTCACTTAACAACAGAAATTTGGGGCTTAGATGTTGTCATAAGTTGTGGACTACCTGTACAGAAATCTTAAAATACTGTTTCCTATCTCTTATAACTGCTTTTTATCTTCAGTTTAATTTCAGCATTCTGAAGAAACATTATGAATAATACAATATAAAAAGACACAATAATAATATACTTTAAGAGTCTATATAAGAAGATTTGTAATGTTAAACTGAAATTTAAGAACATTATGGCATCCTAATAACCAAAACCAGAGTTCTATATCCACAACATTTATAATTAAAGGAACTGCTAAAGGAGTTATTATTATTATTATTATTATGCAAAATAAATTTTATATAAAATAGCCCTTTTAACTACGAGTCAGTTTGCAATCCTTTATGTTATGAAATTCCTTTTAATTTTTGGAAAATCATCAAAATTGTTTGTAAAATAATTTATAGATGGCATTCTACCTTAAAATTGCATTATATTAATCAGTCTTTCTAGATTATGTTGTGAAGTTTGTACTCTAATTAATACATGTTGCCATTTCTGGTGGCAAAATTCCTATTCTGATTATCATTTTGGTTCATAGTTTTTGAGAAACATTTTGGAGATAATTTTTGGAAACTATATGACAACATTCATTCATTCATTCATGGCCATGTTCTCCAAGATATATTAAGTAACACAACTCAAGAGATTATGAGCAATTAAATTTCTGTTGTTAGTTGCCAGATATACTACAGCAAATTATGGGGGAAACTATATATTTCAGATTATTGTAACTTCTAAAATGCTTCCTTAAACTTTAAATAAAAATGAGAGTTTTTCAGTAATCAGATTTAAAACCAAGCACAATTTTTTAATCTTTTGAAATGCTGGAACATTTTGGTATTTATGCAAGATAATCAAACAGTGGCAGACCATGAACAAATTGCCAGTGACACTGCCAACAACTGTAACTTGGCAATAGAGAAGGAGCATAAAATCTCTGCCAGGTTAGGCTGTAGCTCATTTGGTCCTTCATTTTACATCACGCAGTGGCCAACTGGATGGAAATGGGAAGTTGGACTGGAGAACAAAAACATTGTTCACTCTTGCTTCCCAGGAACCAATTTTTAAGGCATTCTGCTTACAATTTAGAAAATAATTAAATCAATTACCAAACACTATTAATAGCTATTGATAGCCTGATCTTTCCTGAACTCTTCTAAAGGTTAAAATCGATAACCATTCATTGTAACTGCTGGCAGCAAATTCCACAGTTTGTTTCATGAATCAGTTCAGTATTTCCTTGCATCTGGTTTCAGTCTCTGACCTTGAGTTCTAAAGTTGTAAAGGGTGGAAGGATTTCTGTCCGTGTTGTCTGTGTCACAGATGAACATCCCCTTCGCCTCCTTTATTTGAGCTACAGAGCCACCAATAGCAATAGCAATAGCAATAGCACTTAGACTTATATACCACTTCACAGTGCTTTAAAGCTCTCTCTAAGCGGTTTACAGAGTCAGCCTCTTGCCCCCAACAATTTTGGGTCCTCATTTTACCCACCTCAGAAGGATGGAAGGCTGAGTCGACCTTGAGCCTGGTGAGATTCGAACTGCCAAATTGCAGTCAACCGGCAATCAGCAAAAGTAGCCTGCACTATTGCACTCTAACCACTGCACCACCGTGACTCACCAATGTTCTTGCAGTGAATGGGCACATCCTCGTTGACTCCCACAAGGTGCAGCAAGCCTTCTCTTCCCACACTCATCTCATTATGTATACACATAGACCAGGCATGCGAGTCTGCAACCAAATATCCAAGCAGATGTTCCCATTCAGAGATGAGTCCTCCTAGTTGTGGGTCCTCCATCAGCTACCATACCAGGTCAGGGAGGAAGAATAGCGACTGTCTCAGTGGTGGGTTCCTCCCGGTTTGGTCCGGTTCGGCCGAGCTGGTAGCGGTGACGATATGACGTCACCGAACCGATTCTCCCCCCCGCCCTCCCCCACCCACCCACGTTATTGTTACCTTTTATTTGGTCCCACCCCCAATCTATTGCTGCCTCCTGAGTCCCAGCTGATGACTAGAGGGAAAAAAACTGTTTAAACTCTTGCCGCGGGGCTTCAAAGGGCCGTCCTACAGCTGATCAGTGTTAAAAGCAAACAAATGAGTCGGGTCGTAAGTGCAAGGACCTTCCAGAAATGACTCTGACCAACTAGGCGTGCCCACCTAGTCACATGACCTCCAAGCCACACCCACAAAATAAGCCACGCCCACAGAACCGGTAGTAAAAAAAATTAGAACCCACCCCTGGACTGTATTATTGATACATTAGCATTAATTAGCATCACTGTCCTGGAAGTAGGTGCATTGGAATGGGGCTGCTTCTGGTGTACAGCCTGCTTTGATGTTTGGCACCAGCCTTCACAGAGTTCCTTGACTTTGTCATTGGGCTTCTTATGCTAGGGTTCAATTTCCATGCTTCAGGCCCAAGGTCATAAACAGTGCATGGGCATGTCCCAAATTACCTTGGCCATCCTCATGGCTTTCCCTTCAGAGGAGATGGGACACAAATTAGATATGGAGGACAATATAACCTATTCTTCATCATGGTCGGATAACTTCCTGATCAAACTACAAATAATGCTTAAAATTTCAGAGACCCATGAAAGTTACTGATGACCACTCTTAACGGGGATCTGTGTGTGAGATCCTGTCCCATTGTGTTGTGTCCCAGATGTTATGATTGTGGTTCCCTTCTTTTGAAGAAAAAAAAGTATAGAAATATTTTCAATAAATAATCCATACCAGTAGTTGAGCTGTGTTGAAACAGCTGTGTTCTATAATTCATCATATACTACTTGTTTTTTCCCAATTATATACGTTGTTAATATTGAGTTACCAACTGTATTGAATATTTCAATATATACAGCTTTTCATGGCTTCAAGCAGGGGTGAAATCCAGCAGGTTCTGACAGGTACCAGTAGCGGAAATTTTGAGTAGTTCGGAGAACCAGCAAATGCCACCTCTGGCTGGCCCCCGAGTGGGATGAGAATGGGGATTTTGCAGTATCCTTCCCCTGCCATGCCCACCAAGCCACACCATGCCCACCAAGCCACGCCCACAGAACCAGTAGTAAAAAAATGTGGATTTCACCACTGTCTTCAAGTGATGACACTACTATAGTGGTACCTAAAATTCCACTGTGAAATGGATTCATCCTGTTTCTCTCTCTTTTTAATAGCGCCTAAATCTCCTCCTGATATGGACATTGATTTGGAAATTTGGGACAATAAAACAATTACAAGTGGGCTAAAGAACTACCTCAGGTAAGCATTAGCCATGTGAAAGTCCCTTATGGTAGGTGCTTGTCAGTGTCTCTGACTTCAAACTCTCCAGTGTCTTCAAACTCTCCTGTAACAGAGAGCATGGTATGGTGTTGGAAGCCACTGATTTAGTTATTTTGTCTTATTTTTGGTTCATTGTGAATCTTTCCATTTTAAATGGAGTTTTTCTTAGCTGATATCTAATGCTTACAACACTGGGCAATAAATTTCTTTAACTAGTTAATTCATCTGATCAAAACTGCACAGCATGGTTCACTAATTGGCTATTAAAATCGCATAAAACAAATACAACTTATCTCCTTTGTTTAATAAATCCAGTAATTTAGGCAGTTGCATTGGCAAGGAATGAAAAAAAAAATGAAGGTATATGTTTATTCAGAAAGCAGATTAGTTTTAAATCCATTGTCTTGCATTCCAGACAATCTAATGTTGATTTAATTTGAGCCCTCCAAATATTGGTGTATTTTGACTGTGAATGTACTAAGAGAGTTGTTAAGAGCACAGACATTCTATCATTCAAAGCTGATAGAATTTCAGGTTGCAAAGCTATCACAATTACTTCTCCATTGTTTTGGAATAACTGGTAATTGTAGTACGGTAGCATTTTTGATAGGATCAGCCAAGGGTTTGACTCTTAAATACTTCTCTTTCAATATTCTTAGAAGTTTAAAACTAATCAAGGGAAAAATTACAAAGGTTTATCAAAAATAGAGGCAGATTGAATTTAGTTAAGGATGCTGCAACTTCTGTGGAATCTAAGTAAACTTCCTCCTTCTTCCCATAATTTAATGGAATCATAGAAGATAGCCTGTTGCAGCACCAAGCTAACATTAGTCTAAACAAGCAAAGCAATCAAACCCATTTAGGCTATCTGTAGGCTAAACATAACAACCCAGAAAAAGGCAATAATAAAACTCTACTGTGCTGTGGCCAGGAAAATTACATGGAATCAAGGAACCAAACTTGATACGAGAAGGTCTTTACCTTTGAAAACTATGAATGATTCAGTCACAACATTTTATCTCCTATGCTTCCATGAGCAGATCCTTCCTCCATGTAACATCCTCTAAAGATCATACAGCTGGGAAAGAGCAAAGCTCTTGTAGTCCAACTCATCTGGAGGTCACCAGCTTGAAGAAGGCTGCAATAGGGCACACCAGGAAGCTTTATGTATGATCTCTCCTTCCAGCTGTGTGTCTATTTAAGACTTCAGTAGTACTATCCATAACTCACAGCCGTGCAAGTTTAGAATGGAGCTAAAGGAAGTGTCTGCTTTGGAATGAAATGTGAATATCTTCAAAACACTACCTTCAGCCTCTTTCTTTCACTTTTTTTTTTTTTTTTTGGCTCAGGTGTCTTGCAGAGCCACTGATGACCTTCAAGTTACACAAGGATTTCATCATTGCTGTTAGTAAGTGAAAAAAGTGGATGATAATCCAGAGGGGTGGGGGGTTGGACAGACGGAGGGGGGGGAGAGAAAACATACACACAGTATACACACACATACACACACAGAGAGTACATTTAGAAAGTAATCAGACACCCTTTCAATTTTGCTATGCTGTTTTCACTTTGTCGTTATGGGGTATTGAGTGTAGATTAATGAGAAAAAAATGAATTTTAACAACTATAATATCAACCTGCAGCATAACAAAATTGACAAAAGGGAAGGGGGTCTGAATACTTTCTGAATGCACTATATGTGTGTGTATACATATATGTATATGTCTGTTTATGTCACAGCAACCTAAGTCTATAAAGAAATCTGGTTTCTTATTTACTGTGTTTCTTGTAATAGTCAATATAAACGATTGATGTTGGCATTTTGTTATATTCAGTGATGGGTTTCAAAAAATTTTACTACCAGCTCTGTGGGTGTGGCTTGGTGGGTGTGGCTTGGTGAGCGTGGCAGAGGAAGGATACTGTAAAATCTCCATTCCCACCCCACTCCAGGGGAAGGATACTATAAAATCTCCATTCTCTCCCCAATCCAGGGGAAGGTTACTGCAAAATCCCCATTTCCTCCTGATCAGCTAGGACTCGGGAGGCAGAGAATAGATGGGGTCGGGGCCAGTCAGAGGTAGTATTTACCGGATCTCCGAACTACTCAAAATTTCTGCTACCGGTTCTCCAGAAATGGTCAGAACCTGCTGAAACCCACCTCTGGTTATATTTCAATTTTCCTAAGAGCCAGGCAATGAACAATTCAGTAGGCTTTTCCAGTAATTCTCTTATATGTCCTTGTATTTTTGTTTTTATTTAAAAGGGAAAGGGCCATTAAAGGCTCAATTCTCTAAAGAAACACACCTTTGTGTGTTTCTGAGGTGACGTTTTAAGTGAGATCTCTCAGGGGATTCTTATAGGTATTCCCAGATTGCCATGGAATTAGGACCCTGCCCTATCAGTGGCCTAACACAGATTTTACACGGGAAGCCACTTAGATTAAAGTGGTTGAATAGAGCAGGAATCCAACTTGAATAAAGTTAAAACTAGGTTTGAAGGTACATGGGAAGTGGGAGGTGACTTCAGCATTTTCATCTATGTGTCCCATTTGCTAATCACTTCTTTTGTCCCATTCCTGATGGTAGCTTTTGATATTCATATGTCTATTTTATCCATTTCTATTTTAAGGATTCAATGTGAATTTTAAAACTTTCTGTTTGTGGAGGGCCGCATGCATTTCTGTGTGGTGAATAATCACTAGTGTTTAGACGTCTGGTGTATACTTTGTCAGTTTCTGTTTGTTTAAAGAAATCTTTAAAGATACATTCCATTTTTGTTCCTGACAATCAGTAGCATGTGATATAGTGATGATGATTGAAATAGCAGAGATTTATATAGTTTCTTAGAATTGGAAGGGATCTTAAATATCATCTTAACGCCTTCCTCAGCGGAAGATCCACTAGTTAGAATAGGGGTGTCAAACTCACGACGACACATTGTCATCACATGATGTATCCCGGATCTGCGCTCCTTCCGCCGTGCTGTGAAGACCTTTTTATTCCATCAAGCGGGCTTGGCCTGATCTCTTCCCTTTTTAAATATGTAAATTTTAATCTGTTTTTAAATTATTGGGGTATTTTAATTTGTCTGGGCCAAAAAGTTTAATTTGATTTTATCGGGTTTTTAAATTTTGTGTATTTATGTATTTTATTGTTGGCTGTTCACCGCCCTGAGTCCTTCGGGAGTAGGGCGGTATACAAATCAAATCAAATCAAATCAAATCAAATCAAATAAATAAATAAATAAATAAATAAATAAATAAATAAATAAATAAATAAATAAATAAATAATAAATTTTTTCCCCCGTTTGCTAAAAACCAGGGATGGGGTTAGCCAGCGTGTGACGCATCTGCTCCACAGTCCGCAAGTTTGACACCCCTGAGCTATAACATCTCAGCCAGGATGACCTCCAGCTTTTGTTTGAAAGCACTTAGTACAGGAGAACTCATTGGGTTATTCTTTTTTAAAAAAGTTTTTTATTAATTATTCAAAATTAAAAATATCGGACATAGATAGGACATTACTGGTTCTAAATATCTAAATATTTATACATAACATCATACTAACAATCTATATCATATTTCTACACAATTATACATACTTGTCTATTAATCTATACCTGTACCTATTTATGCAGTTTACATACATATTTATCCGTCATAACGTATATATTTCGCATCCAACACTACACCCTTGTCTCAGCTATCCTCCTTTTGTCTAGCCATTCGTAAAAAAATTTCCAGATTATATAGTACAGTGTTTCACATTTATCCTTGAGCTCCAAGGTAAGTCTGTCCATTTCTGCGCAGTTTCTGTCCATTTCTGCGCAGTTAAGAATTTTTAATAATATTTCCTCTTCAGTTGAGGTATCTCTCATCGGGTTATTCTTGTTGTTACTATCTTTTTAATAGAGTCAGATGACCAGAATTACAGAGTGGAAGCAGTCCATGCCATTGTCCACAAATTGCCAGAGAAAAACCGGGAGATGTTGGACATCCTGATAAAGCATTTGGTCAAGTAATAATTGCTTTTTATGTATAATCATGGGAGGAAAGAAAGGAGTTTTAATGCCGCTGCCTTAAATCACATCCCTAAACAATAGTTAAACCAGGGGTGAAATCCACTTGCCTTCGCTACCGGTTCGCAAATGTGAGCGCGTGTGCCTCCTCCACACATGTGCAGAGCCTTCTGTGCATGCGCAGAGGGTCAAAAACGGGACGTGATGACGTCCGGGCGGGTGGCCGGAGCCTCCACGGCCGGTGCTACCAGTTCGCCCGAGTCAGATAAAACCGGCTGAATTTCACCACTGAGTAAAACCCTATGAAATTATAAGTATTCATGACTGGAAATGTATTTATTAACTAGCGCCCCCTGGAGGTTCCCAGTGCAAAGTAGCATTCATTCCATGATCTGTTCACATAATTTTTTTCTGGCAAAAGGTTCTGTAGAAGGTTGCTCCAGGCTGACTGACCATTCACCTTTTCATATATTTCTGAAAACAGTAACTTAAAATGTCAGTTATGTCTCTTGTTCCTGATGCTATTTAGGTGGTCACCTTGCTATATGTTTAAATATTCTTATGTGTGGGTATTTAAAAATTCTTTCATTTTTTTAGTTTTTCAAAAGCGTAATTTAAAGAACATCTGGAAATCTGTTATGGATCTGCCGTTGATGCTTGTAACCATTTCTTGGTAGAATGAAATCATGGAACATAAAGGAGTCAGTTCTGTCTTAAATTAACTCTCAAATGGATTTCAATTCACAGTCCCTACATTTAACTCTATATAAATGTATGTGTGGTTAACATGTGTGTTCCCTGGAAATTTTCAACAATAAGCAATGATATTCAGTCCCTGGATTCACACATTCCATTTCTCTTCCCATGACTATGTCTGTTTGACATCGCCAAATACAATAAAAGATGCAACTGAAATTGTCAGGGTCAGTTTGATGTGGTAGTTAAGGTGCTAAACAAGGACTTAGGGAAGCTCACAGAGTGATTTTAAGCCAGTTGCTCTCACTCTACATCACACTTACTGTTGTGAGAAAAAAAATTGGGAAGAGGCAATTATATAAATTCCCTTTACATGTTGGTGTAATGCAGTGATGGCTTTCAAAATTTTTTACTACCAGTTCTGTGGGTGTGGCTTGATGGGTGTGGCATGGGTGGGTGGGCGTGGCTGGGTAGGTGTGGCAGGGGAAGGATACTGTAAAATCTCCATTCCCTCCCCAATCCAGGGGAAGGTTACTGCAAAATCCCCATTTCCTCCTGATCAGCTGGGACTTGGGAGGCAGAAAATAGATGGGGGTGGGGCCAGTCAGAGGTGGTATTTACCAGTTCTCCAAACTACTCAAAATTTCCACTACCGGTTCTCCAGAACTGGTCAGAACCTGCTGAGTACCACCTCTGGTGTAATGGATGGACTACTGATCACCATCATCTTGTCTTCGTCTAATTCAGGTGTTCTGTAATATAATCTAAAGAAATGTGATATTGAGATACACACACGCACACACACACACACACACACACACACACACACACACACACACATATCACATTTCTTTAGGTATGTATGTAGATAGATAGATAGATAGATAGATAGACAGACAGACAGACAGACAGACAGACAGACAGACAGACAGACAGATAGATAGATAGATAGTGTGCATATTTATATATATGCTGTCACATATTATTGTAAAAAGAGACATGGAAATAATTCCACCTTTATAATAATGAAAAACTAAAGATTGTTAATATTTAAAATTTTACCCAGAAATAAAGCACAGTGAAAGTGGACTTTCAGGAAATGGATATTTTCTTTAATGTAATAACATACATTTTATTCTCTTACTATTTCAGCCTATTTATATTCATTATCCCAAAATAAAACCATTACAATAACGTTTCTATCTCATTAGTATTATGAAAAAGCTATTTTCTAAAATTTCTTCAAGAAACTGAGCCTTGATTCCCATTTCAAAAAATTATGTCCAGTTATTACTTGTCAGGGCAATAGCTACCTCATTTTTGTTATCTAAAAGATTCAATTTGTTACCAAGGTAACCTAAGCGTTCCTTCTTAAGATAATAAATTACAGTAATAAGGAAACTGACATCTGTTTTAACTTTACTTACTCGAAATTCTTTTATTAGTAAAGAACTGAAAATCTTGATAGGGCATTCTAGTTGCATACAAAGTTATGTGACTGCTTTAGACAATATGAAGCAATACATTATTCCAACTTTAAATATTGTATTCAGTAATATGTAATAGGATTAGTTATGAAAATGGGAACCGGCTTTAATATGAAGAAGACAATCACCAAAGACAGCACCCTGTGTCAGTTGTGTCCAATGTTATGTGTAGGACAATTTACTCTGAGATATGAACTCCTCAATGAGTCCAGGTGACAAATGTTACTGTCAGATCTGCCCCAGTCTACTCTCTCAGGAAAGTAAGTCTCATGACTGCATTTAGTTGAAGCAAAGGAACTTTTACTGAAAGAAACTGGTTGCAGAAAGATCAGCCAGAATCTGGTGTTCCCGCTCAAAATACAAAACTATTCTTTCATTTCCCACTTCCTCTCCCCATGACCAGTCCCCCAGCCAGCCAATGTGATGCCAGTAAGATGTTTTGAGAAACTCTGGGGTGTCAAACTGGTAACGTTCTATTCTCACAACAAATGGCCTTGAAGATCCTGTAAATACTGGTTTCCAGCAAAAGCATCATAAATCTCAATCATGTGACTGCAGGACACTGCAAGTGACCGTAAATATGGTCAAGCACCCACAATGCTGTCATACATCCAGAGGCAGCCAGATGTTGGAACTTCAAATCTAGATCATAAGTAGCTTTTTCAGGATCCATCATAACTTTAAACAGTTGCTAAGCGATCATTCATAAATCAAGGTCCACCTGTAGTCTAAAACAAAACTTTTATAAATTTCTGGGCTCTTACGAATTGTATAAAATGACAAATTCTGCCAGGTGTGACTTTTCATGTGATCATGCTACAAAGTGTTGGTGCTTGGAACTGGATTGTGTGAATCGATTTGAATTAGGTAAACAATTGGTGGCAATAGATTGAATAGAAGTCCAGTATCATTTTGGAAAAAAATGATATTTATATATTCTGATTTCAGCTAAGCCCTGTCAACTGCATTTGTTTGTGATTCTTCTTGCAGGGGGGGGGGGGGGGAGTTAAAACAATTTCCACTTCACACATAAAAGAAAGTGTTATATTGGATTTATATTTATTGGGAAGAAACCCGTTCTTTAGAGTTAGTATACATGAAATATATATTGCTTGGTATTTGTGTTAATCCGTAGAAATTTCATTCTGTGACAAAACAGTTTGGGAGGAAAACTACAATTCACCAAATATGTTAAATATTTGAAACTCTGCTTAAAATATGTAGAAAGTTTAAATCATTTAAATATTTGAATTATTAAATAGAAAAGCCTGTTTCCAAAATTTCTACACCAATATATTCTTCACCAAAGGGCAAATGGTTTCTGTCTTTCCAATGTATGTTATCAAAACAAATTACAAATTTTTACTTAACGTATACATAAATGGAGTGTCCAGTTTTATTGAGTGGAAATGAAAATCTAATTATATCCTATCTAAAGCCTACTATTTTTTTTTTAAATTGCTTGTTTTCAGGGTATCATTACATAGTCAGCAGAATCTCATGACGGTCTCCAATCTTGGAGTTATTTTTGGTCCCACGCTGATGAGAGCCCAGGAGGAAACAGTGGCGGCTATGATGAACATCAAGTTTCAGAATATTGTGGTTGAGATTCTCATTGAGCATTATGACAAGGTAGAATGTCGTGAGTTTTACTGAAATCTACGGTGAAAAAAAATATGAAATACAACTCATTATATTACTTTAATAACTAGGAATATAAATGCCTTGGGTTTTTTAATGAATAAACGGAATAGTTTATTCAGTCAACAGCACCATAACATTTCCCGATTTGAAGGTAGGCTGCAACTTGGGGGGACTTCCTAAACTCATAGCTCCTGCTTGAATGACAAGAGAAGAGAAGGGTGGAAAGCCCTATGCATGTTTAGCCTATTGAAGAGAGAACAAAAAGAGCTATGACGACAGTCTTCAAATATCTGAAGGATTGTCACATACCCTGCTTCCCCCAAAATAAGACATCCCCTGATAATAAGCCCAATCGGGCTTTTGAGTGCATGGCAATAAGGCCAAGCGCTTATTTCAGGGTTCAAAAAAATATAAGACAGGGTCTTATTTTTGGGGAAATATGGTAGAAGAGGCAATAGATATATTTTTTGTGGTCCCGGACAGGAGGACAAAAAGTAGTAGATTAAAACTATGACAAAGAAGTAGATGCCAGCATAGTTATCAGAAGGAAAGGCCAGACCAGGTGTGTCAAACTCAAGGCCAGTGGGCTGGATATGGCCCACGGGATGTTTAGATCTGGCCTGCAGACCCGTCCTGGAAACAGCGAAGGACTGGCCCACGGTGCCTCTGCCACCGAAAATGAAGCCCGAGCAGCCCGCACGTGGCCTCCCCAAACTCCGTTTTCACTGGCAAAGGGCTACAGGAGGCCATCGCAGCTGAAAAAGGAGCCCGGGCGGGCCGTCGCGGCCAAAAACAGAGCCTCAGTGACTGACATCGAGTTGGCCATGCCCCCCTGTTCCCCCAAGGTCAAACACAACCTTGATGTGGCCGTCAATTAAATCGAGTTTGGCACCCCTGTTTTTGTATCAGCAAATGTAATGAGCTATCCCACGACATAGTGAGTTTTCATTCAATAGATTATATGATTATCAAAGGGTTGAGAATCATCTTTCAAAAATGCTCCAATATAGGGGTTTTCAAACATTTTTGTATTATGGAAACGGTTAGGGGAAAAAATGTAGGCAAAGCCTACATTTTTAGTAAAAGAAAATTGACTGCATTCAAAAGAACGTTTTTCAACCCCTTCATCCCTGATGGAACCATTAAAGTCTCTTAGAATTCTGTACGACATAGTTTGAGGGCCTGTTTCACAGGATCCAGAACTGAACCAAGGGTTGAACTAAAAGATCTCTAAAGTCCTTTCTTAGAAACTTTTGGGTTTTAAAAATTAGCTAAGATAAACTAGGTGATGCCACCTTCATTTACACAGTAAATAAAAGATGCTCATCATAAGATATTTATTAAATTTGGTAAGGAAAAGTCTTTACCTTAGTATGTTCTGAAAAAGAAATAATCTGAATTAATCTGGAATAAACAGGATTACATCAGAATCACTTATGTGCGCCAAAAATTAAAATCACTTTTCTAATTATTCAGAATTTTTAATGTCTGCAACGTACAGGAATTCTACATAATAATAATGTAGAGTAGCTTTCTCTTGTGTTCTTACATCCAGACGTTCCCCAAATTTCTGTGAGTTTGGGAAAGGGAAGCCTCATTCTATGAAGACAGTAGGATGCTGTGTATTGTCTTACGCAATGTTGAAATATTGCATTCAGTTTTGGTCACCATGATATAAAAAAGATGTTGAGACTCTAGAAAGAATACAGAGAAGAGCAACAAAGATTTTTAGGAATCTGGAGGTTAAAACATATGAAGAATGGTTGGAGGAATTGGGTAAGGCTAATTTAATGAAAAGAAAGACTAGGGGTAACATGATAGCAGTGTTCCAATATCTAAGGGACTGGCACAGTGAAGAAGGGGTCATCCTAAACTGCAAAGCACCAGAAGGCAGGACAAGAAGCAACGGATAGAAACTAATCAATGAGAGAAGCAACCTAGGAGAAATTTCCTGACAGTGAGTACAGTTAATCAGTGGACCGGCTTGCCTCCAGAAGTTTTGGGTGCTTCAACACCAGAGGCTTTTAAAAAGAGAGAAGAGAATGGAACGGAACGGAACAGAATAGAATAGAATAGTTGGAAGGGACCTTGGAAGTCTTCTAATCTAACCCCCGACTTAGGCAGGAAACCCTAAGATTGGACAACCATTTGTTTGAAATGGCATAAGGTTGACTGCCCGAGCAGGACTAGAAGACCTCCAAGGTCCCTTCAAACTGTGTCATTCTATTATTCTGCAATCGTTAAATTATTTTGAAGAATTTAATGTGATACTCAAATCGTACAGAAAAACCTCTATTGGAAGCAGATGACTCACGATCTCTCAGCCTGAGCAAATGCAGGTATTCCCAAAGATTCTCAACAACATGGACGTTTGCTTTTATTGATAGATATTCCACACGGCCCCAGATCCCAATATTCCTCTTCGACAGCCTCAATCCAGATCCAGCTCAAGAAGGACAAGAGCAATCTGTCTCTCCACAGGTACTCGCAAGCCCAAAGGACGATATACTCCGTGTCTAGCGGATCCAGATAGTAAGTGCGTTTGATTCTGTTAGCACTGTCTGGTTTCTCACAGTTGATTATAAACAGGTGGTAATAATTGCATTGCTCTGAGCACCAGGGGTGCTTCTCAGCTGAGCCATTTTGTGCCATTCACATGGAACCTAGCTATCTGCACTTTTTCATTTGGGCTTTTCTTATTTCACATATTTATATACCATTTACATGGAAACATTTATACATTTCTTGTTCCTTTGTTTCATCTAAAATGTTTCACTGTATTTTTGTGACCTTTCCCCACCCGCCCAACAAAATGTAGATATGCTGAGGCAGAATTAGCTGTCTTCATCGTACACAAAGAGAATTTTTCTTTCTCCCTCTTCTGACTCAACCTGACTCAAGGGGCAGCCCTGTGGGCCAGATGTAAACATCCTGCGGGCCGTATCCTGCCCCCGGCCTTGAGTTTGACATCCCTGGTATAGCCATAAGCCGTTTTATTATATAGTCACGCTCAAGATGTACATATTAATGCATTCTTGGGCCATCATTAATCTGTATGGGCTTTCCTACCCTTGTGCAGAATCATGAAGTAAATATGGTTCTGGCAAAGGTTAAAGTCAATTTAGATCATTTTGTATTTCTGTGCAGATTCGTCAATAACAGTTAACGCTGTTTTCCTCCCAGAGGAAAGCAAAGAGAAATGTGGGGTCCTTGATGCTCTCTGAGCTGACATTTCATTGCCAATCGAAGTAACATCATCAGTGCTGGCCAGGGTAGATAAAAATCAATGATTTTTTTAAAAAAATTAAAAAAAACAGATTTTTTTTTATTTAAATCGGATTTTTTTTATTTTTATCTAATTTATTTTAATAAAAAACTTTTGGGGTAAAAATCTATCATAAGAGAGTTTTCTATTTAAGATACATAAATAATTTAGTTTATTCAGCATGAAATGGAGCTTAGTTATGTAGCATGAGGCTGTATATTCTGCAACACTGGGACTATCGGTGAGTCAACAGTGGGTCAAAGGAGTAGCAGAGATGACAGTTGCTCTTTAAAAATTATGATTTAAATTGAGTTGATTTAAATCAAGCCTTTTTACTAGTGATTTAAATCATGATTTAAATTGTGATTTAAATCAACTCGATTTAAATCAAATCCACCCTGGTGCTGGCTAAATTTGAGAAATGCCATTTATTGTTTTCATCCCCTTCTCTTAACTTTTCCACCTTCCAGGTGATTCATACAGTAGCAGCCCAGACAGCACTCCTATGGGTAGCATAGAATCACTGTCCTCTCACTCTTCAGAACAAAACAGCACTACGAAACCTGCGTCTTCTCAATCCAGGGAAAAAACAGGGGTGGTTCCATGGATTGCTTCATCATCACCATCTTCCAATGGACCTAAAAATTCAGGGCTTTGGACCACAAGTCCTGAATCCTCCTCAAAGGAGGATGCAACGAAAACAGATGTGGAATCTGACTGTCAAAGTGTCACATCTGTTACTGGACCAGACAATGTGACTTCCCCAGGAGATCCAACCAAAAGAGGATTGTACAGTCTCTCTGGAATGAAGAGATCATCAGCTTTGTCTTTAAGGTCAATCCCTTCTGCAGAAGGTAATCTTGGAAAATATCCATTGCTTTACTGTCAATAAGTTAATTAATAGTTTGTGCGTATCTATTTTCACATCTTCCGAGCCGAGAAATATTTACATAATATTGGTACCTTGGTCATCAAGCTGGATGGCATATAAATTTAATGAATAAATGAATGATTGAATGGAATGAATGAATGAGCATAAAATTGGGAATAGTTGCTGGCTATGCTTAAAGGCAGGGACGTGGTGGCTAAGACGCTGAGCTTGTCGATCAAAAGGTTGGCAGTTCAGAGGTTTGAATCCCTAGTGCCGCGTAACAGGGTGAGCTCCCGTTACTTGTCCCAGCTTCTGCCAACCTAGCAGTTTGAAAGCATGTAAAAAATGCAAGTAGAAAAATAGGGACCACCTTTGGTCCCTATTTTTACGTTTGGAAGGTAACAGCGCTCTATGCGCCTTTGGCGTTTAGTCATGCTGGCCACATGAACACGGAGATGTCTTCGGACAGCTCTTTGGCTTTGAAACGGAGATGAGCACTGCCCCCTAGAGTCGGGAATGACTAGCACATATATGCAAGGGGAACCTCTTTACCTTTACCTTTACCTATGCTTAAAGGCAATAAGACAGGTAATATTGAGTTTTTACTAACTGGGATGACAAACCTTATATGAAACAGAAAGGATTTTTATTAAAAGCTAAAACAACGCAGTGTTTGCCAATTTAGTATTTGGGAGGTATTTCAAAAATCATTAGATAAATTAATGACAAGGTATGTAAGATTTCAATTCTGATTGCCATTTTATTTTATTAAGTTTTAATGTTGTTTCATACTAGTGGTTGTAGTTTTTCTTTCATTTATTTTTGTATAACCCCCACCCCCAGAGTTACATGGTATGAATGGGACAGCCATATAAAAGCTTAAATAACCCAAAACAGGCATCCACAAGATGTTGTTGCTGAGATGATGTTAAAATGACGGGATTATTGTGCCAATGATGTAAAAACACTGCAATTTCTATACATTTTTAGAGAGAAAATAGATTAGATGATAAAAGAATGTTTTAATTACGTAAGAGAAAATGGGAAGTCTAAACCTAGAGTCCTTTAATTCCTTTTCAAGTTATGAGTCCCTTCCAAATTTAAAGTAACACACTTCAGAAATAGCAACATTCCCTTGTCTTCTGCAAACATTTTAATCTCATTTTTTTTTCTACGATAATAAATCCCTTCGTTGACAAATATCAATTTGTTTAATTGTTACACAACATTTTAAGGGTAGTGAACTCCAATAAAGTTGGTTATTTTACCATGTTTACAATAAATGTGCTCTTACTGCTAATTTCAAATATATGACTAGAAAAAAAATTGCTGTCAGGCCTATTTTGCATTCACAATAAGGATTGTGGAAAGCCATAAATGTATATAATAGGATATAACTAAGCAAATATTTGGAACTGAGTAATAGGCTAAAGAAGTGTTTAACACACCACTATAACTTTACCTTCACCTTAAATTATTATTCACACATCATGGTCTTTCAGGGAAATAATGAGAATTGAAGAGTCATCCAAAGAGTCAACAAGTTATCTATCTATCTATCTATCTATCTATCTATCTATCTATCTATCTATCTATCTATCTCCAACCTTTATTATTTTATTATTGTTTTTCACACTTACAACCTTTTCACACTTTTCACACTTGCAACATCCCCATTGTCATGTGATCAAAATTTGGACGCTTGGCAACTGGCATGTATTTATGACGGTTGCAGTGTCCAAAGGTCATATGATCACCTTTTGCAATCTTTGGACAAGCAAAGTCAGTTGGGAAGCCAGATTCATTTAACAACCATATTACTAACTTAACAATTGCAATGATTCACTTAACAACTGTGGCAAGAAAAGTCATAACATGGGGTAAAATGCATTTAACAACTGCCTTACTTAGCAACAGAAACTTTGGGGTCATAAACCAAGGATTACCTGTATTGAACACCAAACTAGGAGATGTTCGAGTTAATTTCATGTAATACTTTGTTATTTAGGTAACAAAAGCTGCAGAAGTTCCTTGCAAAGTTTAGCTTCCTTGGACGCCAAGGAAGTACCAAAGATGCTAGAAAATCCAGATCTGCCTCCAAAAATGTGCAGAAGATTACGATTGGATACAGCATCGAGTAATGGCTACCAGAGACCAGGGTCTGTGTAAGTTTGTCCACATTTTGACTGTGCTTGAATTTCTTGCATTGGAAAGAAATTGGAAACTATTGGTAATCATGGAATTATTCCTTATATTTCAGGGTAGCAGCAAGAGCCCAGCTGTTTGAAAGTGGTTGCTCAGCGAAGCAGGCTAGGTAGGTCTTAACTATAATAATAGGCATCCTTTTGAATATTAAGTCATATTTTACTTCTAACAACTTACAACTTCTTTTATTTATTTATTTATTTATTATATTTCTATACCGCCTTTCTCCCATAGGACTCAAGGCGGTGTACAGTCAAGAAAAATATAGATACACAAACATCATAAAATTGCTAATTAAAATTATTATTATAACATAGTTTGGCCCAATTAAATAGAACCTAAAATTAGATAACATTTTAAAAACATTCACATGTTCATATGTTTAGCCCCGCTTGTTGGAACATCAGGGTTTTGAGGGCACAGCGGAAAGCATGGAGATCAGGGATATTTCGTATCTCAGGGGGCAGTTCATTCCAAAGGGTTGGAGCCCTCACAGAGAAGGCCCTCCCCCTGGGAGTCGCCAGTCGGCATAATTTGACTGACGGTACCCTGAGTAGTCCCTCCCTGTGAGAACGAACTGGTCGGTGGGAGGCTATTGGTGGCAAAAGACGGTCTCGTAGGTACCCAGGTCCTAAGCCATGGAGTGCTTTAAAGGTGATAACTAACACCTTGAATCGCACCCAGAAGACCACCGGGAGCCAGTGCAGCTCGCGTAGGAGAGGTGTTACATGGGCGCAACGAGCTGCGCCCATAATCACCCGCGCGGCTACATTCTGGACCAGTTGGAGCCTCTGGGTGCTTTTCAAGGGGAGCCCCATGTAGAGAGCATTACAGTAGTCCATACGGGAGGTGACTAGGGCATGAGTGACCGTGCGCAAGGCGTCCTGATCCAGAAAGAGACGCAACTGGCGGATCAGGCAAACCTGATAAAAGGCACCCCTGGCCACGGCCGTCAAATGATCTTCTAAAGATAGCCGTGAATCCAGGAAGACACCCAAGTTGCGGGCCCTCTCTGTGGATTTTGAAATGCAGATACTACCTAATGTTGGAAGAAAATCAGCCCTTACGTTATTAGCTAGCAGTAACAGAATATTAAGAGTTGGGGAAAAAATCTAAGCTTATTTCAAGCTGAACACCCAATTTTAAGTGTCTATGGAGATTCTCAGTTATCCAGGTCATGGTTGTCCCCAAAGGTGCTTTTTCAAGAAGCAACTGGACTTTCTGGTTTTTTCCGTGAAGATGTTTTGCTTCTCATCCAAGAAGCTTCTTCAGTTCTGA
The DNA here is from genome assembly GCF_029215685.1 of Pituophis catenifer annectens. Classification (NCBI taxonomy): domain Eukaryota; kingdom Metazoa; phylum Chordata; class Lepidosauria; order Squamata; family Colubridae; genus Pituophis; species Pituophis catenifer. The sequence continues at coordinate 116,117,664 of NW_027256884.1, read as the reverse complement.
GCTGAAGAGAAGGATGAGAAGCGAAACATCTTCAAAGAAAAACCAGAAAGTCCAGTTGTGTCTTGAAGAAGCACCTTTGGGATGATTCTCAAGGTTTCTGACCACCATTTGCAAATTCAGTAGCATTTTCCTCCCTGACTTTAGTGAACAAGATAACTTGTTTTCAAAGTGAAATTCTAGGAATTAATACAGCTGTAAGCAAGCAAGCTTCTTATTAAGATAATGATTTTAAAGTTGAGGGAAGCAGTTATCTTGATTATTTCAAATGAAATTATTTTAAATTGGAGTGGCCTTTCTTTCTTTCTTTCTTCTTTCTTTCTTTCTTTCTTTCTTTCTTTCTTTCTTTCTTTCTCTCTCTCTCTCTCCCTCCCTCCCTCTCTCTTTCTCCCCTCCCCTCCATCTCTCTCTCTCTCTCTCTCTCTCTCTCTCTCTCTCTCTCTCTCTCGACTTTCTGGTGTTTTCTTTTAAGATGGTTTGCTTCTCATCTCAAAAAAAAAAAACATCTTTGGGAATTTTAGGTGTTTCTACAGAATTTCCTCTCCTTCTTAAGGAAGAAATTTGGAGAAACCATGCAGTGGAGCTGGGATTGCTAGAGATAAGAAGTAACTCCTTATTAGAACTGATGCTTCTGAACCTTCCAGAAAATATGGGATATAGAGAACTATAACAAATTATAATTCTAAAACAAATTACAATTTTTTGTTTATTGACTTAAGTGTTTCTGAGGGGTTTATTTTCCCCTCAGAATCCTAAAGATGGGACACAGATAATTCTAATAAATTTGAAACTAGGCTAATTCTAACGTAATTAATTAACCAAATAATTTTAATTAATTATTAATCAAGTGATAGAATTAGTTAGGATGTAACATTTATTATTTCTTGTCGGTTAAGAATGAACTTTGTCTTACACTTAATTTACATTTAAAAGCACATTGAAACTTGATAAGGAGATCATACATACATACATACATGTGTGTGTGTGTGAGAGAGAGACTTTATATATATCAGGCATGTATTTAGTGTTATCCATATGTAACAGGTTTGTTTATTAGAAAGTGTATAGCACATTTCCAGCAAAGGATGTTGCTCTCAGTAAATAACAAAGGCCTAACTAAATAAAATGTTTTTGCATGGCAGTGGGAAGGTTATCAAAAAGAAAGAAAGCCTAATCTTTAGAGATCTAGAGAGAAATCACCAAGAAGACCCAATCCCCAACAAATATTTTTGGGTAGCATTGGGAATAACACAAGAGTTTCTTCAGAATTATTAAAACACAGGATCTATTTATGAAAAAGAATGTAGTATTTGAAGGAGTTTAGTCCCACCTCAAGTAAAGCTTAATAGTGTCAGGGTTCCAAGTAAGAGGCCTAAGGCAGTCAAAACTCTGAGGCCTGGAGTTTCCTCAAAATTTTGATTGCCTTGGGTCTGTTACTTGATTACCACAACACTATACTTTGTGCATTGAAGCAGACTAGTATCCAACAGAATGGTTTTAAGCAAAATACTACATACAGGTAGTATTTGACTTACAACCGGTCACTTAGTGACTATTCAAAGTTATGATGGATCCACCCAAAAGATACTTATGACCTGATTCTAAAGTTCCAGTTGCTGTCCTCCATGGTCGCACAATCACATTTTGGGTGCTCAGCAACTAGCCCACATTTACACCTGTTTGCAGGGTCCCAGATGATGTGACCAAGTTGAATGACATCTTTGCTTAAAAATAGCATTTACTACTGATTTGGTGCAAAACATACCATATTGAGGTATGTTAAGCAATGAGTTTGCTTAACCACCGTAACATCCACTTAATGTCCATGGCCACCACAAAAAAAAGTCTCAAAATTAGGTTGATCACATGAGTAACCCTCTTTACAACTATCACAATGTAGGACCGTAACGGGCAGGCTCATAAGTCAAGGACTACTTGTAACTGGATTTTTTTATTCATAAAATTGATTGGCCACCCATCTTACCTCAGGGCAATTCTGCGCAGCTGGATCCTGCCAATAGTCTTGCCACAACATTTGGTAGGTCAGTCCCACCACATTTTAGAGAGTGCCTTACTTTAGTTAACTGCAAAAGGGCCTGTTGGTTTGAAACATTTCTTTTACGGGTGTATTTCCCATATTGCAGTTCCAACATTTCGTTCTACTGGCGTGCTCTTCCATTCATAGATCTTTTTCTTTTTAGTCTACAATGTTTGTTTGTTGTTACTGTTTTCAAGGCAAGCCAAGGCCATGTATTCCTGTAAGGCTGAACACAGTCATGAACTGAGCTTCCCGCAGGGGGCAGTATTTTCCAATGGTAAGATGCAAATTAGCTTTTATTGTCTTTGTAGCAATAACATTACTAACTCTAGCATCTCCGTTCATCTTTAAAGAGCTGTAAGGCTGTTTGTATGTTCATTATTGCAACACAATTATTCTTCATCATATTACTTTTTCAAGGGTGAGTGATAATGTGAATATGAACATGTGTGTGTGTTTCATCATCCTCTTTTAATGACCCTATAATCCCTTGTGGGGTGGAGTCTGGGCAACTGAATGGAGTTGAGTGTTTACAGGCCGGATGCCCTTCCTGGCGCCAATGCGGAGTTCTTTTCAGCAGATATATTCAGTGTGCCCAGAGAGAGAAATATCTGCCTCTACCTAGGATCGAACTCACAGCTTCCTGATTGTGAGGCAAGAGCTCCACCTCTAGGCCACTGCACCATGAGTGTGTGTGTGTGTGTGTGTGTGTGTGTGTGTGTGTGTATGTGTTTGTGTGTGTAGGTGTGCAAATATTATTATTATTTATGTTAAACATTAAACTGTATCTAAGAGAGAAGACCATAATCAATATAAGTCATACATTGTCCTTCTTTCTTAACAGTATATCCATCTGTGGAACCCGGATGGCTAACTGCGACATATGAAGGCAAAACAGGACTTGTTCCAGAAAACTATGTTGTCTTTCTCTAGTGATAGTAATAATGGACAGCAGCAGTTTCTTCATGGTATCCATGGTAACCAGCAATAAGCACTGTGATATTTTTTTTTAATCTGACACAGATATGGAGGGTCTGCCAGCTATCCCCATGTATGGTTGACTCCCTTCTGTTTCTGCAACTGCAGATTATGTAGCTTATGTAGATTATGTAGAAGAGAATTTAACGAAAACAGTTGAGAGGATGGGTTTTTTGTTTTGTTTTGTTGTTTTGTTTCAGTCTGTGTTTTAAAACTGAACATGGTACTTTCTCTGTCTTCCACTGTTGGTAACGAGAAAAATCACTTTATTTTTTTCCCCCCTTTATGCACAAAATCAAATCACCTGAAAATGAATATGCTTTTTTTAAAAAAAAAAAAAAATCTAAATGACTGATTCTCAGTTGGTCCCTATCATTTCAAGAAAAGCTTGTATTTAAATTGTTAATAAATGTTCACAGATGTCACTGTTTGTAAAAGCAATATGGATGTTTGATAGGGATAAAAATGCGTTAATTGGAGCAACACTTCATCAAAGTGATATTTTTGTTTCAAACGGCATTTTAAAGCAGTATATGTGTGTTTTTGGTTTTTCTTCCTTCACTTCTATGTTTTATCCTATAATTATTAATAAATTATATTTATAAAATCTCACTGCTGTTCTAAAAATACATTGGAATACCAACTACATAAATAAGCTATGGTATTATTATTATATACTTTATTCATTAAACATGAAACTCGGTCAACTGAACATTCAAAAATGCATCACAAATACCATTGACTGGTGCTAATGGTTGATATGGGTTGCTGCCAGCGTCTTAGGTATCAACCAAGTACCTTCTTAAGATGTACAATGTTCCAAGTAGCGCAGTTTTTGGTAGTTCCGCTGGTGTTACTGCAGGAAGCTGCAGTTTGTTGATATATCTTATAAAATTCTTGGACATGGTACCAAGTGCCCCGATGACAATGGGTATCACTGTTACATGTTTCATCCATAATCACATAGTTTTGATGGCCAGGTCACAATATTTCACGATTTTTTTCAGTTCTTTTTCTTTGACTCTGGCGTCTCCTAGTACCGCGATGTCAATAAATTGTATGTTTCAGTTTTCGACAGTTGTGATATCTGGCGTGTTGTGTTCCAAATGATGATCTGTCTGTATTTGAAAGTCCCACAAGATCTTCACCACCTCATTTTCTATAACTTTTTCGACTTTATGTTCCCATGACTTTTTGGATACAGGCAAGTCGTATTTTTTACATAATGACCAGTGGATTAATTTAGCAGCTTGGTTGTGTCTAGCTTTGTAATCAGTTTGTGATGATGATGATGATGATTAACCATCGCACAGTCAGCCAGATGTTCAGACCGAGTTTGGCATTTTTGTCCACCTATAGAGTCCTTACCAAGGACCTGGGATAGGCAAATCTGGATGTTTGATGGTGTTACAGATATTGTCATAGGATGGAAGCTTTATTAGTATTATTAGTCACATATTCAACTAGATGCTCAGATGGACTTTGATAATTTTATCCACCTATTGAGCCCTTCACAAGAATATTGGATAAGAAGATGTGGATGTTTGATGGTGTTAAAGGTATTGTTGCAGGATGTAATTGCAATTGACCAATAGTGATCTTGTCAATGCAGATGGTAGTCAAATGGTGCTCCAGTTGCTTTGGGAATGCCCTCAAAGAGTCTATTACTGTTGGTACTAACTTTGCTTTCTTCTGCCACAGTGGTTCTATTGCTATTTGCTTTGTAATTTTTTCTCCATTTCTTTCTCTTCTATTCTGTCTCCAGATATTGCCACGTTCACTATCTAGACTTCTTTGTGTTTCTTACCAACAGTGATTTAAGTCTGGATGTTACGTGGGACCAGTAGTGGGATTCAAATCCCGGCACTACTAGTTCATTATTGGGAGCGTGCGACACTTCTCTGCATGCGCAGAGCATTTTTGATGATGTCTGGGCAGGTGGGCAGAGCGTCCTGCCGCCACCGCTACCAGTTCGCCCGAACTGGGGTGAACCGGTAGCAACCCACCCCTGCGTGGGAAGTGTCGGTTGGTTTGAATTCTAATGTCCCAGCGCACTTTAGCGTCTTCATTTTATATTACTTACTTTTATGGTTCCATCAGTTTTTGATTGCAGGCAAATGGTATTTCTTGCAGATTTTCCAATGCACCATTGTTGTTACTTTGTTATGCTGTCGCTTGTAGTCACTCTGTGCAATTTTTTTGCGGCAGCTAACCAGGTGATCCACTGTTTCTTCAATTTGGCAGAGGTGGCTCTTGACATCTTTTGCTGTTTTCTCAATTCTTTACCCATTTGTTCTTAAGGCTTGGTCTTGAGCATTGTTCTTGTATACAAAACAAAGTGAAATCACAGCTTCCAGCACTTTAGCTGATGGTCACCTTCATACACCTCGAGTTTTTTTGCCAAAAATTAGGATGTTGTGAGGTATGAGCACAGTGTTATGCAGATCCAATGTGGTTAGGTGTTATTATTTACCGTTATTTCACCTGAGATGCCTTAAAATGAAAGACCAAAATTAACTGAGAAATAAATACAAGTAAAAGAACCTGAAGTTCATTTTCAAATTTCAAAAAGCAATAAGGCAAAAAGTGAGAATCAGTCATTTTGAATGTTAAATAAAGTTAATGACTCTGGCTTGACACATGAAACATAATTAAGCTCTTCTTGTAAGCTTGATAATACTTTGAAAATTATAATTTAGGTAATATTGGATGCTCAATATAATGTTTCTGTATTATTGCTTTCGAATTGTGGTGTTGGGGAAGACTCTTGAGAGTCCCTTGGACTGCAAGGAGATCAAATCAGTCAATCCTTAAAGGAAATCAACCCCAACTGTTCTTTGGAAGGACAGATACTGAAGCTGATCCTCAAATACTTTGTCCACCAAATAAGAAGAGGGACACCTTGGAAAGGACCCTGATGTTGGGAAAAAAGATGGAAGGCAAAAGGAAAAGGGGATGGGTGAAAATGAGATGGATAGATACTAGTGTTATCTATGCAATGAACATGAATTTGATCAAACTCCAGGAGACAGTGGAGAACTGGAGTTCAGTGTGCTATGATCCATGGCATGGTGAAGAGTCGGACACAACTTAGCAACTGAACAACAACAACACACATACATAAAAATTTGAATAATCTTGAATAAGCAGCAGTGAAAATTCATTACTTGTGATATCAGACTAAAGTTAAACTTTACAGTAGGTTGTTACTGAAATACTTCGCAGACAGTAAAACTGAGCTGGTGCTCCTTTTATAAGATGCCAGGCTGACATTTATATACCTATTACTTGCTTGGGTTGAAGTTAACAAGAAATTCAGAATCATTTTATGACACCACATCTTATTGTTCTGGCCTGTTGTGTGCATCATTTAGAAAAAAAGGGCACATAGAACAAGGAATTTCAAGTGATAAAAGACTACTATAGCCCTAGGCTTGAGAATCAGGTTGTTTAAAGCAGAGAAATCCAATTCAAGATGCATATAAGATGGAAAAAAAACCCCACAAGTATATCTATCTCCAGTCTTGATAGTAAAATAACAAAAACAACTGATTAAATTATTATTATTATTATTTTTTAATTTGATTTATATGCCGCCCTTCTCCGGAGACTCAGGGCGGCTTACAATGTGCTCAGCAATAGCCTTCATCCTTTTGTATATTTATACAAAATCAGCTTATTGCCCCCACAAACTGGGTCCTCAATTTACCTACCTTAGAAAGGATGGAAGGCTGAGTCAACCTTGAGCCTTGGAGAGATTCGAACCCTGCAGTAATTGCAGGCAGCTGGTCTTAATAAGCTTAATAACAGGGTGCCTTAAACCCCTGTACCACCAAGGCTCTTTTGTCAGGATGATTCAGGTGACCTGTGTTTATGTGAATCTATGCCTTCGAATCAATGTGTGTGTTTTTCCCCCCTCAAGCTGCAAAAAATGATGAAACAAAAATCCATTCAGTGCTTAGTGGAACAGCCATCAATATATTCTAAAGTTCATGGAAGGCAAAAACAAGCAAGCTTCTCCTCCTGAGATGTAAAAATTTAAGGAGTCCATGCGAATTTTACTCTGCTAGTCCTTGCTGACTACAGGGTACGATGCTCATCTCTGTTTCAAGGCCATTGAGCCAATGCTGTCTGAAGACATTTCCGTGGTCGTGTAGATAGCATGACATCAACAACAATGCTGTTACCTTCCCACTGTAGTGGTACCTATTTATCTACTCACACTCGCATGCTTTCAAACTGCCAGGTTGGCAGGGGTAAATAACGGGAGCTCACCCCATCACGTGATATTCGGGTCTCGAACCTGTCAGCTTTCCAGCCAACAAGCCCAGCATCTTAACCGCTGAGCCATGACGATGCCCTTCTGAGAAACATGCTTGCAAATGGATCTTTTTGGAAAAATCAAGCCAGCCCAATACTATAAATCCTAAATTCAGAATGGCATTAACATTAGCCCATGTTAATATCCTTCTTACATCGATCATAGAAGGGAAATTCAAGAAAATTCCATATATGGTCAGATTATGCCCAGGTGTGTTGGTATTAGATAGATAGATAGCTCATGTTCTCCTTTATTGTCTACTTTATATGAACACACTTTTAGTACATCCTTGGTATATATGGACACTCAAATACTTTGGCCACCTGATGAAAAGGAAGGACTCACTGGAGAAGTGCCTAATGCTGAGAAAGATTGAGGGCAAAAGAAGAAAGGGATGACAGAGAATGAGGTGACTGGATGGAGTCACCAAAGCAGTAGGTGTGACCTTAAATGGACTCCAGAAGATGGTAGAGGACAGGAAAGCCTAGAGGAACGTTGTCCATGGGGTCGCGATGGGTCGGACACGACTTTGCAACTAACAACAACAACAACAATATATGGACATATTTTATATATCCTTGGTATATCCTAATGAATAATTTCAGGTACTTGTACTTAATTCTATTTAATACATCGCCCCTACAGAAACCAGCTCTCATTTAATATGACAGACATTTACAGATTAAAAGGCCCAACAAATTAACAGTGCTGGTGCTTTATGGTATATTTGCTTTTTATTTTAGTCCATTTTTTTCTGTTCAATCATCTCTGTTTCTTAGGTTTTTGTGATATTTTATGACCAAATCTGAATGATCATCCTGACTTTCTAAATTATTTAAATAATTTATTGGGTGACATATAACAAATTTCTCCTCTTTTTTTGGATAAAGTTTTTTATTTTTATTTCTCATAAACATGCCTTAAATGTATAGTCTCTTATTTATTGTTAATCATACATATTCTCTTTTGACTTTTCATATTAGTTCATTAAACAATTTAAGTATCTTCAGGGTTGCTCTTCTACCATTCCATCTCCCTTATTTTACAACAATCCTTCTTCTCCTTCTCCATTCTTTCCCTTCCTTCCCTTCTTTTGTCCTCTTCTACTTTCTTCTTTCCTCCTCTCCTCCCCCTTCTCCCCTTCCCTTTCCTTTCTCCCACACTTCCCTTCTTCCTCCCTTCTAACTTTCTCTCCTACTCTTATTTCCCCTCCCTTTCTTCCTCTCCTACATGTAACTAATTTCAAGAACACTTTTCAGCATGTGCCACATCAAATTTTCTTGCCATAACTTAAGTGAAACAGTTTGAAAAGGGTCAAACAATGCAAATGCTTAAGATACATGGGGAATTACCGTATTTTTCGAAGTATAAGACGCACCTACCTTTTTTGGTGAAGAAAAGAAGAAAAAGAAATCTCCCTCTGTCTCTGCCCCTGAGCAATTTTGCCTCGTTGCAGCAAACAGCCTGCTTTATTTTCATTTTCATTTTCAACATAGCTTGATTAGCACAAGGGGGGGAAAAATCTGCTCCAGCAATTTACCTCTTTACAGCAAACAGCAGAGCCCTGCGCGAAACAGCTGAGAGCAAATCAGCTGAGAGTCGGGAGGCCAATCTAATCTACTTGTGCTAATTAGGCTGTGTTGAAGCTGAAAGGAACTGTTTCTTCTTGCTGTTTGCTTGTAAGGAGGTAACTGCTGCGAGGCAGAGGCCAAAGGGTGGGGGCCAGTGGGTGGGCGGGGCTACATTCGGTGTATAAGACGCACCTAAATTTTCACTCCCTTTTTTGGGGGGGGGAAGGTGCGTCTTATACTCCGAAAAATACGGTAATGTACTATTAGGAAGTTGAAGAAACCTTTTTTAAAAATGCGATATGCGACTTTTATTGTTGCCAAGAAAATTTAATTGTGTTCATGTAATTACAACTCAAGCTCAGCTGAGGGACATCTCTACCTTTCTAATATAATGATGCACGACTAATTTATTTCTAGATGAAAAGAAAATTGCCAAATCACTGTACCAAATCTATCTTTCTGTATCTGGAAGAGAGAGCGAGAATAAGGGAAAAGAAAGAGAAGCATGGAATAAGAAATGAGTTCTCCAATCTCAATTACATCTTCCATCTAAGATGGAGGGGAGTTTTTTTCTTTAAAAAATAAGCAAAAAAAAAAAAGGATGTAAATTTAGCCATGCTCAGAATAGATTCATTGAAATCAGTAAGATTTAATTGAATCAGTTGGTCTCTAATCATGAAGTGCTCTGGATCCAATCTGTGTCTTAGTTTGATCCGTTGGTACCCCACGTATAATTAACATTTAAGGATAGAGAAAGCAATACTGGTAGTCCTCGACTTACGACCACAATTGAGCCCAAAATTTCTGTTATTAAGTGAGACATTTATTGAGTTTTGCCCCATTTTACGACCTTTCTTGCCACAGTTGTTAAATGAATCACTTCAATTGATAAGTTAGTAACCCAGCTGTTAAGTGAATCTAGTTTTCCCCATTGATTTTGCTTGTCAGAAAGTCGCAAAAGGCTAATCACATGACCCTGGGATACAGCAAAGGTCATCAATATGAGCCAGTTGCCAAGCATCTGAATTTTGATCACATGATCATGGGGATGCTGCAACGGTCGTAATTATGAAAACTGTTCATAAGTCACATGTTTTCAGTGCTGTTGTATCTTTGAAAGGTCACTAAATGAACCGTTGTAAGTCAGGGACTAGCTGTAATGAAATGAATGTGTTTCAAGAAACCACTCTTTTTATGGTGTGCACATATTTGCAATTTGTTTTGGTCAAAGAGCTTTCTCAGGGCTTTGAAGCAGGGGTGAAATCCAGCAGGTTCTGACAGGTTCTGGAGAACTGGTAGCGGAAATTTTGAGTAGTTCGGAGTCCCGGCAAATACTACCTCTGGCTGGCCCCAGAGTGGGGTGGGAATGGAGATTCTGCAATATCCTTCCCCCAGGAGTGGGGAGGGAATGCGGATTTTGCAGTATCCTTCCCCTGCCACTCACACCAAGCCCACCAAGCCACGCCCACAGAACCTATAGTAAAAAAAATTGAATTTCACCACTGCTTTGAAGCACCATCTGATTCAGTTTATTAAATATAGAAGTGGAACAATTAGATCAGAAATGGCAAACCTTGTAGGTTTGGCATGTTAAAAATTAGGCAAATGCCTAACTTGAATCTGCTGTCGTATCGCATCTTCCCCCGCCCCCCGAACAAAATAGAAACTATTCTTTGCATATTTACTTTTTAAAAAATAGTCCAATTGTGTGTGATTTATTTATTTATTTATTTATTTATTTATTATATTTCTATGCCGCCTTTCTCCCGTAGGACTCAAGGCGGTGTACAGTCAAGAAAAATATAGATACACAAACATCATAAAATTGCTAATTAAAATTATTATTATAACATAGTGATCCCCAGTATCTGCCATCTGTCACTTACTTATGGCGGTGTTCTCTTTCTGTTGACAAGCCCTTACGGTCTACCTGAGGCAACTTGGAGTCTCATGAGGCCTTTGTTCTTGAAGCAGCTTCAGAAAATGCTCCTATGGTGCCAATGCAGCCTCGGAAAACCACGTGAAAGCACACCTCATTCCTGGATCATTTCTGGATGCTCTGAAGGCTGTATGGGAGTCCTTTCTTTCCACCTCTAGAAGGTCCACAAGCCACGCAACAGTACAGCACATTCTTTGAGTGACCTCTGCAGCGTCCCAAAAAAGCACATGGGGCGTGCTTTCAAGAACAGTTGTTAGGTGTTGGGGAATGTGAATATTTGTTGGGCGTTGGGGAATACCGGTGTGTTGCCTATCCTAAATTTCCCATCCCTGGATTAGATTCATCGCAACCAGTGGCTTCAATTTTGAATCGCTTGTTACATGAAAAGACACATTTGGAGTGATAACTTGTTTTCTTTGGAAGCTGAAGCTACATTCTGATGATGATATTTGAGGAGAACACATTGGTTATCTATTCTGACCAAGCTCCCCAAACACAACAAACCTTCTGAAGTTAAATCAATGATTCCTTTATTAGGAGTGCCAGCAGCCCTGACAAAAAGTTTCTCTCTCACCGCAGGCTAACACGTCCGTCCGTCAGGGAGATGAATAGTTATCTGCCAGATCTATTCTCTGCCCCGTCTTTTATCCCCAAAGCTAGGGTGGGGCTTCGCTAGCGGTGGCTCTTCCATCCCAAGGACCATTGCTTTCTGCTCCTCTGCCTTCTGTGCATCCGCGCGTCAGGCACTGGATCCAGCTATTCCTCCTCTTCCTCATCAGCTACATCCAGGCCTGGGGGTTGTTCACTCTCCATCTGAGGGCTGACAGATGGCTCAGGCTCTGCCTCTCTCTCTCTCTCTCTGCCAGTTCCATTCCCTCTTCCCCCTCGGAGCTCTCAGATTGCCTTGATGCTGACCCTGACTCCCACGCTTCCTCCTCATCTGATTCGGCTGCTGGAGGGGACGGCAGCTGACAGGCCAATGACATTTTCCTTTTGGGGACAACTTCCCTCCCCCAAATTCCATATGGTGCCTTCCTTTCCAATATTGAGAAAAGTGTCTAAAATGGACCGTTTCATGTGGATTCAATGTTTAGCTTTTGTCAATGGGCTCCTATCTCCCGTTCTCTGTAGTGTCATCTTGTTTATGATGATGTAATATTCATTGTAGTTATATGTTATACCATGTGAGTTTGTGTCTTTCTGTTGTAAACTGCCAGGAGTCTTGGGAGTATAGCAGTATAAAGAAAATAAAGTAAATGCATACAGAGAAAATGTAATATTGTATGCGGAGGGACATTCAATTCTGTGTGCTTTCTCTTTCTTTATTAAGATACATTGAGCATTCTTCCTGGCAGTGACACAAAAGCCACATAAATCAGCCTTATTCTATTAATGCTGGATCAAGGCAGTGCTGTTCTGGATAAACTAAACAAATCAACTATGCATTTACTAAAGGGGGGGGGGAAATAGCCTAGGAAAACAGCAGCCTGAAGCTGATTAATAGAACAGTTGCCTTTCAAAGCACAATCCAAAGGTTTGCAGAGGTAATGAACTACATTTATTCTGCTAGACATATTTGTTTAGAATAGCATGTTTTGTATGTGTTGTATTTGTTTTTGCATAAGTATGCACATAAAAATCTTTTTGCGAATGCATTTCCTACAGGCCTGAAGAAATTAATTTATTCCCACTTTCCCCCCGCAATAGTGGAATGGTGGAATAAGCATGCTTTTGATTTAAAATAATGACAAGATTTACTTTTTTTTTTAACCCAAGATATCAAATCCATTATCTGAACTCCATTGTAATATGTGCTGTCGGTAGCCATAAACAAAGCATAAATAATGTGCTGAAAATTGCAGCATTGAATAGTTTATATGCTATAACTCTGAAATATGGCACTTTTTATGTTCTTTATTATAAGCATTTTAATTGATCTGTGGAGGAGGGAGGAAACCTTTCTGACAAAGATTTCAAATTATTCTCAGGTTTTTAAATGTTCAAAATATAACGGATTCAAGTAAGATTTAACAAATATTATTTCCTCCTAAATTAACAGATTTTTCCCCAAAGGTTTTGTATAGTACTTTTAATATTTTATATTTTATCACTGGATTCTGTACCCAGTAATAAGTTAAGTTGCTGTGAGTAAATAGACATTTTTGTATATTTCATGATGTGCTTGGAAGGGGAGAGAAAAATTGTACATAAATTATACATAACTAACCAACTCACTCACTATCAATCAGCATATACTTCCTGGTGAATTCTGCCTCTACGGTCTGCAGTAATGAAGTACGTAAAGGAATTAAAATTACTTGTTCTTTTCCTTGTAATCGTATTATTTAACTGCAGAAAAACCCACACTCTTGGTTTCTTATGATTGAGTTGATGATCCATTACTCCTTCTTGAGAATTGTTGAAAAACGTCACTGAAAAATGCTTGGCTCTCAAGATTTTACTAAAGGAAACTCCCAACAAGATTGGAACCCAGCCTTGTTAAGAAATGTTGGTGCTGAATTTATGATTAGCAAAGGAGACGTTTAAGGCAGGTACAAAATGCAGTGCATTTTGACTGCAATTCAGTGTTTTATAAGGTTGGGAAATACCAACCCTAGAACTGCACTACATCATTTGCAAAAATGTTGATTTTTTTTTTTTTAAAAAAAAAGACCTTCAGCAAAGTATGAGGCACCATTGGCATTAGGGTGCTTCGGCTCAACATTAGGATTGTATGCCTGCTCTCAAATAGTAAATCAGATAGTAACTTCTTTGCTGAATGTTAGTGATGAGATTCTCTCCTTGAAAAAAAAAAAGTGGAAGTGAGCTCCTGAATTTCTGTTTACTGTCAGGGTTCCAAGTAACACCCACAACGAAAGAAGACTCCTAGGCTTGAAGTTCCTCAAAGTTCCATTTTATTAGAGATGTCATATTGGCATATCTGGGAAAACCTGAATTTGAAAGCTTCCAGACAGTCCCAAGTCCCTGCCCAGCACCCACAGGTCCATCACATGGTCCAATCAAAGCACCGTCCCAATTGGAGATACCTCCCAGCCAAACCCCTCTAGGTGCAGGGCAAGATGTCCTTGACTCTCTGAGAAAAGAACGTTATGACTATATATCACCCGTGCTCCATACAATCCCCCCTCCCAGTTTCCCACAGTAGGAAATGTGGCAGGCCTGAAGGCCCAATGCAAAAGACCTGACATTTACTTTTAAAGGTTTCACTATGATAGTTTCTACAAGTTTATGTAGAAGAATTCCACTCATATTATTCATCCAAATATTCCCTCTGTGCTACCCAAGCATTAATAGAGAAGTATTTTTCTTGTGTGACGTGTTGAGAAATAAAAAATGTTGACCTAGAACAAGTCAACTTGTCAAAGAACTTACTCCTGCTTTTATTGGGACTAACCCTCCATTATTTAGATCAGCACCTTTGTCATCTGCTACCTGGACCTAAAGTTGTCTTCCCCATCCTGTGTCCTTCCCATTTTTGCTACATGGGCAGGGTTGATGATGAGTCTAGTCTATGCTATGCAGAAAACTAGCTGGAGATGGTCTTCATAACTGAGTTTGGCTGCTTGAGCATTGTTCTCACACCAAATCACCTGCTTGAGAATGAAGCATATAAACAGAAACTCTTGTGCTGCTAAATACTATTTCAATAAAGGGGTAACAACAGAGCCAGCATGGCTGGCTGGGGAATTCTGGAAGCTGAAGTCCACAAGTCTTAAAACTGCCAAGTTTGAAGACCTCTGCCTTAGGATTTTGCAGGAAAAATCTTGAGTCGTGTAAAAGTTCCCATCTTCTTGGGGGGCTTCGAAATTTGCATCCAGGTACTTAACTGGCAGTTCAATTGTCTTTTAACTGAAATATTGCTTTGCATTCTTTAATGCAGTGTCAAGAGCACCGCCTTTCCATTGTCCTTACAGTTTGTAAGGATGCATAACTAACTTAGCAGGAGCCTGCCTGCCAAAGATCGTGATGTACTTTTTAGTATAAACAGCAAAGAATTCATAGGAGCCTTTACTGACCTTCACTGTCTATACAGAAAAGACGTTTGGGTTCTCTTTGAAAGCAATTTGGTGGCTGAGAAAAATCCACCAGCGTAACTAAGAGGAATATTGGTTGGTTGTACTCAGTTGTGGTATATTTCCTATGCTGTCATTGTAAATCTATTTGATTTCTCCTTATAAATGAATGGCGGCGGGAGGAGGAGGGAATATAGAAATATTTGTGGTACAACATCTCATAGAAATACATAATGTAGGAAGAGATTTTGCAATCTAACTTCCTGCCCCATTCAGGGATTCACTACACTAATGTTTCCCAATCTTAGCAACTTTAAGATTTGTTGTTGTTAGTTGCAAAGTTGTGTCCGACCCATCGCGACCCCATGGACAACGTTCCTCCAGGCCTTTCTGTCCTCTACCATCCTCTGGAGTCCATTTAAGCTCAGGCCTATTGCTTCAGTGATTCCATCCAGCCACCTCATTCTCTGTCATCCCCTTCTTCTTTTGCCATCAATCTTTCCCAGCATTAGGCTCTTCTCCAGTGAGTCCTTCCTTCTCATTAGGTGGCCAAAGTATTTTGAGTTTCATCTTCAGGATCTGGCCTTCTAAAGAACAGTCAGGGTTGATCTCCTCTAGGACTGACCGGTTTGATCGCCTTGAACTTCAATTCCCAGAATTCTCCAGCCAACATGGGTGCACCACATCATAACTCACAGATGACCATATCAGTAACTCCAATGAAGTAGATTCTACCTCCCAAAGCAATGTGTTTTCCTTGTGAAATAGTTCTTACAATTGGGAATGTTTTTTCCTGACGACCAGGGAAAATATTCTTCTTTGAGCAAATTCTTTCTCGTCCTTTCTCCTGGAACAACTTTGAACAATTCTGCTACCTCTTCTGCATGACAGCCTTTTTGATTTCTGAAGACATCTCATCTGTCCTCAGTCTTCTCTTTTCTGGGCTAAATAGACAGTTACAAGCACCAGTTTAATTGGTCAGACTGTATATTCCCAGGAAACTCTTAAGTGAACAAAGACCAAGTCAGTCTTTTGCAACAGTGCAAAATTAAAGATGTCTTTTTCGGTACATTTGAATGCATATTTACTCTTGATGTACAATTGTTGACCGATTCATAATATACACAGTGAATGTGGTGGATGCAAGTTAGGGCAGATTTTTTAGTCAATACTTTTTTACACCTTCTTTGGAAGAATGATGAAACTTCTAAATATTTTTAAAACCCCAGCTAACCGCTTTTTCTGTTCTTGATTTTTATATCTCCTTGCACAATTCTAGCTAACAACTATTCTTAGGTTGTCTTGCATGTAATCCGTGTTTAAGAGTTCCTCCCAGATCTTCAGTTTTTCTAAAATGTGGAACTGTAAAGTCCACTCCAAAAATGTATTCCTTTATAAGTTTTCCATGATTGATTTGGAAGCATGTTTTATTCTATTGTTTGCTAAAATAGCCAACCTCTTTTCAGTTTCAGTTTCTTCACTGATATCAGTTTCTTGGATACCGTGATATTGATTGAATTCATTCTTTCTTGTATTTGCACTATGCTTCCTGGGTTACTGGTTGATATACTAGCCTACCCATCTCTTCCTTAACCATTTGCAAATGTTCTTCTGATGCTTCATGCTTTTTTCCCCCTCTAAATTTATCTTGCCTGATTGTTTCATCAGTTCAAAGCACTTTGTTCCAAAACATAATAGGCTTATCAGGGTTTTCTTTTGCATATTTTAAACAGGGCCTTTAGTGATGAAGCTTCCCATGTGGATCTGTGTAAGCAACATTGCACTTCAGGATCAGCTGAATTTTTCAATAAGCTGTTTGCTGCAAATTGTTTTGCAGTTGCAAAATCAGAAGCTGATCAGAGCAGTTCAAGCAAAGATTTTTTTTTCTTTTTTTTTTTTTTTTGCTTTAATTTATATGCCGCCCTTCTCCGGAGACTCAGGGCGGCTTACAATCCGTTAAGCAATAGCCTTCATACTTTTGTATATTTATACAAAGTCAGCTTATTGCCCCCACAATCTGGGACCTCATTTCACCTACCTTTGAAAGGATGGAAGGCTGAGCCAACCTTGAGCCTGGTGAGATTTCAACTTGCAGTAATTGCAAGCAGCAGTTGTTAATAACAGTGCTTTAGTCCACTGTACTACAGGCTCTTACGGTCTACAGGTCTTGCCTTGACTTCAACAGTTGCGTGTCACTTCCTTTTTTTTTTTTTAATGTTTCTCCCAGTTGAAACTGCTAGCCAGAAACCTTTAGATTGAAAAGTGGTTCATTTTCAAATTGACATCCTTCTGTTTTTGTAAAATTTACACATTTTCAAATGCTCGTCTTGCCATTTAGAGCTGCTCATGGCTGTTGAAAGCAGAGAGAACAATCATAACCTGAAATTGTTAGGAACATTAGAGTATTTGTTATCTTGTGAATTTTTTTAATTGTAGGCCCAACATTTTGGCATCTTATTAGGAATGATGCAGTAGTAAAGAAGAAATGAAAAAGCAAAGAATCAACTGGAAATGTAACCAAACTTCTGAACCTGCCATATTTCCTATTTTATTATTCTGAGTCAAATGGCTATGCATACATAGTAAGTATTCATTCAGGCTTGTAGAATGCATTTAGAGGCTGTTTCAGCTTTTGTTCATTTAAAGATTCAATTTAAGGATTAAGTTTACAGATTGACCCAAGAATGCTTAAATGTTCATAAGCAATATTTCTAACTTTACTCCTACATTTCCAGCCTGTTTCATCGTAGATGTGCTCCTGTAGCAGTGTTCCAATATCTCAGGGGCTGCCACAAAGCACCGGAGGGTAGGACAAGAAGCAATGGAGGGAAACTAATCAAGGAGAGAAGCAACTTAGAACTAAGGAGAAATTTCCTGACTGTTAGAACAATTAATCAGTGGAACAACTTGCCTCCAGAAGTTGTGAATGCTCCAACACTGGAAGTTTTTAAGAAGATGTTAGATAACCATTTGTCTGAAGTGGTGTAGGGTTTCCTGCCTAAGGAGGGGGTTGGACTAGAAGACCTCCAAGGTCCCTTCCAACTCCTATTCTATTCTATTCTATTCTATTCTATCCTATCCTATCCTATCCTATCCTATCCTATCCTATCCTATCCTATCCTATCCTATCCTATCCTATCCTATCCTATCCTATCCTATCCTATCCTATCCTATTTCTATTCTATTCTATTCTATTCTATCCTATCCTATCCTATCCTATCCTATCCTATCCTATCCTATCCTATTTCTATTCTATTTCTATTCTATTCTATTCTATTCTATTCCTCTGTTCAAATTTTGTCAAGATACTGTCCACTAAGAAGTTGGGTATCTTCCCTAACTTTCTGTCACTGCAAATCATATTTTCCACTCCTCATCTGGCTCTTCTCATGGCCTCCTTTTCTTTTTCTCAAAGAAATAAAACCCTCCTAGTCTTAAGAGCTTGCATTGGAATGTTTTTCAAGAAGAAAATTCCAAATAAGTACAAAGTTCAGATATTATTTTTTTTCCCCTTAGAGATTATCAGCAGCTCAAGTATTTCAAGTAGGGAGCCAAAATGAAAGATATGTTGAAAGAGTTTTGATATACCATAATAAGGACTGGCTCATATAAAGGCCATACTTTGAGCTATTGAAAATATAATTCCAGTTATAAGAGTATTTTACAGGGCTACATTTGGTCAGATGTTACTCAGTTATTACATAGGGTGGAAAACCCGTGCAAGGAATTCCTTTTTCATGAGAAAGAGGAATGGACATCATGGTAAGTATAATCCAAGCGTATATCTTGCACAATAAAAGACATCTATTTTCTCTTGTGGATGTGAATGATAAATTAGTTTAGGCAAGGGAGGTGAAGGAGGAAAAATTTCCTTTGGCAAAAAAAATACACATGATTAAGGTAAGTGGAATGGATGAGAGGCGCTACTCCAAAGTAGAGGCGGTTTAGAAGTATGTCTAGATTGCAGATATCCAAATTAATTTGAGGGGACAGGAAGATTAATGTGGCAAGTCCATAGAGCTGAACTCCAAGAACAGCTGAGCGTTAAGGAGCAAAGAGAACCAAAAAGCATTAATATTTGTTTAAAAACGGCAACAAATATTTCAACACTACATAAAAGGCTATTTGCTTTTTTAGAAATAGATTGGCCTTTTCTTTTCCTCCCTACCCCCAATTTCCAGGGACCTTTGTTTTTGTGTCATCTGCAAATTGCAAGTTGCACCAGGGAGAACATGTATGGCAAATCCCCACTGAATTTGGAGTACCGGAAGGTGTATGATCGATAAAACATTCAGTTTGCAATTCTGAGAGGGTATCACGGGTTGACACGTCACCTCAAAGCCAAAGTCAGTTGTTTTTCAGATTCTTCTGCTTCAGAGGGGCTCTGTTGTAGATCATTTTGGTAGCTATTATCAAGGGACGCCTCTCATTATTTATTTTTAATTTTTTTATTTTATTTTACTTCAAATTTATATACCGCCCTTCTCCCTAGGGACTCAGGGCGGTGTACAGCCAAGTAAAAACACATAATACATAAATTAAGAACAGATTAAAAGGAAACATCTCAATTTGGCCCAAAATTTAAAAAGACAAACAAATTTAAAATCATTTAAAAGGATTTGTTAGGCCAGCCCAGCTTGTTGGAAAAGGAAAGTTTTAAGGGCCCGGCGGAAGGCACGGAGGTCTTGGATTCTCCTTATCTCTGGGGGCAGCTGATTCCAGAGGGTGGGAGCCCCCACAGAGAAGGCCCTCCCCATGGGGGTCACCATCCTGCATTGCTTGGCTGATGGCACCCCGAGGAGGCCCTCTCTATGGGAGCGCACGGGTCAACTATTCAACTGTGTCCATGTTGTGGCCCCGCCCTCTGAGCCTATCCCATTGGAGGAAGAAAGCTCCGAGCATGAGGAAGAGGAGTCAGCCAGGCCTCCCTCTCCAGGCCCCTCCCCTCTGGCACTGTCTCAGGTGCCGGCCGAGGGAGAGGAGATTAGCAGGGAGACAGGTGTCTCGGATGAGAGTGAAGGAGAGACATTCCTGGACGCACGCCTCCGAAGGCGTGATAAACGATTGCAGCAACTCAGGAGGCGTGCTAGGGATTAGAACTGAGTCACTGGACCACACCCCAGAGACTATATAATAGAGGGTGGTGGCCAGTGATCCCTGTGATGAACAAAAATAAACCTTGGGTAGTCACTAAAGCATCGTTCGAAACTGCTGAGAGGAATATTATTTTCTGTTGGACTCTTGTACGCTGAGTATATTATCTTTCTGTTTCTGTGGAAATAAAGCACTTGGCAGACGGTGTGTATATCGCTGCCAAGTTGGAGATAAAGACCTGGGTGTGTGCCAAGTGCTTCCTTAACCCTCGGCTGGCTGTGTTTGTGTGTGTGTGTGGACGGGGACAGATCAGTCCAGTAGTGGTATTCACTTACCTTCGCTACCGGTTTGCAAATGTGAGCAGGCACCCCCTCTGCGCATGCACAGAGCGTCCGCGATGACGTCCGGGCGGGTAGGCAGAGCCTCCCGCCGCCACCACTACCGGTTTACCGAACCGGGTAAAATCGGTAGAACCCCACCACTGACTCTATCTGAATTGAAAACCTTGTTTTCTTTTATTTGTTTATTTATCTATTTATTTAGAAAATGTATTTGACACCCATATTGTATCCAACGACTCTGGGTGGCTTATAGCTTTAAATCCAGCCTCTTTCACGGAGAGGCAATAACAGTAAATTAATATGCTATGTAAAATAGTATTATGAAACGTCAATATAAAGTTGTTGAGCCACACTTCACAACAAAGCCCCACTGATTATCTTTAAAAAAAAAACTTTTGAAGGATGATGATGCTCACCTTTGCAAGAAATGATGATGATCTCCAAGTCTGTGGAGATTTTCAGTCATCCAGGTCATGGTTGTCCCCAAAAAAGTGCTTTTTCAAGAGGCATTTTGGACTTTCTGGTTTTTCCGTTTTCTGTTTAGCTTCTCATCCAAGAAGCTTCTTCAGGTCTGAGCTGAAGAGAAGGATGAGAAGTGAAACATCTTCAAAGAAAAACCAGAAAATCCAAGCACCTTTGGGATGATTCTCAAGATTTCTGGCCACCATTTGCAAACTCAGTAGCATTTTCTTCCCTGACTGTTAGTGAACAAGATAACTCGTTTTCAAACTGAAATCTAGATTCTAGGAATTAATACAGCTGTAAGCAAGCAAGCTTCTTATTAAGGTAATGATTTTAAAGTCGAGGGAAGCAGTTGTCTTGATTATTTCAAATGAAATTATTTTAAATTGGAGTGGCTTCCAAAATTGGATCATTTCCAGTAAAGCCATTTTATTTTACAGAATTATTAAGGGTCCACATTACTTTATACCATAGCTAGATTAACATTTCATGATTAAAAATAGCAAATGTATTTCCTGTACAAATTAATTTACAGTATCCTTTTAGGGGGGAGGGTTACCATAATGCAAGTTTTGAGAATCTCTACATGCCACAGATGGGGTTGATTTTTTCCCCCCATTCTACTATAGAAGACAGGAAAAAGAGTGATATTCAGAGTTTCATCTTTTGTTATATGCCACATACTTAATTGTAAACAGTGGTTGGAAAACTACATTTCTGTATTTTTCCAGGCGTTTGTGCTACCTCGTAAGTGGAAGCAAAGCTATAATGAGAAGATGGAGTAATTTCCAAGTGAATTCTTCTTTCTGATATAAAAACTTCCATTAAAGAACTAAGATTTTGAAAGAGACTACCTGATAGAGAATATAATGAGGAACTAACTTGTATAATACAAAGCTGATACTGCACGGTACTCTTTCCCACAAAAATTGCTAAAAAAACTTGCTAAAGTCTTTTTAAAGTGGGGTGGGTGGGTGGGTGGAGGGAGGGAGGGAGGGAGGGTGGATGGATGGAGGGAAGAATGGATGAATGAATATACCCACACCCACCACCAACCACGCCCACATAACTGGTAGTAAAAAAAAATTGAATTCCATCACTGGTGGGTGGGTGGATGGATGGATGGGAGGGAGGGAGGGAGGGAGGGAGGGTGGATCGATGGGTGGATGGGAGAGTGTGGATAGATGGATGGAAGAATGGGTGGATGGATGGGGGAGGAGGTGGATGGGGGGAACTGATGGGGAGGGAGGGTGGAGGGATGGAAGGAGGGTGGGTGGGTGGGTGGCAGGAGTGCTATTCAGCAGGTTCTGACAGGTTCCGGAAAATCGGTAGTGGAAATTTTTAATGGTTCGGAGAACTGGCAAATACCACCTCTGGCTGGCCCCAGAGTGGGGTGGGAATGGAGATTTTGCAATATCCTTCCCCCAGGAGTGGGGAGGGAATGGGGATTTTGCAGTATCCTTCCCCGGCCAAGCCCACCAAGCCACACCCACAGAACTGGTAGTAAAAAAAAAAGAATTCCACCGCTGGTGGGTGGATGGATGGATGGATGGATGGGAGGGAGGGAGGGAGGGTGGATCGATGGGTGAATGGGGAGGGTGGATAGATGGATGGATGGGAGGGTGTGGACAGATGGATGGATGGGAGGGAAGGTGGATCGATGGGTGGATGGGGGAGGGGGATGGAGGGGAGATGGATGGATGGGAGGGAGGGTGGATCGATGGGTGGATGGGGGAAGGGGATGGAGGGGGGATGGATGGATGGGAGGGAGGGAGGGTGGATCGATGGATGGATGGGGGAGGGAGGGTGGATAGATGGATGGGAGGGTGTGGATAGATGGATGGATGGGAGGGAGGAAGGGGGTGGATCAATGAATGGATGGGAGAATGGATGGGGGAGGGAGGGTGGATAGATGGGTGGGTGGGTGAGTGGAAGGAGGGAGGGTGGGTGGATGGATGCCTATATACAGTGAGACAGCATGGAATAGTAGTTGAGGTTTAGCTTGTTCAGGAAGATCTTTGCAGACATAATTGCTCACAGTAAACTGCCTTACAAGTTTGTAAAATCCATGAGGAAATGTTAGATCATCTTCTGATGAATGTCCAAATCCAAAGCATCCATGACAAATGTTGAAAAGACCTGGGAATGGGAGCCTACCTCTTTTCGTGGTGATTCAAGCGTTGAATTGACGTTACAAGGAGGATACACTTACTCCTATTCCATTCAGCCAGAATCTGCCTTTCAGTAGCTGAGCAGCTGTTTGGTCTTTATGATAATTTAAAAAGACAAAACAAAAAGGTCAAGGCCCTTTTTCTGTGTAGTGCTTCTCCAGATATTTGAAGCATGCCATCATATCTTCTCCTAGGCTCTTCCGAAGGATAAACATACTCAGTTCTCTCTATCTGCCTGTATTTATGAACCTCTGATTGATCATTTATTCATTCATTCTTTCTGCGCCAACTCAGAAAGCTTGAACTGCCCAAGGAGCGGCTGATTCAGAGATTCTGTCATCTGCACCTCTATAACTGTCTGATTTGGCTCTGCAACCCAACAAGACAGACACAGACTTCAGAGGATAATTAGAACTGCAGAAAAAACAATGGCTACCAACCTGCCTTCCATTGAGGACCTGTATACTGCACGAGTCAAAAAGAGGGCTGTGAAAATATTTACAGACCCCTCGCATCCTGGACATAAACTGTTTCAACTCCTACCCTCAAAACGACTCTATAGAGCACTGCACACCAGAACAAGACGCAAGGACAGTTTTTTCCTGAATGCCATCACTCTGCTAAACAAATAATTCCCTCAACACTTGTCAAACTATTTACTAAGTCTGCACTACTATTAATCTTCTCATTGTTTCCACCACCCATCTCCTTCCATTTATGACTGTATGACTGTAATTTTGTTGCTTGTATCCTTACGATTTATATTGATATTGTTTCCTGATTGCTTATTTGTACCCTATGACTATCATTAAGTGTTGTACCTTATGATTCTTGACAAATTTATCTTTTCTTCTTATGTACACTGAGAGCATATGCACCAAGACAAATTCCTTGTGTGCCCAATCACACTTGGCCAATAAAAATTCTACTACTACTACTGCTCATTCATTCATTCATTCAAATAATTATACAGCCATCCATCTTAAATTCTGGAAGGTTCACAAACCAAGGATAAAAGCAATACATACAAACAGTGAAATAAAATACACATTTTATTTCACTGTTATTTCACTATATATAATGCCACAGCTAAACATTCTGATGTAGTCCAGAACACATTGCCCCATACCAATCTCACACTATCCCAGTGCTTGGGGAGAAAGACAGGTTTTAAGTGCTTTTTGGATGATTAAAGGATAGGGGGCCTCCTAGATTCATTAAAAACTGAAGAAGCTTCTTGGATGAGAAGCGAACCATCTTCAAAGAAAATCCAGAAAGTCCAGTTGCCTCTTGAAAAAGCACCTTTGGGACAACCATGACCTGGATGACTGAGAATCTCCATAGACATTTATATAGCCAATACTACCTTATAAGTATTTCAGCAACATATTCACAATGTGAAAGTTAAGATGATCATCATATTAATATTAATATTTTTGATATGTAATTTAAGAAAAACACTTTCTGCTCCGAGTGTGGTTTACAGTAAATGAAAAAAAAAAATCAAATAAAATTATAATGTTCAGTACAGAATACCGGTAATTCTACAATAAGGGATTTCCCTTCCCAAGGTTCAAGGTTTTGGTTATCACCTTTAAAGCGCTCCATGGCTTAGGACCTGATTATTTACGGGACCGCCTGCTACCACCAATAGCCTCCCACCGGCCAGTACGCTCCCATAGAGAGGGGCTCCTCCGGGTGCCATCGGCCAAACAATGTCGACTGGCGGCCCCTAGGGGAAGAGCCTTCTCTGTGGGGGGGACCTACGATCTGGAACGAGCTCCACCCGGAGATACGGAGGATCCCGGATCTGCGCACCTTCCGTCGCGCGCTCAAGACTTTCTTATTTCATCAAGCTGGCCTGGCCTAAATCTTTTCCCCCTTTAAATGTAAATTTTAATTTGTTTTTAAATTATTGGGTATTTTAAATTTGTCTCAGCCAAATTATTTAATTCGTTTTGATTCTATTTTAAATTTTTATATTTATGTGTTTTATTCTGTGGCTGTTCACCACCCTGAGTCCTTCGGGAGTAGGGCGGTATATAAATCCAATCCAATCCAATCAAATCAAAATCAAATCCCCCCAAAATTGGATTGCATTTCTCCAAAGTGGATGGCAGAAACATTAGAACGATGCTACGGTTGTCTTGCTGCCCAGCATGTTTAATAGTTGGATTAATGAGCTCTAATTTACTACAGGTAGTCCTCGACTTATGACCACAATTGAGCCCAGAAGTTATATTGGTAAGTGAGAAATTTGTTAAGTGAGTTTTGCCCCATTTTGTAATTTTTTTTGCCACGTTTGTTAAGTGAATCACTGAAGTTGGTAAATCTGGTTTCCCCCATTGACTTTGCTTGTCAGAAGGTCACAAAAGGTGATCACGTGACTCTGGGACGCTGCAACCGTCATAAATACGAGTCAGTTGCCAAGTGTCTGAATTTTGATCGCTGCTGGCTGGGGGATTCTGGGAGTCGAAGTCCACCCATCTTCAAGCTACCAAGGTTGAGAAACACTGCTCTAAATAAACTATTGTAAATTGAGGACTACCTGTATTAATACTATAAATCACAGGATGGGTATAAACTTGTACTATTTTTAATTCAACTGCATCAGTTCAATTTCCACTTATAGCCTTGCTCAAATCAAGGATGGTTAGATTTTTTTTCCCCCTTAATCAATCTGTTCACAGAATCAAACAAAAGTTCAGACAGTTTAGAGGCAAGTGAATGAGTTGGGGACTGATGGCCATGCCACTCATTTCAAAGGTTGCAGCTGTATGGATGATTGGACCTTGATGAAACAGCTGCCTCACATCAGTCACCTCAAAACCTTTAACTCTGTTAGTCTGTCAGCTTCTCCCCGTGCAAATGCCAGTTCAGTTTCTCCTGTCCTTGCAAAGCAACGAAATGAGTATAGATTCGTATCTTAAAGACAATATCTCTTGCTTGGATATCCCCCCAAAAAATGTTGAGTAGTAGGCAAATGATCTGAGGATATTTCATGAAGTGTACCACGCTTACAATGGTTTGGTTCAAACAATGGTGAAATTCAAAAATTTTCCCTACCGGTTCTGTGGGCATGGCTTGGTGGGCGTGGCTTGGGGGTCATGTGACTGGGTGGTCATGGCTTGGGGGGTCATGTGACCGGGAAAACCAACTAACACTTTTCACAAAAATAACACAAACGCTACCCAACTGAGTCACACACAATGCAAAAGCAGCTGGACTTCATACAAAATGGCCCCTGCAACACGCAGGAACCTCACAGAGAGCTCAAAAACAAACTATCACACTTTACACAAAAATACCGGTTAGGGCAATAGGTAGTAAAAAAAATGCTTTAAAAAGTAGAAAAAAAAAGTTCTGACGACCGTGTGGCACAGCTGATTGTCGGAACTTTTTACTTTTTAAAGCCTTTTTTTACTATCTACTGCCCGAACTGATAGTAAAAAAATGCTTTAAAATTTTTTTTAAAAAAGTTCAGACGATCAGCTGTGCCACACGATCATCAGAACTTTTTTTTTTTTTTTTTTTACTTTTTAAAGCATTTTTTTTACTACCGATTCGGGCGAACCAGTAGCATTTCACCCCTGGGTTCAAGCAATTTAAGAATTATTGCTTGCGAATTCATAATATCCTGAGTATGTAACACTAAACTATAATGCAATCAGCCAAAGATCACTGCATTGTAGAACCTACAGAATGCCAAGAACTGCAAGGGATGAAACAGTGATTATTATACAATCCAATTAAACCAACTTAAACCGCTACTGGAATGTTATTGTATGAAATCATATTTGTTCATCATAAATATTGTTTAGCCTGCAATAAATCCTGGTAACAGCCTCTGAAACACTTCTCAGATTGAAGGGTAATAAAATAACTTCTTATCTTATGAACTCTTCCCAAACTAAATAATATTTTTAAGCTTAACTCTTTGTACGTGGTCGATTCCACAGCCATGGCTCATTGGCAACTTGCAGAGAAAATACTAGGTGACAGCCATCAACAACAAAGCGTAAAGTAAAATAAATGTAAAAATAATGAAATATTTCTTGCATTATTTTCTCCTATTTGGAAGGGTGTCATTAACTAAAACATGCCCCTGCTGGCATATTTGCCTAGGAAATTCTGAATTCTGTATTTTGCAAATTCTCAGACAGCAGATTAAATTTCATATTCCTCCCCTCTGTTGAAGAGCTGGGAGTGTGATGCCACCAGCATGGCATGGTCGGATGCCAGTTAAAAGGTATACAACTGCAGAGTCCAATTTCCTCAGGCAGTTAAAAACTCTTGCAAGAGAATTAGGGTCAACTATAAAATCAAGAGATTTTTTTTAAAAAATGAAAAGGCAGCCTGTTAAAAGAATTATTGTAATTTATATTACCTCTTCTTAAAAGAGTCTATTGTCTCTTTTTCATCTCTTTTTAACAAACGAATGAAATTTTGAATTATAAGACTTTGTTTCAATCCCTATCTTCATTCAATTCTACACAATTGCAGTGCTTCCCGTATCTCCTTTTGAACAACCCTATAGGATTCTGATTTTAATTTTGAGGAATTTCAGTCCTCTGAAATACTTTTTTTTTTTTAATAACTCGGTGGTTCCCAGTTCTTTTTTCAAACTATTTCCAGAGCAGTGGTAGCGCAGTGGTTAGAATGCAATACTGCAGGTTACTTCTGCTGACTGCCGGCTGCCTGCAATTTGGCAGTTCGAATCTCACCAGGCTCAAGGTTGACTCAGCCTTCCGTCCTTCGGAGGTGGGTAAAATGAGGACCCAGATTGTTGGGGGCAATAGGCTGACTCTAAACGGCTTAGAGAGGCCTGTAAAGCATGGTGAAGCAGAATATAAGTCTAAGTGCTACTGCTATTATTACTCAAAGCACAATATACCCCAAAGAAGCTATTGAGCTATTCAGGAGCCTGGATAGCTCAACAGACTAAAAGCCTGTTATTAACATTCAGCTGTCTGCAATTATTGCATGTTCAAATCTCGCCAGGCTCAAGGTTGACTCAGCCTTCCATCCTTTCTAAGGTAGGTAAATTGAGGACCCAGTTTGTGGGGGCAATAAGCTGACTTTGTATAAATATACAAAAGGATGAAGGCCATTGCTTAACGCATTGTAAGCCACCCTGAGTCTCCGGAGAAGGACGGCATATAAATCTAATTAAAAAAAAAAAAAGAAGAAGAAGCACTTCAAGTAAACAGAACCAGTTTGTTGTAGTGGTAAAGGTACTAACCTAGAACCAGGACAGTGTGAATTCTAGTCTTTTCTTAAGCATGAAACCTGGTTGGGTGACTGGGCTAGTCACTCTCTCTCAGTCCAATGCATTTCATAGGGTTATTGTGGGGAAAATAGGAATATTATTAAACAGGTAAGCCTTTTTTTCCCACCTTGTCCAAAATTATATTTGAAAAGGCAGGATTAAAAATATAATAAGAGTCACATTTTTCAAGGCTGCAGATAAAGTAATGGCTCAAGTTTTAAATTCTCTTAAAAGAATGTCCATCCCGCTCCCCTCCTGAGTAGGAGAGGAAAAGAGGAATTAAATTAGAAACAAACACTGTACTTGGTACAAGGTCATCTTGACATGAAACCAAAAAGCTCAATGCACATATAATAAGGCTGACAGATCAGGCTTAGTTGGACAGTATTTCCACAGAGCTGTGAGCAAAACTGGGATGGTTTTGGCCCCGAGGTCAGCTGTAAAGTCTCCCTTGAGCAAGAGCAAGAAAGCAGCTCTTTGCCAGAGAGGAAAACGCCACTCGATAACAAAATCAGAAGTTTACTGGGTGAGATGTAGTAGATGTGACATCCTGAATCATGCTAGGCTTCAACAGGTTGCCCAGAATTATTCCTTCCTTCTCTCTCATCTATCTTGTGAGGCTCTTTCAGGCATAAAAAACAAGGGAGAAACCCCTAACCAGTGGTGGGATTCAACAGGTTTAACAACCGGATTGCTGAGCACGTGCTTCACACACACGCTTGCTTCGCTCGCACGAGCACCAAACACACACTCCGCACACTCACACATTGCATTTGAAAACAGCTGTCAGCACTTCAAGCTGCATTTACTCTAGTGCTGACATAAGAAGGAGAAGCGGAGGCGTCTGGAAAGGGACATTTGACTTTTCACCTACTTATTTTCCCTGAAGATAATATCCCCTAGGAGATGGGATGGGAGGGGGGAAATTCCTTTGAGCTGGAGCAGTAGATTAGGGGTAGAGTGACTTGGAAGATGGCCAATGAGTGCAGGGGAGTGGGGAACGGAAAGGGAGGGTTTTGGGTCTGGAAGTCAGTGTTGGCTGCGATGGAGTCGGAGTTAGAATGTCGTGCTTAATACATGGGAGTTTTTCTTCAAAGACTTTGTTTGAAATGCAATTTATTTGAGACGACCTCGAAACCTGACAACAGCTCTAAAACTGACCTTCTACTGCAGCTCCAGTGAGTAAAACAGCTGAGATGCGGCGATCCGTTCTGCTGTGCGTATCAGCTGGGTTTTAAACAAAGGAAATACAGGTCGGTATAGCGCAGGGATGGGTGGGTGAGCCCAGCTGATCATCGGAGTGAGCCGGTTCTCTCTCAGCTAATCATCAGAGCTACTGATTCACCCAAACCAGTCCGAACCAGCTGAATTCCACCCCTGCCCCTAACACCCCAACAGATGGTGGCAGGAACTGCCAATCAAATCCAGAATGATTACCTACATTAAAATTGCTTTATTTCAATATTGTGAAGCACTGCGATACACTCCCTGCAGCAGTGCCTTTATGGCAACAGCACTCATCTTGTGAAATACTCCTGCCAATTAAAATTTGTTAAGCCCCTTATACTCAGTTGCCACCTTTCTCAACCTGATATGGTCAAGAAGAACCAAAGAATATTTCTTCTCCTCCTTAGGCGACATGGTCGACCATGCTATTTGGGGTTTATGGAAATTATGAAAGATTTTGCTCTGTTGTACAGATCCCTGAGCATCTTGTCTTCAGCTCCTAGTAGCAAAGTGGGATATAAATGTAATGCATTGACATTACTTGAAGGAAAGATAAAATCCACGATGAATGCAAAAATAAATTTTAAAAAATAACTCTGTCAATACCGCACTGTAAAGAGACTTTACACTTAAAAAATATTAAGATTAGTGTGAGTTGGCCTTTGTGCCCTAACTAGAGGGAATGGTGGAGGAAAAGCACCCCACTCTGCGATATACATTCTCACATTTTGCTGGTGTCTGGTGATTGTTCACGTTTCACTTAATATTGGAAATTAAAAACTGCCATCTTAAACATGCATAACTTACTGCCTCTATAGGAGATTTTAGTGCTGAAATAGTTTCATATGCAGCTGCATTCATGAAGGTATCAACAAAGTCAAGATGGCCATTGAGATCATGTGATTGACATTGCCATCATTGGTTGGTGGCCCAAAGCTTGTTAAAGTGTTGGATTAAGATGAAGAGACCCAAATTCAGGGCCAGCTGAATCATCATTGGGTGACTGTCTCAGCCTATACCCTACAGGGTGGTGTTGCGGAAATAAAACATTGATGATCCCTGTGTAAGCCATCTTCAATTCCTTAAGGAAAGGCAGAGTATGAAAGAAATCAATAAGGATGATCAATCCCTGAATTCCTATGTTACAGTAATCTATGAATTGCTTGTTGAATTAGCCATTATTGGCTGGCTTCACAAAACATGTTAAGCTAGGAACTATGGCTAAGTTCAACAATGTTCTAAATCAGGGGTGTCAAATTCGCTGCCCACGGGCCAGATGCGTCACGTGCTGGCCACGCCCACCCCCAGCTTAGCAAATGGGGAAAAAGTTGTGATACGTCACGTGACGACAACGTGGTGCCGCGAGTTTGACACCCCTGTACTAAATGGTTAAAATAAATCTGAAGTCACAATATGGCTTAGTGCAATGTGTGAAGTTAGTAAAATTGGCTCCACCAAAATCAATGCGCTTTCAGAAAAAAAGCTTTTAAGGCAGGATAATTCTGACATTGTGATCTTTGTTTTGGAGATTTGAAATGAAGAACAAAGTCAGAAATTCACTTTGCCCATGTTGACCT
Source organism: Pituophis catenifer annectens (assembly GCF_029215685.1). NCBI lineage: Eukaryota > Metazoa > Chordata > Lepidosauria > Squamata > Colubridae > Pituophis > Pituophis catenifer. Next base: position 116,086,645 of record NW_027256884.1, on the reverse strand, counting down.
GTGGTGTGATCATTGATTCCAGGCAATAAATGTAACGTGCGCACATTACAAATACAATAGAAACAAGAATCCCATTTTGCAAATGTCCTTTTCTTGGGTGTTGAAAAGTAAGACAAATGGAAAAGTAAAGGGAATATATTCCGAGCTTAGAAGATGATTTCTATTTTAATTTTACCATGTTCTGGCATATTTATATACATATACACATATAACCACACACAGAGAGACAGAAACGTAATAAAAGCTGAAGTTTTACTCCATTATAGCAATTTAAAAAGGAATAATATGAAGGGAAAATGTACAAGGTGACTTCCTGTTCTTTAAAAAAAAAAAAAACTTATCTCAAATGGATATCTGAGCAGAAATTTAATCAGGCCTATTATAAAACACTTCTCATGACAAGTATTGGTCATTCCTTAGGCCAAAAATACTTGCAAAGGAATTTTAAAAGTTCATGATATGTGAAACAGGCTCAGCGAGTAAAGGTTTGCAAACGAAGTACACTGGCTTTAGATTTGGCCAGACACCAGAGGTCCATGAAATCAGTGTCAATTACTGTTCCATGTTTGACATCTCTCTGCTTCAATGTGTCTCCTCTAAGTATGACTTAATCCAGGTCTAATCCATAAAATGTAGGCATACAAAATGACACAGAACTGGGGATATGCCAACATTGCTAAATCTCATCCATCCAAAATATTTTCCAACAATTTTTTAAAAATACACAATTTCTGTATGTTATCTCTACAAATGATGAAAAAGAGAGAGAGAGAGAGACCAGAGATAGGGGGTGGGGGGCGAGGGTTTGTGGATAGACAGATGGAGAGGCAGGTCACTTTTTGTGAAAGAGAAGCGGTTTCACCATTCCGGCCAGTATCTTTGGAAGCTGGGCAGCTATCACTTCTGACATCATCTCCGGGAATTCAACACTCAGCGTCCGGGACTGAAGAAATGTGTTGAGACAGTATAAGTGAAGTTGCTTCACAAGCTATATTAAAATAAGAGGGAGAGGAGGGCAGAGGGAAGACATGGAAATTGCATCACATTGGGTCAAATGGTCCCTGAATCAAATGGTCAAATGGTCCTTTAACCCTACATTATTGTTTTGGCATATACACTGGGTAAACATGATGCCGAGCCAAAATGGGATTGCTTGCTGCAGATTAATGCCATCAGAGGTGGGTTTCAGCAGGTTCTGACCAGTTCTGGAGAACCGGTAGCGGAAATTTTGAGTAGTTCGGAGAACCGGTAGTAAAAATTCTGACTGGCCCCGCCCCCATCTATTCTCTACCTCCCAGCTGATCGATAGTAAATAGGGATTTTGCAATAACCTTCCCCTGGAGTGGGGTGGGAATGGAGATTTTACAGTATCCTTCCCCTGCCATGCCCATCAAGCCATGCCACACCCACCAAGCCACACCCACAGAACCAGTAGTAAAAAATTTTTGAAACCCACCACTGAATGCAATGCTTATGATCTGTAAACCATGGTTTATTTTTATTTATTTTTTTTAGCAAAGGATGACTTAGTGGGGTTGTGTGAAGATAGCTGGGTGTGATCTGAAAGAACTGCATGGCACTTTCCCATATTGTTAATCATTGATTGGCGAGTGGCAGTTTCGTAACATAAATGTGTTAGATCTGACTCTACCAGTCCAAACTGACCACTGGGTAATTATATAATAAAATCATTTGTTCAATATGTGTTTTATCAATCTGAAGTTGTAATGGCTTCTTACAAACCCTACAGTCATTTATCCTTGCTATTCAGCTTTAAATCTCAGTTATCTGATATCTAACCAAAGTAGTGGTGGGTTGCCCCCGGTTCGGACTGGTTTGCAAGAACCGGTAGTAAAAACGGCAGGAGGCTCCGCCCACCAACCCCGACGACATCAGGAAGCTTCTGCGCATGCACGCAGCCCCGTTGTGAACCGGTAGTAAAAGTAAGTAGAACCTACCCATGGACGCAAGGCTGATGAAAATGGAAGCTTATAATACTGAATTAACCAGTGGTGAAATGTAAAATTTGTTACTACCGGTTCTGTGGGCGTAGCTTGGTGGGGGGTAATGTGACTGGGTGGGCGTGACCAACTTTTTTTTTTTTTACTTTTAAAAGAATTTTTTCTACACCTCTTCAGCCGAAGAGGTTGTAGAAAAAAATGCTTTTAAAAGCCTCTGACGATCCCAGCTGAGTTGCCTGATCGTTAAAAGCCTCTGATGATCAGGCAACTCAGCTGGGATCATCAGAGACTTTTAAAAGCATTTTTTTCTATAACCTCTTCGGCCGAAGAGGTTGTAGAAAAAAAATGCTTTTAAAAGCCTCTGACGATCCCAGCTGAGCCGCGCGATCATCAGAGGCTTTTTTTACTTTTAAAAGCATTTTTTCGGCTGAAGAAGTTGTAGAAAAAATGCTTTTAAAAGTTAAAAAAAAAAGCCTCTGATGATCGCGCAGCTCAGCTGGGCATGGGGGGTGGGAGGACACAGGGATTTTTGCTACCGGTTCTCTGAACCACCCACCGCCATCGCTACCGGATCAAGCGATCCGGTCCGAACCGGGAGCATTTCACCCCTGGAATCAACCCACCACAGCATATTTTAGGGAAGCATTTCTTAAACTTGGTAGCTTTGCATGGACTTCAATTCCCAGGTGGCTGGAGAATTCAGGGATTTGAAGTCCACACATCTTAAAGTTGCCAAGGTTGAGAAAATACTGATTTAGGGATTTGTGTGAACTAAACCCATATGGTCATTTTCTGATTCAGTGTGCCATACGAATCCAGAAAATCTCCCAAAAGTTATAGCTGAATTACATGGGAATGCAAGCAGAACCCACCACTTTGGTTTACTGAAATCTTATTTATTTATTTGTTTGCTCATTTGTTTGTCAACAACTATAAGGAAACAAGTAACAGTATAGACATAGACATGGACATATGACAAAAAAAATTGGCACAAATAAAAGGATATAACTAGGCAAAACATAGCCATAAACACATAGAATGATTACATATAAATGGGGACAGTAGGACAGGGACGGAAGGCACGCTGGTGCACTTATGCACGCCCCCTTAGGGAAACATGAAAGGTCCATGGTAGACAGTTTAAGGTAAAAGGTACGGGGGTTAGAGAGACTAACAACAGGATCAGGAGGAGTGTTCCAGACATTTACTACTCTATTGCAGAAGTCATATTTCCTACAATCAAGATTAGAGCGATTTACGTTGAGTTTGAATCTATTGATAGTCCTTGTGTTATTACGGTTGAAATTAAAGTACTCATTTACAGGTAGGACGTTTTGGTAAATAATCTTATGAACTAAGCATAGGTCAGAACGTAGACGGTGTAGTTCGAGGCTATCCAGATCTAAAATTTCAAGCCTGGTGGGATAGGGCATTTTATTTCGAGCAGACGTTTTGAGTACTCTCCTAGTAAAATATCATAGTATACAACTCCATTTGGAGCAAGAACAATGTATGAATACAATATTATTCATCCTAACACTTATTTTTTGGCAAAGGGGAGATCAGGGGAAGTCAAAGGCCATGCTGGTCTGTGACTTACATGCCAAAGGGCATGCTCGCTCCAGAAATGGAATGAGGCCAGGACAAAAGCTAAATATTCTTCTTTGTTAATTCCATTTAACATTAATTAATGCCATGCAATTAAATCCAGCTAAAATGATTACAAGCTGCCTAGCTTGAGTGATCAGGGGGGAAAAAAAGTCTAATTAATCCTTGGATGACAGTCTACCAGGAATTCTCAGAGCTGTGGGCTAAATTGAGAAGTTGAATGTACACTCTCAAAAGAATGCCATTGTGAATCACTTTTGCATTGCTGCTAGGAAAATTTGCATGAGGTATCCAGGTAATTACCAGGTGTTGAGTTTAACTCAAGGGATTCTTTACCTTTAAAAAAAAATCAGTTTAAAAAAAAAGGAACTACAGTTAGTTTGGTTACTTTGCATATGTTGAAGAATTCCCTAATTCGGTCACATTAAACGTTGCAATCTGAAGATAATCGTGGGAATGAGCCACATCCAAGGCATTTGTGGTTCTGTGTAGCTCTCCAGTCTGGTCTCGGGTTGTATGATCTTCTCCATAACAAGAGTTTTCAACTTCCGGAATTGCAACATGCTGGCTGGGAACTTCTGCAAGTTGAAGTCCACCCATTTTATAGTTGCTAAGGCCGAGAAATGGTGCACTATAGCAAAAATATACCGTCTTGCAGCTTCTCTTAGAAGAACAGCTGAGGTCCTTGGCAAAAGTTCATTTTGTGCACCAATTGCATCTATTCCAGGACCAGGGTGTCCTGTTCATAGTTACTCACACCTTACCTATCTCCAGATAGCATTATTGCAATGTGCACTACATGGGGCTGCCCTTGAAGAGTATCCAAAAGCTTCAATTGCTTGAGGCTTCTAGGGGTGGTATGGTGAACTAAAGATGGCTCTGTGAAAGAACTGATGACTGCTTAGACCAATGATGACTAACCTTTTTGCTGTTGCGTGCCAAAAACGGGGGGAGCACAGGGGGTCATGAGCACGCATGCCCACACCCATAATTCAATGTGCCCCATCCCCCCATGCATGCACGCGTGACACACACACACAAACACGCTCCCACCATTTTTTGGCACGTGATGGCCCATTTTTTACCCTCCCCAGGCTCCAGAGGCTTTCTTGGCGCCTAGGGAGGGCGAAAATGGCCTTCCTCACCACCACCACCCAGAGGCCCTCCGGAGGCCGGAAACGGCCCATTTGCCAACTTCCAGTAGAGTGGGGAAGGCTGTTTCCAGCCTCTGGAAGGCCTCCGTGGGGGAGGGGGGTTAAGGCTGTTTTTGGCATCTCCAGGCTCCAGGCTCCTAGAAAGCCTCTGGAGCCTGAGGAGAGCAAAAAATGGGCCTTCCGGTCCCACTGGAAGTCAGCAAACGGGCCATTTCTGGCCTCCGGAGGGCCTCCAAGGGGGTGGGGAAGGCTGTTTTTGCCCACCCCAGAATCCTAGAAAGTCTCTGAAGCCTGGGGAGAGCAAAAAACGGGCCTTCCCCATCCACCCCCAGAGGCCCTCTGGAGGCTGGAAACAGCCTGTTTCCTGACTTCCAGTGGGCCCGGAAGGCCCAAAAATCAGCTGGCTCACGTGCCCACTGATATGGCTCCGTGTGCCACCTGTGGCACCTCTGCCATAGGTTCACCATCACGGGCTCAGACCAAGGAACCAGTGAATAAAGAGGTTCCTTGAAATCTCTCTGGATAAAAAGAGGATGTGATATTGCCCACATGTACTCCAGACAGCTGCTCCTTGCAGGAGACTACAGGACAGTGGTTTTCTGTGGGTTCGAGCACTAGGAGATTATAGAAGCAACAATCTTGCTTGCAACTGTGGCAGAGACTTTTAAAGGACACTAAGTTCCCAAATCTCACTTTCTAATCACTTTTGGAAATTGCTTATTAGCTAATTCAAAGCTACTAAAGACCTTTGGTTTGAAATTTTGAAAATGCTGGATGAATCTGCTTTCAGAATCTGCTGAACGAAAGAAATTTTTAAACTTAAGTATTTAAAGCATTTGAAATAAAGAGCAAAAAGCTAAATAAGATTTTGATCTTAGAAAGTTATAAATGAATAAAGGGTCTGGTTAAAATTGGAACATCGAAACTTTTACAATGAGATTTTGGAATTAGTTATAAAGAACAACCGCTTTCTTGTGGGAAATAGATCCTGTTTCAATTTTTACAAAAGGTAACAGAAATAAGCAACTGCATTACTTTTGAAAAATGGACACTAGAGGGGACTAAAATTTACAGCAAAGAAACCATTTATAAGCCTGTAAAATGTTGCAAAATATAACAGTAAAAATACTGAAGAAAAATTTCAAAGAAGGGGATCAGAAAATAGTCACGATACCAGCAATGTTAGTAGTGAAGTCTGCTTCTATGGATAGACTATGTTCAAAAGATGCTCTTAAAGAAATGGCAGATGTAGAACAAATTTTATCTGACACGATGGAAATAGGATTGAAAATAGATTTACAATTGACAGGCCAAGAGAATAATTTAGAAAAGGGATGCTGAAATTTAACTGTGGATGATTACAATGAAATATTATTATTGTGCTGATGTGGAATTTTTTTATATGTGTACACCTTTGTGAATGTATGCCCTGCATGGTTTTGTTCCTTTTTCTAGTATTTTCTGTATTCTTATTTTTATTTTCTTTGTAACTCCAAGCATTGTTTCCCTTTTTTACTTTTTGTTGTTGATGTTTTTCCCCAATTGATAAAAACAAGACAAAAATTAAATAGAGGGAAGAGATTCACTTGCATCTCCTCTCTTTAGAACAGGGGTATCAAACTCAAGGCCCATGGGCCAGATGTGGTCAGATCCAGCCTGTGGAGCCATTCTGGTGCGAAGAGGAAAGATCAGGACAGCGTAGCTTCGGCCCGGTCTACCCAACGCGAAGTGGAAACATGCCAGCAGTTTGGGGAGTGGCGTCAAGCTGGCCACACCCACACAGTCGGCCACATCCCCCAGCTGCCCCAAGGTCAACCACAGCCCTGATGCGGCCCTCAATGAAATTGAGTTTGACACCCCTGCTCTAGAGTATCAGATCATCTGGAATAAAACAAGAGTAATATCACAGCTCCCAAGATAGTACAAAATTATATTACATCATTATAATAATACATAATTTTAAAAGAAAACTTACATCATGCATGGAGTCCATAAGCTTTGTGAGCTGGTAGAAACGTTGAGAACTGGCTACAACCCCTTTCTGTCGCAGCCCAATTGCTTTGACCAACTCTCTGATATAACTGGATCTCATATCATCAAACTGATTTTGGCTTCTGAGTCCTTCCAAAGGAACTGTATTTTGGGGGGGAGAAAAGAATATTTTACCTCTGAGGCTCAAATTTCAAACAACAGAAATATACTGTTCAGTATATTCAGATTCAACCATTTTGAAACCTGTATTCTTCATAAGCCAAGTTTTGAGACTGTAATGCTCGAATCAATCTCCTGTACTGATTCCTAGTAGTCACAAAACAGAGACAATCCTTTTATTGCTATTATATTTTTACCACAGTTAAGGTCACAATTAAGGTGTGCAAATGAGAAGATGAATGAACGACAGTGTAAACTCGCGAAGCTTTCTTGATCTGCTCCCGAGTTGCCATAGGCAGGGGGGTGGGAAATTGCTCCTCACAGCTGCACCAAGGAATTCGCAGTCAAAACAAAACACATCCTAGTCGGCTGAAGTTAAGGCCATCTCCATGGAGATCCGCAATGGCCAGAGGGAGTGACTTCTATGACCCGCGAAATTGCTTCATTGGGGAATGTGACTGGTGACACACCTTGGGGGGAGGGAAAACAGGGTCAGAGGCAAGGCACCAACTGGGTGAAGTCAGAGCTGGCTTCACTCAGGTTGTGCCAACATGGCACTTCTTATAAACAACTGGATTGTTCTTGCAAAATGGCTTGTGGCTCCTGATTTTATTAGGGCATTGGTCGGAACCCTGAAACCAGGAAGTAATGACACCTAGGCGGGTGGGCGGAGCTTTGCTCTGCCATCGCTACCAGATTGCCGAACCAACGGCCAAGATCGCTACCGGACCGGGTGATCCGGTCCGATCTGGGAGCATTTCACCCCTGGTTTAATCCATGTGGAAATCTCAAAAAGCCCATCCCAGCAATAGAGGGTTAGGGGAAAATAGACCACACAGCACCTCTTTGTATTTTTTGATAGATTTACACTTTTTAAAAAAATCTTCTTGAAACCCTTTGCTTTGGGTGGATCATAAGACTGCAGATGCATGCATGGATCCATCCATCCTTCCAATTCATCTGCCGACCCTCTGCTTTTGGCCGAGATATTTTTCAGACAGAAAGCTCAGCCAAGGTCCATATTTCTGCTGCCCTGGGACGCTTGCCTTGACTTTGTTTTGCTGGGTTAACTCTGGCAGACTACTTTCCTTTCTTCACATTTGCTCAAGTCCTAATAAAGACAGGATAATCCTAGAGAGAGATGAGCTGATCAACAGATGCTTTTGCACGCAGCAGGCCAACTCCACAACAGGATGCTGTGATGTTATTGAAAACTCTTGCTTCTTTTCATCCAGGCACCTGGTTCAGTGTAACTGAGTACAATTTAACAACAATTTGCACAAAGAAGAAGGTGGGGAGGGGGCAAAGGCAGATGTGGCTTACTTGTATTCAGGAGGAGAAGGGCTTTCATGCAAAGGAACTCTTCACAGCTTACTTGTAGCTTGACGAACTCTTGCGGAATTTGCCACATGGACAGGCACAGGGAATAGAACGATGATTCTTTCATCCTCTGTCTTACGCACCACCCAGAAAAGAAAAACCAAAGCTAAAAAATTAAGTCTGTGGGGATCTTGAAGGTCCTCACTTTGCAATATAGCTCAACTTGGAATACAATTCTTATAGCAAGCCAGAATCAAGATTCAGTGACAAGAAGGCTGAGCTGGGAAGATTGTCTTAAACCAGGGGTCAGCAACCCATGGCTCTGGAGCCGTATGTGGCTCTTTCATCCCTCTGCTGTGGCTCCTTGTCGCCGGTTGGCTCCACAATTGATAGAGCTTTCGGTTAGGACAGATAGAGGAAAAAGGACGCCGTGCTAGGAGGAGACTCTATGGTGGGGGAACCGGACTTCCAGTCAACAGAGAAAAAAGGATGCTGTGCTAGGAGAAGACTCTATGGTGGGGGAACTGGACTTCCAGTCAGCTCCAGAATTGAATTGGGGGGCTTCCGGTTAAACTCAAGCAGGTTTCCTCACCAGAATCTCCACTGGTCTGAGATAGTCAATGATCAATGCACTACACATAAGCTGCTAATAGGGGTATTACACAATTAGTATGATAACGCATCAAAATCAAAGTCACTTCCAAAACCTTCATAGCCATGCGCTTACATCCCAGTCCACTAATTTAAAACTGTTTTTTGCTAATGAAACAGCTAAAACATTGATCAAATTACCACCTCAACAAATGAAAACTCTGCTTTATTTGTCTCAATAATTCCTTGTCTTGATAATAGTTCCCTAATTCCTAACATACTCTTAATATTACTCTGGAGACTGAATTACTTTAATGACAATGCTGTGCTGCGAAATCATTTCAGATACTTAGAGCTACAACTTGGGAGAAAGAATATATAAATAAAGAAAGAAAGAATTTTTTTTTAACATTAATAATGATTTGGGTTGTTTTTATTGGAATACCATCATTTAACTTTTATTTTGAACTGTTGACCCCATTTAAAGCTTTATAAATACAAAAACAAGCTATTAATTGAAAAAAAAAATGATCACGTACAACACCATGAATCATACTTACTCATTTAATATTAGATCAGGAGCAAAGTACAACATTTGACCACTGACATGCTTATATGATCTCCATCCCATTGCAAAGACCATTAGACTCATCCATGAATACTGGATAAGAGTTATCTGGTCATCAATATGTAAGTTCCGGAATCCTAGAAAGGAAAAAAAAAGGAAGAGGGATGCTAAATATGTAATTAGATTTTGTCACATTTTTGGTTTACTGTCATGTAGGACGAGAAGGCTCCCCTCACTTAGCTTAGACTAGGCTGGTGTTTCAGTATTGACAACTTTAAGATGTGTGGACTTCAACTCCCAGAATTCCCTAGCCAGGATGCTGGGGGAGTTGAAGTCTTCTGATTGTTGAAGTCTATATACTTTAAAATGGCCAGAGCTGTATTGTTACCACAGAAGAAGTTCACATACTTAGGGAAATAAGAGGACCAAACTATAATCTCCTTTTTCTCCTGGATGAGACTTCATACAGAAACAGCAATTAGGGTGTAGCTGAGAGTGACATTAAATCAGGGGTGAAATGCTCCCGGTTCAGACCAGATCGCCCGATCTGGCGGCGGGTGATTTGGAGAATCGGTAGCAAAAATCCCTGCCCCCCCCATGCCCAGCTGAGCCGCATGATCATCAGAGGCTTTTTTTTTTTTAACTTTTAAAAGCATTTTTTCTTCAGCCGAAAAAATGCTTTTAAAAGTAAAAAAAAGTCTCTGATGATCGTGCGGCTCAGCTGGGATCGTCAGAGCCTTTTAAAAGCATTTTTTCTACAACCTCTTCGGCGAAGAGGTTGTAAAAAAATGCTTTTAAAAGGCTCTGACGATCCTAGCTGAGTTGCCTGATCGCCAGAGACTTTCGGTAGAAAAAATGCTTTTAAAAGAAAACAAAAGCCTCTGACAATCAGACAACTCAGCTGGGATTCGGCTGAAGAGGTTGTAGAAAAAATGCTTTTAAAAGTTAAAAAAAAAGAAAAGTTGGCCATGCCCACCCAGTCACATTACCCCACCACCAAGCCACGCCCACAGAACCGGTAGTAACAAATTTTACATTTCACCACTGCATTAAATCCAGGAAAATCCAGGAATCAACAGGAAACAATCAAGTTATATTGTATAAATAAAAATGGTATCTTTTAATTGCCCCAACTCTTACATAAGATGTCTCCTCTAGTCATTCAGATTCATATTTAATGCTTGCAAAGATGAAATGGCAAACAAGTTTCTACTACAGTTAGCAATGACGTTTCTGATATTCAATATGTGACTTAACTATTTTGGCAAAGTTTTAAGCAGGTAGCAGAATCATTCTTCAAAACAAATTTAATCCTTCAATTCTTTACTTATTCACAGCAGCAATCAAGAAAAGAAACCAAGGTGAAGGCAAATAGGGTTAAGATATGATATTTTCCCATCATTGTTCTAAAGTAAACTATATAATCAAAGTCAAACAGTCAGTCATATGTAGATTTCCAAAAATCTAACCCACCCCACTTAACAGTACTCTATATATACACCTACTGTTGTATTAATACAGTGGTTCTCAACCTGTGGGTCGGGACCCCTTTGGGGGTCGAATGACCCTTTCACAGGGGTCGCCTAAGACCATCGGAAAACACATTTTTTCAATGGTTTTAGGAATAATTTTATGGTTGGGGGTCACCACAACATGAGGAACTGTATTAAAGGGTCGCAGCATTAGGAAGGTTGAGAACCACTGTATTAATAAAACATCTGAAACATAACAATACTTTATAAGGATATCTCTTTCTAGCTTAACTTTTAAATCATTGAAGTTTTTAAAAACAACATTGTTTTGGCTCCAATCACTAAGAGTCTTGTGTAAGCCAGAATGTGGACTAGAATGGTTGAATTCAACCCATCAAGATTCTGTTTACTGGTCCTGCATTTTAACATTTATATCACCCAGGCTATAACTCCTGTCATCCTTATCCATCATGTCAGCTAGCCACAGTGGGTGCTGGCAATGGGGATTCTTATCCAATTTACGTAGTTTAGAAAGCTGGCCTTTATCAAAAGCTGAGTGATGTTATCCAGAGAAGGTATTTATCGTCATCAGCCCTGTTTTGTGGGATTCTATTAAATGCTACTTTTAAAACTTGTTATCAAAAGATAATATTTAACAATCACTGGAATCTGCCAGTCTTCCTGCTTTAGTCTTAATACTGAAAATGGAAAAATGCAGAACACACAGATAAAAGACCAGACAAGGTATGGAAAGACTCAATATGAGAAAAGCAATCAGATGGAACCCCAAGATCAGCAACTCCAACCAACAGCTGCAACATCCCCATTCCTGCTCAAAATTTTGAAACATCCATCTCAGAGGTGAAATGCTCTGAAGTCTGCTACCGATTTGCTTTGCTACCAGTTTGCTTCACACGCATATGCGTGGTGCATGCCAAACATGCACTTCACACGCAGGTACACCACAGGCGCTACCGTGCAGCACTGAAAAAGGAGGATTAAGAAGCCTTTTCTGAGTCTGCAAAGGTAAGTAGAACAGCGAGAGAGGGGGAACAGCTGTGCCACACAATTTAGATTCGCTAGAAAGCAGGATTTCTAGCAAATATAAATCACGCGGCACAGCTGATCGTCAGAAATACCGGTTCGCCCAAATCGGTAGCATTTTTTACTACCAGTTCAGGTGAACTGGACCGAACTGGTAGCATTTCACCCCAATCCATCTCCTTACATTGGTCTGCTGTGGATAGTTTAGGTAAAAGGAGTCCCTGTGGAGTTTACTCCACTAGTTGTTGCCGACTATAGTGGGAGATGCTCATCTCCATTTCAAGGCCAGCACTGTCTGAAGACATTTCCATGGTCATGTGGCCAGAATGACATCTTCTTCTTTTGCCATATCCGTCATCAGACGTTGGTGATCATGGTGATCCTATTTCCATCAACAGTAGCACGAAAAGTGCTGTTGAGTTTTGTCCAAACCAGTCCCTTAGTTTTTGAAGCCATGATGTTCTTCTTCTCCCTGGACCTCATTTGCCTTCAATCTTTCCCTGGAGGATTAAGTGAAGTATGCCAAATTTTTCTGGGTGTCGCATCACATGTCCAAAATATTCTAACTCGCTTTTTTATGGTTTTGATTATTTCCCTTGGCTTTGATTTTGTCAACCCAATTCACTCGTAACAGCCCCCTGTAAACCCACATGACATCATAGAGCACTATTACCTTCCCATCAAAGTGGTGCCTATTTATCTACTCGCATTTGCATGCTTTCGAATTGCTAGATTGGCAGGAGCTGGGGTGAGGACAGGAGCTCATACCATTGTGTGGTGCTCAAACCTCAAACTTGGTCTGCCAGCTTTCCAGTTGACAAGCCCAGTGTCTTACTGCTGAGCTATCATGCTGCCCCATAAACTGGATAGCTTATGCCACTAAAAATTCAGAAAAACCTTTTCTTATAACCTAAACCCTAGTGGTATCCATTCTGAACCAATCTTTCCTGAACTGATATTCTTCAGCTGTGTCATACTACTATTTTAACATTGTGTATCAGATTTATATTTCCCATTTCATTCAGGAGCTCAAGATGGTATATAAAATTTTCCTATACAGTAATGCTGTTTGATAAGCTGGGCTGCAAAAGAGTGAATGGTCCCAAATCACTCATTGAACCTCTGGGACTGAGAGTGGACTAGATTTGAGTTTTCTCATTCCTGGACCAACATCTCAACTACAAGATCAAGAGCTGTGCTTCCTTAGGATACTTTGAATAGAGCTGGAAGGCACCTTGGAGGTCTTCTAGTCCAACCCTTGCTCAAGCAGGAGACCCTATACCATTTCAGGTAAGTGGCTGTCCAGTCTCTTCTTTAAAACCTCCAGTTGGAGCACCTACAACTTCTGAAGGCAAACTGTTCCACGGGTTAATAGTTCTCACTTAAGGAAGTTTCTCCTTGATTCCAGATTGCTTCTCTCCTTGATTAGTTTCCATCCATTGTTTCTTGTCCTGCCCTCTGGTGTTTTGGAAAATAAAATTTGTGGCAGCCCCTCAAATACTGGAATATTGCCATCATGTCCCACTTAGTCCTTCTTTTCTCTAGACTAGCCATACCCAATTCCTGCAACCTTCATATGTCCGGGCCTTTAATTGTTTTAGTTGCTCTTCTCTGCACTTTTTCCAAAGTCTCGACATATTTTTTGTAGTGTGGTGATCAAAACTGGATGCAATATTTCAGATGTGGTCTCACTAAGGTAGTAAGATAGTAAGGTAGTAAGATAGTAGGTGTTCTCAGATTGTATTATAGATTTCAATTAATTCTTGATACTATAGCTAAATATAGCAATAGCACTTAGACTTATATACTTTATATACTACTTCATAGTGTTTAACAGCCCTCTCTAAGCGGTTTTACAGAGTCAGTATATTGCCCCCAACAATCTGGGTCCTCATTTTACTGACCTGAGAAGGATGGAAGGCTGAGTCAACTTTGAGTCTGGTGAGATTTGAATTGGCAAATTGCAGGCAGCCAGCAGTCAGCCGAAGGAGCCTGCAGTACTGCACTCTAACCACTGCGCCACCGTGGCTCATATATACCTAACTCTTTCCTCCTTTCTTCGTCTCTTGGCTTATCACCCTTATGTAGAGCCCAAAATGTAATTTTTATGTAAATATAAATATAAATAATATAAGTATAAGAGTGTGTGTGTGTGTGTGTGTGTGTGTGTGTGTGTATTTCATACATTTTATTTTTTGTAAAATAAAACAACTTATTATGGCATCCAATGATTTCTCAGCATTCTTCATAAACAATGTTGCTCAGAACTGCACCCAGTGCCCTGAAAACAATAGGACCGAGTGACACAATTTCCAACATCAAAAGGTCCTTCTTACCTGGTAATGACTTGGACCACTTGACTACACAGAGGAGCTGCCTCTCACACAGGTGATTGAGGCTGGTCAACAAAGCACTTGGAGTTTCTGGTTTTGTGTTATCATAACCTGCGTAGACGACTTCGGGCTCAATGCTTTGTAAGACAGTGATCAGTGGAGGGATAAATTGAATGTCTTGACTTGGTGAAAAAGAAAGCCTCTGCACCAATGTCTGGCTTTCATTTGGAAGGGCTGCTGGCTGTTGGAGTGCGACAACATCTAAGGCTCTTAGCATTTTGACCTTATTGAACTTCTTAAACTTTCGACCTGCAAGCCAAGGATACAGGGATGTTAGAAGAAACATAAGCACAAAGCAAATAAAATGTCGCGATCTATAGACTATGCCACTTAGTTCAATAAGCAAGGTATTTACATCATCACAATGCACTTTAAATGTGGACCAAATTGCCCTAAATTCTGGATTAATCATAAACCAAGCCAGGATATCTCCTGGGTTTATCTCATTAATAGCTTGCCCCTTGTCTCAGCCTATCTGTGAAACCACAGCCATCTCCTTCTCTCTGTTTGAAACTTACCTGGTGCAAATAGCTATGATGAGAAACGGATGGTGCCATGATCTTCATGAGACTCTGCAGGAACAGTTTTGTGGATAAACTTGACTAATAATGGTTGCTTATCTCTTGAGCATTTAATATTCTATTATTGTCAATGGAACTAGGAAGGTTGAAGAGGCTACAGCTATCATTGGCCATTCCCAAGGACCTTTTTTTAAAATCTATTTATTTATTTATTTTGATGCTATCAGGAGTTCCCCAACCTGGATATTGCTGAGATTTTTTGGAAATTAAAGACCAAATACCTGGCAAGCTTCCCCAATTGCAGTAGCTAATCTAGACACATTCTGTTCACAGACTGAAAATAATAGAACAGCAACCAATAATCTTGGTTCAGAATACCAGGCCAACAGCCATAGTCAACATGAGTAACCTTGTCAGATGATAGAATCTAAAGTTCAGCAGCATTTGAGGACCAAAGAAAGTTTGTGCACTCCCATCATACGTGACTATAATTTTCTTTTCTGGAAACAAAATTACATACAGGTTCCCGAACACAGCAACAAATTTATGTTTGGAACAGGTCTCACAACTCTGAAGCAATGAAGGAGGAGAGAACGAAGGAAGATGTTTTAGGGAATGGATGAGTTTGCTCACTGGCATGAGAAAGCAATTAGGGAAAAATATTAAAATATTAAGCAGTTAGAATAGAAGATCCCACAGGCAGTATCAAAACTTCCCACTGAATAGGGAACATAATGAGCACTAGTTAAACTGTTGGGTGCAAAATAACTGTTGGCTTGTACTTTAAGTTTACTTTGGTGGTCACTTATATACTTCATCTGTGATGTTGGTTGTGCTTTTTAATGACTGTTAGCCACCCAGAGTCACCATGGTGAGATTGGTGGCCATAGGAAATGAATTCAATGAAATGGAATGGAACAGAATTGAACAAATAACCAGATAGTTGTGATGAGACTTAGTTTAGATGGCTGGTTGGTCTCCACGCTTCTTGGTTAGCAACAATGTGCAGTTAATCTAGGACTCTGAATCTTTAAAGACTGCTATCTTAACAAATCTTCCAAAGAATAAACTCCAAAGCAAAGAGTGGCATCTATTTCTGGGGAAATTGTGCTGGACTAGTCTAAAGTAAAAAAAAACAAAAAAACTCCACAATGATGTTAGAGTCAAGTGGCACATGAAATAATGTGGGGGGAAAAATAGAATAAAGATGTATGGATATGTACCCATAAATATCTTTAACCTTATCAGAAGGAAGGGATGCAAATCTGCTAACCCAGATACCCTTTGACCTTTCATTCTGTCACCAAAGAGACATCTTGATTTTTGGCTAGCTGTCGGCCTTTCGAAAGAGACCAGATTAGGAAACCAACATTATGAATACTCATAGCTTTATTATTACTGAAATAATACTCCCAGAATTCTGGGAGTTGAAGTCCTCCAGGCTTAAAGTTGCCACGATTGGAGATTCCTGCTTTAAGGTGTGCATTAATGTTCCAGTGGGTTCTGCTGGAGAAAAAATGCCGTCCCCCCCCCCAAGCTAATTTTATTATTGGATGGAAAAAGCTGATGAGAGCTCTCTGCAGCTAAACTGGAAGAAATATGGCAAATTCAGCCGCCATTTTTGATGGCTCTAGGTAGAAAAATTGCAGGGGCAGAAGTCAAACTAACACCCACAACAAGAATGGTTAAAAAGAAATATTAGTCTTTTAACACATTTTAGAGTTTCTCCCTCAAACTTTCTTCTGATGCAAGGTAGAAATATCCTCTGACATGAGTGGGAAGATACATAGAACAGAATAACCGATTTGGAAGGGACCTTGGAGGTCTTCTAGTCCAACCCCCTGCTCAGGCAGGAGACTATTTCAGACAAATGGCTGTCCAATCTCTTCTTTAAAAACTCTGGTGATGGAACACCCACAAATTCTGGAGGCAAGCCATTGCATTGGTTAATTGTTCTCACTTTCAGAAAATTCTGAATTTGGGATATGTTGGTTTCTTTAACAGTGAGGGGGAGGGAAAAAGGGAGGAAAGAGATTTATAACAGTCGTCCAAAAGAATTCATTCTGGATTTATCCCCTCTCTCCTTCAGCCCTCCACCCATTTTCATCAAGAAGAAAGGGAAGTGAAAATAAACGGTATCAGGCAATTCATCCTAAGCAAACTTGCACTACTAAATGTGCATAATCTATCCAGCAGGTGAAAAAAATGTTTAGCAATTTGTTATTTCCTGACAGAAGACCATGATTCTGCCTGCAAGGTCACTCTGCCCCTGTAGTTTTCTAAAGCAGAGTGCTTTGTGTTCATTCCAGAAGGAGTGTACCCAGCCTGAGAGAACAAAGCAGAGTGATATATTAAGATTTCAATGTAGAATCTGAAGTAACATCTTGTTAAAAATCTGACTTGGGAAACTAAGTCAGCTCTCAGCTAGAGATTCCTTTTATAATTGCATTTTTCCAGCAGACATATTTATCTACTTTTATTTTATTTATTTTATTTATTTATTAGATTTTTATACCGCCCCCTCTCCCGAAGGACTCGGGGCGGTGAACAGCCAAAATTAAAAAACATACAATATAAACATTAAAATACATTTAAAACAGAATTAAATCCAAAATGGCTCCCCAATTTAAAACGCCTTACCCATGCCCCTATAAATAAGACGAATTTAAAATTTAAAAATTTAAAATTTCCACATTTAAAAAGGGGGAAGATTTAGGCCAGGCCAGCTTGATAAAATAGAAAAGTCTTAAGCGCGCGGCGGAAGGTGCGCAGATCCGGGATCCTACGTATCTCCGGGGGGAGCTCGTTCCAAATCGTAGGTGCCCCCACAGAGAAGGCTCTCCCCCTAGGGGCCGACAGCCGACATTGTTTGGCCGACGGCACCCGGAGGAGCCCCTCTCTATGGGAGCGTACTGGCCGGTGGGAGGCTATTGGTGGTAGCAGGCGGTCCCGTAAATAACCAGGTCCTAAGCCATGGAGCGCTTTAAAGGTGATAACCAGAACCTTGAAGCGCACTCGGAAGACCACCGGGAGCCAGTGCAGCTCGCGCAGGAGAGGTGTTACATGGGAACTCCATGTCGCTCCCATCACCACCCGCGCAGCCGCACTCTGCGCCAGTTGGAGCCTCCGAGTGCACCTCAAGGGGAGCCCCATGTAGAGAGCGTTGCAGTAGTCCAGACGAGAAGTAACGAGGGCATGAGTGACTGTGTGTAGGGAGTCCCGATCTAGATAGGGACACAACTGGCGGATCAGGCGAACCTGATGAAAAGGATAGAATAGAATTTTTTATTGGCCAAGTGTGATTGGAAACACAAGGAATTTGTCTTGGTGCATATGCTCTCAGTGTACATAAAAGAAAAGATACATTCATCAAGAATCATAAGGTACAACACTTAATGATAGTGATAGGTTACAAATAAGCAACCAGGAAACAATATCAATATAAATCGTAAGGATACCAGCAACAACACAAGATACATTTGTCAAGAATCATAATGATAGCCATAGGGAACAAATAAGCAATCAAATTGTATTAGGAAACAGTAAATATAAATCGTAAAGATACCAGCAACAAAGTTACAGTCATACAGTCATAAGTGGGAGGAGATGGGTGATAGGAACGATGAGAAGATTAATAGTAATAGTAATGCAGACTTAGTGAATAGTTTGACAGTGTTGAGGGAATTATTTGTTTAGCAGAGTGAGGGCGTTCGTGGAAAAACTGTTCTTGTAACTAGTTATTCTGGTGTGCAGTGCTCTATAGCGTCGTTTTGAGGGTAGGAGTTGACACAGTTTATGTCCAGGCTGTGAGGGGTCTGTAAATATGTTCACAGCCCTCTTTCAGACTTGTGTAGTATACAGGTCCTCAATGGAAGGCAGGTTGATAGCAATGCTTTAGATGGATATTTTATTGAAAGAAGTCCTTTCTATGGTTTTGTTTTGTTTTTTAATTTGATTTATATGCCGCCCTTCTCCGAAGACTCAGAGCGGCTTACAATGTGCTCAGCAATAGCCTTCATCCTTTTGTATATTTATACAAAGTCAGCTTATTGCCCCCACAACTGGGTCCTCATTTCACCTACCTTAGAAAGGATGGAAGGCTGAGTCAACCTTGAGCCTTGGCGAGATTCGAACCCTGCAGTAATTGCAGGCAGCTGGTCTTAATAACCAGCTTAATAACAGGGTGCCTTAAACCCCTGTACTACCAAGGCTCTTATTTGCAGGAATTGTTTTTTTTTTTTTTTTTTTTTTTGCTCATCAGTGTGATGTCCCAATCTCCAGTTGGAAAACTACCTTATACAGCAGGGGTGGGAAACAATGGCCTTTTTATGACTTGTGGACTTCAACTCCCAGAATTCCTGAGCTACGGCTCAGGAATTCTGGGAGTTGAAGTCCACAAGTCATTAAAGGGGCCATAGTTCCCCACCTCTGTTCTATAGGGAGCCCTTGAGCAGTGGTGAAATCTAAAATTTGTTACTACCGGTTCTGTGGGCGTGGCTTGGTGATGGTGGGTAATGTGACTGGGTGGGCGTGACCAATTTGTGTTTTTTTTTACTTTTAAAAGCATTTTTTCTACAACCTCTTTGGCGAAGGGTTTTTTTCTTTTAAATGCCTCTGATGATCCAAGCTGAGTTTTTTTAAAAAGCCTCTGCTGATCCGGCAACTCAGCTGGGATCGTCAGAGGCATTTAAAAGAAAAAAAGGGGGGTTTTTTCTTTTAAAAGCCTTTGACGATCCCAGCTGAGCCGCGCGATCATCAGAGGCTTTATTTTTTACTTTTAAAAGCATGTTTTCGGCAGAAGAGGTTGTAGAAAAAATGCTTTTAAAAGTTTTTAAAAAGCCTCTGATGATTGTGCAGCTCAGCTGGGCATGGGGGAGGAGCAGGGATTTTTGCTACCGGTTCTCCGAACCACTCACCTCCATCGCTACCGGATCGGGTGATCCGGTCCAAACCGGGAGCATTTCACCCCTGCCCTTGAGTCAGACTTTCACTCATCATCCCCATGGTCACGTGATCAACATTTGGATGCTCGGCAACCAGCATATATATACAATGGTTGCAGGGCCCTGGGATCATGCAACATTTACAACTTTTCCTAATTGCCTTTCAACAAGCAATGGATGAGGGCAGTGGTGGGATTCAGCTGGTTCTCTCCGGATCACACAAACCGGTAGTGGCGATTGTGGGAGGTTCCGCTCACCTGCCCGTACGTAATGCACCACTATTGCGCATGCACAGAAGGTTGTGCGCATGCGTTTTAGCGAACCAGTAGGGACGGTAAGTGAATCCCACCTCTGGATGAGGAGGGGAGCCAAATTCGCTTGATTCACTTAACAACTGCAGTACCTGCATTGCTTAACAACTGCCCTACTTAGCAACAGAAATTCTAGTTCCCAATTGTGGCCATATATTTAGGTCAGTACTGAACTGGATACCTATCACATGAACAGCATGTCTTCAACTGCTGTTATTCAACCCCAAGGTAAGGAATGGAGGAAAAAAATGGGTGCAAAAATAGACCTACAATTTGGGGATCACAATTACAGTACCTACTGATAACTACAACCATCATGGAAAACTACACAATCGGCTGGTTACATTATTCATTGATGTAAGCAATTCTGGAACGCTGTGGAGGCAGAGATCAAAAGGAGCAGAAAACAACTAAGAGGTTATTGGGTATGGCAAGCTAATCTTGCACCATTATTCTCGGCTCTCAAGGAGTCCTATCTCCAACCTTGGAGAGTTCCAATCATCTAACAGAATAACACAGTTGGAAGGGACCTTGGAGATCTTCCTGCTCAGGCAGGAAACCCTATACCATTTCCAATAAATGGTTGTTCAGACTCTTTTTAAAAACCTCCAGTGTTCGGGCACCCACAACTTCTGGAGGCAAGTCGTTCCACTGATTGTTCTGTTGGGAATTATCTCCTTAGTTCCAGGTTGGTTCTCTCCTTGGTTGATTTCCACTCATTGCTTCTTGTGCTGCCTTCAGGTGCTTTGGAGAATAGGCTGACTCCCTCTTCTTTATGGCAACCTCTTAGATATTGGAACACTGCTATCATGTCCCCCCTAGTCCTTCTTTTCATTAAACAAGTTTGGTCGCCACGATGTAAAAAAGATGTTGAAACTTTAGAAAGAGTGCAGAGGAGAGCAACAAAGATGATTAGGGGACTGGTGGCTAAAACATATGAAGAATGGTTGTAGGAACTGGGTATGTCTAGTTTAAGGAAGAGAAGGACTAGGGGAGACATGATAGCAGTCTTCCAATATCTCAGGGGCTGCCACAAAGAAGAGGGAGTCAAGCTATTCTCCAAAGCACCTGAGGGCAGGACAAGAAGCAATGGGTGGAAACTAATCAAGGAGAGAAGCAACTTAGAACTAAGGAGAAATTTCCTGACAGAACAATTAATCAGTGGAACAACTTGCCTCCAGAAGTTGTGAATGCTCCAACACTGGAAGTTTTAAAGAAGATGTTAGATAACCATTTGTCTGAAGTGGTGTAGGGTTTCCTGTTTAAGCAGGGGGTTGGACTAGATGACCTCCAAGGTCCCTTCCAACTTTGTTATTCTATTCTATTCTAACCCAATTCTAGCAAACATTCTTTGTATGTTTTACCCTCCAGTCCAGAGGTGGGTTTCAGCAGGTTCTGACCAGTTCTGGAGAACTGGTAGAGGAAATTTTGAGTAGTTCGGAGAACCAGTAGTAAAAATTCTGACTGGCCCCGCCCCCCTCTGCCTCCCAAGTCTCAGCTGATCGGGAGGAAATGGGGATTTTGCAGTAACCTTCTCCTGGAGTGGGGTGGGAATGGAGATTTTACAGTATCCTTCTCCTGCCACGCCCACCAAGCCACACCCACCAATCCATGCCACGCCCACCAAGCCACACCCACAGAACCGGGAGTAAAAAATTTTGAAACCCATCACTGCTCCAGTTCCCTAATCATCTTTGTTGCTCTTCTCTGCACTCTTTCTAGAGTCTAGAATCTCCCTTGAGTGAACCGAAGTTCATTTGATCTTGAGGGAATTTTCCAAGTGTCACAGTATCTGTACAGCTGAATTACAGTTCATTCCACAGGAAAGATTTTCAAAAATAACATTCTGAGTCTAATACTTGCTGCATTACTCATACATAGATTCTATACTTGGATTCTTTCCTTTTATTTGTAAGTAAGGAAGTCACCCTTCACTTAGATTTTAGAGAGTACACAGAATTGGTTGTTCACTGCAAGAAATAAACATATTCTTGCAGCAGGAAACTACATATGCTGGAAGTTCCATACTTCATCAGAGTAACTGGCCATACAAGAGACTTTTTAAAGAGTTTATGACGGTCCTTATTTGTGTTTTGCTAACTCTTGACTCTGCCTAAAGCGTCATAGCCATAACATAATTAATATAACTAAGTAAGCTAAAAAAAATCATGTGTAATTATGATCTGATCAGCTTTGCAAGGGAGAAGAACTCTCCTTTCATTTGTCCCTTTGATCGCTAATGAAATTACAGTGACCTCATGGGGAAAGCTATTGTCTCCAAGCAGAGGTGGAACAATAGAGAGCCATACTGTAAGGAAAATAGTGACAGAGTTAACCAGGTGCCAACTCTTGGAGAAGTGCAGGAATGCAATGTTTACAGTTAACAAAGAAAAATGCTCGGTGCTGGTGCTACAAATTAAATTGGAACACAAATGCCCCGTTGAATTATTCTGAAGGGTGTTAGTGCAAGAAATCAATCAATCAATCAATCAATCAATCAATCAATCAATCAATCAATTAATCAATCAATCAATCAGAATAGGGCTGGAAGGGACCTTGGAGATCTTCTAATCCAGGCCCCTGCTCAAGCAGGAGAAGAGCCTAATGCTGGGAAAAACTGAGGGCAAAAGAAGAAAGGGACGGCAGAGAATGAGGTGGCTGGATGGAGTCACTGAAGCAGTCGGTGTGAGCTTAAATGGACTCCAGAGGATGGTAGAGGACAGGAAGGCCTGGAGGAACATTGTCCATGGGGTCACAATGGGTCGGACACGACTTCGCAACTAACAACAACAAACGCTTCACAGTGCTTTACAACTCTCTCTAAGCAGTTTACAGAGTCAGCCTATTCCCCCCAACAATCTGGGTCCTCATTTTACCGACCTCAGAAGGATGGAAGGCTGAGCCAACCTTGAGCCTGGTGAGATTTGAAGCGCCAAATTGCAGGCAGCCGACAATCAGCAGAAGTAGCCTGCAGTACTGCATTCTAACCACTGCGTCACCGTGGTTCTTTCTGTTTCAATGTGCTCAGAAAACCCAACCACAGCCTCCTTTTTTTCCAGACTGATTAGGCCTGGAGCATCCCAGCTTCCTTTACATTCATATCTACCAGGCTTTTGATATTCAGAATCCCTGGCAGGAATAATCAAGTCTATGTATCTGACTGGTAGTAGCTGAACAGCCACATGCTTAGCTGGCTCGGCTAAGGAAGCAAAGGCCACATTTGATTGCTGGACACTCAACATTAGATGCAGACTGACCCAGCTCAGAGCTGGATATGTTGGATGGAAGCTCAAGGATTTGTTCTCCACTTTAGGAAGTGTGCTGATTTCTTTCTTTCTTTTTTTTTTTTTATGATTCTACATTGATGAGGCACTCTGTGAGGGAGATGAACGTTGGAAAATTTGATCAAATCAAGAAAGAAAGGATATATGATCAACATGAAGACATCTAGTTTTCTTTTACATATACTACTGCTAACCCTAGCCTTCCACATCCTAAACTTACAGCCTTCCTTTTTTTCTTTTTTTATCAGACACAGAACTTTATGTTCCTTATTCATTTCAGTCCATTGCTGTTACACATTTAAAATTTGGGATCTCACACGAGGAAACATGTAAAGAAAGTATCTGTTAGCCTCGTACCTTTATTGACTGAATAACAGAATAATAACAGAGTTGGAAGGGACCTTGGAGGTCTTCTAGTCCAACCCCCGGCTCAGGAAGGAAAGCCTGTACCATTTCAGACAGATGGTAGTCCAATTTCTTCTTTAAAATGTCCAGTGTTGGAGCACCTACAACTGCTGAAGGCAAGCCGTTCCACCAATTAATTGTTCTCACGATTAGGAAATTTCTCTTTAGTTCTAGGTTGCTTCTCTCCTTGATTAGTTTCCATCCATTGTTTCTTGTCTTGCCTTCAGGTGCTTTGGAGAATAGGTTGACTCCCTCTTCCTTGTGGCAGCCCCTGAGATATTGGAACCCTGCTATCATGTCACCCCAATCCTTTTTTTCATTGAACTAGACATACCGAATTCCTGAAACTGTTTTTCATATGCCTCCAGTCCTCAATTACTTAAACTTCACAGAATAGAATAGAATAGAATAGAATAGAATAGAATAGAATAGAATAGAATAGAATAGAATAGAATAGAATAGAATAACAGAGGTGGAAAGGACCTTGGAGGTCATCTAGTCCAACCCCCTGCTTAGGCAGGAAACCCTACACCACTTCAGACAAATGGTTATCCAATCTCTTCTTAAAAACTTCCAGTGTTGGAACATTCACAACTTCTGGAGGCAAGTTGTTCCAACATAATTGTTCTGTCAGGAAATTTCTCCTTAGTTCTAGGTTGCTTCTCTCCTTGATTAGTTTCCAACCATTGCTTCTTGTCCTACCCTCAGGTGCTTAAGGGAATAGCTTGACTCCCTCTTCTTTGTGGCAGCCCCTGAGATATTGGAACACTGCTATCATGTCGTCCCAAGTCCTTCTTTTCATTAAACTGGACATACCCAGTTCCTGCAACCATTCTTCATGTTTTAGCCTCCAGTTCCCTAATCAACTTTGTTACTCTTCTCTGCACTCTTTCTAGAGTCTCCACATCTTTTTTACACCTTCACATTCATGTTCTCCAAGTCCCACTACTATACTGGCCAACTAATGGAAGGGACAGTGAAGACAGTGTGTTTGGTAGGATGGTGGCATGCATGGATAGTCCTTGTATAGTCCTTTTATCTCATCACAGCAGTCTTCCACCACACATCACGTCAGCTATCATTTCCTTCATTCATGATGCTGTTATGACCAGGCTACAAAGAACTTGGTGCTTGGTGGTCACTTTCACTCTTTGTTGACTGACACGTGAATTCAACTGACAATAGCTTGTTTGCTATTTTACACATTTTTCTCTCCTTGGGGTTTATTCTTAGACAAGTCTGCCTCTCTTAACATGGTGTCAGCTTTGTTGTTATAATACTGACAAAGTCTGTCTAGATTTTTATGATCTTCTTTCCCAGTTTTGTCTTATCTGCAGACTCTGTGTGTGTCAGCTCACTGCCCTCATCCAAGTCGTTTGATTTAAATGCTGAACAGCAAAGGTCCCAAGACAGAAAGCTTTGGCATTCTGCTCCATGTTTCCTTCCAAACTGAAGACAAGCTATTCATGAGCATTCTTTGGATATAGTCATTGAGGCAACTGAGATACAATCTAACAGTGATATCATCTTTTATCTTTATCTTTAATTAGATTTGTATACTGCCCTTCTCCTTTCGGACTCAGGGCGGTGAACAGCCAAAATAAAAACATTTGTACACAAATGTTAAAATAATTTTAAAAATAATTATATGAAATTTGGCCCATAATTTGAAACATTTCAATTAAAAATCAGTATCAAACTTTAAAACCAATGTGGAATCAGGCTAGTTCACATGTTACTATTCTATTAAGAATATAAGGAAATATACTATGCCTATAGGGCAGTGATGGCTAACCTTTTTGTTGTTGCGTGCCAAAAGCAGGGGGGCGTGTAGGGGGGTCGCGCAAGTGCGTGACCACATCCATAATTCAATGTGCCCTGCCCCCACCGTGCATGCACGTGTGACCCCCCCCACACTCCCCCCATTTTTGGCACATGATGGCACAGTGGGCCTGGGAGGCGTGTTTTTCGCTCTCCCCAGGCTCCAGAGGCTTTCTTGGAGCCTGGGGAGGGCAAAAACAGCCTCCCCATCCCGGAGGCTCTCTGGAGGCCAGAAACAGCTGTTATGGGGTTGTGTTGCTTTTAAGCTTTATCTCTATGTGCCTCTATGAGGTGTTTCCGGTTCCTGGGTGTTGCCTTGGAAGACGCTTTATAAGCGTTGTTTGTTAGTTTTACTTTGTTAATAAAAGCATATCCGAAACAACAGCCTTTTTCCTGACTTCCAGTGGGCCTGGAAGGCCCAAAAATCAGGTGGCTGGCACGCACATGCGTGCTGGAGCTGAACTAGGGCAATGCTCGCGTGCCCACAGATATGGCTCCACGTGCCACCTGTGGCATATGTGCCATAGGTTCACCATCACGGCTATAGGGCCATGATGGTGAATCTATGGCATGCATGCCGGAAGTGGTACGCAGAGCCATTTTTCTGGGCACGCGAGCTGTCACCCAATTCATCTGCACCTGCGCATGCGCGTGCGCCCCAGCTGGTATTTGGGCCTCTGGTGAGCATTTGCGCAATTCAGGGGACCCAGCTGATCTTCGGAGCTCTCCTGCGCATGCGCACGTGTTTGCATGTGCAAGTGAGAGTACTGGTGTGCAGCACGCACATGCGCAGGTGGCGTTCACGCATGTGCATTGCACGCACGAAAACCACACACATACGCAGATGGTGCGATTGCACACACCGCATACGGGGGAGTTGTGTGAAACCTGCGCGCATGCACAGATGGTGCGATTGCGTGCGCAGTATATGGTGGGCGTGCCCACAAAATCTGTGTGTGGCTGCACATGCAGCGTATGGTGGGGGTGTGCGTGAAAGCTGTGCACGTGCACAGAAGGTGCGGTTGTGCGCACAGTGCATGGGGAGGAGCCACGCATTAGCACGGATGGCACACGTGCAAAGTGCCCGAATCACGTACCTATTCAGCACTTGGTGAGTAAAAGGTTCGCCACCACTGCTATTGGGTTTCCTTAATCTATTAATCCAATCATTGTATCCAACAAGGAAATATGATTTGCCTATAACTATTTGTGACAAATCCATGCTGGATCTTGTTAATTCTACCATGCCTATCCAAGTGCTCACAAAGATGATGCTTGATAATCTTTGAAAACTTTGTCTAGTACGGGCCTCAAGCCATAGGTCCTCTTTCTTCCTATTATGGAATATGGGGATGAAATCAGCTTTCTTCCAGTCTTCTAGGATCTCACCAGTCCTCCAGGAGTTCTCAAAAAGTTACTCACATTGGTTCTGTGATCAGCTCTGCTAGTTCCTTCAGTAGTCTTCTTCTGACCTTAGAAGTTGTATTTATTTAAATTAGCTAAAAATGTTGATGATTTTGAACTTTGGTGCTGAAAAGGACTAGTGAGAATACCAAGAAAACAAACAAATGGGTCATTGAGCCTCAGTGGTGCAGCGGACTAAGTGCTGTTATGTGCTAGCACTTAGCTGCCAGCTGCCTGCAATTAGTGCAAGTTCAAATCTCACCAGGCTCAAGGTTGACTCAGCCTTCCATCGAGCGAACCGGTAGTGTGAATGCGGGCGGGCTCGCCAGCCTGCCCACCCACCCCAGCATAAAGACGTCCTATTTAGTCATGTTTTTGAGGCCGGGCGCATGCGCAGAAGGTGCATGTGTGAAACGAGCACACGCAGGGCGAACCAGTGGTAAGCATTTCTGAAACCCACCGCTGCACAGTACACTAAATTAGATCATATTCACCTTTCTCAATTAGGATCTCTAGTTCTTCCTGTTTATTACCATATTTTGTGTATTGGTTAGAAACATCTGCGGTTCCCGCTTACTATAATTTCCCCTGAGACTGACTTCTCATCCTAAATCCCCACTTCTGCTTCCCCCATTGTGTTCTGCTTTCTTGGCTGTTGTCCTTGAATGCACATCCTCCTGACGAGACAGAGGGAAGCATCTGTCAAATATTTCCTTCTCAGATTTTGTAAAATGTAACCCATCTCTTCCTTGATGAAGATAGAATAGGACACTGATGTAGAATTCCAACTCTTCTGTGGTGACTTTACTTGCATAGCCAATTCACTTCCAGAATCCTGTTTTGTCACCTTGCATAAAAGGTAAAGGTAAAGGTTCCCCTCGCACATATATACTAGTCCTTCCTGACTCTAGGGGGCGGTGCTCATCTCCGTTTCAAAGCCAAAGAGCCAGCACTGTCTGAAGACGTCTCCATGGTCATGTGGCCGGCATGACTAAATGCCAAAGGTGCACGGAACACTGTTACCTTACCACCAAAGGTGGTCCCTATTTTTCTACGCATTTTTTACATGCTTTCAAACTGCTAGGTTGGCAGAAGCTGGGACAAGTAATGGGAGCTCACCCCATTACGCAGCACTAGGGATTTGAACTGCTGAACCGCCGACCTTTTGATCAACAAGCTCAATGTCTTAGCCACTGAGCCACCACGTCCCTTTCTCTTCTTGCATCATGACCCTCAAATACAATGGGGAGAAAAAAATACCTTCCTTGTCAAGACCTTTGTAATCCCCAGAAACTTTTTCAACATCTCTTCCAGTTATGTCATTCATTCCTTCATGGATTCAGGGAGGAGTGTTAACTTCCAAGCCTTTTTTTTATAGGAGAAGACAGAAAAGTTACAAAAGACGGTGTTTGATGAGTGAAATTTTCTTAGTAACTTTGGAAATAATCTTTTCTCTGTCACACCTTGGAAGTCAACACATCCCCCACAATGTTATATCAGTTCTACACATACAGTAGCTGCCTCTCCTCAGTAGGGAATCATTCACCATCACAACACATGCATTTTTTTCAAGGTGGCTGCTTGTTTGTTTTGGTCCACGAAGGTCAAAATGTCTTCTACAATACTCAATGGCAAAGTTTCCCGAGGTGGCTTTCTTTCTTTTTTCCCCCCATGTTTTTATTTGTTTTATTTATATAACACTCAATTTTCATCAAACAGTGTGTATTCTGGGTACAATTATATTTTGATAGTCATATTTATACATCTTCATTATATTTAGTCATCACCATCATATTAATAATATAATAACCTTATGATATAATAACCTTAATGCTTGACATTTAACATCGTCTTCTTTAATAACTCTCCTCTATACCATTTGTATCTCTTCCTTTCCAACTTCTGTTTTTATTATCTAACCATTGATAAAATGTGTCCCATATCAAAAAATATTCAGTTTCCTCTTTATCCTTAATAGTAAGTGTTAATCTATCCATTTCTGCACAGTCTAATATTTTTTTAATTACATTCTCCTCAGATGGGATCTCATCACTTTTCCATTGTTGCGCAAATGCAATTCTGGCTGCTGTTAATATATGCAAAATCAAATATGCAGTCTTTTAATCATATTTTTCTGGGAGAATGCCCAGCAAAAATATCTCTGGTTTCAGATCTATATGTAGTTTTATCATTTTTTCCAACTATGTGTGTATTTTTGTCCAATATTTTCTCGCTCTTGGATATGTCCACTGAGGTGGCTTTCCATCAACCTCTAGAGCAGTGGTGTCAAACTGAATTTCTTTGAGGGCTGGATCAGCATTGTAGTTCTCCTTTGCAGGCTGGCTGGGAGGTGGGGAGAGAGACAGGATGGATGCCTCTTTCAGCACCTTGATGGCCAAAACTGGGCACGGGGGGGGGCATATTTTCACCATCAGGGTGCTGCAGGAGGCCATCCAGGCCAAAAACAGGGTATAGGGGGCCGTGTACGGCCTTCCCACACCCCGTTTTGGGTGGCAGGATGCTGCAGAAGGCCGTCCATGATGAAAATGGGGTACAGGGGTGCACGCGGACTCCCCACACCGCATTTCTGCTAGCAGAGGCACTGCGGGCCAGTCCTTTGCTTTTTCCAGGCTGGCCCCGGGGGCCAGATTTAAGCATCCCACCGGCTGGATCCGGCCCGCAGGCCTTGAGTTTGACACACCTGCTCTAGAGGGAGACCTTGGCATCAATGTCTTAGTTCCTTAGCACCCGAGTGCTTCCTAATCCTTTTCCTTCTTTGGTTCACATTAATCCACATGTTTGCTTCTGCCAAAGGGTTTTGTTTCTGTTCTTAGGTATTCTCTTCACCTCTCTGCCTCTTCTGAAGAGCTTAGCTGTCCTCTTCTGGAGCGTCTCATCTTCCCTCTTTCCTGAAGTCCTTTCACTTTCTCCTCTAATAAAAAAAACAAATTTACACTTGCAGAAGGTGTAGTTTTAGTCCTCTGTAGGCAGGAAGGCTAAAATTGTACATACTATAAAGCTCACAATAATGGTTCCTTCACTCTCCATGTTGCTCGGAGACTTCCTTGCTTTCTTCTTTAACCAAATATCCACGCAAATATTCCCTCTCTGCTTGCTTTGGCAGCAAGCTCACCAGAGTTCCTTGTCTGAGTAAAGATCAGCTTGGATTGAAAGACAAAGCGAAAAGAAGAGGGAAAAAGGTTTTTTTTTTTTTAAAAGGATCTTCTCTCTCCACTTCCTTTGTGCAACTTGTTTGCTTCATCACTGGAGGATTTTAAGAAGAGATTGGACAGTCACTTGTCTGAAATGATATAGGATCTCCTTCTTGAGCACGGGGCTGGACTAGAAGACCTCCAAGGTCCCTTCCAGCTCTATTCTATTCTGATTCTGATTCCTTGTTTGCTTGGTGAGTGAATGCATATCAATGCATAGGGTGCGGGCGCACTAAATACATTAACTTTTACGAAACAGGAGAGGTTTTTCTTCCGCTTTGAACAAAGAGTCATTTTCTAATTTGGCTCAATTTTTAGAGCAATCTGCACTTATTTGTGACACGTGCTCTCCTCCTCCTGGGTTTTGAGTAACAATATGCCCAGCAACAGTAGCAAAATAGCAAATCTCCTTTGAAACAATGAAAGGAGGAAATAATAGATTTTATTCTATTCCTAATCCTGAAATCTGGCTAGCTTTGTCTGCACCAATCAATAAGTAGTATTTGTTGTGCACCTTTAAGCAGAAGTTATTATTATTCATTGAAAAAAATGGCATGTACCTTTCCGAAACGTGGAGATGTTATAAGGCAGGGGTGGGTTCTAAATTTTTTTACTACCAGTTCTGTGGGCGTGGCTTATTTTGTGGGTGTGGCTTATTTTGTGGGTGTGGCTTGATGGTCATGTGACAATTATTTAGGATTTAGCAGAGGTACTGGTCTACCAGGCTTTTAACTGCTTGTAGAGCTGTACCAATCTACCCATTTATTTTTGCAGGCACCGATCTACTCATGAATTTTTGCAAGCACTGATCTACTCATGTATTTTTGCAGGCACCGATCTACTCATGTATTTTTGCAGGCACTGTTCTAATCATTTGTTTTCTTTTAACACTGATCAGCTGTAGGGTGGCCCTTTGAAGCCCTGGGCAAGAGTTTAAACAGTTTTTTTCCCTCTAGCCATCAGCTGGGACACAGGAGGCAGCAATAGATTGGGGGTGGGGCCAAATAAAAGGTAAGAATAATGCGGGGGAGGGTGCAGGGGGCGGGGGGGGAGAACTAGTTTGGTGATGTCATATCGTCACCGCTACCGGCTCGGGAGAACCCACCACTGCTATAAGGTACCCCTACGTTAAATCTGATTCATGTTGGAGTTGTGGGAAAGTAATCACGTAGCATCTTACCAATATGATATTATCACCAGTACAATGGATAGCATTCATTAGGTAACAACTCACGTAGCTCAACCATCAGCTTCTGCCAGCAGTAAATTTAGCTCAGCTAATCCAATTTTATGTAGCCTGCAAAACTTAGAAACCATGCATTTACTCTGAGTAAAACTAGATATGACATTAATTGGATGAATGTAATTAACTGGCACGGGTTTTATTATAACTTCCAAAGGGCTATATTAGCCTGCTGCAGAAAAAAAACAACGATAAAATATTCTGGCCAACAACTTTATTATGATACAAGCCAGAAGAACACAATATGGTGTCTCTTGGCACCAACAGGCAGACAAGCACTCCTGGTCTATTGCAGAATCCCTGTCTCAATCATTTAATTAAAATAAACTGATGGGAAGCTAACTGCCCACAGAGCAAAATGTGTCTTGACCTCACATTGGCTCTGTAGGCATTTTTGTAAAATAAAACTTAAGGTAGGGGAAAGAAAGCTCAATTGCGCACTGTATTTGCAAGTTTGCTACAAGACGCACATTTTATGCATAAACTGGATACCATTTTATAGAAGAAGAATAAAATATTAAATACAGTGCTCCTCATCGGTAATTCGTTCTGGAATAATATGAGCCAAACATTAAAACCAACGGGTAAACCATGTGACTGACTGACCACGTGACCTGAAATTTCGGCGTGAAGAACTAGTGAGTCATGAGCAGGGGTGAAATTCAGCAGGTTCTGACAGATTCTGGAGAACCGGTGGCGGAAATTTTGAATAGTTTGGGGAACCGGCAAATACCACCTCTGGTTGGCCCCAGAGTGGGGTGGGAATGGAGATTTTGCAGTATCTTTCCCCTGTAATGCCCACCAAGCCATACCCACCAAGCCACGCCCACAGAACCAATAGTAAAAAAAAATTAATTCCACCCCTGGTCATGAGGTAGGTGACATCAGCAACTTTTTTCTTGCATGTCGACTACCAGGAGAAAAATAAGTGCTGAGGTAAGATTTCTGCTTCAGAACATGTTGAATACTGAATTCAATTACCGTATTTTTCAGAGTATAAGATGCACCTTTTCCCCCCCTAAAAGGGGATGAAAATTTAGGTGCATCTTATACACCGAATGTAGCCCCGCCCACCCACTGGCCCCCACCCTTTGGCCTCTGCCTCGCAGCAGTTACCTCCTTGCAAGCAAACAGCAAGGAAAAACAGCTCCTTTCAGCTTCAGCACAGCCTAATTAGCACAAGTTGATTGGATCGGCCTCCCGACTCTCAGCTGATTTGCTCTCAAGCTGTTTTGCGTGGGCCTCTGCTGCTTGCTGCAAAGAGGTAAATTGCTGGAGCAGATTTTTTTTCCCCTTGTACTAATCAAGCTATGCTGAAAACAAAAATGAAAGTAAAGCAGGCTGATTGCTGTTTGCTGCAACGAGGCAAAATTGCTCAGAGGCAGAGGGAGATTTCTTTTTTTTCTTTTCCTCACCAAAAAAAGGTAAGTGCGTCTTAAACTCCAAAAAATACAGTAGTTTTGAAGTAGTCTAGTGCCAATGTATGCTTTTATACTTATAAATGAACTGTATAGATTATAAAAGCAAATTTTAAGAGATCAATAAATTACTAAAGCATAGTTATGCTTTCAGAAAAGAAATCAAAGGGAAGTTTTAAAAAAATCTGCTGGGAGATTAAGAATGTGATAGAGATCTTATCCCTTTGCCTCTTGTGAGGAAGTGTGACTGTCCATACTGTAATATGTTTGCAACAATCCAAATGAGTCCCATCAGCCTACCTCTGCCAAACATCTTGGTTACTATAGATCAGTGGTGGGTTCCTCCCAGTTCTGCCCGGTTCCGCCGAGCTGGTAGCAGTGACGATATGATGTCACTGAACCGGTTCTGCCCCGCCCCCTCATTATTCTTACCTTTTATTTGGCCCCACCCCCAATCTATTGCTGCCTCCTGAGTCCCAACTGATTGGCTGGAAGGAAAAAAACTGTTTACACTCTTGCCATGAGGCTTCAAAGGCCCACCCTACAGCTGATCAGTGTTAAAAAGCAGTGTGGTGGTAGACCGGTGCCTCCAAAAACAAATGAGTAGACCGATGCCTCCAAAAATAAATGGGTAGACTGGTGCTTTCAAAAACAAATACAAGCAGTTAAAAGCCTGGTAGACCAGTACCTCTGCTAAATCCTAAAGAATGGTCACATGACCATCAAGCCACACCCATAAAATAAGCCACGCCCACAGAACCGATAGTAAAAAAATTTAGAACCCACTCCTGCCTGATATAGATCACTTCATTAGATACTGAATTGCAAGTTCAAGCACAGGTAGTCCTCGGCCTATGACCACAATGGAGCCCCAAATTTTTGTTGCTAAGTGAGACATTTGTTAAGTGAGTTTTGCTTCATTTTATGACCTTTCTTGTCACAATTGTTAAGTGAATCACTGTAGTTGTTAAATTAGTAACACGGTTGTTAAGGGAATCTGGCTTCCCTACCGACCTTGCTGGTCAGAAGGTTCACAAAAGGGGATCACATGACCCTAAGACACTGCAACGATCATAAATATGAGTCAGTTGCCAAGCATCTGAATTTTGATCACATGATCATGGAGATGTTGCAACAGTCATAGGTGTGAAAAACAGTCATACATGTCAAAGTTTGTTGCAGCATACACAATCAGACACACAATTAAATAATTCTGCAGGATTTAACTACATAAAAGAAACTTCTTTATATACAATACCATACAGCAGAATTCAGGATACAAATCAGGAACACAGAAGCAATATTCATAGAAGCAAGTTATTACAGAGTAGAGAGATACAGAGGCTAATATATTGTACAGAGGCACCCATTACAGAGGCCAAACCAACTCTTATATACAGTTCAGCAAGCCTAAGCCACGCCCAGACTCCCAACTGTCTCTTATGGCCCCATACAAACAAATACTATGTTTCAGTTTCCAAACAGTCCCCATTGGATGACCTGTTACCATGTCTATCCAAACAGTCCCCATTGGCTGACCTGTTATCTATTCCAATCTATGAATATTCATATTCTAATAATACGTCACTTTTTTCAGTGCCGTTGTAACTGCACACCAGAACAACTAGACACAAGAACAGTTTTTTCCCGAACACCATCACTCTGCTAAACAAATAATTCCCTCAACATTGTCAAACTATTCACTAAGTCTGCATTACTATTAATCTTCTCATCTTTCCTATCACCCATCTCCTCCCACTTATGACTGTAACCTTGTTGCTGGTATCTTTACGATTTATATTGACTGTTTCCTAGTATGATTTGATTGCTTATTTGTTCCCTATGACTATCATTAAGTGTTGTACCTTATGATTCTTGACAAATGTATCTTTTCTTTTATGTACACTGAGAGCATATGCACCAAGACAAATTCCTTGTGTGTCTAATCACACTTAGCCAATAAAGAATTCTATTCTATTCTATTCTATTCTATTCTATTCTATTCTACTCTACTCTACTCTACTCTACTCTACTCTACTCTACTCTACTCTACTCTACTCTACTCTACTCTACTCTATTCTTTGAACGGTCATTAAACATCCATGACCTGGATGATTGAGAATCTCCATAGACTTTTATTCAGTTAATAACCAAAGTGTTTCTCTGCAAATTCTGTGGACTAGAAGATTTTGCTTATTGGCTTTTGAATACTGGAGGCTAGTAAGTACTAAATAGATTTTCAGAGAAAGTTTTGCTTCTAGAATACGGAGAGAATAGAGGAATTTTTTTTCTGTAGCTGCAATGTGGGCAGCACAGGAAAGAGGGGGAAAATAGCTATCAAACAGATGAATTCTCAATGTAGGCACTGTTTACTTTTGAAGAAAAACTGAATTTAGCTGTTTGCTGTACCTCCATCCATCCTTCCTCTAGCTGCAGGACTCTTTCTTTTTAGAGAAATTGACCCTGTTATGCAATGTTTCTTTTTAAGATCATAGTATATCAAAGGAATGCATTTTTAATGAGGAACATTGATAACCTTCTTTAAAAGTGTTGGAGGAGAACTAAAGGGAATATTGGAAGAAAATATATGTCCCCTTAGACTGTTCACATCACTCGTACTGTATATTTTAACAAGATGCACTTACAATTATATTTTTTCCATCAAAGTGCGGAGTAAGATTTGTTAAAGAAAATCTCATTTCAGTTGAATGAGCATAAGATGCAGTCCGTTTCAATACTTAGTCTTGGAAGGAATAGAATGAAGGCAAGGCCTTCATTGCCACTTCACTTAGCAACTCATATTGTTTCTGAAACTCATCCAAAAGTCCTCTAGTAATGATCTCTTCCCCTCCCCCTCAAACTTCTT
Organism: Pituophis catenifer annectens; assembly: GCF_029215685.1. NCBI lineage: Eukaryota > Metazoa > Chordata > Lepidosauria > Squamata > Colubridae > Pituophis > Pituophis catenifer. The sequence goes on along the minus strand of NW_027256884.1, from coordinate 116,050,955 downwards.
TTCTCTCAATGATCTGAGAGGAGATTTTCCAAAATGTCTCCTTCGTTCTTTAATAGTGTCATGAGTTGTAATGTATTAATTGTGAATATAATGTAATGAGTGGCTAAACAGAACCAAACATATGTGACTGGGCAGTTATTCCAGATCCCATTCATGCAGTCATTAATTAAAGTCATGTAATTGATTGATTATGCAAGTCAAGTTGCTGTTAACTCTATTTTCAACACGATGATTTGTCCCTTAATCTGATTCTTTAGGCCTTGTAATGGTGCACCCATTGTCACAGTAATGGAGCCCATCATCTTACTGCTGGACATCCTCTTCCCTTCCACTTTTCTTAGCATTAAAGCCTTCTCCAGAGACCAGCACATAATGTGTCCAAAGTAGAATAATTTCAGTCTGATCATTGATGTCTCAGATGAGAATTCTAAGTTGATTTGCTCAATGATTCACTGATTTCTCTGCTGTCCGCTATATTCTCTAGCACCTAAATTCAAAAGCATCCATAACCTTTCTAGCCTGCTTCTTTAAGTTAAACTTTTGACCTTAAAGTTCCTTGGAGTGTAATAGGAAATACCGTATTTTTCGGACTATAAGACGCACCTGACTATAAGACACACCTAAATTTAGAAGAGGAAAACAACAACAAAAAGTTTTTGGCCTACCTTTTTTTGGCCCTTTTTTCAGCCCTTTTCCAGTCTTTTTTCAGCCTGTTTCTGCGGCTTTTTTTGGCCCATTTTCGAGGCTTTTTTTTTTTTTGGGCTCATTTTTGGGGCTTTTTTCAGCCCATTCTTGAGGCTTTTTTCAGCCCATTTTCGAGGCTGTTTTGGCCCATTTTGGAGCTTTTTTCAACCCATTCTTGAGGCTTTTTTAGCCCATTTTCGAGGCTTTTGAGGCCCGTTTTCAAGGCTTTTTGAGACCCATTTTGAGGCTCATTTTTTGGGCTTTTTTCAGCCCATTTTTGAGGCTTTTGGGGGCTGTTTTCAAGGCTTTTGGGGGGTCGCTTTCGAGGCTTTTTTCAGCCCATTTTTTCCAAAAAAAGGGCAAAAAAAGGCTTCCAAAATGGGCCAAAAAAAGGCCCGAAATCAGGGTGTGTGGAAGCCAAAAAATGGCTGGCAGGTGGGCGGGGCTTCGGCAATATTCGGTCTATAAGATGAACAGACATTTTCACCCCCTTTTGGGAGACAAAAAAGTGTGTCTTATTGTCCGAAAAATACGGTACCGTGGCTTGCACACTTCTGATCTTTTATAGGTAAGCCTCATTACAGCATTTGAATATCTTTTCCATAGTCATCATGGCTACTGTACCTAGTGGTAGTCTGCAGCATACAGCTTGTCTACTGTTGTTGGTTTATCCTAAAGGGCAGAATATCTATATAGATTCTCAATCATCCAGGTCATGATTGTCTGAAAGGTGCTTTTCAAAAGGCAACTGGATTTTCTTGGTTTTTTCTTTGAAAACATTTCGCTTTTCATCCAAGAAGCTTCTTCAGTTCTGAAGAATGAACTTCTGATGAACTGAAGAAGCTTCTTGGATGAGAACCGAAATGTTTTGAAGAGAAAAAAACAAGAAAGTCCAGCTGCCTTTTGAAAAGCACCTTTGGGACTAAAGGACAGAAACTATCAACCAATATCTTCAATATTTTCAATTATTGGCAACTCTAAACCTGGTTGTTGTATCTGTTATCATTAGTTGGTCTTCTTTACATTTAGTTTTAGTCCCAGTTTTTTCCATTATGCTCCTTTACTTCTGCTACTAAAGCTTGCAGATCCCTTGCACTTTCAGCTATCAGATTAGTTCAACCAGTACGGTACAGGTTATTTGTGTCTCTCCCTCCAATTTTAAAACCATGCTCATTGTCTTCCTGCTCTCAATATATATTCAGATTCCTCTTCAAATTGGAATGCATCAAACCATTCGTTTGTCTCCTATCTGGCGTGAAGAAACATGGATGCCTGTAATTTTCTTATTCTGTGTATTGGCTCCACCCTTCCCACAATAGAGCTCGCTTTGGGCCCTGTCCAAGTTTCTCAATTATGTTCTGACACCATGTTATGTTTGTAAGCATAACAAAGCTAGAAATTAATTTTAAAAAAAGACAGACAAATACATGAATAGACTTTACTGGTAGCTTGCAAGTTACATCAGATGTAAACAGCCACTCCCACGTATATCTGGCTTCTTTTATCTACTTTTTCCACTCTACCCACAAGCAAAGACACTACAATTCAAAACAGATATTCATCTGGGTACTGCCACTGAGTGGATTCAAATTACACCCCAAACATTTTATCTTGGGAATAGCTAATGGATGCGTTTTTCCCAAGATATGATTAACATGTGTTATAATGGCTAACCCCAGAACAGGGGTGTCAAACTGGTCGCCCACGGGACGAATGCGTCACGCGCTGGCCACGCCCATGCCCAGTTTAGTGAAGGGGGAAAAAGTCACAATATATCACGTGACGACAAAGTGACGCTGTGAGTTTGATACCCCTGCCCTAGAACATTCAACCTCTTGGAGAGTGCATTTTTGATTGATATCTTGCCTTTGCACAGAAAGGAGGCAAATATTGTGCTTCCTATGTCAAGCACGGAAATTAGGAAACCCAGGCAGTTCAAATGAATATAAGGATTTATTGCAAGCTTAAGCTCTCTAAAAGAATCTGAATTACTAATGGTCAAAGCAAATTGGTGGTAGATAAGAGTCAATGGAAATCAAGGTGGGCTGGACTTAGATCTCTTGTGGATGCGAAGGGACTCGAGACTGATGACACATCTGACTCCTCCCTCGGGCTCAGCCTGGTTATCTCCTACATCCTCTGCCTATTCTTCCCAATAACAGCAATCTTTCAGGTAGACAGGATTAGACAGAATGGGAGGTTTCATGGCTGTAGGACATGGACTAAAGGCCAGGTCCCCCCGTTTCTAATCCAACACCTTAACCATTACACCAGGAGTGTCAGATCTGTTTGGAAAAGCTAGTCTAACCATCATTACGTAGAATAGTGGGGAAGAGCTGTCTATGTGGCTGGGGGAGAAGAAGTACAGCAGAGGGTTTTCTGGTTACTTGAGAGGTCAATGGGGATTGAGAAGTCTAAATGCAATAGCATTTAGACTTATATACCGCTTCATACTGTAGTGCTTTACAGCGTTCTCTAAGCGGTTTACAGAGTCAGCCTATTGCCCCCAACAATTTGGCTCCTCATTTTACCGACCTCAGAAGGATGGAAGGCTGAGTCAACCTTGAGCGGCTCAGGATCGAACTCCTGGCAGTCAGCAGATTCAGCCTGCAATACTGCCTTCTAACCCCTGTGCCACCATAGGTCTTCAGGCACTTCATAATTTTATTTCAAGAACTTCATAAATGCAATTGGCTTAGGAATTGGTCACTGTATTTGCTGCTTTTCCTATTCCCTAGTTTCCTTTATTTTGTGTCCCATGTCATTTAGACTGCAAAGCTACTTGCAGCCATTATCTGCATGTGGGATTTAGAAATTTAGCAGTAGCCGCTGCATACTATGTTTAAGCAGGCACAAATTCCTGACTCATAGATAATCATCTTTTAACCAAACATACTACATGAATGTTATGGAGATAAAAGGGAGAAAGACAGTATAATTATTCTTTTTTTAAATAATCCTTTTTCATTCCAAGAGATGGATTATTATAGAGATATACATTCACAAAAACAGTGATGGTAGTAAAACCAATTATTCATATAACCTCGAAGGCATGTTTAGCACTGCTGTGGGAAAAAAATCATTGTTCTACATTTGATAAGGGAAGTGTGATCCCTTTGCTGCATTCCTACACAATGATCATTTCCAATTCTTTATAACCTTATCTCAACAAGGAATAGCAAACATGGTAATACACACAGCTTGATCATTGGCCTGATTGCTAGAGTAATAAAACAGCCCTGGGAATAATGTTCATGGTTCATGTAGCTTTAAACCTTATCTTTGGCTTGTTCCTCTCCAAACAGGTCAGAACCATAACTATGGCTTCTTGGGTGGTGACTCTAGCTTGTCAAGGGACAAATAGAACAGGGATCCCAATGTCGGATAACGCTAAGTAAGCCACAGATAGGTCTGATTAAATATTCTGGTGGCAGAAGAAAACAAATGGGGAGATTGGAATACTAGCATGTTTGCTCATCTTTGATAATGTGCTGAGTACAGCTGCAAAGTTTTTCTCTAATTTGTTAGCCCTCGCATCATAAATAGAACAGATTGTGTTTCTGGATAAATACCATCTTGTGCAATGTAAGATTGGGGTTGGAAGAGAGCAGGTGAAAATGGAATGACCATAGTTGTCTTTCTCTATAGATACAGGTAGAAACATGGATCTTTGGCTTCCTATTAATCCAGAGGTGGGATTAACTTACCTTTGCTACCAGTTTGCAAATGTGAATGTACGGGCCTCATCTGCACATGCACACAGCCTTCTGCGCACGCGCAGTAGGTGCGCATTACATCCGGGTAGGTGGCCGGAGCCTCCCGCAGTCGCCACTACCGGTTTGCCTGATCTGGAGAGAACCGGCTGAATCCCACCACTGGATTAATCCCTATCAGCCTTTGTCTTCATGCTTATAATCTTCCACTTCATTTGCCTTCCCTTTCTACTCTCATTTAGAATACTTTTAAGCAGGGGTCCCCAATCCCTGGGTCGCGGCTCATTTGGACCCAGGCCGTGGAAGTGGTGGGTGACCATGTCCGTGCACACAGCTCCATTTGCATGCGTGGCATGTGCGCACACCCGCCACTTGGGCAAATGGAGTTGTGCGTGCTCACATGGAACCATCTCCTCTCCCCTCTCCCCACCCTGCCAGTCCATCAAGCTGGAAAAGTTGGGGACCACTGCTTTTAAGCACACTTTTCTCCATGAAAATTGCTGCAAGAACAGGATGCCCTTTGGAAGAAATAGCTGTACAAGCTAGACATCATTAGAACCAAAAAGAGGCATCCAATCAGCAATCAGGTAAGAGGTAAAAAATAGAACAATGAGGAACACAGCCTCTGTTGATAGGCTGACTTGGTCATGATGGGATCAAATCAGGGGTGAAATGCTACCGGTTTGCTCCGGTTCGGACAAACCAGTAGTGATAAAAACTACTGGTTCGGGCAAATCGGTAGTAAAAAAAAAAAGTTGAACCGGTAGTTAGCTACCGGTTTGATTGAACTGGCAGTTTAAAAAGCTCCGAACCAGTATTTCCGACAATCAGCTGTGTAGCGGGATTTAGCTTTGCTAGAAAGCAGGAAACCTGCTTTCTAACGAAGCTATATCACGCACCACAACTGATTCCCCCTTCGCTGTTCTACTTACCTTCCCAAGCCACCTTTTGGTGGGTACTTCACATGCGCACGTGCACAGCACGGGCCAAAAGGAGGCTTGGGAAGGTAAGTAGAACAGCAGAGGAATTAGCTGTGCAGCGCAGTTTAGCTTTGCTAGAAAGCAGGAAATCCTGCTTTCTAGCAAACTAAATCACATGCCACAGTTGATCCCCCCCTCACTTCTACTTACCTTCCCAAGCCTCCTTTTGGTGCGCACTACACATGCGCACACAGCACGTGTTTGGCACGCAGTGCGCATGTGCGGCTAGCAATCCAGTAGCAAACCGGTTTGGATTTTACCACTGGATCAGATGCTTGTGTAGCTTTCCCGTCTTTCATTCCATCTCTAATAACATAATCATGTATCATCCTTTCCTACAACTCAAATCTTCCCATCAATTAGCCCAACTATTATTTCCTCTCTTATTGTCACTTTCTCTGAAGAAATCTCTGCTTTCATTCTGAACATTGTACAAAAATGCAATTAACAAGGTATGAAGGGAAACAAATCCATCTATTAACACCATTTTTTTGATTCGCATGCATGTAGCCCTTACAGCCACCTGGTTAGCAATCGTTTGAAGTTACAACAGCACTGAGAAAAATGACTTATGATCAGTACTCTCATTTACGATCGTTGCAGCATCCTCACAGTCATGTAATCAAAATTTTGGACCCTGACAACTGGTATTTGTTGACCACGGTTCCAGCATACTGGGGTCATAAGATTGCCATTTTGCAACCTTCGCCGCTGGCTTATGACAAACAATGTCAATGGAAGAAGCTGGATTTGCTTAATGACCACATAATTCATTTAACAACTGCTTGTTGTTGTGATTATAAAAGGTGATTCATTTAATAATGGCAGAAATGTCATAAAATTGAGCACAATTCATTTAACAACTGCCTTACTTAGCAATGGAAATTCTGAACTCAACAGTGCAGTGGTGGGTTGCTCCCGGTTCGTACCGGTTCTATAGAACCGGTAGTAAAACTGGCGGGAGGCTCCGCCCACTGACCCTGACGTCATCAAAATGCGCTTGTGCAGAAGAGCACACACGCGCAAGCGAAGCAAACATGTGCGTGCGGCCCCGCTGCAAACCGGTAGTAAAGGTAAGTAGAACCCACCCCTGCAATGGTGGTCATAAGTCAACCTGACATTTCCCAACAATGTGGCTTACAATGATAAAAGTATCAATGATAACTAATGTAAACGAACATTTGATTCAACATAAAGAATCAACATAAGAATAATATCTTCAAACTGTCAGGCAACATCCACCATTGTACAGATTTATTTTCAATTTAATCATTTCTTTTAAAGCCCGGTAAAGATCAAAAGTCCTCATCTAGAATGGCAAAACGTCAAAGTAGTCCATGTTTCCAAGAAGATTTTTATAAATACAGAACCAGGCACGAAAAAAGCATTTTCAAGAGCCATGTAACGTAACTCATTTGATGAGGATATTTGAAAAAAATCCTAAAAGGATCAACTCAAGGTTTATATGTGTAGAAAGAATGGAACCATTAAGTTAAAATTAATGGCAAACTGTGATTTGAAGAGCATGTTGGCTGCCTGAAGCTTTAATGGTGGGAACGGATGCACCACATCTCAAAATTGCCAAGTTTGAAAAACGCTAGTTCAGATGTTCACTTCAGAGAATATCTAAATCAGTATTTTCCAAACTTGGCAATTCTGAGATATGTTATTGGCTGAGAAATCCTGGGAATCCAGAAGAGATGCAGCTGCTTTAGAATATTCCTGTCAAACTATATATACCCACTCATTCATGTTTTGAATCTCTTCCAGCTCTTTGAATCCAGATGCTGCGCAGTCAAAATAAAGTATTAAAACCACCACTCTCGAGTTGGGTTTTCAAACCCAGACAAGGCAAGGCAACATCAAGTCAACAAATCTGGCAGTTTCCATTGGACTAATGGAGATTCTGGACCATTTTCAACCCACTGCGATATTACAAAAGAAGAACTACAACTACATTCTACAATTCAGGAACAAAGAAAAATATTCATTCTGCATCAAATCTCAGCGATCTAAAATCTTTCTGTCTGGGAAATTCTGGGAATCGAAGTTCACACATTAAGTTGTCAAGGTTGATAAATGCCGATCTAAAGATCTCTCTATGTATTTGAAGAAACTACCTGAGTTCACTTGGGAGTAGTATTAGGACTCTTGAAAACAATGATGCACTCTTTAGATTGAGGAAATATTTGCCTGCACTGCCACTGATCACACAATTGGGCCAATGCAATTGTGACTTGTAAAAAGACTTCAGAAATGGAAATACTATATGAGCATAGTATTTCCATTGATGAGGATTTTTGCTTTACTTCGCTTCACTTCTCACCTTCCGATTCCTGCAATAATGCCATGATGGCTTAAGGAAAAGTGCCAAATTGTGGAATTCTTTGCATGCTAGGTGTGTCATGTGCATTTTAGTGGTAAGAGTCAGCAGAAAAAGAAAGATGAAAAAGGAAGAATAAGTTCAGGATAGCTTTGGTGCAGCTTGGCCAAATCTAAGTGTTGGGGTTTCATCCGAGTTGCAGTTTGAGTGTAAAGAATTACAGAATTTCAGAGATGGGACCTTGGAGGTCTTCTGGTCCACCTCTCAAGCAAGAGATTCTATCTATACCTTTCTGGACAAATGGCTGTCCAATCACTTCTTAAATACCCACAACTTCTGGAGACAAGCCATTCCACTGGTTAATTGTTCTCATCACCAGGAAATTTCTGAATTCTAGGCTGGATTTTTCTTCGTTAAGCTTTTGCACTTCTTGTCTTGCTCTTAGGTGCTTTGGAGACTAGGCCGACTCCCCCTTTTCTCTGTGACAGCCCCTCAAATATTGGAAGACTGCTATCATGTCACTCCTGGTCCTTTTTTTCATTAAATGAGACATACACAATTCCTTCAATTGTTCTTTGTATGTTTTGGTCTCCAGTCATCTAATCATCTTTGTTGCTCTTCTCTACTCTTTCTAGGATCTCAACCGCTTTTCTGGTGGAGAAGAGTTGAAAGACCCAAAGACACATGAGCTGGTGGCGCAGTGGTTAGAATGCACTGCTGCAGGCTAAGTCTGCTCACAGTCTGGAGTTTGATTCTGACATTGAGGTTGATTCAATTTTCCATCCTTCCAAGGTAAAATAAAGATCCAGATTGTTGGGGGCAACTGCTATAAAGCTCTAAGGAATGGTATATAAGTCTAAGTGCTATTGCTATTGCTATTGCTATTGCTATTGCTATTGCTATTGCTAGCTGGTGGTATAAGACATTGTTGGAAGAAATATCCTTCTGGGTTCAGTTCCAAGTGGGGAGAAAGACACTGGAAACATGGTGGCTGCTTAGAAAGATGGTTTTAATGGTGGACAGGATCACATGGCTTTGAAGATCTTGGGTGAAGAAAAAAAGGGAAGAGATGCTGAGAGTGTCTCCTCTGGGCTTTTGAATTTGAGCTTGTATTTTGATTGGTTGTCAGACTCCCACGGGGCCATGCAGGGGCAACTCTGTAGGCTGTGTTTTTGAGAACCAAGTTTGGTTGTGTCTTGCTGGGTGATGATGTAATGAAAGGGCTTTGGGATTCCTGTTATGGCTCTGCCTGAAGGAGAATAGATCTTTGTTATGTAGAATAGACTGGCTCAGGCCTTAATGGCCCATTGACAAAGGGGGGGGGCTGAGTTTCTGCCTCCCTTTTAGGGGAAATATTCTGCCCTTTTTCATATTTCTGACAATATCTCATTTTCCTAGGAGAGGGGTGGGTGCTAACTTCCTACAACATCAAGGCAGAATGTTGTGACAGTGGGAATAGGTAACAGCCATTTCCTGAATGAGAGAAGAGGGGCAAAGAGATTGCTAGAAGCTTCCCTGGGAGCAAAGAAGCAAAGACTTTTAACATGCTTCACCCCAACCCAATTCAGACAGGGACAGAGGGAGTGGCCACTTGCAGAAAGATGCCTGCAGCTTCTGAGGAAACCCCAATCAGGACACACCCATGTAAATCAGCCAATTTTCTCCTTATCAATCTTAGTGAGGGGAAAAGGATGGAATTGGCCTAAGCAACAGAAATGGGAGTTACTAGCAAAAAGCTCTGGGCAAGAGGCAGAAAAGGTCAGAGTCTTTCCTGAAACAGGAGGGAGAAAAAGACTTCGCCCAGGAAATTTGGACATACTGCAGTATGGTATATAAATTTGTTTCCCCCCCCCCAATTTCTCTAAATTTATAACATTATGACCTTATAACAATTCACTGGGGTTATGCAAGAGAGACGTAAGTAGCAGTGGTAGGTTGCCCCCAGTTTGGACCGATTCGCAAGAACCGGTAGTAAAACTGACCGGAGGCCCCACCTACCATCCCAGATGTCGTCATCAGCGATCTGTGCATGCGCAGAAGCTTTGCGCGATCCTGTTGCAAGCCGGTAGTAAAGGTAAGTAGAACCCACCCCTGGTAAGTAGGGATGCGGTGGCTCAGTGGCTAAGACGCTGAGCTTGTCGATCGAAAGGTCGGCAGTTCAGCAGTTCAAATCCCTAGTGCCGCATAACGGGATGAGCTTCCGTTACTTGTCCCAGCTTCTGCCAACCTAGCAGTTCGAAAGCACGGAAAAAATGCAAGTAGAAAAATAGGGACCACCTTTGGTGGGAAGGTAACAGTGTTCTGTGCGCCTTTGGCGTTTAGTCATGCCAGCCACATGACCACGGAGACGTCTTCGGATAGCACTGGCTCTTCGGCTTTGAAACAAAGATGAGCACCCCCCTAGAGTCAGGAATGACTAGCACATATGTGCGAGGGGAACTTTTACCTTTACCTATGCAGGAATGGGGGATTGCTGTGAGAATGATTGGCAAGGGTGTTGATGCCTTCTCAAACATGTTCTAACAACGAATCTCCTGGTCCTTTTTTTCCACTCAAAATAACTCTAATCATTCTTGGAGAAACAAGGATAAACAAATGCAGAAATACATAGTCAGAGAAGAGAGGGAACACCAGCCTGCTGAGGCCCAATAGAAACAGAGGAGCAGCCCAAGACACATTCTCATTGGCCATCGTGAATGACAGCAACGATGGCAGATTGGCTGGCAGTTCTCTGCTCAGTTACAGGCAGAAAGGTTGGACTGAACTGACCGAAGGTTTTCTCTGAATTTTAGACTCCCAAATACACAGAACCAACCAATTTCATATTGTTTTGATAAGCAAATAAATGTCAAGGTACTTTAAAAAAATGTTTAATCAATCCTATATGTGTTTGAAAATGACTTGAGAAAGACTGAAAGGCTGTTCATCTAAACATACGAACAAATATATGATGTGTACATTTTTACACAAACTTTTAGTACATAAGCAATTATCTAATCCCCTTTATCTTTTTTGCAGGTGATTCAAATATAATTTAGAAGAAGGATGACTAAACTAGGGATGATTGATATGCTGCAGGTCAAAAACAGGAGGCGGTTGAAATTTGATCCTTGTTATGATTTCATGGAAAAGGATTTCCCCTGGCAACTTCTCTTCATTCTCGCTCTCTTTTGCTGTCTGGAGGATGTGTTGGGATTACAATTGTCTGCATTCCCAGAAAGCATGCCAACGCTTTAATCCATGCTAGCTTGACATTCTGAGAATTACAACATGAATGCATTTGGAAAGTGTCAGGTTGGGAAAAGGGGCACAAAGCTTCAGTAGAAGCACCTGAGGAATAAAATAGGAATGAAGATCAGCATTTTGTTGCTGCTTTGAGGAAGGAAGGAAAAGGGAGGGAGGGAGGGAGGGAGGGAGGGAGGGAGGGAAGGAAGGAAGGAAGGAAGGAAGGAAGGAAGGAAGGAAGGAAGGAAGGAAAAAGGAGGGAGGGAGGGAGGGAAAGAAAGTGAGTGAGAGGGAAAGAAAGAAAGGAGAGAGGGAGGGAGGGAAAGAAGGAAGGAAGGAAAAGGAAGGAAAGAAAAGGGAGGGAAGGAGGGAGGGAGGGAAAGAAGGAAGGAAAAGGAAGGGAGGGAGAGAAAGAAGGAAGGAAAGAAAAGGACGGAAGGGAGGGAGGGAGGGAAAGAAGGAAGGAAGGAAGGAAGGGGAGAAAGAAACAGAGAGAGAGAGAGAGAAAGAAAAAAATAAATAAATAAATAAAGGAAGGAAGGAAGGAAGGAAGGAAGGAAGGAAGGAAGGAAGGAAGGAAGGAAGGAAGGAAGGAAGACGCTGGGTTACCCTCAAGTTCCTTTTCTTTGAATGAGGCAAATTTCAGGGGAGGCAGGATATGTTATGAGTCCCCTCTCTTAAGGAGATCCATCTCTGTGAAACATCCGTATGGAAATAAGATTGGCCCCTATTTGATACTGTTTTGAAAGGCTCTGAAGGCGTGTCTTTGCCAGCAGGCCTGGGGGACACAGATGACATGGAGCCCATTAAGCAGGGGTGAAATGCTACCAGTTCGTTCCAGTTCAGGCGAACCGTTAGCGGCGGTGGCACTAACCGATAGTGGCAGCAGCACGAGGCTCTGCCAACCCTCCCGGACATCATTACTTCCTGGTTAAAACCAGGAAGTAACCTGTTTTTTACCCTCTGCGCATGCGCAGAAGGTTTTGCACATGCGCAGAGGGTCCAAAATTGGGCGTGAAGATGGCGCACGCACTTCAGAACCAATAGGGAAGGTAAGTAGATTTCACCCTGCCATCAAGTGGTAAGTTTGATTGTTGTCACCACGGGGACAGAGGCCTGTTGGGTTTCACATTCGGTTTCATTTCTGTAAGCTGACTAGAGTCATCATGAGGGAATGGGCAGCCCTATAAATTTTCTTAAGACATAAAGATTGTTCATCAGACAATAGGCTTGTTGAGACAGGAGGTTCACATCTGATAGCAGGGCTTCATAAACTGCCTCCATCCTCACCAATTACACAATGCCAGAAACTCAATGAAAAAGGCTTCTCGTTTGCCACCTGTAGTATATATTCAAAGAATATGCATGCACATAGAAATGAAAACCTTGCAGACTTGTTATTCCAAAATGCACAACATATTATTAAAAATATATATATATACAAAATAAAGTAATAGGAAGAATTAATATTTATAATGAATACTAATGATTAATAACATTGATATTGATAAAAATAAACATTACTGTAAAATAACAAAAACAACAATGGATTTGGGATGTCCTGCTGAATGAAGATATGTCATTTCTGAAGCATGTTTTAAAACAGAAATTTAAATCATGCTAGTTGAGTGTAGCAAAGGGTGTTAAGGACTTTGAATCAGCTGTTCCCAGAGGTGAATTTTAGCAACAGGTTCATTGGTTGTGAGCTCTGTGCCTTGCTTTTTTTTTTTGCTTTTTTTTTCTGCCTCTGAAACTTTGTTTCAGAAAAAAAACCTTTCTTTTCTGCCTCTGAAAGCCTCCGAAACAGCTTCAGAAAAAAAGCCTCTGAAGCTCTATTCGGGGGCTTCTTTTGAAGCTCTGTTTTGGGGCTTCTTTTCTGAAGCTTCATTTCTGATGCATTTTTCAGCCTCTGAACCTTCCATTAGAGAAGCTGGGTGGGGCTATATTCAGAGTATAAGACACAGCCAGATTTTCACCCTCTTTTTTGGGGGGGAAAGGTGCGTCTTATACTCTGAAAAATATGGTAATTGATCCATGTTACCAGCTTAAATGTATACATAGACTATAATTTATTTGGTTAGAATCAGGGGTGGGTTCTAAATTTTTTACTACTGGTTCTGTGGGCGTGGCTTATTTTGTGGGTGTGGCTTGATGGTCATGTGACAATTCTTTAGGATTTAGCTGAGGTACTGGTCTACCAGGCTTTTAACTGCTTGCAGAGCTGTACCGGTCTACCCATTTATTTTTTGCAGGCACTGGTCTAGCCATTTATTTTTGCAGGCACCGGTCTACTCATTTGTTTTTGGAGGCACCGGTCTATCACCAAACTGCCTTTTACCACTGATCAGCTGTAGGGCGGCCCTTTGAAGCCCCGCGGCAAGAGTTTAAACAGTTTTTTTTCCTTATAGCCCATCAGCTGGGACTCAGGAGGCAGCAATAGATTGGGGGTGGGGCTAAATAAAAGGTAAGAATAACAGGGGTGGGGGTGGGGGGGCAGAACCGTTTCGGTGACATCATATTGTCACCGCTACCGGCTTAGCGGAACCGAATTCTAACCACTGGTTAGAATTAGAAACCAATTTCATTTGTCATGTAATATAGCAATAGCAATAGTACTTAGATTTATATATCGCTTCATAGTGCTTTACAGCCCTCTCTAAGTGGTTTACAGAGACAGTATATTGCCCCCAACAATCTGGGTCCTCATTTTACCGACCTCAGAAGGATGGAAGGCTGAGTCAACCTTGAGCCTGGTGAGATTCGATCTGCCAAACTGCTGGCAGCCAATGATCAGCAGAAGTAGCCTGTAGTACTGCACTCTAACCACTGAGCCACCGCGGCTCATATGTATCTTTTGCATTTGTATTTCCCGTTCCTGCTTTCTAAAATCTGGAATATGGAGAAGTGATAAATTCCTTTCACATCCCACTTGTTGAGAAATGTATTAAATAACTTATTTGAATTACTGATATTTTAAACACATTAATCTTTCCCCCATTCTGTTCACAATTGCTGTAATTTCCTTTAATAACGATTTAAGCTTACAGCCAGTTTCTTGCATTATTAGCTCATATTTTAACTCTATTGAACAGACTTTTAACAACTCATCTATATCTCCTTGCGCACACTACGATTTGTGAATGTTATAACTGAATTGCAGTGTAAATGCACATATGTAGGGAAAAACATTAATCAAGAATTTTAAATCAGGTTAGTGAAATTGCTTTTCTAATGTTATACATTCCATAGCTCGGTAATTACATTCACACTTAATTAACTTTTGAAATTAAATATTAGTCTCATGGGTTAGCTGGAAATCATTTATCTCTTGGAGAAGCTATCTATATTTTTTTAATGCGTCTTCAGACCAAATTATAGACAGAAGGCTGATTTTTAAAATCAACCGATTGAGATTTACTGCATTTGAAAATGATGCTACCACAAATATAATCCAACAGGAAAAGTGGAAAGGAACCAAGTGACGGGCTTGTCAGGTATCACACTGTTAGCCTGTGCCTGTGTGAGAATTGGCTTTCTCACCAATTCACAAATTCTGTGGATTTATAAATATGTAAAAATACAGTTTGAAGTCCTGAAGGATGGGAGGGGGGTAAACAGGAAATTGGGGGAGGGGTGGTCTTAAACTCTGCAAACATAAATATTAGTCCAATTAAAATGCCAGTTTTGTCCTTTAAAACAGAGCCCTCCAACCTGTGGACCGCCACTCACTAGTGGGCTGTAAGCAGTGGTGGGTTCCAACCGGTGTTACCACGGTTCTCTTCGCACACACGCATTAGATTTCTGCCCAGCTGAGGCGCAGCAATCCACTCTGCCGCGCCTATCAGCTGGGCTAAAAAATGACAAATAAAGGTAGGTATAACGCGGGGACGGGCAGGAGGGCCCAGCTCCCGATCATAGAGAACCAATTCGCTGACGTCACATCATCACCACTACCGGATCGCCCAAACCGGGCCGAACCGGGAGCAACCCACCACTGGCTGTAAGGGATTTGCAACTGAGCCGTGGAAATGGCTGGCAAGCATGCGTGCATGCACGCCCATCCTTATGGGGGGCATGTGCATGTGTGCTCCAGTTGCGTGAGCAGCAGGTGTGTGTGCATGCCGCTTGCACAAATGGAGCTGCATGTGCACGCTTGCCGGCTGCTTGCACAAACACAAACCATCCACCACCACCACCGGTCCACAGAAGCCAGAAACTTTAAGAACTCTGCTCTGAAATCCCTCAAAAATCACAGAAATACAAATAAGGACCCAAAAATTTCATTCTGCCTGTTCCTGACATTCTAGCCTCACTATGTGGCAGTGGTGAAATCCAATTTTTTTTTACTACCGGTTCTGTGGGCGTGGCTTGGTTGGCGTGGTGTGGCTTGGTGGACATGGCTTGGTGGGCATGGCAGGGGAAGGATACTGTAAAATCTCCATTCCTATCCCACTCCAGGGGAAGGATACTGCAAAATCCCCATTCCCTCCCCACTCCTGAGGGAAAGGTATTGCAAAATCTCCATTCCCACCCCACTCTGGGGCCAGCCAGAGGTGGTATTTGCCGGTTCTCCGAACTACTCAAAATTTCCGCTGCTGGTTATCCGAACTGCTCAAAATTTCCGCTACCGGTTCTCTAGAACGTGTCAGAACCTGCTGGATTTCACCCCTGCTATGTGCCCTGAAGTCCCCAGACTGAAAATCCTAGTAGGATCCCAAGGCTGATAAAATGTGCGAAAAGAACATCGGGATGTGTGTGCGTTTTCAAATCAATGTTGATTCTTGGCAACAGCCTGGACAAATCCTTGCAGTTTTCTTGGTAAGATTTTTCAGAAGAGATTTGCCATTGCTTCTGTCAATTCTGAAGTGAGCCTGGCTGAAGCCATCTCGTGCTGCCTCATAGTTGCCATGATCACTGAGAGGGGGAAGGGAGAGGGAGTAGATAGGCTGGCTAATAGTCAAAACAAAAAGTTTTCTTGTGGAAACCAAGGTCATCCCAACAGGTGGCAGTTGAAGGAAGAGAAGAATGACCAAGCAGCCTACCAGCTACTTTCATTGGACAATGTGACCAGCAACATCTGGGGAAGGAAATATTTGCTCTTTTAATTAGGGAAAAACCACAGGAACTTTCAGAGTTGGCTTTTACTGGCTGTGCTGATATGATGTATCCAATAAACATGTTTTTTGAGGAATTTAATCTAACTTCAGAGTTCTGAATTTTGCGGATGTTACTCGGAACGCTGACAATTTCCTTCCTAGGGCTGAGAAGGATTGACTCAAGGGATCCCAGCTGTCTTTTATGACCAAGGCCTGGTTTCTAGCCTACAGGTCATCCTTCACTTACAACCACACCAGGGATGAAATTCAGCCGGTTCCTACCGGATCGCGCGATATGGTAGGCTGACTGCGCGAAGCCCCGCCCACCCACGCGGACATCATGACATCCCTTTTTTGCACCGTTTTTCAGCCTCTGCGCATGCGCAGAAGGCTTTGCGCATGTGCAGATGCCGGCGTGCATAAGCAAAGCGAGTGAACTGTTGTAACTCAAAGATTACCTGTACCGCTTCATAGTGCTTTACAGCCCTCTCTAAGCGGTTTACAGAGTCAGCATATTGCCCTCAACAATCTGGGTCCTCATTTTACCTACCTCGGTAGGATGGAAGGCTGAGTCAACCTTGAGCTAGTCATGATCAAATTGCTGGCAGTGGGCAGAGTTAGCGTGCAATATTGCATTCTTACCACTGCACCACCATAGCTACTTGATATGAGTAGATAATGACTTTTATCAGTTTTCCTTCATAGTTCTTTAAAAATCAGATACTGTTCAGCATGAAGATATAGTTATATTCCATGTGAATTCCACCAACAGCAAGTCAATCAATAGCTTTGGGATGTCAATAACATCTATAGGACATCTAGTCACATTTTTTCCTCTGTGATCTACCTCTTCTCTCTAGGATATTATTCACTGATTTAATCATTTATTTTCTAAAGCACTTTGTCTTTCCTCTGGAGACTAATGATATGGGGGGAAAGTAGGATTCTCTTTTATATGCTATTTTAAAACAGAATTTTACTCATAACTGAGATCAACGTTAATAATATTAACTACTAAAAGAAATATTTACAAGCCCCAAAACATGGCAGGTTTACGAATCTTAGTTAAAACAAATCAGACAAATATCTGAATCAAATACAATAAAATCAGTAAAATCAGGTGCTGTTATTCAGACATATCAATGTTCATTAGAACTTGTCTTTACCTTTCAATGTTCAAATGATTTAAGTCTGATATCCTTGCAGCATGTTGATTATGTTAGTTGTTAATAAAAAAGGACAATGTTACTGCTCTTCATAGCATCAAAATAGAAGATATAAGAACATACCCTCAGACCTTACAATCCAGACCTTACAATCTAAAATTCAAACCATAATTAAATGAAGAATAAATGAAGATTGATCAGTATAAACAAAGTAAGAATTTGCAGTTATTTCATTTGGGTGTGCTTAACTTTGTTACTAAAATTAATAGAAGATAATATGGAACACCTTACATAAATTTATGTTGAGGAACGTTAAACTTGGAGATTGGAGTTTTGGCTTGCCCATTACATTTTATGTATGGCTCTTCCGTGATGTTCAATTGATTGTTGCTAATGGTGGTGATATTGATTATAAGTATTATATGGAAGTTTTCGTTGTTTCTTTTTAAAGCCAAAAGCTAGCTAAATACGACCAATAATAAGGAAGTTCATTTAATTGAGATGAAGTGGATAAATGTGAAAGATTAAGAACAAATGAACCCATGTTATAATTTAAAAGCATTACAACATTAAACTGTGCTTTTGTAATCATCTCTGCCTTATTTTTTAAAAATAATAATATCATTGAAGAAAAGCCAAGAAAATGTTTTAGGATTGTTGTTATTATTTTGACAAAATAATTTTAATTTTGGATGAGACAATGAACAACAATCCAACAATCTCTTTTCTTCCATACCCTGGAAGTTGGGGGGGGAAAGGAATTTTTTGTATAAGTGCCATATACAATTTATGTGCGTACACACACACGAATATGCCTGTTGAGGAACAGGTAAAGATGATACAGTGTGAAGTCTGTTTTTTTCTCACTTTCCCTGGTGGTCAATTTGCAACACAGAGAGAAATGAATGTGTGATTTTTCAGTCTTTCTCCTCTGTTTCCAATCTTGAAAAGTTTATTGGAAAGTTATTGTGTCTATCCAAAATTATATGGGTCACTTGATCAATCCAGAAACTGGTGACTATGGACTATAAGAATAGTGTTTCACCTATCTACAAGCAAGCCATTCTTTAAAAAAAAAAATCTGTGTGTTTGTTTGTGTGATACGTGTTTGTGTTTGGAGAGGTAGAGGGAGAGGGAGAGGGAGAGGGAGAGGTAGAGGTAGAGGTAGATAGATAGATAGATAGATAGATAGATAGATAGATAGATAGATAGATGAGGTGGTATTCAGCAGGTTCTGACCAGTTCTGGAGAACCAGTAGCGGAAATTTTGAGTAGTTCGGAGAACCGGTAAATACCATCTCTGACTGGCCCCGCCCCCATCTATTCTCTGCCTCCCGAGTACCAGCTGATCAGGAGGAAATGGGGATTTTGCAGTAACATTCCCCTGGGGTGGGGAGGGAATGGAGATTTTACAGTATTCTTCCCCTGTCACACCCACCAAGCCACGCCCACAGAACCGGTAATAAAAAAAAATTGAATCCCACCACTGAGAGAGAGGGGAGGGAGGGAGGGAGGGAGGGAGAGAGAGAGAGAGAGAGAGAGAGATCCTGAGCTCTTTGTCCATATATTAAATTCTTACCTCCCAACTTTAAATTTGTCTAGAAAATCTTACTCTTCCTGTCCTTGTTTAATTTTCTATCCCAAAATAGGGAAGAAAAACAAGACATTGCTCATTTCAATACAGGTAGCCCTTGACTTAAAACAGTTCGTTTAGTGATAGTTCAAAGTTACAACGGAGAGTAAAAAAATTGACTTATGACTGTTTTCACACTTAACGATCGTTACAGCATCCCCATGGTCACGTGATCAAAATTCAGAATCAAAATTAACAACTATGGCAAGGAAGATCATCAACATTCACTGAACAAATGTCTCACTTAGCAACAGAAATTTTGGGCTTAATTGTGGGCATAAATCAAGGACTACCTGCATGCAGGAATTGAATGATTAGTCCCAAACGATTTGAGTTCGGGGAGATCTCAGCCAGATTGTACCAGACAGAGAAAATGTTGCTGTTTTCGGCTTTAAAAATCATTAAAAGAAAGCTTGCTTTCCTGGAGGTGCTAGTTAGGATTAATCCACAAAATGGACTGCTCAGATTTCAAGCTAGCAAATCAGACTGATTTATTTACTTACTTGTAGTCTGAGGCATAGGCTTCAGAAGACAGTTTGGGTAATCGTAAAACATATAATACTTCAGAAACAAGCTAACCCAGACATTTTAAGAAAGCAGCACGATTGTTATGTTAAACAGAGGCCAGCGATTCCAAACAGTACTAAAAAAGAAGCCAGAATTTTGATAAATACATAATAAACCATTTCAAAAGACAATCAACAACTTCATATTAAAGGGACAATCTATAGTAACAATGTTTAAAATCTGCTCCGGGTTTTGTAATATCTCAGTCTTCAGGTTTTAATGGAAAGGAGGACTATCTATAACCCAAAAGCCATTTAGAAAAAAATCCAGTCTCTTGTGTCCAATATCCAAATCAACCTTGCAAGAGCAGAATTACAGTTTGGGAAGGAACCACGGAAGCTTTCCATTTCAACCCGCTGTGCAGGGCCAGAATCGAAATTAGAACACCACACAAAATACAATTTCTACTTAGAGATATTTCCTCGATATTTATTTATTGTATTTACTTATTGGTTCGATTTATATGCCGCCCTTCTCCGGAGACTCAGGGCAGCTTACAATGCGTTAAGCAATAGCCTTCAGACTTTTGTATATACCTGTTTAGTAGGGCTTTCGCCCCCCCCCCCAAGCGGTGTTCTTTTTTTATACAAAGTCATCTTATTGCCCCCACAATCCGGGTCCTCATTTTACCTACCTCGAAAGGATGGAAGGCTGAGTCAACCTTGAGCCTGGTGAGATTTGAACTTGCAGTAATTGCAGGCAGCTGGTGCTACTTAACAGCACTTTAGTCTGCTGCGCCACCAAAGCTCTTCCTCAATAGATCACACTCATAGACAACTTTTACCGTTAGGAACTTTCCTTGCGGTCAACAGGAATCTGCCTTTTGTCTTTGATTTGAGCTCCTAAAGTCTGGAATTATAGAGAACAAAGCTTCTTAGATGAGAAGCGAAATGTCTTCAAAGAAAAACCAGAAAGTTTTCCAAGTTGACACTTAGAAAAGCGTCAGTTGCCAAGCATCTGAATTCTGATTATGTGACTGTGGAGATGCTGCAATGTTGTAAGTCTGAAAAACGGTCATATGTCAGTGACGTTGTAACTTCGAGGACTACCTGTACTAGATTTTATTTTCCGAGAATTTATTTCTTCTGCAGTCAAAACAAGATCATCCATGAACAAGGAAGTGTCATGTCAGTATGTGCCCAGAAGACCTGCAGCATTATTTAAATATGTAAAAAGAACTTGGAAGGGAAAATATTCCAAAGTCTAATGAAAACTGAGCATGCTTAATAGTCTTAGTAGGCTTAATCAGTTTGGAGAGGGGATGAGAACCAATGGAGGAAAATGAATTTTATTTATTTATTTATTTTTTGCAAGATGGCTGGCCAGCACTTGAACATAGGCCTTCTAACAGAGCAGGAAATAAGAGTATGAATCCAGCAAATAAACACCTGCATTTATTGTAGATTCGATTTGTTTATAACGACTATCATTCCGATGTATAAAGCTTCTCCTTTTAAACTGGAAATGCAATGACTTCTAATTTAATTGCAATTAATTTTGATATTTAAAATTGATTAAACACTTTCTTCAGCTAAGCCTACCTACCCACCCACATAAAACTTGAGTTTATGATACAGGCCAGCACATAGACTGAATATATCTTCAAGACCTTTGAGTTTTTCACCAGTTATGTGCTTGCTAATACAGGTTAAGTTCCAATGGAATAGGCAGATCAATATGCCGCCTTTCAGTTTTGCGTGATAGTTTTCATGCACTGTAATATATAATGGGGTCAATGCCTGTTACAGGATCAGGGGCATCCGAAGCAGGACAGGTGGGAGGAAAAGATAATACATGGAGGATGATGTCATCCTCCATGTCATTGTTATGAGCCTGACGGTGGACTAAACTGCTGCTGTTAAAGTAGTATTTAGCTGCCAGCTGCCTGCAATTACTGCTAGTTCGAATCTCCCCAGGCTCAAGGTTGACTCAGCCTTCCATCCTTTCGAGGTAGGTAAAATGAGGACCCGGTTTGTGGGGGCAATAAGCTGACTTTGAATAAAATAGAACACCGCTTAGGGGGGCCAAAAGCCCTACTAAGCAGGTATATACAAAAGTATAAAGGCTATTGCTTAAAAGCATTGTAAGCCGCCCTGAGTCTCCGAAGAAGGGCGGCATATTTGATTTATTTATTTATTTATTTGATTTGATTTCTATACCGCCCTACTCCCGAAGGACTCAGGGCGGTGCACAGCCAAACAATAAAACACATACATACAAAATTTAAAAGTAGAATAAAATCAAATTAAATAATTTTGGCCCCGACAAATTTAAAACCCCAAACTTTTAAAACCAATTTAAAATTGAATGTATAAAATACTAAAAGATATTTAAAAATTAAATATCAAATCAAACTAATAATAAATCACCCAAGTAGTATGCAAAACACACTTGCATTCCATGCCAGGTTTGGGAGCTGCCCAGAGTTGGTTATGGGTGGCCTTATAAATGTAATAAATTAAATAAATAAATTAAACAAATAAATAAACAAACAAAATTATGCAAGTCATAATTACAGGTTTTGCATGGTATCATCCCAATCTATGATACATGCCACTGGGTGGGACTTTTGTGCAAAGCAAATGGTACTGCAGCACGTACAGTAGACCTTGACTTATAACCACAACCGAGCCCCAAATTTCTGTTGTTAGGCAAAACATTTGTTAAGTGAGTTTTACCCCATTTTACGACTTTGCTTGCCACAGTTGTTAGCAATAGCACTTAGACTTATATATTGCTTCACAGTGCTTTACAGTCCTCTCTAAGCGGTTTACAGAGTCAGCCTCTTGCCCCGCAATAATCTGGGTCCTCATTTTACCCACCTAGGAAGGATGGAAGGCTGAGTCAACTTTGAGCCTAGTGAGATTCGAACTGCCAAACTGCTGGCAGCCTGTGATCAGCAGAAGTAGGCTGCAGTTCTGCATTCTAACGGCTGCGCCACCGCAGCTCTTAACTGTTAAGTGAAACACTGCAGCTGTTCAGTTAGTAACATAGTTGCTAAGTGAATCTGGTTTCCCCATTGACTCTGCTTGCCAGAAGATCACAAAAGGGGATCACATGATCCCAGGATGCTGTAACCATCATAAATACAAGTCAGTTGCCAAGTGTCTGAATTCTGATCAGGTGAAGTCTGGGGATACTGCAACAGTCGTAAGTGTGAAAAATGGTCCTAAATCACTTTTTTCAGGGCTGTTGTAACTTTGAACGGTCATTAAATGAACTGTTGTAGACTAGACTAGACTAGACTAGAAGAATAGAATAGAATAGAATAGAATAGAATAGAATAGAATAGAATAGAATAGAATAGAATAGAATAGAATAGAATAGAATAGAATAGAATAGAATAGAATAGAATAGAATAGAATAGGAGTTGGGAGGGAGCTTGGAGGTCTTCTAGTCAACCCCCTGCTTAGGCAGGAAACCCTCCACCACTTCAGACAAATGGCTATCCAACCTCTTCTTAAAAACTTCCAGTGTTGGAGCATTCACAACTTCTGGAGGCAAGTTGTTCCACTGATTAATTGTTCTAATGTCAGGAAATTTCTCCTTAATTCTAAGTTGCTTCTCTCCTTGATTAGTTTCCACCCATTGCTTCCTGTCCTGCCCTCAGGTGCTTTGGAGAATAGCTTGATTCCCTCTTCTTTGTGGCAGCCCCTGAGATATTGGAAGACTGCTATCATTTCTCTCCTAATCCTTCTTTTCATTAAACTAGACTTAGCCAGTTCCTGCAACCATTCATTATATGCTTTAGCCTCCAGTCCCCTAATCATCTTTGTTGCTCTTGTCTGCACTCTTTCTAGAGTCTCCACATCTTTTTAACATCATGGCGACAAAAACTGGATGCAGTATTCCAAGTGTGACCTTACTAAGGCATTATAAAGTGGTATTAACACTTCACGTGATCTTGATTCTATCCCTCTGTTTATGCAGCCCAGAACTGTGTTGGCTTTTTTGGCAGCTACTGCATACTTCTGGCTCATATTTAAATGGTTATCCACTAGGACTCCAAGATCCCTCTCACAGTTATTACTATTAAGCAAGGTACCACATATACTGTACCTGTGCATTTTGTTTTTCTTGCCTAAATGTAGAACCTTACTTTTTTCACCATTGAATTTCATTTTGTTAGAAAGTGCCCAAGTAAATTGAATCTATCAAGATTCAAGTGAATCACAAGAACTAAGAGTTAGAGACAACTGAATGGGTCTCTAACTTCCAAGAATGGTAATTGTATTGCTAATCAAATACCCAGACAACATGAAGTTTATTACGTACTAAGAAATGTAATCAATAGAAAATCAATAAAATTTATATTTAAAAAAGTTTCCAAGTGCCTACCTCCAAGGATCATGCCAGCTTGACAGCACTTCCTCAAGCGACATGCAGGGCAGTTCTTTCGACGAATCTTATCCACTATGCAGTCATTCCGTCCTGCACATAGATAATTATGTTGACCTGCAAGAAAGAAAGAAAGAAAGAAAAATGCAGTGCAATGAAGTTATCTGAAGCACAGCTTTAAGAGATGCTCAGAACTGCAGTATCATCCACCCAAGAGGAACAACTCCTGAATCCCATCAATTTGAAGAGGAAACAAGCCCCATATGCACATACTTTGCTCTCCCACCAAATCAATGAGACGCAAAGCTAGCTAAATGCAAACTTAGTCAGGACACAACTTGTACCATAGAAAAGATGCCACAATGGTTGTAATATATAAAAGATTCAGATTAACCGAGTTGGAAGGGAACTTGTAGATTATCTAGTCTATCACCCCCCAAGCAGGAGACCCTACACCATTTCAGTCCAGTCTCTTCTTGAAAGCTTCCAGTGATGAAGCTCCCACAACTTCTGAAGGCAACTTCTGTTCCATTGGTTGATTGTTTTCACTGTCAGAAAATTTCTCCTTATTTCCAGGTTGAATCTCTCTTTGATCAGCTTCCATCCATTATTCCTTGTCTGGCCTTCGGGTGCCTTGGGAAATAGCTTGATCCCCTCCTCTCTGTGGTAGCCCCTCAAATATTGGAACACCACTGTCATGTCTCCCCTGGTCCTTCTCTTCACTAGACTAGCCATGCCCAGTTCCTGCAACCGTTCATTATATGCTTTAGCCTCCATTCGCTTAATCATCTTAGTTGCTCTTCTCTGAACTCATTCTTTCTAGAGTCTCAACATCTTTTTTTTTTATAGTGTAGTGACCAAAACTGGATTCAGTATTCTAGGTGTGGTCTTACTAAGGATTTCTAGAGTGGTATTAGTACCTCAGGTAAAGGTAGAGGTGTCCCTGCAGGTTTTACTGTGCTAATCATTCCCAATTTTAGGGGGATGGTGCTCATCTCCATATCTGTAAGCCATTGAGCCATCACTGTCCAAAGACAAATTCTGTGGTCATGTGGCCAGCATGACATCACACTGCAGTACAGAGCGTACCGTGAAATATGGAAGACTGTTACCTTCTGACTAAAGTGGTACCTATGTATCTACTTGCCTTTTTACATGCTTTTGAAATATATATATATATATTTTCTGAGGTTTTCGCGGGTGTTTGTATGTAGGTCTTTGGTTATTCGGGTTTTCTCCCACGTAAAATTGGAGGTGTCTTGGCAACGTTTCGACGAAGTCTCGTTCGTCATCTTCAGGCTGGTGTTTTCAGCTTCGTGCTTCTAGGAGCATTGCTAGCATTGTGGGAGAAAACCTGAATAACCAAAGACCTACATACACACACACACACACACACACACACACACACACACACAGAGAGAGAGAGAGAGAGAAGTAAATCCTCTTGAACCATCTCTGCTGGCCTTTAGAAAGGCACTAAAAAATGTGGTTCTTTCCTTGGGTATTAGGACCAATGTGGTTGGAGTTTGCACCTGGATGGATGTACTATAAATTTGAAATCCTACAGATGAAAGTGTAATAAAAAATATTAGAATGCGCAGAGATGGATAGATTAACACTCAGAATAAAGGAGAAGGAAGAAACAGAATATTTTTTAACATGGGACGCATTTTACCAATGGTTAGTTAACAGAAACAGAAGTTAGAAACTCAAAAGTTTAAGAGAATGATTAACTATACACAGAAGGTTTATTAGTATGGATGCAAATACTATTATTATTAAGTGACTATTATCAATGCTATGAATAATATTGTGATTACTATTGTTATTTTTCAAAACTAACTGTACCCAGACAACACAGTTGTCGATACTGAGTTTTTATTTTTACTAAAGAAAAATGTATAAATAAAATATATTTTAAAAAATTGAAATCCTGGCTGCTTATTAAATTTAGTGGTTGTTTTTAACACTGTTGTTTACTTGTGGGCTGACTTTATGCTGCCCCAAGTGACAATTGCTCCAATTGGGCAAAGAAAAGACAAATGGCAGCAGTTCCAGAGTGTATTTGCTTCTGTATTGGCAGGCCAGGGGAACTGGACATTTGAGACTAGTTCTGCTATTACGCCATCAAAAAAGCCAGCATGAAATGAAAATGAAATGAAAAGAGAAAAGGGAAAAGATAAGCAACTTATCAGTACAGTACGGTGGCTCAGTCTAAGTGCTCTCCCCTAATTCAGCCAAGCTTTCAGACAGAATAAGGACACCAGCTCTAATCAGGACAGATGCAGAAATATCTTCACTATATGATAGATAGATAGATAGATAGATAGATAGATAGATAGATAGATAGATAGGTAGGTAGGTAGGTAGGTAGGTAGGTAGGTAGATAGATAGATAGATAGATAGATAGATAGATAGAATTCTTTATTGGCCAAGTTTGATTGGACACACAAGGAATTTGTCTTTGGTGCATTTGCTCTCAGTGTACATAAAAGAAAAGATACATTTGTCAAGAATCATAAGGTACAACACTTAATGATAGTCATAGGGTACAAATAAGCAATTGAATCATACTAGGAAACAATATAAATCGTAAGGATACAGCAACAAGTTACAGTCATACAGTCGTAAGTGGGAAGAGATGGGTGATAGGAACGATGAGAAGATTAATAGTAATAGTAAAGCAGACTTAGTGAATAGTTTGACAGTGTTGAGGGAATTATTTGTTTAGCAGAGTGATGGCGTTCGGGAAAAAACTTCTTGTGTCTAGTTGTTCTGTTGTGCAGTGCTCTATAGCTTCGTTTTGAGGGTTGGAGTTGAAACAGTTTATGTCCAGGATGTGAGGGGTCTGTAAATATTTTCACAGCCCTCTTTTTGACTCATGCAGTATACAGGTCCTCAATGGAAGGCAGGTTGGTAGCCATTGTTTTTTCTGCAGTTCTAATTATCCTCTGAAGTCCGTGTCTGTCTTGTTGGGTTGCAGAACCAAACCAGACAGTCATAGAGGTGCAGATGACAGACTCAATAATTCATCTGTAGAATATTTACTGGAATATTATTCTGCACACCAGATTGTCATTAAGAGAAAAAGCAATAACACTCATTTTAAAATACAGCCTGAAATCAATGTAACTCAATTTCATTTTCATCCTTTTAGAACCTTTTGCAGGTGGACAAGATGAACAGCCTATAAAATGGCCTTCATCCAGAATGAATGGCCGTAATGACTTCAAGAACCGCAGAGCATATTTATTCTGGCACGATAACAAGTATTAAGATCATTTGTTATTTAATCTCCCTTTGACTATTCCTTCCTTCTCATCATTAATTAAATATATCTTGGAAATAACTTCATTATCTACCGTGGTACTTCTCTGTTTTAGTGGGAAGTTTAATGCAAGAAATACTTGAATACTTGGAGGCTAAGTGCATGGCCACTTAGCAGTCAGATTTTGCTGGGTTCTTTTTTTCTTCCTTGCTTTGGGTCGTATTAAATAGGAACAAACCAATCTGTTCCTGCTTAACATGACTCAACAGATGGAAGACCTAGCATCTTATGGACTTTAACAATGCGAGGGTCACCATGACATTACAAGTGAGTTATTATGATCAGTCAGTTGTTATTGGTGAACTGTTTGGTTGTAGACATGAACTACAAATATATATTTTATAACAGATCCTTTGCTCCAAAAAATATGCCCAAGCATACATTTTGTACCTTTCAATACAGTGCCTTATTAGAGGCAGGAAAAGACAGTTTTCACCTTTGAGTTGTCAGTATTTTAAAGCCTTACTATGGAATTAGGAAACCTAGGTTCAAATTTCCATTCAAAATCCATTCAAACCTAGGTTCCAAATTCCCATTTAGGACTTTTCAACAGTGGGTTTGAGCATCAAGCTTTACAGAATAACAGAGTTGGAAGGGACTTTAGAGGTCTTCTAGTCCCACCCCGTTGCTCAAGCAGGAGACCAAGCCCTTCCTAATGCAACAATCATAATAACATTGATATTTCTAGACAGAATGTAACTGGTTGGAGGTGTAGACCACCAGTTTGGAAAAAAGACAGTAATAACAAATACTATGATTAATGAGGCTCCTTCTCAAAGAAACCTGAGTCCTCTGTCCATTATAATATTTCAAAAGCACCACCATTCAATTCTCCAAAGGCTGTTTATAGTCAACAACTGAAACCTCATATAGCATTGACTTTTGTCAGCCCATGAATTAAACTCAACCAGTTTCAACAGCCTATGATACACAAAGAAACAAATGGATTAGTACTACCATTTAGCTAGCTTGTTTATAAATAATCCTTCTCCAGCAGATTATTTACATCTATGTTCATTTGAAATTTTCTTAATCAAAACTGAAAGCAAGTGAAAAACATTCTGCATCTCATTTTCTTCACCCACCCAAAACAAGCAACAGCCTATCCCACAATATGTTGTTTTTTATGTGTTGTGTACATGCCTTTGAGTCAATGTTGACTCCTGGAGACTGATAGTCCCTGCAGTTTTCTGGAATTTTCAGAAATTGTTTATTATTGCCTTCTTCTTCCCAGACCTAAGAGTGAATGACTCATCCAAGTGACTATTCCAAACCCAGCTGGTTTTGTGACAGGATTAGAAATGACAGTCTCCTGAATCTTAAGATGTTACTAGAGTCTGCCAATTCAGACTGCAAATGGGGTATCAAATGTTTCCCCTCAGAGGAGTGTATTTGGAGGCAAATTAAAATCTGCAGAATGGTAAATTCTGCCTTTTCTGTATGTGTGTGTGTGTGTGTGTGTGTGTGTGTGTGTATGTTTTCTGAGGTATATATATATATATATATATATATATATATATATATATATATGCAATGTTGAAACATATAGAAAACATTCAATGTTGGCAGATAAACTAAACAAGAGAAAGGATTGGACTATGACAACATTACTGCCATTTTGACACACACACCCATGGACGCCACTGGTTTCCCTGCATTGTGAGATGTGAGATAATAGATAGATATAAGTAGATAGATGATAGATGATAAGAGATAGATAGATAGATATATAGAGAGATGATAGATAGATAGATAGATAGATAGATAGATAGATAGATAGATGATAGATACATACAGATAGAGAGATAGAGATAGATAGATATAGAGAAAGAGAGAGAGAATGATAGATAGATGATAGATATAGATGATATATATAGCAAGAGATAGATAGATAGATAGATAAATAAATAGATAGATAGATAGATAGATAGATAGATAGATAGATAGATAGATAGATAGAGACAGATAAAACAGAGACAGATGCTGTACACAGAAAGAGAGACTTTCATAAGCATAGCAGTAATCTGCAATGGAAGGGTTCCAATTCATCTTTCTCAGACAAAATCATTTTGAATGGGGGAACAAATGAACATAAAAGAGCTCCAAATTATCTGGTATCTTAGTATCTCCAATTACATTAGGTCCTGATAACAGGCATTTCTCCCTAAAGTGTGATCATCACTTCCCATCTATGAAGCACTAACTGCAATCTTGTCCTCAGTTCCATCAAGAATCTCTTTATTCAACACATTTTTTTTCTCCATCAACAATTGTATGAAGGAAATAATATCTTTAGTATCTTTTGCTGGGAAGAAAGAGGAAAGAAGGAGGGAGGGAGGGAGGGAGGGAGGGAGGAAGGAAGGAAGGAAGGAAGGAAGGAAGGAAAGAAAGAAAGAAAGAAAGAAAGAAAGAAAGAAAGAAAGAAAGAAAGAAAGAAAGAAAGAAAGAAAGAAAGAAAGAAAGAAAGAAATTCCCAACATACAAACATCAATCAAATATAAAAATGGGTTATTTTCCCATAAAGAAATCTTTTCCATACAAAATACACAGCATTTTTTTTTATGGTCTTTAAACACCCGAAGACTTTTTAGAGAAGAAAACCAGTTTGCTGGAGTTACAGCAGTAAATATTGCAGTTGTTTCATATACTGTATAATCATGTCAGCTATATTTTTCACTGTTGAATTTGTTAAGGTTGCCAAACAAAGACTTCTTGGCCAATTCATAACAATTGAAAGCCCACATTTCACATAAAATCTATGAAACAAGCTGTCATTGAGGAAATGCAATTATTGATCAGCATTGTGGTGGCAGAGGTGGGGTTGAATTCAACACTGCACATCTTAACCGCTGAACAACCTGTATTTTACAGCTGCCCTGGAGCTTATTCTTTTGGAGATGAGACATTCATTTGATGATCCCATTTCAATTTAGCATCTAGTGAATCAAAGAAAATCTATTCTTTTCCCTCTAAACCAGGGGTGTCAAACTCAAGGCCTGTGGGCCAGATCCGGCTCGCGGGGTGCTTAAATCTGGCACATGGGGCCAGCCTGGAAACAGCAAAGGACTGGCCCGTGGTGCCTCTGGCAGCCAAAATGGGACATGGGGGCACACATGGCTCCCCGTGCCCTGTTTTGGCCAGCAAAGTGCTGCAGGAGGCCATCCAGGCTGAAAACGGGGCATGGGGGAACTGCACGTGGGCCCCCCCCCGGCCCTGTTTTCGCCGGTAGAGTGCTGCAGGAGGTGTCTGTCCTGTCTTCCTCCCCCCAGCCGGCCCAGTGGTGGGTTGCCCGCGGTTCGGAGCGGTTCTATAGAACCGTAGTAAAACTGGCGGGAGGCTCCGCCCACTGACCCTAACGTCATCAGAAGCGATCTGCGCATGCGGGCATGATCCCGTTGCGAACCGGTAGTAAAGGTAAGTAGAACCCACCCCTGATCCGGCCCTTGAAGAAGTCCAGTTTGACACCCCTGCTCTAAGCTAACTGTACCTTACCCACCATATCACAACCTCCATGATTTAAGAGCCTTGGGTAAATATAGCACAGTTTTAGGGGGAGAACTATTCACACATTAGAGTTTAGCATGCAGCTCCATGAAGCACACACTAGTTGTTTCAAGGTCTTCTACCCAAAATTGGGGCCTTTCAGATGCTGAACCATCATCAAATCAACAACGAAGGATAAATCTATTGCTAACTACAATACTAATAATGTTCTTTTTGTAATCTTTGCACTGGCATCTGGTTCACCATTGTGGGAGCCATTTAATCCAGCACGGTTTTTACTCCATTGACTGAAACATTTCATTAAGATTCAGGTTGATTTTACTTAAACTTAAATTGACCCACTTGATTAGGACTCTGGTTTTTTTTTCCCCCCCACTCATACTTTAATTCTAAACATGCGGTCATTTGTTACTGTTTACTTTGGTCCGAACAGATGTTTTATGGAACAACTTGAATAGATTTTGGTCAAACTTATAGTCATCATCGTAGGCTAAATATTTGTGTTTATTGAATGCTGAAGTTAGGAAATGTTATTATTTGTTTGACCTTTGGATGAAAATTCCTGTGCGTCTCTGAAGAATAAAATATATGACTATTAGAGAGAAAAATATGCTAGATGCTTGCCTAACTCCAAATTTGGAGAATGCTATTGAAGTGGCACAAGGCCATTTAATCTTAGCTATATATTTAACACTTTTTTTGGCCAAATTCTAAGTGCCTTTGATTAGTACTTTTTTCTGATTTACAATCTTTTCAGTATTTTTTCCTATATAGCGAGAAAATAGTCTAAGTGCCTGTAAAAGAAATCAAGAGAAGGACAAGATCATTTCTTAACACGTTCTGCACTGTAACTTCGTAATTTATTCAGTGTGTAAATTGAGGAAGATTAGACTGATTAGGTTAAATAAACCGACAATCTGATTCTGTTGCCCAAATTACGTGTCACCATTACAAGCCACCATTTCAGATGCTGTTTTCGTGCTTTATGTATTCTTGTAATAAGTGATTAAATCGTCATTTGGGCTTCACCAATGAGGATCACAGCTGGTGTCAAAGCAAGCTTCTAGATGCCCTGCCTGTTTCTCTGCACTAATGAAAACAAAGGAAGAGTCATATTTGCCTAGTGAGGTTGGTGGCATATAAATTTAAGAAGTAACCAAGTAAGTAAGTAAGTGAAGTAAGAAAGTAAGTAAGTAAGTAAGTAAGTAAGTAAGTAAGTAAGTAAGTAAGTAAGTAAGAGCCTTGGTAGTACAGTAGTCTAAGGCACCCTGTTATTAAGCTGGTTATTAAGACCAGCTGCCTGCAATTACTGCAGGTTCGAATTTCCCCAAGGCTCAAGATTGACTCAGCCTTCCATCCTTTCTAAGGTAGGTAAATTGAGGACCCAGTTGTGGGGGCAATAAGCTGACATTGTATAAATATATAAAAGGATGAAGGCTATTGCTGAGCACACTGTAAGCCGCCCTGAGTCTCTGGAGAAGGGCGGCATATAAATCAAATTTAAAAAAAAAAAAAGTAAGTATCCTGTTTCCCCAAAAATACGACCTACCCTGAAAGTAAGTCCTAGTTTGATTTTACACATGCGCCCAATATAAACCCAACCCCAAATAAGCCCTAATTAAGATCCCACCCACTCCAGAGCCAGGCCTTGCACACCTCGACACCTGCCTCGCTGGTCCATTTCTTCTGCAGCCAGCAAGGCTGACAAGGCTTTCCTGAAGGCCTCTGCAATGCCACAGCGTTTCCTCTATAGAAGAGAAAGATGCTCTACAGAGCCAGCTAAGTAAAAAAGACTAAAGCAGTATGTTAATTATACTATATTATAATATAATATTAAATTATATTATTTTATTTTAGGAATTTATAGGTCATTGCAGCCAATCAATTTTATGAGATACATAATAGCAATAGTCAAAGTTAATATACCATATGATTCCAAAAAAAAAAAAAAAAGATAGACATTTTTATGTTGGCAAGAAATCAAGTATTACCATAAATCACAGTTGAAATAGTAAAGCTGGTTATGGAGTTGTGTGGCATATCCGTTCTGATAACCCTGCGTATAATCCAGTGGTGGGTTTCAAAATTTTTTACTACCGGTTCTGTGGGTGTAGCTTGGTGGGCGTGGCATGACTTGGTGGGCATGGCAGGGGAAGGATACTGCAAAATCTCCATTCCCACCCCACTTCAGGGGAAGGATACTGCAAAATCCCTATTTCCTCCTGATCAGCTGGGACTCGGGAGGCAGAGAATAGATGGGGGTGGGGCCAGTCAGAGGTGGTATTTATCGGTTCTCCGAACTACTCAAAATTTCAACTACCAGTTCTCCAGAACTGGACAGAACCTGCTGAAACCCACCTCTGGTATAATAGGCAGACAAACACTCTCTATGTATTTTTCCACACAACATAACAGGCTGCAGCCATTTGGGTGCAGGAGAGCAAATAAGAGCCTTCTCCAGAGTTCCCATTTATGGCACAAAAGATGTGGCTCAAATGATCCTATAGTACAGGGGTGTCAAACTCATGGCCAGATCCGGCCCACGGGGTGCTTAAATCTGGCCCGATTTAACTGCCATCGGGCCACGTGATTGGCCAGCCGGCGCGTGCCTCTGCACGCACACACGGTTCCACTCGTGTGAGCGTTGTTGCGGGCGCTTGCTGCCCATTCGTGAGAGCGTCACCATGAATGTCACGAGCCCTTGTGCGCATGCACACACATGTGCTTGCCCTTCCCATAAAATCATGCCTCTTCCCCCCTCCCCCCGCTCTGGGCTGCCAACCCGTGGTGGAATTCAATTTTTTTTTTTTACTCCCAGTTCTGTGGGCGTGGCTTGGTGGGAATGGCTTGGCTTGGTGGGCATGGCAGGGGAAGGATACTGCAAAATCTCCATTCCCACTCCACTCCAGGGGAAGAATACTGCAAAATCCCCATTCCCTCCCCACTCCAGGGGAAGGATACTGCAAAATCTCCATTCCCCCCCACTCTGGGGCCAGCCAGAGGTGGTATTTGCCGGTTCCCCGAACTACTCAAAATTTCCAGTTCTACTAGTTCTCCAGAACCTGTCAGAACCTGCTGAATTTCACCCCTGCTACCAACCCAGAAAAGTTGGGGAACTCTGACATAAAAGTATGTTTGTCACCATAAATTACTTACAGAAATAATAGATTAAAAAAATATTAAAAAATACAGGTACCTGAAATATATCCTTTCATATAATAGTTTGCCCCTACCTGGTGGACATCTTCCACAGCAACAGCATTCTAAAGGAGGGTATGTTCTATACTAGCATGGCATCTTGTAGCTTTTAAAAGACAAACAGATTGGATGCAACTCATTCTTTCACCTACTGGGATACCAGTGGGGTCACAACTGTCTGCTTCATTTTAAGTGGCCTGTATAGTAACCTCCAATATCATTTAAGCCCCGATGGTTTGGTGGTTAAAATGCAATATTGCAGGCTAACTCTGCCCACAGCCTGAAGTTCGATCCTGATAGGTGTCAAGTTTGACTCAGCCTTCCATCCATCTGAGATTGGTAAAATGAAGACCTCATTCATTGAGAGGCTGACATTGTAAATCACTCAGAGAGTGCTATAAAGCACGATGGAGCGGTATATACATCTAAGTGCTTTTGGTATTGCTATTTGATAGCATGAGCTTGAGGTTTAAGTACTAAAGAAAACCAATGCTATTTTTTTTTTTAAGCCTTGGTGTCGCACAGGGGTGGGCTTAAAAAAATTTAGCAAGGGGTTCTCTGCCCAGTTGCTGGATGGGCATGGCCATGGTGGGCGTGGCCTAGTCGGCCTCCTGCACCATGGCGGGGGGGGGGCATTTTTGCCCTCCCCAGGCTCCGGAGGCTTTCCTCGAGCCTCCAGGACAAATACAGCCTCCCCAGGCTCCGGAGGTCCTCTGGAGGCCAGAAACAGGCCCATTTCCGGCCTTCCCAAACATCTGGTAGGCCTATTTTTCACCCTCCCCAAGCCTCTGCACACGCCCTGCACTTACCTGCATCCAAAACGGGTCACATGGAGACTCCTGGGAGGGGTGGGGTGGGCAAGGCAGGGCAGGGCAGAGCCAGCCAGAAGTGGGATTTGGGGGTTCTCCGAATTGCACAGAATCTTAGCTAGAGGTTCTCCCGAACCCCTGCGAACCCCCAGCAGCCCACGCCTGGTATCACACCTCTCCAAGCCCACCAATAACTCTTAAAAATTGTTTCTCATGATTATCTTGTCAGCAATGTAGTAAAACTTCAAACCAGTGGTGCAGGCCCTAAGAAGCTTCTCACACGAATCTGAAGGAGATAGTTTGTGCCAACTTTGATCTGGAAAAATTGTTTAGGTAATACCCAGAAGAGTTTTGCTGCAAGCCAGCAAGGATAAGGCTGTGGCTACAGAAAGTGGCTCAGTGCTCTGACTAAGGACACACTGGATTCCTGAGGCACACACATTCATTTCAAAGAAAAGGTAGTCATGAAAAACAGACCCAATAAAGAGTCAGCAAAGAAACACAGGATGAAAAAAAAATGTTATTCTAACACAGAAAGACCTAAAGCTAGCAGTCCTAATCCTTCAACATCCCTGAAATGAAGCTGTTGCCTAAAGAGGAATGGGCCAAAATTCCTCCAAGTTCACGTGCAAGATTGATCAACGGCTACAGGTAGTCTTTGACTTAGAACTGTAATTGAGCCCGGAATTACAGTCATAAGTCATTATGTGGTCATTAAGCGGGTCACTATGTGGCTGCACATGATTTTATGATTGGGTCTTTTTTTTTTTTTTTTTGCAATGGTTATGAAACAAATCTCCCACTTCTTAAATAAACAATTTTTCTTTGATGGGCATTTTTTTTTTAGTCAGAAACTGGAAATAAATGCTGGAAACCAATTTCGTTGTATACGTGATGTACAATGACAATAAAGGCTTTGACTTTGAAAGCAGCAAAAGAAATGTCAAAAATTCCTGTCATGTGACTGTGGGATGCTGCAAAGGGCCATAAATGTAAGTCAGTTGCAAAGTGCCCAAAATGCAATTTTGTGTGTGTGTGTGTGTGTGTGTGTGTGTGTGTTGAAACTTCAGTACCAGATTGTAAGCAGCTCTGGGCAGATCCATCATAACTTGAACATAAAGTCAGGACTACCTGTTATGTTGGAATGTAGCCCAGAATTGCAGGAGGAAAGGATTTTTCCCAGAGGGCAAAGTGCCTGCATAGTTTGGAATGTCTGGTGAGCAGAAAGAGAGCAAGGTCAGACTCCCCCTAGCAATTCACAGAGTATGGCTATTGCAGATAATTGCTTTAGTCTGGCAAGATTCTGTCTGTAGGTGAACAGCAATAAAGGACCAATTCAGAAGTAACTCCACATGCTGTTCTTGATTCTTTGGGCCTGATACATGTACTGGAGACAGTGGTGGGCTGCTGGGGGTTCTCAGTGGTTCGGGAGAACCTCTAGCTAAGATTCTGTGCAGTTCGGAAAACCCCAAATCCCACTCCTGGCTGGCCCCGCCCACCCTGCCCTGCCCCTCCCAGGAGTCCCCACGTGGCCCATTTTGGATGCAGGCCCACACAGAGGCTCAGGGAGGGTGAAAAATGGCCCTACTGGAAGTTCGGGAAGGGCAATTTGGAAGTTCCAGAGGGCCTCCGGAGCCTGGGGAGGCCGTTTTCACCCTCCCAGAGGCTCAAGGAAAGCCTCCGGAGCCCAGAGAGGGCAAAAACGCCCCCCTGCCATGGTGTGGGAGGCCAACTAGGCCACGCCCACCATGGCCACGCCCACCCAGTAACCGGGCAGAGAACCCCTTGCTAAAATTTTTGAAGCCCACCCCTGACTGGAGACATTTATTTGCAATTATTGTTGTCGAAGAGGGGGCATCCCAAGTTACTGAAAGAAAAGTTTCATATTCTTTTGCCACATACAAAGCTTTAGATCATTTCTATTATTTATTTATTTATTTATCAAATTTATATAGCTGCCCGTCTCATGAAAAATGACTCTGGGCAGCTTACAACAATGATTTAGAAAACAATGCATATGCAAAAACAAATTATAGAAATTAAAAATTTGCCACCAGCATGATTGGCTAAGATGTTTCCCAATACCTCATCAACGTGTTGAAAATGCAAACAACAAAGGGGCACATACTGCCACATGTGGTGGAAGTGCCTCAAAGCAAAACAGTATTGGAATAAAATTAGATTATAATTAGAAGAGATAACCAAACAACATATTGAGATGAAACTGGAAACATTTTTATTAGGAATACTCCCAAGGTCTTCTGAAAAAAAAATACAATATTTAATTATCCATATTATCACAGCAGCAAGAATAATATACGCACAAAATTGGAAAAGCAACAACATACCGACCGAAGATAATTTGATTAGAAAAGTTTTGAATGTGCAGAAATGGATAAACTTACAAAGGAGATACAAGTAAAAGAGGAAAGAGAATATTATATAGTGTGGGAGAAATGGTACGAATGGCTAGACAAGAGAGATAAAAGGCAAGGAAAGATCAAATAAGGAAGATATAGGAGTAAAAATGTAACAACAAATAAGAGGAAACAGAAAAACTGCAGTTTCTAGAAATGAAATTGTGTACACTGTTATTTACATGTATATACGTAAATAAATTAATATCAGATTTGTATGTATAAAGGATACATTGAAATAAGGGAGAAAAAAATGGAGAAGTAAGAAATGTTAACCGTTGCGAAACTGTTGGAAAGAAACTATTGTTTAAAGGGTCTTTTTTGTTTTTTGAAAAAATGTTTAATAAAAATTATTTTTTTTTAAAAAAAATTAAAAATAGTATTCGTTAAATATTGTTAAAAATCAAATAAAAATCAAATGAACCAGTCTAATGTTTTTGACTTATTTGTTTAACTGTATTTGGTTTACCTACTTTCAGGATTTGTGGAGAGAATAGATCCATGTTTTAGCTTATATTTATGCTGAAATATTGAACATTCAAGTGTTCAATATTTCTGTTAAGCATCACTGTATACCATAGCACAAATGTTTTTGAACCAGAGAAGCAAATGTTCATCAAATAATTAAAAATATCTTGCCCGCTACCATCTACACCTATTTTAATATTCGCAATAGCAAAAGTATTTAGGCTTATATACCACCCCATCAGTGGTGAAATCCAAATTTTTTTACTATCGGTTCTGTGGGCATGGCTTGGTGGGCATGGCAGGGGAAGGATACTGCAAAATCTCCATTCCCACCCCACTCTGGGGCCAGCCAGAGGTGGTATTTGCCGGTTCTCCGAACTACTCAAAATTTCCGCTACTGGCTCTCTGAATGGCTCAAAATTTCTGCTACCAGTTCTCCAGAACCTGTCAGAACCTGCTGGATTTCACCACTGCACCTCATAGCATTTTTCAGCACTCTGTGAGTGGTTAACAATGGAAAGCATTATTTGCATACTGCCTCCAACTATCTGTGTCCTCATTTTATTGACCTCGGAAGGAGAGAAGGCAAAGTGAACCTTGAGCCACATCAGGATCGATCTCTAGGTTATGGGCAGAGTTTGCCTGCAATACTGCACTTTAACCACTGCGCCACCAGGACTCAAGTCCTTTAGAGGGATAAAGAGGTTCCAGATCTGTAGCTGAGAGAGCTTCTAATTGGTTGCTATCATCTTAGTTTCTGAATGAGAAAGTAATTCTCATTCATAATGAGAAGGTGATTCTCCCCTCAGAGGTTAGAATGCACCCAACCATGTTGGCTTTTTGCAAAGCTTTAGAAACTTGACTAGGTACTGTAGGAAGTTAGCACTTACCCCTCTCCTAGAAGAATGAAATGTTCTAGGAAATATTAAAAAGGCAGAATATTATATTTCCCTGGATGAGAAATGGAGAAATATTTTTTTAAGGCAGGAAGCAGACTCGCTCTTCATAGCCCCCACCCTCCTCAATAGCCCACAGCAGATGTCAGCATTTAAGAGATAAAGAGATGGCTAGCTCTATTCATAAGCAAATACCCCCACCCAAGATCCAACAAAGAAAGGATTAGCCCTCAGCTGTAATAGGAATTGCCCAAAACCCCCTTCATTACATCATCACCCAGCAAGATTCAACCAAGCCTGGGACTCAAGACAACCTACAAAGTTATCCCTGCATGGGCCCATGGGAATCTGACAACCAATTAGGATACCTGCCCTTACACAGGAACAGGAAGCTCTAAGGTTTCCATGTTCATATATATTCCATGTGCTCATTTTGCCCAGGACCCAAAAAACCCATGCGGTCCTGTCCACCATTAAACCATCTTTCTAAGCAATCTCCATGTTTCCAGTGTCTTTCTCCTCACTTAGAATTGAACCCAGATGGACATTTCTTCCAACAATTTGGCACCCAAAGATGGGACTCCAAGCTAACCTGACCAATGGACCTGGCCCAGGTAAGTCTCCCTTGTCGGCAGCAGACCCATTGAGTCTGCTGGACTTTGGCCATTTGGAACAAAGGTTTTAAAGGGGTTTTGAGTGTTGAGATCAAAGGCTGCTTGGAAAGAAGGTGGTACCTCTAAATTTTAACTTTTAAAGCCCAGAAAAGTATGGGAAATGTGTCTATGCCTCTGTGTGTGTGAGCGAGAGGACCCTTCTCCCAATCACAGCTGGATCTTGCTCCCTCTGTGCATTTCCTAACCGCAGAAAGACCAACCGTCTGGAGAGCATGGGGGATTTGCCAGAGTACAGGACCTTCTGTTAGGGAAAGGAGGGAGTGTGTGAAAATGGAATGGAAAAGTAAATGAGAGAGTTGAACTTTGCTCAGTGACTTCTCAGCTGGTTCCCCAAAGTTCAACTATCTCATTTACTTTTCCATTCCATTTTCACACACATGGCTCAGCTGGGATTGTCAAATGCTTTTAAACGCCTCTGATGATCCCAGCTGAGTTGCCTGATCGGCAGAGGCTTTTTTCCTTTTAAATGCCTCTGACGATCCAAGCTGAGTTGCCTGATCGGCAGAGGCTTTTAAAAGAAAAAAAGCCTCTGCCAATCAGGCAACTCATCTGGGATTGTCAGAGCCTTTTGAAAGCATTTTTTTACAACCTCTTCACTGAAGAGGTTGTAGAAAAAATGGTTTTAAAAGTAAAAAAAAAAAAATTGGCAACGCCCACCCAGTCACATTACCACGCCACCAAGCCACCCCCACAGCACCGGTAGTAACAAATTTTAGATTTCACCCCTGCCCGGATCACTTTTTCTTTTTGGTCCGAAAACTGATAGATGGTAGTTCCCTGGTAAGGAGGTGCCCATACTCTGTGAGGGAACCAGAGTCCTCCCAGACATTTTTTTTTTGTCTGAAAAGTCTCTCTCTCTCTTTTTTTTTTTGGTCTGATAGGAAGATTTTTTTCACCCAGCTAGGCCAAAGTGAATCCCACATTGGAAAGGGAACATGGGAAGCTGTAGCTTGAGGATTGTGACAGAAACCCCTCTAGGAGATTTGCTTGCAGTTTGGGATGAACAGCAGATGCCTGTCCTGGCTGGTAAGAAGATGTGAGCAAATTTTGTAAAGAGTGGGCTTTGCTCAGGGATGAAGCTGGAAAACCAATTTGGCTAAATAAAGGTACTTAAAAGAAAACAAATATATAAATAGGAATGTCGGGGGTTTTGTTTGTTTATTTCTCTCTCTTCCTCTCTGTCTTCCATGCAACCATGTGGTATGTTTGTTAAGATTTGTGCCTTCCCTAATTTAACTGGGATTTATGGTGGGAATGACCAGTGTGCATTTTCCTCTCTTTTTCTCCTTGTTTTTGTTTATTTTGTTTATTTTATTTTTTTATTTTATTGGATTTATATACCGCCCTACTCCCGAAGGACTCAGGGTGGTGAACAGCCACAGAATAAAACACATAAATACAAAAATTTAAAATAGAATAAAAATGAATTAAATAATTTGGCTGAGACAAATTTAAAATACCCAATAATTTAAAAACAAATTAAAATTTACATTTAAAAGGGGAAAAGATTCAGGCCAGGCCAGCTTGATGAAATAAGAAAGTCTTGAGCGCGCGACAGAAGGTGCGCAGATCCAGGATCCTCCGTATCTCCGGGGGGAGCTTGTTCCAGATCGTAGGTGCCCCCACAGAGAAGGCTCTCCCCCTAGGGGCCGCCAGTCGACATTGTTTGGCTGACGGCACCCGGAGGAGCCCCTCTCTATGGGAGCGTACTGGCCGGTGGGAG
This sequence comes from Pituophis catenifer annectens, assembly GCF_029215685.1. Classification (NCBI taxonomy): domain Eukaryota; kingdom Metazoa; phylum Chordata; class Lepidosauria; order Squamata; family Colubridae; genus Pituophis; species Pituophis catenifer. The sequence continues at coordinate 116,010,213 of NW_027256884.1, read as the reverse complement.
GCTATTGGTAGTAGCAGGCGGTCCCGTAGATAACCAGGTCCTAAGCCATGGAGCACTCTAAAGGTGATAACCAAAACCTTGAAGTGTACCCAGAAGACCACCGGGAGCCAGTGCAGCTTGCGCAGGAGACGTGTTACATGGGAACGCCACATCGCTCACATAACCACCCGCGCGGCCGCACTCTGTGCCAATTGGAGCCTCCGAGTGCTCCTCAAGGGGAGCCCCATGTAGAGAGTGTTACAATAGTCCAGATGGACCATGCCACGCCCACCAAGCCACACCCACAGAACCGGTAGTAAAAAAAATTGAAACCCACCACTGCCAATGTCCCACTCCTGGAAACCAAAATGAAGAGGACTTCAATGTCTGAGCCTGAAAAAGTTAAACAGGATCAGACCTGGTTAGTAGCACGGAGAGTCCTCAACTGTATGACCGTAATTGAGCCCAAAATTTATGCTGTTAACTGAGAAATTTGGTAAGTGAGTTTTGTTCCATTTTTGATTTTTCTTGCCACAGTTGTTAAGTGAGTCACTGCAGTTGATAACTTTGTAACCCGGCTGTGAAGTGAATGTGGCTTCCCCATTGACTTTGCTTGTTAGAAGGTCGCAGAAGGGGATCATGTGACCCTTTAAAAAAAAACATATTAACAGAGTTGGAAGGGACCTTTTAGGTCATCTAGTCCAACCCCCTGCCCAAGCAGGAGAGCAACAGTCATAAATATGAACCAGTAGCCAAGCATCTGAATTTTTGATTACGTGATCATGGGGATGCTGCAAAAGTTGTAACTGTGAAGAATGGGCATAAGTTACATTTATTAGTGCGGTTGTAACTTTAAACGGTCACTAAATGAACTGTTGTAAGTCGAGGCATATCACCAGGAAAGCTTAGAGCTAGAAACTCAAAGGGCAAGTAAAAAGATGCAATCAGAATTAATCAACAGGGTGCTAGCTACTTCAGCAATGTTGTAGAGGCATTGTCATTATTTCACCAATTTATTAAGCTGGACTTCACTTGGTATACAGAGACACTTTTAAATATTCATTCTTGGTTACCAATAAACCTTACACACCACAGTAATCTTAAAATAGGAGACACAGTTAAGTAGAGTTTGAAATTGAGATGAATGAGATACTATTAACTCCCCAGTGTTTTGCTTCAGCAGTAGAAGTCAGAAAGGAGTCAGATGGACCAGTTAACACCGATAATAAGCTTGTTTGTCCAGCAGTCAGAACAGAATCTGCCACAACCACTAGATCTTGTATTATCAAGATCCAAGATTGGTTCAGCTATATCAGCAGCTGTTCTGTACCAAGCACTGGCCTCTCTGCTGGACAAATAGGATGGGAAGCTGGGAATCACAAAGAAGAGGGAAGGTCAACCTATTTTCCAAAGCACCAGAAGGCAAGACAAGAAGCAATGGATGGAAACTAATCAAGGAGAGAAGCAACCTAGAACTAAGGAGAAACTTTCTAACAGTGAGGACAAATAACCAGTGGAACAACTTGCCTCCAGAAGTTGTGAATGCTCCAACACTGGAAGTTTTTAAGAAGAGATTAGATAACAATTTGTCTGAAGTGGTGTAGGGTTTCCTGCTTGAGCAGAGGATTAGACTAGAAGACTTCCCAGGCCCCTTCCAACTCTGTTACAGGTAGTCTTCGGTTTACGATCACAACTGAGCCCAAAATTTAGGTTGCTAAGTGAAACAATTGTTAAATGAGTTTTACCCAATTTTACAACTTTTCTCGCCACCGTTGCTAAGTGAATCACTGCAGTTCTTAAGTTAGTAGTTAAGTTGTTAAGTGAATGTGGCTTCCCCGTTGACTTTGATGTCAGAAGGGGATCACATGACCCTGGAACATTGCAACCGTCAAAAAGATGAACCAGTTGCCAAGCATTCAATTTCGATCACGTGACCATGGGGATGTTGCAACGGTCGTCAGTCACTTTTTTTCAGTGGTGTTGTAACTTTGAATGTTCACTATATGAACTGTTGTAAATTGAGGACTACCTGTATTCTGTTAAGAATCCGTTAATGATAAGGAAGTATGCTGCACTAAAATGCTACATTTATTTCCTTGGGCCTATCAATTTCTTAAAAAGACAAAATGCTAGTCTAAGGAGTAACTGATTATTGAAGCAGTGAAACCAAAGTTAGATTAGTGTAAAGTCTGCTGATGTTATTTAGCTTCACCATCTCAAAGGTGCTTTTTCAAGAGGCAACTGGACTTTCTTGTTTTTCTTTGAAGACGTTTCACTTCTCACCCAAGAACTTTTTTCAGAGTTGAAGAAGCTTCTTGGATGAGAAACGAAACATTTTCAAAGAAAAACAAGGAAATCCGGTTGCCTCTTGAAAAAGCACCTTTGAGACAACCATGACCTGGATGACTGAGAATCTCCATATGTCAGGATTCCGAGGGATGCCCTAATTACATCATGAGCCTCGAGCCAAGCTTCAAAAGAAATCCAGTTATTTATTAGGAGCTTCATGTTGGCATGTTCCCAAGTGAAGCTAGCTCTCACCCTATGTCATTTATGCCCCAATTATGATCCTGTTTCCCCCCTCCCCCCAGGGTGCGTCATCAATCACATTCACCAACAGAGCAATTTCGCGGGTTGTAGAGATCACTCCCCTCCGACTGCTGTGGGTAACCTTAGGATACAGCCTTGAGAGAGATAAGTCTGGAATGTGCATCTGTCTTTGGCTGCCGTGCCGTTTCATTGGTTTCCCATCTGCCTTGCTTATGGCAATTCAAGAGCAAGCCAGGGATGCTTTGCAAGTTGACACCATAGACATTTAGCTTCACCATCTTCCAATTTGAGGAAACAAATAATCTCCTTGTCACCAGCTCCTCTGTAGCAATGTGTTAAATTCATTTATTTGCTCATTCATTCAGACAGTAGGCAGTCATAGCCATTTCAACCTGCTTTATGACTTTCATCTCACTCTCTTACCCCAACGATTGTGTTTTGACTTGAGAATTAACAGCAGGATTGATGTAGCCCATTTCTTTGGGAAAGGCACGATTTGTCCATTAGTGCATGACATTTATTAAAAAGAAAATACTGACGTTAAATAAATTGGACACTTGCAATTAAGACAGTCCTACCTGCCTTGTATTTATAGGGCACAAAAATTGCACTAGAGGAAAGTGTTTAAAAGTAATGTACAACCTAAGCTGCTGTAGACCAGCAGTTAATTGTGCCACAAGGAACAAAGTCAGCAAGGATCCACCTTCATTTTCAATCTTGTGCAGTCAAAAGATGTAAAAAAACAACAACAACAACCCCACAGTATGTGTATACTATCAATATCAAAATAACAAGAGTCATCACAGGGCATGCTAAAAACAGATTTTGCCCAGCTGGTATCTTCCAGATCTTCTAGAATTCATCTTCAAAAATTCACACCCAGCTTGACCAACGGATAGAATTCTGGGAGTTGCTAGAGAGCCTCACTTTGGCCAAGAGTGTATGAAACCATGGTGTGCACAAGATACAAAATCAGAGCCCTGGAAACATATCTGATCTCTCATACAAATAATGAGAGAGAGAGAGAGAGAACAATGAACCCATCAGCCCTGCCCTTTTAATTAACTGTACTTTAGCATATTAAAAGATTAACAGAAGGGACCTTATAGGTCATCTAGTCCAACCTCTCGCTCAAGCAGGAGACCCTGCACCATTTTTGACAAATGGCAGTTCAATCTCCTCTTGAAAGTCTCAAGTGATGAAGCTCCCACAACTTCCGAAGGCAACTTCTGTTCCATTGGTTAATTGTCCTCACTGTCAGAAAATTTCTCCTTATTTCCAGGTTGAATCTCTCCTTGGCATGTTTCCATCCATTATTCCTTGTCTGGCCTTCAGGTGCTTTGGAAAATAGCTTGACCCCCTCCTCTCTGTGGCAGCCCCTCAAATATTGGAACCCTGCTATCATGTTTCTCCTGGTCCTTCTCTTCACTAGACTAGCCATGCCCAGTTCCTGCAACTGTTCTTCATATGTTTTAGTCTCCAGTCCCCTAATCATCCTGGCTGCTCTCCTCTGCACTTTATCTAGAGTCTCAACATCTTTTTATAGTATCAATCAATGCAATCGACCCTGATTATCTTGAGGAAGTTTTATTGAAAACAACCAACTTTGTGGCTTTCAAAACTGGTAAGCATAGTTTTCGGTTAAAAAAAAACCACAGTAAATTTGCAATTCATTAAAGTCTTTCTTTCTTTCTTTCTTTCTTTCTTTCTTTCTTTCTTTTCTTTTCTTTTCTTTTCTTTTCTTTCTTTCTATTGTTTGTTTGTTTGTTTGTTTGTTTTCCTGCCTTTATTTGTCTATGGAGATTCTCGGTCATCCAGGTCATTGTTATCCCAAAGGTGCTTTTTCAAGAGGCAAGCTTCTTGGATGAAAGAAACCAGAAAGTCCAATTGCCTCTTCAAAAAGCATCTTTGGGACCCGCCTTTATTGTTTTTAACAAGTAACTCAAGGCGGCAAACATACCTACCACACCTTCCTCTTCCTATTTTCTCTAGATAGAACAGAGACACTGAGGTTAGTTGGGCTAGGAGAGAATGACTGGACCAAGAGCAAAGCCTCCCAATTCTTATCTTTTGGTCATATTGTTGATGCGGGAGAGGAAAATGAAGTTGAATGCTCATTTCAAACGTATTAGGTAAGACAAGTACAGCCTTGACTTACGACCACAGCTGAGCCTGAAATTTCTGTTGCTAGGTGAGACATTTGTTAAGTGAGTTTTGCCCCATTTTAACACCTTTCTTCCCACCGTTGTTAAGTAAACACTGCGGTTGTGAAGTTAGTAACACAGGTTGTTAAGCAAATGATGGTTGTTAAGCCCATTGACTTTATCTGAGGGTTGCAAAAAAGGTGATCACGTGACCCCAGGACTCTGCAACCGTCATAAGTATGAGCCAGTTGCCAAGCAGCTTAATTTTGAGGACATGACCTTGGGGATGCTACAACGGTCGTAAGTGTGAAAAATGGGCCTAAGTCACTACTTTCAGTGCCTTTGTAACTTCGAACAGTCACTAAATGAACTGTTGCAAGTCGTGTAGGAAGTTAGCACCCACCCCTCTCCTAGAAGAATGAAATATTTTAGGAAATATTAAAAAGGCAGAATATATTTCCCTGGATGAGAAATGGAAAAACATGTTTTAAAGACATAGCAGCTCCCATCTTCCTGCCCCCCCACTTTTGTCAATGGGCCAAAGGCAGAAACCCAATCCCACCCCACCTTTGTCAATGGACCATCATCTGCAACACAATAGGACCCATCTAGCAGCAGAAACTCATCACATGGCATCTGGGAAGATTACATCAGCCAGCAAGGCTAGCTAAGACCCCCACCCCCTGGAAGTCTGACAACCAATCAGGATACTCTTCCTGTGCCCCAGGAAGTTCAAAGCTCAGAGAGGGCATAAAACCAAGGCACGCTCAGCATCTCAGCCCTTTTTCTGCTCAGGAACTCAAACCATGTGATCCTGTCCACCATTAAACCATCTTTCCAAGCAGTCTCCATGTTTCCAGTGTCTTTTTCCCCACTTGGAACTGAACCCAGAAGGATATTTCTTCCAACAGTTGAGGACTACCTATACCCACTAATATTATAGTATGGCTACTTCCATTAGTATAACAGAAAAATTTGTGGCATCTTAAAAAAGTACTAAAGCATGTACATTTATGGGCTAAAAACTGAAAGTATTTTTGTGTGCTATATTTAAAAGCACAAAAAACATATTTATTCAGAAAGACTCATAATGTTCCACAAAGCATTTTCCCATACAAGCAAGACCCTGGCTTTATACTTTCTACCTTTCATTCTTATTGCTTTCCTTTAGCATCAGACACATATATTTTTAGGAAGCTTCATCACAATCCTTCTGAAGCAAGGAGGTTTTTTCACAACACTCATAGAGTAAGTTGCGTTGATTCCCACTGACATGACTAGAATGTAAAATGTAACCCTGGCCACATAGATCTGTTTAGGTACAAGTTCTAAGAATCCGGAGTGAGCCACAGAGGAGGAATGCTTGCTTCTGTCCCATGTCCCATAACCAAAATTATGCAAAATAATAAATAATCCAAATCTTTGTTTGAGGGGCTCACACTTCTTGTAAATGTTAAATATGTCACTGGGGAAGGAATAAACTTTTTAAAAGGAGTTCAAATAGCCTTGAGCACAATCTTCCAAGCACATTCCCAAGCAGAATGTGATTCTAAGTACATTCCACAGTTTGACATAATTATAACACAATCAAAGGCATTTCTATAATCAATGAAGCCCATATTGACTTATTTCTATTATTCTTTGGCTTTTTCGATTATGCAGTTGAGAATTATGTCGCATATTCCTTGGCATTTTCTAAACCAAGCTTAAATCTCTGTTGTCCAGGTTCGAATTTGTGTTGGAAACTAAGATCCTTAATCTTAGTTTCCTAGTGCATTTTCTTCTTGTTGTTGTGCCATATCTGTCATCGGATGTTAGTGATCATGTTGGCAATCCTATTTTTGTCAACAGCCGCATGAAAAAGTGCTGCTGAGTTTTGTCCAAACCAGTCCCTTAGGTTTTGAAGCCATGATGTTCTTCTTCTGCCTGGACCTCATTTGCCTTCCATCTTTCCCTGGAGGATTACCGTATCTTTCGGAGTATAAGCCGCACTTTTTCCCCCCTAAAAGAGGGTGAAAATTTGGATGCGTCTTATACACCAAATGTAGCCCCGCCCACCCACAGGCCCCCAACCTTTGGCCTCTGCCTCCCAGCAATTTACCTCCTTGCAGCAAGCAGCAAACTGCAAACAGCCCGTTTCAGCTTCAGCACAGCTTGATAAGCACAAGCAGTTGATTGTCTGTTGGATCAGCCTCCCGACCCCCAGCTGTTTCAAGCTGCAGATTGCCATTGCCTATTGCCCCGCGGGCCTCCTGCAAGCAGGCAAATTGCTTTTTCCTCGTGCTAATCAAGCTGTGCTGAAAACGAAAGTAAAGCAGACTGTTTGCTGTGCTGGAAGGCAGAGGCAGAGTTATTGTGAGTGTTTTATGAGTCTTATTTTCTTCTTTGTGTCCTTTTGTTGTAAAATTTCTGTCTAGAATCAACAATCAGCTGGAATTTAAAAAGCATTTCACTAACTTAAAACATTACCTGAAGGAAAATAAAGAGGGGTGGCGGAAGCTTTACATCTAACAGATTGCGTGCTGAATAACTTACTGATTCTGATTACAATACCAATCTATGCAAAGAAAAAAAATTAAAACAGTTCCGAACTAGTAAAATTTCATATTATTTCCCATATCCATGCACTAGCGTATATCTTGTTTTCCTCCCCAAAAAAGGTAGGTGTGTTTTATAATCCGGAGCGTCTTATACGCCGAAAAATACGGTAAGTGAAGGATGCCGTATTTTTCTGGGTATCGCATCACATGTCCAAAATATAGTTTGCTAGTGCATGAAATAAAGAATACTATATGATAGTTGACACATGCTGTTAATTCTCCTTTTTGGATATTAGAATATTGATTGACCTCCAATCTTTTGGCCATTGTGTTGTTCTCCAAATTTACAGGAATAGCTAAGCTAGAATCTTTACTCATTCTTCTTCTATTGCTTGCCATATTTCAGGGAACATTCCATCAGCTCCTGCAGCTGACTCAGTAAGATTGGAGGACTGATTTAACTTAGTTTTTTTAATACTAGAGGTTCTTGTAAGTAGGGAAGATCTTCTAAAATATCTTGTACAGTATTTCAGAATATTTCTCCCATCTTTGATATTTTTTTGAATCAGCTGTTTGTCCATTGGCATCCTTTAGGTTGAAGTTGGAATCTTCTTCTAATTTCAGATAACTTTTTGAACCCTTCCTTTTGTTCCATATCTGTTTTCATCTTCAAAGTCTTCACAAATGTTGTTATAATACTTCTACTTGTATCTTCGAACAACTCTCCGAAATACTTCATTAAATATTTTCTTTTGGCTTTTTAGCCTTCTTGGCTTTAACTTCTCTTCTTGGTCATTTCCATGATTACCGTATTTTTCGGAGTATAAGATGCACCTTTCCCCCCCCTAAAAGGGGGTGAAAATTTAGGTGCGTCTTATACACCAAATGTAGCCCTGCCCACCTACTGGCCCCCACCCTTTGGCCTCTGCCTCCCAGCAGTTACCTCCTTGCAGCAAGCAGCAAGAAAAAACAGCTCCTTTCAGCACAGCCTAATTAGCACAAGTTGATAGGATCGGCCTTTCAATTGGATCGGTATAGACCTGGGTATATACGAGATCGCCTTCTGCCACCGATAGCCTCCCACCGGCCAATACGCTCCCACAAAGAGGGGCTCCTCAGGGTGCCGTCAGCTAATGTCGACTGGCAACACCCAGGGGGAGTGCCTTCTCTGTGGGGGCACCAGCCCTCTGGAATGAGTTGCCCCTAGAGGTTCATATGATCCCCGACCTGCGTACCTTTCACCGCGCCCTTAAGACTCTTTTGTTCCAACATGCCGGGCTGGCTAAATATGAATTTTAAATTGGGTGTTTGTTAGCTTTTAATTTTATGGGCCAAATTTTTATATATTCATTTTAAATTGTTTTTAAATTTTGTGAGTTTATATGTGTTTTAACATGGCTGTACACCGCCCTGAGTCCTTTGGGAGAAGGGCGATATAGAAGTTCAATAAAATCAAAATTAAAAATCAAACTCTCAGCTGTTTTGCTCTCAGCTGTTTTGCGCAGGCCTCTGCTACTTGCTGCAAGGAACAGATTTTTTTCCCCCTTGTGCTAATCAAGCTATGCTGAAAACGAAAATGAAAGTAAAGCAGGCTGTTTGCTGTTTGCTGCAATGAGGCAAAATTGCTGGGAGGCAGAGGCAGACTTCTTTTTCTTGTTTTCCTCACCAAAAAAGGTAGGTGCGTCTTATAGTCCAGTGCGTCTTATACTTCAAAAAATACGGTAGTTCTGACATCTATTTCTTCTATTTTTTCTTCATTGGAAATCTGTTTCCACATTCATCCTTAATGACTTCTTTGGTTTATTTCAGTTCCTCTGGTTCTCTAGCAATATGATGGGTATATGCCCAAGGTCATATTATAGAAATAACCTCCAACCACCTCCACCTCCACCTATCTCTTCTCCTCCTCCTCCTCCCCCTTTCTTCCCTCTCATTCTCCCTCTCCCTCTTCATCCACACCAGCAATTTGTAGTGTGTCCTACAATCAGCACCTGTGTCTGTGGTGCTAAACCTGAGTTCCTTTATCCCTTTTTAGAAATATACACCCACCAAGACACATACCGTACATATATATCCAGACACACATACTATCTGTTGCTGAAATGCTGTTGGCATATATTATCTACCAGTCTACCAACAAATATTAAATTTAAATTAACACAACCAGAAGAAGAAAAGCCACTGTAAGAATACCTTCCATTGCTCTTTTGAAGAAGACTTTGCAGCTTCCGCAGGTGAGGACACCGTAATGGCACCCAGAAGCTTCATCACCACAGATAAGGCAGATCTTCTGAGGCAGAGGTTCAAACCCATACTGAGGGCTCTGACCAGCTTCGGCATCAGACCTAAACCAAATAGACAAAAATAGAGAAACTGAAAATGAAGAGGGAAGCAAATCTTATTCCACAAAGGACAATCAATGGAAAAAACAGAGCACGTACTTGATCAATAAGGGAGATTTTCCCAAAGAGTTATGAATACAAGTCAACCCTCTAGTTGTAGGACAGATTTAACAGCTCTTGCAGGGAGTTATTAAACTGTTTCTTGTAAATACTCATCTGCTTCCATCTATGGCACATATGGGGTGAAAGAATTGGTGATAGGCAAATTAAAGCCTCACCCCCCAAAGCAGTGGTGAAATCCAGATTTATTTACTACTGGTTCTGTGGGCGTGGCTTGGTGGCCATGGTGTGGCTCGGTGGGCGTGGCTTGATGGGCATGGCAGGGGAAGGATACTGCAAAATCTCCATTCCCACCCATCTCCAGGGGAAGTATACTGCAAAATCCTCATTCCCTCCCCACTCCTGGGGGAAGGATATTGTAAAATCCCCATTCCCTCCCCACTCCAGGGGAAGCATACTGCAAAATCTCCATTCCCACCCCACTCCAGGGGAAGGATATTGCAAAATCTCCATTCCCACCCCATTCCAGGGGAAGGATACTGCAAAATCCTCATTCCCTCCCCACTCCTGGGGAAGGATACTGCAAAATCTCCATTCCCACCCCACTCTGGAGCCAGCCAGAGGTGGTATTTGCCGGTTCTCGGAACTACTCAAAATTTCCGCTACCGGTTCTCCAGAACCTGTCAGTACCTGCTGGATTTCAGCCCTGCCCCAAAGGATATACATTTTAAATAAATAAATAAATGGCAGAATAAACACTTCTGGCATTAGAACTGTCTGGACTTTTTTGTAAGGGTATGCTTGAATATCCAAGAATTCAGTTCAAAATTTCTCCTCTTGCATGTCTGCGTATTCCTTTAAAGAAAAACAACGAATGAAAACATCAAGTTTTATTAAGAAGGGGTCCCTACAACAAAACGCAGAAGCACATCCTCATCTCATGGAAGGAAGTCTCCAGCTCAAGGTTTCCAACAAGGAAGCTGTAGGAAGTTAGCACCCACCCCCCTCTTAGAAGAATGAAATATTCTAGGAAATATTAAAGAGGCAGAATACTATATGAGAAAAGGAGAAACACGTTTTTAAAGACAAAGCAGCTTCCTGCAGCTCCCTGCCCCCCACTTCAGCTCTAGGGTGATGGGATTAAGACATAGGCCCTCAGGACATGATAGAATTAGCCCTCTACCCATTTTATCACATGGCACCTGGGAAGATTACATCACCCAGCAAGGCTCAACCAAGCCTGGGACACAGACAGCCTACAAAGTCAGCTAAGACCCCCACCCCCTGGAAGTCTGACAGCCAATGGGATACATTTCTTGTACAGAAAGAGGAAAGTAAGGCAGGGCCCAAGGGAGTGTATAAATATATCCCTATCTCCACTTCATGTGCCTTTTTTGCCCAGGATCTCAAACCATGTGGTCCTGTCCACCATTAAAAACCATCTTTCCAAACTGCCACCATGTTTCCAGTGTCTTTCTGTCTACTTGGAACTGAACCCAGATGGACATTACTTCCAACAAAGCCAAGAGCAAAATTACTCAGTTGAGTAGCAGCAACAGAATATTCCATCCCTATAGATTTACTCAGTCTTCTCTCCCAGTTCCTGCGCTCGTTGTCAATAAACAGGCCTGGAAAAGAAGCTTTGGCCCTCAGACCATCTCTTTACAAACTAGGTTTTTAAAAAAAAAAAAAAAAACCAATGGAATAAATCAACTCCAACGTCCAACTTTAATATGCAAATATTTTTTTAAACCTCGTTCGAGTATTCTACCTGCTGGCATCGTTCAAAGCAATATTCCTTTTTTAGAAAAAGGTGCAAATACACTTTAAGATCCAGCTGCTGGAGGAAGAAATCTAACATGAGAGTGAAGTGGAGCTCAGCTCACAGTAAATTATGGCTGGCTAATCTGCAGCAGCTCCTGGAGTGTTATTTCCCAGCACTCAGCTGTTCAGCCACCTCTTAAGCACTGGGACATAAATCACTTCTTCCCATTGCTGGCACCCAATAGCAGAGGAAGAGAGAATTATTGGATGAGACTAAGGTCCCTATTTGGAAAAACAACAACCACAAAAGGAAGCAAGGAGGCTTCCCTCTGGTCTTTAGCAACAGGAAATCAAATTGGATCATTCGGAGGCTAAACAAAAACTATTTAAGGGAAGCTAAGCAGGGCCAGTCCTGGTTAGTTCTTGGATGGGAGACAACCGATAATTCAAAAGATTGAAAGCGAGGTCACAAAACATCTCAGAAGAAATGCAAACCACTTCCACGTGATTGCCATAAAAATTGCATGGACATACCCATGAAGATCTCAACAGAATTTTTAACTTAATTGGTCATAGCTGCGATGGTGAACCTATGGCATGCGTGCCACCGGTGGTGCACAAAGCTCTCTCTGCGGGCATGCCAGCCGTCGCCCCAGCCCAGTTCCACCACGCATACGTGTGTGCCTCCCACCGGCCAGCTGGTCTTCGGGTCTCTGCCATGCATGCGTGGGTGGGCTGGTCCTTCCTCGAACTCTGCAGGTTCCCTCCAGCGCATCCTACCTTTCTCCTCCATTTCTGCCTCCCGCATCAACCTGGAAACCAAAATGGGGCTTGGGAGTGCTGCGTGAGATCCCCCCGCGCCCCGTTTTGGGCCTGGAAAGCCTCCTGCACCAATCTGGAAGCCAAAATGGGGTGCAGGGGAGCAGGACGCACGTGCAGGGGATGCGCACACATGCACAAGGGATGTGCATGCATGCATGGGGATGCGCATGTATGTGCGGGGGACGCTCACATTGCATTTTGAGGGTTCAGGCACATGTGCGTGCATTCGTATGTGCACACACTTTGGGCACTTGGCACTAAAAAGGTTAACCATCGCTGGGTTATAGTCATTTCCAGTTTAACTTTGCACCCAGGAAAGTTACTTCCAATCAATCCCCAATATCCAGATCAGGATAAACGCCACAGCTCACTCAGTTCAGCTGGCATAAAAATGCCACTTGATGTTTCTTTATCGATCATCAAAACAGTGGACTATCACAAGTAGGAAAGGCAGGAGGAAGCAGAGAAAGAAAGAAAGAAATGAACAACAAGACAAGAATCTACAGACCTTCCATCCATTTATCCATCTACTGATCTAGATTGAAAGACATATAACTTTCTTGTAGCACTGGAAACAATATTGTAGGTAATTAACATGGATATTTCTAAAAAAAGCAGCTGTAGGTTTTCCACTTTAACCAGTGGTGGGTTGCCCCCGGTTTGGACCGATTCGCAAGAACCGGTAGTAAAACCGTCAGGAGGCTCCGCCCACCATCCCGGATGTCGTCATAGGCAATCTGCATATGCACAGAAGCTTCTACGCATGAGCAGAAGGTCAGCACATGCGTGAGCAAAGCCAGCGCACATTCCCAATCCCGTTGCGAACCAGTAGTAAAGGTAAGTAGAACCCACCCCTGACCTTAACCCTTTCATATACATAATGGCAAAAGAATCAGCATGGAAAGCAGGACACCCGGTGATCCCTCCTCCAAATGACACCGTGAAATAAGAAATTGGGTGCGTGGGAATGATGTATCTCAAGAAAAAAATAAATAAAACCATTAACCCTGCTTACAGCGGAATGAGGAAGCTTACTGGGAGAAAAATGGTTAGAAAGATTAAAATATATGAACGCAGGTGCAGCCATTCATTTAGCAATCGTTCAAAGTTACAACAGCACTATTAAAAGAAAGTGATTTACGACCAGTTCTCATACCTCACAGAATCCCCATGATCTTTTTGTTTTTGTTTTTTGTCTTTTAATGACTCTGTAATCCCTTGCATCAGGGTGGAGTCTGGGCAGAGACATCTCCCTGCCAACAAAAGTGCGTATAGTCAAGGCTGTGGTTTTCCCAGTTGCAATGTATGGCTGTGAAAGTTGCACCATAAGAAAGGCTGAGCGCCAAAGAATTGAGGCCTTTGAACTAAGGTGCTGGAGAAGACTCCTGCAAGTCCCTTGGACTGCAAAGCGATCAAACCGGTCCATCCTAGAGATCAACCCTGACTGCTCGTTAGAAGGCCAGATCCTGAAGATGAAACTGAAATATTTTGGCCACTTAATGAGAAGGAAGGACTCACTGGAGAAGAGCCTAATGCTGGGAACGATTGAGGGCAAAAGAAGAAGGGGACGGCAGAGAACAAGGTGGCTGGATGGAGTCACTGAGTCTAAATGGTCTCCGGGGGATGATAGAGGACAGGAAGGCCTGGAGGAAAGTTGTCCATGGGTTCACGATGTGTCGGACACGACTTCGCAACTAACAACAACAACAATCCCTTGCATCGGGGTGGAGTCGGGGCAACTGAATGGAGCTGAGTGTTTGCTGGCCAGATGCCCTTCCTGTCACCAACACAGAGTTCACAGCTGATATTTACTCATTGTGCCCAGAGAGAGAAATACCTGCCACTACCTAGGATCGAACTCACAGTGTCCTGATTGTGAGGCGATCAGAATCCCCATGGTCTACGGTCATAATTTGGGTGCTTGGCAACCAGCTTGTATATACTTATTTATTTATTTATTTATTTATTTATTTATTTATTTATTTATTTATTTATTTATTATTTATTTATTTATTTATTTATTTATTTATTTATTTATTATTTAAATTTGTATACCGCCCTTTTCCCGAAGGACTCAGGGCGGTGCACAGCCAAAATTAAAATACATACAATACAAAATTTAAAATAATTTAAAAGCAGAATTAAATAGAATTGGCTTGCAGGATGGTTGCGATGGTTGCAGGATCCTAAGGTCACGTGATCACCGCTTGTGATCTTCCCAGCCTTCTAAGAAGCAAAATCAATTGGGGGGGGGGGGGAGCTGGATTCACTTAACAACCAGATGATTCACTTAACAACTGCAGCGATTTGCTTAATAATTCTTTTGTGTGGCAAAACTGGTCATAAAGTCAGGTATGGCTCACTTCACCATTGCCTTGCTTAGTGTGGGTAGTCCTCAATTTACAACAGTTCATTTAGTGACCGTTCGAAGTTAGAATAACACTGAAAAAAGTGACTTAGGACCATTGTGGCATCCCCAGGGTCATGTGATCAAAATTCAGATGCTTGGCAACTGACCCATATTTGTGATGATTGTAGAGTCCTGGGGTCATGTGTTCACCTTTTGTAACCTTCTGACAAGCAAGCCAGATCGACTTAACAACCATGTTATTAACTTAACAATTGCAGTGATTCATTAAACAACTGCGGCAAGAATAAAATGTCCCATTTTACTTAACTGTCTCACTTAACAGCTGTTTTCGCCTCCCAGTAAATATTACGCCAAGTAGTAGTAGCAGTAGCAGTAGTTATAGTAGTAGGTCTGTGCGTCCCTTCTTTAATAGCCTAGCTACGGGTGCATACTTCTCTCTTTATTGATAAAAGATACTAGGTATTTTTTTTTAATTGGAAGAGGTCTATTTGGAAGTACCTAACCCATACTTAGTTCTGACCAGTGGTTAGAATACAGAATTGCAGGCTGTTTCTACTGACTGACTGCTGCCAGAAGTTTGGCAGTTCAAATCTCATCAAGCTCAGGGTTGACTCAACCTTCCATCCCTCTGAAGTCAATAAAATGAGGACCCAAATTGTTGGGGGCAATAGGCTGACACTGTAGACCGTTTAGAGAGGGCTGTAAAAGCACTGCAAAATGGTATATTTTTCAGAGTATAAGATGCTCTGGACTATAAGATGCACCTACCTTTTTGGGGGGGGGGGGGAACAAGAAAAAAAAATCTGCCTCTGCCTCCCAGTAATTTGCCTCCTTGCAGCAAACAGCAAACAGCAGAGGCTGAAAATGGGGCTCGTGGAGGTGGCAATAGGCAATGGCAATCCCTGCAGCCTGAAACAGCTGATGGCTGGGAGGCCGATTCAACCGTCAATCAGCTGCTTGTACTAATCAGGCTGTGCTGAAGCTGAAACTGAAACGGGCTGTTTGCTGCAAGGAGGCAAATTGCTGGGAGGCAGAGGCCAAAGGGTGGGGGCCAGCAGGTGGGCAGGGCTACATTCAGCGTATAAGACACACCCAAATTTTCACCCTCTTTTAGGGGGGAGAAAGTGCGTCTTATACTCCGAAAAATACGGTAAGTGCTATTTCTATATTGTATTCCTGTCTTCTAACATATAGGTGCAAAAATAGGTGTTTCCTTGAAACTACATTTTTTCCTAACCAAAGTATGAACTATCAACCCCCATCAATCCTCAAACCCCACCTTGATGGCTTTGTTTTATGTGAACCAAAAACTTCCCCTTGGTTTCACAACTCCTCAAATGTCTCCATCAACACGCCCAGTAGCTGGACTGAGTTTCACCTCTGCACTGATGTCACGCCAGATAAATCTATTATCTATGTCACTTACTTACAAAGCAGAAATTTCAGTTTCCCATCACTAGGGCTAGTTCTATGTAACTACCAGATTTTAACTAGGACAGTGATGGCTAACTTTTTGCTGTCACGTGCCAAAAGCGGGGGTGGCGGAGGGGGGTCGCGTGGGTGCATGCCCTCACCTATAATTCAATGTGCCCTGGTCCCCACGCATGCGCGCACAATCCCCCCCCCACACACTTCCTCCCACTTTTAGCACATGATGGCCCGGTGGGCCCAGTAGGCCCATTTTTCACCGTCTCCAGGCTTGGGGATGGCAAAACTGCCTGGGGAGGGCAAAAACGGCCTTCCCCACCCCCCTTGAGGCCCTCTGGAGTCCGGAAACGGCCCATTTCCCGACTTCTGGTGGGACCGGAAGGCCCATTTTTTGCCTTCCCAGGCTCCAAAGGCTTTTTAGGAGCCTGGGGAGAGCGAAAATGGCCTTCCCCACCCCCTGGAGGCCCTCCAGAGTCCAGAAACCACCCATTTCCCGACTTCCGGTGGGCCCAGAAGGCCCAAAAATCAGTTGGCCAGGGCGCATGCCCACTCGAGCTGAGCTAGGGCAATGCTCGCGTGCCCATAGATATGGCTCCGTGTGCCACGCGTGCCATAGATTCGCCATCACGGAACTAGGAGAAAGGCCTACTTAAAAATCTGGTGCATACTCTTTAAAAGAGGTTACAGTTACATATACTGTATATTGTAAAGAATGATCACCACAAACAGTGAAAGTGTCGTACAAACTCTGCAAACTGTCAAGGGACTACATTTGTTTTTAACTACAGGACATCCTCGACTTACGACCACAATTGAGCCCCAAATTTTTGTTGCTAAGTGAAAAATCCGTTAAATGAATTTTGCCCCATTATACAACCTTTCTCGCCACAGTTGTTAAGTGAATCAATGCAGCTGTTAAGTTAGGAACACGGTTGTTAAGTGAATCTGGTTTTCCCACTGACTTTGCTGATCGGATCACATGACCTCTCGTGACACTTCAACGGTCATAAATGCGGGTCAGTTCCCAAGCATCTCAATTTTGATCACGTGACCGCAGGGATGCTGCAACGGTCATAAGTGTGAAAAATGGTCACAAATCACTTTTTTCAGTTCCGTTGTAACGTTGAACAGTCGCTAAGTGGACTGTTGTAAGTCGAGGACTACCAATATGGTTTAGGACAAACAGCCTGTATTTTTCTCGTAAGACACAGTTATCTGTATGGCAGCTGTTCATATTTTTTTCAGCATCATTTGTATTGTAGAAGCTTGACTCATAATAAGCAAAAACAAATTCTGACACTTACAGTAACGTCAGTGAATATAATGAGATCCGTTAATGGCAAATTGTAAGGATGAATGGAAGAGAGAAAAGGTTTTGCACATTTATCCTTTAGTATATATCAGAACTGCTCTTTTTCCAGGCTGACATAGAGCATATGTTTTTCTCCTACCTAGTCTATTTTATTCTCACAACAACCTTGTCAGTTATATTTTAATTTCAGGTCACACAGCAAAGGACTGTGTGAAAAATAGGAAATGTCCCTGTGAATTTAATTTATCCCAACGCTAAAAAGTGGATATCAACTCAATATCCAAAAGTGGATATCAACTCAATATTTTAAAATCTGCAGTTGAACAAAACTTTCAATAAGTATCAACAAACAAGACCAAAAGTTCTTTTTTTTTTAAAAAAAAGAGAAAATCAGATAACGAACAGCTGTAACTGACATTCCCAGGCTGAAAATGCAAATGGTTTTGCAGAATAATGAGTTGTCATGATCATGAATTATCGCCATTAGCTAAAGCGCATTTAATCATTAACAACCGCAGCCTACTTTTGTTCATTGAAAAACAAATCCTACAATGGAGCCACAGCCTTAAGCAACTAAAATGAACAACCAAATAACCATTATTATTCATAAGAGTCCTATCCCAGACTTCTTAACATAGAATAACAGAGTTGGAAGGGACCTTGGAGGTGGTAGATTTTGGAGAAACCCTTCTATATTTCCACCTCTCACAATACTAGACAACACAGTATCAACAGTAGAGACCTTCAAATTTCTAGATTCTACCATATCACAAGATCTAAAATGGACAGCTAACATCAAAAAGTCATCAAAAAAGCACAACAAAGAATGTTCTTTCTGCGCCAACTCAGAAAGCTCAAACTGCCCAAGGAGCTGCTGATTCCGTTCTACAGAGGAATTATTGAGTCTGTCATCTGCATCTCTATAACTGTCTGATTTGGCTCTGCAACCCAACAAGACAGACACAGACTTCAGAGGATAATCAGAACTGCAGAAAAAACAATTGCTACCAACCTGCCTTCCATTGAGGACTTGTATACTGCACGAGTCAAAAATGTGAAAATATCTACAGACCCTCATATCCTGGACATAAACTGTTTCAACTCCTACCCTCTAAACGATGCTATAGAGCACTGCACACCAGAAAAAACTAGACACAAGAACAGTTTTTTCCCAAACGCCATCACTCGGCTAAACAAATAATTCCCTCAACGCTGTCAAACTATTTACTAAGTCTGCACTACTATTCTCATCGTTTCCACCACCCATCTCCTTCCACTTGTGACTTGTATGACTGTAACTTTGTTGCTTGTATCCTTACGATTTATATTGATATTGTTTCCTGATTGCTTATTTGTACCCTATGACTATCATTAAGTGCTGTACCTTATGATTCTTGATGAACTATAATTATGAGCTATAATTGTACTCAACAATGAACTAAAGGGCCACCATCAGTGAGCTGTTGGACAGTATTACTTGGTCTGTTGTGTGGATGTTTGGGTGGTTTAGGGGTGGAGAACTGTGGTGGGTGGGAGTATGTTTGGGGATTGCTGTGTGTGTTGGACCTGGTCTATGGGTGTTAAGTGAATTTCGTTGTATGGGTATACTGTGTATACACGTACAATGACAATAAAGTTATTATTATTATTATGAATGTATCTTCCCTTATGTAACTGAAAACATATGCCCCAAGACAAATTCCTTGTGTGTCCAATCACACTTGGCCAATAAAAAATTCTATTCTATTCTATTCTATTCTATTCTATTCTATTCTATTCTATTCTATTCTATTCTATTCTATTCTATTCTATTCTATTCTATTCTATGGCTGTCCAGTTTCTTCTTGAAAGCCTCCAGTGATGCAGCACCCACAATTTCTGAAGGCAAGCCATTTCACTAGTTAATTGTTCTCCCTGTTAGGAAGTTTCTCCTTAGTTCTTAGATGGTTAGTTTCCATCCATTGTTTCTTGTCTTGCCTTCTGTTGACACCCTCGTCTTTGTGGCAGCCCCTTTCTTCAACCTGAAGCTCTCCAGATAAGTTGGAACTAAATGTTTGAGAATTCTGCGAAACGGGAAAAGACCATTTGGAATATACTCAAGTGGAAAAACCAAAGGGCTTATTATGATCCACACTTTAATAATGCTTTATAGCTCTCAACTAGTCCTGCTCCACTGAACAGCTTTAATATTTTACCAACCTTCTCCAACCTGGCATCTTTCAAGGGGTGACAGATGACAACTTCTCTAATTTCCCAGAACAGGGAAGATGGGATTTGTAGTCCAACATTAATGGAAAACCATGCAAGGAACATTAATTGGGAGATAAGACGTTCTAGTAAAATTACAACAGTCTAACAGGAGAATGCAGTACAGTCACAGCAGATGGCAGTATTGAGCAGATTCTGTCTGATTTTCTAGAGAAGTAAAGTCCTGGTAGGGGTTGAGTTAGAAGCCAGGAGATTGTGAGTTCTAGTCCCGCCTTGGGCATGAAAGCCACCTGAGAGATTTTGGGTCATTCACTCTCTCTCAGCCCAACCCACCTCACAAGTTGTTGTCATTGGGGCAAATAGGAAGGAGTATTAGGTATGTTTGCCATCTTGAGTTACTTATAAAGTAATGAAGGTGGGATGCAACTCTAATGAATAAAATAAATCAATGAACTAAGCACAGTTAGATCTCGTAAGGGTGGGACACCACTAGGAAAAGATGAAAGCTGGACTGGAAAGTTGATAAACCTCTAAAAGAAGGCAGTGTAAATTTTGCCAAGGACACCCTGTGGAAATGCCCACCAAAAGTCAAGCTGACCCTGATGAAAAACTAGCCACTGTTTTTTTTTTTTTAAGCTATTTTTAAACTATTCTGATATTGGAGTGTTGCAATGTGTGTGTGCACAGACATGCAGTGGTGAAAGAGCTGGATTCTTCTGGCTTTGTTCACAGATTTGCCAATTTTTTTAAAAAAACTGCCTCTTCACACATCACAAAGCGTTCCACACACACAATTTACCAATTGTATTATTTCTGATTAATGATAATGATGCACCCTTAAGGCAGGGGTCTTCAAACTTGGCAGCTTTAAGACTTGTGGACTTCAACTCTCAGCATAGCTGGCTGGAGAATTCTGGGAGTTGAAGTCCACAAGTCTTAAAGCTGCCAAGTTTGAAGACCTCTGCCTTAAGTTATTTTCAACTCTTACCGACTACCCTGATAGATCCATATTCTTTCTAGCTGTAGGAAAAACTGACTTCCAGTAGCTGCTAGGGTTCAAAAGTGACAAGGGGCAAGGGGGAATGGATGAATCCAGACCAAAGATATCCCAATATTCTCCAAAGCACCTGAGGGCAGGTCAAGAAGTAATGGGTGGAAATCTGGAGAATTGTAAGCACGAAATGATTTCAACCGATTGAGATGCTGTCTATAATTGTTTGTAAGGATGATATTTTTATGTTGTTGTTGTGCTTTTTTTTTGTTTTTTTATTTTTCATCTAAAATAAAACTTTTTCAAAAAAAAAAAGAAGAAGTAATGGGTGGAAACTAATCTATTTATTATTGTTGTTTTTATTGTGATTTTATTGCTGTGAGCCACCCCGAGTCCTTCGGGAGAAGGACGGCATATAAATTGTAATAAACTTAAACTTAAACTTAATCCAGGAAAGAAGCAACCTAGAACTAAGGAGAAATTTCCTGACAGTTAGAACAATTAATCAGTGGAACAACTTACTTCCAGAAGTTGTAAATGCTCCAACACTGGAAGTTTTTAAGAAGAGATTGGATAACCATTTGTCTGAAGTGGTGTAGGGTTTCCTGCCTAAGCAGGGGGTTGGACTAGAAGACCTCCAAAGTCCCTTCCAACTCTGTTATTCTATTAATTAAGATTAACTTGCTTTCAGAAGTTATGGGTGCTCCAACACTGGAGGCTTTTAAGAAGAGTTTGGACAGTCATCTGTCTTAAAATGGTATAGGGTCTCCTGCATGAGCAGGAGGCTGGACTAGAAGATCTCCAAGTCCCCTTCCAACTCTGTTATTCTGCTAATTATAGAGTTTGAGGAGTCTCATTAGTATCTTTCCCACATACTGATAACACATGGAATTAAAAGAAACTTCCACTGGGCAGAATGACCCTGCTAAATATTCTTCGTTTAGGGTTCTCCCATAACTTACCAAGCCCTACTAAGCAGGTACATACAAAAGTATGAAGGCTATTGCTTTTAACGCATTGTAAGCCGCCCTGAGTCTCCGGAAAAGGGCGGCATATAAATCGAACCAACAAATAAATAAATAAACTAATAAACTAATAAACTAATAAACTAATAAACTAATAAACAAATAAACAAATAAACAAACAAACAAATAAATAAATAAATAAATAAATAAATAAATAAATAAATAAACAAACTTGACAGGTGTCAGTCATACTGACAGGGCATCTTCGGGTGGGGGGGGAGGAGAGTTGTATGATCATATAATAATTCACGGAAACCTCTTTGAGCCAAGGTGACTGAAGAAGCCCACTTACCTTATATAGCCCAGGTAAGGCGAATAAAACGGCTGCTGGCCGTGGAAGCCGAGCGGCTGGTACAGGGCTTGAGGCGGGGCGGCCGAGGTAGAGGGCAAAGCAAGAGCCTCCCTCTGCGTTATGGAGCTGGCGGAGGCTTTGTAAGGCGCTGGTCCGTATGAGGCCGGGAGGGCGCCGGCCGTGGCTGCAGCCACCTCCGCCTTGTAGAGGACGCACTCCAGGGTGGAGGACGGGGCGGAGGTCGTGGCGGCGGCTTCTAGGCTGCTCATGCTAGTATTCTTGGGCAGCGAAGGGGCGGCGATCGGCGGAGCGTAGTCCGGGCAAGGCCCCGGGGCGGCCGTTAAAGTCCCGGGCCCCAAATGCCCTCCGCCTTCGCTGCTGTTTTTGGCCACGGCCGCCGCGAGGCTCTCCTCTTTGATCTTGAAGCTGGGCTGAAAGTCCCCGCCGGTGCCCAAGAGGTAAAGCGGCGGCGGCGGCGGCGGCTGGTGCCCGTCTTTGGGCGGGTAGACGAAGCCGGAGAAGTCCTGGAGGTTGCAGGAGGCGGGCGAGGAAGCGGCGTTGGGGTGCCCGCAGAAGGGGCTCCAGTCCTGGCACTCTTCCACGTCCAGCAGCTGCCGCGTCCGGGCGGCTAAGTAAGCCGGGTTGAGAGGCAGGATGGGCACGTTGAGAAATTCGGGGCAGGCCGAGGGGGCGGCCAGGGAGGAGCGCCCCGAAACCGCCAGGAGTTTGCAAGAAGGGGAAGGGGAGGGAGGCTCTACTACCGCGTGGCCAAGCCCGGGCACCAGGTCTTCCTCCGCCGAGCAAGGCTGCTGCTGCTGCCCTCCTTTAGGCAGCGTGGAGGCTCCGGGGGCTGGAGCCCTGCCCCTCGGGCTCTTAAAAGGAGCTCCCTCCGCATCTTTAGCCGCCTTCCAAAGGGAAGGAGAGGCGGCGGCCGGGGGCGAAAGAGGCGGAGGAGGCGGCGGCGGCAGGAGGGAAGCGGCGTCGGCGGCGGCGGGCGCGCCCTCTTCTTTGCCGTCGAGGGAGCGGCGGGTGGGGAGCCCAGAGGACAAGTCCGGGATCTCCGAGCCGAAGAAAGACGACCAAGCCGCCGAAGGGCTGTCCGTGTGGCTGGAAGCCGAGGTCAGAAAAGTATCCAGAACTCGGTCCAGGGCATCTTTGCCCGACGGCAAGCCCGAACTTTCCTGGGTCAAGGAAGAGGCCGTGAGCTGGTCTCCTGCCTTGAGACATGAGTTTTCTTCCTCTCCCTGGTCTTCCTCGTCGTCGTCGTCCTCCTCCTCCTCGTCTTCCTCGTCCTCCTCGTCTTCGCTGCTTCTGGCATACAGAAGGCCGTCCAGGGTCAGATCGATGGCCTCGACCCTCTCCCTTCCAACGAAAGGATCCCGATCCGATGGGTGAGGAGGTACCAGGAGGATTGACCCATCCTGGGTGGAAGAGGTGGAGGCAGCCGAGGGCTCCCTGGTCACTCCCTTGGCTTTCATCTTCCCTGGCACACCCCGAAAATTTCACGGAAGGCGCACCTGAGTAGACCTAAAGCTGGACGGGACGGGCGGGGCGCAGCCTCTGCACCCTGGACATCCAAATCCTTCGGTTGGTCACATCCTCGGAACCAACGGGGGGGTGGGGGGGGTTGCTTCCTCCTGGAGCTGGGTGTGGGGGGGGGCTGGAGAGGAGGGGAGGGGTGCTCCGGCTGGACAGGCCTGGTTGCTCGGCTAACTCCACTCGGGATCGCGTTTCACGTGGAAGAAAGTGGCTGGATCCGAAAGGCTTCACGCGCGCTTGGTTCGCCGCCGCCGCTCCATGCCAAGGCTGGCTGAGGTCCGTTTCCCAAGAATCAGCCCGTCCCGGGTGCAGAAAAGTCCCGCAGACCCCTCGGAAGGAGGTTTCGGGGGCCGCACCTGCTTTGCTTTCCCAGGAAAAGGAGGGGGGGAAAAAAAAATAATGCACCTGCGTGGCGGTGCTGGATCAGCGCTCTCGAACTCGACGGCGGTTGCAAACTTTTTTCTCCTTTAAGGATTCCGCCCGTCCCGTCCTGCCACGGCGGCTCTTCTTGCGAGAAACGGCGGAGGCGCTTCCTCCAGGTCTCAGGTCGGCCACCTCTCGGTCCCCCAGGCGGCTGCAGAAAGCCGTCCCGACTTCTCGCTGTCCTGTCCAGGATGAGCGCCGGATTGTAATGCTAAAGCGAGAAGTGGGGAAGTCGAACCAACCTGCCCGCCTGAATCCGAAACCCGAGCTCTGCGCTGCCCCCTGGCGGCCAATTCCTGCTCACGGCGGAATTTAGGAACCGAGGCGGTGGGGCCCAACCCTACTGGCCGGGCGCCCTTCGGCTCCTCCTCTTTGCTCTGATGCTTTCCACCGCCTCTAATCGCTAGCCACGTCTCCCCTTCTTTGCATCTCTCTCTCTCTCTCTCTCTCTCTCTCTCTCTTTTTCCCCCTTTCCAGATTTGGGAGGAGGAGGAGGAGGAGGAGGAGGAGGAGGGACCCAGGCTGCAACTTTAGCAAAGTCAAAAAGGCAATAGGGCAGTGTTTCTCAACCTTGGAGGCTTGAAGATGGGTGGACTTCAACTCCCAGAATCCCCCAGCCAGCGCTGCTGGCTGGGGGATTCTGGGAGTTGAAGTCCACCCATCTTCAAGCCTCCAAGGTTGAGAAACACTGGCATAAGGGATGGATAATTCCAAGGTGCACATCTGCAGGGAGCAGGGGGCGGAGAGTCTCACAACCCTCGGACTCCGCAACCCTCACAACCCACAACCCTCTGGGCGTCGCTGCTGCTCTCGCTGGTCCTGAGATGGATCAACGGAGTGAGAAAAGTGAGGAGAGAGAGTGACCCATCACTGGTAGCAGATAGATGAAGCAATCAGGCAGTGTGTGTGTGTGTGTGTGTGTGTGTGTGTGTCCGTCCGTCCGTCCCCTTGGGGATTGCCCCGCTCTTTCTTTCTGTCCGTCCCCCAAAGCACAGGGCTTAGAAAGGTCAGGAGAACCTATAATGTAGTACATCAACCTTACTCACACCTGACGTGCCACAGCTACCTTTTTTTCAGGTGTGTCCCCATAACAGAGCCTTCTTGTGGTCTCCAGCTTTAAGCCTAAACCAGTAGGTAGCCTTTATGACCGCAACTGAGCCCAATGTTTCTGTTGTTAAGTGAGACATTTGCTAAGTGAGTTTTGCCCCCATTTTACCATCTTTCTTGCCACAGTTTTTTTTTTTTAATGTATTTTATTCATTTTAGGAAATTTCTATTGCCGCCTATTTGCACATGGCGACTAAAGGCGGCTTACAGGAATAGATAGATAGATAAATAGATAGATAGGAGAGAGAGAGAGAGAGAGAGAGAGAGAGAGAGATATGATGGATGGATGATAGATAGATAGATAGATAGATAGATAGATAGGAGAGAGAGAGAGAGATGATGGATGGATAGATGGATGGATAGATGATAGATAGATAGATAGATAGATAGATAGATAGATAGGCAGGCAAGCAGGCAGGCAGGTAGATAGAGATAGGTATAGCGATAGAGATAGAGATAGAGATAGAGATATATAGATATAGATATAGATATAGATATAGATATAGATATAGATATAGATATAGATATAGATATATCCTGTATATATCCTGTATATATTGTGGGTGTGGGTCAGTGGTGGATTGCCCCAGGTTCGCACCGGTTCTATAGAACTGGTAGTAAAACCGGCGGGAGGCCCCACCCACCGACCCCGACATCATCAAAACGCTTCTGCGCATGTGCAGAAGAGCGTGTGTGCGACCTCACTGCGAACCGGTAGTAAAGGTAAGTAGAACCTACCCCTAGTGTGGGTATGGGTGTATATCAGTGGTTTTCAAAATTTTTTACTACCGGTTCTGTGGGTGTGGCTTGGTGGGCGTGGCGTGGCATGGCTTGGTGGGCGTGGCAGGGGAAGGATACTGCAAAATCCCCAATTCCTCCCAATCAGCTGGGATTTGGGAGGCAGAGAAAGATGGGGGCGGGGCCAGTCAGAGGTGGTATTTACCAGTTCTCCGAACTACTCAAAATTTCCACTACCAGTTCTCCAGAACAGGTCAGAAGCTGCTGAAACCCACCTCTGGTGTATATACATACACGCACACGCACACGCACACACACAATAAATGTTAAGTGAATCACTGCAGTTGATAAGTTAGTAACCCAGTTGTTAAGTGAATCTGGCTTCCGTATTACCTTTGCTTGTCAGAAGGTTGCAAAGGAGGCCCCAGGACAATGCAACCATCATAAATATGAGTCAGTTGTCCAGCACCTGAATTTGGATTAGATGACCATGGGGATGCTGTATAGGTCATAAATGTAAAAAATGGTCGTAAGTCACTTTTTTCAGTGCCGTTGTAACCGTGAACTGTCACTAAACAAACTGTTGTAAGTGGAGGACCACCTGCATTTCTCAACCCTGGCAACTTTAAGAGGTGTGGACTTCAACTCTCAGAAATCATGGTGCTAGAGCTTATTGTGGTATTCTCCATGGACAGCCTCACTGTGTACAAAAACCATGGGAAGAGGAGCAAATAGAGGTAGGACAGTAACCACCAGAACCCAGCAGCCAATTTCATTCGGAGGTAATTTTCTACAGAGAGGAATATGTGTGAGGAGTACTTCAGCTCAAACAAAGAAGATACCTTTACTTACTAGAGATGCTGTTAAAGGCTGAACTACCAAATCATTAATCCAAAGCCACATTTTGCATACTCCATGGGTTGATGCTGCTGGGCACTGCCCCCAGGGGTGAAATGCTATTGGTTCACACCGGTTTGGGAGAACTGGTAGCGGCGGTGGCATGTGGTTTGGTGAAGCGGTAGCGGCGGCAGCAGCGCGAAGCTCCGCCCATCCGCCTGGAGGTCATTATTTCCTGGTTTTAACCAGGAAGTAACCTGTCTTTGACCCTCTGCGCATGCGCAGAAGGCTTTGCACATGCGCAGAGGGTCCAAAACCACATGTGACATGCGTGCTTCTGAACTGGTAGGGAAGGTAAGTAGATTTCACCCCTGACTGCTCCCCTTGCCATGCTTTGGTAGTGGTAAGTCCAAGTGGGGTCAATTGTTCCTTCCTTCACATCACTCTTGCTCTGCATTGACTGACAGGTCGAAGAATAGAATAGAGTAGGGTAGGGTAGGGTAGGGTAGAGTAGAGTAGAGTAGAGTAGAGTAGAGTAGAGTAGAGTAGAGTAGAACGGAACGGAACGGAACGGAACAGAACAGAACAGAACAGAACAGAAAACAGAACAGCAGAGTTGGAAGGGACATTGGAGGTCTTCTAGTCTAACCCCTTGCTTAGGAAGGAATCCCTATAGCATTTCACACAAATGGTTATCCAATCTCTTCCAGATGAAGAAACCCAATGATCCTTGCAATCTGTAGGCGGTCAAGCCAGTCCTTGAAACTACCGGTTCGGCAAACCAGATGTAAAATTAGCATCCGGTTCACCCGAATCGGTCCGAACCTGCTGAATCCCACCCCTGGGTCTATAAATAGAGGTAGACCTCTACTTATGACCACAATTGAGCATCAGATTTCGGTTGCTAAGCATGACAGTGGTAAAGTGAGTTTTGCCCCATTTTGCAACCTTTTTTTGCCACAGTTGTTAAATGAATCACTGCACTGCTTATGCGTACCATGTAGTTGTTAATTGAATCTGGCTTTCACCACGGACTTTGCTTGTGGGAAGATGGCCGGGAAGGTTACAAAGGGTGATCCCATGAACCCAGCACAGTACAACTTTCATCAATACCTGCCATTTGCCAAGTGGCCAAATTTTGATCACATGACCATGGGGATGCTGCAACAGTCATACAGTATGTGTGAAAAATAGTGACAGCAATAGCACTTCAATTTATATGCCACTTCATAGTGCTTTACAGCCATCTTTAAATGGTTTACAGAGTCACCATATTGCCCCCCAAAAAATCTGAGTCCTCATTTTACCGACCTCGGAAGGATGGAAGGCTGAGTCAACCTTGAATGGGTCAAGATCGAACTCTTGGTAGTGGGCAGAGTCAGCCTGCAATAATGCATTCTCACCACTGCTGCACCACAGTTCCTGGTGGTCATAAGTCACTTTTTTCAATGCCAATGTAACCTTTGAACGGTCATTAAACGAATGATTGTACATCAAAGACTACCTGTAGCTCAGCTGCCCAGGTTGCAGGTGCAGGGAAGGCAGTGGTGGAATTCAATTTTTTTACTACCAGTTCTGTGGGCGTGGCTTGGTGGGCATGGTGTGGCTTGGTGGGCGTGGCTTGGTGGGCCTGGCAGGGGAAGGATACTGCAAAATCTCCATTCCCACCCCACTCCAGGGGAAGGATAGTACAAAATCTCCATTCCCTCCCCACTCCTGGGGGAAGGATATTGCATAATCTCCATTCCCTCCCCTCTCCTGGGGGAAGGATATTGCAAAATCTCCATTCCCTCCCCACTCCTGGGGGAAGGATATTGAATAATCTCCATTCCCACCCCACTCTGGGGCCAGCCAGAGATGGTATTTGCCGGTTCTCCAAACTACTCAAACTTTCCGCTACCAGTTCTCTAGAACCTGTCAGAACCTGCTGGATTTCACCCTGAGGGAAGGGATCTATAATGAAGTGGAAGAGAATTCTTCTCAGTCCCTATTCTAATGCTGCCCACCAAGTCTCATGATGTCTCACTGGCTAAGTGGCTCAGTGGCTAAGACACTGAACTTGTCGATTAGAAAGGTTGGCCGTTCAGTGGTTCGAATCCCTAGTATAGGTCTCCTGCGTGAGCAGGGGGTGGGACTAGATAACCTGCAAGGTCCCTTCCAAATTTATTATTGTTTCCTGTTCTGTGTCCCATCAGCCAGGCTACTTTTAGATCCAGACTATTGCTAGACTCCAGAGCCAGCTCGCCTGACAGTTCACAGGGAGCAGTTGGGACCTGTCACTCAAATGACGCATCATTCCAGACACGAAGAAAGCCTTGCCAAGTCCACCCTACTTCATGGAAGTGAAGCAATTGTCCTTTGTCAGCAGTGCTGTTGAAGGTAAGGAATCTAAAATTGGGAGACTCTACCAGTTACTCAGCCTGGTCATCTCCTACACGTGAGACCATTCACTGCCTCAGTCCCTGCCTTCCGCAGATATTCAGCTAGTACCGGTAGTCCTCGACTTACAGTATGACCACAGTTGAGCCCAGAAATTCTGTTGCTAAGCAAGACAGTTGCTAAGTGAATTTTGCCCTATTTTACGATGTTTCTCAACACAGGTGTTCAGTGAATCACTGCAGTTGTTAAGTTAGTACCACCGTTGTTAGATGAATCTGGCTTCACGATTGACTTTGCTGGTCAGAAATTTGCAAAAGGTGATCACGTGACCCTGGGACACGGCAACCGTCATAAATATGAGTCAGTTGCCAAGCGGCTGAATTTTGACCGTGGGAAGGCTGCAACGGTGGTAAGTGTGAAAAAGTCAGTCGTAAGTCAGTTTTTTTCAGTGCCGTTGTAATTTTGTACTAAATGAACGGTCATAAGTCATTTACAGACTATCTGCCTAGGACAGTGATGGTTAACCTTTTTGGTGCCGAGTGCCCAAAACATGTGCACGCATGCACGAATGCACGCACATGTGCCCGAACCCTCAAAATAAATGTGAGCATCCCCGCGCATGCATGCACATCCCCATGAATGCGTGCGCATCCCCTGTGCATGTGTGCACATCCCCTCGCATGCGCCCTGCCCCCCCCGCACCCTATTTTGGCTTCCAGATTGGTGCAGGAGGTTTTCCAGGCCTAAAACGGGGTGCGGGGGGACTTCTTCCGGTGCCCCTGCGCCCCGTTTTGGTTTCCAGGTTGCTGCAAGCAGCAGAAATGGAGGAGAAAGGTAGGGCCAGTGGTGGGTTCCTCCCGGTTCGGCCCGGTTCTGCTGAACTGGTAGCGGTGACGATATGACATCACTGAACCGGTTCTTTCCCCCGCCCCCCCGCGTTATTCTTACCTTTCATTTGGCCCCACCCCCAATCTATTGCTGCCTCCTGAGTCCCAGCTGATGGGCTATAAGGAAAAAAACTGTTTAAACTCTTGCCGTGGGGCTTCAAAGGGCCACCCTACAGCTGATCAGTGTTAAAAGGCAGTGTGGTGGTAGATCGGTGCCTCCAAAAACAAATGAGTAGACTGGTGCCTCCAAAAACAAATGGGTAGACCGGTGCCTCCAAAAACAAATGAGTAGACCGGTGCCTCCAAAAACAAATGGGTAGACCGGTGCCTCCAAAAACAAATGAGTAGACCGGTGCCTCCAAAAACAAATGGATAGACCGGTGTCTCCAAAAACAAATGGGTAGACCGGTGCCTCCAAAAACAAATGAGTAGACCGGTGCCTCCAAAAACAAATGGATAGACCGGTGTCTCCAAAAACAAATGAGTAGACCGGTACGGCTCTGCAAGCAGTTAAAAGCCTGGTAGACCAGAACCTCTGCTAAATCCTAAAGAATTGTCACATGACCATCAAGCCACGCCCACAAAATAAGCCACGCCCACAGAACCGGTAGTAAAAAAATTTAGAACCCACCCCTGGGTAGGGCGTGCTGGGACGAACCTGTGGAGATTGGGGAAGGCCCCGTCCCCTATGCATGTCTGGCAAAGACCCGAAGACCAGCTGGCTGGCGGGAGGCACACGCACATGCGTGGTGGAACTGAGCTGGGGCGACAGCTGGCATGCCCACAGAGAGGGATCTGCGTGCCACCTGTGGCATGCGTGCCATAGGCTCGCTATCACAGGCCTAGGAAATAGCCTTTTTCGAAGAGAGGATCATTTCTACTTGGTAAATATAGGGTAGTTGTTGAAATCCACCCATCTTAAAAGTTGCCAAGTTTGAGAAGACTTGATTTACAGTCTTCGGGGCTGCAGAGATTGTAAATCAGCCTTTCCCAACCTGACTGACATCCATGAATTCTGAGAATTGAAATACATACGAGAGGCATAAATAGGAGAAGGCTGCTTCAAAACTTTAAAAGCAAATGGCCCTATTAACAAAACCTCAAATTCCACCCAAATTTGGTTTTCTCGGTTTCATGCTAATGGCGCTATTAATCATTTTTAAATTGCTTCTTTTCATCTTTTAAATTTCAGAGGAAATCTGCTTCTCATCCCCCTTATTAGGCTTTTAATGCGGGCAGAACTGATTCTGTTTAAATAATTGCCAACATGCGTATTTGTTTACTTAAGATTTATTAAGATGAATGCTTGCTCTGTTTCTACTTAAGCTTGCATTTGTATTATAATTAAACGTTGTGGAAATGCACTCATAAATATGTGCTCATGCTTATTAGAATATGTGTACGTTTCAATGGAATACGTGTGCATTGCAAGACGTATACATGCACATTAGAGTATGTGTAGTGCAACCCCATTTTACCTGATAAAATGATTAAACCCACAATTAAACTCACAACATGTATTTGAATGACACCAATATTTTGCCAAGGCACATTTTGTTTTCTAAAACAGGCCTGATGAGATTGTTGAATCATGTTTTCATAGGCAACATGTTCAATAATCCTTACTTCCCAGCATTTTTCCATTCTACTTTAGAAGAGAATGTCTCTTTCTTTTCTTAATCAAAAATCTAATTTTAGAAGCATTCCATCAAGCATTTTTTCTTTACAAAGATCATTTCAGGGTGGCATGCAGATTTTAAGGCCACTGTCAAGTAAGATAGAAGGGCTGGCATGCGATCGTGTTTCATCTGGCACGGTAGCAAAATTCTGTCAGGTTCTTGTGGAGCCAAGCCGCACTTTAAAAATATATTTCCGTGCAATTGGCCTGCAGGAGCGGCCATAAAATGCACATGTTCTATGTCATTTAACAGAGGAAGGGCATTTTGCAGACAATGGGTCAAAACAGTAAAAGATGGCAACCAGAACTGCATGGTGGAAGCCCTAATCCTTTTTACAGATCGTCCCCGACTTACAACAGTTCATTTAGTGACCATTCAAAGTTGCAACGGCATTGGAAAAAGTGACTTGTGACCATTTTCACACTTACGACTTTTGCAGCATCCCCATGACCATGTGATCATAATTCAGACCCTTGGCAACTGGTTCATATTTATGACGGTTGCAATGTCCCAGGGTCATCGGATCCCCTTTTGCGACCCTCTGACAAGCAAAGTCAATGGGGAAGCCAGATTCACTTAACAACCGTGTGACTAACTTAACAATTGCAGTGATTCACTTAACAACGGTGGCAAGAAAGGTCGTAAAATGGGGCAAGATTCACTTAACAAATGTTTCACTTAGCAACATACATTTTGGGCTCCATTGTGGTCATAAGTCAAGGACTACCTGTAATTAATGCTCATTAAAAATGCCCTGTCTGTTAGCATGCGCTTATCACAGCCATCTAGATTTTGTTTTTGAACCTCTGGACATCTCTGCTTGCAGCTCACCTATGTCTCCCCTGTCCCTGATATTTAACAGCAAACTATCCAAAATCAATTTTCCACCCATTTTCATGAGAAAACAATTATGCTAGCACTTCCATACAAAAAATCCCAGATCATGTTCTGCTCTTAGTGACATCCTTCCCTCCCCAGATTTCTCCTGATTAAAAAAAATCACATGAAACATGTCACTCCACCCCCCCCCCCCCACTCCCCAACCAACTTTGGGCTAAGGCTGCATTAAAGATTTCTTAAATTCTGGAAATTTGTGGTAAGGACTAGAGCGGGGTTGCCATCAAGATCAAGCAGGAAAAACTGTTTTTCTTCTTCTTCTTCTTCTTCTTCTTCTTCTTCTTCTTCTTCTTCTTCTTCTTCTTCTTCTTCTTCTTCTTCTTCTTCTTCTTCTTCTTCTTCTTCTCCTTCTTCCCCTCCTCCCCCTCCCCCTCCCCCTCCTCCCCTTTTATCCTGAAATCCTGGCTGGAATATTAAAGAAGGCTATTTTTTTCACGGCAATGACTATTTATTTATTTCACATATTTCAAACAATTTAAAAAATACTCTTAGTGACTCATATAGAATAAATAATGCCACGAAAACATCCAAGGTGCAACCTAAAAACCCAGCAATAGTAGAAACAGTTACAGAACACAATAAAACCAAAAGGAACATAAAGATAGCAAACTCACCAAATACTTGGGAGATTTCCGGGTAGGCATAACTGGTTGCCCAGGTTAAAGTTAAAATATTTTCTCAGTGATTTTGATTCTTTTGCAGTCAGCCTGATTTGAGGTGCCCACTCTATAAAGTGAGAAGACATACATTTAAAATAATAATAATAAAAAAATATAACAAAGATACGTTTTAGAAAAGATAATATGAAAATGATTTTTCTCATGTTCTATGTGTTAATTAAATATGTATTAAAGCAGTTGTGGGCTCTCAAGATTAAGAGGTAGAATTATCACTGTTTCAGTGTGTAGGAAGTTAGCACCCACCCCTCTTCTAGAAAAATGAAATATTCTAGGAAATATTAAAAAGGCAGAATATTATACCTCCCTGGATGAGAAATGGAGAAACATGTTTTTTTAAGGCAGGAAGCAGACTCACTCTTAATAGCCCCCACCCTCCCCACAGCAAATGTCAGCCTTTAAGAGATAAAGAGATAAAGAGAAAGCTAGGTCTATTCATAAACAAATACCCTCACCCAAGATCCAACAAAGGAAGGATTAGCCCTCTACCCATCTATCAAGAGAACTCACCACATGGCACATTGCATCACCCAGCAAGGCTCAACCAAATTTGGGATTCAAAAGACAACCTACAAAGTTATCCCTGCATGGCCCTATGGGAGTCTGACAACCAATCAGAATACAAGCTCAAATTCAAAGCCCAACAGAGGGTATAAATCTCTCTCTCTCTCTCTCTCTCTCTCTCTCTCTCTCTCTCTCTCTCTCTCTCTCTCTCTCTCTCTCTCTCTCTCTCTCTCTCTCTCTCTCTCACCCATGTGCCTTTTTTGCCCAGGACCTCAAAACAAGAGCCTTGGTAGTACAGGGGTTTAAGGCACCCTGTTATTAAGCTTATTAAGACCAGCTGCCTGCAATTATTGCAGGGTTCGAATCTCGCCAAGGCTCAAGGTTGACTCAGCCTTCCATCCTTTCTAAGGTAGGTGAAATGAGGACCCAGTTTGTGGGGGCAATAAGCTGACTTTGTATAAATATACAAAAGGATGAAGGCTATTGCTGAGCACATTGTAAGCCGCCCTGAGTCTTCGGAGAAGGGCGGCATATAAATCAAATTAAAAAAAAAAAAAAAAACCCATGTGGTCCTGTCCACCATTAAACCATCTTTTCAAGCAGTCTCCATGTTTTCAGTGTCTTTCTCTTCACTTGGAACTGAACCCAGATGGACATTTCTTCCAACAAGTGGATAGTCTAATGGATTCCTGCACAGAACAGGGGATGGATTACATGATTTAAAAGATGCTTCACAATTTCATATATTCCGTGATTCCAATGAGATGTTTTGTCCTAATTATTTTACTATTGTCCTAATTGTTTTACTATTGATTTTGTGGTGCTTTCAGAAATGTTTTTAACAATTGCGATGCTTTTCAAATATTGTGTAATCCACCATGAAAAATTATAAATTTGGACAAATCAGAAGTATAATTAATGATGACAAATGTTCCAGATTGACCTGGTTTCCTCCACAGTGGGCCATTTCAGCGTCAATGAATTCACAGAAACCAATCCTTTGAAACAGAAGCAGTATAAAGGGTACTGTGCATGATCTGGACACAAATCCAGCCTATTTCCTCTGGAACACTGTGTCAAAATAGGTTCCGGTTCAGAGGATTTAGTTCCAGAAAACACGTGGTCCAGGGGTGAAATGTAAAATTTGTTACTACCAGTTCTGTGGGCGTGGCTTGGTGGGGGGGGGTAATGTGACTGGGTGGGCATGGCCAACTTTTTTTTTTAACTTTTCAAAGCATTTTTTCTAATGCTTTGAAAAGCCTCTGCTGATCAGGCAACTCAGCTGGGATCGTCAGAGAGGCTTTTTTAAAAATGCCTCTCTGATGATCAGGCAACTCAGCTGAGACTTTTCAAAGCATTTTTTTACCACCTCTTCGGCCAAGAGGTTGCAGAAAAAAATGCTTTGAAAAGCCTCTGACGATCCCAGCTGAGCTGCACAATCATCAGAGGCCTTTTTTTTACTTTTAAAAGCATTTTTTCGTCAGAAGAGGTTGTAGAAAAAATGCTTTTAAAAGTAAAATAAAATTTATTTATTATTTATTATTTTATTAATTTTATTTCTATACCGCCCTTCTCCTGAAGGACTCAGGGCGGTGTACAGCCTAATTAAAAACACAAAGACAGACAGTATTTAAAAATAATTAAAATTATTAAATAATAGGCCTAATTTATAAAACCCCAAATTTAAAAACCCAATTTAAAACCAATTAAAATCATTACACTGATAGCCCAGCCTGGCGGAACAATATGGTTTTGAGGGCACAGCGAAATACACGGAGATCAGAGATTTTGCGAATTTCTGAGGGGAGTTCATTCCACAGGGCAGGGGCTCCCACAGAGAAGGCCCTCCCCCTGGGTGTCGCCAGCTGACATAGTTTGGCCGATGGCACCCTGAGGAGACCCTCTCTGATGCCAGCCTCTGATGATCGTGCGGCTCAGCTGGGCATGGGAGGGGGGCGCGCAGGGATTTTTGCTACTGGTTCTCTGAATCACCCACCGCCATAGCTACCGGATCGGGTGATCCGGTCCGAACCGGGAGCATTTCACCCCTGACGTGGTCCAAAAAAAAAGATTGTGCTAAAAAGTTATTAAGAATTTTTCTAGATCTAAGGGAAATTAATGGTTGTCAATGCCTAATGCTGTGATGGCGAACCTATGGCATACATGCCAGAAGTGGCACACAGAGCCATCTCTCGGGGAACATGAGCTGTTACCCGTTGCTCTTCCAACTTCCGGCACACTGGCCAGCTGGTCTTCATGTGCACGGGAGTGTTGGAAACTGGAAGAGCAGCCGCACAGCGCTCAATTTGCAGATGATCTTCCAGTTTCCAGTGCGCACATGCATGCCGGAAAGCTGGACTTTGCGCATGCATGCGCACCAGAAACCAGAACAACAGGTGGCCAGTGCGCATGCATGCACCAGAAACCAGAAGATCATCTTCCATGCGCATTGGGCGGCTGCTTTCTGGTTTCTGGCGCATGCATGCACACTGGCCAGATGGTCTTCATGGGCACATGGGTGCCAGAAACCAGAAGAGCAGCCACCCGGTGCGCATGCGCGTGCCAGAAAAAGGAAGACCATCTTCCTGGCACGCGCATGCACACTGGGCGGCTGCTCTTCCAGTTCCGTGACGCACACACACGCGCGCTCCTGTTTGTGCACTCGGTGCTGAAAAGGTTCGCCAACACTGGCCTAATGGATAGTAAGGAATAGCAAAAGAGGAATTTCTGTTTCTATCATCTCAAAGGTGCTTTTCTGTTCTGCCCCAGCTACGGATCCCAAAGAACACAACACACACAAAGTTTGTACAAAACTTAATTTACTAAAATAACTCAGTCTTTTTCAAAATCAAAGGCTGTTAATAAGCTTTCTTAACAGCCTACAAGAAATCAAAGATAAAGTAATCACAATCTACACGAAGGTTGGCAGAAAGCCCAGAAGCAATGTGCAGAGAATCCAGACGCGAAGTAGAGTGAACTAAAGTTGTTCCCTACAACTTGCTTCAGTCGGCATTCCTCCTTAAATAGGCTAAGGGAGTGGCCAATTAGCCCCAAGCCTTACTCTCGGGGAGACCTCCTCCTGAGGAGCCACTCCTGTCTTTTGGCAGCTCTGCGTGCCCGTGCATCGAGAAGAGGCTCCTCCTCTTCGTCCTCTTCACTTAAAGGAGCTTCTGGAGGTTCTGAAGGCCCTGGCTGAATCCCCGCCTCTGGCACCACATCTTCTCCAGCCTCCTCACTGTCCGACTCGGGTGCCAGTTGCACAGGCTGCTGGCGCAACACCACACCAGCCTCCTCGCTGTCAGAATCAGCTACAATCCACACAGGCTACAATCCACAAATGGGCCACAACATTTTCCAAAAGGCAACTGGCTTTCTTGGTTTTTTGTTCTTTTTTTCCCCTTGAAAACGTTTCGCTTCTCATCCAAGAAGTGTCTTCAGTTCAAGGAAAAAAATCAAGAAAGTCCAGTTGCCTTTGGGTGGGACAACCATGACCATTGGATGATTGAGAATCTCCATAGACATTCTGCTTCTTTCAGAAACATGAATCACTCACCTTAGTTGAGCAAGGTTCATTTTGAGAGGGGGGGGCACTAAGAATGGGATTAAAAATACTTTGCTGTTCATCTGATTGAAGGCAAATTAGGCATAGCACGTAGCAGTCATGACAATGAAATTGAATTCTGGAAAAATCAGGGTAGACAAAAGGGATTTTTTTAACCATGCTTTGTGGAATTTGCCTTAGAATTTACAACCAGGTGATGTAGAATTTGCTACCAACTTGGCTGGCTTCAAAATAAGGGCTGGACCAATTCATGGATGTCATGGAGACCATTGGCTATTAGCCTTGTTGGTGAGATAATAAATAGTACCCACAGTAATGATGAGTTTGTCTTCTTGAACTACTTCTTCCTTTAGAAATAACAGAGAAAAACAAGGAAAATTGTTCAAAGCAAATGGAAATTGATTTCTACCTCACATTCTGAAAATCGATTAAAAATAACAATGAAACATCACATGGGTTACCAGAAGAAATTCAAGCCCTGTGGTGCATAACCTGATTAGAAAAGCACGTTACTGTATTTTTCGGAGTATAAGATGCACTTCCTCCCCCCTAAAAGAGTGTGAAAATTTGGGTGTGTTTATACACCAAGTGTAGCCCTGCCGGCCCCCACCCTTTACCTCCCAGCAATTTACCTCCTTGCAGCAAACAGCAAACAGCCCGTTTCACCTTCAGCACAGCCTGATTAGCACAAGGAGTTGATTGTCAGTTGGATCGGCCTCCCGACCCTCAGCTGTTTCAGGCTGCAGGGATTGCCATTGCCTATTGCCGCATGGGCCTCCGCTATTTGCTGCAAGGAGACAAATTGCTTGGAGGCAGATTTTTTTCCTTCTGCTAATCAGGCTGTGCTGAAAATGAAAATGAAACTAAAGCAGGCTGTTTGCTGTTTGCTGCAAGGAGACAAATTGCTGGGAGGCAGAGGCAGATTTTTTTTTCTTGTTTTCCTCCCCAAAAAAGGTAGGTGCATCTTATAGTCCGGAGCTTCTTATACTCCAAAAAATACGGTAATATTGGCAGTGAAAAAGAAGAAAAATTAAAAATGGTTTGATCACCATAATCCTGTACAAGAAAGCTGGCAAATTAAACACTAACAGGTATGGGAGGAGGGGGAAGATTCAAGGATGGAGCATATGATGTACATTTGCATATGTACTTCAACTTCAATCCAGAGCACCATCTTTATAAAAACACAAGCAGCAGAGCTTGTAAAAACTTTTGCAAATGTAGAATTGCTTGCAGCTCTGATGTTCCAATCCAGCTACAGAAAACATGCACCGTATAAACAAGGGTCTAAAAAAATGAATCCCAAATGCGATGGTCAATAATGCATATAATCGCTGTTGCTAGAGTGCAGCCAGCAGCAGGAGGTCCAAGGCCTCAAATACAATTTCTAAATGCCTGGAAAAAAATGTTTGATATAATTTTTGCATCTGTACCTTGTTTCCTCAAAAATAAGACCCAACCAGAAAATAAGTCCTAGCATAATCTTTCAGATGCTCATAATATAAGCCCTACCCCCAAAATAAGCCTCAGTTAAGATTGTCAGCCAGATGGATGCATTTAGTACCATATTTCCCCCAAAATAAGATCTAACCAGAAAATAAGCCCTAATGCCTCTTTTGGAGTAAAAATTAATATAAGACCCGGTCTTATTTTTGGAAAAACACGGTAGATTGCAAGCCTATTTTACTCTTTCCTTGGGTAAGAATTGACTGCAGGACTGCAATTTCCCACCTAAAATATATCTTTATGTCTCTGGATTACTCTTAGGCATTCCTCCCAAGAGCAACAGAGATAGGAAGACTATTAGCAGATGAAAAGGAGTAACTACTTTAAGTGTCAATGTCAGACTTCGATGCTATCTCAAAATAAATGAATTTCCAACCTGCCAATCTTTAAGGAAATCTTTTCTTTAATTGAGCACAGCCACCGGATCATGACTCGATGCAGACAAGACTGATCTTTTGTCCCCCAATCCCTCCCTTTCCGATCCCCAAATCTCTGCTTCCCATTGGCTATCTTCCAAGTCATTCTTCAGACTTCTTGTCTCATCATTTCCCAGGAATGTTCCCCCCCTCTTCATTTCCACGACAACCTGATTTCAAAGGGATTTAGCAGGCAAAAGTTCAGAGCTTATCTCTCTCTCTCTATGCCAGCGTTGCAGCGCTGACATCCGGCCCCTCTCCCTTCTCCCCCCCTCTTCATTTCCATGACAACTCGACTTCAAAGGGATTTAGCAGGCAAAAGTTCAGAGCTTATCT